>NC_058166.1:10286042-11601042 GCF_020080835.1 Cotesia glomerata | reverse complement strand
CCATAGATTCGGTAGAATCTGGCGCCAAGTTCCGTTCAAATCCGTTGTAAACAGAGCGCCAGACTACCGACTGTGTTTATTGTAAGCAGAACGGTATTTTGAGGTTGCAAAATTTTATTAATTCTACGGTACTTCTTGTTCCTAAATTTTATATTGTAACAGTAATTCATGCTTTATTTTACTGATATTAATTAATTATATTCAATTATAACAATTAATCAACTTTAAATTATTAAATTTTATCAGCACAAACTATAGTAAGCTCAAAAATTTCGATCCTGACTTTTTTTCGATGTAAAAAGTGACATGCCACAGACTAAATAATTCGAGAATGCATGGTAATCTTTCAATAGATGGGAAACTACAGTTAAAAAAATACATTTCACAGTTTGCATCTACATCCACCAGGGTGCGCTGGAATAGTTTTTACATAAACTGTAGCTTCAAGGGGATAGTTTGCTATAAAAAATGCAGCCAACGCGAGATTTAAGTTGGTACCAATTGTAAATTTTTATTTTAATTACAAAAAATACTAAAATCAGAACAAAAACAGTTTCACTGTAAAAAAAAATCGCGCCAAGTCCACGTTCATAACACTATTAAGAAAAAAAAAATTTGTTTCTTCTTTACAAAAAGATATAAAATAAAAAAATAAAAAAATCCAAGTAACCGATATGATTGTATTTGATTTTCGGAAATTAAAAAAAATTTTATTGTAAATTTAAAAATTAAAAAAAAATTTGGAACGTACTTGGTGTGTGTCATTGTGTATTTCAATTTTTTTTAAGTCCTAGTAAATAGATTTTACGAATTTCATCAAAAGTAAAATATTTTGCAACTACGGATAATTTAATAAATAAATGTCGCAGAACGAATTTATATTGCCAACAATAATTGTATATGACAGATAAGAATAGTATTGTAATAGAAATAAAATAATAATAGAACTTATATTACAAATAAAAATTATTTGTAAAATAAAAATATGGCCGTCACAAAATTATCTTATTTTCTTAATTATATCAATAAATATTGGACACAAAATCACTACTGTATATGCACAAAAAAAATAAATAAACGAAAACAAATTTTATTTTGTGTTAAATGGGGTCTTTATAATGTATTCCGATAACTTATCACAATATATTAAACTAATAAATTAAATTAACAGTCACTGCAAATGAACCGTGAAAAACCACAAATACAAAACTGTTCTAACGGAATTCAATTTGACATAAGAAACAAACCTATTTCCTTAAATAAATAAACTGGAAACTTAATTGTTCTCATATATTTTTAATAATATGGATGAGTAACAAAATAATTCTGTTTATCATTTTAGAAGGTTATGAAATATGTCAGCGCACTCCACTACTGCGCAACGTAGAGCGCTGCCAACTATACCGTTTGGCTCTGAGAACAATCCCGTAGAGCTCTGAGAGCTCAACAACATTGAGTTATCAGAACTAAATAACATTTTGTTCCTGTAACTCTACAATGAACAGTAAACTGTGTATAGTTGTGATTACTCTACAATTAGTTTACCATAATGAAATTTTTTTTTTCGTGTAGAGGTAAAAAATTTTGAAATAGTAGGAATGAATTTTGAGTGTAGAGAATGTTTTTAGCCTGACATGTCAAGTCTAGAGAGATTTTGCTGCATACTCTTTACGTACCTTCTTCCCAAAAGTCAGGATCTCAATTCTTGTATATTCTGTGACTTGAAGTTATCAAAGCATTGAATTCATTCATAGAATACAGTACTTTTTTTGTCGTGATTCGATAATTGTTGTAATAGTTCTGTTGAATTGATTTTATATCTAGATTAGGAAATATTACAATTCAATAATGTTTCATTTCGAGTAATAAATTTTAAATTTTCATGGAGGAAAGTTTGCTAAAAGAAATAAAATAAAAATCCGGTGACCAATCTTATGTGTTACTGTTCGTAATTATGGAAGCAGAATGAATGATTGTTTTGATTAATTAATTTTTAAATTATTGAAAGTAGAGGAAAAAAATAATATTATCCACAACAACTACGAGGTTTTTACAATTTGAACCGTACCCAACTTGTTATATCTGAACCTTTTTGCTTTTTATAATCGATAAGCAATGTATTTTCCTTTGTTCAGGTATACCTTTTTTTTACACCTGCTTACGCCGAGTAAATCTCCCTAGAGTTTATGTATGCAAATTTGCAAGCACGCAATGCACTCAACTATGAATACGCAGCTGCGGAAAAAAATACGTGGTATCCTGACGAGTGGACACGTATCTCTAACTATTAACGATGTATGTCATCAAATCAGCTACTTGATGCCTCAGTCATGAGTGACAAGTCCTAGAGAGCAAACGTTATGCAAGCTATCAAATTTTGCGTGAAATATATTGTGTTGAGTTTGCTTGTTGGTGGTGTGGTCCAGTGTAATGATAAGATTGGTATCTCAAGACAACTTCCTCAGATTTTCACATTCACACGGTAATTTATTTCGAGTAATTAATGAAAATAGTAATTTTATATCGATTTTTTTTAACAGAGGCAGTTGCTGGAAATGTGCTTTCTGGATGAATTGAAGCCGGTGATCGTTACTGTCGATCTGATTGATGTTGTATATGAAATTACAAGGGACAAAACTGCCAATCTATCGATAATTGTCATAGATGATCATTTTTCATCGAAGGTCATTAAAGAATACTACCCGCGGCATCCATCCTTTGTTTTATCTGGTGATTCACTCGAAGCACTGATGAAAAATATTCACGAGATAAAAACAGCGAAAATTTGGAACGTGAAGTCGCTGTTCGTCATTGTTGGAACGCAATGTCAGAATTCAGCAGCTGTATTGAAATTATTGTGGGAGATAGAAGCTCTCTCATCGTTTTATATTTGTCAAGATGAGTTCAACAATCAAACGCTGATCTTTACTTTTAATCCCTTTTCAAACTACGCTCCAAAGCCTTGGGAACGAGTAGTAGGCTTTAATAGTTCAGATAGTTGATGGACACTTATCCGTCAACAATTTACAAATGGTATTGAATAGTAATAAATTTTTAGTTTCATTCTTTAATTAGTTTTTCTCCTTATCTTTGTAGATGCCAAAATCTGTGAAAGTATCAAGTTTAACAAATCGGCACGGTTGGACGGCTTTCCACTAAAAGGTTTCAAAGACGGAATAAGAAGCAATGCTTCATTCCGTAAAAACCAGGAGATTCTTTCACCACTTACTAATGATTTCTTCAAAACTTCACTATCAATGATTAATAGCACACCAGAAGTGGATACTATTTATGACGTTTCTTATAGAAATCCATTCAAAAATCGTACACATGACTTTTTGTGGAAACCTTACATTATAAAATTTACCGCCGTGAAATATGTAGACATAATGGCTTCCTACGATCAAGACAGCTACGTGATTTTAACGCGAAGACAAAAAACTGTACCAGTAATTAGTCAAATCATCGACTGTTATTTCAATGTTTGGACAGTTAATATTTTGGTTTTCATTTTAACAATAATTTTAATTTTGATTTATATAAACCACAATTATCATTTACGTGAAGCTCTCATGGATATGTTGTCGTTGATGTTAGACATGGAAATGATAGTCCCGATGAGAAGAATGTCCATGCGACTGACTTTTTTTTCTGCTAGGTTGTTTATGTTGATTTTTAATTCCACGCTGCAGGGTCATTTGTCTGCTGTTTTGGCGAAACCAGCGCGTCAACAAGTCGATACCTTAGAACAGCTGTATGTAAATCACTTTCATGTACATTTTGATTTCAAAATTGAAAAAGAATTATTAATGACAGGATTGTGGTCATATACCTCTGATAAAAAATACTTATACAGGAATTTCATTATGAAATATCCTGTGTGCTTAGAAGAACTTTTGAAAAATGATTCAGCTGTTTGTATTATGAATAGTAATCATCTTCCTTATGAAAAATTACACGACGAAGTACACTTATCTCAATATCTATATTTTAACGAATATAGTATATATTATAAAAAATAATATAAAAATAATATCACAAAAAAAAAATCACTCTTTAAACGATTGTTACGGAAAAAGTAATTAATCGCAAGAATCGAAGCCGCAGAGCAGAACGACCAACTTGATTTCGGCTATTTTGAGCTTGACTATTTCATAATCCCTTTATGTTCGCTTTGGATGATCCTCGTGCTGATTTTCAAAGTAATGATCAAGAAATTCCAAATTTGGAATAAAAAACGACGGCGAAAATCGAAGACCTTAAAATCGCGAGCTCGCCGGCGGATCGCTGGCATAGTTAGACGGATGGCTCATATCAAGCAGAATCGCGAGAATTGTGTGACTCGACATATTTATTGATTGAATTTTAGAATTTTCTATGCATGTATTGATGAAATGATATTGCCGTAAATTTTAGAATTTGAAAAGTCTGTTTGCTCTTTACAAATTTTTATGGATTGGTACTATACATCATCGGTTGTTGATTTTGATCAGTTTGCTCAAAGTTTCAATGACTCCGATTAATCCATTCTATTCTATCATGAAAATTGATAGATTCTTGGAATAATATCAATTGTGTCTATTTTAAGCCAAATAAAACATGAATTGATTAAAGTTTTAACGAATTGATAATTGTATCACATTTACCACGACAGTATAATTTTTTGGACTAAGGGTATGACATTTGTTATATGTCTATGTTAATCGTTTACAAAACAAGAAACATCGTTATTTTAACTGAAATTGTAAAAAATTCAATATTTGATAAGAAAGATATTAACACTCAATTGGAAAGTGTTTCTTTTTTTTTTTTGCTCTTTGTATTTTAATGAAATCGCTCTTTGTATTTGACAATCCTGTCTCCCACTGCAGCTTATTGTCCGGCTAGTGAAAAAAAAAAAAAAAAACGGTACAACTGCTTGTTACTGTGCTTGGGGAGCCGATATCAGTTGAGTACTACTGTTTAGTTCCCTCTCTAGGATCAGTCCGGGTAGCGAACGCGTTCGCTTTATTGAAAATCCGCTCGCGTTCAACTCGCTATTATTTGGCCCCAATCAAAAATTAATTTTTTTAAAAATAGCCAAGTTTCTCGCAATTAAATTCTAGATTTTTGAGAATAGTTGCGAGTGCTGTAGTAAATTTAGTTTCGGAGATATTGGCTTCCAAAAAAAGCGGTTTTTTGATTTTTAAAAATTAAATTTTTGAGATGAAAATTTTTAAAAATGTTAAAAATGTTCCTTTTATTACCAGAAATATGTGGAAAATAGCAAAAATGAAATCGGTTGATTTTTCAGCTTGCTAGCTCAATTTGTTTATAAAACTTCGATTGTTAATAATTAATAAACTATCAGTCTGACAGGGATTTACCCAGAAGCAAAGTTGTAGATTTTTTCAAGCTCTACAAATTTTATGCAAAAACCTGCCAGATCAATAGTTTCAAAGATATTTAATTTTTAATTTACATTTTTTTTTGTTTACCTGTTATTTATAAACAAATTGAGACCGCCATTAGATACTTGTTAGAATTTCATATTAACCTAATTGGTATCGAAATTTCAAGAAATTATAATTTTTCGATCAATTTCCAGTTAGCACAGCCAAACTGGGTAAAACTGATTAATTTTTGTGGGTTATAATGGAGACGAAAGGACGAGTCAAATACAGAGAATGGTTCTGCACAGAAAAAAAAAATAGGTTCTGCAACAGGATGCAGTCCTGTGGGAGCAACAGGATTTTCTTGGGGGCAGTAACAGAATTTTTTCTATAGAAGTTACAGAATAAAATTTAATGATTAAACGAGCTTACCTGTAAGTGAAGTTCAATCATAATTGTATGGAGCGCCTCTTCCGAAGAGATCAAGTTGTAGTACCTCTACTATGTGCCTTCGTCACCACAAATTTTTCAAAGTGTAAAATAGAAAAAGTTGCGTCTGCGCATGACCTGCGCCGCCATGACATTTCATTCTTTTGAAAGTTGTGCCGTAACAAAAAAAAAAGGGGTTTCTTACTCATCTGGAAAGATAGTAAGAAAAGGGAATATTGTTGGGAGGGAGTTGATCTCTTCGGAAGAGGCGCTCCATACAATTATGATTGAACTTCACTTACAGGTAAGCTCGTTTAATCATTAAATTGTATTTCGCGCCTCTTCCTCGAGATCAAGTTGTAGCTGTTGAAAGTTGTTACGGCTATTAAATTCTTGTATATTCAATCAAGTTATTTAGTAAGTAGAATATTTATTATTTCTGAAAGAATAATACAACGGTTAATTATTTAATATACTTAAAGCAAAAGCGTTCTTATCTTTAATCAGATCTCTTTTATAGAATTTCGCAAACGTTTCAGATTTTGATGACCATCCTGCAGTCTTCAAAATACAGTCGATGGAAATTCCACTTCTGTTAGCTGCTGAAGTTGATGCGTGTCTCGTACTATAAGCACTAAATATAGTCGTGTCTACACCACTGTCTTTTAATACTTCCTTTATCCAACGACTCAAGGTTTGCGAAGACACGGCCTTGTGCGGCTTCCGAAATGAAATGAATAGTTTATTTTCAGTTCCTCTCAATTGTTTGGTTTTATTTAGGTATAGTTTTAGTGTGGTAGCAAGACAAATCAAAATTTGCTTTTGGTAGAACGGAATAGATAGCAAGGGTTGATTCCTATTCAGACCAGATGTTTTTATTGGATCTGGAATTTTTATTTCCATAGCGCTTCTCCGTGTGCAAATATTTCTGACGTCAATTAGAGATAGCGTCTGCATTCTGTGTCCTGTTACCAACGCTAATAAGGACGCGAGTTTCAGGGACAATTTTTCAAGACTGAGTTTGTCATTATCACCCCATTTTTTTAAACAATCTAAAACTAGTCCCGGATCCCACGTACAGTCATATTTTGGTCTAGGTGGTCTTAGTTTCGATACACCTTTAAAAAATCTTTTAATTTCCGGGTTTTCCCCAAGCTCAGGGCCATAGATAAGAGCAATAGCAGATCGAAAGCTGTTCAGAGACCCATGCGTAGCGCCATGTTTGTATTCCGATGTCAAAAATCCTAGTACGTTCTGTGTGGTACTAGCTAAAGGGTCTATTTGGTTGACACTACAAAAATTCCACCATTTTTTTAATCCAGTGTCATACTGCTTCATAGATCCTTCACTCAGCGACGCTAGCATAACCTCCATGGAGTCTTCTGGGACAGCTTTTAATGCGTAGGCTCTCCTGATATAATGCCTGATACCAGGGTAATCCTCCGCCATACTGGGTGGGGTTGTCTGTTGAAAGTAAGAAGCAAGTTAATGTCTGGTTTAAAGTAAATAGGCTCAGAATCGAGCATGGATAAAAATACTGGAAACCAAGCTTGAGCGGGCCAATGGGGTACCACTAATACGCCTCGGGCTTCATCCACTCGGACTTTCTCCAGCACCCGTAAACTAGTGGAAAAAGGTGGAAAAGCATAAAAGAATTTTGATTTCCAACTGATGGTAAATGCGTCAATAGCTATCGATCCCGGATCTTTTTTCCAGGACACGTACCGCGTGCATTTAGCGTTAGCTCGAGTAGCAAAAAGATCAATTTTTGGTTCTCCAAACTTATCTATAATAGCGTTAAAAGCATACTCCGCAAGACTGTACTCTGTCTCTGGTTCAAGTCTTCTAGACTCAAAGTCAGCGATAGAGTTGTCTTTTGAGCGAATATAGGATGCAAAAATCCACAGCTCTCTTTTTTCACAACATGTCCAGATTTCTTTAGCTAACATGCTCAGCTGCGGAACCCTTATACCGCCTTTCTTGTTGATGTACGCAATAGCAGTGGTATTATCTACCCTCAATAGGATGTCACAGGATCTTAAGTCCTCACAGAAACACTTTAACCCAAAAAATACTGCTTTCAGTTCTAGGATGTTTATGTGTAGGGAACGTTCATATTCCTTCCAATGACCATGTACTCGGTTGTCTTTGCAGACTGCTCCCCACCCTGACGTTGAAGCATCTGAAAAGATTTCTATAACGGGCTTGAATATTTTAATAGAGTTTTTAGCTACTAACACGTGTTTCTTCCACCAATCAAGGTCATCTTTTAAGTTTGATGCAATAGTCATGTCGCGATCATAATTATCTTTATTACTTCGCAGAGCTACGAATCTCTCTCTCTCAAAACTACGCATATGGACTCTACTATACTTTAGTGTTAGACTACACGATTCCAGAGTACCAATAAAAGCAGCAAACTCTCTAATCTTACATTTCTTGATTCGATCAAACTTCCTAACTAACTCAGTTACTCTGTTTTTCTTTTCGATTGAAAGTTCTACTACCATCTCCTTAGAATCATAAATTAATCCTAAAAATTTACATCGTTTGGACGGTGTTAACTGGCTTTTTTCAAAATTTATAATAAATCCGAGTTTTTAATAATGCAAGAGTGATCCTTGCATTTTTGGAACACATCTCAAACGATAGGCCTATTACTAAAATATCGTCTAAATAAATTACCAGTAAGGTTCTTAATAACCTCAAATATGAGACGACTGGTTTCATAATTTTTGTAAAAATATATGGAGCAATATTTAGACCAAAAGGTAAACAGGTAAACTCATAAATTTTTCCAAGAAATTGGAATCTCAAATACTTTCTATCTGATTCAGCAACCGAAATTAAGTAATAAGCATCCTTTAGATCAATAGATATCATAAAACAATCTGAGGTTAATAATTTTCTAACAACTTTACTGTCTTCAAGCTTAAAATGCTCAGTGTCAATAAACTCATTGAGATTTTTAAGGTTTAAAATTAAGCGATAACCTCCATCTGGCTTACTAACAAGGAAAATATTAGACAAGAATTGACCGAGGGTAGCATTAGTCTCCGCAATAGCTCCCTTTTTCAACAACTCATCTAATTGCTGATTTATAGCTAACCGTTCTTGTTCAGACCAATGAGGTTCTGAAGGAGGGCGAGCCTGAAATACTTTCCTTGAAAAGGGGATTTTAACCCCACGGACCCAGCTCAAGATGGTCTCGTCGGAGGTGATTTCCGACCAAGACTTAGAAAAAGATCTTAAACGTCCTGCTGGACAACTTACACTGTCATCCATGATTATTTCTTGGACTGTGGATAACTCTTCTTCGGTTGCTTGTGACTCCGGTAAGTCTTCTGAGATGATGTTGATTTCTGCCCGCTCGTCGTCGAGTTGTTGTAAGATTTGTATGATGGGCGACGAGACGGGCCCTTCAAGTTTTTTGATTCATTATTTGAACCTGTTTGAGCTGCTGGTTTGATCTTCTTGGCAGTTGATTCCAAGAGTCGAGCTGCCTTAAATTTTTCATCCAAGTTTCCGCCGAATAACCACTCATTCGATGAAGTAGACTTAAGGATATCATGTTTAGAAGGGTCAATATTTTTTAAGATTAAACTCCTTCTAATTTCCGATTCCTCATGTTGCAAGTCTGCTAAAATTCTGGAAACACCACCCAATATCTCCAGCATGGCTAATTTTTGGTCCTGTGGAAGCTGCAAGGACATTGACATCAGCTTAGTTATACCAGCTAGACTTGCTGATATACGGGCCTGTTTTTCTACAATGCGATCGTCTCTTTTTACGATGCTATCAGGAATATTAGTTTTAATTTCGAAATTGAGCTTGGGTGGGTCCATAAATAGACCATTTTCTGGAGGTGGAAATTTTTGCAAGAGAGTCTTTTTCTCGGTTGTAGGAAGACCTTTGTTAATGATCTCTTCGACTCTGACGGCAAGATCCTTGTGAATAGCTGGCAATAGAACTCTGTCTGGGTTTAATCGGTCTCCGATTATTTTTAGAACCTCTAGTTCCAAAGGTTGTTCCCCAGGAGTCGAAGGTGTAGCCACACCAGTAGCACTCGATATTGGAGCTGGCGCAGTATTCTGAGTTGTCAAATCAGCTGTAGGAGCAGCTGTAGGGTCTGCCGTATTAACAGGTGGCTGCGACGTTGGTAATGTATGATTCTTGTTGATACTTTCAGTATCTGCCGATACTGTTCCTCCAGAATTTTTACTAGAATCATCCACTGTCTTTTCACGACTGCGAGAACGATACTCTGACCGACTGTCATAATGATCAGTCTCGCTATCATTGTATCTGTCTCTTGATCGTTCATAATAGCGTCTTGGAGATGAGCTTCTACGAGAGTCACGGTGATATCTGTAATCCTGATCGTCTCTCCGAGAAGAATGACCGCGACGATCGTAGTAATCACCTGCAGACAATCTTAAATTAAATTCTATTCTTTTTTTTTTTTTTTTTTTTTTTTTTTGACAATCATAATTATAACCTAGCAGAGGTTAGATTGTTTGATCAGCTGTTGCATTTTTAAACAATCCTTGCAAGGTATTGTTTATGTTGCAACTATAACCTAAATTTACGTGTCAACTGGATTGGCACTTAAATTTAAATTCACCAAGTATTTTTCTGACAATCCTTGCAAGGAATTGTCAACATTACTTTGGTGTGGGGTTACTCCAGCGTCGGTTGTACCGGCGAGGTTAGTAAGTAGCTGTATGTAAATTATCTCGACTCATTAGTTGCAGACCAGAAGCCGAATTTTTACAACATCAACTTAATTATTATTATACATAGATATAATAATAACTGTAGAAATGTTTTATTATTTATTTGTTTTTACTTACCATCGCGAAAAAATTCAGTCATCATTTTTTCCATACGATCTAGTCTTTTTTTCATACTCCTGTTACTTTCTTCGTCCGATGAATATTCTCGGCTGCGTTTTCTTGATTTTCCCATGATGATATTTTTTAATAATGATCAATTTTTGATGAAATTATTAAATTTTTTATTTAACTACCATGTGACGACTCGGGCACAAAGATGAAGAATGAAATGTCATGGCGGCGCAGGTCATGCGCAGACGCAACTTTTTCTATTTTACACTTTGAAAAATTTGTGGTGACGAAGGCACATAGTAGAGGTACTACAACTTGATCTCGAGGAAGAGGCGCGAAATACAATTAAAAATCCACAGATTCGGTAGAATCTGGCGCCAAGTTCCGTTCAAATCTGCTGTAAACGGAGCGCCAGACTACCGACTATGTTTACTGTAAGCAGAACGGTATTTTGAGGTTGAAAAATTTTATTTAATTCTACGGTACTTTTTTTTCCTAAATTGTATATTATAATAGTAATTCATACTTTATTTGACTGTTATTAATTAATTATATTCACTTATAACAATTAATCTAATTGAAATTATTAAATTTAATCAGCACAAACTATAGCAACGCAAAAATTTCGATCCTGACTTTTTTTCGATGGGCAAAGTGATCTGCCACAGACTAAATAATTCGAGAATGCATAGTAATCCTTCATTAGATGGGAAACTACAGTTAAAAAAGATATTTCACAGCTTGCATCTACACCCGCCAGGGTGCGCTGGAATTATTTTTACATAAACTGTAGTTTCAAGGGGATAGTTTGCTATAAAAAATGCAACCAACGCGAGATTTAAGTTGGTACCAATTGTAAATTTTTATTATAATTACAAAAAATACTAAAATCCGAACAAAAACAGTTTCACTGTAAAAAATCGCGCCAAGTCCACGTTCATAAGACTATTAAAAAAAAAAAATTTGTTTTTTTCTTTACGAAAATATATAAAATAAAAAAATAAAAAAATCCAAGTAACCGATATGATTGTTTATGATTTTCGGAAATTAAAAAAAAAATGTGTTATAAATTTAAAAATTAAGAAAAAAATTTTGGAACGTACTTGGTGTGCGTCAATGTGTATTTAAATTTTTTTAAAGTCCTAGTAAATAGATTTTACGAATTTCATTAAAAGTAAAATATTTTGCAACCGCGCACACTAAATACGTTCCAAAATTTTTTTTCTTAATTTTTAAATTCATAACACAATTTTTTTTAATTTCCCAAAATCATAAACAATCATATCGGTTACTTGGATTTTTTTATTTTTTTATTTTATATATTTTTGTAAAGAAAAAAACAAATTTTTTTTTCTTAATAGTCTTATGAACGTGGACTTGGCGCGATTTTTTACAGTGAAACTGTTTTTGTTCGGATTTTAAGTAACGTAAATTTTTAGCAATTTTAGCAGACTCGATAGAGTCTGGCGCCAAGTTCCGTTCTCAAGCCAGACTACCGAGTGTGTATATACTGTAAGCAGAACGGTTTTTTGAGGCTACAAATTTTTTTTCAAATTTATTTTGATTTTTTTTTTATATGATATTTTATAATAGTAGTTTATGCTTTTTATGACGCGTATTAATTGATTATTATCAATTATCTTTATAATTTCTATTTAAAATTAATAAAAATAATCAGCACAAACTATAGCGACCCATATTTTTAGATTTTAACTTTTTTTTTATGTAAAAAGCGGATGGCCAGAGACTAAATAATATATAAGGATGCATGCTAATCTTATAATAGATCGAAAACTACAGTGAAAAAAAGATATTTGACAGCTTAAAATTACACACGCCAGGCGGCGCAAGAATAATTTTAACATGAACTATGGCTTAGAGGGGATAGTTTGCCACCGAAAATGTATTAAATTAAAATTGTCTTTTGTTATAATTACAAAAAATACTGAAATCCGAACAAAAACAGTTGCACTGTAAAAAAATCGCGCCAAGTCCACGTTCATAAGATTATTAAGAAAAAAAAATTTTATTTCTTTACAAAAAGATATAAAATAAAAAATTAAAAAATCCAAGTAACCGATATGATTATATATGATTTTCGGAAATTAAAAAAAATTTTGTTGTAAATTCAAAAACTAAAAGAAACAATTTTGGAACGGATTTGGTGTGCGTCATTGTGTACTTCAATTTTTGTTAAAAGTCCTAGTAGATAGATTTTACGAATTTCATAAAAAGTGAAATATTTTGTAACCACGCACACTAAATACGTTCCAAAATTGTTTCTTTTAATTTTTAAATTTACAACAAAATTTTTTTTAATTTCCGAAAATCATATATAATCATATCGGTTACTTGAATTTTTTAATTTTTTATTTTATATCTTTTTGTAAAGAAATAAAATTTTTTTTCTTAATAGTCTTATGAACTTGGACGGCGCGATTTTTTTCACAGTGCAACTGTTTTTGTTCGGATTTCTAATACTTAGAGTAGTTATTTAGTTATTTATTTATTTTTATGCCAAGGCTATAATGGCCGAATGGCAAATACAAAATTACATATTTAATAATATACAGTACAATAAAAATATACATTATTAGTTTAATTACTTATTTTAGTACTTAAGTATTATTATTATTTCAGTATTGATTTATTGAGTTTTAATTCTTTATTTGTAAATTTATATTATGATTTAACTGAGATGATAATTTAAGACAACGTCTGAGCTTACTCACAAAATTAAAATTACAATACCCTAATTTGTTGTTAACAATTTATATTTTTTAATTATTTTATACAATTTTCTAATAATCTTAAGTCTTAAATGATGAATAACTATCATTGTATTTATAATGATTTAGTTAGTATTAGTGTACAATAATTTAGATATCTAATTTAAACAAGTAGTTAAATAACCTATTCTTAAATGCTTCAAGACTAGTTGCATTTATTATTTCATTTGGCAGTTCTTCCCAGAGAAGAATTGCAGTAACAACAAAAGAAGTCTCTTAATAAGTTGTACAAAAATTTGGCATTTTAAAGTTAATGTTGTTTTTCTTTATTGCTAATCTTTCTGATCTTCTTATATCCGTATCTTCAATGAACAATTCACGCAGATAACTGGGTTTACAAACAAGTAATAATTTATAAAAATAACAGCCTAAGAAATAGATACGACGACTCTTGATGCTAAGCCAACCTAGTTCTCGCCTATAAGTGTTATGTGTTCGTCACGTTTTGAATTATAAATAAATCGGATAGATGAATTTAGGGAACGTTGTAATTTTTTGTCATTTTCAAAATTTGAGTTTGTTAACACTATAGAACAATAATCAAGAGTACAAAATAGAATAAATATAATTAATTTTTGGTCCATTAAAATGAGTTTTATAGATAATTTTTTTTTTCTTCAGGATTAAAGAGATATTAAAAATGAAAAAAATAATCAAATTTGTATAAATTTCAAATTTTGGAAAAAAATTATGATTTTTAAAAGAAATTCAAATTAAAAAAAAATTTTTGATTTTGAAGAAATATTAAACCCAGAAAAAAAAATTAAAAAAAAAAATGTTTCATCCATTGTCATACTTTTTGAATATCATTACGTAAATTACTAAAAAAATTCTTATAAGCCCCAATCAAATTGTTATTGTAACTTACTCACAATGACATATTTTTCAAAATTTGGAATTTTTTCAAATTTCAAATTTTTTTGAAAATTCGAATTTTACTTTTCAAATTCGAATTTTTTTTTCTCTTCAAAATTTGAGTTTTTTACAGATTTGATATTTTTTTTTTCAATTTAAATATTTTTTTAATCTCGACAAGAAAAAATTTACGTATGAGACATTTTAATTGATTAAGAATTATTTTTATTCATTCAGTCCGGTACTCTAAGTGATAGAAATGAAATTATACTCCAAATTCATTCCCGACTGTATGCAGTGTAAAATTGCTAAAAAATAACGATATTTAAAATTTTTATTTTTATCGTGTAGCTCCCACAGGAAGGATCCTGTTGCTGCACCTATTTTTTTTCCGTTTGGATGGATGAGTCAAATAGAGAGAGAGAGTCTACTGTATTAGAAAGCGACTCGTAAAATGTTACTGTACCAATGAAAATTTGTACAGAAGCAATATTATATGGCTATTGAAGCGATCTGTTAGATGGCTAGAATAGCTATACTAAGCTATACTATATTTCTTAACGGTCTTCTTATCAGACAAAACATTTTTTTCCGCACCAAATAAGTGTTATTGTTGATTCTGATGATTAATTAAAAAAACTGTTGCAAATAATTATTTTATTGAAATGTTGATTTAAAAAATTTTGTTCTTTCAAAAAATGTGGACCAAATAAATTTTTATCACTAAACCCTTATTCTTATTTTTTTTATTTATATTATTTTTCCATACAATTTGAATTACTTACACTTGCAATGATTATTTATATGAAAATTTAACTGTTAAAAAAATGTACATTGAAATTTGAAAAAATCTGTGAAAGAAGTATGTCACTGTCTATTTCATTTTTCATTTGACAAAATAAATAGAAAAAAAATTTACCGAATTACTTTTCTCATCCTTTTCCTGATTACGCAAATTTTTTCTCTTTTACAGTAAAAGATAGTATTGATTCATTACTTTTGGAACAAATGTTAGTATCAACATCAAAGTTTACTTGAATGACATACATAAAATTATTAAATGATACGTACCATAACCTTGGTATTTAATACCATAAAATTCGTAGCCTATAATCATAATCGTGTATCCTTTGATAATATTAGTCAAAATTCATTCGTAGAACCCATCAATCAGCTTCGTCATTAGTACACTGCAGACTGGAGGCGAACCTAACTGGAATATAATAAGAACATACATTACCTAATAAATTATAAGTATAGTTCTTGATAACACAAACCAAATCAAAAAGATGAGCCTACGTTGGACTGCTTCAATTATTGTGTAACCAAGAGTAATCATTTATTTTGCACACCACTATGAAATGGAACAGTTCATACATCTACTGTTTCATAAATCAATTCATGTTTGGCTGAACTAATTCCTTAGTAAACTAAATAAGTCATTCAGATTGAATAAAATTTTGTTCTGAGCGTCTGAGTGCTGCCGATATATTTAACACAATAATTTTTACCAAAAAATTTTTTGACGCAATGACGCGAAGTTTTTTACTGTGGACTCTGACTAACATACGTAGTTTACTAAGAACTTAGTTCGGCTGAACAGGCCCAATGGCAAAACATCGACATTAAATGCATACCACCAATATTTCATTAGGTACAATTGCACTGTATATTTGAATAAACTTATCGTTTTCTGCAGAGTTTCAAGATACAAATGGAATACATTGCTTAACTTTTGTCCGGAAAAAGAGTTAGTAGCATTGGGAAAGTGACAATAATCTTTAAGCTACATGTTTTCGCGATGATTTATATTTTTTATAGTTTTTTCGAAAAAACTATTCAACTGTATACTGTCAGTATCAGCGTAAAATTTGATGCTTTTAAAATCATCATGATATATTCTTTCAGTCTCCTCCAGGATTTCAAAAAACTCAATAATCGTTTCACTTTCTTTCGACTATGACAATGAACTAATATTCAAATTACCATGATTATTTTTAACTTCCCGCTAAGAAAATCGAAGATTTTCAAAAATCGGGAAGTTATTGTTTTCACCCCGTTTTGCAAAAATCGAGTTTTCATCAGATCTCGACGTTTGAAGGTCACAGAAAGCTTCCCTGACTATCCCCGCGAGGTTGTCACGGTGTCTGTATGTATGTGTGTGTGTGTGTGTGTGTGTGTGTGTGTGTGTGTTTTTTTTTTTTTTTTTTTTCCCCCCCTTAGGAGGGGGAATCCTTTTTACAGATTCTAGGCGTAGCTGTTTGGCCTGGATATGTGGCGACTCGACACAGCGTCATACTAAAACTCGACGCTAACGCCCCTACCCACTAAACCCTAAACCACTTTCCTCTTTCCTCTAATCCCTCATGGAAACCGCCGTTAGGCATTACTTCGTGGGGGGAGGATATAGCGACTGCTCTTCCTTCTGGTAATTAGGTATTATTTTACCTTTCTTCTAGTTGTTGTCATTTGCTCTTTTTCTTTCGATGGAACGCAAGTCTATAAGGACTTCTGTTGCAAACGTGTTTGCGGCGTTCCTCTGATGACAGCATTGCTTCTACTATTGTCTCTGGTTGGATTTTCTTCTTCAGGATCATCTCCAGCTCATCGCGCTGTAGGTAAAATCGTGGGCACTCAAAGAAAACGTGCTCCGCGTCTTCATTGATTCCTGGGCAGGACGGGCACTCCGGTGAATCATCATGCTTGAAGCGGTGAAGATACGTCCGAAAACATCCATGTCCTGACAACATCTGCGTCAGATAGTAATTG
Source organism: Cotesia glomerata (assembly GCF_020080835.1). NCBI lineage: Eukaryota > Metazoa > Arthropoda > Insecta > Hymenoptera > Braconidae > Cotesia > Cotesia glomerata. The sequence continues at coordinate 11,583,981 of NC_058166.1, read as the reverse complement.
ACCTCGCCATGACTCCGGTTTATCCAAATGTCGATTTTCGGTATGAGACGGTGTGTCCATCTTCCTGTTGTCGCGGCGTCCCACTGCGATTGCCATCGTGCGATGTTGTTTTGCCGTTCTTCAGCTCTGAGTTCCTCGGCACTTAGTGTGGTTGACCTCTTTCGTTGGTAAAGGTTCCGTCTTTCCTCAGCTAGAACTCTAAGCGGCAGAGTTCCGGAAACGACACACACTGCTACTTCTGATATCGTGCGGAATGCACTGGCTAGTCTTACAGCGCTCAGTCGATATACTGGTCCAGCTTTTCTCCATGATTCTTGCAACTTCAGCGCGTCTGCCCAAATGGATATTCCATATGTGAGCACCGATGTGACAACTGATGATAGTAGTAGTCTCCTGCTCTGCTTTGGCCCTCCGACGTTCGGCATCAGTCGTGCGAGACTAGCCCTCACTACTGACGCTTTGGCACTGACGTGTTCCACTTGCTGTTTAAAGTTGAGACGGGCATCAAGTATCACTCCCAAATATCGGATGTAAGGTTGTGATGTGATTTCTTGTTCGTCGATTTTCAGCTTGATGGTCTCTAACACTTTTCTGCTGGATATAAGTACTGCCTCAGTTTTGTGTGTAGCCAGATGCAGGTTTACCGTATTCATCCACCGATGGACTTGCTCGAAGGTGAAGTCGAACATGTTGTTAATTTCGTCAAGGTGTTTAGCGACGATTACTACGGCTACGTCGTCTGCATATGCTACGAGTTTTACACTTCTTGGCAATTTCAATCTCAATAGGCCATCGTACATGATATTCCACAGCAGTGGACCAATTACAGAGCCCTGGGGTACACCTCCTGTAATATCGTACTCTTTTAGACCATTCTTCGTGTCGTATTTAAGAACTCTATCGGTGAAATAGCTGGCCACTATTCTACACAGGTATTCTGGAACGTTTTTCTCTCGAAGAGCTTGCATGATGCAGTTCCAGTTGGCGGAATTGAAGGCGTTTTTAATGTCTAATGCCGCCACCAGGCAATACTTCTTTGTGCCACCCTTCCATCTGGTTCCTGCGATCGCTTCTTTAGCCGTGCTAACAACCAGATTGATCGCGTCCAGGGTTGATCGTCCTTTCCGGAATCCATACTGGTTGTCTGCCAGGAGTGGGTCGACTACTGCATCTATTCGTTGATGAATTATGCGCTCAAGTATCTTACCCGCCGTATCTAGCATGCAAAGTGGTCGGTAAGATGACGGTTCTTCTGGTGGTTTCTTCCCTTTAGGTAACAGTACCAATCGTTGCTGTTTCCACTTACTAGGAAAAGTCCCCTCCTTGAGGCATGCATTATAAGCGTCTAGGAATAATGTTGGAGCTGCCTTTATGATGGTTTTCAAGGCTAAATTAGGGATTCCGTCCAATCCCGGCGCTTTATTATTCCCTACACGGTTACAAGCCTCCAGCAGTTCTTCTTCAGTGACAGATGGGATGTCGTCCAATTTGCCTGGCGCCAACTGGTAATCGTAGTTGCGTTGCTGTGGAAACAGTGCAGTGACGATTTTCTGTAGAAGTTGAGGACACGTAGGTGATGGCATTTGTTGTTTTTTCAGGTGGGTCATAACCACCTTATAAGGCCTACCCCACGTCTTTATCCACCTCGTATATAAGCTCTTTCCAGCATCTTCTTTTGCTCTCTTTGATGGCTTTATTCAGTTCACGACGCGCCTTTTTGTACTCTGCGATCAGCTCCACTGAGTTGGGCCGTTGATAGCCGCGCTGAGAGATTCTTCTTTTCTTATGACACTCTTTACGGAGGACGCTGATGTGGTCGTTCCACCAATGCACCGAAGGTCTCGAATTTATGCCTCGTTTACGAGGCATACTGGCATCACAAGCATGTGTTACTCTCCTCATCAGGTCCTTAGTCTGTTCTTCTGCACATCCAGTGTTGATCGGATCACCATCGAGGGCTATTAGTAATGCTTCTGGGTCAAAAGATTTTACCTTCCAACCAACGATGTTAGACTGCTTGACTGGTCTCTTGGGGTTCTGGTCGCTTGATATTTCCCAGAATATCGCATGATGGTCGCTGGCAGTGTAGATGTCCAACACTTTCCAGTTGCAGTCGCCTCTGGCAAGGCTATTACTGACAAAAGTGAGGTCTACAATTGAGCTTGCGTCACCTTTGGTGTAGGTCGGCGTATCACCACTGTTGAGCAAAACCACATCTAGTGTAGTAAAGGCCTCCAGTAGTGCTTTCCCTCGTGCGTTTGTATGTTTGCTGCCCCAGTCAACTGCCCAAGAGTTGAAGTCTCCGGCTATCGCTACTGGATAGTATTGCTTCGCATCTTCGGTTAGTCGATCCAGGAAATCAGTGAAGTCAACAATGGAGAGGCTAGGTGGTGCGTAGCAGCTATAGAAGCGGATGCCTTCTACTGATACTGCTACAAAGCCGGCATTGCTGTTGTCGACTGCATTTTGGAAAGAAAGCTTGCCACATGACCAGATGACAGCTTTGGATGTGCTGTCAGATTCCCAGGGTTGGGTACTCAGGTGTTTATATGGCTCTGCTATCAGTACCAAGTCCAGCTCTAATTCTCGCACAGATTGCATGAGCAGGTCATGCGCTGCTTCACAATGGTTGAGGTTGAGTTGCAATATCCTCATGCTTGTTTGTTCGTCAACTTCTGGAGCGCCTCCTGATATACCGGGCATCTGTAGGTGCCGGCATGGTGAGCCACGTCCTTTGCTCCTTGCTGGTCAGCACATATTGCACACTTGGCAGAATTTTTACAGTCCGCGATACGGTGCCCTTCTTGTCCACATCTGATGCAGAGTTTAGATCGGTCTACTTGGCTTTTACATTGGGGCCCAACATGTCCAAAGTGCCAGCATTTAAAGCATTGGATAGGTCTCGTCGTCGCTTTGATTCGGCAGTTAACCCACCCGACATGGATCTTGCCGGTTCCTTCCACTAATTTTCGCGCGATGGTCATAGGTAAAGTGACTGCAGCCGTCTGCGTACCTCTGAAAGCCTTACGGATTTTTATTCCTTCTAGAGGTATCTCATGATCTTTTCCAACTTCCTCTTTCAGGGCAGCCTGGATCTCTTCCTTCGTCGTTTTTTCGTCGATGTCTCGAATCTCAATGGTCTCCTGTGGACCTTTACAGACTACCTTAGCATCGTCTTGAAGAATTCCTGTGATGGTCCTCTGCAAGGCTTGGCCTTTGTCAGCACTTTTCCTTGACAACGTGATCAGCATATCTCCGGTCATTGTCCTGCGGATCTTCTCGACGGTATTTCGAACCTGGTCTGCTGGGACATCACGCTTTATGCGGCGCAATATCTCGGAATACTTCTCTTTTTCGGCAGGGCGGATTATCAGCGCGTCAGGTCTGATCCATTTGCGCGATTTTTTCCGCTTAGGTTCCGGTCGTGGCTCCTTCGGCAATTGCTTTGGGAGGTGATCCTGCTCCGGCCTTCTCTTCTTCGATTCTACTTTTTGCCACGCGTCGACCTCCTTATTTTTGGCACTCCGTGCCGCCACTTCTTTCGGAGGACTTGGTTTTGTGTCCTTTTTCTTCATTACTTGGTTGACCGTTGGGTCAGGAGAGTTACGGTCTTTCCTCTTCCCAGACCTGACACCAGTGTCGCTTCTGTCTTTTGTTAGAGATTCACCATCGCCTTCGGCACCGGTGTCCATCTCTTCGACGGTGTCTGCGGCAGGTTGTCTGCTCTTCTTCGGTGTGACATTGGAAGTTTGCCGTTGTTGTGCCTGCCATCCGTCATCAAGTGTTCTGAACCTTTGAAGGGCGTTGACTACACCGGTTGTCTTCGTCTTGATCTCTTTGTGGATGTTGACTTTAGACAACAAACTCATGCAGCTCTCTAGTAAGCTTATCAAGGTGTTCCAGCGCTTGTGCCCTCTTCATCTCAGCGCTTGCTACGATAGCTGCTTGCTGGGCGTGAGCCCCGTTTTGACTCTTGTTTGTTTCCATATTTCTACTCATACTTTTTTGATTTACCAGCGCATCGTACGGAGTGGAGCGGGTTGCCATAACTAGGAACGGGTGTACCCTCGGAGATAGTACTCCTACCCCAGTTCCCTGAGGCCTAGCCGACACTTAGCCAGTCCCGGAATACACGGACGGACTAGACTCGCTCGGAGCGGTGAAGATTCCGATCTCTAACACTCACTGCGTACTTCCTGATCAAGGCCCGAAGTGGCTGGCTCCTGATCCACTGCTGCAACTTTCACCTCGGCAGAGCAAGCTCACATCAGCCGTGGCCTGCATCGTCGGAAACTACGATACAGGTTCCGGACACTCCCAGTGAGTTACAGCAGGAACCAATCGTCTTGCTAGGTCAGTTAGTGTGACCAACCCATTAAAGGGGAGTTTTGTCCACGGGAGCTTATTTTGTTTGGTTATTTTGCTTGGCTCCTACCCGCTGTACCTCATCAACTAAGAGATTAAGTGTCATCCAAGGACAGCGAGCGTTCTCCCATCCGCTCGGGGAGACGCGCCCGGTAGCAGTATCTCTTCTGCCCCGAGTGTGTGTGTTTGTGTGTGTGTGTGTGTGTGTGTGTGTGTGTGTGTGTGTGTGTGTGTGTGTGTGTGTGTGTGTGTGTGTGTGTGTGTGTGTGTGTGTGTGTGTGTGTGTGTGTGTGTGTGTGTGTGTGTGTGTGTGTGTGTGTGTGTGTGTGTGTGTGTGTGAAAGTATGTGAACCGTTTATAACTTTTGAACGGCTTGACCGATTTCATCGCGGTTGGTGCCATTCGAAAGGGCTTGACTGAACTTAGATTTTGAAAACTATTTGGACCGATTCAGATCAATAAATTTTTAGAAATCTTAAAAAAACTGAAAAAAAAATTTTTTTCAAATGTGGTTTTTTTGGAATAACTTTTAAACGGATTAAAGGTTCAATTCCAAAAACTAATCAGCTCTTAACCTCAAAAAACCACGTCGATCACCACCAGTCCGGTCAAAATCGGTTGATTTGTTCGAGAGATATCGTGAACGAAAGAAAACCGAAAAAAGTGTTTTTTCGGAATAACTCCGAAATTCCTAGCGCGATCAATTCAAAATTTGAGATTCTTTGTGAGGCTTAAAAAACTGCGTCAAATGCTTCTAACCGCGTAAAAATCGGTTTATTCATTCAAAAGTTATTGCGGTTTAAAAATTCAAAAAATAGTGTCATCAAATCTCTATCAGACTTTTGAGCTCGAAGAGCTTTAAAGCATAAGAAAGCAATCTCTTTGAGCTCAAAATAACCCATAAATTGTATTTTTGAGCTCGAAGAGCTCAAAAACGTCATTGGTGCAATTTTAAGCGCCTAAGTATGGAATTAGCGGGAAGTTGCAGGGATGGCCTTCAGGGTCAACCGTTTTCCTAATTTTTCTTCTTTTCAGTTACATTATCAATAAAATTAAACCCGTCAAAAATGTACTTAACAAACTCGATAGAGTCTGGCGCCAAGTTCCGTTCTCAAGCCAGACTACCGAGTGTGTATATACCGTAAGTAGAACGGTTTTTTGAGGTTACAAACTTTTTTTCAAATTTATTTTAATTTTTTTTTTATATGATATTTTATAATAGTAGTTTATGCTTTTTATTACGCGTATTACTTGATTATTATCAATTATCTGTATAATTTCTATTTAAAATTATTAAAAATAATTAGCACAAATTATAGCGATCCAGATTTTTAGATTTTAACTTTTTTTTTATGTAAAAAGCAGACGGCCAGAGACTAAATAATATAAGGATGCATGCTAATCTTATAATCGATGGGAAACTACAATGAAAAAAAGATATTTAACAGCTTGCAATTACACACGCCAGGTGGCGCAAGAATAACTTTTACATGAACTATAGCTTAAAGGGGATAGTTTGCCACCGAAAATGTATTAAATTAAAATTGTCAATTTTTATTATAATTACAAAAAATACTGAAATCCGAACAAAAACAGTTTCACTGTAAAAAAATCGCGCCAAGTCCACGTTCATAAGACTATTAAGAAAAAAAAATTTTATTTCTTTACAAAAAGATATAAAATAAAAAATTAAAAAATTCAAGTAACCGTTATGATTGTATATGATTTTTGGAAATTAAAAAAAATTTTGTTGTAAATTTAAAAATTAAAAGAAACAATTTCGGAACGTACTTGGTGTGCGTCATTGTGTACTTCAATTTTTTTTTTAAATCCTAGTAGATAGATTATTAAAGTGAAATATTAGTAGATAGATTATTAAAGTGAAATATTTTGTAACCACGCACATTCAATACGTTCCAAAATTGTTTCTTTTAATTTTTAAATTTACAACAAAATTTTTTTTAATTTCCGAAAATCATATACAATCATCTACAGACTCGGTATAAGTCTGGCGCCAAGTACTGTTCAAACGCCAGCCTACCGAAAATTTTATATATTTATTATAATAATTATATTGAAAGTTATGTTTTTTAATAATAGACTACATCTTAATAAACTGTTAATCATTTACTTTTTACATACTTTTTAATGAATTCTGTTTGGAATCAATAAATTTAAGCAGCACAAACTATAGCAACGTAAATTTTTAGTTTTAGAACTTTTTTCGGTGCAAAATCTGACATTCATAGACTATAAAAAATGCTTATGTGCAGTAATTTCATAGGTAGACCGGAAACTTCAGTCTAAAATTGAGTTTTAACAGTTTCTATTTCTACACACTAGAGTGCGACGCGAGAAATTTTACATACACTGTAGTTACTGGATAAGTAAACTTTAGGCGCCAAATTTTAGAATGCCAGACTAACTATAGGATTATCTGTTTCGGTCATTAAGAGCTAGTTTTTTCTATACAGGATTAAAATTATTATATTTCATAAAAAATATATTTATAATAATAATAATTTAAGGATGTGTCCACGTTCATAAGAACTAATTTGAATAATAACATTGGCATTTCACAAAAAGATGTGAAATCCGAACAAAAACAGTTTCACTGTAAAAAACTGTACCAAGTCAACGTTCATAAGACTTCGAAAAAAATTATCGTTTTCTACAAAAAAATATAAAATCAAAAAAACTCCAAGTACTGATTATAACTTTATTAAAAATATGAAAAAAAGTTAGTAGCAAGTTTAAAACTTAATGAAAATCTTTTTTAACGTACTTGGCGTACGTCATTGAGTACCCCAAATTTTTTCGTGAGCGATATTTAATTTTATGTGCACAAACATTCAGAAAACGTTAATGTCTTAAATTCTAAAAATTTGGGGTACTCAAAGATGCACACCAAGTAAGTTAAAAAAGATTTTCATTAAGTTTTAAACTTGCTACTAACTTTTTTTTTATATTTTTAATAAAGTTATAAACAGTACTTGGAGTTTTTTTGATTTCATATTTTTTTGTAAAAAACGATTATTTTTTTTTTTGAAGTCTTTTGAACGTGGACTTGGCGCGGTTTTTTTTACAATGAAACTGTTTTTGTTCGGATATCGGTCACTTGGATATTTTAATTTTTTATTTTATATCTTTTTGTAAAGAAATAAAATTTTTTTTTCTTAATAGTCTTATGAACGTGGACTTGACGCGATTTTTTTACAGTGAAACTGTTTTTGTTCGGATCCATGGTTCCAAGAACGTTATCGTGAAGTTCATTTGCGTTGTGGTCCCTACGCTGCAAAACTTTATCATGTCTTCCAATATTTTCTCCAAATGTCTTGTAATAGATATTATTCGATTGTGAGTCCTGGACATAGAGAACCAATCATCCTTAAAAGACTTGGCAGGAAATTTTTTAGGCCTTGATTTATTTGAGTGTGCTTCATTTGGTATGTAAAATCCTTTAGCACACACAATTACCCACCGCTTTGAAGACCAATATTTATATTTCCGCTTCTTTTTTTCCTGAAATTAGTCCTGATGGATTGAATTCTCAATTTTACGTCAGCAAAAGTTACAAAAGAGCGTTTTTGATAATAAATGTGAAATAAATACGGATGCTATTTCGAAACAAAAAGATAAAACTAATTATAGAAGACAAAAACCGTCGAAAAAAATAGCTTTAAAATTGATTAAAATTATAAAGAATTATCGAGTTTTTAAAAATAATTTTATCACCTCAGCATATTGTGATTATACAAAAAGACTTTTTTAGCAGGTTTTTTAAAAATTTAGATCTGAGTCAGAATAATGAACCTACATGAGCTTACAGGAAAATTTTTAATTGTTTTGATCGATATTTTTATCTTTAATTGTTTCGATTGATCAATGTAACCTCACAAAATACACGGAAAGATTAAAACCCGACTGGTTCGTGTTCTGCACCAGACTCAGTCGTGTGCGGGTTACTTTGCACGGATTCTGGTGCATCACCCAACTGAGTCGTGTGCACACGACTTAATTTTAATATTATTTTGAGCATTCGGCCCTAGTTTTTACACTAATAGATCAGGAACTCCTGAGATTAATTTTATTGAGGATAATAGGTGTTGTTGGTGAATAATAAGTAAACTTATTAATAAGTAAACTTAAGATTAATGCATATATATATATACTAGCTGACCCGGCAAACGTTGTTTTGCCATGTGAATAATTTCTAGAGAATTTCTAGTGTAAAAAAAAAATTACTAACTTATTGGAAGTGTATAAGGATGTGGAATATGAGTGAAAAAGGCCTGGAGCGCTGTGAACGATGAGGGAATGTTGTTTAAAAATAACAAAACACCAAACATTAATTGTTTTAATTTATTAAAAGTAATAATTATTTATATAATCAATTAATTACATAATATTAATCTCTTAATGCTGCAGCGTGAACAATATTTTTTGTTAGCCCGTCTTTAGCTAATACAAACAAACTTGATCACTCATCGATCACTCATTGATCACTCTCGATGACTCATCGACAACGTCTTAACATTTATTTGCTCTGCGTCTATTGACAGTAAAACGGTGTGATTGTCGTTGTTCTAATCTCATGACTTCATTGCGTTCAGCTCGTATATCGTCTGATTGTTCTTGACGCAATTGCGCCATTCTCACACGCGCTCCAGTATTTTCTTCCTGAACTTGTTCTTCGGTTCTTTGGGTTCTTCTATTTCGAATGCTTCTAGATTTATTTGTATCACGGCTCAAATTGGCCCCTTTGCGTTTTGTTGGCATTGTTCACTGTACAATACAAAACACACATGAATAGAACTGATTGAATTATTTGATTATTATATTTAATTATTATATTAATCATTTATTTTATCTTTGATTACATTAAATATACATGTAAAAATTAGATAGTTTCACGAAAGCGAAAAATTTTATGTTTCTTAATTATATCGAAAATACATATTGTTAGAAATAGTGAAAAAAAAAAAATTCTGTCGAAGTTAGAGCTCTATAAGTAAACACAAAAAAAAAATTTCCGAATTGTAATAAAAATCTAACTTTCACCGAATTCGTTTTTCACCATTCCCAACAATATTTTCGTTATAAATAAGAAAGAATAATTTTTGATTTTATAATAAACGTAAAAAATAATTCATACTTACAACTCAATAGCCGTTGTTTGCGGGAACTCGTGACACGTGTTGAGTATTTTAGAGGTTATGTAAGTCACTTAATTAACTGATCATGCGATTTACACTTAAAATTAATAATTTTATTAGTTATTAATAATTAATTATATTCAATAATATTAGTTATTAATAAATAAATAATAAAGTTACTCGAGAACATATTTGATATGAGAGTTACACTGAGATAGTAAAAATGTTTAACTACTACGCTTGAAGCATAAACACTAATAGTCTACTGTCCCTACTACGAAGTGTTTGGCAACAAAATTCTAAACCGGACAAACTTAATTGATTTTTATGTAAAAAAATGTGAGGAATTCAATGGTGCTATTTGCCAAACTGCATGAGTAACAGCAAATTAGTTATTAGCAAAAAGCTGTGCAAATCGATGCTAGGTCATACTTTAATCGCTATTTGTATTATAGTTAATAAAGATGATTGCCTGAAATATTTTTTTTGGCAAGCCCCATTATTGGTTCATACGAACCAACCATTTTTTTTATAAAAATCAATTAATTATTAGTCCAAAATAATTAATAAACTTTTACAAGCGAATGCTAACAGCTGAGTGAGTTACCGACGCAGTCCGCGCAGCTCCGAGCGACTGGCGGTGATGCGCGCGCAACTGTTTCGTTCAAATCACCCTTCTAGGTGATGTCTCTGATAAAAATAATTTATCGTGATAATAATTATTTAAGTATAAAAATAATTACGAAAAAACCATTTATACTAACTTATACTATAATTAACTATTTGCAATATTATAATTAGTTTTTAACGTCGTCATTTGCGACCAGCAAAAGTAATTTCGTTGTCAATGGTAAAAAAATACAGATTGACCCAATGATGTTGTATGAACGAATGATTCGTTTATCTCCGTCAGAAGAACAATTGAACACTTTCTTCCAATTTGAATTATGTCCGTTTCCTTTGACATTATTCGAAGATTTTGAAAAAATGCGTGTTCCGAAAATTTCATTTTTAAAATTTTTTGACAGTTATAAATCAAATTTCAATAAAAATGATTGCTTCTTCGTTATAGACGGAGAGTATTTATTAAAGAAAGTAACTTGGACTGGAGCTACAAACTACAGAGAAATTTTCAACAAGTATGTCGAATTTGTCAAAAATAATTTCAAAAATAATGTCAAAATTTACTTTGAGGGTGAAGGCTTCCTTGATCAAGATCCAATAGCTGCAATGAAATATAAACAATCATTATTATCTTCATGTTGCACTATTGAATTTACAGAAGCTAATGTTGCTACTCATGCAAAAGATAAATTACTATCAAATTCCGCAAATAAATCACGTTTCATCAATCTATTGAAAAAAGTGTTGATCGAAGAAAATATACAGGTTGAAGTTATTGAGCCTAAATACTTTGCAAAAACTGTTGTTGATTCCATTGGATCTGTCACGTCTACCGGTGTGAAGTGTCTCGCCAGTGAAAACATCGATCTCCTTGTGCTTTTAAGCTCTGTTGAGACAGAGAAACATTTCTATTTTTTAAAACCAAATGTCGGTGCAGCCCATGAGAAAGAAATAAAAATCAATACTGTATATATGTGTTTACCTAATTTATCTGACATCCTAAAACACTTATAATACTTTACTTAATTTCAGAATTTTTTAAATATTTATCGAGCTTTGTAATTATATAAAAGATTTTAGTAACTGTTCGTGGCTTAAAAAGAAAATGATGTCTAAGTTTCCTGGTATAAGTAAGTATAAATGATTTTTTTGCAGTAATATTTACTGATAATTAATTAAAATTTTTATACTTAAATATTGAATGAGTATAATGTCAATATTAAAAGTAAAAAATAGTAACAGGCATCATGGCGCGCAGTGCAGGAATCTCAACTTTCTGCCCTTGTAGTGTAATATACTATTTAGAAGTAGAATTTAGAATTTAGTCTGAATCTGCAGACAACTTGACTTTTCATTGACACCAATCATTGGATAGCAACTTCTGCACCGCAATTTTGGTTATTGGAGTAAACATGTCATGCCATATCAGAAAATTTTTTCATGTGTGATTCATAAATGAATAAAAAATTTATAAAAAAACATACTAAAATCGGATTGCCTCACGTGATGGAATTCATAACCTAAAATTACCATCGTAAATCCTTTTAGGATGGCAATCAGAACATGCTCACAGAAATCAAAAAGTAACTTCGCTATAGATGTGTTGCAAAGTTTTTCATTATCCACCTGAAATTTGTTATATAAATAGAAATTCATTTTACAATTATTTATTTTTTGTAAGTTATTATCATTAAAAACTTTCTTAGTAATAATGATGATGATAAAATAACAATATTGATGAATTTTCTTAAAAAAAAAAATTAGGAAAACGGTTGACCCTGAAGGCCATCCCTGCAACTTCCCGCTACTTTTGTAATTGAGCGCTTGAAATTGCACTTATTACATTTTTGAGCTCTTGGAGCTCAAAAATATAATTTTCGTGTCATTTTGAGCTTTCCGAGCTCAAAAGTCTGATAGAAGTTTAATAAAACACTATTTTCTTAATTTTCAAACCCCAATAACTTTTGAATAAATGAACCCATTTTCACGTGGTTGACGGCATTCGACGCAGTTTTGCAAATCCTATGATATATATATATATATATATATATATATATATATATATATATATATATATATATATATATATATATATTCAAACACAAATTAATCAGACTAGAAATTTCGGTGTAGCTTGTGAAATTTCGGTGTGAATTACCGTGAAAACACGGTGACTTTACCGTTTTTTTTACCGAGAAGTTCGGTAAATAACCGGGTTACAGGTTTTCACTGTGAATTCACCGCGAATCACTTTAATTACGGTATTTTACCGTGATTCGGATCCGCCAGGATAAAAACAATAACCTCCCGATTTTTGAAAATTTTCAATTTTCTTAGCGGGAAGTTAAAAAACATTAACATCGCCCTTTTATTATGGTTTTTGTGTGAAAAAATATCGTACAAGAAATTATTGCTGACAATTTTTGTCATGAGAAATCTTTGCATTAGAAAAAAGAGACGGTCACCGATATTTTGCATACTATTGTCAAGATAATTTAATGGAGATTAATTTGACACTTTACAAAAATTGATTTATTTTACTAGAAATGGAAAAAAACCTCAAAATAGGTCAAAACATTTTCCTGTCCGTCATGTATGAAACTCTGAAAACACTATAACTTGCAAAAAAATGCATAAATTAAGTTAATTTTTTTTTTTTTAATTCTTTAGGATAATTGTAGCCCACTGAATGCAAATGGTGAGCATTATGAGTCGTGAACTTTTGGATTTTCCAAATTGAATTTTATAGAATGTCGCAATCGTCAGAAAATTTATTAATAATTTATTTATTTCAAAAGTAATAAATAAACAAGTATACTTAGAGATTTTGAAAAAACTTTGCAATTTAAAATAATTTTTTTAAAACTGTTGAATTTTTATTCACTTTGCTATTCACAATTGATCCATTTTAAAATATTGGAAATAAATAATTCTAATTGATTATAATATTTGCCACTAGCTGGCGTATGAGACAAGAAGCGTGGAGTATATAACATTTACTTACGACCAATTCAAATTATTATTTTTGAATAGCGGAAACTACACAGACTATAGTGAGCGTTACTTCCGTCAGAAAAAAAAATCTGAATTACTCCCTAGTCGCGCCTAACGAAGTTTTACTTCAAAAATTTGATTTTGAACTTCCCGCTAAGAAAATTGAAATTTTTCAAAAGTTGGGAAGTTATTGGTTTTACCCCGTTTTTCGAAAATTGAGTTTTCAACGGATGTTGACGTTTTGAAGCTATCATATACCCTTATCAAGCTATTATGTACGTCAGCGTGATACCAACTACCAATTTCTGGAGGAGCTTCGTTTATCCGTTGTTTATTCATATGCAAAATAGAAAAAAATAAACATAAATATTTTTAGCGTTATTCAAGAGTGCATTTGTTGGTCTGAATAAATTTAATATTCCTATCTATACTAGTTTCTGTGTAAAACAACAACTACTGTTAATTTTTTTCGAGTGCTAGAATCAGAATGATACCTTAAGAACTCACCGATCTGAAAAATACATTTTTTATTGCAATATCCCTCAAACAATCTAGTCGATTCTCATGCTATTCACGGCATTCGATGTATTCTTTCAGACACAAAAATATATTTACTTTAAAACCTGATGAGTACTCGATTTTCGAAAAGTGGGGTGAAAACAATGACTTCCTAATTTTTTTAAATCATTGAGTTTCAGAGTAACCAATTAAAATAATAAAAGTTTTAAAGATATAAATATTTAAAATAATAATTAAGATTAAATTAATCGATCCATTTCATTGATATCGTATAAAAATAATTCAATTTTTATAGCAGAAGTTATGAATATCACTTACCTCATCCTGCAAATTTTTGAAATAAATTTCAAAGATATTTTTATTAATTCCATTTTTCAATGATCGAGTTATATTCCATGATTCAAAATAATCCATCATCCTTAGATCATTACGAAATTTGAAGTTGTAAATCGTATTATTCAAAAACTTATGAATTTTAATGTTGTTATAATCTTCAAAAGAATTCAGATTAAGGATAACGTTATGATCAAACAAAAGATCAATATTTAAAATAATTCTATGAAATTCATTAGTGATTTCCTTGTTATTTGGAGCAAATAAAACTTTTCTCATCATATCATAATCAACCTTTTTATCTTTAATAATTTCATCAATAAATTCGAATCCACCATGAAGAAAATCAAATGTCGAAAGCAGATTATATTTTACTTCGCTAGTATTTCTATTGCGAGGTTAAATTATTATTGCATCTAATGTTTTTCTAATATGCTCGATAACAGCTATTACTTGGTTGTAATTACGTTCTCTCGAAAACCAATTATTTTTAAAAGATACTGGTACTGTTTTTCTTTCTGAATCAACTAGCGGTAGTCCAATTATCGTTATAAGAAGGCAAAATTTTGAGTAAAAAAATTTGCTTGATGGATACATTATTTCTCGATAGAAAAAGCTATTATTTTCGGTAGTTTTTAAAAATTACAAAAAAGAAATGACTGAAATGTTCACCAAATTTCAAGTTATTTTTCAAGTAGGATCGAGTTCGCTAAAGTAACTAACTTTTGTGATAACTACTTTCAAACTGCACTATTAAATCAAAAAATTCTATTTTAACATGTTTGATGGCCTCCAAATTATTAACTGTCCGATAAGAAATATTCTTTCTCCAATCTAAAAAAAAAAAAAAAAAGAAAAGAACATAATTGTAAAGTTTCAATGTTGCAATTATTGATAATGATGATACCAAAAGTTTGAAAAATCCAAAAGTGCACGACTCTTAATGCTCATTTAATTATGAAATAATAATAAAATAAAAAATTTTAAAACAGTTAATATAATAGAACGACAATGCGCAAACGCTCCTAATGGGATAAGTGTTCATAATGTACATAGATCTACAGTCTTTTGGTGTTTTTGTTTTATTAATTGCATTTCGACAACACTGGGTTTGATAGCCATTCGCATTCAGTTACCTACAATTCTTTTAAATAATAAAAAAAACAAAATTTTATCATTTAATGGATTTTTTCGCAAGTTACAATGTTTACGGGATTTATACTTGATAGACAAAAAATTTTTTCAAATTACTTTGATGTTTTCATCCGTTTCTATTGCACTAAATTAATTTTTAAAAAGGATCAAATCAATCTTTATTAAGTTATTTTCACAATAGTATGCACAATATCTTGATTCCGTGAACTATTGAGGGTATATAATAAAAATAGTTGTCGAAATGAGACTAACAAAATTTTACAATCGTAAAGCACTGATGCTTTGTATCATGAGTCTTGCAATAGATCCAAATGCCATTTAGAGGAAGTAGGGTCAAAAATTTTTCCAATTAAGACAAACAATTCCAATCTACTTCCAGCCAAACAATTAAAACAATAATAATATACAGTACAGTGAACTAAATAATTTCATTTAAGTACATCAAACCATCATCGTCACCCTAGATAAAATTGCTTTCTTTTTATTTTTTATTTTCATTCAATACACCAACACTTCCCAGACTAATAAAAATGCACAAGCCGTTCTTGGCTCCAGGCATCGGCTATATAAAACCGTGTAAAGCGTTAAATAAACCACTCGGTCTTTTGCCAAGCAAATCGATTGAACGTCATCGTTGTGTCATCCAATATCAATAATCAAATCATTATCAGACTACCATGAATCTGCTGATAGTTTTTGCAGTTATCATAGCCGCTGCTAGCGCGCAAGAAATCACAACTACTGCTCAAGTCCTCCAAAAAATCTACTACAAGTAAGTTGAGTTTCTTTCAAAGTTGCACCATTTTCTAAAACATCAATCAGCAGATCTTATCTCCATCACTTTTAACAAAATTCTTCTAGATGCGTGGACAGTGAGTCGATGATATCCTGCGTGAAGCCCAAAGTTCTGGCATACTTGAGTGACGTAGTAAACGCTGATAGTGTTCCAATAACGCAGGACTTGAAGATAGTCAGGTCTCGAGAGTTCAGTTCCGAAGACAATCACCAAGACTATTTGTCCTACGATGGCGTCGACCCCAAGAAAAAGGAATTGCTCAGATCATTGATGCTGGAAAAACTGGACTCTTACTTGTCTTCACACCAATTGGAAGCAAAATTGCCCGAAGCAATCGTTGGATCCAACATCGTTCCACGGTCACTGGTCGAATCTGTTCCTCGTAGTTTGAGTGTTCCGCTGTCAGACTCTTCTAATGGACAAGGTACATCATTAATCAATCCAACATTGATTAATCATCCAAAAGACTTATGACATTAATTTGATTGTTATTTTTGATTGCAGGACGTGGTTTCGTCAAGAAAGTCATGATTCCTTTCCTTTTGGGTCTCAAGTTCAAAGCAACTGCCCTTGTGCCTCTTGCATTTGCTCTAATTGCCCTGAAAACCTGGAAAGCTTTAACTTTAGGCCTTCTTTCTTTGGTACTCAGCGGAGCGATGATGATCTTCAAGCTGACCAAGCCCAAAGTTGCTTACGAAGTGGTGCACTATGGACACCCACCTGTTGAACACGCCCAGCCTCATTGGGACGCTAACGCCAATGGGCCTTACAGCGGATACAGGAACTAGAACTAGGAATTTGAAATCTTTAGCAGCAATTTTATTGATTATTTATTGTTAATTATCGAATATAGTGTAATTATTTATTTTTTATGAATAAAATTTAAATATAAAAAACTTGGGCTTTAACTTTCGATTTATTTAGTATTCTGGAACGCAGGAAAAGTTGTTGTCAAAGTCAAGGACAATGGAAAGGCTCAGTGTGTCGACGGCCAGTAAATTATTCACGTTATTGTTTACGTATGTCATTGGCCTGAATATTTTAGCGTAAGATAATTGATATGACCTACATTAGACATCATAGTTGCTGATCAGGAGAAATGCTAAGTCCTTAAGTGATAAGATTCTGAGCTGAATGACGATAATTGCTGTTAATTGTTCTTTCGAAGAGATTTGGGGACGAAAATAGGCTTACTAATTACAATGTTGGAGGAATTTACTCGGTAATGCGATCATTGTAACGCTGCTTGAGGAGAGCAAGGGTGGATTAAAAGTAACCCAGAAGAATTAGTATGATAAATTAACGGGTTCACGTGTACGCGAATAAGAATGGACATGCTGAAAGTGTCGCTCGTGATATGAATATATTATTATTCGACTTTTGATGTAGTTATTGTTAGACTTGCCGAGGCATTTCAGTGTCACGGGCTTGATGATACCGATTTCATATGTGGTTAATGCACTTCCGGCTGATATTGAACGTGACTTTTTTAGTTATTACATGGATGTCTGTTTAATTTAGCCTGGTATTTTGAAGAAATGTATTCAAACTATCTTGGTTCGTTTAATTCAAGATGTTCCTTCAGTAGTTTTAGCTTAGGGTAACGGAATTTTCGTTTGCGATTCTGGGTTAGAACTTTTTCGAGCTCCGTGTTATCAAATTTTTTTTGAACTAAATTGTTTATATATACAGTCAAAACCGTTTACAGCAACTTCGCTGAAAGCGACGTGCCGGTTATGACGACGAAATTTTAAGTCCCGTCTCTATTACATATAAAATTCTCAAGCCGAAAACCGCTTATAACAACATTGCTTATAGCGACAAATCGTTTATAGCAACCGAATTCACAGTACTTATAGTAGTAAACTCATAGTAAAATGCATTGGTTATAGCGTCTGATAAATACTTTCATTCGTTTTGCAGTAAATATACTTATGGTGTCATCAAATTCTTTTGCAACGATAAATTAATGAGAATCACAATTTTCATTTTAGTTAATGGTCTTACAAGTTGTAGAAAACAATTTCGTTACAATCTTAAAATAATTCTCCGACAAAGCAACTGAATATTTTCAAAAATAATTATGTTATTAAATCTATATTATTAAATGTAGCATTGAAATTTATACGTGGTTTTATTAAAAACCATTTTATTAAAATGTTTAATAAATTAATTTGTGTAGTTTAATAAATGTTAAATAAACTTTTATTAAGTATTTATTAGTTTAATAAACGTTCATCAAGTATTGTTTTTTAATTTAATCCGTGCATTTTTGTTTTCGAATATAATCCATGCATTGCTAATTTTTACTTATAACGACTGTCGGCTATAACGACCATTACCAGAAGGTCCCTTCAATGTCGTTATAAACGGTTTTCACTGTATAAAAAAAAAAATAACTTCCCGAATTTTCAATTTTTCTTAACGGGAAGTTAAAAAGAAATAAAAAATATTTTTTACTTTTAAATAATTTAAATGGAATTAATGTAGAGGACTTATAATTTTTCAGAAGTTTTTCTGTTGCAAACAATTTTTTTTTTTTTTTTTTTTTTTTCATTGAATTAACTATAATAAAATATATTTTGCACACTTGTAAAAGTATAAAAATAACACTATAAGTCTTAGTTTAGTAGTTACATTTTTTTACACGTCTGTCTGTTGAACTAATAATCGAAAAAAAAATTATATATGGCTTAGGTAAAAGACCCCATTAGTGGCATCTTTAACCCCTATTAGTGGCACTTTTTCTTTCAATCAAAAAATGTTTTACTTGAAATAAAAATTAAAAATTTTTTTATTTAAAGGTCTGAAAAATTAGAAATAATATATTCATTATTGAAATTAATGATTTTATTAATTGAATATGTACCAAAATCAAAGAAAGTGTCAGTAATGGGGTCCCTGCCACTAATGGGGTCGTTTACCCTATCTGTCAGTATATTTCGCCTAATCTGATCATATATGGCCATATCAAGGTACATATGAGAATAAAAAAGTAATTTATAACAATTTATCAGTTTTTTTGGATGATTTTGGATTAGATGCTCGAAAAATCGACTATTTTTATTAATTTTTTATTAAAATACTAGCGAAGCTATTGGTAAACAGCATTTTCAGCGCAACAAATATATTTTGGAAATTAAAAAAAAAATATCTCTACTTATATTTTTCTATACATTTTATATTAATAAACAACGAATGATTGGAGCTCTTACTTAAAAAAATTGATACGTTACTAGCAGCGGTGATAACGACTTATCTAAAACACAAAAACCAAAATTATTTATGATGAAAGAAATTATTTATGTTCGGAAATCAATAGTTATAATTATTACTTTTTTTTATTATTATTAAAATCATTAATATAAAAACTGTATAAAACTATAAATATAATTTTTTTTTTTTTTTTTTTTTTTTTTAATGATTTTCGAAATGTATTTTTGGAGCTGAATAAATTTTTTATCAATATCTTTGGTAGTGTTTCCATGAAAAATTGATAGAATTATTTATTTTTGAGCGCCGAAACTATAATAATTCTTTAAACTATTTTTTTTTTAATTCATGGTGTACATAGAAAATTTTTATTATGTCTCATAAGGGCATTTGAATTTTTTGAAATTTATGAGAAAAAATGATGAGAATTAGATAGACTTATTTTGTTAGAGATCTGATGATTGGATGAAAAATTGAAAGTTGCTCTAAATTTAAACTGAATAAGTGAAATTTCTTCAGACATGAAGTGACTTAATTAATATTTTTATTTATTCTTGTTGCGGTATATTGATGAATTTTAATGCCAAATTCTGAAACTGAAGAAAATTAGTTTATATTCTGTGTAGTACTGTCGGACTGCTTTGTGTCTTACTATTTCTGTCTTCCTTACTCTGGCGCATATTTATTAGTCGAAAAGACATCGAAATTTTTCGTAAGGTATTCATTTGAATTGAAATTCTTAATGGATGATGATAAGAAGCCATTCATTCAATAAGCGAATATTTTGATCAAGTTTAAAGATAAGCGAAATCAGATCATTAATTTAAAAGTTATGGGTGTTTGAAAAATATTTTCTTAATAATTTAAACTAAGTGATAACTCAATATCGTAAATGTATCTTAAAGTTTGAAAGATTAGTTATCATTGGATGCGTTATCAAATTCAGATTTTATAATTTTCCAAATTATTCTTCAGCTTTAAAATTTTCAAAAATATGTACAAAAAGTTTGAAAAATCCAAAAGTGCACGCCTCATAATCTCATTTTCCACAATAAAATTGATTAAAATAAAATACAGAAAACAAAATAATAAAAAACAGAAAACTCTGATATGGTTTAGTGGCGCTAATAATTCTAAGGCGAGGAAAAAAAAATACTATAATAAAATGTATGTATCGATATACAAATACACAGTCGTATCTTAGTTTTTTATGAATAATAATTAAACAAAAGTGAATTGAACGCTCATATTAATTGAGAAAGTCGACAGTATGTTACTTTAGATGATAAAAAAAAAATTATTCTGGTACGATAATTTTTTCGAGCAATTTCCCTGTCACATACACGGATCCATAAACACAGACTCGAGGACGTCCAGAAAAGATTATTTTTAATGTTATTATTTACTATGTTAAACAAAATAATTGTTATTTAAATATATAAAAATATAAGTCACAGCTTATAAAACAAGCTACAATTTACACTATTACATTCATAATTAAACTTGAGTTTATCTTTGTTGTCCGATACTTTAAAGACAGCTTCAAACGTTTTCCAAACTCAACTTAATGATCATTTGATTTATTTCATTCTATTATTTTTTTGAAAAATTTCATTTAATGTAACAATTGAGTAGCAGATATAAGTCAGATCCCCTTTTTTTGACTAATTTGTTTATAACTTTTCCAATAATTGTTTGCGTGACATCGGACAAATTGTAAAATATATCTACATAAATTTCCACATCCAATTAAACCTCAATCATAATTTTATGTGTAGTCATTGACCTAGTCGTATTTTTTATTCTTGTTGATTAGACTAGTAGGTTTGTTCTACTATAGTAGATATATCACCTAAAAAACAAATTCTCGATTTTGCCACAAGTAGCATTTAGCAATTATAATATCCACACAAACGAAATGAAAATTATACTGATTGATTGAAAAACGATTGCTGGATCGACCTAAAATATTTCGAAATCGATACGTTAACATATTTTATAGAATAAAAGTGTTCAAATAGTATATGGTGTAGATTTTTTAGGTTTTTTCTCTCTTGTAAACACTTGAACTTGCGAAAAATTCTTTTTTTCATTAATTTTTTTTTTCAATCTCTTCTTTGGTCTTTTTCAGATAATGATATTGCAAATTACGTCCTAACATCCTTTCGTTTAATTAAAATTTGTTCATTTCAGTTCTCATCTTAAAAATTTTTATCTTTTGAGCAGCCATATGTATTATTTGTTTTGTAAACACACCTTGAAGTGAACTCATACTATACTCAATTGTTGCGAAACTTGCTGACCGCCGGTAATACAGTTCATCATCGATTCTTTTCATGATTTTACCACTCAAAATGCAAAAGGGCGTTCATATCGTATTAAAATAAATACTTACAATTGAATTGTTATAAAATAAATAAAATTAATTTCTTGCAATTTAGTTGTAATTAACCTATGATTAAAATTACTTTTTCAATTTATTTTTATAGTGTACAAGTAGATAATTATTTTTTTTTTACTGACGTTGGACATAAAGTTATGAAAAAATCTAAAGTAGTATGAATGTAATTTTTAGTGAATAATTCATGTTTTTATTAGTGAATACTTTTTTACATATTTAAACTTTACTTTGATCAATTTACTTTTAAAATAAGCGCTTAAAGTGTGCATAATTGGATTAATCCAACATTTTTTTGTGTATTATTTAAACTTAATCGTGACTTTGTATTTATAAATTTTTAGTTGTATTTATAATTAGTTATATTGATTTCAAGTTTGTTCAATTAAAATAAAATGGTTCATAAAATTCGTCGATTTTTTATTAAAAATTTTGATTTAGAGTGAAATTATTCGTTTTCAATACAAATAACATTAAAATATTTATAATTGGCTTTTATATTAGTTTATTTACAACAATTGTCATCTAACTGTTATAAATTTGCAAAATAGTAATAATTATAATAATTAATTAAAGAATTAATCAACAACAACCGTAAAAAAATTTCTCCTAAGGTCGTTATCAATTCGTCTTGCATATATAATAAGTCTGGTGACACTATAACTCACCTCGTGTATTAGGGTGAGTATAGTAATAGCATACCATACACAAGAACCTCAACTACAATGAACGACTAAACTCGGGCATACCTTGTTCTTCCGACAACAAAAGTATTTTACTCCATTTCATCGACCTGTTCTCAGCTCATCAGCAGTCAAATCATGCACAAAGAGACCTCGATAATCGAAGACCATACTGAATGAAAAGAAAATTCGTTCGGTGGAATGAAGAAGGGGCACATATTATAACTCATGAGGACTATCCGTATACAGTGTATAGGTACGTATAAATAGTCACTTACCCGATCAACCGGCATCAGTTGCAGAACTACCGTTGACAATTATCGTCGCCTTCAGTTATCGCCGCCAATTGGATCCGATTTATTGATATCGTAACTCAAATCAATATCATTAGCAATGAATAAGTTTATTGTAGTGCTGACAGCAGTTGTGGCGTTGGCTGCTGCCCAACCCGCGAAAATCGAGGCCTGGAAAAGTTCAAACATGGATTCTATCGTCGAGCAAACAAAATCCGATTGTGCACGCAACAACGATGACATGGCTTGCATGAAGTTCAAAGTTCTCAATCTGCTCGACCAGATTTTCCGCAAAGACAATTTCAAGGTAAGTGGCTTTTTCGTCTCTTTCTTAATCTTGATCATACATCCCTTCTTGCTAATCCAGCATCTGTCAAACTGATTCCAGGTATCAGACGCCATTGAAGTGACGCGTAACTCCCAACCAGTTGAAGAAACTGCACGCAGTGAATCGTCATTCATTGATACCGTGCAAAATTATCTTGTTTCCCACGACGTGACCTTCAAAATGCCTCTCGACGCTGCCGTCAAAGTCAGTGCTAGAAACATCGAAAACGACCAGTTGAGCTTCGACCTTAAGTTCGGCCAAGGAAGAGCCGTCGAAGAAGCTAGAAGGTCTAAATTGAAGAAAGTCATCATCCCCATTATGGTCTTTGTCCTGCTGAAGGCGATGACTCTGATCCCATTGGCCATAGGTGTGCTCGGTCTCAAGGCATGGAACGCCCTTCAATTGTCCTTCTTCAGCTTTGTCGTCTCTGTTGGATTGGCCATCTTCCAATTGTGCAAGAAGATTGCAGCTGACAGCCACTCTGCCCCCATTTCTGCCCACGGGCCCTGGGAGTACCAGGCTCAGTACCGCGGATTCAGTGATCAGGCTGATGATCAATCGGCAGCTCAACATCTCGCATACGCTGCCTACGCTCCAGAAGCATGAGTTCGCTTTTGGAGTTTCCGGTGATTTTTTTACTGACTAGATGATACTTTGTATTATAATTTATGTATTTAATAAATTATTTATGTTATTGACTTGATATTTATTCGTTTTATATTTTTTTGATTGTTTTAATGTTTTAATAAGATAGGATAAGAAATTAATAAGCTGAAAATGCGAGTAATTTTATTGAGAGCAATATTAATGTAAATAAAGCAATTTATGAAGCGTACTTGTGAAAGCGGATGAGGATGTCAACTATTCGAGGATAGTTCAATGACTTTGGTAGGTCGTTTTTCAAAAAATTAATAACTGACATCAATCAAACTTAAATAACGTGGAGAATTTGATGAAAAGGAAAGTAGGTGGTCAATTTTGTTAGCACACTGTTATTTGCTTGACCTGAAGGTATCTTTCTAATTTCGAGTAAACTAAAGACATTTAATTGATTTGACAATTAGCACACATATCAAAAACCGGTGATAATACAGTAATTTAATAAGTTTGTTTTAGAGTTCTGGCCAGGATCATAAAAATAAAAATAATAACTGATTTTACAGGCTAAACATGCATCATTCTTAGAATTTTAATCAATATTGTTTTTTTAATTAAATAAAATGTTACTATCTAAAGCTTCTGGTTTTTAATTTATCGATATATGTAAGGATCAATGTCGATATGTATGTTCCCTAAAGACTCCAACTGATTTTTATGGAATTGTTAAACAATCTACTTAGCCCAACGGGACGTCTGTAATGTTGGCATTGACTCGTCCAACGTTGACCATCAGTATCTCGATCATTATTCAAGCAAAAAATTCATTTCTTGTGATAAATTTGTTGCTCATTAGTTTCTATAATTTGAATTTTGTTAGTTGATTAGATTCCGAGCAACCATTTATAGTTGTCGGTTAATACTGGATACTAATTAACTGCAAATAAAATCAATAAAAATTGTATTGAATTTTTTTTTAAATATATTATCTTAGTTTTGGTTTGCATTTTATCATCGTTCAATCAGATATAATTACTTTTAAAACGAATTCAAAATTTAAATCAACGAGATTTTATTTTTAGGGGACAATAAAACATACTTGAGTAAATGCACGTAAGTCAAAAAAATTTTTTCCTGAGTGGTGTATAGCAATCTGCTGCCGATCATTTAAAAATTTTTATATAAAGTTCCATTCTTATTTCCATCAGTTTTTAGATCAACTGAAACATTTTCAATCTCCTAATTAATTTGCTATTAGTACTAAAAAACTTGATAATATATTATTGCTTAAAAAATTAAAAAACACGTTTTAATTTCAATCTACACTAAAAAATAGATAATAATTTTCAATAAATTAAAAATAGAAATAGAGTGATTAAAGTTTTTGCATGCCTTCAGCACAAACACATTAAGGCATAGCTCTAATGGGGTCTAAAAATCAAGTTTCCTATCTCCTCAAGATAAATTGTATTTTAATCTATAATCCTCGTACAAATGTTAAAAAAATACACTGGTGGCAAGAAGAATGATGACTGAACTAATTAAAACACCGATTAGTAAATTGTCAATTTTAGTGGAAAAACCCGTTTTTAAAATTTTTATTCAAACTTTAGTGGAAATAACTGTTAGAATATGGTGGTGTGGTCAAGAAATTTGAAAATACATACAATTTTAGGACTCATTTTTTTTCAGCCCTGTCATTAAGCTTTAATGAAGAACCCTATGCAATATCAAAGCTTGATATTGCTTCGTTTAGTTGTAATTAAAACATTTTGATTGGCAATCACACCGAATTTTCCCACTTTGGTCAGCCATATGTTTTATTTTTTAGTAAACAGAGTTCTCACAGTGACTCAAGCCTGTGCGACCGAGCCAACGTATGCATGCGTTTCGACTTGTAAGTAGTTGGCGTAACCGAACACGAGAGGGCGTTTTATTCACGTCACAAATAATGCGCAGGAAATTAAAAAAATTTTAATAACATACGTATGACATGAGCGCTTAAGGCATGCACATTTGGTTTTACCTAACTTTTTTAAGATAATTTTTTAATACATTTACTCTAACAAATATCTACAAATACAATATTTACAACAATCGATATTTTAGCTTTATTACAAATTATTTTAGACTTTTTATTTTAGTTCTCTATTAAGGCACGTTTTTTAGTTTTTTATTTTAAGATTTATTTTAAAAAGTTATGAAGATCGTACATCAAAGCGTAGTTAATAATGTGATTAATATTTTTGAAAAGTAAGTACACGGAGAAAATTTTATAGTAGAGTTTATTATCTAGTTATGTTAAAATGTATTAACTGAATACGATAGTAGTAAATATTATTTAAATAATTAAGTAAACCATCTGAATTGTAGTATTTACAATCCTGATGGTAACTACTACTATTATGATGGTAATCAGTAATAATAACTCTTATTATTTAAATTAGTTACTACTATTATCAAAATCGTAATTCCTAATATAACCTGATGGTTGTAGTGACCATCAGTAATAATAATAACTACTATCTAAGCTAGTAAAAAATATTAAAAAAATTAAGAATTTGCGTTTACCGTGGATTCATTTCTTTTTGAAAAAAAATTTGAAATTAAAAAAAAAAAATTTTCAAGGGAATTTAAAATATTTTTATATTTCAGAGAAAAAAATGTACATTAGTTAAAATATGGATCTGAATAAAGGATTTAATTAAGTAAATTTATGTTATTTTTTCTTTCAGAATTTTTACAATCTGAGATGGTTACACCCGACTAGAATTTTAGTGAGGCATGCCGAAAAATCAGTTCGGGGCGAAGTTGGCTTTCCGAACTTAGGCTTGCCCAATTCGGATCTTATTTATTTTAAATTAGGCAAGCCGAACATTGGTATGCCAAAAGAATTCCACATTCGGTGTAATCTCGTAATAGTTTGGCACTGCCTAAGTTCGGCATATCATGGATTACCTTATTGGTACGAAATAACGGTAACCAAAGGTTTACCAAAGTTTGGTTCACTAAGCTCGGACTCACTTAGGCAAACCTGTGGCAATACCTAAGTTCGGCATGTCATGGATTGCCTAATTAGTATGAAATAACGGTAACCAAAGGCTTACCGAAGTTTGGTTCACCAAACTCGGGCTCACTTCGAAAAATCTGTGGCAATGCCTAAGTTCGGCATTTCATGGGTTGCCAAACTGTTATGAAATAACGGTAACCAAAGGTTTACCGAAACTTGGCATACCACGATCGAGCTTCTTTAGGCAAAACTGTGGAAGTGCCTAAGTTCGGTATGTCATGGGTTGCCGAATTGTTATGAAATAACGGTAACCAAAGGTTTACCGAAATGCTTACCCGACTAGAATTTTAGTGAGGTATGCCAAAAAATCAGTTCGGGGCGAAGTTGGCTTTCCGAATTTAGGCTAGCCCAATTCGGATCTTATTTATTTTAAATTAGGCAAGCCGAACATTGTTATGCCAAAAGAATTTCACATTCGATGTAATCTCGTAATAGTTTGGCATTGCCTAAGTTCGGCATATCATGGATTGCCTAATTAGTACGAAATAACGGTAACCAAAGGTTTACCAAAGTTTGGTTCACTAAGCTCGGGCTCACTTAGGCAAACCTGCGGCAATACCTAAGTTCGGTATAACATGGATTGCCAAACTGTTATGAAATAACAGTAACCAAAGGCTTACCGAAGTTTGGTTCACCAAGTTCGGGCTCACTTCGGAAAACCTATGGTAATGCCTAAGTTCGGCATTTCATGGGTTGCCAAACTGTTATGAAATAACGGTAACCAAAGGTTTACCGAAACTTGGCATACCACGATCGAGCTTCTTTAGGCAAAACTGTGGAAATGCCTAAGTTCGGTATGTTATGGATTGCCAAACTGTTATGAAATAACGGTAACCAAAGGTTTACCGAAACTTGGCATACCACGATCGAGCTTCTTTAGGCAAAACAGTGGAAATGCCTAAGTTCGGTATGTCATGGATTGCCAAACTGTTATAAAATAACGGCAACCTGTATTCTGAAGCTTGGTCTATCAAAATGAAACTTGACTAGGTAAGTCTGTGGCAAGTCCTCACTTAGGTATAATATCGGAATTCCTAACTCGACCGTTGCAACGGTAACCGAATGTTTGCCGAAGTGTCGGGCTTATAAGTATCTTGAGGCAAGAGGTCGCTCATCATCGGCGTAGCGTCGCGGTATGGTATAGGGCTCTCGTGCGTCGGGTACAGTGTTCGAGTCTCGCGTTCGACATGTAAAATTTTTAATAATTAATAATTATTAATTATAATTATTCTTAAGGCGAGTGTGAGGGAAATTTAAGTGTTGTGTGTGACTAATGTATCTAACTCCATCATTTCCTCCCCCCTTGACCCATAAAATCGACCAATCAAAAAAAAAACTTCTTCATAGTAAGAAAAACCCTAAAAAGCGAAAAAAATGACCGAAAATATAAAAAAAATAATACTAAATAAAAAAAAAAAAAAATTTTTTTTATTTACTTAATATTTAAGAAATTTTGTCCTAAAGTCGATATTTATATTTAAAATTTAAAAAGTAAATTAAAAAAAATAAGCATTCATTATTATTAATTTTTGCTTTATAATAAAAATAGCTAAAAACAAAAAAAGGATTCAATTTGGATTCTTCCGTGCGAATTTAGTTTCTGAATTGCTGCCTAGTTAGGTAGCCAAATTCGGACCGAATGAGGCTTGGATAGTCACCAGCAAGTGTGGTTTCCAAACCACCGCCTAAGTCGGAAGCCAAGTTAGGCCCAAACTCGCGACTGCGTTACTTCCGGGACGTGGGCCAACTTTGGCTTCCTGGTTCGGCGCGAACTTGGAATTCGGCATGCTTAATTCGAAACGAACCACCGCCGAACTTAAATTCCTGGTCGGGCAGTTACCATCTTCGATTGTAACAGTTATAATTTATAATAATTACAATTATTATTTTTGATAATAATCATTACCATTATTAATACACTTCTCACAAAAATTAAGGGAGCAGAAAAAAAATCCAAATTTTTGGGGGATTTTCAACAGGCTGTAACTTATACAAAAATGGTCGTACAGCAAAAAAAAAAAGCAAATTGTAGCTCTAAGTGTTTAGTTTTCGGATCTGAGTTTGAAAATTTTTTTTTGAAAATATTTTTCGAGTAATCATAAGAAAACCACCGAAAAAAAAATTTTCGAAATTTTTTTGGTTTTTTTTTTAATCTACGGACGTGGAAAAAATTTTTTCGACTCAACCTCCATATGGATAGCTTGTTTATTCAGCTTTCGTTTTTTTTAAATCTCGATACGAGCATTTCTCGCTGAGATATCGATGTTTGAATGGAAAAAGATCATTTTGTCTTTGATTACCAATATCTCAGCAACCAATGATTGCACAGAAATTTTGAGGTTGGTTTTAAAAACTTGAATAAATTCTCTATAAGGATTGGCAATTGAATTTTGAAAAAAAAATTTTTTTTCAATCATTACATGAATTTGAAAAAGCATCCAAAAAAGGGCTTTTTGTCGTTTTTTGGAAAATCAAGCGCCCAATCAAAAATATTGCGGAAACCACTAACGTTAAGTGTGCCTTTTACTGTTCAATATACCCACAAAAACCCTACAAAGTTTCAATTCAATCCAGCCAACCGTTTTTTTTTTCCCACTTGATCGAATTTTTGAAAAAATTAAAGGAGCAAGAATTTCGCTCTGAAAATGTCATAATTTTTATCAAAAATGAAAAAAATTCCTTTTTTTCATTTTTCTCTCAATTCTGTATTAGTAACTTGAAAAATTTAAGGAAAAAAAAAAAAACGAAAATTTTTTAATTTTTTTTCAATTGGCCCAAATCAAAAAAAATGTAGCGACTCACTTTCTCACCGATTTTACTCTTCCGCACTTTAATTTTCCTAGTCACAAATTAATTGAATAAATTAAAAGTTGATACCCCCAAGGCAAGTCGAATATTCGTTCTACGAATATTGGGACAATAATTTTTTCGTGCGAATTCCAACAGTGTCTAAAAAAAAACAGTTTTTCTTAAAACTAACCTGCTTTCTTGGTAATCGAGCCAATCAACAGTTTTTCTCAAAACTATTGTATTTTTTAATTTTTAGAAAAGCAAATTAACTGAGTTTTTGCAAACTTTAGTTTTCTTTTTATTTTTTTTCATAATGCCTAGGCGGCATTTATCCGCGCCACAAGTCGCTCAGATAGTGACTCTAGTGGAAGAAGGGTACAATTACCGACAAGTCGGGGATCGTATGGACGTTAGTTCATCTGTCGTATCTCGCGCATACAATCGGTATTTGGAAACCGGTGGTTATCAACGACGAGTTGGCCAAGGTCGTCGTCGCGCAACAAATCCTCGTGATGACCGAGCGATCGTTCGGCGCGTTCGTCAAGAACCTTTCGTTCCTGCGAACGTTGTCGCCCGAAATTTTTCGAACCGTCGACAACAACAACAACAACAGCAACAACAACGACGACGACGACAACAACAACCGCGGAACATTTCAGTTCAAACGGTTCGAAATCGTCTCCGTGAGACTGGAGTGCGATCAAGAAGTGCCGCCCGAGTACCGATGTTATTACCCATACATCGCCGAAACCGTCTGGCTTACGCTCGTCAACATGTTCATTGGACCGTAAGGCAATGGAACAATGTTTTGTTTTCTGATGAGTGTCGGGTATGCCTGTTTGGAAATGACCGAAGACCCCAAGTTTGGCGCCGTCAGGGAGAGCGTTTTTCACGTAACTTCACTCGACCGGTAGCTGCTTACAACGGAGGGTCGGTGATGGTTTGGGGAGGAGTTTCGAGATTTTCACGAACTCCTTTGGTAATCGTCCACGAAAATCTATACGCTACGCGTTACATTAATCAGATCTTACGACCTGTTGTCTTGCCTCTACGGCAGCAAACTAGAGGTTTTATTTTTATGCAAGACAATGCCCCGACCTCACACAGCAAACGTCACCCGTCGGTTTTTCCAAAGACACGACATAACGTTGTTAAGGCATCCAGCGGTAAGCCCTGATCTTAACCCTATCGAGCACGTCTGGGATATCCTGAAGCGCCGATTGCGCCAGAATTATCCCAATTTACGAACGTTAGCAGCATTAGAGCGGGCGCTAATCGAAACTTGGCGTCGGATTCCGCAGTCAATGATTCGAAACTGCATTTCGAATATGCCTGAAAGATTGCGGGCTGTTATCAGGAGCAGAGGTGGCAATACGCGGTATTAGCACAACACACACACACACACACACACACACACACACACACACACACACACACACACACATCTTCGGAGAGTGAGTTTGGAGTCACAAAATACTGTGGAAGTGACGAACCACAGGGTCTCAATCTCTGATAAAACCACACACATACACGTGCGCAAGCACAAAAGCGTAAATCCGCCGTGCAACCTCCACGTGGTACGCTTTGGGTAACGCTAATGCCGGCGGTAATTTTTTTTTTAATTTTTTGAAGTTTTTAGCCAATTGAAAAAAAATTAAAAAATTTTTTTTTTTTTTTTTTCAAAAATTTTCGATTTTTTTTTTTTTTTTTTTTCCTTAAATTTTTCAAGTCACTAATACAGAATTGAGAGAAAAATGAAAAAAAAAATTTTTTTTCATTTTTGATAAAAATTATGACATTTTCAGAGCGAAATTCTTGCTCCTTTAATTTTTTCAAAAATTCGATCAAGTGGGAAAAAAAAAACGGTTGGCTGGATTGAACTGAAACTTTGTAGGGTTTTTGTGGGTATATTGAACAGTAAAAGGCACACTTAACGTTAGTGGTTTCCGCAATATTTTTGATTGGGCGCTTGATTTTCCAAAAAACGACAAAAAGCCCTTTTTTGGATGCTTTTTCAAATTCATGTAATGATTGAAAAAAAATTTTTTTTTCAAAATTCAATTGCCAATCCTTGTAGAGAATTTATTCAAGTTTTTAAAACCAACCTCAAAATTTCTGTGCGATCATTGGTTGCTGAGATATTGGTAATCAAAGACAAAATGATCTTTTTCCATTCAAACATCGATATCTCAGCGAGAAATGCTCGTATCGAGATTTTAAAAAAACGAAAGCTGAATAAACAAGCTATCCATATGGAGGTTGAGTCGAAAAAATTTTTTCCACGTCCGTAGATTAAAAAAAAGTTTGGAAAATCCAAAAGTGCACGCCTCATGACGCTCATTCATTTTTTAAGAAAAAATAAATTGTGTAACTGATAAAAAAAAAGAAAATTATAATTAAGTAATTTCTTACAGAGTACTTTTTTTTTTTTTAAATATCAGCGCCCTTTTTTCTTGTTATATGCGTACGCAGTCTAAAAAAATCTAGCTTATCAAGTGGCGCCATAGTTTTCACGTGACAAATAAGAAAAATTCGTTTGTCTTTGTACGGTTATATCGTAATAAATTTTAATAAAAATTCAATTTAAAAAAAAAATACGTAAACTAGGCTACTGATATGAAATACGGACCCAGTTCATCGCATTCGTAAACTAATAAAAAAGGTCCGGTCTTGAAATATCAATTTGTTCGGGAGTAATCATTGGTACATCCAAAATGGGGTGACATCCGGACGTCCACGTAAAATTTTTTGAAAAGGTTTTTTCAAAATAGCTACATGAAATGATTTTAGAAAGTAAAAGATGGTTTGATTTAAATGATTTCTCCGTGTACATCTACTTATATTATTGTATAAGTGTAATATGGTTGTGATAGAGACATTTAAAGATCACAAAATTGCTTGACCTTGACGAGTCGAGTATAAAGCACAACCTCACGCGCTTCGCGCTATGAGGCGTGCAAAAAAACCAAAAAAATTTCGAAAATTTTTTTTTCGGTGGTTTTCTTATGATTACTCGAAAAATATTTTCAAAAAAAAATTTTCAAACTCAGATCCGAAAACTAAACACTTAGAGCTACAATTTGCTTTTTTTTTTTTGCTGTACGACCATTTTTGTATAAGTTACAGCCTGTTGAAAGTCCCCCAAAAATTTGGATTTTTTTTCTGCTCCCTTAATTTTTGTGAGAAGTGTAGTAACTATTACAATTGTAAATGATTCCACCTATTATTTTGTTACTAATTAATTTTATTATCATTTTAGATAGTAGGAGTTACTATTTTTGTATAGTAGGTAGTACAGTAAAAACCGTTTACAGCGACTTCGCTTAAAGCGACGTGCCTGTTATTACGACGAAATTTTGAGTCCCGTCTCTATTACATATAAAATTCTCAAGCTGAAAACCGCTTATAACAACATTGCTTATAGCGACAAATCGTTTATAGCAACCGAATTCACAGTACTTATAGTAGTAAACTCATAGTAAAATGCATTGGTTATAGCGTGTGATAAATACTTTCATTCGTTTTGCATTAAATATACTTATGATGTCATCAAATTCTTTTGCAG
This sequence comes from Cotesia glomerata, assembly GCF_020080835.1. NCBI lineage: Eukaryota > Metazoa > Arthropoda > Insecta > Hymenoptera > Braconidae > Cotesia > Cotesia glomerata. The sequence continues at coordinate 11,551,102 of NC_058166.1, read as the reverse complement.
CGTTAACTAATGAGAATCACAATTTTCATTTTAGTTAATGGTCTTTTAAGTTGTAGAAAATAATTTCGTTACAATCTTAAAATAATTCTCCGACCGAGCAACTAAATATTTTCAAAAATAATTATTTTATTAAATCTATATTATTAAATGTAGTATTGAAATTTATACGTGGTTTGATTAAAAACCTTTTTTTAAAAATGTTTAATAAATTAATTTGTGTAGTTTAATAAATGTTAAATAAACTTTCATCAAGTATTTATTAGTTTAATAAACGTTCATCAAGCATTGTTTTTTAATTTAATCCGTGCATTTTTGTTTTCGAATATAATCCATGCATTGCTAATTTTTACTTTCGGCTATAACGACCATTACCAGGAGGTCCCTTCAATGTCGTTATAAACGGTTTTCACTGTATAATTAATTTTTCTCCGTGTAGAATTTGACCGACAGTTTTTTGACTGAAAACAAAAAAAAACATCTTCAGAAGTTGCTTATAATTAGTTGTAATGACAGAAAAAATTAATTGAAAAACTAAACAATTAAAAATTAAGGAACTTCAATAATTTTATCTATTACGAATACGGAAAATTTTTAAAACTTAAAAAAAAAACAACAAATTGAAATTATTTTTTTCTTTTTAATAATTGTTTTAAGTTAAGATCTCAAATGATCAATTCTTCTTGGTATATTAATACATTAATCGTATTTTATCCGAGAGATTCTAGTATAAATACACAAAAATATTTTCTCATCGGTAAGAATGTAGCGATATTAAAATTCCAACTAATTCAAATGTAAATACAAGGTTAACCATATAAAATTCCAGTTATAACTAAACAACCGTTAGGTACACAATAAACGAAAGTACCGCCCGACGAACAGTATCTTCTTTTCATATTATTTATCAAATCAAACGAAATTGTGGTTTCACTTAAGAACCTATCCCGGCGACTTTTGGCTCTTTCTCATGGATTAAATTCTCTAACATTAACAAATTAGCCAAGTCTATCACACAGAGAAAATACAAGCTACTTATTCAGCGATTGTAAATTCGGATCCATCTAGCATAAACAATCATATACATTTACCGATTCTTATTGATATAATTATAAAGATATTAAGGTCATCGAAGACTCTTATTATCCGTGGGTACCTCAATTATAATTTGCTAGTATAATGACAGCTATATGTGATCGTTAGGATGAATTTGATAATTTTTTTTTATGCTTAGAATATAAAATTCGTAAAAATCTTTTAAAATTTTTTTATTTTAATTCTCTCATTAAGTTTTGGTTAGTTTAATTCAGAAAAAAACTGTTATAAATACAGTAATATGTAATAAATAATAAAAACATTTATAAATATACACAAATTTTGTATTAAAATATATTTTTAATCGTTTTGGCCGATTTTCGTATACCCATGAAAAAATATTCTGATCAGGCTTGATATAAGCTGATAAGGCCATATAAAAATTTTTGATATGTTCATATCTGGCCTGACATGATCTGATATGTCCATATTTAATTTTTGATATGTCCTGATATGCTCTGATATGAAAATTGGCCATATCAGGCCTGATCAAGCCTTATCAATTTGATATGTCTACATCAGACTTGATATAGCTTGATATGCTCATATCTAATTTTACATTATTTTTTAATAGGTCCTGATATGCCCTGATATAACCTTATGAAGTTATATATACTTTGATAAACTTGAAAAAAAAAATTAGGGAAACGGTTGACCCTGAAGGCCATCTCTGCAACTTCCCGCCAATTCTATACCTAAACGCTTGAAATTGCACTTATGCAGTTTTAGAGCTCTTCGAGCTCATAAATACAATTTGTGTAATATTTTGAGCTCTTCGAGCTCAAAAAATAGCTTTTGTATGCTTTTGAGCTCGAAGAGCTCAAAAGTTTGATAGAAGCTTGATAAAACACTATTTTTTGAATTTTCAAATCGCAATAACTTTTGAATGAATGAACCGATTTTCACGCGGTTGGTGGCATTCAACGTAATTTTTAAGCTTCATAAAAAATTTTTAAGTTTATATTAATAAAGCGGAAAACTTCGGAGTAATTTCGAAAAAACACTTTTTTCGGTTTTCTTTCGTCAACGATAACTCACGAACGAATAACCCGACCAGAAATTTAAGTTCGGCGGTGGTTCGTTTCGAATTAGGCATGCCGAATTCCAAGTTCGTGCCGAACCAGGAAGCCAAAGTTGGCCAGGAAGCCATATTAAAGCAAATTTTAAGGGAGTTGGGAAAGAACGGATAGGGGAAAGGGGGGGACCTACTCAGTGGGAATTTTTCCGTAATTGAAAAAATAATCAGACAGCCCAGACTGGGAATCGAACCCAGATCTCTCGAACACTGTACCCGACGCACGAGAGCCCTATACCATACCGCGACGCTACGCCAATGATGAGCGACCTCTTGCCTCAAGATACTTATAAGCCCGACACTTCGGCAAACATTCGGTTACCGTTGCAACGGTCGAGTTAGGAATTCCGATATTATACCTAAGTGAGGACTTGCCACAGACTTACCTAGTCAAGTTTCATTTTGATAGACCAAGCTTCAGAATACAGGTTGCCGTTATTTCATAACAGTTTGGCAATCCATGGCATACCGAACTTAGGCATTTCCACTGTTTTGCCTTAAGAAGCTCGATCGTGGTATGCCAAGTTTCGGTAAACCTTTGGTTACCGTTATTCCATAACAGTTTGGCAACCCATGAAATGCCGAACTTAGGCATTGCCATAGGTTTTCCGAAGTGAGTCCGAACTTGGTGAACCAAACTTCGGTAAGCCTTCGGTTACTGTTATTTCATAACAGTTTGGCAATCCATGATATACCGAACTTAGGTACTGCCACAGGTTTGCCTAAATGAGCCCGAGCTTGGTGAACCAAACTTCGGTAAACCTTTGGTTACCGTTATTTCGTACTAATTAGGCAATCCATTATATGCCGAACATAGGCAGTGCCAAACTATTACGAGATTACATCGAATGTGGAATTCTTTTGGCATACCAATGTTCGGCTTGCCTAATTTAAAATAAATAAGATCCGAATTGGGCTAGCCTAAATTCGGAAAGCCAACTTCGCCCCGAACTGATTATTCGGCATACCTCACTAAAATTCTAGTCGGGTAAGCGTTTCGGTAAACCTTTGGTTACCGTTATTTCATAACAGTTTGGCAACCCATGAAATGCCGAACTTAGGCATTACCATAGGTTTTCCCAAGTGAGCCCGAACTTGGTAAACCAAACTTCGGTAAGCCTTTGGTTACTGTTATTTCATAACAGTTTGGCAATCCATGTTATACCGAACTTAGGTATTGCCGCAGGTTTGCCTAAGTGAGCCCGAGCTTGGTGAACCAAACTTCGGTAAACCTTTGGTTACCGTTATTTCGTACTAATTAGGCAATCCATGATATGCCGAACTTAGGCAATGCCAAACTATTACGAGATTACATCGAATGTGGAATTCTTTTGGCATACCAATGTTCGGCTTGCCTATTTTAAAACAAATAAGATCCGAATTGGGCTAGCCTAAGTTCGGAAAGCCAACTTTACCCCGAACTGATTTTTCGGCATGCCTCACTAAAATTCTAGTCGGGGAAGTACCTTAACAATATATCGTAGAATCATTTTTGCGATTTCATGTATACATAGATAATTTTATAAATCTACATATAGATACCATTATTATATATAAATAATAATGGTATTATAATAATAATGGTATTATATAATAATTAATAAATTAGATAAAAAATTTTGTTCACTACGAATCGATCATGTATACGATTTGTATTACTTGTAGTTATAATAAACTTTGTTCTCCAAGTATGTCTCTTAGGTAAACGGGTAGTGAATTAGTCTTTCAAGCGGTAGGACCACGGTTCGATTCCCACTCGCGCCGATTTTTTTTTCCTATGAAAATAATTATATATAATTATACCTAATTATACATAATTATATGGGGCCATTTTTCATTTATAATTATGTAATATAATTATATATAATTTTTTTTTACCGGGGCGGGTACATAGTCTGATATACTTATATCAAGGCATATATAGTCTGATATGGCCAATTTCCATGTCAGCCCTGATATGGACGGTTTATATCAGGCCTGATATAGTCTGATCAGAAAATTTTTTCACGGGTTGCCAAATGGTGAATGTATGGGCGATTACGATTTTCTATTGATTAAAGGAGCTATATCATTTGAATACCTTGTCATTCCATAGTTGTTGCTTAAAATGAGTCTCGTTTCAAATTTCAGATGGCATACAAATAAATTAAATAGGGGAGCCTGGGGCACGACGGCCCCCTTAAGCCGATTTTTCCTTTTTGTGGCTTTTGACCATCAAATTCATTTATTTACTATCTACTTTGAACGAATCAGTCGAAATTTTGCAAAAAGTCGAAAGAAAATTTTTTTTTTCTGGGGCACGACGGCCCCCTCCCCAAAAAATCATAAAAAAAAATTTTTTTACTAAAGCTATTAAGGTAAAAGCCCCAATATATATTCATGTACCAGTATATGATCACTCCATGTATTTGTATATCTATATTCACAAATATAGGTATACAAATACATGGAGTGATCATATACTGGTACATGATCATATATTGGGGCTTTTACCTTACCATCAAAATCTAGAGACTCTCTTTCCAGAAAATGTCGTTGAGGGAAAACCACGATTTTTACGAGTTTTGAGTATCGCCAAGAACTCACAGGAATAAAAAATTAACATGGAGCAAAAAAAAAGACCTCAATTAAACAAAAAAAAAAAAAAAAAATTAAATTAAAACCAAAAAATTTGAAAAAGAAAAAAACATTTTAAATATAAAAATGATGATTGCCATTGTCTGTATTGCAATGGACTTTCCTTAGAGTCCTCAGAGTCATAGATTCAATGTAAAAATTGTAATAAATGGTCTTATGATTCTTGCGCAGGAATTGACGAAGATTATTCTGACGAATATGTTTGTGATCATTGCGAATAATCGTATACTTATTAAAGTATCTCGATGTGATTTTCTAATCATCGAACATTTATATTTCATGTTTTATTCAATGTGTAATTTTTGTTAACGTCTTAAAAAATTATTTTAAATTTTATTATTAAGCTATTAATTAGTTTTAAATAGATAAAAAATACAGAGATGTTATTTAGCAATGAATTAGTAACATTAGTTTACATTGATTGAAATCACAGGTCGAGTTTTCATATTGAGCTTTTTAAATACGTAATATTTTGAACCAGACGTTTTTTTATATTTTTATCAAGTCAAAATTAGAAATACGAATTGCGTAGAGTAAGACATCGTTGAAGGAATTCAAATAAAACTTTGAGATTAGGTTTCTGTCTGGTGCAGATAATACCGTGATCAATAATTCATAATATAATTATTACCGTTTTAATTTTAAAAAACTGTATTTTCAATTTTTTATAAGCTATATAATTCAACTTTTCATTAAATTTTTCAGTTTAATTAAATTCATTCTGATTCATTGACCTGAAAAGGCCTAAAATAATGAATTCTTTAAATATGTAATTTTTTTCTCGAGTGGTCCGTTATGCCCCACTTATCACATTTTGGCCCAAAATATCATAAAAGCATTATAGAGGTCATAACTTGAGGGAAATTGAAAAAAAAAATTTTTATTTAATTTTGGAGGGGGGCCGTCGTGCCCCAGGTTCCCCTAATTTATTTTTGGAATCGACATAATTATAATTTTTAAGTATGAAAGTAAGAAAAAAAGTTTTTAATATATTTTCATAGCTCCTGGGAGAGGAAGCCGTAAGAAAAAATAAAAAAAATTTTTTTGTGTCAATTCTGCACACTTAGATTATAATTTCGTTAATTTACAATATAAGAATATTTTGACAGGTTGTTATATCCAGTGATATAATAAAATTGTGAATAAAATTATACTATAAGTAACAAGAAATACTGTAAATTAATTTTTTAAAAAAGTAAAGAACGCTTTGTTAAAAATACATCAATAAAATTTTCACGAGACAGAAATTTACGCCGTGATTTAACACTCACCCGGACTTATAAAAATTTTTGGAGACCATTTTTATACCGAAATCTTTTACAGTGCATAATTTTACGAATAACTGTCGCCCACTTGTGAGCCTGAAGCTTGTCATCTCCAAATATTATTCAAACCCATTGGTTCTTCGTCGATATAATTATGTCAAAGATTCAATTTTCATTTATATATTTCTCATACATAGACTCAACAGCTCACGCCAACATCAAGATGACTTAATTATAATATAGAGTGACAAACTATGTACATTTTTATTTTAATAACTGCAGTTATAAGTAAATAATACTTTGTACTTTATGTAGATGTATACTTTTTTTTTCTTCATAAAAATCTGAAAAAAACTCAAAAAATTTTTTACAGATAATGCTCTTTTATTTTTTTTAAATTTTATCTTGTTTTCGATGTATGCTTGGAAAAAATATAAATAAAAATCTGGACCTACAATGAAAAAAATCTATAAAACAGTTGATCCTGCCGTGTGTCCCTAAATTCCCGCTTATTGAGCTCAAAACGTTGAAAAATATTCATGCTTGCAAGTAGTTAAGCTTTTTAAGCCCAGAAAAAAGTTTATAAAACATTTTTAAACTCTCCGAACTTAAAAACCAGGGAAATGTAGACTAATTTTATAGCTTTTATAATCAAAGATCTAATCTCAAAATTTTTTGCATAAGTAAATCAACCGATTTAAAAGTGTTGCAGCATTAAACGCAGTTCTTCAAGTTAAAAAAATGCCGGAGTACAGAAAATTTATTTATTGAGAAATTCGGTAGTTATTTGAAGAAAAACTATTTTTTGAATTTCTCGACAGTCACATCGCTCAAACGAATTAGCCGATTTTAATTAGATTTCACAAAAATTCAAAAGTTATTACAAGTAAACATTTTTAACTTCCCGCTAAGAGAATCGAAGATTTTCAAAAATCGGGAAGTTATTGTTTTCACCCCGTTTTGCAAAAATCGAGTTTTCATCAGATCTCGACGTTTGAAGGTCATAGGAAGCTTCCCTGACTACTCCCACGAGGTTGTCACTGTGTCTGTGTGTGTGTGTGTGTGTGTGTGTGTGTGTGTGTGTGTGTGTGTGTGTGTGTGTGTGTGTGTGTGTGTGTGTGTGTGTGTGTGTGTGTGTGTGTGTGTGTGTGTGTGTGTGTGTGTGTGTGTGTGTGAAAGCATGTGAACCACTATAACTTTGGAACGGCTCATCCGATTTTATCGCGGTTGGTGCCATTTGAAAGGGCTTAGCCAAACTTAGATTTTGAGTAGAATTTGGGCCGATTCGTATCAGTAGATTTTGAGAAATCTTAAAAAAACTAAGAAAAAAAATTTTTTCAAATGTAGTTTTTTTTTGGATAACTTTTAAACGGCTCCACCGATCGATTCCAGAAACTAATCAGCTCTAGGCAATAAAAAATCACGTCGATCGCCACCAAGCTGGTCGAAATCGGTTAATTCGTTCGAGAGATATCGTGAACGAAAAAAAACCGAAAAAAGTGTTTTTTCGAAATTACTCCGAAATTTTTGGTTCGATCTATTAAAACCTGAAAATTCGTTATGAGGCTGATAAAACTTTGTCGAATGCCGCCATTCGCGTGAAAATAGGTTGATCCATTCAAAAGTTATTGCGGTTTGAAAATTCCAAAAGTAGTGTTCTATGAAACTTCTATCAGACTTTTGAGCTCGAAGAGCTCAAATGCATAGAAATACTATCTCTTTGTGGTCAGCGAGCTAAAAATATCACATAAATTATATTTTGAGCTCAAAAATCTCAGAAACGTCATAAGTACAATTTTAAGCGCCCAGGTATGGAATTAGCGGGAAGTTGCAGAGATGGCCTTTAGGGTGAACCGTTTTACTAATTTTTTTTCGAAGATTTTATTTTTGAGATTGTTCAAAATCTTGTTTTTAACAAACGATCATATTCTACCTTTATTTCGTTAATGTATAATGTCTCTTCTCAAGACCCATAACTTACATTATTTATTACTAAAATAAGAAACAAAATCCAACTCAATTACTATCAAATTACAATGACATTGACAATGATGATGGTGATGACAATATGACCCTATGGTAGTTGAACCGACATAGCTGATTACTCTTTAGCATACAGTCACCATCGTATTACATACCAACATGATCGAGTTGTTCCGTTTCCCGGTACGGCTACAAGTGAATGCCACAATACAATAAACGTGCAGCGTAAAACAAACGTCACCATACTGATCGACTCATGAACTCATATGAACCAATAACACAACTCATATCCAGTGTGTATAGATACACATATGAATAATTGCAAATAAATCGACTGGCACGGAGTAAGGCGGCAAATTACGGACTAACTCGTCGCCTTTTCTATGCGCGTCAAATTTAAATATTAAATTTTCTTTTTATAATAAATTCATAGCATGTGCGACCGAATAACATAGATACTGTGGTTCGAAATTAAATAAAAGGGACGTGCCACTCCTCCGTCAGTCGCAGTTTGATCGTCGATTGCGTGCCATTGGACCGGACACAATCGACTAATTAATTTAATAATTTATTAATTACTATCAATTAATCAATAATTAGCAATTAAAAATGCGTTTTGTATCAGTGATAAGCATCTCCGTATTTTTACTGTCGACATGTGGATTATCATCAGCTTCGAGGCCGGATTTCATAACGAAATCGGTCAACCAGTGTATCGGAGCCGAATCATGGACCGGGTGTTTGAAACAGGAGGTCCTTGAGTACCTGGACGATAAGTTAGGCACCACGACCGAGGCGCGTTCTCTAGAATCCGTCGACGAGGCCTTAATCGTCAGAACCGCGAAATACTTGAAAAGTTTTGAATACGGAGTCAATCTGCCGTTTGTAGACGCGAAATTAAAGTACCGACCAGGAAGAAGTCTCGCCGATTTGGATATCGAGTTTCAAGATAATGAAGTAGCGACTTCTCAAGCACGTGGTTTGTTGAAGAAGAAATTGCTGCTGCCAATTTTACTCCTTCTTAAGCTGAAGCTCAAGGCCTTGATGCCGATCTTTGTTGCTCTTATTGGACTCAAGGCTATGAAGGCTTTGATTTTATCTAAATTAGCGATTTTACTTGTCGTTGGATTTATTGCTGTTCAATTCTTTAAGAAAGGCGGTATGACACCTCCAATGGGTGAGTGTTTTTGAATTTTTTTTATTTTTATAAAAATTTATGATAAAATTTTTATGATGAAGTGAAAACAAGATTTTTAATGTGTAAACTTAATGGTCTAGCTTTTATCAATATTGAAAATATTATGGGAGGTGTTACGATTGTTACAAATTTTTTTTTTTATATTTTAACCAAACAGAATTATATTTTGCCGTAAAATTTGTGGGATAAGCAAAAAAATAATATGTGTTTACTTACTAATTTATATTTATAATATTGATAATATTGACACAAGTAAAATATTACATAAGCATAAATAATCATCCACTACTTAGACTTTGTTGTAATTACTGAGATTATAAAAAATTTATTTTTAATTTTGGCGATATCGTGACATATTTGCTATAATTAGACCTCTGTTGATAACATGCGATCAAATAGTACGTAGTACTTTACTCGACTCATAAATGGCGATGTCACAGAATCTACAGCTCATGACGTTATAATTAATCAAGAATCGAAGAGTTACAATTTCAGCTAGAAGACTTTGTTGTCTTGAAAAAAATGTTTCAATGGAAAATACATATCATTGAAAATTTAATAGAAATTAAAATATTTAATTTTTAACAGATCAAGATTTCAATTCAAGAAAAACACTTTTAATATTTAGAAAAAAGACATGTCCATTCATACGCAAAAAAAGTCCTGATAAATCCACGCCGCATGAATATAAGGGCCTTTATTCCACGCTGCGTAAATGTAAAGGCCCTTATATTCACGCTGGGTGGATTTATCAGGATTTTTTTACGTGTAAATAGACACTTTAGAAAAAATTCACGGGTATAAAAAATTTGGTTGTCCTATGCTAAAACTCAGAAACTGTAAAATTATATTAGATCTATTGTTGTTCGGTATTATTGCATTTTTATTATTTTAAATAAATAATCTGACTTATTTATCTTAAGAATCTTGTTTGTATCAATCAAATTTTTTTATAAATTTAGAGTGTAAATTTTTTTAATATATAGAAAAGTTTTATAAAGAAAAGTTTTTGTAATTGTACCATTTTTTTTTTTGGTTATAAACAAATTCTTAAAAGACAATTTCTTAATTACTATTATGGGTTAGTTTAAATATAAGCTTTTGTTAGTTGAACAAAAATTTTGAAGTTTCAGTCAAAAAAAAAAACATAATTTTTAAATAGACAAATATGGAGTTCTAATATTACTAATTCGTGTTTGGTTATTTTTTTTTTTCTTATTAATTGAATTACTATTCTTTAATCAATATAAAACTATAATTTTTGTAAATATTGTAATTGAATCAATGTTGGGTTAAATTTCTCGTTGAATAATAAAAGAAAAAAATCTTATTAAATTTTTATAAATAAAAAACTTACGAAATTTGATGAATTTCATGTACCAAGGAATGACAATGGAGCCTGCACCAGCTGGAACATATGGAGCGCCCCCAGCACCATCAACGACATCTGGATACGAACCAGTGAATACCTGGGACGGAAACGGTCCTTACTCACGTGTCTGGACACCAAGCAATGGGGAAACAGCCCAAAATCTCGCTTATAATTACTACGCACCAAGTAGCAATAGCGGTAGCTCAAACTCTTACGGTGCCCCATTAAGCTCATCCTCTTCAGCATCCGCTAGTTCTAGCAGCAGTTCAACAAACTACTAAAGACTATAGAAATGAAAACAAATAACAAATTTAATGATCAAAATAAACAAATAAATATTTATTATATTTATACTCGACTTCAGTTATTAAAATCCGTCTCAGGATCGCTACAAATGACTTTGATTTAATTATTTAAGACATGCAAGCCGAAAGTGATTATAATTACTTTTTCTACAATTGTCAAGATTTAAATCAATGATTTTAATCCCAGAGTGTCTTTTTATTTAACTGATATTTATTTTATTGATAATCATAATTGTACAGATGAATCTTTGTTGTTGTTATTATTATTATCATTAATTTTTTAATGAAGTATTCTAGTAGTTTTTTACATTCATTTTATTTGTAATATATGTTATATAATATTTTTATATAATGATGTAATTGATACAATGCACTCCACCGAAAATGGCACGAATTTTTTATTTTTTCATTTATTTATTTATTGTATTGTCAATAATAAAAAATAAAAATGATTATAAATACATAAGTATCTTGAAAAACAAATTTAATCGAATGAATTTACTTATTCTTTAAGTTTTCTAAGACGCCGTTCCGTGAATATCAGGCTTTATATTTCGTCACAAATGCCAAAAAGGTGTATATCAATATGTATACATTTTTTTGGCCTTACAAAGCAAAAAAGGCCCAATAAAAATTTTTTTCATTCATTTAACAGCCATATTCTAAGCTTAAATCTAAAAAAAAATTTTTCAATGGATGTGTGTCTTAAATATTACGCTCGTTTAACTTTAGGAATCAAAAAATTGAAAAAAAGCGCATAAGTTGTTTGTGCCATCTCATTTTGCATCAATTCAATGTGTATCTTTTTTCTACAGTTGATTTCCATATTGCACGACTCATGATGCGAAGCATCAGAGAGTGCTTTACGATCAAAAAATCTTTTTCGCCTCATTTTAGCAACTATTTTTAGTATTATAGCCTTGTTAGTTCACGGAATAAAGATATTTTGCATACTATTGTCGAGATAATTTAATGGTGATTAATTCCATACTTTCTAAAAATTGATTTACTGCAATAGAAACGGAAAAAAACATCAAAATAGGTCAAAAAATTTTCCTGTCCGTCATGTATGAAACCCCGGAAACACTGTAACTTGTGAAAAAATCAATTATTTGATTTAAAATTTTTTTTTTTTAATTCTAATCGACGATTGTAGGTCACTGAATGCGAATGGTTAATTAATTCAGTGTCGTTTAATTACAATTAATAAAAAACGAAAACTACAAGACTGTATATCTATATATATCCAAGTAAAATTAACATGGATGGTGATATATCTATATCTATAGATAGTATGTACATTTTATTCCACCACTTAAGTTTTTTTTTTTGAAGTGAAACTTCTTTGCGCGCGTTGAGGGTAAAATTTCAAGGTCGCGTCACAATAATAATAATATGAGCGTTACAATAATCATAATATGAGCGTCACAATAATCATAATATGAGCGTCACAATAATCATAATATGAGCGTCACATTAAAGGACGCATATATGTACGTAGTCGGAGAGAAAAAGATAAAGATATATAGGAAAACTATACTTTTACACTATAGAAATGTTATTTTCATGTGCGCATGCGTTGTATTTTAGACTGTAGGTACACTGCTCTTAAATATTATTATTATTATTATGTATTTTATAACCTCGTGTTTGTTTACACTGTTTTATTCATTCAGATATTTTTATAGTAACTAGTGGTAAATATTTATTGTTCGTTGACAGTTAATAAGAAATCCTTGTTGATCAAGCAGTTGTTCGCAGTAAGTAATACTTTATTTATTTCTTTTTTCATTAATACTTATTATTAGATTTGAAATAAATGTATATCAAGTAAGGTATACATTATTTAACTGATGTAATGTTAATAATATATTTATTTTTTTATATTTAATTGAATAATTAATTTTTTTAATAATTATATTTTTCTTTTTATTTTGATCACATGAATATGCGCAAAGGACTAGCTACTCGTATGTGTGTGTGTGTGTTTTTTGTTTTTTTGTTTTTTGTAAAAAGGTACGAAAAAAGATCTTCAAAAGAGACCGGTATCGTTAACTCTGCCGCCCATCTTCCGGCAGATATCGATAGTCGGTAGTGTGGAGATTTTTACCCACTAAAAAAAACATTCCTCTTCCCCTCTCCCGTAGATGGTACGGGGAGGACTGGATTGGAACCGCGTTAGCATTACTTCAATCCAGTCGTGCTGCGTCTCACGACGCCTACTCCTGGCTACTGGTCCCTTTCTGCGATTTTGTCTTTCAGGAGGTGCTGTGCATAAACTGCAACAGCTGACCAGTTTTCCTCTTGTTTGATCATATAGGTCACCAGGCTTGAGGGGGAGAGCCTGGTGCCTATGATCTCTTCGGTACTTCTTCTGTAGTCCTTCCATCGAGCACACTCGAAGAATGTGTGTTCGGCGTCGTCGATTTTATCCGGGCAGTATTTGCACGTTGGTGTGCTGTGCAAACCCATCTTGAAAAGATAGGCATTGAATTGCCCATGTCCCGTCAATAGCTGGGTCAGGAAGAAGTCCGTATCCCCGTGCTTCCGAGAGAGCCAGACGTTGATGTTTGGGATCAGGCGTGCCGTCCATCTGCCCGTCTCTCCCGATGTCCATCGGTCCTGCCACTCTTGCTGCGTTTCCGCCTTTATCCTCGTTCTTGCGTCCTTCATGTTATCATCACTGTCTTTAGCGTCATAGAGTTTTGCTCTTTCGAACGCTAATAGGTCGATGGGCGCGGCTCCTGCAATGACCAATACAGCCGCTTCGGAAACTGTGCGGTAGGCGCAGGCAACCCTGAGAGCGCCTCGCCGCTGTACTGCTGCGATCTTTCGCCGGTAGGTCTTCTGCTTTAATATGTCTGCCCATATCTCCGCTCCATAAAGCAGTACCGAGTGGACTGCTTCTAGAAGAACTCTTCTCTTTTTTGTTCTTGGTCCCATGGTGTTGGTCATAATTCGTGCTAGGCTAGACACAGTCTTGCTGGCTTTCTTGCATGCACTGTCGAGGTGTTCACGGAAAGATAGTTTCTCGTCTATCATTACCCCTAGATACCGCAGGGCCCTTGTTGACGTCAGCGTTGTTCCTCCCATGTCCATAGCGAATGGTTTTGGAAACCATTTTTGACGGGTCAAAACGACCATCTCGGTTTTCTGTTTGGCGAGTTTCAGGTGATGCTTATCGAGCCAAGTCTCGACGGTGTCGATGGTTTCCCGAACTAGCAGTTCGGCCTCTTCCACGCTGTTCGCCACTATAGTGGCTGCAACGTCGTCTGCAAAGCCTGTTAGCTCTACTTGCTCTGGCAACGGGATTTCAAGAAGCTCGTCGTAGTCTGCGTTCCATAGATCAGGCCCCATTATTGAGCCTTGCGGCACGCCAGCCGTTATGGCGTATTCTTGTGGGCCTTCAGTAGTTTCCACTATTAGCTTTCTATCGTCAAGGTAGTTGTCGACTAGTGCCAAATTTTTGGCTCCGCGTCAAACTTGTGCTCCAGAGCGTCTAAAATGTCTCCCCAATTTGCGCTGTTAAATGCGTTTTTGACATCTAACGTGAGGAGAAGACATACTTTACGAGCTTTGAGGCTACCAGACCATGCTTGTGTTGCTGTCTTTATGACTTTCTTGATCGCTCCGACTGTCGAATGACCTTTCCGGAAGCCATGCTGGTTGGTGGCAAAACCTCCAGCACGGTCGATGTCGTCGCGAATTCTCCCTTGTATGAGCTTCTCGAGCAGTTTTCCAGCAATGTCTAGCATAAAAAGTGGTCTAAACGACGAAGGTGTTATGGGGGTTCCCTTACCTTTGTCTAAGAGAACCAATCTCTGCCGTTTCCAGACCGCGGAAAAGGTGCCAGTTGCCAAGCATGCGTTGTAGGTGTTCAGGAGTAAGTCTGGGTATTCCAGGGCTATAATCTTGATCACCGATGCCGGGATGCCATCAGGTCCAGGTGCCTTTCCTGTTTTGAGTGACTTGGCCACGTCTTGTAGTTCCTTAGTTGTGAAGGGCGTTACTTTGTTGTTTTTAGTGTAGTGTTTCTTCTCCCGCGGCGGGTGTTTGGGGAAAAGCTCCGCTACGATGCTATCCATTAAGGCTGAAGACTTCCGCGCCTCTGGTGAAGCCTTTCCAAATCGTTTGGCGACAATATGGTAGGCTTTACCCCAGATGTCATTGTCGAGATCGTTGCAGATCTCTTTCCACAACTTTGCTTTACTTGCTTTGATGGCTCGATTTAGCGTCTTTTTGGCCTGCTTGTACTCTTTTGAATACAAGTCCTGGCTTGGGGAGCGTTTGGCGGCTCTCGTTGCGCGGCGACGTAGTTGATGGCACATTTTGCGAAGTTCCGCTATGTTTGTTGACCACCAGTACGCCGGCCTGCGAAAACTCCGGTTTTTCAACCGCGGCATAGAGGCGTCACATGCGGCGGAAATCTCCTTCATCGTATTTAGTACTGTCCTTTCTGTCTCGCTGCAAGTATCCGGAGTCGGGTTGTTCTGAAGGGTAGACCAGCTCCGTGCAAGTGAAGCTCGCAGTGCCTCTGGATCAAGCTTCCTGATATTCCACTTTCGCTTAGAAAGGTCGTGTTGTGGTACCGGAGCAGATGCCAATCCAACGTTAAATGTCACGAACTGGTGATCACTGCCACTGTATTTTTCGGATACTGTCCAATTTTCAATCATGTTGGCAATTTTTGGAGTCGCCAACGAAATGTCAAGGATGGACTCTTGGTACCCCGGTCTTCTGAAAGTCGTGGTGCTCCCAGTATTTAGCACTATGAGGTCGAGTCTAGCCACGACGTCAGCGACCTCGTTGCCTCTGGTGTCGGAGAAATCAGCGCCCCATTCAGCCAATTTAGCATTGAAGTCACCAGCTACGATAACTTCGCCGTCGAACTTGGTGATCACATCCTCTATATTTGCCAGTTTCTGTCGGAACACACTAATCCCTTCGTTAGGTGAGAGATAGACGCTCATGAAGTAGGTTATGGGGGTTTGAATCCAGACAAAACCTGCTCCACTTCCGCTGTTGATGGTGGTAACGTTCTTTGTATTTGAAATCCAGATTGCCGCCGTGCCAGTTTTTTCTGCGAACCATGCTCTATCTTGGAGGTTTAGATATTGCTCACAGATGAAGCAAACGTCGATCCTCTCTTCAAAGACTCGCTGGCGAAGTAAATTTTGCGCCAACGCACATCTATTCAGGTTTCCTTGAAGTATGCGTGTCATTTCTGCCCTTTCGTAGCTTCGGCAAGTGCGGTGCGGAATACCTTACAAGCCCCGGAGCCTGGAACATGACATAAGCTATCTGGAGCTTCTTGTTCCTGTGTACAGAGGAAGCACTTTGGCTGTTCAACGCAGTCTGCAGCTTTGTGGTTTCCTCCCCCGCATTTAAAGCAGCACTTGCTTCTGTCAGGCCCCTTGCAGGAGTTCGTCGTGTGCCCGTATCCGAGGCATCTGATACAGCGTGTTACTTTTACAACTGGTCGAATGCGGCAGTTGACCCATTCGATCATTATACGAGCCTTGTCAAGGATTTTGAACGCGCTAGCCTCGTCTATCTCGCAGAAGGCTGCCCGGTTGCCCCGTCGAGTAGGCTTTGTCAAATTTACCCGTTTGATCTCCAGGCTGTCGGTGAAGTCACGTTTGAGTGCTTCGCGGACGTCGTTCTCAGTAGTGATGGCATCCAAGTCCAGGATCTCGATCGTTGCTTTTGGTGTAAGCGTTCTGACTGTACCGATGTTAGCAGTTGCTGTTTTTATCGCAGCCGTAAAAGCAGTAGTGTCTTCAGTCTTGCGACCTATTTCTAGAAGAACGCCCCCTCGCTTCGTTTGTTTGATAGACTTTATGTCTACTCCAGTCTCTGTCGGATTAACCTTGGCTTTGATTTCCTTGAGGAGATCGGCGTATGTTCGCCCTTCAGCTGGTTGGACAAGCACAGCTTTAGTTTTTATCTTCTTCCTCCTCGGTTTCTTGGAGCCAACATTGCTTGGCTGGTTTTGGGCTGTAGCAGATTGAGCCACTGACTCCTGTTCTTCCTTTTTCTTGTTTTTCCGAGTCACTTTGGTCCAGGTATCACCCCGGGCTGTCTTCTTATGTGCTGGCTTATCGATTTCCGAGGAAGGGCTGGGCGTGGATAGCGGCCTCTTCTTGTTTTTCTCTTCTCTATGCTGTGTTTTCTCAGGAGTGACCGAAAACGTCTGGGATTTTTTGTTCAGATCCGCAGATGTTTGCGTGGTTCTCGCCGACTTCGTTGCTGGTTTGTTGGCCAACTTATATGCCGTGGCAATGGACGCTACTATTTTTCTGAGTTCATGGTGGAGATTTCGTTTATCCTTTGTGAACTCAGCTAATTCTTCGATCTTGCTACCGAGCCGTTCCATTGGCGATTGTTGACCGGTGACAGTCGGTAGAGAATTTATTCTCCCTCGGCATGTGTGAGTGTTGACGGGAGCAACAGGTCTTCCACCTATTGGAGGAAAGTTTGTTTGCTGTGCGTCTACTTCCATCAGAGCTGTTTCTTTACTCCCTGTAGCATTGCTAGACAGCAGAGCCATGGGGTCTACTCCACTGTTCAAACGGTCGCTTGATAACGACGAGTTCAGGCCCGTTTGTACGCCTTCCCTCGCCGGCACTGAGGTATCCCTCCTCTGCACCGTAGACGATGTTTGAAATTGTTCTGACATTTCCATACCATCTTTTGCTAGGTTTTGGTCCACCCCGAGTATTCTATTTCCTCGGTACCCGACGCATCTGACGTGCAGATATGTCGGGCATTCCCCTATCCGCCACCTGGGAAGGCGCCCGATGCGGGACCCAGCAAGCCCGACACGAGGTGTGTGTGTGTGTGTGTGGGTATGTAAGTGTGTAAACCTCCCACAACTTTTGAATGGCTTGACCGATTCGATCGCGGTTGGCGCCATTCGAAAGGGCTTGTCCAAACTTAGATTTTATATATATTTTAGACCGATTCGGACCAATAGATTTCGAGAAATCTAAAAAAAACTGTAAAAAAAAATTTTTCAAAAGTGGTTTTTGGAATTACTTTCGAACGGCTCTATCGATCAACTCCAAAAACTAGTCAGCTCTTAACCTTGAAAAACCACGTCGATCGCCGCTAATCCGGTCAAAATCGTTTGATTAATTCGAGAGATATCGTGCAGGAAAGAAAACCCAAAAAAGTGTTTTTTCGGAATTACTCCGAAATTTCTAGCTTGATCAATTTAAACTTAAAGATTTTTGAAAGGTTTTAATAACTGCGTCGAATGCCGCCAACCGCGTAAAAATCTGTTCACTCATTCAAAAGTTATTGCGGTTTGAAAACTCAAAAAATAGTGTTTTATCAAACTTTTATTAGACTTCTAAGCTTGAAGAGCTCAAAAGTATAAAAATGTTATCTGTTTGAGCTCGGAGAGCTCAAATAACACATAAGCTGTATTTTTGAGCTCGAAGAGCGCTCAAAAACGGCATAAGTGCAATTTTAAGCATCCAGGTATGGAATTAGCGGGAAGTTGCAGGGATGGCCTTCAGGGTCAACCGTTTTCCTAATTTTTTTATTATTGCTGAAACACTAACACTTTACACTATTGTTGATAAGTTTCTTTTTATAAATTATGCATATACAGTGAAAACCGTTTATAACGACATTGAAGGGACCTCCTGGTAATGGTCGTTATAGCCGACAGTCGTTATAAGTAAAAATTAGCAATGCATGGATTATGTTCGAAAACAAAAATGCACGGATTAAATTAAAAAACAATACTTGATGAACATTTATTAAACTAATAAATACTTGATGAAAGTTTATTTAACATTTATTAAACTACACAAATTAATTTATTAAACATTTTAATAAAATGGTTTTTAATAAAACCACGTATAAATTTCAATACTACATTTAATAATATAGATTTAATAACATAATTATTTTTGAAAATACTCAGTTGCTTTGTCGAAGAATTATTTTAAGATTGTAACGAAATTATTTTCTACAACTTGTAAGACCATTAACCGTCCGGTCAATGACCAAACTTTCATCATTCGTTCAATAACCGGGTACCCGGGTACCCGCATATAATGTGTCAGGTAGAAAAGTTATTAGTCAGCTAGCTACGTGGCATGTGAAATAACTATGAAGTCTATACACAATTTATAGTCTCCATAGAAGGTTCTCGAACATTCAGATACTTGAGATTCATCGCCTCTTCGGCCCAAACAATAAAGAAAAGGGATCAGTCCTAATTTTAGAAGCGTAGTGAACAGACGTTGGATATCGGTACCACCTTAACTTACTGTTAAATACGTGTAAGACCATTAACTAAAATGAAAATTGTGATTCTCATTAATTTAACGCTGCAAAAGAATTTGATGACATCATAAGTATATTTACTGCAAAACGAATGAAAGTATTTATCAGACGCTATAACCAATGCACTTTACTATGAGTTTACTACTATAAGTACTGTGAATTCGGTTGCTATAAACGATTTGTCGCTATAAGCAATGTTGTTTTAAACGGTTTTCGGCTTGAGAATTTTATATGTAATAGAGACGGGACTTAAAATTTCGTCGTCATAACCGGCACGTCGCTTTCAGCGAAGTTGCTGTAAACGGTTTTGACTGTATTACAATTTTCACTTTTATTTTAGATCGTCATTTATTTACGTGTGACAGTTTTATTTTTATTAACAAGATTTTAATAATAACAACAATGTGAAAGTTATTAACATGGACATTAAACTTTAATAACTGTGCTAACGTAACATTCAACTTTAATGAAAAATAATTGAATTTTAGATATTAATAAATTTATTAAATTTATTCATAAATGAATAAAATTTTAATTGAATCCTCTTAAATCCGAGTTTCGCTGTTGCTATTACAAAAAATTATGTTCGATACAAATCCGCAAAGGTTGGCATTTTGGTAATAAACTTGAAGTGATGACACTCGTCTTAGGTTATGGATACATTCTCAATAAAATCTCGTACGTAATATCCGGTCTCTCTACACTCGACCGTATAACAAGGTACTCAGTTTTGTTGAGAATACGCCTGTAATCTCAGTCTCGTGACGTCATTTCAAGCTTACCAAAATACCTATCTTTGCGAATACGTATCGAAAATAACTATTTTTCAAAGAATTTTTTAGAAATGAATATTACTAAAACTTATACATTACAAAAAAATAAGACTGATTATTATAAAAAAAGTGATAATTAATTTAAATATTGAATGATGAAACTAAAACGCTTATTGTTAACCAATGATTCCATAATTAGTTAGAAAAAAGTTCTATCAACACTCAATAGCCTGAATTTACTGTAACACTTCAAACTGCGTATGCGCATTCGAATTATAAATGAGTTTCTTTCTTGAAATATGATTTTTAAATTACTGAAAGTGGGTACAAAAAAATTTTTAATCAATAGCGATGCAATTTTCCCTAAATTGTCAGTTAAATAATAACTTATTGCTTCTCCGAAATTGATTACTGCGAGTATACACTATTGTTGATAAGAAATAACATATTTAATATATTATAATTTACTTTAGATCCTTTATATATTAGGGTGTTTCAAAAAAAAAAAAAAAATTTTTTTTTTTTTTAATGGTGTTGAAAAGTTGAAAGTACATTCAAAAACAAAAATTTTGGCGCCTATTAGAGCCCTTAATATTAATATTAAGGTTTGCCTCAATTCATTTGTAATTTTTTTATTTAAATAACACGAGAAAACTTTTTTTTTATTTTTGAATTTTAATTACTTCGGAATGGCTTGTTTACGCAATATCCCAGAGAGAGGTCTTATAGGAAATTTCACGCTCTACAAAAAACGTTTGAAGGTCAAGGTTCCTCAGATCAACCGTTTCAAAGATATTTGCAATCAAAAATAACACCAATCAAAAATTTCAAATATATTCCAATAAAATTGCAAAAAAAAATCATGCTTTATATTGATATTGTTTTTTTTTTTTGTAAAATCAATTGAATTTTGTTAATTTGAGATTTTAAATTTTTTTTTGCTTATTTACTCCATACGTAACTCACAAAAAGTACAAATACATAAATATAAAGGTTAAAATTATCAAACAAATGATTTTTGGGTCTCTTTTATAACAAATTTATTTTATTTTCTACCAAATACTAATAAATTCTATTAAACAATCAATTCTTTATAACAAAAAACAATATTTAACAACAATTCATAAAATTTTTTCTAACTTGAAAATATTACAGTTTTATAAAATTATTTTTATTGCAATTAGGATATCGTTTTCTGTGTTCTGTCACTACTTGCAATAAATACTGAAGCTGTTCTTCATTTTTCGTTAAGCATCGATTATACTGCTCTATCAATGCCATGCCGCGTTTTGCTACATCATTTACAACTTGAAGTTTCTCAAAATACTCCAAGTTTCTTTTGTAATTTAGATTCTGAGGCCACAAAGTTATATCCTCATCAATGAAATCATACGACAAATCAAACGATTTAAACAGATTTATCGATCTCGTAGATACAAATTGACTAAGATCTTTATTTAATAATGACTTTAAATTTTTCTTATCGATTATAAAACGACTCGTTGTAGTTTCATTGGTTTCACAGTTTTTTAAAGCATGAACTATTCTTCTTTTTGTTTCAACTGAAACAGTTTCGTCAAAGAGAGATTAAACAGACAACTCGTTATTTAAATACCACAAGTGATCGGCTAATTTTTCTGAGCTTGCCCGTGAAATAGTATTATTAAATTTTTTATATGAAATTAATTCTTTAATTAAAGTTAAATCATTATTAGGTGCTGCTATAGCGCACGGCGCAATATACCAAGCTTTTAAATAGAATATTATAATAAATAAACTAAGTTCTCGTAATCCAGCTATTTCTGATTTAGTAAGATGAAATTCATTTCTAAATAAAAAAATTTTTAAACTATTTATTGCTTTAGCCATCCACCTTGCATGATGGACGGCTCCAGGACGCTTAAATGTAATATTTGTGGTAGTAGCACTCAAAAATATCGATGATAATTGCAGGAGTTCACGGTAATCGTCACTAAAATGATCCATCTACAAAAAAAGTTCAAAGTCAAAATAAAATTAATTACATTGCAACCTCAAAGTAAAGAACATTAATTATTATCAACTGATGTGAAGTAAAAGTTACAAAATATTTTACAAATGCAATTGTAATCGTTAATGATAATTAAGAGTGTAATAATCATGTGAAATTGATTTCCAATATTTTTATTTACAACGGGGTTAATTATTAAGTGTAAAATGGATGATTATACGGAACTTCATAAATTTTCATGTTTCACTTTAACATCAGTTGATAATTCTTTAGCGCTGGATTAAAAAATTTTACTTCTATTTGATTATTAACGAATTTCAAAATTTCATCTTTGATTGGTGTTATAACTTCCAAAATACTACAGCGTATTTGAGGCTGTAGTATCAGAACACAATGTTTTGATGTTATCAGTATTAATATTCCATTGTTTTACTGTTGTAATAATAGCTGAAGCTTGATTTGGTCCAGTTCCAGATTCTAGTTTGGGGACTCCTAACAGTTGAAATTTACCTGATGATGATAAAATAATAGGAAGCCGGTCAACTTGTTCTATACCTGTAATATATGACAAGTTTTCCATCAAAATGTAGCACATAATTATCAGTTTTCAAATTAGTTTTCAGATTTAACGTCGCTTCTTTGCGAAATTTTTCCCGTGCTCAGTGAATAGTCAAATGACTGAAGTTTACGCTTGCACAATCAATATTTAGGCTAGATAATAAAGCAGCAAAAATTTAAGTCGCTGACCTACTACTCACATTAGCTCTATCCAAAGCCGCAGCAAGTTCTGGTGTCATTAGATCAATTTTAGGAACTTGTTGTTTTGGAATTTCATCTTCATAATCAGAGATTATACAAGAAGTATTACTTTCCAAAGATTTCTGGGATAACTTAGATGTTTGACTTGATATTTCATGATTAACAACATTATCAGTCTCAACTGTACAAGAATAGTCAACATTGTCATTACCGAACTTTCCGACATCAAATGTACCACTATCATTATTGTTATTATAATTGATATCAATGTTCTCTTCATTATTGTTATCACTATTACTGTAGTTATTATTTTCATCGCTTACATCAACATCCATATCTTCAACATCTTTTGGAATTGGTTGCGAATTATATGAAATAAAACCACGTCGACTGGAAGATTTTTGTCCCAAATAAAATAATCTTTTTTCTTTATCCAGTAAATTTAGCACATCAGCATGAGCTATATCAAATAGTTTATTTAATTCGTCCCGAAAAAGGGATTCATTTTTTTTTTTTTTGAGATTTTGACTTTTTCCTCTTACAGTTTTTTTGTAAATTCCTCTACGATTGTGATTTGAGGTTAGTTTTAAAAAAGCAGATCTTTTCTCTCTTGTCGGGATTTGTGCCACACACTAAATTTCGAAAACTTTGTCGACAGTGGTTGATATGCTTTCTTTCACTGAAAAATTTTTCGTTTTGAGATAATAAAATAAAAGTGACATAACCTCTTTCAATGAAGGTAATTTTTTTCCACCAAATTCCCTTGATACATCACCAATCAAGTACACTGTTTTCACCATTGTGATCATAAAATTTATAACTTATATATTTTAATTATAAGCAAATTAAATTAATAATATAACGAATTTAAATAACAATCAGTATCAATAAAGAAAGACAATGACGAGAAGATAGAACAAAGCATTGAAAGCAGAGCAACAAAGAGAAATTGGTACTGAACGACCAAGCTTACCAACACAGAGCTTACTAACTACATTACTCAAATCAAACGAATATACTACTTTTATCGACGGAGCTGAATAAAGCTCATTCAATACTTTTTAAATGAAAAAAATTAATCAAATTTTATAGTTGATTGAATTGATTTAATATATTTATAATTTTTTTAACATTTTTAATAAAATACAATGATGAGTGTTTGTTTAGTTAGTGTGATCAGGAACTTTACATTTACATCTTACAAAAATTTATAAACTTTATGAAATATAAAATTAATTTGTTATAAAAGAGACCCAAAAATCATTTGTTTGATAATTTTAACCTTTATAGTTATGTATTTGTACTTTTTGTAAGTTACGTATGGAGTAAATAAGCAAAAAAAAATTAAAATCTCAAATTAACAAAATTCAATTGATTTTACAAAAAAAAAAAACAATATCAATATAAAGCATGATTTTTTTTTGCAATTTTATTGGAATATATTTGAAATTTTTGATTGGTGTTATTTTTGATTGCAAATATCTTTGAAACGGTTGATCTGAGGAACCTTGACCTTCAAACGTTTTTTGTAGAGCGTGAAATTTCCTATAAGACCTCTCTCTGGGATATTGCGTAAACAAGCCATTCCGAAGTAATTAAAATTCAAAAATAAAAAAAAAGTTTTCTCGTGTTATTTAAATAGAAAAATTATTTTTATCACAAACCAAAGCTATTGGCGATAAGAATTGTATATAATTTGAATAAACAAAGATATCGTTCACAAATTGTATAATTAAATAATTTACTCTTAGTTTCATCTGCAATATTATAAATCCTAAAAAACCTAGTTACTTTATAATAAATAATGTTTTCGAAGCATAAATATTCAGTTGTTGCAGCTTAATTTTATGCTATTAAGGCTACATGAAAATCATGTTGCTGCCACATGATTGTCATGATTGACATGATTGTCAAGACACTTGGATTATTGCAAAATATAAAAACAATTTAATAATCATACAATACCGATATAATTCTTGAAATATTTAAAGTTAAATTTTATGTTTGTAACTCGTTTATCGTCAGCTATTTATTCGAATAAAGATTTGACAACATCGTGTCAACAGCTGAGAAAAAAGAAAAGGATAGAAATATAGTTAAAGAGAGAGAAATGTTTCTCACACACTCATCCACGTCTCTGTAATGGGTATAATCAAACGCGCTATTGCCAAATCTATTTATTTATTCCGACAAGTAATAAATACGAAAGTCATTTTATTACTTTACTTTATTAAGTACACAGTAAAAAATTTTTCATCAAATTTAACACAAAAATTTGTGTTGATGACTTTTTTTACACAATTTGTGTGGAATCAACACTATTGTGTTGAATCAACATACTAAAATGTTAAATTCTACACAAACATTTTACACTTTACAAAATGACGAAAAATTTTTTACCGTGTAAGTAAAAATCATAAATTATTAAATTGTTTAAATTATTTTAAGTAAAATAAAGAATTTTGACGAATATTGAGAAGACTAAAATTAACTCAAAATTTTAGCATTATTTTGACTCATTAGTTACGCTCGAACTTCCTTAAGCGTGAAGCGCGCAGGTATTCTCTACTCTCGCCTAAAAATCGTGATTTCAATTCAAACGTGATTTTCATAATTTAAACAAAAAAATTTAATATGAAAAGCATATTGAGAAAAATTTAATATGAAAAGCATATTTTCTGACAAATTAAATGAATAAGAGCGTACAGTATAAAATGTAAAATCGGTCCCGTCATAATCAAAACTAGAAAAATTACAGTTTGAAATAATATTTTTCTAAACTCAATTTTTTAATTTAATATTCAGAGATTCTTATGAAATCTGAAATAATCTCAATCTGAAACTGTAATTTTGCCAATTTTCATCACGAAGTGCCCCGTTGCATTATATACTGTAATTTTTCGAGTTTTCTTTTTTCCGTATACAACTTTGTTAAAAATCATTTTCACGATTTAATTTTTTTTGTTTTATTCCTTAGAGAATTAACCGAAACCCTTGTGAAATTTCCGTGTCAAAATAATTCCGTTTCAATACAGTTAATTTTTTTCAACCGTCAGTTCGGTGATTTTTTCGGCAATTTCGACAGCCATCCACTCTTATAATTTACATGAAACATATGAAAATATATAAAAATATATCATGTAAGCAAACTATTCGTAACGTGATTAGTCAAATATATCATAAGTATGAAAATATATATAATTCTATACGAACTTTCAAACGCGCGCTCGCACGTGCAACGTATACTAGTATATATTATTTTTCATAAAATAGGAGCGAATTAACTATAAATTATTAGTCGACTAAATGGTAGTTACGGACAATGTCTCGGATAGCTTAACTGGTAGAGCCTTTGACGCGTAACCAAACGATCCGGGTTCGAGTCCCGGTCTGAGCTGTATGAATTATTTTTTCGGTTACCGAAAAATTCCTACTGAGTAAAGTCCCCCCTCCCCCCTTTATCCTTTATTTCCCCAGTTCCCAAATTTGTCTTTAATGACAAATTTAGCTATAAATTATGGCTAACTGTTTTATCATCTGTTAAGATTTTTTTTATTCTCGACCTACGAGGAGATAACACCACTCGCGGAAAAATTCAAATAAAAAACAGTATACAAGTCTTTATGAAAAAGTTAACAAATCGTAATGTAACATTCAATCTAAATAATTTGTGTATGACATCAGCGCTTACGGCATGCTCATGTGGATTTTCCAAACTTTTTTTTCCATTTTTAATGCTCCTGCAATCCCTTTTAGTGGAATAATTCCGTAAAATCCGTTCTTAGCTGACTTCTACATGGCAAAAGTAATATTGCTACAAAATTTCTAGTTTCTAAGGCCTATGGTTCCCGAGATTTCATAATGAATGACTATATAGATATAAATCTCCTTTAATTGTATAGGATATGATAATAATTATAGTAATAGTAAAACTTTTCTAATTTAACATAATAATCATTTATTAATAAAAATTAACAAAAATAACAATGCATTAACCCAATACAGAATAGGTGTCACGAGTTCCCTGCTTACATAATTACAAAAAACATATTATTACATATAATGTAATGTAGTATATTTTTTTACAAAAGTTTATTATTACTGTACAGCAACTCCATAATAAAAGGACACTTGCACCTTCTCAGATTTAAATCACAACTTTTAATAAATAAAACATGTCATAGACGTATTCTAATGCCCTACTAGCGGTACTTAGCTGCTATATATGAACGCTTCTTTGTTTCGTATAACAATAATTACGGAAACTCACTAATTAAATCGCACTCCATGCTATGCATCGCTGAATTTTTTATTGCTTATAATTATCAATGATAAAATAAAAACTATATTTTTAATCACATATTTTATTACTAAATACATATTAATATTTCAATAATTAATATTTGGGTATGGCACCCGAGGCTTATATTTAATTGAGACAATAAATAGTTTAATTACAATCCCTTATTACTAAAAAATATTATTTCTTCTCCAGTTGACGTTCTAATTAAATAATTTAATTATCGTTACTCAAGGGCTACGATGTCAAGTTGCATCATAAATATAAAAAAACATTATCTAAAAATATTTAATAAAAAAATAAACATTAACAGAGCCACGGTGAGTAACGACAATTCGGCAAAACTGGACAAATCATAATAACAGTTTAATAACATTTTAATAAATAAATATAATTAATTTACGGTAAAATTAACCTAATCTTAAATTGTTGATTTTGCTGAGTTGTTTGTTCGTTATTGTTTAGTTTTTTTTATGACTGGGTATTTTTACAATTCACTCTGTGTTTATGTGACATGGATAGCTTCTCAGACAATCGCCGCCTTCTTGCCCCAACCTTGCGGCAGATATGTACCGGTAAAAACGTTGGCTAGAAGCACTACCGGTACTTTTACGCTTCAGTTCTTGCGGATCTCTGAAATTAAAAAATTGATGTTAGTTACAAAAAATTGAAACTGCTTGATTTATGGTGAACAAAAAATTAGAAATTTATTCCAATTGTCTTAATTTTTAATGACTAGTGTGTTTTACGTATTTTTAATTGGGATGCGGGATCGGTAAAAAAGAAAGTGTTTGATTGTGGGAAAGACAATTTTAATTGTAAAAAGATGGCCTGATTGTAGTTATTAACTGTAGGTATTTGTAACCTTTCTCTGGAGAGTTTTTATTGATGATTGATGAGAGTTTTTTTTTTTGTGTTACGTAACGTCTATTTTTTAGGGATTGTTCGGAGGGAAATAACTGGTTTTTAATGCCAGTCGACGAGTATCATTTTGATGTTTGTATAAAAATATCTGAATAATCAGAATAAGACGGTCTTATTCTTATAAAGTAAGTTATCGTGTTTTAAATTTACTTTTTAACTTTAAAGTGTATTAAATTGAATGTAATTCAAATTCATTCTATAACAAAGCGACAAATATCAAATATATTGGATACTTTATACATATGATGGCTAGATGTCAGTATGTATGATTACATATAGTAGCGCTCAAAAGTATTTTGACAACATTATGCGTTAGTTTTTTTCAACAATGTCAAAATACTTCAGTGCCACCATTTTCCTAATATTTTAAAAATTAATTAAATTAAATTAAATTAATTAAATTAATTAATTAATTAATTAAATTAATTAAACTTTCTTTTGTTACGAATAAGGACCACTTTTACACTATTCTGTAGATTATTCAAAAGCTGTTAAAAAAATAAATAAATGATTATTGTGTTTCATATTTATTTTTAATTAAACCATCAAATATATTTGTTAAAATACTTTTGAGTGCTACTGTATATGTTAGTAAATATTTTGATGAATAGACTGGGCCAAAAAATTGGCTGTTTTTGAATTCCAAGTATACACAATTTATAGTCAAACAGTCCAATTTTTCGTTAAAAAATTTTCAATTTTTTTAACGAGATGTTAAGTGGTATGAAATGAGTTTGGGAGCTTTAAAAAATCGTTTTTTTTTGTTATCTTATTAAACTCTACAACATGTCTAAAATATTGTCCTAAATTTTTAGGTCGATAAAGGTGATGGTTTAGAAGATAGATTCTCGGGAATGTGACTCTCAAGGCCAGTTCGGCTGGGTGCTCAAAACTTCAAAAGCGTTCTTCTTGAAAAACTATTTTCAAAGTTGTCAAAATTTCTTGAAAATTACTAAACCGATCTTGATGAAATTTGGCACGGGTCTCCAAAATACTATTCGACAAGAACTTTAACGAAGGATTTGTTTTTTTTTTTTGTTTTCAATCGCAACTAATTTTAAAAAATCAAAGTGTGTGCAAATGTTAACGATATTTAAATTATTTTTCAAAACTTTACCAATAATCCGAATTTTTATTTTTTATTTTTTCCTTCATCCAAATGATTGTATTACACTGATTGTATTACAATGATTGTATTACACTGTAAATCCAAGTATCTTAAAAGTGACTACAAGGTTTCAAGATGGGAACAAAAAACTTTATGTGTTTTGTTAAAACACTTGGATTTACAGTGACGGTATTAAATAAAAGGCCTCATTTGACTTTTTGATTTCACATGATCCTGTCATGAGTTATGCTGTCAACGTAAAAGTACCTTTTCTTGGAAGTCTCCGGAAAAAACGTCGCAATGGCTGAATTTTAAATTTTTTTCAACGAAAACATTAGAAAACGTTTATTAAATATGTATCTTTGATGTTAAAAAAAAAAGTTTGAATTAAAAATTTCATATTTTAAATAAGAAAAGAAAACTTTTGAAAGTATGCCATTTTTCACGGAGTAAACCCATGTAACCCCTTAAAAAATGAATTTTCACATGGTACAACCAATTGAAAATTTCCGAAAATAGGGATGTATTAGTGTTTTCAGTCTAACCTTCAGAAATCAATTTTCCGTCAGATCTCGATGTTTTGAGGTCCTTAGAAGCTATTTTCACCATTTATTTATATACACTCTTTCGGCTTAAAATTTTTTTTTCTTCAAGGATAATTCTGGTTTATAATTTTTGAAAAAATTATTTTTTTTTTTTACATTTTTCAAAAGTACATATATCTACAAGTATTGTGTTAAAATTTCTAAATGATCAGATCTCTGTAACTATATTATTTTACGAAGCTCATGTGAAAAGAAATCAAATTTTCAAACAGGCTGAAGGGATTTTATATGATGCTGGCATCGCTGATTGACTTTAGGTAAGATTTTTTTTTTTTTATTAAAAAAACTAAACGCGTTTATCTCGGAACTATGCTTTTCTGGTTGACGTATATGATATCTCCGAAACTACTGACCCGATCTTAATGAAATTTAAGCTACATATTCTACTTTGTAGTAGCTACGGCACGAACTACAACCAAATTAAAATTTTGATTTTTACTTATTTTTTAGGACTAAAAACTGGGAAAAAAACGTCACTTTTAAGTTTTTTTTTGTTTTAATTTGTCATTTTGTTTTTTATCAATAAATATTAATGTCCGTAATTCTTGTCACAACTATTTATATATTGAAGGTATATAATTTCAGTTTTAGTGTTTTAGAAGAGCTGTTATCAAGTTATTTACGTCAGCGAGTTACTAACTTTTGGAGGAACTCCGTTCACCCGTTGTTTATTCATATAAAAAATACAAAAAAAATATAGTTTGCTATTTTTTTTTTTATTCTAGAGTGTATGTGTTGAGCTGAATAAATTTTATATCAATATCGATAATAATTTTTGTTTAAAAAAATAATGAATATCTGCTTTTTTCGAGCGTCGGAACCAGAATGATCTCTTAAAGCCAAAAGAGCATATATCGAATAAAAATTTTTGCGTTTTTTAACTAAATTTTCACTTTTATACAATTCAAAGTTGAAAGGAAAAAAAAAATTTTTTTATCTGTCCTTTTAGTTCTGCAAAGCCAAAAGAACATACATTTTAATATACATCGTTTTAGCATTTGTAACGCGATATATGTACATCATAAATTCTTCAACTTCTTCTGTTTAAGCCCCAATATAATAACAAACACTAATTTTTCTAATTTTACCAATTGACCTTACCAAATAAACAAAAATTACAATACTTTACCTAGATAACTCATTAGACACAATATTACTGTGCGGTGAATAAATTCCAGGATTTTTGTACATGCTACAAATGAGTCTCTCCTTACAAGACTCTTCACTGAATTTAAGTTGCAAAAAAATCTCGTCGAGTCTGCGAAGTATGGGCCCATAAAAAGAATCGTCTTGAGTCACTGCGACACGCTCAACTTGATTAGTAACGTGACCAAGTTCACCGGTATTTTTTTTATTCGTCACTTTAAGCTGCTGCTGCTGTTGCTGCTGCTGCTGCTGCTGCTGCTGCTGCTGCTGCTGCTGCTGCTGCTGCTGCTGCTGCTGCTGCTGAGTAAGTCTATTTATCTGTGTCTGCTGCTGGAGATTGGAGCTCGCGACTGGCTGATGTGAGTGCACAAAAACAGGATGCACTTGCCTGTTGTTATTGTTATTATTATTATTGTTGTTGTTGTTGCTGTTGGTGGCAAGAGCATGTGTGTGAGCATTGGACTTGAAATCATTACGTGCAGGTGCAACGGGAGTGTGTTTAATTGACGCAGTATTAACTGGTACTTGCTGGACTGAAGGAATTGGGACAGTAGGCACTGGTACTCTGACTCCAACTCCAACTCCCACTGGCACTCCCGGCACAGATCCACCTGATATACGCCGATGTAATTTCTGGTTCTGATCCTCGAGATACCCATTGTAAGCCAAACTTTGAGCATGTGCCACATTTATCGGCTGAGGCTGAGGCTGAAGCTGAGCTGGCTTCAGATACTGAGGTTGAAGATTGCCGTAATTATTAAGTTGAGGCTGGACGGGGGTCAATTTGTTATAATCGTCATGTAAATCCGTGAACGAGTCTATTCCCCACTCTTTCAGCTCTTCCATGTCTTTCCGCAGCTGGATGTGCGGATGCGCGTAATCGTAACCTTGAAATTCTTCCTCTTGATAAGGCGGGTGAGGTGAGTGATGATGTGGATCGTAGTACGTGGGTGCTGGCACTGGTGCTGGCACTGGAACGGGAACTGGAACGTGATGATGATGATGAGCGATCTAAAAAAAATAATTTTCCTTTTAGTTTTAGTTTTTTTGTTATAGTTATTTGTTAAATTGATCGAATAATGTAACAATGTAGGGCAACAGCACTTGTTTTGAGACTAAAAGTTTTAAAATGTAAGAATGTTGTTTTGTCTCAATCTCCGTATAGAATAAATAATTTTACGGTAAAAGTTTGAATAAATTTTTTTTTGTTACTCCTTTCCCGTAAGCAGTAACTTAGCACACGTTTTGACATTTGGTAAATAGCTGACTACTCATTTTGTAATTTCAGCGTGTTTTGCGTAAATTGAATGAACGTTTATTTGAGTGCGATAAGTTTAATAATTAAACACAAATTATTCTTATCGAACGCAAATGATAATCAGAACAGTTAAAATTGAAAAAATAATGTAGAATGAGTAAAGAAGAAAAACACAATAATTTAATCAAATAATTATTGAACAATTTAATTATATCTTTGAATATATTTAAATTGACATAAAAATAATTTTTTTTTTTTTCGTCTGGGAGAGTGAGAGCTGGATCCTAACTTTCTACTGGAATTTATCTTCACCTTTGTGTTTAAAAAATAGAACTTGCAACTCGTGCGGTTTCGATTATACTATTTTTATACTTATAATCTACCCGGGTAAAAAAGATTATGTGCAATTATATATAATTATATATGATTCATGTATAATTATTCAGAGTTATATATAATTGTATATAATTCTGGATATATCTTTTCCTTAATTTTGTATATTTTTATATAATTATGCAGAATTATGCATAATCATATATTGTTTTATATAATAGTTAAGATGATTTTTGTATCATTATATATAACAACACAAAATTATAAATTATAATATAAAATTACATATAATTATGCAAAATTATGTGTAATTCTACATATTTCTATAGAAAATTTTTAACTATTTTTGTATAATTATGTAAGAGTATATATAATCATTCATAATTATGTATAATTCTACGTAATGTTCTCGGTCATTTTGTATAATTCAATATAATTATGTAAAAGTATATAGAATCATGTATAATTATCTATAATTTCATACAACATTTTTCTCGTGTTTAACCATTTATATAAAATTATATATAATCCTACATTGTATTTTGGTTATGGTTGTACAATTGCTTATAATTATGTAGAATTATATAAAATTATGTATAATTTTAAAAATTTATGTATGATGTTCTTCGTAATTTTTGTATAATTATTAACAATTATGTATAATTATATCAAATCATATTAAATTATATAATATTATAGATAATGATTTTTCTTAAATTTTTCGTATGATTAAATAAAAGTCATACTAAATCTTCAAAGTTGAAAAAAGTGATGACAAAGATTACTTTTTATAAACAATGATTTTATTTTTCACTAGCATTTACCCGCTGCTTCGCTCACGTTGAAGTCCTTCGATAAATATCAAAGATCATTACATTTCAATAAAACTGAATCAAAGCGATACTAATTTTTTGACAAACAATTTTTTTATCTTTCGTAAAAAATACATTTTTTTTTTTAATAAAAAGTATCCTGTGTTACTTCTAATACTTCCAAGAATATGTGTACAAAGTTTCATGATAATCGATTAAGTAGTTTTTGCGTGAAAGCGTAACAAACAAACTTACATTCATATTTATAATATTAGTAGGGATTTAAATCCAATTTTACAATAAAATTACCAAATTCTCTTTGAATTATCTGGTCTCTTACATACAAAATCTCCTACTTTTAATAACTGAAAAACACTTTGTATTTCTTTCAATTTTATTAACAAGTAATTTTCAGATTCTGTAACGGGTATAATATGTTTTACTACTGCTTGCATATTTAAATTACTGATCATTTTACTATGTTCAACTTTCAATTCTTCAATTGAAAAATACAATTCATTTTTTATAGAAAATAAACAATATAAAAATTAACAATAGTCAAAATAAACAATCTATTAAAAATGTACTGCTTTTATTATGTTTTATAGGATTTTAAGAAATTTTATAAAATTTATATGTAAAACTGATCTTTCTTGGGTTTGAATTTAGATAAATTTAATAGATCCTATCGGGTACAATATGTGATTCAGACCAGTGAGCAGCGTGCAGGAATGATAACCAGAAGGAGTCGAGTTCAAACCCAGCGGACGCCCGGAATTTTTCATCAGATAAAATAGTTTCTGATTACTACATCATACTCCGAATCGCATTGGTTTCAATATAATTAAAAAAAAAAAAAAAACAATTTTTTTATCCATTTTTTAAAAAAATTAATATAATTATATATAATCGCATATAATTATATATAATTATACATGATTATACATAATTATGCCGGGCCATTTTTCATATATAATCATATATAATTATACCCAATTATATATAAATTTTTTTACCCGGGTACTATTTTTAACAATAATTGAAAGATGATTCAAGGGAATTCGAATAAGACTATATGCAATATAAAACTTTAAGAATTTAGTTTTTAAGTTTTCAGAAATTTGGTATGAATTTATCTTAAGAAATTTTATAACCTTAATTTGTTTTCAATGTAAAGGTAATTTTTTACAACTATTTGGAAGGACATTCTTTTTTTTCGAATCATTAAAACACAACAATCCGTCAAAAAATTTTCTAATATGTGCTGATATGTCGATGTATAATTTTTTATAGTGTTAAAAAAACTCTGAAAGAGGGCGCATTATTTCCGAACTGTCTTCTAACAAAAAATTTTAATTTGTAGTATTAAGTTATAATATAAAAATTACTTTTTCTCCCAAAATAAGTCTAGATGACTTTTTATCAAATTTTTTTCTTGAGTTCTTGCTCATTCATCCTTGTGTTATATATACACCGTATAAGTTGTGTGATAGTGATATAATTTATTCACAAAAACTTTTAGAATTATTTGCTGAGATAAAAAACTCATTGATTTGAAACAAAAGACAGGAAACAAATTTTAATTGAATTTAAAGAAAAAAAAATTTTATATTATTCGAGGTTCGGATAAAAGAATACAAAGATCGAAGCGTAATGGAGCAATAATGGTTTAATGTATCGAAATCGGATAACTGTTCTCACAGCTCATTTAAAAGAGAGATTTATTAAAAATAATTATCTGAAGAAAATACTTTAATTGATGAAAGGAAAAAATAAATTACTTAGTGTTTATTTAAAAGAACACCCTACCGATGTTATTTGAAAGTATACTCTTAGTTATTTTTATTCAGTTATATTCTAATTAAAAAAAAAAACTATTTAAAAAAAAAGTTTTAGCTAACTTTTATTACAAATTATTAACTTTTATTTCATATTTCTTAATTTTTAAAACTTACGTTTCATTTTTCTTTAAAAATTTTATTAATAAATTTTATCAACTTTAGTTTGCATTGTATTCCTTCAGAAACGATAACTTAATAAAATATATTTTAAATTCAATCCCAATAATGATTATTCTATAAAAGGAATACAGGCAAAAAAAATGTTCTTAATTCAGGAAAAAAACTCTGAAATCGAGAAAATCATATTGAATTAATATAAGAGTTTTTAAAGTAAGAATTTTTTTTTGGATTCAAATAAATTTCTGTTGTCACAGTGTTCTAAAATTTTTTAGTGTTTATAAATGATCATACCCGTAAAAAAATTTTTTATAGCCATATATGAACAGCCATATATTTTTTATATCTGGCATGATCCGGTCCAAAAAATTTTTTACAGCTTTTTAATATTTTGTTTATTCCAAAAATGTCTGAGAAAAAAATTTTTATGTATGGTCATACATGTCTTGATCAGATCGTGTTTGAGTATGTAGAAAAATAAAAACATAATTTATTTTTTCTAGAAATGCATTTGTCAATTAAGATGTTATATTCCTCTAAATTAAAATACATGAAAGTATTAAAGTTAGTCATAGGTCGAAACTCGTAAAAAACGGGCCACGATTCATTATTGGTTGAAATTAAGGTGCGCGCGTAGCACGCTATTGAAATTTCAAGTATTGTACTAAAATTGGTCTAGTAGCTGATTAAATCGTCAACGTCAGATAAGCTTTAAAGAAGAGTCGAAAAAATTATTTTTAAATCAGAACAAGATTTTTTAAATAATTCTCTTACTAGGAGAAGATTCTGCAATAATGCGCCCTCTGTCGGATATTCTTAACACGACATTTGGTCAGAGAATTATAAATGGGCGTATATGACCATATGAGGTCTGATTTGAGCATATCAAGTCATATTACGGTGGATCGAGCTATGTAAAATTAGATGAGTCTAGATATGGCTTGAAAATCTTATAAATGGCTTGGTATGGCCAGTTTTCAAATGAGATCATATATGGATTCATCAGACTATGTCAAAGTATAGTAGAAAATTTTTTTACTCATAAAGATCCATATTTGACCTTATATATTCAGATAATACCAAAAATTTATATATAATCATATGTGTGATCATACCTTGCCATATGACTCACTTTTCCCAAAAATAGTAAAAATTACCGATAAAAAATAATTTTTTAAATCCACGCATTAATTATAATCTAATGATTCATCCATTGTTACCGCATCTGCGTCGTAAACATTACCATAATCTCTTCTTCATGTGGTTTTTTTACCGTTTCTCTGTCAGTAATTTCAATCATGAAATTTAAGTAATTTTTCCTGTTCCCATAAAAATTATTATGAGAAAAAAAAAAGAAACATTAATTTTAAATCATCTCTTTTCACGTTTTCAGGTAACCCAAAATCCTCCAATCCTATTAAAAAAGACACCATTAATAATAATTTTCATGACTAAATTAAAAATACCTGATGGTGATGGTGATGATGAAACTTTGTGTGCGAATTGTAATAACTGGAGCATAGTTTAAACACGTGGGCGAAGGGTGGAATCAAAAACAGCAACAGCTTCAAAAATACTTTCTTGGCAGTGGTCACTCCAAACAAGAAAGGTATCACGAACATGAACTTGACCTTGATCAATTTAATAATGAGTATCAGTGCCAGGAAGCTCAGCAGCAACCGGTTTTGGATGAACTTGCCTGTAAAAAGTAAATCACCCTATTTAATCCTTTTATTAATCCCCAACCAAATAGTAGCTACCAGAAAACTCACGAATTTTTTTAAATAAGCGGCCTTGCTGCTCCAAAGCAGACCCAAAATCAATTCGTACTAGCGCTCCATTTGAGTCAATTTCTCGAGGACTAATTTTGATTTTGGCCTTCTCGAAAACAAACTCCGGAAGCTGGATTTCATAGTCACGTGTTGCCAAAAATTTGACCGTTTTATGCCTCAACGCAGAAGTAACTTCTTCCAAGGGAGTTTTCGGTTCTTCAAAAGCTTTGAAGTTTTCCTTGTAGCTGCGATCTTCCACCAAATTATCTTCTTCAGAAGTGTCTTCTTCACAATTTTTCTCACATGTTCCATAGTCCAGTTTATTTTTAGTCATCAAAATTCCGTCAAAAATGGTCACATTGTCTATTTCTCCCAATGTGTTGTCCAAGTAACTGTACGCGTTCTTTTGCAAGCACGAAAATGTTAATTTCTTGCTGCAGTCCTTCAAAATTCCTCGCCACAGCTCGTTGCCGCCTACTCCGGCGTTCAGGTACGTCAAGTTACGCGGGTACAAGTATTTAGCGTAGCTAATTATATTTACAAAACTAAACGCGTTGACACTCAAGGCCGCCAGCAGTAAAATCCCGAGTATCTTAAACATTTTTTGGTTTTTATAAAAACAACAGTTTGGACCAGAATTAAATCACTAATTTACACTTAAAATTTTGAAAATACGTAACTTAATTTTTAAAATGTCTCATTATAGTTCACTGTTTTAGTGGCGAACAGTGCCTGATGCGCCTGTGCCACTTGAAGAAGTTTGTTCTTTTGAGCATCTCCTCCAAAACCGGGTGTGTGTTTAAAAAACCACCACCGAATAAAGTTTTACTTTTTAGGATGGATGTCACAGTTGGTCGATACTGTTAGGACTTAAAAAACAGACAGAGTTGCGTTCACTTGGATCTCTCCTTTAAAACTAACATCGAGACCTGACTATCCAATCCACTATCCGCTCGGCTGGTCTCTCGTGGATTCGATTCACGCGGTCTAAAATGTGTGTCAAAAGTACTCCCTCTTCTTTTGATGATTATTATACTCACTACAGACTACCAGACACTGAGTGTAAAACGGTGTCCCGAAAGGTTGATACTCTATAGTCAAGTATATATATATATATATATATATATATATATATATATATATATATATATATATGTATATACCTAGAAGGTCATTATCATCCGAGGATACTAAAATTGTCAACTCTGCGCTAAATGAGGCTGAGACTCTTTACTTTGGAAATTAATTTTTTTTTTTGTTTATAATCTTTTAAAAGGCTGAAGTTTGGTGACATAAGAGTCATACTTTTACAATCGAGATCATGGTTCATAGACTGAGGATTAATTATTCTAATGATGATTGTCTAATGACTGATAAATGATTGAAACGTGACCAGAAAAAAATTTTTTATGACTAACTTATGATTGTCGAAGTTTGAGTCTTAAAATTTTTATTGTTAGATTTTTTTGGTACTAAAAAAAAAATTTTATTTGATTCGTTTTTCGTTAAAATTTTTTACATCAATTCGGTCATGAATTTTTTTTTAATTACTACTTTAAGATTAAAAAACAAAAAAAAAAAACAGTAAAAAACAATTGACAAAGAGAAAAATGTGAATTTTTTTATGGACAAAAATAAGAAAAGCCTTTTCATTTTTTATAAATAAAATTTTCTCTTTGAATGTAAAAATTGAAATAAAAAATTAGGAAAACGGTTGACCCTAAAGGCCATCCCTGCAACTTCCCGCTACCTCCATACCTAAGTGCTCGACAATTCACTTATTTTTTAAGCTCTTTGAGCTTAAAAATATAATTTTTGTGTAATTTTGAGCTCTGCGAGCTCAAATAAATCGCTGTTCTGTGCTTTTGAGCTCTTCGAGTTCAAAAGGCTAATGGAAGTTTTATAGAACACTATTTTTTGAATTTTCAAACCGCAATAACTTTTGAATGAATTAACCGATTTTCTCGCGGTTTACGGCATTTAGCGCAGTTTTTTAAGTTCTTTGAAAAATGTATTGTGATATATTAATATTATTGATAGTATTTGTGATATATTCAAAAATTAATTTCCTTAATAGTGTATTAGTTCATCATATCATAATCATTATAGAAATGTATTTTATCTAGATATATATTTGTTTATTACGCTACATTAGTTTATAAATTGTATTTATTTTTCACTATAACAAATTTTTGTTTTTGAATATTCAACACTATTTTTCAGAAATTCATTATTTCCGTTTTGAAAGAAAAATTTAAAAGTTCAAGGAAGCTTCTTTTGTTGAATAAAATTATAGGTGAAAAATTCAAAACAATCAAAAAATATTTTAAATACAATAGATGTATTTATATATAAATTAAAAAATTTATATAACAGCGTAACAATGAAACATAACAATATCCGTGCAGCTAAAAACTGATCATTAATCTGATAATAATTTAATTCTCTAGCTAACAGCCGTTAGAAGTTATTCGTCTGTTAAGAAGTCTGTTCAGTATATATTAACTTATCAGTTTTAATACAAGTTGGTTGTTTGTGCAAATTCAATGTAAGAATTTCATCAGTAAGAGCAAAGCCGTATCTTTATGCTCCGCTTCTTGGACCGTTGTAACATACGAGCGCACATGAATTGAGGCTTTACTTAGTTTCAACTAGATTTATAAAATATTCAATGGATTTTATAGTTTGTGTTTAATATTTTTGCAATGACGATTGCTATTACGATTATTATAGTTTGGCTTGTTATTATTTTTATTATTACCTTGGATAATAAAAAAAAGTGGGCATATCATTACGCAGGATTATTTACACCCGAGTAATCTGGAGTAAATGTAGCTTGGTGTTGAGCGACGTGATTTTATAATTGAGAGTAGTATTATACTCTATTATATTACAGTATTATATATAAGATAGATTTTAATGGATGGGTTTGATTATTATGGGGATCTCGTAATCGAGGAAAGAAAGCTTAAGTCACGCGAAACTGGTTATCGGTGATGAAGCAGCTCATTTTTCATTTTTCTTTCTTTCTAATGCTCCGATGATCGTGCTAGTGACATTAACTTACATTTTATTGATATGTAATGAGTAATGAGACGGCAAGTGAACAGACTCTGATTATAGCTGTTGTTCTTTTTGCTGTTGTTGGTTTTTTCCTCCAGTGAATTATGTATGAAGTATTTACTGACAAATGTAATTATGAAATAGTTTGTTACGCTTCGGTTTTTTTAAGTGAGTTATTGAAAATTAAACGAAACGAGTTTATTGACTTGCTAACACTTCTTGTGAGAATGCAATGTTTGAAAAAAGCTTGGAATTTTATCAAAGGGAAGGAGAAAATTGTATTGAATAAGAATTATCTAAGATGACTTTATCAAACATCAAAAAAGCTTGGAAAATTCAAAATTGCACGCCTCATAATACTCATTTATTAAATAAAAAAAAAAAAAAAAAAAAAAAAAACAATAAAATTGTATAATTAATTTTTAAAAGAAAGAACAATTAAGTAATTTCTTACAGAGTATTTCAAAGTTATTTTTTTAATTATTGACGCCCATTTATCTGAACATATGAGCATCAGTTTAAAAAAATCTAGTAATATGATTGCTTGATTTCATTTGATACATATACGTCGCACATATAAAATATATACGCCACATACTTTTTTTTTGCCCCCGTATATGCGGCATATATTTTTTTTCAGTACGGGAAGTTATTTCGTTTTTGTACGTATGCATCATAGTGAATTTTAATAAAAATTAATTTAGAAAAAAACTACGGAAACTAGACCACTGATATGAAATACGGCACTAGTTCATTGAATTATGGAACTAATAAAAAAAAGCTCGATCTCGATGTAGAAATTGTTTTGGGAGTTATTGTTGATGCATACAAAATCAGAGTACTGACATCAAGACGTCTACGTAATAGTAATTTATGTTATATGGCTGCGAAGTAATGATTTTCTGACAATGACGATGTTGCGATATGAGCTTAAGGTTCGTAGCGGGAATGTACGAAAACGGGCGCAATTTTAACGTCCGAGACGAAGCCGAGGACCGAAATTTACGCTCGTTTTCATACCTTCGCGTCACAAACTTTCAAGCGAATATCGTAAAATCGTCGTTGTCAAAATCACCACTTAGTGACCAAATAACTTACATTATTGTTTGTCATTATTGCTTCGTAATTTAAACTTTCGAAGGGTAAGCGGCAAATAGTCACGTCTACATTTTATTAAATTTTGCGTTGTTGTTATTTTATTAACATTAGGTTCTCCTGGCAATGAACTGTCAACCGAGAAATAATCAGCACTACTAAATAGTAACTAAAAATTAAATTTACTAAAAATCTGCGGTTGGTACACTAGAATTTGATTTATTTCGTTCTTAATTTCATCCGATTGTACAAAGACAGTACGGAAAAAAAAGAGGAAGTTAAAATTTGCGGCCTAGGCCGCGGAAAAACGCGGTATGGTAGTCTCTAGAAATGAGTATCTTTTTGGACGCCACCCAGCGCTCGAAAGTTGAACTTTCGAAGCAAGTATGACAAAAAATTTTTATTTTCGGATTTGCCTCGGAGTTAAACTTACGCCCGTTTTCGTACATTCCCGCCACAAACCTTAAGCTCATATCACAACATCGTCGTTGTCAGAAAATTGACACTTTGCGGCCATATGATATAAATTACTATTTCGAAGCAGCAACATAACTTATCAAAGATAAACTCATCATTTACTCATCAAAGACAATCCGTAAAAATATATCATGATATGACTATAGGGGAGACTGGGGCACGACGGCCCCCTTAACCCGATTTTTTCTTTTTGTGGCTTTTAACCATCAAATTCATTTATTTTCCATCTATTTCGAACGAATCAGTCGAAATTTTGCAAAAAAATCGAAAAAAAAATTTTTTTTTTCTAAGGCACGACGGCCCCCTCCCCAAAAAATCATATAAAAAAAAATTTTTTTTTACTAAAGCTATTACCATCAAAATCTAGAGATTCTCCTCCCAGAGAACGGCGTCGAGGGAAAACCACGATTCTTACGAGTCTTGAGTATCGCCGAGAACTCTCAGAAAAAAAAATCAACATGAAGCAAAAAAAAAGACCTCAATTATACAAAAAAAAAAAAAAAAAACAAAATTAAAATCAAAAAATTTGAAAAAAAAAAACATTTAAAATATAAAAATGATGATTGCCATTGTCTTTATTGCTATAGACTTTCCTCAGAAACATGGATTCAATGTAAAAATTGTAATAAATGGTCTTATGATTCTTGCGCAGGTATTGGCGAAGATTATTCTGACGAATATGTCTGTGATTATTACGAATAATCGTATATTCATTAAAATATCTCGATGTGATTTCCTAATCATCGAACATTTATATTTCATGTTTTATTCAAAGTTTAATTTTTGTTAACATTTAATAAAAAAATTAGGAAAACGGTTGACCCTGAAGGCCATCCCTGCAACTTCCGGCTAATTCCATACCTGGGCGCTTAAATTTATATGTTGTTTTGAGCTCTCCGAGCTTAAAAAGATAACTTTCATATGCTTTTGAGCTTTTCAAGCTCAAAAGTTTGATAGAAGGTTGATAAAACAATATTTTTTGAGTTTCCAAACCGCAATAACTTTTGAATGAATGAACTGATTTTCACGCGGTTGGTGGCATTCGACGCAGTTTTTTAAGCCTTATGAAAAATTTTTAAGTTTGAATTGATCAAACTAGAAATTTCAAAGTAATTCCGAAAACACTTTTTTGGGTTTTCTTTCTTGCACGATATCTCTCAAACAAGTCAACCGATTTTGACCGGATTAGCAGCAATCGGCGTGGTTTTTTAAGGTTAAGAGCTGATTAGTTTTTGGAGTTGATCGATGAAGCCGTTCGAAAGTTATTCCAAAAAAACCACTTTTGAAAAAATTTTTGTTTAGTTTTTTTTTAGATTTTTCGAAATCTATCGGTCCGAATCGATCCAAATTGTATCCAAAATCTAAGTTTGGACAAGCCTTTTCGAATGGTGCCAACCGCGATCGAATCGGTCGAGCCATTTAAAAGTTATGAGAGGTTTACATACTTACATACACACACACACACACACACACACACACACACACACACACACACACACACACACACACACACACACACACACACACACACACACACACACACACACACACACACAGACATAGTGACACCCTCGCAGGGATAGTCAGGGAAGCTTCCTGTGATCCTTGAACGTCGAGATCTGATGAAAACTCGATTTTTGTAAAACGGGGTTAAACTAATAACTTCCCGATTTTTGAAAATCTGAGATTTTCTTAGCGGGAAGTTAAAAATGATTATAAATTTTATTGTTAAGCTGTTAATTAATTTTAAATAGATAATAATAAATAATATAATTAATTTCTTTTATTGCACTCAGAGGTTTTAAACCTACGTACAAGAAAAAATATAGATGTTATTTAGCAATGAATTGGTTACATTAGTTTACATTGATTGAAATCACAGGTTGAGTTTTCAGGTTGAGCTTTTAAAATCCGTAATATCTTGAACCAGACATTTTTTTTATATTTTTATCAAGTCAAAATTAGAAATATGAATTGGGTAAAGTAAGACATCCTTGGAGGAATTCAAATAAATTTTTGAGATTAGGTTTCTGTCTGGTGCAGAGGATACCGCGATCAATAATTAATAATATAATTATTACTGTTTTAATTTCAAAAAACTATGTTTTTAGTTTTTTATAAGCTATATAATTCAACTTTTCATCAAATTTTTCAGTTTAATTAAATTCATTCTGATTCATTGACCTGAAAAAGCTTAAAATAATGAATTCTTTAAATTTGTCATTTTTTTTTTTAGTGATCCATTATGCCCCACGTATCACAGATTGGCCCGAAATATCATAAAAACATCATAAAGGTCATAACTTGACGGAAAATGGAAAAAAAAAATTTTACCTAATTTATGAGAGGGGCCGTTATGCCAGGGACTGTCGTGTACCACTCTCCCCTGTATGATTCAATTTTTTGTAAAATTTTTCAGTTCAATTAAATTTTTTTTGATTTATTTTACCACAAATTTATCACAATGTAAAAAAAAAATTAGGAAAACGGTTGACCCTAAAGGCCATCCCTGCAACTTCCCGCTACCTCCATACCTAAGTGCTCAACAATTCACTTATTTTTTAAGCTCTTTGAGCTTAAAAATATAATTTTTGTGTAATTTTGAGCTCTGCGAGCTCAAATAAATCGCTGTTCTGTGCTCTTGAGCTCTTCGAGTTAAAAAAGCTAATGGAAGTTTTATAGAACACTATTTTTTGAATTTTCAAACCGCAATAACTTTTGAATTAATTAACTGATTTTCTCGCGGTTTACGGCATTTAGCGCAGTTTTTTGAGTTCTTTGAAAAATGTATTGTGATAT
This sequence comes from Cotesia glomerata, assembly GCF_020080835.1. Lineage (NCBI taxonomy): Eukaryota > Metazoa > Arthropoda > Insecta > Hymenoptera > Braconidae > Cotesia > Cotesia glomerata. The sequence goes on along the minus strand of NC_058166.1, from coordinate 11,506,702 downwards.
ATTAATATTATTGATAGTATTTGTGATATATTCTTAGCTTACATTTGAGGTGCATCTGAATAATATAGTGGCCAGAGCTAACCGTACACTTGGTAGCATACTGAGGTCAAGTAAAGACTTCGAGGATGATAAAACACTAGTTTTATTATTTAACACTCTGGTGAGACCGATCTTGGAGTATGGGTGCGTAATTTGGGACCCGATCTACATTTATCAGATTAAGAAGTTGGAATTGGTACAAAGAAAATTTATAAATCATATTAAATATCGAAATGGTAGAAAAAATGTCTTCATCGACTGTCGTCAGGCATATGAATATACCGGAAATTCTTCTCTCGCTGATAGAAGAAAATACCTGACGCTCTGTTGCGGAGCCAATATTCTTAACGGACATTTGGATGCTCCGGACCTACTGAAGCGACTTAATTTGGTTATACCAAATAAAAGTCTACGCACTAACAGGGTGTTAGACATGCCATCAGTAAAATCACGTTACTCTACACATACTCCGACATATAGAATATCAAAGGTGATGAATGAACTTGTTGCAGATGTGGATCTCTTTGGTGTAACCATGGGAAGGATAAAAAGAGAAGCCAAACGGGCTATTCTTAAATGATATTTTTAGTGACAATAGTAACTATGTTGAAATATTCCTTTAGTTTTCTTTTTCTTTTTTTTTTTTTTTTTTTTTTAATTTCTTTTTCTTTCTTTTTTTTTTAATTTATTTAAGTGGATTCCGAATTCTTTTATGTAGATATTAGTTCTTTATATCACTTTACACTATTATATGTAAATACTTTGTATAATTGCCGAGTGGCGTTTTTCAAATAAATAAATAAATATAACCATATATAGCTTAACATAGCCAATTTTCATACCAGTTCATCCTTTTCTAAAAAGTTGATTGCGGATATTTAGTCGTTTTACGTCACTTGTGTAATCTTTTTATCAGGTGGGTGATTAGTCAGCTGAAATAATGACGGGATTTCGGAAAGAATGAAGCGCGCATAATGTGTTTCTAGTGTCATAAAATATATAAGGACTGATTAGACCATATCAAAACATTTTTTTACGAAACATAAACACACTATCAAAAATTTCGGTATCAAAATGAACGCGGAGCATTTTACATGACCGTATAATATGAAATAAAAGTACACTGATAGAAGGATTTGTTTATAGTTAAAAAGATTTGTTAATATTTAACAAATCATTTATTTGAAGCCATTTGTTAGTCCTTAACAAATATTTCTTAGTATTTAAAAAGATTTATTAATATTTAATAAATGAATATCAGATTTATTTAATACAAACAAATCATTTTAAATACTAAGAAATATTTATTTAATATTAAAAAATGGTCTCTAATAAATGATTTGTTAGCTATTAACAAATATTATTTAATACAAATAAATCCTTCTATCAGTGTATAGAATTCTCTCGGTGTAAATTTTCCAGTTTAATTATTTCTTCTTAGGAATCTCAGAAGAGTGAAGCACGTGATTACAAATACAAATGGCTGCGCCCATAAAATTTGATAATTGGAGATAATCATAAATTTTTCAGCGTGAAGAGTCAGTATTTAATTTCTGAACGCAAAATTATCGTGAATTATACATTTACACGGTTGATGGTGTAAAAATATTAAATTCACACCCCCTAAATTTAACACTGTATTTGGTGTAATTTTCACACGAAAACTGTTACATCGATTCATTTACACTACACCGAGTCCAAAAAATTTTTACAGTGCATATTGGATAGTTTATTATAAAAAAATTATAAAGGATGTCAATTAATCTGTACATGTGTCCCCTTCCGCTTGTAAACACTCTGTCCATTAAAATATTCAATGTGTTTGCATTTTTGTTTTTTTTTTTTCATTAGCTTCAGAATGACCCCCCGTAGAAGTCTATTGGAAATGCCTATCCAATTCAGTATTGTTTAATTAAATAATCAATAAAAAAAAAATCATGTGATCTTTTATATGTCTATATTTGTTAACAAATAATATTTACTCTCAGGCTGCTTGGTCATTATAAATCAGCTGAGTCATAGCTTTATCACATACACCTCATTTTTATGATCTGAGCAAGGAAGACGCGAAATATCTGAAATTGAAATTACGTTACTATTTGTTTATTTATTCAAAAGCTAGTTTTTACAATTAGAATGACATATTTTTATTTTACTATTTTTTTCTTATTAATTATCGAGGATAACTTTTCTTCTCTCCATTTTACTTTATAATTCAGCAATATACTATTTGCTACTTTGTTAAAAATTACAAATCTCAAAGAGTTTTAACTGTCATTTATTATAATCTGAAGGAGTCAGTGTATGAAAAAACTAAATAAACACCTACTTGCTAGTTTACTTTTAAATGTAGGTGTGTAGGTGAAAAAAATTGTGTCGTATAGTATCCCCGAAACGAATCAACCGATTTAAATGTCTTGGGGCAATCAAATCACTCCATCAGCATCTCATAAGATTTGGAGACTACTCGGTCAACAATCTTGCATCTTTAAAATATTGTTTTTTTAATAACTGGTTACTTCCTCATTAAAAAAATTCAATGAATTTTGACCTTTATTATTTCATGGTCGTATTTAATTATAATAAAATTCCTGACTAAAATTTTTTTTTTACCCACTTAATTTTCAATTTCATGAACAATTTTTAATATCTATGGAAGAATTAAAAATTTTAATTTTTTATAAAAAAAAATAATTAAATGATATGACGCTGAAGTTATCTGACAATTATCAATTTTTTAAATTCTCATAATAAGTCGATCACAATAATGAAAATGCTTTTAAAAATTTCCACTAATAATTGTTTTTTATTTTCACATGTGGAATTTTTTAATTAAATTTTTGGACATGTCTATTCACACTCAAAAAAGTCCTGATAAATCAGGACACTTCTTAAATTTTTTTTCATAATAATTTTCTTGCTATAAAATTCTAAAAAATAAATTCTAATGTCTATCAATTTCAGATTCATAAAAAAATTCATATTATAATTTGATGAAATGCACGAAACAATTTTTTTTCATTTTTTACATACTTAATAAAATTAAGATCATGCACTAAGTATGGATTTGTACTAGCAATCATAATAAATCAATGCATCCGCAAACCGTTCATAAACATAAAGCATAAAAATTTATTATCAAATTAACGAGAAAAAATACGAAGTAGCAAGTAAAAATTTGAAAAGACAATACAATAATATGGCGCATCGTAAAAATAAATTATTAGAAATTCTTTAAAATCCAGCATGTGTTGATAACTGACAAGCTAGAATGATTGACAGCCTGTTGAAAGGTACACATTTGCAAGACCAAGCCATAACCTATTCCGTATTGTAAGCACATTTTTATTTTTTTTTTTTTTTTAGAATAATAATGACAATAATTTAATCTTTAGTTAACCTTTAGAAACTTTTACCACTACATTAAATATTGAGAATCCTGGAAAAAAATAAAAAAAAAATCTTTTGAGATTCGTGGCTGGTCGCGTTCTACTGTAGAACAGGTTGAGCGGGCCAACGGGTCGACACACAGCTGAATTTCATTGGCCTACAAATTGGAATTGGCTTGATAACCGAATGAATAGTACTGAGTGTATAGTTTAAATTATTTGCTTGAATATTTTCAATAAACATTATTTATCTGCAGTATTTTTAAGCAGGAATTCTCTCGAAAATAGTGACCGAGATTTTTTGTGGCCAATTATTCTGTTAATCTTTGATGCAGTATAATTTTATGCATCAGTTAACCTATAATACTTATGTAATTAATTAAAGTTGTTTCCAGTTTTGGAAAGTTTAAATGTAACGCAGTTTTTTATCGGTGAGTTTAATAACTGTTATGCAGGATTTGGGTAAATAATTGAATAACACTTTTAGTGACAAAATTAAATTTATTGTTAATTATTATAATTAGCTATTAGTAAAAAATGATGGTATTTACTGAATTATATATATGAGTAAAGTTTTTGATTCTTAATTTTTTGTAAGTAATTTATTACAATATTAATTGATAAGAAATTTTTCAAAATGTGTATAGAATATTCAGATTCAAATTCAAGGCTATTTTTAATAAATTTTCAATCATGGTACTCAGGTATGAGAAACAAGTTGTTGATTCCAAAAGTGCATGCCTTAAGCACTCATGTTGTACGTAAATTGATCAAAGTAATTTCTAAACGTAAAAGTTTTTATACCAATAACCTCAGTACTATTTTTAATTTTTAGATAATTTTATATCTAAGATTAAAAGAATAAGAAGCAATTATCTACTGTACACTATAAAAATAAATGTAGAAAATAGTTTTAATAATGAGTTAATCTATACTAATATTATAAAGAGAAAAGATTTGATTGTTTGTTTATTTGCATTGAATAAACTCCGAAACTACTGTACCAATTTGAAAAATTCTTTCACTGTTGGGAAGCTACACTATCCCCGGGTGACATAGGCTATCTTATATTATGAATAATTTGGAAATTTTTGTTAAATATCCGGTGCAAAGCCGGGCGGACTGCTAGTGACTAATAAATTACAAAAAAGTAATTCCAGTTACAGTTTAGTTTATAAGCATGTTTGAATTTTTCTGCGGATAGTATTTTTTTGTACGATTTACTTCCCTCTTTCGTTCCAATGCATGAGTCATTGAAAAAGAACCAATTAAAGATTGTATTACCAGCGGTCAGCATGGTGTATCAGCTGTCTATAACCGCATGTCTTCAAGTAATTTTTACAAATCAATCTTTATGAATGACTGACAGTGAATTTTTCCAACTCTTAGCCGAAAAAAATTAACTATAATCATACAAAACTATATTAAGCAGCAGTTTTCATTCAATAACTCCCCACAAGGCAGAAGAGGAGATTCTAAAATAGATTGATTTTTTCCAAATTTGTTGTATTAACCCTCCCATAATGACTAGAAAAATGTACACCGTAAGCTACTCAAACCATTTTTAACTTCCCGCTAAGAAAATCGAAGATTTTCAAAAATCGGGAAGTTATTGTTTTCACCCCGTTTTGCAAAAATCGAGTTTTCATCAGATCTCGACGTTTGAAGGTCACAGGAAGCTTCCCTGACTATCCCCGCGAGGTTGTCACGGTGTCTGTGTGTGTGTGTGTGTGTGTGTGTGTTTTTTTTTTTTTTTTTTTTTTTGTAAAGAGGTACGAAAAAAGATCTTCAAAAGACACCGGTATCGTTAACTCTGCCGCCCATCTTCCGGCAGATATCGATAGTCGGTAGTGTGGAGATTTTTACCCACTAAAAAAAACATTCCTCTTCCCCTCTCCCCTAGATGGTACGGGGAGGACTGGATTGGAACCGCGTTAGCATTACTTCAATCCAGTCGTGCTGCGTCTCACGACGCCTACTCCTGGCTACTGGTCCCTTTCTGCGATTTTGTCTTTCAGGAGGTGCTGTGCATAAACTGCAACAGCTGACCAGTTTTCCTCTTGTTTGATCATATAGGTCACCAGGCTTGAGGGGGAGAGCCTGGTGCCTATGATCTCTTCGGTGCTTCTTCTGTAGTCCTTCCATCGAGCACACTCGAAGAATGTGTGTTCGGCGTCGTCGATTTTATCCGGGCAGTATTTGCACGTTGGTGTGCTGTGCAAACCCATCTTGAAAAGATAGGCATTGAACTGCCCATGTCCCGTCAATAGCTGGGTCAGGAAGAAGTCCGTATCCCCGTGCTTCCGAGAGAGCCAGACGTTGATGTTTGGGATCAGGCGCGCCGTCCATCTGCCCGTCTCTCCCGATGTCCATCGGTCCTGCCACTCTTGCTGCGTTTCCGCCTTTATCCTTGTTCTTGCGTCCTTCATGTTATCATCACTGTCTTTAGCGTCATAGAGTTTTGCTCTTTCGAACGCTAATAGGTCGATGGGCGCGGCTCCTGCAATGACCAATACAGCCGCTTCAGAAACTGTGCGGTAGGCGCAGGCAACCCTGAGAGCGCCTCGCCGCTGTACTGCTGCGATCTTTCGCCGGTAGGTCTTCTGCTTTAATATGTCTGCCCATATCTCCGCTCCATAAAGCAGTACCGAGTGGACTGCTTTTAGAAGAACTCTTCTCTTTTTTGTTCTTGGTCCCATGATGTTGGTCATAATTCGTGCTAGGCTAGACACAGTCTTGCTGGCTTTCTTGCATGCACTGTCGAGGTGTTCACGGAAAGATAGTTTCTCGTCTATCATTACCCCTAGATACCGCAGGGCCCTTGTTGACGTCAGCGTTGTTCCTCCCATGTCCATAGCGAATGGTTTTGGAAACCATTTTTGACGGGTCAAAACGACCATCTCGGTTTTCTGTTTGGCGAGTTTCAGGTGATGCTTATCGAGCCAAGTCTCGACGGTGTCGATGGTTTCCCGAACTAGCAGTTCGGCCTCTTCCACGCTGTCCGCCACTATAGTAGCTGCAACGTCGTCTGCAAAGCCTGTTAGCTCTACTTGCTCTGGCAACGGGATTTCAAGAAGCTCGTCGTAGTCTGCGTTCCATAGATCAGGCCCCATTATTGAGCCTTGCGGCACGCCAGCCGTTATGGCGTATTCTTGTGGGCCTTCAGTAGTTTCCACTATTAGCTTTCTATCGTCAAGGTAGTTGTCGACTAGTGCCAGATTTTCTGGCTCCGCGTCAAACTTGTGCTCCAGAGCGTCTAAAATGTCTCCCCAATTTGCGCTGTTAAATGCGTTTTTGACATCTAGCGTGAGGAGAAGACATACTTTACGAGCTTTGAGGCTACCAGTCCATGCTTCTCTCGCTGTCTTTATGACTTTCTTGATCGCTCCGACTGTCGAACGTCCTTTCCGGAAGCCGTGTTGGTTTGCGGCAAAACCTCCAGCACGGTCTATGTCGTTGCAAAGTCTCCCTTGTATGAGCTTCTCGAGCAGTTTTCCAGCAATGTCCAGCATACAGAGTGGTCTAAACGACGAAGGTGTTATGGGGGTTCCCTTACCTTTGTCTAAGAGAACCAATCTCTGCCGTTTCCAGACCACGGGAAACGTGCCAGTTGCCAAGCATGCGTTGTAGGTGTTCAGGAGTATGTCTGGGTATTCCAGGGCTACAGTTTTGATCACCGATGCCGGGATGCCATCAGGTTCAGGTGTCTTTCCTGTTTTGAGTGACTTGGCCGCGTCTTGTAATTCCTTAGTTGTGAAGGGTGTTACTTCACTGTTCTTAGTGTAGTGTTTCTTCTCCCGCGGTGGGTGTTTGGGGAAAAGCTCCGTTACAATGCTCTCCATCAAGGCAGGAGATTTCGGCGCCTCTGGTGAAGCCTTTCCAAGTCGTTTGGCGACAATTTGGTAGGCTTTACCCCAGAGGTCATTGTCGAGATCGTTGCAGATCTCTTTCCACAGTTTCGCTTTACTTGCTTTAATGGCTCGGTTTAGCGTCTTTTTGGCCTGCTTGTACTCTTTTGAATACAAGTCCTGGCTTGGGGAGCGTTTCGTAGCTCTCGTTGCTCGGCGACGTAGCTGATGGCATATTTTGCGAAGTTCTGCTATGTCCGCTGACCACCAGTACGCCGGCCTGTGGAAGCTCTGGTTTTTCAGCCGCGGCATAGAGGCGTCACATGCGGCAGTAATTTCTTTCATCGTGTTTAGCACTGCCTTTTCCGTCTCGCTGCAGGTATCCGGTGTCGGGTTGTTCTGGAGGATAGACCAGCTTCGTGCGAGTGAAGCTTGCAATGCCTCTGGATCAAGCCTTTTGGCATTCCACTTCCGCTTAGAAACGTCGCGTTGTGAAACCGGAGCAAATGCCAATCCAACGCTGAATGTCACAAACTGGTGATCACTGCCACTGTATTCTTCGGATACTGTCCAGTCTTCAATCATGTTGGCAGTCCTTGGAGTCGCCAATGAGATGTCGAGGATGGATTCTTGGTACCCTGGTCTTCTAAAGGTCGTGGTGCTCCCGGTGTTCAGCACTATGAGGTCGAGTCTAGCCACGACGTCAGCGACCTCGTTTCCTCTGGTGTCGGAGAAAGCAGCGCCCCACTCAGCCGATTTAGCGTTGAAGTCTCCGGCTACGATAACTTCGCCGTCGAACTTAGTGACCGCATCTTCTATATTTGCGAGTTTCTGTCGGAACACACTAATCCCTTCGTTAGGTGAGAGATAGACGCTCATGAAGTAGGTTGTGGGGGTTTGAATCCAGACAAAACCTGCTCCACCTCCGCTGTTGTTGACGGTAACGTTCTTTGTGTTCACAATCCAAATTGCTGCCGTGCCCGTTTCGTCTGCGAACCATGTTTTACCTTCGATGTTTAGATATTGCTCGCAGATAAAGCAGACGTCAATTTTATCTTCGAAAACACGCTGGCGCAGCAGGTTTTGCGCCAAGGCGCACCTATTCAGGTTGCCTTGTAGTATGCGTGTCATTTCTGACCTTTCATGGCTTCTGCAAGTGCTTTGCGGAATGCCTTACACGCTCCAGTGCCAGAAATATGGCATAGACTATCCTGGGCATCTTTGTCCGAAGCACAAAGGAAGCATTTTAACTTCTCCGTGCAGTTTACGGCCTTGTAGTTCTCTCCGCCACATTTGTAGCAGCACCTGCTTCTGTCTGGTCCCGCACACTGACGTGTTTGGTGTCCATAACCAAGACATTTAAAACAACGTGTTACTTTTACTACTGGGCGTATACGACAGTTCACCAAACCGATCCGTATACGGGCCTTGTCAAGGGCCTTAATCGCACTGGGCTCGTCTAGTTCGCAGAAGGCTGCCCGATTACCTCGTGGTGTGGGTTTTGTCAAATTTACCCGTTTGACCTCCAGGTTGTCAGTGAATTCACGTTTGAGTGCTTCACGGACTTCGCTCTCGGTAGAGATTTCATCTAAGTCGAGGATCTCGATCGTTGTTGTTGGTGTTAGTGTCTTGACTGTGCCGATGTTTGCAGTGGCTGCCCTTACTGCATCGGTGAATGCCTTGCTGTCTTCGGTCTTTCGAGCCATTTCAAGGAGAACGCCTCCGTGTTTCGTCTTTTTAATAGACCTTATGTCTACGCCCGTCTCGACAGGGCTTACCTTGGCCTTGATTTCCTTCAGGAGATCGGCGTATGTTCGCCCTTCAGCTGGTTGGACTAGGACAGCTTTAGTTCTTGTCTTCTTTCTCCTTGGTTTCTTGGAGCCACCGCTGTTTGGCTGGTCTTGGGCTGTAGCAGTTTGAGTCACTGGCTCCTGTTCTTTCTTTTTCTTGTTTTGCCGAGTCACTTTGGTCCAGGTATCATCCCGGGCTGTCTTTTTCTGTGCTGGCTTGTCAATATCTGAGGAAGGGCTGGGCGTGGACAGCGGCCTCTTCTTGTTGCCATCTCCTTGCTGTGGTAATTTCTTAGGAGTGGTCAGAGGTGGCTGTGATTTTTTGTTCAGACTCGGAGATGTTTGAGTCGTTGACGCCGACTTCGTTGGTGATTTGTTGGCCAGCCTATATACCGTACTAATAGACGAAACCAATTTTCTGATCTCATGGTGGAGATTCTTTTTGTCTTTTATGAAGTCGGCTAACTCATCAATCTTGTTGCCGAGCCTCTCCATTGGTGACTGTTGGCCGGTGACGGTCGGTAGAGAGTTCATTCTTCCTCGGTGGGTTTGATTAGTGGCAGGAGCAAAAGGTCCTCCACTTTTTGAAGGAATGTTGCTCAGCTGTCCGTTCTCTGCCTCTGTGTGTGTGTGTGTGTGTGTGTGTGTGTGTGTGTGTGTGTATGTGTGTGAAAGTATGTGAACCGCTTATAACTTTTGAACGGCTTGACCAATTTCATCGCGGTTGGTGCCATTCGAAAGGGCTTGACTAAACTTAGATTTTGAAAACTATTTGGACCGATTCAGATCAATAGATTTTGAGAAATCTTAAAAAAACTGAAAAAAAAATTTTTTTCAAATGTGGTTTTTTTGGAATAACTTTTAAACGGCTTAAAGATTCAATTCCAAAAACTAATCAGCTCTTAACCTCAAAAAACCACGTCGATCGCCACCAGTCCGGTCAAAATCGGTTGATTCGTTCGAGAGATATCGTGAACGAAAGAAAACCGAAAAAAGTGTTTTTTCGGAATAACTCCTAGCGCGATCAATTCAAAATTTGAGATTCTTTGTGAGGCTTGAAAAACTGCGTCGAATGCTGCCAACCGCGTGAAAATCGGTTTATTCATTTAAAAGTTATTGCGGTTTAAAAATTCAAAAAATAGTGTCATCAAATCTCTATCAGACTTTTGAGCTCGAAGAGCTTTAAAGCATAAGAAAGCAATCTCTTTGAGCTCGAAGAGCTTAAAAACGTCATTGGTGCAATTTTAAGCGCCTAAGTATGGAATTAGCGGGAAGTTGCAGGGATGGCCTTCAGGGTCAACCGTTTTCCTAATTTTTTTTAATGTAAAAATAGCAATCAATTAAAATAGATCACAGCGTGTAAGCCGTTAAATTAGCCGCTGTGCACGTGGCATTATCAGTGAAAATTAATTAATAGTTCGATACTGTGTAACAATTGCACTTTCATTGCAATATTTCTTTTTTTGCCTATTATGATTATTAAAGTATTCTTTAATTTAATCATTAATTGTGCATACATATATATTGTTGTATATCCATTTATTGGCGGTATTTCACCGGGACGTGACTTCAGTCATTCTTCTCTCAAGGCATCGCAAAGGAGTATGTACAGTGCACTGGCTGTCAAGCCTACTTCCCCCCGAGCTGCGCTAAACAGGCTGGATCTCAGCCTAGTGGATTTATTCAAAGTTGTTGTGGCCGACGTGGGTCTTCCTCCACAGATGATATTCGTGATATTCTTAAGCAAGAAATACTCGCTCTGCGTAACAGCCTTAAAAGCGATGTCACATCACTGCGTAATGACCTCAAAAATGATGTCACATCACTGCGTAATGACCTCAAAAATGACGTCAAAAATGATGTCACATCACTGCGTAATGACATCAAAAATGAATTAGAAACTGTTATCTCCAGTGTAAATGGACTCAAATCTCAGGTAAAACAATTTACAGAGCAATTTCAAAACATAATCTGTGCTGTAGAGGAAAAACTCTTGAACAGTGAAGTACGCATAACGGCCAATGCTAACAATATAGTCTCTAATGTTCAGAGAATTACGGAGCTCCATAATAAAGTAACTGACATACAAACACAGGCTGATAGCAGTGTTATTCTGCGTGAAGTAGACGATCGTATGGCCAGAAGAAACAATGCCTTGTTTTTAGGCATTAGTGAATCTCAAATATCTACTCCTAATGAGCGTCAAGCAGATGACCTTTCCAGAGTTCAGAGTATTTGTGATACTTTTGCAAATAACGTCTCATTTTCCTCCTGCTCAAGACTGGGTAAATATTCATCAAACTTACTCCACCCTAGGCCAATAAAGGTTACTTTTGTTAACCCTGCTTCTGTTGATCAGATTATAAATGGATTGATAAGAGCAAAGAAAGCCAAAAACTCTCTCTTGTCTGTGGAGAATCTTTCGATTGTTCACGACAGAACAGATCTCCAAAGGAGCGAACAAAAGAAACTACGTCAACAACTCCAGGAACGGACAGCAGCAGGGGAACGGAATTTGAGGATTGTCATTCGTGCTCGTCAACCGATGATAATCAAGGATCATCGGAATATTTTAGCCTCGACTCCCAAAAACTCAGCTTCTTAAACTCCACCTCATCTTGCCTGACATTATATTATCAGAATGTCAGGGGACTTAATACTAAATTAGATAGTATATTCTACAAAACTTGTATGGCTGAGTATGATTTTTATGCTTTTTCTGAAACCTGGTTCAAAACAGGTGTATTAAATAGTATACAATTTAACTAGCTAAAGCATATGATCATGCTCCAGCTCCTAAATAATCATCCATATTATATTGAGTTTATCTAATCTATAGTAATTTAATAATAAATATAGTATTACGAATAGTATTATGTACGTCAGAGTCAAACACCTGTCATCTATAACTTATATTTTCTTAATATTTTTCTTTTTTTTTTATTTACTTATTGCAACATGTGTAACACTTTACAACATATATTAATGTATCTTTTTGTAACCTCATAACTGGCCATACATGCTGTCAGGTTTTGTTAATAAAGAAATAAATAAATAAATAAATAAAGCCATTCCGAAGAAATTAAAAAAAAAAATTTGAATTTTTATGTTTTTTAAAAATAACTTTAAAGCGTACAAAAAAATCATAATGAAACTATGTATAAATTTTTTTGCTTAAGAACTGCGTCCAATGCTTTTTTTAAAATGAAAATCGAACGACGCATTTAAAAGTTATAGTTGTTTAGAAATTCATAAAAATTTTTTTTTTCGGTATTTTTTTAAGATATTTTCCAGTTTCTTCAACCGATCAATAAAAACTTGTACATTTTCTTTTTGTGCTTTAAAAACTACACCGAATGCTTTTTCAAAAAACAAAATCGAACGACGCATTCAAAAGTTACAGTTGTTTAATAAATACATTTGGAGCTCGAGGAGGAGCTCAAAATGTGAAAAACTGCGCTTTGAGGTTGAAAAGCTCAAATATAAATCAAAAAATACATTTTAAGGTGCTTGAAATGCAAACTTAGCAGGAAGTTCTAGGGTTGGCCTGCACGGTCAACCGATTTCCAAATTTTTTTGATTATGTAGAAATAATTTTTTTATGATATTTAAATAAACTTTATTTAACTAGACAATGCGTTATAATAAAACTTTCAATGTATTAAATACCTTTTTTTCTATCATTAGTGTCGTTTTTTCTACAAACGTAGGATAACGCGATAGATAAAATATTTAGAAAGATTTTTATCTTGTTACGTCAAAGAAGTATAACTTCTAACGTGCGTACATAAGTACACACACACTTTTTTTTTCCTTAAACATTTAACGTTTAAGAGTAAACATTAAGTTCAATCAAAGTGACACTCAAAAATTGTTATTTGTGGTCATTTTTAGTCAGTTGATTTATCGTAAAAATGAATGAAAAATCTGTATCGTTATACAAACATTTAGGTTCTATCCATATACTATACGTCTACGTGTATACAAATAATTTAAAAAATCTTGTTTAGAATTTTTAAAAAATAAATACAGGCGAGGTAAATAAGATTTTAAGAAACTACAGTAAAGTTCTGTCGATTGAATAATAATTTATTCTGACAATTGTAATCTCAACAACGGACTAAAGTCACTGACGTCGTTCCATTCGACATACCTGACAAAAAAAATTAATATATAATTTTTTTTTTTTTATTCGTTTTTTAAAGTCGCATAAACTACTAAGATAATGAGCAGCTACGATAGGGGGTAAACTTTTTGAGGTTGAACTCGTTTCACTTTTTTAGGCTGAGCAGTATAACACACTTAAATATTGAAAATATTCATCGGTGTACGCCGGGCTCGAACCCGGTCCAATGCTTTTTGGTAAGCAAGGGCCGGATCCGATAGGCTACTGAGCACCTAATATATAATTATACAGATAATATTTAAACAAAAAAATTTTTGAATCATTAATAAAATATTCGGTAATTGATGAAAAATAAGAAGAATATATGGTGAGGCTTTCGCCTACCTCCGAAGAGGCCGTTTCCTGGGCTCAAAAGAGCTATACACGCACTTTCCTGGGCTCAAAAGAGCTATACACGCACCGAAAAATAAGAAACAGCAATTTTTCAAATTCTAATTGAATATAACTGGCAGTTTTCGGACTCTCAAAATTAAAAAGATTTACGTCTTGATAGGTTCCGCTGGTCAAAATAAAACTCACTAACTTTCAAATAAAAACTTCTCTACTATCTCAAAACAAGTTCACTTAAAATCTCTATCAAACAAGTTTGCAAACATGACTTAACTCAATATTTAATGGTTCCTAAGGTTACGAAATCACGATAAATCACTTTCGTTAGCATCTTCTATTCGCAAATTCCAATACACACATCTGCACATTTACACAGCCAAAACCTGATGATGATGAGTAAATAATAAAAACCACTGAGGCATGAAGAACATCACGTTTCCGGTGGACTTATTTCTCCTTTTTTTCAAGAAAGTGAATTACTATAACATGATGATGATAAGCAATCACTAATCATTACCACTTTAATTATCTAGTCAATTAGATCATTACTTTCATACAATGTTATCAGTCATTAATTATTTTTTTCTTTTTAATTTTTTTTAACTAAAAAATATCTCTAACTTCTATAAATAAATTTTAATTATATTAATTATCAAGAGTAACTAGATAATTAGCTGATAAATTTTTTCTAACAGTAAAAAATAAAATGAAATTCATTATAAAATGATGAGGTAATTCATAAGTCAAATAATTGTTTTAATTGATAATTAAATATCTGAAATAAATAAATCCATTATTGGGTTGACTAACGGTCAGCGACGATTGAGAATGAAAGCACGCATATGTATATATATATATATATATATATATATATATATATATATATATACACCTGTATATATAGTGACATAAAAGAGTATATTGGCTTTTGAAAAGGTGCCGGAACTGGAAAAATCGGTGACCGCAAGGCCAAATATGACTGCCGGTTTACTTAATAAAATTATATGTAGAATATCATTCAGCAGAAATTAAATTCTGGTATATAAATATGAGCATCAGACTCATTAAATATTTTAATTAACGATCTACGCATAACTGCAGTAACTGTTGTATGTCTATAATATAAAATATGTAAGACATCTGGACACCTTAACAGTCAAGTGACATAAAAATAAACTACATGTCAAGAAGTCTAGCATCATCTGTACAATACACTGAAGAAAAAAATAAGTGTTATATCCAGACGATTTCTTGACTCATGAATTTGTTAATATGATCAATTTAATGTATCAGTTTTTAGACAGAATATTTATTGTTTATTTGATTTCAATGTCAAGGCAAAGGCCGAATAGCAAAAGTACATATTTTATCAAGTAAAATATATATATATATATATATATATATATATATATATATATATATATATATATATATATATATATATATATATATATATATATATATAAAATAAATAAGTTTACGCATTATTTTTTACAACAAGAATTTATAATCAACGATTCATACATTGTACAGGGTAAATCACAACATTTTAATGACTAAATAAAATTTGATAAGTTAATGGATTTATATACATTATAACAATGTCAATATTTGTTGCCATTATTAGAAGCAAAAAAATAGACAGCTTCACTTAAGTTAAATGAAAATCATTTTTATCGATGCAATCAATTCTTTATACAAAAAAGTACAGCTTCGGAAATTTTCAAGAATTTACGTTCTTGTGCCATAAATCTAAATTCATAATAGAAGAATATTTCTTTTTTTAGTATTCAAAGATACAAAAAATGTATTTTTTTAATATTTCATTTTTGACAGTTCTTAATTTCATGAAAAACGCCTTAGTCGAATTTTTGTAATGTTGATTTATTTTTCTAAATATGCAACAATTAAATTCTATCAATTAGTAATTTTTTGATAAATGGAAGAATTATTTAATTAAAAATGTCAATTTCTCATAAAATTCCTAATTTAAGTTGCAAATAGTAGTTTATTGCATAAAAAAAGATACAACTTTATTATAATGAAAGAAAAAAATTAAACTATGCATTTTTCAAAAAAATAAAAATTAAGATAAATTAAACTTTCAATTTAAAAAATTTACTAAATTATAATGATTAATTTTAATTCAAATAAAAAATGCAAAATTTTTAAATTAAATATTTAACAACTTTGGAATAATATAATATCATAGAGCAACATTATTAATAATAATAATTATTATCATTTTAATATGCATTTTTTGTAAACAAATTTATCCATAAGTATAACATTGAATGTTGAAGATCTCGTCTTCCTACGCAACGGGAAGTAATATGGAGCAAACGCGAGTGAAAAATAATGCAAGAAGTGAGTACTAAACACTAAGAAGAACAAATAAAAATAAAAATATAACCCGGCAAGTATATATATATATATATAACATGTGCTCACGTAGTGAACAAACGTCGTGGGCAGACCGTTAGTTTTACGAAGAATTCGTTTGGTTTTATTACGCCTTCTACCTTATACATCTCATAGCTGGGCTGACTTTATTCTTCTCTTTCTAACCAGTTATTTTCGTTATTTCTTTCAGTACTTATCGGGATGCCGATCATTTGTAGCGATAGTTTATCTAGTGGCGGTAAAAGATTGTACTTTGTTAGAATGAGGTCAAAATTAGATCTGGAGCTTCAGTATGTAAGGAAGGGAGTTTTGTAGCGAGAGTCGATAGTAGAGAGTATCTGAAAGATTTACAGATGGTAAAAGTGAGGTTTAGTTACTAAAATTATTCCTTGCCCTGATAGCCAGCGCTTTCTCAGTAAGTAGTTGATTTCTAGCAGTTACGGTTAACTTAACATCAAGTTGGCGATAATTCTTCACTCAACAACAGTTGTAAGCAAATTGACGGAAATCTACGCCGCAACTTGAATACAAATTAATAATCAAACTTGTAGATAAATTTCCTTTCAACTTTATTACAATTTGACAGAAATACTTATACAACAAGTTTTGACGTCTGTTTGCAGAGTAAGTTATAGGTAACTAATAGGTAATCGCTTGCTTTGCCAACTCTTTCCGTCAAGTTTGCTTCAAATTTCGGACGTAGATTGACAGTAAGTTATAGGTAAGGTGGCTATCAGGGTGATAGCCAGAGTTTCAGACCAACAAAGTTAGTGTCAGATAGTTGCCATCAACTTAACGACAACTTACGGTCAATTTCCGAATTTGTAACTGCTGGCGTCAATTTAGCGACAAGTTTCTGAGAAAAAGAAGACCAATTTACTGCCGCAATTTTTCGCTTAATTTCTTGAGAAACTTGTCGTCAACTTGATGTGAAAAAGTTTCAGAAGCAGTTTTTTCTGACAACTTGGTGAACAAGTTGACGCCAACTGAGTGCATTTCCAATACTTGCTGCCAACTTAGTGACAAGTTGCGGCAGTAAATCGACGGAAAGTTGCGACCAACTTGGCTATCAGGGTTGCTAATATAAATTCCTGATGATAATGTATCCCAATAACCACGTAGTAGGAAACTGACATTTATCTGTCGATGTAGCTTGGTGTTAATCTACGGAGATTAGTTGCAGAATGACTGCAAAAGTTAGATAGCAACTTTGGTTATTGGGGTAAATTTTTGGTGATAATGCAAGTACCCTGATAGCCATGCTAACTGAAAGTTGCCGTTGATCTACTTCCGGAATCGTTAATTGTATTAAAGTAAGAAGTTGAAGAAGCAAAAGTTTCAGTTAAGTTGACCGTAAGTTGCTCTTCAATTTGACGTCAAGATTTAATATTTAAGTTTATTCAGTAAAATTGTAATGAAAGGGTTCATTATAAGCTTGATGTCAACTTGTATTCAAATTCCGGATATAAATTTTCAATTAATTGTCTTTAATTAAAAAAGTCAATTAATTGACTTTTCGTAAATTTCGCGATAACCTCACTAAAATATATCAACTGCATGTTTTTTGCTCAAAAGGTGAGGCTATTAGGGTACAAGCAACATTCGACGGATAATACTAATGAAGTTATAGTGGGTCTTCATAGATGGCGCGTAGTGATAAAAAAAGAATTAATTAATTAACTGGCTATATTGGTTTAAACCAACGCCTTGTACCTTTATTTAATTAAAAAGGAGTATTTTAGACTAAAGGCATAGGGTAGAAGTACCGTTTGTGGCCACTGTACCGTTATGGCCATTTATTGTTTAAATAAACGATAGAAATAAATTTATACTAATAAACCATTACAAACTCAATTTGTTTTGATATGAATTTTTCAAAACTCAACAAGAATATGGTTATGATATTATTATTTTTTATAAATTAATTCAAATGTTAACTGACCAAAAACGGCGCTAAGGTGGCCAAAACCGGTACTTCTACCCTATATTTGGGACATTTTTTAAAGCTGAATAAAAAAAATTAGAAAAACGGTTCACCCTAAAGGCCATCCCTGCAACTTCCCGCTAATTCCATACCTGGGCGCTTAAAATTGTACTTATGACATTTTTGAGATTTTTGAGCTCAAAATATAATTTATGTGATATTTTAAGCTCGCTGAGTTCAAAAAGATAATATTTTTATGCATTTAAGCTCTCCCAGCTCAAAAGTCTGATAGAAGTTTCATAGAACACTATTTTTGGGATTTTCGAACCGCAATAACTTTTGAATGGAGCAACTGATTTTCACGCGGTTGGTGGCATTCGACGCAGTTTTATCATCCTCATAATTTATTTTCAGGTTTCAATTGATCGAACCAAAAATTTAGAAATAATCCCGAAAAAACACTTTTTTCGGTTTTCTTTCGTTCACGATATCTCTCGAACGAATCAACCGATTTCGACCAGCTTGGTGGCGATCGACGTAGTTTTTTATTGTCTAGAGCTGATAAGTTTTTCGAATCGATCGGTGGAGCCGTTTAAAAGTTATCTAAAAAAACCACATTTGAAAAAATTTTTTTTCTTAGTTTTTTTAAGATTTCTCAAAATCTACTGATCCGAATCGGACCAAATTGTACTCAAAATCTAAGTTTGGCCAAGCCCTTTCAAATTGCACCAACCGCGATAAAATCAAATCAGCCGTTCAAAAGTTATAAGCGGTTCACATACTTTCACACACACACACACACACACACACACACACACACACACACACACACACACACACACACATACACACACGCGCGCGCGCGTGCGCACACACACACACACACACACACACACACACACACATACATACATACATACATACATACATACATACATACATACATACATACATACATACATACATACAGACATAGTGATAACCTCGCGGGAGTAGTCAGGGAAGCTTTCTAAGACCTCAAAACGGCGAGATCTGATGAAAACTCGATTTTCGAAAAACTGGGGTTTTTGATCTTGAGAGCTGATTAGATTTTGGAAATAATCGGTGAAGCCATTTAAAAGTAATTCCAAAAAAACCACATTTCAAAAAATTTTTTTTGGTAGTTTTTTCGCGATTTCTCAAAATCTACTGGTTTGAATCGGTCCAAATGGTG
Source organism: Cotesia glomerata (assembly GCF_020080835.1). NCBI lineage: Eukaryota > Metazoa > Arthropoda > Insecta > Hymenoptera > Braconidae > Cotesia > Cotesia glomerata. The sequence continues at coordinate 11,487,580 of NC_058166.1, read as the reverse complement.
TTCAAAGTCTGTGTGGTCAAGCCTTTTCGAATGGCGTCAACCGCGATGAAATCGGTCAAGCCGTTTAAAAGTTATAAGAGGGTCACATACATACATACATACACACATACACATACATACAAACATCATCACGAGAACATTCAGGGAAGCTTCCTAGGACCTTAAAACGTCAAGATCTGATGAGAACTCGATTTTCGAAAAACGGGGTAAAACCAATAACTTTCCAATTTTTGAAAATTTTCAATTTTCTTAGCGGGAAGTTAAAAAGCAGAAAACATTTTTTTCGATCAAGTTACTCATCATTTATTTATTCATATTTTTATAACGCACAAATAAAAAATTTACAACTAGAAAAATTAAATATTGAAAAAGGTGCAGAACCTGCAGGCCATCTCTGGAACTTCCCGCTGTGAACAAGTTCGAAACGCTCGAGAAATTATCTATTCCAAAGTTGTGAGCTTGTCAAGCTCAAAAATATAACGTGTATTTTTTTCGAATTCGAAAATCTAGTGGTTGTAAAAAGATACTTTTTTGAAAATTTTTAATTGCGATATCTTTCAATCGAATCAATCATTTATGATGAGGTTTGCAGCATTCGACGCAATTTTTCAAGCAAAGTCAGATTATTTCTTACCTACTAAACGATTCAACGTAAAATTTCAAAGTTATGTTAAAAAAAACCCTTTTTTTGGAATTTTTTAAAATTAAATATCTCTTCAACAAATTGACCGACTTCGATGCTGTTTCCAACAATCGACGCAGTTTTTTTTAGTACAAAAAAAATTTTCTTCTACTCACTAAGCGATCGAGAAAGAAATTTTGAATTTAAACAAAAAAAACACTTTTTTCCTAATTTTTCGACGACTTCTTTTGAACAAATGAACTGATTTTGATGCAGTTTCCGACAATTAATGTTGTTTTTTGAGGTTAAGAGCTGATAAATTTTTGGAATTGATCGATGTACTTTAAAGTTATTCCAAAAAAAAACTTTTCTTTTTAAATTTTATTTTTGAGATTTTTTAAAATTTACTGAGCCGAATTAATTCAAACTCACAGAAAATCCAATTGCAACCCGGGAAAAAATGATCAGATCTGATCATACATGAACAGGCATGAGTTTTCAGGCCCCTGATCAGACATAAAAAATTACCATGCCTGATCAGGAATGAATTGACCTGATCAGACATGGTCAGGTCTGAAAGCCCATTGTTACTTTTAATTAATTATTTTGATTAATTTTATGGATATAGTACTTGATAGAATCATACGCAATTCTCTATAATGAATTAAAATAAAAAAAAAAAATTATTAGATATAATTGTACGGCTGTAACACCAGCGGTCTTTGGTGATATCCGTGCCCTTTGAAGTTCCCGCCTGCTGTGCTGCTATCTTATATGGTAACAATTCTATGGAGTACATAACGTATCAAATAAGTTTATCATAAATATAATATAAAAATTGACTTTATAATATATTTTAATAGTCCTAATTTATTTATTTAACCGAATCTTATTATAACATCACATTTATTTAAATAATAAAATAAGTAATGATTTCAATATTAGGCAGGAGGAGAGCAGACCAAAACATCCCATAGGAAATGTAACAAATTTCTATTTCAAAATTATTTAAACGTAATGATAAAAATAATTTTGCACATTTTGTGATGACCAAAAAAATTTTTTTCGTCAAAGAAAAAATTTTTATCACATCTCTGACTATGCAAGTCTGATCAGATCTATAGATCTGCATCCATCGATGCATCTAAATATGCATATTTAACGCTCGAGGCATGAACAGGCTTGAACAGACATGGACAGACATGAACAGGTATGGACAGGTATGATCAGGCCTGAGCATATTTAATACTTCAGACATGGACAGGCATGACCATGTCTCATTTCAGGCCTGATCATACATGAACAGGCATGATCAGGTCTAATTTAAGGCCTAATACATACATGAACAGGCATGGTCAGGTCTGATCATTTTTTCCCGGAAAGCTACAGAAACCCGATTTATACATACATTTTCGAAATATTATATTCCATTTACAATTTTGCACCTTATAGTTTAAAATGAAATCGATTGTCAAGATTACAACTTACTTATTAATAAATAGGATAATTGTTAAAAAGTTAAAATATGTCTCAATAAGATCACTTATATGTTATGAAAATAATTTTGTATGGAAAAGCTTAAATGCTGCAAAATTTTTTTTCTAGTGGTGGAAAAAATGATTATTTATTCGTCATCTAGAAGTAGAATCAGATACTAGAATCTAAGAATGGATATTTGAAAAATGTACGTTATAATAAAATATAGTTGTACGAGAAACAGTTCCCAAATGATTTGTATAAAATTATAACATAATTTATTAACTTTTAGATACATTAAATAAATACATTTCATTATTAAAGTCTATAGATACATTCAAAAAAAGTTCTTCTTAATTACGATCATTGATTTTTCTTAATACGCGTAGCAATAATCGAATTTTTCTGATCCCATATTTGAGCAGCTTGTTCATAATTTTTCCAATTATTAGCATAAACATTGTTATCATCCAGTGAATCACTCAATTGAATTACTTCACCAACATGTTCTTGACCACTATCAATCCCGAAATTGAATGACCGATCGCTGTTGTTGACCTTGTCTTCATTATCAGGATACACGTTGATAACAGAAGCGCTATCTTGGTCAATCTGTTGGTCATTGGAAAAATCTGAGTGTTGGTCCATCAGATCGGTCATTGACAGCCGATTGTTGAAGCTACGGCCCCAACCACCCCCACCACCACCACCACTATAATCATAACCGCCGCCACCTCCGCCGCCACTTGATGGAGGACCGTAACTAGTTGGTGGTGGTGAAAGACTTCCGCCACCTCCGTGACCTCCGTGACCTCCGCCACCACCGTGACCTCCGCCACCACCATAACCTCCGCCTCCTCCTCCTCCACCACCACCGGATGATTTAGTCAACAGGACGATCTCCTTCAAGGGTGCTTTAGGAGAGACGATAATGATTAATCTAACTGTCTTAAAACTATTTTAACACTAATAATAAATGTTACTATTCATCGATGATCATAATTACCTCCTCCTCCGCCGCCTCCGTGACCTCCGCCACCGCCTCCACCATGACCGCCACCAGATGGCCAGTAGCTCATCATTTTCATGACCAACATCGCTTTGGTCATCATCATCGACCAACCCGCCATCATGAGTCCTTTCATCATCATTAATCCCATCATCACCACCATCTTCATTTTTAAAGCCATCATCATGCACATCATCATTTGCTTACATCCTTTGCCACCGCCTTTACCACCTTTACCACCACCGCCACCACCTTTGCCGCCTCTTCCTGAAATCATAAATGTACGTCATTTATTCTTTGGAACTCCCCGCTACTTCCGAACTCAAATCACTGGAAAATATGTAAATTACTTTATGTTTTAACTCTTCAAGCTAAAAATCTGAGGATTATTTATGAATACTTTTTTAACTTCCCGCTAAGAAAATTGAAAATTTTCAAAAATCGGGAAGTTATTGGTTTTACCCCGTTTTTCGAAAATCGAATTTTCATCAGATCTCGACGTTTTGAGGTCCTAGGAAGCTTCCCTGACTATTCCCGCGAGGGTATCACTATGTGTGTGTGTGTGTGTGTGTGTGTGTGTGTGTGTGTGTGTGTGTGTGTGTGTGTGTGTGTGTGTGTGTGTGTGTGTGTGTGTGTGTGTGTGTGTGTGTGTGTGTGTGTGTGTGTGTGTGTGTGAGTGTGTGTGAGTATGTAAACCTCTCATAACTTTTGAACGGTTAAACCGATTTCATCGCGGTTGGTGCCATTCGAAAGGGCTTGACCAAACTTAGATATTTAATACAATTTGGACTGATTCGGACCGATGGATTTCGAAAAATCTAAAAAAAACTGTAAAAAAAAATTTTTTCAAAAGTGGTTTTTTTGGAATAACTTTTAAACGGCTTTATCAATCAACTCCAAAAATTAATCAGCTCTTAAAATTAAAAAACCACGTCGATTGCCGTTAATCCGGTCAAAATCGATTGATTCGTTCGAGAGATATCGTGCAGGAAAGAAAACCCAAAAAAGTGTTTTTTCGGAATTACTCCGAAATTTATAGTTTGACCAATTGAAACTTAAAAATTCTTCATGAAGCTTAAAAAACTGCGTATAATGCCGCCAACCGCGTACAAATCGGTTCATTCATTCAAAAGTTATTGCGATTTGAAAATTCAAAGAATAGTGTTCTATGAAACTTTTATCAGAATTTTGAGCCCAAAGAGCTCAAAAGCATAGAAAAGGTATCTTTTTGAGCTTGGAGGGCTCAAAACAATACATAGATTGTATTTTTGAGCTCGAAGAGCTCAAAAACTTCGTAGGTGCAATTTTAAGCGCCCAGGTATTAACGGAATTAGCGGGAAGTTGCAGGGATGGCCTTTGGGGTCAACCGTTTTCCTAATTTTTTTTTTTAATTTTCATACTACAATATTTCGTGCACGCGTTGTTTAATTTTAACTTTATTGGCGACATTTGCGGCGCAGTTTTTTAAGCAAAAAAAAAATTGTATGCAAGGTTTTAGGTCGGCTGATTAAAAGTTTGAACGGCACGTTGGAAAAAATTCTAGCATTTTATAAAGTAGAAATCTGATGAATAATTGAATTCCCAAAATCAGACTGAAATGAAGAATTTTCGGTTTTCAGAAATTATTACTTTTCAAAGTGGAAAGTTTAAAAGAATGTAATGTTCATATTATTATAGTTTAACTTAAAATCAAGAGCTGTACACAGAGAAAGAAATTAATTTGAATCAAGAGAAAAATTCGTGAACCAAGAAAATGATTGTAAAGAGTTTTCTTGTCTTGAATTAAGATGAAAAATTTTTGAATCAAGTAAAGTTACTTTTAAATGAAAAAAAATTTTTTATTTTAAGAATTTTTTTACTCAAATCGAAAAGATTAAATTTTTCAAATTTATTTACTTGATTCAAGTACATTTTTTTTCTGTGTTGTCAATTGATCATAATTTACAGATCAGTTGTGGAAAATCTCAATTATAATTATGCTGAATAGAAAAATCAGTGACTTAATCTAGACTGAAATGCATAATGTCGTTCAAAATTTCAAACTGCGACCTATAATGTCAAATTTTGAAGCTCAGCTACATTTTAAATTATTACCAAATACTAATTATTTTTTAAGTTTGCCACTACAAAATTATTAAAGATAGCATTAAGATTTGAATCATGAAGCTGTCAAAAATAGTTTATTATTATTTTGTGCTTATATCAATACTAAATTTATAATGCCAAAAATTGATGCTTTAAAGGGAATCAAATACGCCAGAACCTGGTTCAAGAACTTTTTGATAAACATCTGTCACGATAAGTCTAAAATATCACCAGACTGATAATTTGATTAAAATAATGATCAAACTTTGATTCCACTAAATTCAAATCATCAAATCCGGAATTTTTGGATCATTCCCGTTTTAAATTGTTGTTTCAATTAATATGTTCTAAGAACTAATATAATGATATACTTGTCAAAATTTTCTAACAATTTTAGGCACTAAATAATCTTCTTCAAAATTATTTCAACAGAAAATTACCTTCAACAACACCAGTGTCACCAAAAGTCAGGTCAATCTGATTCTGTTCCTTTTTCTTAAGATTCCATTTAGGGACGGTGATCCTCAGGATAAATTTATCAAAAAAATCATCAATACTCCGATCAATCTGGGTGTTCGTGCCAATAGCCCTGGGATCGATGAAACTCCTCACCTTGGTGTTCCTCACTTTAATGAACTTAACATAGTTACCGATCAAATTCACATACTTGAGCCGTCCAATTGCATCAATATACCGTGCTACGCGGTCTCTAACACATGTAATCGATAAATCCAAGATACATTTTCCCAAATCTCTGATTGGAACCATTGGAAAGTGATCATCTTCTTCACCAACTGTCTCATTAACTACTGGCACTACGTTAACGTCCAATCTCATTCCATTTTTTTCGTAGTCAAATATGTGCTTGCCTTCCGGTTTTTCATTTCCAAAGCTGCTGTCTTGCTTCGGATTGCGCGTCGGAATTAATCCATTGTAATCTACGGTCTCCAAATAATTTGCAGACTCAAAATTTTCTTGGATTCCACTAGAATTGTTCTGTCCGAGCACTTTTCCTTGAAAATCGCGAGATTCATTGTAATTGGGCAGCGCGAAATTGGAACTAATCAAACACCCGAAAATTAACAGTTTTAAACAAAATTTTTTACTTCGCGAGGCGATTAGGTAAAGATACTTCATTGTAAGACAGTCGCTTAGTATCAACTGGATGCAAATAAACGACTGCCTTTAAATAATCTTAAAACTCGCGGTTTATATACTAGAAAAATTATGTCGCTTGTGGTTTTTATTAATTTTATATTTCTATTGGAGGCTTCAAATTCTTGTCACGATTTTCATCAATTTACAGTAAAGTACTAGTATAATATCGTCACATTACGCCCAAGAAATGTATTCATTTCTAAAGGAGTAATTGTGTGTATTTCTATTCTATGCTATGGGGAGTTACCACTAAAATGTTGTCTACTTAATACTACCCAATCTTCTTAACCTTGATATTTGCATATTAATTATTATTTAGCTTCAATGTAACACAAATATCATTAATTATTTAATATAATCTTAAATATCTTTTGCTTTTCAATTTAGACATTTCAGAAATAATACATATCTTCACGTATATTTTAAAACTACATGTAGGATGCATATGTGAATGATATATCATTAGCTGTGATTCATATTAAATCAAATTTTTTTTTTTATAAGGTGACAAATCGTTTTCTGGCACGGATCATAGAGATCATCGGTAAGATATCAATATTTAGGCTCATACTGAAAGAAAATACATGTGTCCGCAATAGGGTCCGGGACAAAAATTTTTTTCATAATCATATAAAATTATACATAAATGGTCATATAAAATTATATTAGAATTTTAGACATTTATAGTCTTATATAATTACATATTATTTAATATAATGATGTAAATATTTTTTTTTTTTAATTTTATAAATTTTTTTTTTTTTTTTTTTTTAGTCAAGGTCGTTCAGATTGTACCTCGTAAGTCTTAATAGAATCTAATTTTTTTTTTTTATTAAAATTAAAAATTTGAATACGAAAATTCATCATTATAATTTTTTTTGCCCTCCGGCAGAAAGTGGCTGCTTTCGTCCCGCTGCGCTAAACAAAGTTGCCGCTTTCCGCCTTCGTCGGACAAAAAAATTGTATACAGCCCTTGTAAAGTAAAAAAGAAAACCTCAGATCACATGTAATTGTTGGCCGAGGCGACGCCTCGGCCAACAATTACATGTGATCTGAGACTTTACTTATTTTCCTTCCCAAGGGGTATAACATACTATGATTGTTCTTCTGCATAAAATAAAATATAAATCTATATAAATATAGTCCTTGAGAACTAATTGTCCGATGATAAAATCCTAGTTGTCTGTTGGATTCGAACACCGTCCCTTCTAGTTATCAATCTTGTACGTTGCAGACTGGTCCAAATCTCGCACACACTCTGATGAACTTTATTTAATTGATTTTAAAATTTTTTGTTCTATTAATAATCTAAATTTCATAACAAAAAAAAAAGTTGATGTAGCATATGATCGAAAAACCTATAGTTGTTTTGAAAACAAATTAAATAACTTAGGATCGATAAATTTTTTATGTAAAGTAATAATTTAAAGATTTAACATGGAAGGGTTGATTTTTATTTTACTATAATGAAGGATAACATTTTTAGTATATACTTTACCCTCATGATTATCTCAAGTCGGATTCTTTTGAGATTCATAGAATTTTTTAGCAAGAGATTTAATTGGGCACTTCCGGCCAAATTTTGAATTTTCAGCGGAAGTGCCCAAACTAAGCTCCTGTTAAAAAATTCTATGAAAATCAAATTTATCGTCTCACTCCAAAATATCTTAGGAAAGGCCTAAACACAGCTGCTTTTAAAAGCGGAACTTAAAATTCTAATTTTAAAAGGTTCTTCACGGAAGTTACATTTTGGCACACCCTAATATATATATATAGATATATAGATATATAGATATATATATATATATATATATATATATATATATATATATATATATATATATAGGGAAAGTGGGTTTCGTAGACCGTCAATCACGCAAAAACTACTGAACGTATTGACATGGGACTAGGACCATTCGACGCGGAATGAATTATAGATGGTTATAGGCTACTTATTTTTCGAATTTGATCAATCCTTCACCATTTTATTTCTATTTAAGTTTGATAAACATTTTTTCCCACCGATAAAAACAAAAGACGAGCATTTTTCTTCAATTCGTTTGTTTTTTTTTATCGGCATGAAGGGTATTACGTTTTTTTTCTTTTTTTTTGAGAATTTAGTTCCATCTACCATCGCGTGGGCGGATGCGTGGGTGGATGCGTGGGCAGATGCATGGGCGGATGCGTTGGTGGAAAATTTCACTAATTATTTCATTTAGGCATGAAGGGTTTACGTTTTTTTTTTTTTTTTTTGTTGAGAATTTAGGTCCATCTACCAACGCGTGCGCGGACGCGTGGGCATATGCGTGGGCGGATGCGTGAGTGTAATATATATGAGTGAAATAGGGTTTCTTTGACTAAAGTTGACGTCAAAACTACTGAAGCTATCGGGATGGGACTGCTACCATTCGACGCAGAATTTTCCGTAGATGGTTATGGGCTACTTATTTTTTGGATTTGATCAATCCTTCACCATTTTATTTCTATTTAAGTTTGATAAACATTTTTTCCCACCGATAAAAACAAAAGACGAGCATTTTTCTTCAATTCGTTTGTTTTTTTTTATCGGCATGAAGGGTATTACGTTTTTTTTCTTTTTTTTTGAGAATTTAGTTCCATCTACCATCGCGTGGGCGGATGCGTGGGTGGATGCGTGGGCAGATGCATGGGCGGATGCGTTGGTGGAAAATTTCACTAATTATTTCATTTAGGCATGAAGGGTTTACGTTTTTTTTTTTTTTTTTTGTTGAGAATTTAGGTCCATCTACCAACGCGTGCGCGGACGCGTGGGCATATGCGTGGGCGGATGCGTGAGTGTAATATATATGAGTGAAATAGGGTTTCTTTGACTAAAGTTGACGTCAAAACTACTGAAGCTATCGGGATGGGACTGCTACCATTCGACGCAGAATTTTCCGTAGATGGTTATGGGCTACTTATTTTTTGGATTTTATCAACCATTTCTCATTTTTTTTACGATTTACTTTTACATACATTTTTTCTCGCTAAGAAAAACAAAAGACTCTCATTTTTTATTCATTTGTTTTTAATACGATTTTCTTTTGTTTTTATTACATAACCTTGATATTTGATTGATTTAACGTCATTTATAAAAAGTTTAAGAAAAAGAAGCTAATTATTTTTGGTGAACTAAGTGTCGAAAATTTATGTTTATATGCTGATCGTATGTTTGGTTATGATAATTATCTGAAAATTAATTAGTTTCATGGAATAAAATAGTTAGATATCTATGAAATCTACTGAAAATGTTGTTGTTTATAAACTAGAACTTTTTGAAACATGAAACTTCAACCATATCTATTGAGATTTAATAACATTTACTAAAAATTTCCTTACAGCAAACGTCTCTTTAGCAGCGGGAAAACTATTTTTCTCCTCGACGGAGGCGGAAAGCGGCATTTTCATTTAGCGCAGCGGGCGGAAAATTGACGCTTTCCGCCCGGAGGGGAGAAAAAGTAATTGCTAGGTTTCCAAAACTTAACATTAAATGTAGTAATTCGGTCAACGGATTAAGAATTTTATATACATGTTATTTTTGCTGATTACATAACTTATAAATTGTTTTTATTGCGGGATCGCGGGAATGTATCTGATTAAAATGAATGCATTTTCCAAACACTGGGTATGTGAAAAATAAATTTGGCTACTTATTTAAATAGAATTCGTAAAAAACATATTAAATTTATTTTCTATAAAATATTGATGTCACTGAGAAAATTTTAAATAACAAAAAAATTCTTCGCAATTGAAGCTAGACATATTTCAACTTTACTTATGAGACTTGCAATGACTTTAACTAAACTTTCAATACTCATTTGGAATCTGTGCAAATCAAAACAATACTCTTATTAAATTTCAAGTCTAGATCTAAAAATGCAATTCTATAAAGCGCCCAGCGAAGCGGGCGGGTAACAGCTAGTATATATATATATATATATATATATACATATATATATATATATATATATATATATATATATATATATTAGGGTGTGTCATATTTAGGTGATATTTTTTTTTTACTGCTATACCAGAAAATCTGGTAGTATATAAAAAATAAAAAATTATGCCGCTGAGCTAAAGGTTTTAAGTCCAATAGCGGCTTAGCTCATCAAAAAATTCGATTTCCCATTTAAATATCACAGGAAAAATTTTTTTTTGTTTCAAGTGGACTTTTCGTTATTAAAAAAATTTTTTTTCGAAAAACCTTCTTATGGCTTTTGTAGGAAATTAAATTCTCTACAAAAATATCTCTTCGGACGAAAACTGTAGAACCACTATTTTCGAAGTTATAGCCCGTTAAACGGTAACATTTAAAAAAATATACATTAAATTCCATTTAATTTTCAATTTATTACTTTTACATGAATAATTTAATTTTATTGTACATTTTTAAGCATTAAAATTTTTAATTAAAGTATTGACTCGTTTCAATATAATAATCTAAGTAAAATTATTATTAATTAATCGTTATAATTACGAAAAATTTCATTTTTTCATTTATCTAAAATTGGTAACATTAACATCTGCTTGTTAGCATTTAGAAATTTTTTTCTGTGCATAGCTACAACTTGCAATAAGTACTGTTTCTGCTCTTCATCAGCAGTTAAGCTTTTATTGTAGGCTTACATCAATTGGATCGCCCGTTCCGCAGTATCATTAGCAACGTGTAAATTTTTTAAAATTTTGAGACACGTATTGTAACTTTTGTCAGATATCCACTGATCAGGATGTAAATTTAAAAAATCAGTTGGGAGTTCCAACCTTTTAAAAATAATCATCGACTCTTCTGATGCAAATTCATACAATTCTTTGTTTAGTAAGGAATTAATATTAACATTTTTTACATTAAATCGTTTAAAGTTTTTAATTTGACTTTTTTTTTTCTGAATCGATTCAATTAATTTTAATTTGATTTCTGCGCTAACATTATTATCAAATAATGACAAACAAATAAGTTGTTCAGATAAATACCACAAGTGATTGCTGAATTTTTTTGAAGCTACTTCTGAAATATTTTTATTTATTTTTTATAATTCAGTAAATCTTTCATAAATTCTAAATTCTGTCGAGGAGCTTAGATTGCTGAAGGCGCACAATACCATGCTTTTATGTATACTAATACAATGAAAATATAAATGTGACAGTCCCGAACCCAGTGTCCGGCCGAGTGAAAATTGTTGAAACGGACGCCATTGTAGCATCTGATGAAAAAAATAATTCTGAGACGAAAAGTCCTTAGCCATTTTTCAATTAACCGCATAGATAATTAATTATTAATTAAAAATAACGTCTCTTTATTTGTTAGAGAGAGAGCGCCAGTGTCCAGTAAAATATGTGCCAAACAAAGACACAACTAACTGTATGACTAACTAGTTTCTATAGCTAACGTAGTCACACATATTTACTTACACATTCACACGTGCAAGCGTCTTCGTTGGAACGCACTTGACTTGTCACTAGTGCTCTCTCTCTAACGCATAAAATGACGTTATTTTAATTAATAATTAATTATCTATGCGTCTGATTAAAAAGTGACTAAGGACTTTTCATCTTAGAATTATTTTGTTTATCAGATGCTACGATGGCGTCCGCTAATTCTGGGACACTCTGTATATATATATATATATATATAATATATAAAATTCTCGTGTCACAATGTTCGTTCCCATACTCCTCCGAAACGGCTTGACCGATTCTCATGAAATTTTTTATGCATATTCAGTAAGCCTGAGAATCGGCTACTATCTATTTTTCTAACCTCTAAGTGATAAGGGGTGTTCACCCCAAAAATTTTTTTTTTATTTTTTTGATAAAAATTTTTTTTTTTAATTTTTTTATTATGTGGCATCAAAAAATACATACAACTCTAAATTTGCACTTTTTTATCACCAACCCTTGCTTTTTAATAATCATTTTCATAATTTTATCATTTTCTATCCCGCTCGATAACATCAATTATTATCACTTGGTAAGTTATCCCCTCCATATGTCTACCGGTGTCATTTCTCACCCTGTAAACAGCACGGAGTAGGGATGTTACCTCTACAGTTTTCGGCTATTATTAGTGTTTATGCTTCAAGCGTAGTAGTTAAACATTTTTACTATCTCAGTGTAACTCTCATATCAAATATATTCTCGAGTAACTTTATTATTTATTTATTAATAACTGATATTATTGAATATAATTAATTATTAATAAATAATAAAATTATTAATTTTGAGTGTAAATAGCACGATCAGTTAATTAAGTGACTTACATAACCTCTAAAATACTTAACACGTGTCACGAGTTCCCGCAAACAACGGCTATTGAGTTGTAAGTATAAATTATTTTTTACTTTTATTATAAAATCAAAAATTATTCTTTCTTATTTATAACGAAAATATTGTTGGGAATGGTGAAAAACGAATTCGGTGAAAGTTAGATTTTTATTACGATTGGAAAATTTTTTTTGTGTTTACTTATAAGAGCTCTAACTTCGACAGAATTTTTTTTTCACTATTTCTAACAATATGTATTTTCGATATAATTAAGAAACATAAAATTTTTCGCTTTCGTGAAACTATCTAATTTTTACATGTATATTTAATGTAATCAAAGATAAAATAAATGATTAATATAATAATTAAATAATTCAATCAGTTCTATTCATGTGTGTTTTGTATTGTACAGTGAACAATGCCAACAAAACGCAAAGGGGCCAATTTGAGCCGTGATACAAATAAACCTAGTAGCATTCGAAATAGAAGAGCCCAAAGAACCGAAGAACAAGTTCAGGAAGAAAATACTAGAGTGCGTGTGAGAATGGCGCAATTGCGTCAAGAACAATCAGACGATACACGAGCTGAACGCAATGAAGTCATGAGAATAGACGTGCTAACAAAAAATATTGTTCACGCTGCAGCATTAAGAGATTAATATTATGTAATTAATTAATTATATAAATAATTATTACTTTTAATAAATTAAAACAATTAATGTTTGATGTTTTGTTATTTTTAAACAACATTCCCTCATCGTTCACAGCGCTCCAGGCCTTTTTCACTCATATTCCACATCCTTATACACTTCCAATAAGTTAGTAATTTTTTTTCGATACTAGAAATTCTCTAGAAATTATTCACATGGCAAAACAACGTTTGCCGGGTCAGCTAGTATACATATATATATATTAGAATGGTCCAAAAAAAACATTTTTATTTTTTTTTTCAAGTGCTGCTGTTTCAAAAACTTCTCTAAGGTATAAAAAAAATTCTCTCCAAAGCGCAGCTTGATATCTCAATTGTTCATGAAGCTCAATGAATTTTTATTTTCCCATTTAAATAACACATCAAAAAATTTTATTTACGTTTTCATCCGGTAAAACTACGAAAAAAATTTTTTTTTGTATTTTTCATCAATTATTCTTGTAGGAAATTCAATTCTCTATAAAAAAGTACTAAGGTAGTTTTTTCGTAATCCTAACAAGTAAAAAGTTATTAAGCTTTAAATACTCGCAATAAAAGAAAATTTAATCAGATATGATTTTAGAATCCATGTTGTATCACATTTTCTGTTTCAAAGTATTTGATTAAGTAATTTATATTTTTTTCTTAAAAACATAGTATACAGTCTGATATCGGTCATTCAGTCTGGACCAGTGATAACAAATGACAATTCAATATATCGGTTTGTTTATTTGAACCACATGTTAAATGCACTGAAGGAGATTACCAGACTTTGTAAATACTCTAACCACTGCTTAAAAAAATTAAACTAGATAATTTACTTTTAGCACTCTCTTGCGGCCTACATGAAGATATATAGTAAATTAAATTTTTGTTGACAATTGTTTTTACTTCAACCTAGCTGCATTTTAATAATTATGTCTTATAAGTCATATAAACTAAAATAAGAAATAACCAAAAATTAAATCAGTCTCAAAGATTATATTGGTTGTATGTTTATTAGCAATTTTTATAGTCAAGCTTATTTACTTAAATATGTGATGACTCCTGAGATAAGGCAGTTTTCCGCACTAACTCTACTTGTTTATTTATCATTTTTTTTTTCAATGATTAAATTTAAAAATAAAAGAATCAATTCACGAAGGACTTCTATTTACGTACTCCTGCAAAGTTTCGTGATTTTTCATTCGGTCAAAAAGCGTCCCAGCATCATGTTCAAAATTTAAATATTCACCTGTTCTACCTGTCCTGCATCTTCTTAAATAAAAAAATTAAATTCGGTATACATCCGGAAGTACTAGCTTGCTCTTGATTCAGATTCCGTAATGAAATTCAAGTTCAATTTTAATAAATCACTGCTCATAGGAAAAAATATCCAAATTGTAATGAGAGAAATTATTCATCATTCACAGTTAATACTTCACCAAAAGACAGGTGTTAATTATATTAGAAACAGTCTAGTTTGATAAATTTTGAAATAAATACATGCAGTTACCGAAAAGTTTTCGAAAAGTTGCTTTGAAACTATCTTCGTTCAAATTTTTTTTGTGCAAGTATTTAAAACTCAATAACTTTTTACTCGTTAAGATTACGAAGAAACTACCTCAGTATTTTTTTGTAGAGAATTAAATTTCCTACAAGAATAATTGACGAAAAATACAAAAAAATTTTTTTTCGTATTATTGCCGGATAAAAACGTAAATAAAATTTTTTTACGTGTTATTTAAATGGGAAAATAAAAATTCATTGAGCTTCATGAAGAATTGAGATATCAAGCTGCGCTTTGAAGGGAATTTTTTTTATACCTTAGAGAAGCTTTTAAGATGATAGGCAAAAAACTTTTTTTTTTTGGACCACTCTAATATATATATATATATTAGCTGACCATGATTCCAGCAACGTCATCAGCAACAGGTGCATTGAATCTACGAATGTGTTCTCCAGCTGGTGTTTTATCAGGATTAATAACAATAGCGTGATTATCGCTTTCTAATTTGTGCATGTGGGATTTGAATATTTTCAACAATTCATTATGCTCATTCAATAGAGCATCCAGCTCGCTGACGATGCGTCTAGCAAAGAATGAATCAAGGTTATTGTATATTATATTCAAATCCCAGTAGACAATCCAAATCGTTCAAATAACACCAATGATTTTTAGAAACGAAATGACTTAGATCTTTTGTTAATAACGTATTCAACTTATTCTTATTGATTATGAAGCGCTTTTTATTTAATATACTACTATCTCGGGACTTTATAGCAGTTACCATTCTAATTTTTATTTCCGGCACTGATAGAAGGATTTCTTAGTATTTAAGAAGATTTCTTTGTATTTAAGAAATCATTTCTTAAACATCATTTTTTAGTATTTAAAAAATATTTCTTAATATTTAAGAAATATTTCGTAGTATTTAAAAAATATATATATTTCTTAGTATTTAAGAAATATTTCTTAAATACAAAGAAATATTTTTTAAATACTAAGAAATGATGTTTAAGAAATTATTTCTTAAATACAAAGAAATCTTCTTAAATGTTAAGAAATCCTTCTATCAGTGGGTGAAACACTCGAATCAAATAAAGCCAAAGCTGCTAATTCTTTAGAAAGGTACCACAGATGATTAGCCATTTTCTCAGATGTCTTTTTTGAAACAGCTGAATTAATTTTTTTGTCGAGAAGCAAATTTTTTATCAGCATTAAATCATTACTTGGCGCTGTTATCGCTGACGTTGCTGAAAACCACGCTTTTATGTGAAATTTTATTATAAAAATATGAATTTGACGGACTCCTACAATTTCGGTCTTTGTTAGCTCTGACTGATTTCTAAACATGAATATTTTTAAATTATAAATCGCTTTTGCCATCCACCTTGCATGATGAACAGCTCCAGAATATTTAAAAACTACTCCGTCAGATGGCGAAGCTCCCAAAAAAATCAGAGCTGTCCAGAAGCTCCGTGTAATCTCCTCTTGGTTGAGAAATCTACAACAACAATAATAATGATTATTTATATTATTACACATACGAAACGCAGTTGAAGATAATTAAGAACCATAATCAACATTACTTGTAAATAATTAGCAATAAGTATTAGGATTTTATCTTTTATATCTGCAAGGGCTTCTTGAACTTCTCTGTCTGAAATCTCAGTAGTATATTTTTGTTGATCAATATCACTCCATTTGTTTTTGAACCGAGTAAAAATCGAAACATTTGAACCTGAAGATGTAGGCCAATAAGTTTCAAATGCGGATCTTAAAACTAGCTCAATAATGTGATGACGGTATGGTAAATAAGTCAACTCTCTTCTTAGTGCTTGTTCAACAATAACACATGCACCACTGCGAATTCCTTAAAAAAAAAACCATGAATTACAAATTTAAATGTAAGTACTGATAAATAACAAAATAAATAACCAATAAATTAGCTGAAACAATGAAAACCAAAAAAAAATTATTATTTGAGTTAAGGGGGTATTCTGGTTTGAAGCCCTGATTTTTGTGCATTTTTTTGGGACCCACTTAAGCAAATAAAGTAGAGGAAAAAAAGTTTCAGATATATCTAAATTTATAGCATAGAATTTGTTCGACTTCGATTTTTCGTGAATAGAGATATATTATAATTTGATAAAAACCTGTATTTACAGCCGCAGTATCAAAACATAATGCTGTAATACTGTCAGTGATAGACTATTCAGTCAGGACAGAAATAAATGCTGAGGCTTGATTTTCCCAAGTTCCAGAGTCAATTTTGGGAGCAGCAAGTAGTATTTCTTGTCCCGAAGCTGATAATACGATTGGTAATCTGTCCACGTCTTGGCGCTTTTCAATGTCAGGCATTATCTTCCCATCCCAGTGTAAAACGCATTTATCAACTTTTAAATTTTGTTGTAAATTTGCCATTGTACTTTTTCTGGCTAATTCACGCTGACGATGGATGGTTGAGTGACTCAAATTATATTGACTTATATCTAGTCCCGCGCTGATTAAAGTAGCAGCTACAATGTAAATAGCATTTCTGCTACTTACATTTGCACGATCCAATGCACTGACAAGTTTAGGCGTGATTATGTCAAGTTTTTTTTCGCTGCCGTGAAACCTCTATATCATCTTCGAAATCAGATGCTGCGTTTGAAGTTCGACTTAAACTTGAATCTGTTTTTTGACTTAATAATAATCCAGTATTATTCTTATCACATTGAATTTCGTCTGCAAAATATAAAAAGTTTAACTTTTGAATCCTCGGAGATTGAAAGAAAACCAAAAATTTTAAAATATATCAGATACAGTATAAGTTACGCACAGAAAATAAGTGTGAGACATTCAAGTTAGTCAGGATTTCTAATTAATTTTATAAAAATAAAAAAGAAAAATGTTAATTATTTAACTTGTTTTCAAGAATAACTAGAAATATTCAAAATAATTACTGACCAATTTAAGAAAAGGTAATACTGAAAAAAAAACGTTTAAAAACATAATTTTATTCAATTGCTAGAATTCAATAAAAACTTCGTGCATAAAAAATCAGTAAGAAGATACGTCATTTTTTTGCTGATAATAAAATTATCTTTAAAAAATTTTGTGGAAATGAAATAATGCTAGGTTTATAAATGACTATTTTTTGAGGATTTTTGTGCTATTTACTCTACGTTACAATTAAAAATAAAAACCACTCACCAATTCTATCTTCATCAATATTTTTAGCTATCGTTTTTACTGGAGGATTAATATGGAGAAAACCTCGTCGATTTGACTGTCTTTGGCCTTGCAAAAATAACTTTTGATTTTCATTAATGAGTTTCATTACTTAGTGATGTGCTATGTCGAATAATTTCTCAATATCGGCACAAAAAATAGAAACTTTTTTTTTTTGAGTAGATGACAGATTTTGATTTTTATTTTTTAGCAAAGTTTTCCAAACAGTGTGATGGTGAATGAGTTTTCTTACTGCAGCATTTTTCGCACAAGTCGGAATTCCACCTTCAGACCATAAATCGAATACATTCTCAACCGTAATTAATGCACTTTTCTTAATAGTCAAGCTTTGAGAACAATGATAATGAAAGAAAAGAGTCATAACCTCTATTAAGCTCGGCAGTTTGCTTCCTACAAATTTTGTAATTTGATAACCAATTAAATAAATTTGCTTCTCCATCTTAAGCTTAACAATGAGATTTTATAAACACAATTGCAAATAATTATAAATAAATTAAATGCAATATTAAACTAATTTTAGTTTAAAACATTGAAAATTACGTTGTTTTACTACAAAGTAATGTAAGGTAAAAAAGCTCTGAGAGAAAACAGGTTTGTGACGGTAGAAAGCGGAAATAATAAATGTACTATCATTTCTATAAAAATCATACTAACAATTCAATAAAAATTGATTGTTCAATTGAAGTACTATGTAACTATATAGCACTGAGTTAAATTATATAACCTAGAATTTTTAAAACTACTTCGTTAATAACAGTACATGACAATTTAAAAAATATGATAATTCATAAATTTTATCAATTAATAAATAATTTTCTTTTTCATCTTTATAATTTATTTTTAAAAAAGCAAAAAATTTTTTAAAAATAATAAAAAATTATAACTTCGTAATTCATGAAATTTTATCATAAATTTATCATTTTAATTTTTTGATATATAATATTGTTTATTTAAGTGATTTAAGTCGATTTTTCGTATTTATAAATAAATATTATTATTTTTTTAAACAGTTCGATGTTTGAGGCCTGATAACTCCGAAATGGTTCTCCGTACGCATATATTCATTCAGACAATTTTTGTAGATCGTTAAATTTCCTACAAGAATATGTATCGATCATAGCTATAAAATGCTTCGTTGTCGACTAGCAAAATTCAAAAGTAAAAAAAAGTTTTTTTCTATGTTATTTAAATGGAAATAAAAAATTAATTACAGCCACCTCTATACATTAATATTAAGGGCTGAGATTTTCACAATGTCTTTGATTAGGGATACTCTGAAGAATTTTCAAAGTTCTTCGAAAAAAAAAAAAAATAGTTTGTTTTTTTGAAACACTCTAATATATATATATATATATATATATATATATATATATATATATATATATATATATATATACATATAGATATATATATATATATATATATATACTAGACGACCCGGTGAACTTCGTATCATCTAGATATATTTGTGAAAAGTATAGTCAAAACTTAATACAAAATTTTTATTTACATTAAATGCAACATATTTATACACTTAATTAATTTAAAGCTTTCTGATGGACTACATTTTTTATCTTTTCTTGCGGTGCGTAAATATATAAAGATGGTGGTTTTCCGACTCACGAACACGCGACGTATAATTTCCCATGCACGAAACACGGAAACTCCGATTTGATTCCCACATTTGATTAACTTCGACAACCTAAGTCAGGTCGTCTTCTCCTTGGTATTTTGAAACAATAACAATAAAAAATTTCTTGCGCACTGACAAATTGATGATAGATTTTATTAATTGGCTTTAAATTAATTTATTTCTTTTAACAACTAACTGACACTTTTTTTTATTTCTGAAAACAAAACAGACCAAAAAGATCGGACCTCACTTCACTGCTAGGAACGGACCCAAAGAGATCGGACCTCATTACTCAGCTCAGAACATTGTGTATTGGGAAACTAAATTGTCGTTTTTAGTATTTTCTGTTGTTTATTATTTGTGTTTTTCACTTTCCGTTTAAACCTTCCCTGAACTTCCAAAATTTCCTGTTTTTCTTGAGATTTTATCAAATTTTATATCTGTAGGAACTGATATTTGAAGAATATGAATTTTTTGACAATTAATACCCTCACACTCTTATGTAGGGGAGAAATTTCATAAAATCCTATTCGAGATGATTTCTACATTATAAATAAAAGATTCTTACAAAACTTCGAGTCTATAGAAACTATTGTTTGGAAATTATAGTTTTTCATTGCTGACGTCCCCGCAATCCCTTTTGGGGTTAGAATTTGATAAAATCCATTCTTAGCTGAACTTAAAATTATACACGAAGATTCCTACCAAATTTAGAGTCTGTAGAAAGTTAAAGTTTGGAGATAGAAATTTAACATTCTAACACCCTTCCCCGCAATCTTTATTAGGGGTGGGTTGCTGTAAAATTTGCTCTTAAAACATTTCCGCACCACATGTGGAAGACTCCAACTAAATTTGCCGTCTGTAGGATCTATAGTTTGAAAATTAAAAATTTTCATTGTTAATATCTGCCCCCGCAACCCCCTGTGGAGTGAGCTATCGTGAAATTCGTCCATAGATTATTTCTATATCCCTTACAGAAGATTCCTACTAAATTTAGGGTCTATAGGATCCATAGTTTAAAAACGGGAATTATTCATTGTTAACGCCCCCGCAATCCTCTTTGGGAGAGGATTTTTTGAAAATTTTTTACATACAAACCTTCTCCTGAAAATTCTGAAGACAACAAAAAAAAAATTAGCCCAACCGGTCCAGAGGTTCTCAAGTGATGCGTGGACATACATGCGGCATTTTATTTTTATTCATATATATATATATATATATATATATATATATATATATATATATATATATATATATATTAGGGTGTGCCAAAATGTAACTCCCGTGGAGAACTTTTTAAAATTGGAATTTTGAGTTCCACTTTTGACAGGGGCTGTGTTTGGGCATTTCCTAAGATATTTTGGGGGGAGACGATGTATTTGATTTTCATAGAATTTTTTAACAGAAGCTTAGTTTGGGCGTTTCCAGTGAAAATTCAAAATTTGGCATTGACAAAATTTGGCAAATTGACAAAAATTTTTTTTCTGTATTTTCATTATAAATCGTCAAAAAAATTTTTTTTTTCAAATTCCTCTTTTTGTTATCTTGTAGGAAATGAAATTCTCTACAAAAAAGGTCTCTTTCATTTTTTCGCTAAAATGCATTGGAAAAAAGTTACAGGGCTTTAAAAAACGAAAATTATAAAAAGTCAAAAATAACTTTTTTTTTTGTTTTTGACAACAAATTATTTTATTTCATAAAATTCTTTACTCAATTTATCTATATTCAGTCTGTCAATTATATCTGAATTTGATCTATATATAAAAGAAAAAAAAAATTATATTTATTCATATTATATTTTTATATTATTTATGCGGCATTCCATGCCAAATCGACCACTTTTGAAACCGACCCTTTTCGATTTTTCTGAAATTTTGGTATCTTTCTCTAACCTATTGAAAACAATTTTCAGAATTTTTTCAAATTTTTTTACTCAACCAAAAAAAAGTTACGAGTTATTTAAAAAAGACAGTTTTTTTTTGTTAAATAACCATAACTTTTTTGAAAATTAACGTATTGGGATCATTTTTTATTAAAATTTTTGTTTTTAAATGTACTTTTTACAAAAAGAATAAAAATAATAATTCGCATTCATATTCAGCTTTTTTTTTTTGAAAATTTTCGAAAAAAACGAAAACTTCTGGATGATTGACATTTTTGATTTTCGATTTTTTTTTTTTATAAAAAACTTCAGTATTTTCTGCGAATTTCCTGATATTTTCAAAGTGGTATTTTTTTCTTTCTATTTTTTTTTTTAGAAATGAAAAAAAAAATTTTTCTTAATTGTTTGTTTTTTGTGATACCACTCTGAAAATTTTCTAACAGATTTTAAAAACTTTAAAATCTGAGAAAAAAAAATAAAAACAAAAGATAAAGTGACAATCATCGATAACATTTGATTAATTTCCAATAAAGTTAGATAAAAAATTAAAAGAAACATTGAATTATTTTTTCGTATTTTATTATTTTCGTATCTAAAAATTCTATAAACAATAAAAAATTCTATTGTTTTCAATAGGGTAGAGAAAGATACAAAATTTCAGAAAAATCGAAAAGGGTCGAGTTCAAAAGTGGTCGATTTGGCATGGAATGCCCCATATATACTATAAAAATATAATATAAATAAATATTTTTTTTTTTCTTCTATATATAGATCAAATTTTGATATAATTGACAGACTGAATATAGATAAATTAAGTAAAGAATTTTACGAAATAAAATAATTTGTTGTCGAAAAACAAAAAAAAAAAGTTATTTTTGACTTTTTATAATTTTCGTTTTTTAAAGCCCTGTAACTTTTTTCCTATGCAGTTTAGCGAAAAAATGAAAGAGACCTTCTTTGTAGAGAATTTAATTTCCTACAAGATATCGAAAAGAGAAGTTTGAAAAAAAATTTCTTGACGATTTACAATGAAAATACAGAAAAAAGTTTTTTTTCAATGTATTATAAATGGGAAAGGGGACCCCCCATGCACCAGCTCAATTTTCAAGATATCAAGCTCATCTTTTAGGAGGGTTTTTTTGGTCTAACAAAGAAACTTTTTAGATGTATTTACTCAAAAAAAAAAAAGTTTTTTTATTCTGAAGCAGTCTAATATATATAATTATAGAAAAATTAAAAAAAAAAAATTATCTTTTTGCTTATTCATTTGCTCTTAAATTCTCAAATGTTTCTATTTAATTTTCTATTCATTTAATTAACACAAAAATCAATTTTTTTTTGTTAAAATTGAAATTTCTAATGATTAAATCAATTTTTTTTACAAATAATCATAATATATCCTCAAAGCCGACTCTTTGAGCTTTCGAAAATTCCCCAACAACGTATGATTATTAATACTATGATCAGAAAACTAGATACAGCTATCAGAAAATTACTGAATTTCTGATTACAGAGGAATTGTATTTTATAATTTTTTGTTCACATGATTTATTAAAATTAATTTTAACAACCAATTACATTTGGGAGAGTCAGAGCAAAAGAATAAAAATAAAGAAATGTGAAGTACCTGAGCCTGTATACTCATATTTAGAGTATATATATCCATACATCAACACAATTCTTATATGTGAAGCACATGTGTCAACATACGAATATATGTTTATATAATATAGCGCATGGATCCACATATGAACGATTATGCTCACATGTGAGGCAAATATGAGCATAAGCGTTCATGTCCATACATCAACATTTATTCTCATGTCTGAAGCATATATGTCCACATATGGAAATACGTGTCTATATATAATACTTTGACCAATAAGATAAAAAAATATTTGACTGATTCGTGATGACATACGATTATAAACAATTCAAACGTAAGTAATACAGGTACAAATAATGAATTTATTATTTTAAAATATCTAGAAAAAAAATTAAATACAAAATAAATAACAAATTAAACTTACGAAGTAAAGTATCTACAATAAAATACTCTTAAGTTAGCATTAAAGTTCTATGACAGACTGGTTTGAAAATTTGGATGTATATTTATTTATTTATTTTTTTTTTTTCTAAGTCTTGACTAAAAACTACGTCGATTCCGAACGTTTCCATACTTCTGAATACTTTCCTTGACCACAGATTCTGTTAAGTCAATGGACCTTCCGTAGCCCGAGTGCCCATACCCGTGTCCTGCATGATGTTCTTCGCTGCTGTGAGAGTGCGAATTCGAGTACACCGGTTTTGCAATCACCTCATAAGTAGTCTTTTTCTCTGAACCGCCGGTCAGTGATTTAAGGCCCACAATCGCCGACAACATCAGCGCCATCAGACCTGTCATTAGGGCTTTGCCGGCTAACATCGCGAGGGCTCCGAATCCTAGGGCTCCCAGTGTCCCCTTCATCATCATCAATCCTGCTGTTAATGTTCCCATCCCTTTGTCCTTTTTTCCACGACCTGTTTAATAAACCAGACAAAAATTTATATCATAAAATCTCTACGCATTTGCCAAATTACATAATTTTTTGCTAAAAACTTACCACTCTCTGAGTCTGTCCCAAAATCAGCGATCTCTTTATTGAAGCTCCTCGCAGCTTCCAAAGTCTTAGCGTCAAACAGCTTGATAGAAATTGCGTGGTTATTCAAATACATCCCAATTTTGTGCATTAAAAATACATCTAGCCTTTTTTCAATGTCATTTGGAAAGTCTCTCGCCAGGTTAGCGATCACCTCAGAAGTAGACATACTATCCGAGTTATTTTCCTTGACCACCGAAATTCCGGGGAAGAGTCCCAAGCTTTGGGCTTCTGAAAGCTTGTCTACAAAAGACACGACGTCCAGCTTTAAACACGTCATGCTGTATGATTTAACGCAATCTTTGCTTATTAGCGTTTCTTTGTCCTTAAAGTCTTTGATTTTCGCATTATTGGGAGCATCCCCGATTAACTGGTGTGAGTTCCAAGGGTCGATTTCACCACAAACGTAATCGACTGTTATGATCAACATCACTGACAAAATTGTTTTCATAGCTTTAATTTAAATTCCACGGTTTTCGAGATAAAATTTGAACCGATTTTTACTACGAAAGAGGTGATTGCACACTGACCAGAATCTGCAGATAGATGGACTATATATACCTAGATGTAACCTAGAGCACCAGGACAAGTACTTTTTCCTTTCGACAATTCATATTACATTCTCCTTCAAGCTAGAGCAGAGCGCACTATTGGACCCGCCTTTTCATAAGTTATTATTATAACTTTTGTTTGTATGCAAGGTGTATGGTCTTTTTCTCACCGGCTAAAAGAGATGAGACGAAACAGAGATAAAAGAGCCAGACTGTTTTGCCTTTGGGTTATTCGCTATGTCAAATAGAGCGGAGAATAAAAAACTATTGTGAATTTGTGTGAAAAACTCGGAGATGTGTTTGAGTAAGACACTACGTTGGCTCACTTCTGTTGAGTTTAAATATGTTTATATTTTGTATACGCTTTCGTAAAAACTAAAAATGGAAATTGTTTGATTCGTAAGCTACTATATTTTTAGTAGGGTAAAAGTTATTTGATTTATTTATGTCTATTTTATGAGACATTTATTTTTTGCGCTGGAATTTTTTTAATGGACGATATTTTGCTGGGAAAAATTACTGCGATGAAGAACTTGTTTTATGATTGCGTTTTTCAATTTGTTTACAGGCGAGATTTTATATAGTAAGTTGGTTAGTCAGAGCAGTGTAATTTTTAAAAAAATTTTTTTGGATTTTTTTTTTTTTTTTTTTGACGCACTATAAGCGAATAGAAGTTCAAATTTTTCATCATGTATTTATTGATTTTTTAAAAGTAAGCTGAAAAATTTTTCAAGTAAAATCTTCATCACAGTAAGTGTCAGATAAGTACAAAAATACCGATGTCCAAAAAAGCGGTTTTTACATGGAGAAAAAATCCTGTCAAAATTACGGAAAAGCCTGTTCAATTTATAGTTTTATTTCTTACAAGACATCTGGCAAATTTAGATTTTTAGATATAAAATTTTCACATTCTGAAAACTGTTAACCTGAAAATATCAATTCCATATAGAAAAAATTAAAATTCTACAATGCTACAATGTTAAATTAACAAGGTACAAATATAAATTTAGAATTAGAAAATTTGGAAATTTCAGATTGAAAAAATGCACTAGATAAAACAGTAAAAAAATATATCTAGCTAAAATTCTCTTATCAAATTTTATGAAAACATCTATATATAGTTTCATACAATAATATAAAATTTTTTTCCCGAATATGTTATTTTTACAGATCCATTTTTGTAAATTTGATAGTTTATTTTTGTAAACATTTTATTATTTTATTTATTTATTTCAATTTTTACTTGTATACCGTTCTTGGTTTTTACAAGGCTGGGTAGATGGTAGCTGTCGCATTCCGCAAGTTCGCCACCGTCCTGTATTTTTATACTGTCCTTGTTTATTCAACGCTTTTTTGGACCTCAGTACATCCTCTTTTCACTCCTGTATTTTCACTACATAATGAACCTTATTTTTCGCACATTTGTATACTCAACTCTTTATTATTATCACGCGGCTGTGGACCGACTTGTGCTTTCTGTACTGTATTTACCCTATTCCTCACCCCTTTCTATCGGTTGTTGGAATAGTGGCGATGGGGAAACCACAGAGAAAACCCATGCCAGTACAGTTCGGCTACCGGAGCGACCCCCGACGGTTGGTGTTGGAACTATTCGAACAACCGTCGGGGCTCGAACCCTCGCCTCACGGCATGATGTGCGAGCGAACTAACGGGATAATGACTTAACCCGCTCGGCCATCATGCCGCTTTTTGTAAACATTTTATTATTTAACAGTGTAGTTTTTACGTTTTCATACCTGAAAATTTGGCTACGTAACAAATCACCCGCACGACATTTCACCCGCAACAATTTCATGATTTTTTTAAATTAATTCAAAATTGATATGAAAAAAAATATTTATAAAAAAAAATTAGAAATATCCCGGACACAGCGGCCCCAAAATGTCGCGGGTGAAATGACGTGCCACGGAAAATTTAACAGCAAATTATAACATAAGATAGCTGTTTAATTTTTGCATAACCCTTTCAGTAATTTTCACTAATAATTCTTTCTATCCATGATTCTGGCTTATTAATTTATCTGAAATCAAAGAAACCAAAAGGCATTTAAATTTGTTAAAGCTGGGACTAGAATCATTCTAAAATATTAAAATTTTTTAATTTAACAAAATTAAAATCAGGCAGACCTTTTTTTTTACATCGGCATCTTCAGAGGGGAGTAATACTCATTGTTATGGAAATTGAAGTCGGAAATATTTGTGAAAACAGAAAAATTTGGAAAAAAAAAGTTTTAAAAAATAGGTCGTCTCATAGGATAACCATCTCAATTTCTTGTTCATGGATTGACAAAATCATTAAAAGATACAAGAAAAAAAAAACATTTAGAATTGTCAGTTCTACGTGTGAAAGTCGTAAATAATGTGCAGGACGGCAATCCACTGTAATCAGCGAAACACTATAATCAATAAACATTTTCACTTTAACGTATCATATAATGCTTATTACATGTTATCATCTAATCAATAGCGTGTTATTTACTAGGACTGAAAAAACAAGTATTAATCTGTTTGCTTTCAAGAAAGTAATAATACCGTTTTAAATTTATTGCCGTTTAGTACGTGCTTACTTTAACTATTTATTTCAGTCAAACATTTATAAATTGAAATACAATTTAATGTCCATCAGATGGGTTTTCATTATTGTATCCTACTTAACATATGCAAAATAATTACACAAAAAATCCAGTTAAAAATTATATCTTTTAACTAATTATGCAAAAATTTTCTATTTCATATAATTGTAGAATTCTTAAAAATAAACAGTTGTATTAAAATTGAGAAGATATAGGATCAGAAAAATAATGACCAAGAATGTTTATTATTTTGTGACGTTTCGTGTCTTTATTGACAGTTTTTTAGGCGTTCTATAACAAACAGTAATATGTATTAACCAAAATTGATCAATTCTACAATTAATTACCTCAAAAACACCATAATGTACACTGTTGATGTAATTTGTTAAATATATTCCGGTCATTCCATTTTTAAAAAGTTTGGAAAATCCAAAATTGTACTCTCTTAAAATAAATCAGTGGATTTTCACTGATTCAATCAATGAGTAGAAAGTTTACTGGTAAATCAGTGAACTTTCAAGTTCTTCACTGATTCAACCAGTGAATTCCGAATTCACTAATTCAACCAGTGGACCTCGATCAGCTGTGCGCGCATGCGCCTAGGTATAGTTTATTGGTTATGTTCTGTGAAATAAATGTTAAATGTTGTGAGGACATATATTAAATAACAAAGGTATTAAATCGATAAGTAAAATAAAAAATTTCTACCGAATAATTAAAGAAACATCCTTAACAATACTATGAAAAATTATTTTTCAAGGTGCTAAAAATATAATTAAGGTAGTTAGGCCCAAAAAGCAAAAATTCAAGAAATCTCCCAAACTCCGTATAGAAGTGGTTAAATACATAATACACAGGCTTTTAAAATTTAGAGACACAGGCGTATCCCAGTTACCATAAATGAATGCTCCATGTAGGTAGTAGCAAAATGAGGTAATTTGAAGGTAGAATGTTTTTTAGCTGCTATCCTATTAGAGCGTCTAACATCAGTATCTTCTGTGAATTGATCTCTTAAGTACTTGGGTTTTTCAACTTGAAGTAACTTGTAGAAATAACAGCTCATGTAGTACATTCGGCGATACTTCACAGACAACCATCCCAGCTCACGTCTGAAAAGTGTAATGTGCTCATCTTTTTTGAGATTGAAAATAAATCTGATAGAGCAGTTTATCGCACGCTGTAGTTTTAGATTGTTAACAGAAGTTGAGTCTACCAACACAACGGAACAATAGTCAACAAGTGGTAGGATGGTTGCTGATACTAACAATTTTCTTAAAGGAGTTGAGAAGATGTTTTTCCTAACTTTGAGACAATGCAGAGCTGAGTTTACTTTACTAACTATTTGAGTGACATGATAATTCCATGAAAGATTTCTACCTATTTGAATACCTAAACACTTAGTACAGTTAACGTAGGGTAAAATGACACCATTTACTACTATTGGTGGCAGATCCAAATCCTCAAGCTTTTTCAGTTTACTATTTGAACCCAAGATCATAGCCTTTGTTTTAGATAGGTTGATTTCCAACCCATGGTCTTTTGCCCAATCAGCGACCGATTGTGCATCTTGGTTGACCCTCCAAACCGCATCATGCAGTTGATAGAGAAAGAAGTGATAGTAAATATATTTGTCATCGGCAAACAATCCATGCTTGCAGTGTACCAACCATTGAGCCACAGAATTCATTACTATTAGAAAAAGAATTGGACCCAAAACAGATCCCTGAGGAACACCAGATGACGTTTTGATTAGTTGAATTGGAGTGCCAAGGTCGCTTAATATTGATTGAGATCGACCTGTTAAATAAGAAAAGAACCAGTTTATTGTCTCTATTGAAAAACCAAGTTCGAATAACGCAATCAATATATTTTTGGGATCAACATAATCAAAAGCCTTGCTCAAATCAAACAGTAAGGTAAAAGCCCCAATAGATAATCATGTACCAGTATATGATCACTCCATGTATTTGTATACCTATAATTGTGAATATAGATATACAAATACATGGAGTGATCATATACTGGTACGTGATCATCTATTGGGGCTTTTACCTTACTAATATAGTTAGTTTACTGCTGAGAGAGAAAACCGCGAGTTTTATTATTTTTGTATTGAAGAAATTTTAAGAATTTCACGAAAAACTAACATTACTTAGATTAATACATGTATAATTACCCTACACAGAAAGAATGGTTCACTTAAACCAAGAAAATATTTTTTTTGCTAATTATTTCCTTGGGCGAAAAAAAATTTTTTTTTGACACAAGAAATTTCACTTCTTCCAACAAACTTAATTCTCTTGCTTCAAGAAATATGTATCTTGATCCAAGACAATTTATTTAAATCAATAAAATTTTCTTGTTTTGAGAAAATTTTTCTCTTGCTCTAAAAAATTAAATATCTCGATAATAAATTTTCATTAATATTTTTATTGACGAATATGTCAAATGGGAAGATCAAATAATATTGAACTATTTTCTTTCATTTAATATGTATAATTGCGTACTAAAATAATCTAAAATGAGTATCAAATATTCAAGAGAAAAATTTTCTCAAGGTGAGAAAATTTTTTTCTCAGCTGAAGTAGGTGGCGCTGCTTCCCTAAAGTATCTAAAAATCTTGATCCAATATAAAAATTTATTGTATCAAGTATTTATGATAATTTGAATTACGAAAAATTACTTCCACCAAGAATAGAATTTCAAGAAAAATTTTTACTTCGGCCAAGACAACTTCGGTCTTCCTTCGGGCACCCAAAAATTTACTTGAGCCAAGAATTTTATTCTCCAGTCAAGAAATCTTTTTTTCTGTGTACAAAATTCTGGAATTCCCTACCACATAGTTTATGAGAAATCATTGATAAACTAGTAAAGTAAACAAATAAAGTCATGCGTAGAAGTAAGTGAGCAATATCCCGTAAGAGAGGCAACACTAGCGCATGACGAAGACAGCAGTAGCATAAACTATAGGTTGGGAAAGAACTACCTTAAGAAGTTAAATTGCTACTTAACCTTTATAA
Organism: Cotesia glomerata; assembly: GCF_020080835.1. NCBI lineage: Eukaryota > Metazoa > Arthropoda > Insecta > Hymenoptera > Braconidae > Cotesia > Cotesia glomerata. The sequence goes on along the minus strand of NC_058166.1, from coordinate 11,457,220 downwards.
GTGAAGTATCAAAATATTTTCAGTATCAACTTGATGTATATCAAACTCATCAAAAGATGAAGTAAAAAATGTAACTACATTTCCTAATCATTCTTTGCTACACATAATTTCTGAAAGTTTGAATTATTGAATATTTTTGCTGTATATATTCATTTATATTTTTTAGACGAAACAAATAATAAACGATTATATAAATGTTTTGTATGTGTAGGAAGGAACCAACATACAAAATTATGAATAGTATATTACACACCTAGGGAAGTAAAGTAAGAAATGTCTCAGATCACATGCAATTGTCGGCCGAGGCAAAGCCGAGGTTGACAAACATGTGATCTGAGGCTTTCTTATTTACTTCCCGTGGAGTGTATACTATTTTTTTGCTCGACGAAGGCAGAAAGCGGCACTTTCGTTTAGCGTAGCGGGCCGAAAGTTGACGCTTTCTGCCCGTCGAGCAAAAAAGGTATTTTTTCTTTGACCGTCGTATATATTAATGATTAAAGTTTATTTTCTTGCCTATGGCATCGTAGTACATAGTTTGAGTAGAAAAGAGGGGGAAAAAAAGTAAGTAAGGATCGAGAGTATAAGAATAGACTGAGAAGGATGATGGTGGTAGGGGTCCGGTAGCTTAACTGGTAGAGCTCCTGACATGTTATCAGGGAGATCCAGGTTCGATTCCTGGCTTGGCAACCAGCCCCATTTATTTTTCAAAGTTTATCTTTACTCTCATTCAAATTTTCTTTCATTATCTTTCACTTGAATATTTGTATATTTATATTCACTAATATAGGTATACAAATACATGGAGTGATCATATACTGGTACATGATCATCTATTGGGGCTTTTACCTTATTTATGATAATTTGAATTAAGAAAAAATTACTTCCACCAAGAATAGAATTTCAAGAAAAATTTTTATTTTGGGCAACACAACTTCAGTCTTCCTTCAGGCACTTGAAAATTTTCTTGAGCCAAGAATATTGTTCTCCAGTCAAGAAATTTTTCTTTCTGTGTAAGATTTTTCTTCGACACATTAGAGGTTTACACTCACATACACACATGCCGACAGATATCCTCGTAGGAATATTAAGAACTAGTTCCTAGGACCTTAAAAATGTGAAGATCAGATTAGAACTTGATTTTCGAAAACTGGCATGAAACCAATGACTCCCCGATTTTTTTTTTTTTAATCATTCATTTGTAGAGCGAGAACTTAAAAATTTAGAAAAAGTAATCGTAGATGTGAAAAAAAATTTATTACGATGCACAATGACGATAAAAATTACTGTAAGAAAAGTTAGAAAAAAAAAACTTTTTTTGTTTTTTTAATTAAAAATTTTTTTTTTCTTTTAAATTGTAGGAAATGACGTTAAAATATATTTTAGGAAGCTGAAAGAGCTTTTTGGAAAAAAAAAATTTTCTTACGAAATTTTGGGGGTACCCCATTTTGCCACCCCTACCCCATCCCCCCCCCCTCCTCTATATCTGGCCAGATATAATAAAATCTTTCTGTCAGATGTATTTTTCAACCCAGATAGAGTTATATCTGTTTAGATCTGATCAGATATGACTAGATCTGTTCATGTCTGATGTATTTTTCAACTGAGATATAGTTATATCTGGTTAGATCTGATCAGATATGACTAGATCTGATTATGTCTCCAATCCCATATCTGATCAGATATAGATAGATCTGACCACATATAATTAGATCTGACCAGATATAATTATATCTAGTCAGATCTAAACCTTTTTCCCCGGGAAGAGTAAAGGGAAGACTAAAATATCTGGGTCATTCCATGTCAAATCGACAAATAGTTGGAATCGATCCCTTTTGATTTGGACAAATTTTGGTCAGAAGTTTTCTTTTATCATATAAAGAACATCTGCCAAAGGAAAAAAAAATAAAAAAATTTTTATCAAAAGATATGCAAATTCAAATTTTCGCAATTTTTCCAGTTTTTCAATTTTGTTTTTGTAATATCTTGAACGCTATTATAGATACAGGAATGGCATTTCGTTTGTTGAAAAAGGGACACTTAGGGCTATTGAAAAAAAAAATATTTTGGAGAAAAATTTTGAAAAATGCCAAATTTGTCAAGTTTTGAGTTTTTTAAAATCGTTAAAAATGATGTTCGAAGTTAAAATTTTGGCTCAATTTTTTTTGTTAAATACCTTGTACTGATCTTAAAAGATCGTGAAATTTTTAGAAGGGTGTTTTTTTTTCAAGAATTTTTGAATTTCCAAAAAAAAATTTTTTTTGTTTTTTGCAACTTTTAATTAAGGTAAAGTTATGCACATACACGGAAAAAAATCCTATGGAAAATTACTATAGTAACATCGTAATCCAGGACTAGACTTTCAGTATCTCGATTTTTACGATGCTGCCGTCTACAGAATACAATTTGAATTATTGAAAATTACGGTGTTATTTAGTAAATTTTTTTTCCGTAAGAGCAAGTGAATAAGGACGCATACTATATGTTTTAATAAAAAAGAGACAGAGTCTAGTAGTTTGCGACGCCACCACCGAAAGATGACCAACTACTGTATCGAGGGTCTTATTATGTGACTGAACAGAAACTAGATATTCCCTCCGATAGCGTGAGGGGATAAACCTTGGACTTGAGGCGGAGAGGACACCGTCTTCGATTCCTGGATGATACAGGATTATTTTTTCGGTGACCTAAACTTCTTTTTAATTTGAGTGATAGAAATTTACGATGTTGCATCGTATTAATTACGATATTTGAGTTCTGGTCCGGCACTGCAATGTCCTATTAGGGTGTCCGTTATTTACCAAGTTGGCTATTTCCACTTGGGTACCGTCAAAATTATTTCTGCTTGACCTAAAAAAAATTTTAGAAACAAAAAAAAATTTTTACGATGCCGTTTAATCCTGCCTAAATAACGATACTTTTTCCATTTAATTAACATGGGATTATTGCACTTTTCAGCAAATAATTTTTATTTCGCTCATTATACTCCCTAACTTACCAACAATACTCGATTCTGTTTCTATTATGATCCTTTTAGATGGAGAAATTTTTAAATTGGCGCCAAAAATTTATATCATAACCTTTGAAAAGGCCAAAATTTATTTTTATAGACTTTTCTGGTTATTTTACTTAAACTACTTACTAATTAATTTTTATTTTGAATTTTGTGTAAGATCTTTTATTTGAAACTGTCAATAATCATACAGGTTATAAATATAAATTTTAACATTCAAATCATTATTGATTTTATTTTAATACATATGTTAATTATTGAACTTTTATTTTTGTTGTCAGGCATTCCTTAGTAGCATTTGAAAATTCATTCTTATACTTTTTTATCACCTGGAGAAGATATTGTTTTTGATTCTCATCTTTAGCTACCATATTTATACATTCTTGAGCCAATTGTACAGCTCTCTCTCTCTCCGCTACATCATTAACAACTTTAATCTTGATAGCAATCTCTTATCCTTTTATATAATCATCATCAAGAAAAAGTTAATGCTTCCCCACTAGACATTGATCCACCCGCGCTTGTCAAACGCAATGGCAAATAGTTTTCTGAAAGAAAATCAATTATGTTTTATTGTTAAATAAATGCACTTAATAGATAATTCAACGTAATGATTGAGTTCAAGTCTAATACCTGAATTTTCTCTTGATAATTCAGAATCGTTCAACTGGTGTTCTATATAACAAGATGCTGCTTTAATGTTTTTAGAGGTTAACACTTCGATGGACCGATTATCATTTACAACAAGTGGATTATCAGAAGTTTATACTTCATTAGGGCGATCATGATCTTGTTTCTCTGAAATACAATATATATTGAATTTTAAGTCACATGAAAAAATATTTTCAAGTATTTTATGAACGTTTCATTTATTAATTGACTAATATTTTATTGATATTACCAGATAAATCAATTACATTTCCTCGTTGATTGTCCGAAAAATTCAGATGGAATTATCTTTCTGATCGTTGATCGATTAAAAAGTTTTTATATCATTGCTGACCATTTCAAAAACTCTGCCGTGAGCTATGTCAAATAAACTTTATAATTTAATTGAAAACTCTTGCTCTTTTTGTTGGTTTGAGGACACACCTGCATTTTTATGCAGATTTCTGTATTCATCGTGCAATTTTTACAATTTTTAAATACATCGTTTGTCATCTAAAATAAAAATACGAGCAAATATCCAAAACTTTTTAACTTTTTCAATAGTTATTTTACATCCATCGCACACTGTTATTTTCACGTTTTTAGTATAATAAAATAGTAACCTTAAAGCTTGTTCATCAGTAGCTAATTTATTACTATTTATATCATCCGTAAGGTTTTCCAATAAAAACATCGGTTTTCGTAAATTTTTTTCTAAACTCATGATGAAAGTTCTTGATTTTCAATAGATTGGAGCTCTCGCGGTTAGAAAGATATTTTTTAGTTGGATACCGATCAATTTTTCCACTTTCAATTCATTGCACTAATCACTTCAACCTTACAATTAAAAATTTAATATTATAACATAAATTAAGGATTGTTCCGTTTACTATCCAAAAATGAAATATTGTCGTTAAAAGAACCACAACAACGAGAATAGACAGTGAGTTAAAAATTAATTTATCGTTTTTATTTACTTTAACGACCGTATACGACAATATATCTAGTTGTTTTATTAAATTTGTGTTGGTAATAACCGTATTACCGTACTTAATTCCTTCACAGAATCACTGTGTAATCCGTACTTAATTCCTTCATAGAATCACTGTGTGACTTCAGATAATTTATTAATTAAAATTATTTTTTTGGAAGAAAAAAATAAGAAACTTTAAATGAAATACAAAATAAAAATTAATTAGTAAGTAGTTTAAGCAAAATAACGAGAAAAATCGATAAAAATAAATTTTGACCTTACAAAAGGTTTTGTGATGAATTTTTTGGGCCGATATGGAAATTTCTCCATCTAAAGAGATCATAACAGAAGCAGAATCGAGCATTGTTGGTAAGTTAAAAAGTATAATGAGTGAAATAAAAATTAGTTGCTAAAAAGTGCAAAAATCCCATGTTAATTAAATGGGAAAAGTATCGTTATTTAGGCAAAGTTAAGCGGCATCGTAAAAATTTTTTTTTGTTTCTAGAATTGATTTTAGGTCAAACAGAAATAATTTTGACGATACCTAAGTGGAAATAGCCAACTTGGTAAATAACGGACACCCTAATGTCCTATACTAAAAATTATGATGTTATCATAGTAATTTTTCGTACAATTTTGTTTCCGTGTAGTATTGTAATTTTGAGCATTAAAAAATTAAATGCATGACGTGGAAATATTGAATAATAAATTAATTTCAACTTTTTTTTCTTTATTTTTTTGGACATGATCTTAAAGTTATCCTTAAAATGCATGAAATAATTCGTTATTTGTCTTTTTTAACTTCCGCTAAGAAAATCTCAGATTTTCAAAAATCGAGAAGTTATTGGTTTTACCCCGTTTTCCAAAAATCGAGATTTCATCAGATCTCGACGTTTGAAAGTCATCGGAAGCTTCCCTGACTATCCCCGCGAGCGTGTCACTACGTCTGTATGTGTGTGTGTGTGTGTGGGTGGGTGTGGGTTTTTTTTTTTTTTTTTTTTTTTTTTTTTCCCTTAGGGGGGGGGAAATCCTTTTTACGGATTTTAGGCATAGCTGTTTGGCCTGGATGTGTGGCGACTCGACGCAGCGTCATACTAAAACTCGACGCTGACGCCCCTACCCACTAAACCCTAAACCCCTTTCTCTTCTATCCTCTGATCCCCCATGGTACCGCCGTAAGGCATTTCTTCGCGGAGAGAGGAATTACCTGCCGCTCTTCCTTCTGATGGCTAAGATGTTATTTCTTTCTTCTAGATTCTGTCTTTCGCTCTTTTCCTCTGTGTGGGTGTGGGTGTGTATGTAAGTATGTAAACCTCTCATAATTATTGAATGGCTCCACCGATTCGATCGCGGTTGGCGCCATTCGAAAGGGCTTGTCCAAACTTAGATTTTGGATACAATTTGAACCGATTCGGACCGATAGATTTCGAAAAATCTAAAAAAAAACTGTAAAAAAAATTAAAGTGGTTTTTTTGGAATAACTTTCGAACGGCTTTATCGATCATCTCCAAGAACTAATCAGCTCTTAAGCTTAAAAAACCACGTCGATCGCCGCTAATCCGGTCAAAATCGGTTGATTCGTTCGAGAGATATCGTGCAGAAAAGAAAACCCAAAAAAGTGTTTTTTCGGAATTACTCCGAAATTTCTAGTTTTATCAATTCAAACTTAAAGATTTTTTATAAGGCTTAAAAAACTACGTCGAATGCCGCCAACCGCGTGAAAATCGGTTCGTTCATTCAAAAGTTATTGCGGTTTGAAAACTCAAGAAATAGTGTTTTATCAACCTTCTATCAAACTTTTGAGCTTGAAGAGCTCAAAAGCATAGAAAAATTATCTTTTTGAGCTCAGAGAGCTCAAAACAATGTATAAATTGTATTTCTGAGCTCGAAAAGCTCAAAAACGTCGTAAATGCAATTTTAAGCGCCCAAGTATGGAATTAGCGAAAAGTTGCAGGGATGGCCTTCAGGGTCAACCGTTTTCCTAATTATTTTACTTTAATTCAAGTTGTTGACACCGCTTATCGTTCTATCAACATGGAAATAATTTTAAATTTGAGATTGAGAAATATTAATGCGCAGAAATTTGTATGTAAACAAGTATTCGAAAGAAAGAAAAAAAAATGATATTCTCATCTCATTATTTCTAATTTTTATTCAAAATTAATATTTGTTTGAGTTATTTGGCATTAAAAACCATAATTGAAACGGACAAAATATGGCATACTTTAAAAAAATAAGAAATTATATCATGTGTTAAGCCTGACTTTAAGATTATGTCTAAAAAATAGAAAAAAGTTGAAATTAATTTATTATGTAATATTTTCACGTCATGCATTTAATTTCTCAATGCTCAAAATTACAATACTATGTATCTGCATAACTTTACCTTAATTAAAAATTGCAAAAAATGAAAAACAATTTTTTTTTGGAAATTCAAAAATTCATATTTTTGAAAAAAAAAAAACACCCTTTTAAAAGTTTCAGGATCTTCTAAGATCAGTACAAGGTATTTAACAAAAAAAATTGAGCCAAAATTTTAACTTCGAACATCATTTTTAACGATTTAAAAAAATTCAAAATTTGACAAATTTGGCATTTTTCAAAATTTTTCTCCAAAATATTTTTTTTTTCAATAGCCCTAAGTGTCCCCTTTCAAACAAACGAAAGGCCATTTCTGTATTTATAATAGCGTTTGAGATATTACAAAAATAAAATTTAAAAACTGGAAAATTGCGTAATTTTGAATTTGCATATCTTTTGAAAAAAATTTTTTTATTTTTTTTCTGTTGGCAGAACTTCGTTTTATGATAAAAGAAAACTTCTGACCAAAATTTGTCCAAATCGAAAGAAGTCGATTCCAACTATTTTTCGATTTGATATGGAATGACCCATCTACTTAAATCGCGTATAATTATTAACTTATTTTATTTTTATAATAATACTTTATTTATGTTACTTTATTTTGTGATATGTGATTGTTTCAACATAATTTAATATTCTGCCTGCTCGGATTATTGTTATTTTGTATAACAATAGTTATTAAAACTAAAAATTAAAAAACTGCAATAACGTTTGCATATTTTCATAGTAGATGAAATAAAACTTATTTATATTAACGTATAATTTTTAATTTCAATCTCTTTACTAACCCAGAGTATTTCACTGGTGAACCAGTAAAATTTCCCTGATTTACCAGTGAAACTCACTAGTTTTAACAATGATTTCGAAATGATAGTGGATGTTTTTCTATTGTACTGATTTAACCAGTGGAATTCACTGGTTGAATCAGTGAATTATTGTCGTAGCTGGATTTACTGGTTAAATCGGTGAAATTTCACTGATTTATTTTAAGAGAGTAGATTTAAAATATTTTTATCATTTTGATAGCCAGATCATGGATATACATTATTTATTAATTTTAATAAGTTTTTTATCAATAACTTTGAATTGTCATTTGATACCGAAAATAATTTTGTCATGATAAAAACGTATCAAGATATAGCAAAGAAAATCTTAATTATAAATTCTAAACTGTATAGATAATCACTCGATTTAAGGCTTCAACAGTGAAAACGTTGTACTATCATTCGCCATCTATTGGACATAACAAAACTATTCACTTCGCGCGTTTAGTATACTCAGAGTTTGTACTTAAAAAAAATAAATAAATAAAAAATAAAATTTTTCAGAAAATTAAAAAAAAATTAAATCATTAAATTTTTAATTATTAAAGACTTATTCAACTTTTTTTAATGAAAAAAACTTTAATTTTCTTTGTAGTAATTAAATAAAATTTTTTTTTATTAATTTAAGTAAAAATTATTTTCCATTGTAAGACCATCAATTATTAATTACCAGAATAAAATTTTGTTGTAGTAATTAATTAATTAATTATAATTTCAAAATTAAATTTTTCTATCATACTCAATAAGATATCAGGATAACTGCAAGGTACATAATAAATTCGAACATATAAATTATTACAGTGAGGCATGCTTGTTGTTCCGTTAATTAGAAGGTGGTATACACATGCACCAACAGATGTCAACGGTGATTCTAAATTGACGCGTTCTGTCTTTGACCAGTGTATAGAAGCGCATAAGACTCCTTTCTAAGCTAGAAGCAAGCATTTATACATGTGTAATCGTAGTTTTTTATAATCCGAACAAAAGCAGTTTCACTGTAAAAAAATCGCGCCGTCCACGTTCATAAGACTATTAAGAAAAAAAAAATTTGCTTTTTTTCTTTACAAAAATATATAAAATAAAAAAATTAAAAAATCCAAGTAACCGATATGATTGTTTATGATTTTCGGAAATTAAAAAAAATTTTGTTACAAATTTAAAAATTAAAAAAAAAAATTTGGAACGTATTTAGTGTGCGCGGTTGCAAAATATTTTACTTTTAATAAAATTCGTAAAATCTATTTATTAGGACTTTAAAAAAATTGAAATACACAATGACGCACACCAAGTACGTTCCAAAATTTTTTTCCTAATTTTTAAATTTACAACACAATTTTTTTTAACTTCCCAAAATCATAAACAATCATATCGGTTACTTGGACTTTTTAATTTTTTTATTTTATATATTTTTGTAAAGAAAAAAATAAATTTTTTTTTCTTAATAGTCTTATGAACGTGGGACTTGGCGCGATTTTTTTACAGTGAAACTGTTTTTGTTCGGATTTTAGTATTTTTTGTAATTATAATAAAAATTTACAATTGGTACCAACTTAAATCTCGCGTTGGTTGCATTTTTTATAGCAAACTATCCCCTTGAAACTACAGTTTATGTAAAAATAATTCCAGCGCACCCTGGCGGGTGTAGATGCAAGCTGTGAAATATCTTTTTTTAACTGTAGTTTCCCATCTAATGAAGGATTACTATGCATTCTCGAATTATTTAGTCTGTGGCAGATCACTTTGCTCATCGAAAAAAAGTCAGGATCGAAATTTTTGCGTTGCTATAGTTTGTGCGGATTAAATTTAATAATTTCAAGTAGATTAATTGTTATAAGTGAATATAATTAATTAATAGCAGTCAAATAAATTATGAATTACTGTTATAATATACAATTTAGGAATAAAAAGTACCGTAGAATTAAATAAAATTTTGCAACCTCAAAATACCGTTCTGCTTACAGTAAACACAGTCGGTAGTCTGGCGCTCCGTTTACAGCAGATTTGAACGGAACTTGGCACCAGATTCTACCGAATCTGTGGATACGTTATATGGTCAGCATTAAATTGCAATATTTTCCGCTATTTCAATATAATTGCACATGCATTCACTTAATTTATTCTCTAATCAACCGAATGAATAATTTAATTGCGAACGTAAATTAAAATACTATTTCATTTCATCCTATTATTTATTAAAAAAAAAAAAAAAAAAAAAAAAAAAAATTACAATATTTAAAAAAGTTGAAAGTTTTTAAATAGAAGAAATGATTAATTTTCGTATTAAAAAAAACTATTCGTAATTACTGAAATTGCATCATCACATATTTTAATACTCGGGGAATGTTTTGATGAAACCAATTATTTTTTTTTATCAATTAAATAAAAAAATAACTCTCTTAAATACCGATTACACATGATTGATTATTAAATATAAGTGACATTATTGTAAGTACAGTTAATTTTTAAAACTCTAATTTTTGCTAATTATTAAAGATACTAAAGAATTTTATTCCATAAAAATTTCATAAATGAATAAATTAGCAATGAATGAAAAGGTCATAAAAAATTTCTATTTTAAACAATTAAAAATTAGTCATTAGAATACCAATAAAAATAGTCGTGAAGTAATTAAACATAAAAAAGTAGGAGGTATAAGGAATATTGTTTATAATATGTAGTAGGCTTGACTCATAGTTCAATGTACCGAACGGTATATTATCTTGCGGCACATGTGACTAGCGATTTCTCGCTTGCCTTGGCAGCATGACGGCGTTATGTGTTATGTTGACTTCCGTGATACCAACTCGCGTTTATATACTCGTATCAGTACGTAACTTGCTATACTACTTACTACTTACCATCACAATCTCCACAGGTTCTACTTTTTTCATTACTATTATTATTGTCATCATTATAATCTATTCGTATCTCTCCTATCTTTCTTTAATCCCTACTTTGCTCTACATAACCACTACCACATTAAAAAATTAATAACAATAATGATAAATAAAAATTAAAATACACGAATAAGGAGTGGAATACAAAGTGAAGGTAAAGTCTCTCTAGAATATAGTAGGAGTATAAATGACGTCAAATGGCCCCCACCTTGGCCTCGCGGCTCCAAGCCACAGTGTCACGATTGACGGCCATGGCCATATACTTGATGGTGGAATACGAGTTCAGGGCCAAGGCAATGGCACACTAACCTTGATAATAAACTCGCCAGTATGCAGTATATAGTACAAGTAGTAGGGGACGATGACTTGTACAAGTACTGATGACTATAGTAATATATTGTTCGTATGTATGGGTATGTGTGGGTGACTCGTGCTTAAGTTAGGAGAAGAAGGAGAAGGAAAACCAGGATAAAGAGAGACAGCACGAGGGAAAGAGGAAGAGAGATGTTGTTTTGCTCGAGGCTACAGAAGAAGGCCAGTCGCATTAAGTCAAGGCTCTCTCCCGGTTTTTTTCTGGCCCACTGGCCCACTTCTCACTTCCTTACTCTCTTCCTAACAGAGTTTTTTTTATCCATTCACGTTCTCTCCCACCTAGAACGCGGAGCAACGGTATTTAGGTCAACCGCCTTTCTCATGCATTTTTTATTTTATTTTTATTTTATTTTTATTACAGACGTTTTTATGGGATGTTAAGTTTTAATAAGTTAATGAATTTGTGAAAACTTTTACGATTGACACAATAAGACCTTTATAGAATTATTATTTTGTTAAATTATAATTAAATTACATTTCATTAGAAAATTGGCTATTATTGATCTACATATAATTTGTATGATTATTGACGCTTAACGCACTGTCAAAATATTAATAAGAAATCACGAATGAACGAGACATTTGTTTAAAATTGATACATTTATTAATCATGCTTATGAAATAATTAGCAATTGTAAAGTATATAAAATTACAAGGACGTGAGCCAGCAATATGATTTTCTTTTAATTTATAATGAAGTTGATTTAATTTAACTGATTGTTATTATTTAAAACAAACAACTTGATTTAAAAAAATAATAATTTTTGTAAATTCTATCGAAATTAAAGAAAAATCATTTATCATTATTAAATTTATAGCTCTTGGATAATAATTTGATCCTAAAATTATTAATGGTAATAAGTGACAAAAATATCCTAGAGGATCAACTTTCCTTAATAATTTTTCTTTGACAACTCTAAAGGTTTAAGAAAATTTTCTGAAATTGTTTCTTGCATTAAAAGCGTGAAGTACTGAGTGTAATAAAATAGTGGGTGTCAAAACCATAATAAAGTCATTTTTCACGATAATGTGTTATATTAATATCAATTAAAATGAAAATTTTGTTTATTTTAAAGACTTAAAAGAGTTTTGAGTAGTAAAGTTGTTAAAAAATTAAAATTTCATAACACATTTACGAAGAAATTCGAACTTACGTAGGCACCATAATTGAACAAAAATTATAGAAATAAATTTTTAATCCCATGGAAGTAAAAAAGATGCATTTATTTTTTTTATCAGAAAGACCCATTTGGTATCAAAACAGGACAATATTATAGTTTTCTACATTATAGAGGACAAGATTAGGTTCATAGATAAAAAAAAATTTTTTACAGAAGAACTAATTTTTTTGTCTCGAAAAAAATTTTTCTTTCTCGAAGACAACTTAATTCTTTGGAAAAATTTTCTTATTTGTGTAAATTAAGAGGTAGGATCAAAAGAAAAAGAATTATATTCATCAGGACAATATAATGAAAAAGAATATACACGGAAAAAAAATCCTATGAAAAATTACAATAGTAACATCGTAATCCAGGACTAGACTTTCAGTATCTTGATTTTTACGATGCTGGCGTCTACAGAATACAATTTGAATGATTGAAAATTACGATGTTATTTAGTAAATTTTTTTTCCGTAAGAGCAAGTGAATAATAACGCATACTACAGTCAACGCTCTCTGTATTTGACTCGCCCGTACAGGACCATTCTCTGTATTTGACTCGTCCTTGTCCATAAGAGCTGTGTAAAATCGTCAAGTACAGAGGAAGAATGTGGTCAAATACAGAGAGCGGTCAAATACAGAGAGGTCCAATACAGAGAGCGTCGACTGTATACGTTTTAATAAAAGAGAAACAAGGTCTAGTAGTTTGCGACGCCACCACCGAAAGATGACCAACTACTGTATCGAGGGTCTTATTATGTGACTGAACAGAAGATTTAGATATTACCTCCGATAGCGTTAGGGGATAAACCTTGGACTTTGTGGCGGAGAGGACACCGGGTTCGATTCCTGGGTGATACAGAATTATTTTTTTTGCCCTCTGGGCGGAAAGTGACAACTTTCGTCCCGCTGCGCTAAACTAAGTTGCCGCTTTCCGCCTTCGTCGGACAAAAAAATAGTATACACTCCTCGGGAAGTAAATAAGAAAGCCTCAGATCACATGTTTGTTGACCTCGGCTTCGCCTCGGCCAACAATTACATGTGATCTGAGACATTTCTTACTTTACTTCCCTAGGTGTGTAATATACTATTTCGGTGACCTAAACTTCTTTTTAATTTGGGTGATAGAAATTTACGATGTTGCATCGTACAGTCAACGCTCTTTGTATTTGACTCGCCCGTACAGGACCATTCTCTGTATTTGACTCGTCCTTGTCCATAAGAGCTGTGTAAAATCGTCAAATACAGAGGAAGAATGTGGTCAAATACAGAGAGCGGTCAAATACAGAGAGGTCCAATACAGAGAGCGTCGACTGTATAAATTACGATGTTTGAGTTCTGGTCCGGCACTGCAATGTCCGATACTAAAAATTACGATGTTTTCATCGTAATTTTTCGTACAATTTTCTTTCCGTGTACTTGGATCAAGAGAAATACTCCTGAACTTTGAAAAGCATTTTTGAGTTTCATTTTATCCTGAATCAAGACGAAAAAATTTTGATTCGAGTAAAATTTACTTAAGGTAAGTAAAATCCCTTAGTTCAATACTTTTTCTGCTTTAGTCAAGACGATGAAATTCTTCATAATCATTTTTTTGATTCAAGAGTTTTTTATTTTGAATCAAGTTTATTTTTTTCAGTGTACGAGGCTCACTTCATTATCTTATAGGAGAGGAAAGTGCATAGTGAGCTGAATTACATCGTCACAAGTATAAAGATATAATTTTCTGAATTTTTAACTTCCCACTAAGAAAATCAATGATTTTCGAAAAATCGGGAAGTTATTGGTTTTACCTCGTTTTGCAAAAATCGAGTTTTCATCAGATCTCGACGTTTTAAGGTCCTAGGCAGCTTCTTTGACTATTCCCGCGAGGGTGTGTGTGTGTGTGTGTAAACCTCTTATAACTTCTGAATGATTTGATCGCAGTTGGTGTCATTCAAAAGGTCTTCGTCAAACTTAGATTTCCTGTAAGTTGGAACCAATTCGAACCGGCAGATTTCGAGAGATTGCAAAAAAAAGTGTTTTTTTTTAATAACTCCGAAATGTTCCATTAGATCAATTTTTTTGTTCTAAATTATTTATAGAGCTCAAAAAACTACATCGATCGCCGCCAACCGCGTGAAAATCGGTTGATTCATTCAAAAGTTATAGCAGTTTGAAAATTTTAAAAATCGTCTTTCATCGAACTTTGATAAGATTTTTGAGCTCGAAGAGCTCAAAAACGTCATAAGTGCAATTTTAAACGCCTAGGTATGGAATTAGCGGGAAGTTGCAGGGATGGCCTTCAGGGTCAACCGTTTTCCTAATTTTTTTTTTTTTGTAGTTATTCGAACTATGCATTAGTTTAAGTAACTATTGATAGATAGTTGTATAGACTATGTTTTAATAATCATTTTGCTGTTATCGAGTTAAACAATAAATTATCAAATACTTGAAAGGTTGTTACGGACTATGTCTCAGGAAGCAACTAGAAGAGCCCTTGGTGCGTAACCAAAAGATTCAGGTTCAATCCCCGGTACGGGCTATTCAACTTATTATTTCTGTTTTCCGAGTTAAGGTCAATCAAGGACTATGAAACCTATATTCAACTAAAAATAGCTTAAGTTACTATGTATTCGGGTTTAATGTAATAAATAATTTTAGGTTAATAAACTTCAATTAAATAGTGCATGGTGATGCTATTTAATTAGATTTTCCTACTTCAGAGAGCTATATTTTCTCTCAGTGTAGGGCAAAAGTAGGAATGAAGATTTGTTTTGATATTAACATAGGGCCATAACTTCGACTGGAAATAGATTTCTCAAAATTTTTGAAATTTTAGACTCAATAAATAATTTTAATTCTAATCAAAAAATTTTAGACATGTTAAATAAAAATTTGTTCGTGGATGAAAAAAATTAAGTTTCTAGAAAATTATAAAAAATTTTTTATTGTCTTTTATTTGTAATTTATAATTACCATAAATATTTTATACATAAATAAAACTTAAAATTTACAATAAAGACTTCAAGGTAGCTCATGGTAAGGGTAGGGCTCGAGCGGCAACTCGGGCGCCCATCCCCTGTAGGGTTGGTTGACTTCCTCCTGAGATCGGTGCCAGTGTTCGTGGTAGACTTCAGGCTTGACGATTCCGTAGCTGACGCGGGCCGGGTAAGATGGTGGGGGCGTTAAAAGGGCCTTGAGGGCCACTGCGCCAGAGAGAAGAAGAGCTGCTAGGCCCACACCGAGCCCTTTAATACCCACAAGACCGATCAAAGTTATCACTATTGGCAAGACTATCAGGGCCTTGAGCTTCAGGGCGAGTAATACGGGTAACATCATTCTCTTTAGTTTTGTTCGGGCTGGAACAAAATCAAATTTATTATTATTTCTATATAAATAAATAAATTTAGATTTTAAAAATAATTTAATAATTTTTTTAATTTGTTGTAAGCTTTAATATTTTTTAAGGGGTTATACGCAGTTGCAAGGGTAAAAAAAAACTTTTTTTATGAATTTTTTATTGACACAGTTTTTATTTATTAATTACAAGTGATGGTTATTCAAATAAAGCCTACTTTCAAGAATACAATAGCACGTCAATCATGTAAAAATACTAATGTGCACCGCTCCTGTAGAAGATGTTCCAAACGACCTCTAAAAAAAAGGCGCTTGGCGGTGATCTCCATTTCGGCAGTTTGGATTATGTGAAATCAAAAAATATAGTGAATTCTTTTGAAAGTCAGATTAATACAGGTATTCGACGAAGGAATAAGAAAAATTTTGATTTTTGACAAAATGGCGTTGATCTGTAAAAAATTTTTCGTTTTTGACTGAAATTTTCACTCCAAATTGTTAAAAAGAAAAATAGAAATAATTTTCTCAAATCTTAAATATAAAAATATATAGAAAAATAAAAACTGTGTCCAAAAAATTCATTAAAAAAAAAGTTTTTTTTGAGCGTTGCAACTGCGTATAACCCCTTTTAAGTCAATTAGATTTTACGACGTATCTAAATAATTGAACAAATTATAAATTGTAACACAAATCGAACTATAAAAATAACCAAAAAAATTTGATGTGATACAAAAATAAACTATTGAATAATTTAAACTTAATAAGCTCAGTGAATTTTATGTATAACGTTTTTCGGCGTATATTTTATAGAAACAGTATAATGATGATAAATATAAAAATGGTAACAAAAAATAATGATAATAACCGCATTGAATACGGTAAACAATCAGCTTTTGCATAATTTTGTTAGTGTTGCTTACCCAAACTTCAAAAATTTTCGTAAAAGTGCTCGATGTATTACAATCGAATGATTAATAAATAACTTTTAAAACTAAACTGGTTATTTCCACTAGACCAAGAACGATGATTAATTTAAGGTTATGAAAAAAAATTTTCCTAAACAATTTTTATTGAAAAAATTAAAATTATGAGTTCTAACAATAAATATGTCGATAGTTTAGACTGATTTAATTCCACAAAATAAGAAATTAACTATTCTAATTATTGTATATTTTAATTACAAAAATAATTTTTTGTATGTATTTAACGATATAAATAAAAGAATATTAAAAGCTTAAAAACATTTGTTTACCCTTTTGAAAGATTATCTACAATTAGTTCTTGATTTGATTGGTCAACTTCTGTTTAATACAATATAAAAATTTATATTTTATTATCACATATAGCTATCTATGCCCAGATTAAATTATCTTAGGCCATAAAGAATATTTTTACAGGTTTTAATGATTTATTATAATAAGTTACGATTGCAAAAGTAATACGAAAAATGATTTAATTAAAAATTTAATCGATTGAATTTCAATAAATATGCGGAAAAACAATTAAATATCGTACGACGTTTAAATCTGAATTTCTTATCAAAACAACCCTCAGAGAAAAAAACTACACTAACAAAAAATTATTTGAATTGATAACATCATTTTAAAGAGTTCGATCATCTTAAATCAAGGGAAAAAATTCTTGGTGTTATAAATTTTTCTCAGTTCAAGTAATTTTTACTTGATTTCAAATTTTTTATTGTTTTTTATTTATTATCAAAGTTTTATTTTATTATTACCATTACTATTAATATAATAAATTTTTTAATAAATGTGATATCTATCGACATAAGTACCAACACAATAATAGTACACTAAATACAACATACATTCTTCAGTACATACGACACTCTCATTGACAGTGACCCTATTATCATTATTCTTCCTTTCTTCCCACAATCAACACATACTACTTTTATGCATATACAGTCAACGCTCTCTGTATTGGACCTCTCTATATTTGACCGCTCTCTGTATTTGACCACATTCTTCCTCTGTATTTGACGATTTTACACAGCTCTTATGGACAGCTCTTATGGACAAGCTCTTATGGACAAGGACGAGTCAAATACAGAGAATGGTCCTGTACGGGCGAGTCAAATACAGAGAGCATTGACTGTATAATTTTTTACCGTTTTCTTCGTCCTACAAACTACAATTTGATGCGTGATTCAGCCTAGCTCTAACATTTTCTCTCTTACTATATGCTATATTACATTCAATGCATATATTTATAGACATGTACTATTTTCATACGAAATTTTGTTTTCAGATATTATAGAATCTTTAAAAATTAGTTTAAAAATTTTGATTTAAAAAAAAAATTTAATATGATAATAATAGTAATAAATTCGTAATTTATGGATGACGCATAACGTTTTTTAATGATCAAAGAATTCCACTTATTTTCGAACCAGGTGCTTGATGTAATGAAGAATCTATCGACCTACTAATCGACCAATCTCCTGAAGAAGTCAATGCCCTACTTTTCCGCAATTGGTAGAACTCGTGAGATCTTGAATACTATATAAGAGTCTGCCACCTCCAGAGGTAGCTGTCATTCGATTGCTAACTCTGCTGGAGATCAAGATCGTAAAACCGAATGATTTTTATCTTTTAAGCCCAAATTATTTTTCTAATACTTGTCATTTTAGAATTTTTTACTTTTTTATCTAATAATCTCATTGATTTTTTAAATTAATTATTTTGTAACTTGGTAACACGCGGGGCTTATTTTTAAGATTAATTTTCTCGATCGAGTTTTATATTAAATGACCTTTTAAAATCTTGAAATTTTTTCTTTATTAAATGATAAAAAAATTTATTATAAATAAATGATTCATATATTTAAATATAAATTTACGAATATATATAAATATAAGTAATAATTTAAAATGTATTTAAACTTACTATTTAAAATAATAATAAAACTACTATGTTCATTTTTTTAAGTCAGAATATTCTCGAAATTTTGTCTACTGGCAGGATAAATTTTTTCTAATTTTATTTTGATTAATTTTTTTTTAAAGCACTACATAAGAAATTACAAGAGAGTAGAAAAAATTTTATAAAAAATAGAATGTACAAAAAAAAAAGATTTTTTATTTTTTTTCGGAATTAAAATTTAATATTCAGTCCAATGAATATTGAAATACTTAAAAAAATTTTCATCTTATAGACTTGGTGCTAATCATAATTTTTTTTTTAATTGATAATTTTTTTTTTTTATTACTATGAATTATGAGCAATTTCTTAAGATATTTTTTCTTAGTCAAAATAGGCAAGCGAATTTTACTTACTTTTCAATAATATTAGTTGCATTATTTACCGCACTCAGATAATTTTATAAATGGACTGAAAACAAGATTTTATAACAAGCCAAATTCAAATTAATTCACTTTAGTGAGTTTAATAGAACAGAGTGATTAATAGAAACAATTATTTTCTGCAAAATTAGTGGAGGTATTTGATGAAATTGTTGTATTTTTTTTATAGATATTTATAATTTTTTATTTTAAGTGTAACTTGTTATTAAATCTTGTTTTTTATTTCTTTAAACCAATTTGTTTCATTTTATTAATTAAAATTAGTCATTTTTTATGTCAAATAATTAAATAAAGTCATTTACATTTCAGCTAAATCCAAACATTTTGACAAAACATTTTATAGAATTAAAAAATCGAATTTTAGTCTAACGAAAAAATACTTTGACTGAAGATAAATTTAATTATTTAAAATTTACTTAAGGCTAAATTAAATTAGAAAAATTTGTTCTGACCGGCAATAATTACACTGCTAAAAAAGATATGTATTTTCAAAGTTTTATTATTCTAAGAGAGCTAAAAAATAACCTGAGCTGTAAAATATTGATTTGTCTCGTTAAGTATCTTGTTACAGCTACCGTAGAAATGTGAGAAAAAATTACCATGAAATTTGATGAGCCTAAAAGAACATTTTTCTTTTTTTAACGTCTACGAAAAAACGACCAAGAACCTTCTGTATTTTCTACAGCCTCTAGATACAGTAAAGCTTCGATTACATAAAAATTTCTATAGCAATACATTTTTGTATTCCCTTCCTTTTAGGACCTAACACTTACCTATCAATTAAAGCAAAAAACTAATTTAAATGGATAATTTGAGCTTTATTGGCCTTCTATAAAAAGCAAAAATGTTTCTGAATCAAATACAATTAATTTGAACAATAAAATATTTTATTTTATAAATTTTTGTAAGAATTTTATGCTGATAGTGTGATTCCTTGTCGAATGATAAAATTCTGAAGTTAAAAAATTACTTATCAGTAACATTCCCGTATAAAATGTGTCTTTTCCGGGTATAATTTTTAAATAATTGAGTTTTTTTTTACCAAAATTTGAACCTTCGATCTTTTCTAACTTCAACCTTCCGTAAGTGAAAAAATCTCACGATGAGAAATTTATGATAATAATTATCATCAAATTATGGTAGAATCCAGAATACTATCATTATGGTAAGTAATATTATCATTATTTTAATACTTATAATATTAGATATTAATCTTCGTATCACAAGATGATAATAGTTACCATCGCGGATTGAAAATGATGCTAGTGATTATAACTATCAATAAATGACAGTCATTATCGTCTCGTATTGGAAGTATTCTCTTTAAAATTTGAAACTTTTTATAATACTGACAGAAAAATATTTTGAAAAATTTTTAGATTCCATGTTTTTTAACTAATATAAATAGTAATAATTAAAACCCTATACTTCCACCAATTATCAAAATTTTCAAATTTTTTGTAAATTTTCGCCGAAAACGCATATGAGAAATCTATACATATATAATGAAAGTAGGTTTCGTAGACCGTCAATCACGCAAAAACTACTGAACGTATTGACATGGGACTAGGACCATTCGACGCGAAATGAATTGTAGATGGTTATAGGCTACTTATTTTTTGAATTCCACCAACCCTTCACCATTTTATTTCTATTTAACTTTAATAAACATTTTTTCCCGCTGATAAAAACAAAAGACGAACATTTTTCTTTAATTCATTTGTTTTTTTGTCGGCATAGAAGGAAATAATTTGTATTACGTTTCTTTTTTGAGAATTTAGTTCCATCTACCCACGTGTGGGCGGACGCGTGGGTGGATGCATGGGCGGACGCGTGGGTGGATGCGTAGGCGGATGCGTGGGTGGAAATCTATATATATATATATATATATATATATATATATGCATATATATATATATATATGTATATATATATATATATATACAGAGTGTACCAGAAGTAACGGACGCCATTGTAGCATCTGATAAACAAAATAATTCTGAGACGAAAACTCCTTAGCCATTTTTTAATCAGATGCATAGATAATTAATTATTAATTAAAATAACGTCCTTTTATGCGTTAGAGAGAAAGCACTAGTGTCAAGTCAAGTGCGTTCCAACGAAGACGCTTGCACGTGTGAATGTGTAAGTAAATATGTGTGACTACGTTAGCTATAGAAACTAGTTAGTCATACAGTTAGTTGTGTCTTTGTTTGGCACATACTTTACTGGACACTGGCGCTCTCTCTCTCTCTAACTAATAAAGAGACGTTATTTTTAATTAATAATTAATTATCTATACGGTTAATTGAAAAATGGCTAAGGACTTTTCGTCTCAGAATTATTTTTTTCATCAGATGCTACAATGGCGTCCGTGACTTTTGGGACACCCTGTATATAATATATAAATATATATATATATATATATATATATATATATATATATATATATATATATATATATATATATATATATACTAGGGTGTGCCAAAATGTAACTCTCGTGGAGAACCTTTTAAAATTGGAATTTTTAGTTCCGCTTTTAACAGGGGCTGCATTTGGGCATTTCCTGATATATTTTGGTGTGAGACAATGTATTTGATTTTCATAGAATTTTTTAACAGAAGCTTAGTTTGGGTATTTCCGGTGAAAATTCAAAATTTGGCCGGAAGTGCCCAATTAAATCTCCTGTTAAAAATCCTATAAATATTCAAATGAATTCTCTCAACCGGAAATATCTCAGGAAATGCCCAAACACAGCTGCTGTTAAAAGCGGAACTAAAAATTCCAATTTTAAAAGGTTCTCTTAAAAGGCTACTTATTTTTTGGATTTTATCAACCCTTTCTCATTTTTTTACGATTTACTTTTATACACATTTTTTCCCGCTAATAAAAACAAATAATTCTCATTTTTTATTCATTTCTCTTTAATACGATTTTCTTTTTTTTTTATTACATAACTTTAATATTTGGTTGATTTAACGTCAATTAAAAATATTTTAAGAAAGAAGCTAATTATGTCTGGTAAACTAAGTCTTGAAAATTTATATTTATATGCTCATCGAGTGTTTGGTTATGATAATTGGTTTCATAAAACAAAATTGTTAGATTTCTATGAAATCTACTAAAAATGTTGTTGTTTATAAACTAGGACTTTTTGAAACATAACATTTAGGCCATGTCTATTGAGTTTTAATAACATTTACTAAAAATTTCTTACAACAAACGTCTCTCTTGTAAATAATAAACGCAACTAGTCTTGAAGCATTTAAGAATAGATTATTTGATTACTTGTTTAATTTAGATATTTAAATTATTGTATCCTAATATCAAGAAAGTCATTGTAAGATATATGATAATTGTTCGTCATTTAAGATCTAATATTGTTTGAAAATTGTATGAAATAAACCAAAAATATAAATTGTTAACAACAAAGTAGGACATAACAACAAATTGCTAATTGAATTTTGTATGTGAGCAAAAACATGATTTTTAGTTATTTTCTCAGTTAAATCAAAATCTAAATATTATACACAAAATATAAATAGATTGAAAATTAATCAATCAATATTAAAATAAGTAGTTAAATAAATAATGTTTATCGTTATTTGTACTGTATATTATCAAATATGTAATTTTGTATTTGCCATTCGGCCATTATAGCCTTGGCATAATAATAAATATCTATCTATCTATCTATCTCTAGCAGCGGGAAAAAAGTCATTGTAAGGTTTCCAAAACTTAACATTACATGTAGTTATTCAGTCAACGGACTAAGAATTTTACATACGTGTTATTTTTGCTGATCACCCTGACTCAGAAAGATGATTTGAAATGATTACCTTTATGTTAATTGCACGCCTCATAGCGCGAAGCGCGTGAGGTTGTGCTTTATACTCGACTCGTCAAGGTCAAGCAATTTTGTGATCTTTAAATGTTTCTATCACAACCATATTACACTTATACAATAATATAAGTAGATGTACACGGAGAAAACATTTAAATTAAACCATCTTTTACTTTCTAAAATCATTTCATGTAGCTATTTTGAAAAAAAAAAACGTTTTGAAAAAAATTTTACGTGGACGTCCGGATATCACCCCATTTTGGATGTACCAATGATTACTCCCGAACAAATTGATATTTCAAGACCGGACCTTTTTTATTAGTTTACGAATGCGATGAACTGGGTCCGCATTTCATATCAGTAGCCTAGTTTACGTATTTTTTTTTAAATTGAATTTTTATTAAAATTTATTACGATATAACCGTACAAAGACAAACGAATTTTTCTTATTTGTCACGTGAAAACTATGGCGCCACTTGATAAAGCTAGATTTTTTTAGACTGCGTGCGCATATAACAAGAAAAAAGGGCACTGATATTAAAAAAAAAAAAATACTCTGTAAGAAATTACTTAATTATAATTTTCTTTTTTTTTATCAGTTACACAATTTATTTTTTCTTAAAAAATGAATGAGCGTTATGAGGCGTACACTTTTGGATTTTCCAAACTTTTGTATATTTATATAGTATTCGAATCAGATGCTTTTAAATTATTTCAAATTATTTTAAATCATTTCAAATTAGATTTTTTAATCAGAGCACATAACCGATATATTGTTCTTATTGTGGGATCGCGGGATTGTAACAGATTAAAATGAATGCATTTTCCAAACAATTGATGTGTGAAAAATAAATTTGGCTACTTATTTAAATAGAATTCGTAAAAAACATGTTAAATTTATTTTCTATAAAAAATTGATGTCACTGAGAAAATTTTAACTAACAGAAAAATTCGTCGCACTTGAAGCTCGATAGATTTCAACTTCACTTATGAGACTTGCAATGACTTTAACTAAAACTTTTAATGCTCATTTGAAATCTGTGCAAATCAAAACAATACTCCAATTAAATTTCAAATCTAGATCTAAAAATGCAATTCTATAAATCGCCCAGCAAAGCGGGCGGGTAACAGCTAGTTTTTTATATATTTGCTTATATATTCGCCTATATATTTTCATGTGTTTTCATATATCCATTCATGTATAAAACAAATATAAGTTATTGCTATTGAAAACAGACTAAAATTGGCAAGTTAACGACTTAAATAAACCAATTACCTCTTACTGATTTTCGGAAAATTTAAAAGTTTTTTTTATGTATGAACGGAAACATCCAACATACAAAAAATTGTTTATATACGTTTTCGGCGAAAATTCATATAAATTAGATATACATGAGAAATAAATTTTTGATATATTTGCTTATATGTTTTCATATATGTTTGCGAATATGTTTTCATACATATTTTTTCGTAGGGGTGGATAATAGGCTTGATTAAAAAATTTTGGAGACATGGAAAATAAAGATTCTTTAAAAAAAAAATAATTAGTAACTATAGTAGTATTTTTAAATACAAGATGAAAACCATTAGAAGCTCGGGATGGTAAAAATAGTCTTTGGTAATCATAACAGTTGTTATATTTTATGTAAGTGGTTGACATACTAGAAAATAGTGAATACATAGAGGACGGGCGGGTAAGACAGAGAGGGCAGATAAAATGAATAATCGTTTTAAATCGGTGGTCAGTCGATAGAAACATTTTAGACTGCAATATATCAATCTATTATGTAACTTATACACTTACTGTTATCGATAAAGCATTGGTTTTGCATACTTGTGAGATTTTTTTTTTTATAAATATTGAAATTTAGGAAAAAAATTAAAATTTTCATCCGTAAGTATACAGTGATTATTTTAATGTTGTTAAGGACGATGCAGATTTGATTTTTTTCTTCATATTCGGCACGCGGTTCATATTTTTGCGACGATTGTTTTAATTAAAATGTATTTTCCAATCAATATTCGTTTTGCGCGACCTGAGTATTCGTTTTGCCCGACCTGGTAGGGCAAAACGGATAATGTTGACTTTTTTTTTTTTTAATTTCGAAGAATTTTTTTGTTTTAATTTTTATTTTACTTCAATTGTAAACTTCAATCAACCAAAAAATTATCAGCCAAAGTTAAAAATAGACATGATTATAAAATATATATTTGTTATTTCATTTTTAAATTAACATATCTTTTTTGCCCGTCTTTCCCCTACGCAGGTAGAAAAAAACTATATGACGTATATGTAGCGTTTTTTTTTTTTGCTCGCGGACGTATTTTTTCAGTATGAAATAACGTCGATGTAAATAATTATTTAATTTTTATCCAAGATGGTAATCATTGATCATGAACAATAGTAACTATTACACTGATAGAAGGATTTCTTAATATTTAAGAAATTATTTCTTAAACATCATTTCTTAGTATTTAAAAAATATTTCTTAGTATTTAAGAAATATTTCTTAATATTAAAGAAATATATATTTCTTAGTATTAAAGAAATATTTCTTAAATACTAAGAAATATTTACTAAATACTAAGAAATGATGTTTAAGAAATGATTTCTTAAACACAAAGAAATCTTCTTAAATGCTAAGAAATCCTTCCATCAGTGTATCATAAATTTCTGAGCATGTATAACATATTTTGTACTTGAAAAAAAAATTTGCTGTGCTATAAAAATTAGCAAAAGTTCGCACTTGAATATTATGTAAAATTTGTATTAAAATCGATAAATTAATGCCAACGATCTTGCACTAACTAAAAAATTTCTGGATAATATCACAAAAAAATGAGTGAAAATTAAAAAAAAAATAATTTACACCAATTACACTTTTCACACGTTTTTAATGCACGTAATAAATTAAACCAACCTTCCGAAGCATCGGTAGTGAATTTCCTCAATTCAATGTCAATACTCTTTTTTCCCAATGCCCTGCCAAATAAATCTGCCGCGGAACCATCACTAGGCAGCGCAATTTTAATCTTCCTAGTGTTGAAAAACTCGTCAACCCTCGCGACCAAAGGATCGTCGATCCTCTTCGATCGTTCATGAACACCTTCACTTTCTTGGTCATCCAGCTTATCCAGCGTCACAATGTCCCCGAACAACTTAATACTGTGTAACTTTTTGAGTTCGTCCATCTTGTGGACCATCTGGATCTCCAAGGTTCCTACGTCATCGGGGCGAGTTTCACCCCTCGCGATCACGACCACGCAGAACAAAACTAACAATTTTTTTCTCATTTTCAGTAGTAGGACCAAGCTCGACTATTTAGAGCTGAAGTACTTTTTTGACTGTTTTAGCCCAGAGACATTTTTTCTTTTATATTAAGTTGACGTCAGATGGTGGGGGTGGACCATTTGGCAAAGAAAACGCAATGTTCTTGTCAAGAATTTAAATTTTATTCTTTATATATTTCATTTCATACGGACTATGTCTACATACACCTCTATGAGCCATGTGTGATGCATTACAATGCACGAAGCAAATTTAAAACGTGATAGGTCTCTTTGTTGCTGACCGACAAAATTTTTTCATTTTGTCACACACGCTTTCAATCTATTTTTAATTGTCTACTGGCCAAATAGATTGTTATTATTACTATTATTATTGTTAGTTTTAAAAAAATTTTTCCTTGCAAATATACTATAATTTTATAATGAAAAGAATCAAGTATACAATGAATGAAGGAATGTTTTATGTTTGATGTCAAAGATGAAAATTATTATTTTTAATTGAGCTAATTTTGTTACATTAAAATAATTATTTTGTATATGTATGCGTGTGTGTGTATAAATATAAGGAGGTAACTTTCAGGAACGGATTAGTTTTCCATGTCTGTCGTGACACAGTATACTATGCAAAACGATGTCCTAAATCTTTAGGCTTCAATAAATGGACAATATATGGGCGAGTCTCGAGAATGTATATTTGGAACAAGTGATATGGTAAATTGAGTGATTATGTTAAAGAGAAGGAGAGTCAATTTATGTAAACGAGAATTTAGTTTATTTCATTGACGATTTTCGAAAAAAATTTTATTTTTTTATTTTGATCGTGATTGAATGATTTTTATTATAGAATACCAATATATTTTTATAAAACACTTGAAATTTTTATTCACAAATTCAGATTTTGGGTTAAAACTTTCAGCTGTCTTAAATCCATAAATAATGATAAAATTTTATTGTTTTCAGATAAAACACCCACATATTTATAGAGCATTTGAATATTAACAATGAGAAAAAAAAAATTGAACAAATATGACTTTTCATATCTGCATTTTTTGAATTGATCTTTGAAAAAATGTAATTTGAGAAAGAAAATTTCATTCATTTTCTTGACTCAAGGATCACTTTGAAACCTTCAGTTCTCTTGAGAATTATATCACCTTGGAGCTTAAAGTCACACTCTTTAATATTCGATCTTACCCGAAAGTTTCTCATAATCGTTGACAAAAGAATTTTCAGCTTCAATATTGCATACTTTCGACCAACACACGATCGCGGTCCGGCTGAAAATGGTATAAAAGCATAATAATGACGATTTCTTGTCTTTTCCGGCAAGAAATTATCCGGGTCGAATGTAGTTGGATTCGGGTAAAGTTTAGGTGAGCGGTGAATCATAATTGTGTCCACAATAATTGAACTACCAGCAGGAACAGTGTAGTCTCCAGATGCTAATTTCAAGTCAGTGTTAACATTACGCCCAATAAATGGAACTGGTGGGTATAGACGCAACGTCTCCATCAAGCATTGCTCGAGATATTTCATCTCCAAAGTGTCTTGGAAGGAACAAGGCCTATCATTATCACCAAAGATTTCGTCCAATTCTCGAATGACATTTTCTTGAACGTCCGGATGGCAGCCCATCATTGACAAGAAGAAACTAGATGCAACAACAATTGTATCGTGCCCCTAGAAAATGAGAGTTATGAATTTAAAATCATTGATACGAAATGTGAATCTATTTTTAACACACCTCAAACATGATAGTATTCACTTGATCACTGATTTCTTGTTCAGTTAGAATATTTTCTTTTTGACTTGCTTCCATCAGCCGATCCAGAAACGGTAATCTCTTTTTTTCGGCAATATCATTATCATCGACATCCAGATCATCTCTCAATCCAGCAGATTGTCCGAATGACAAGCCATTTACACTAGTCACCTGTAAATAGTTTATGCAATTGATGTAAACAACAACAACTTAGCGAAATGATCATGCATTTAAAATCTCCCGAGTAAAAACATAAAATAGCCGCAACAGCGCCGTACGGAGTCTAAGTGCCCGCAACAGCGCCGCATCACAGCCGCAACAAATCTGTGATAAAATAAAAAAATTATAATTCCCGCAACACTACCGCAACACAGCTGCACTGTAATAAATATTTCTAAAATACTTCTTAAATCCCGCAACACCACCGAAACACAGCTGCAACAAATCTGTGAAGAAATAATAAAATTGTGATTGCCGCAACACACCCGCAACATCACCGCAACCCGGCTGCACTGTCCCGAGTAAAAATTAAATTATTATTTTCTACTAAAAAATAATAAATTTCGATCGACCGCCGCAACACCGCTGCACCACCGCCGCAACACCGCCGTAACACCGCCGTAACACCGCTGCACTACCTTCGTTTGGTGGTATACATTGAAATAAAATATTTGTTCATTATTCAAATAGCTAAACTAAATTCTTTTAGTTAACTACGACTTGCAGCGCAGTTGGTAATGTTCGAGACTTTCATGCAGACGACCCAGGTTCGAATCCCATCGCAGTTTAATCATTATATAAAATTTTTCCAGGGTATTTCGATAGGCGTACCGCTTCTGTTCAACGCAGGAGACAGAATTAAAAATATACTTCAATAATACGACTAAAAAGAATCAATAATTTCGCGGTACTTTGGCCTGATTTAAAAATTTTTTTTCGTTTGAATATTAGGCATTTGAATAAAAGGAGATTAAACAATAGGTCTTAAATTAAAATTTATGTTCAAGTTATTTATTAATTAATTATTGCGTAGTAAATTAATTATGATGCCATTTTTTGTGAAATTGTAGCTATGCTTTAGCATTGGGGTACAGCAGTGTTGCAGCGGTATTGCGGCGATGTTGCGGCGACGATTTGAATAATATCGAGCAGCGTGCAGCTGTGTTGCGGCGGTATTGCAGCGATGGTTTAGATTAAAATTAAGCAGCGTGCAGCTGAATTGCGGCGGTGTTGCGGTTATGCGAATCGAGAATAAAGATTTCGTGTTGCGGAGATTTTGTCTTCTAAACGGCTGTAGTGCAGCGGTGTTGCGGCAGTGGATAAAAATTTTATTTTTTAAAAATCAATTTTTATTTTTACTCGGGCTCACTTTAGCGTCTTTGTTGTCTGTGGTCTCGATAAAGTTCCGTTTTCCAGCATCATAGTCCATTTTTTTACGATGGATAACATTTTTAGAGAGACTGTGAATGAGATTTAACATTTTAGCTTGATTTTTTCCGTGCTTGGTGAAGTTGAAGATCAAGTCAGATCTTAACCAAAAGCGGGTGTGACGCAAGTGGAGAATATCGCACATTCTAAGAAAATTTATTGTTTAATGATCTAAAGATACAAGTAACGTGTTGAAAAATTTTGTAATTACCTTAATACAGCCAGTACATAGTCGTATCCGCTGGGACCTTGACTAGATTTCGAGACACCCATAACAGTCTCTAAAAGGGAGTGAAAAACTGTTTCACCCAAATAGTCGTGGCAATTAAATTCTTTGTCACCTTCACTACGCATTTTTTTCACAACTGCCTGAGAATTAGCATTGAACTTATCAATAAAACTTTTAAGTACATTCAAGTGGAATGTTGGAGCTATCAATTTTCGATGCAACTTCCATTTTCGACCTTAAATTAGGTTTTTATTTTCCAATATATAATAAATCATCATTTGGGCATGAAAAAATAAATTCACTAACCTTCTGAAATTAAAATACCATTTCCCAGCCATGGTTTGAAAAAGCAGTATTCATTTGATTTATTTATATAAGCATAGCTGGAAAGAATAATTTCAACATCCCGAGGATCTAGGATAAAAATCAATAGTTTTGGACCGATCCAAAATTTCATTATTTGATTGAATTCATTCGAGCGATTCATAATATTGCGAAGTATTCCTAAAACATCAAAAGATACCTTAGTGGTTAGTGAACTTGTAAAAAATATTTTTTTGTTTTATACTTTTACTCGAAATATGTCCCGCGTCAAAAAATTTGATCTGTTTTTAGGATACCTAAATTAAAATTTTCAATATTTTTCATTCAATTTAACTTAATTATGTGTACTCTTTTAAAAGAAATCAGTGGAATTCCACTGATCTCAACCAGTGAATGCAATTTCACTGGTAAATCAGTGAAATCCACTGATTGAATTAGTGAACAAAATATTTAAGCGCATGCGCGCTGATAAGGCCACTTGTTGAATCAGTGAAATCCACTCACCAGTGAAACTGCATTCACTAGTTGAAATTGATAGAATTCCACTGGTCAACCAGTGAAATTCCACTGATTTCTTTTAAGGGATTATCTGTTTTATATAAGAATTCAATCTGTTTTAGCCCGTACTATTCCCAATTCAAACCAATTTAAGACCATTTTTATCATTATAAATGAATTGTTTCCGATTGTTTCTAGACCAAAATCAGATTTTTTTGTCACAATCATTTAGCTGGTTTTGATTGCATCAAGATCAAAAACAGACTAAAACGTTCCATAATTTTCAGTCGGTTTTTGATAGTGATGAGCAAAATCTGTCTTGGTCTTGCAGTCTTGGTCTTGGTCTTGCGATTTTGCAAGACCAAGACCAAGACCAAGATCATTCATACACTAGCAAGACCAAGACCAAGACCGAATAAACAAGAACAAGACCGAAACCAAGACCGACAATGCAAGACCAAGACCAAAGTGCAAGACCAAATTAAAAAAAGAAATATAACTTCCGTTGTAAATAAGATATATGAGAATGTTTGTCACAACTTCTACAAATGTTCTTTTGTAGTTCTGTTTTTTGTGTGTTTAAGATTTTCAATTTATTTTACTAAATATAAACACCAAATATAAAAAAAAGCATCGGTAAACCTTGCCATTGTCTGAAAAGAAGGATCTACAAGAATATTCTTGAAGTAACTATTCTTTTCCAATGTCTGGTTAACACATGGTCGATGTAGAGCTAAACTAATTTTTTACTAAATATAAACACCAAATATAAAAAAAAGCATCGGTAAACCTTGCCATTGTCTGAAAAGAAGGATCTACAAGAATATTCTTGAAGTAACTATTCTTTTCCAATGTCTGGTTAACACATGGTCGATGTAGAGCTAAACTAATTTTTTTTTATATTTTAACATTCTTCGAGTACTTGATACTTTTATTTTCTATAGTAAAAGGTCAATTTATGTGTTCAAAAATTGGAAGGGTAAGTTTTCGAGTTTTCGTAACTCTCACAACTATTCATACCATTTTCTTAGGACGATACGTGAAGATCGTAAACATCTCAGAAAATTTGAGCATTTTAGTACTATATATTTTGAGACCAATTTTGAAGCTTAAAATAAACTTTTTTTTTGTAAAAAATGAGTAACCAAGAAAAAATGTTATTAGAGCAATCTCAAGAAAGTGATAACAATAGTGTAGTGTGTGCGAATAGAGAGAAAATTAATACTTCTGAGCAGGAATTAGTAAGATCTAAGAAACTTGAACAGTCAAATAAGAGTAAATTTAGAAGGTTCTTTGATCTTATTGACTCAAAAGACAATTTATATGGATTATGTAAACTCTGTGAAAAAAGTAAAAAAATTTTAAAAATAAAAATGAAAAATAGGAATACTTCCGGTCTTAAAAAACATTTGTCTGCAGTACATAAAAAGGAATTTCTAAAACTATTCCCTCAAGAGCAGACAACAGCAAATATTGCCAACTTTTTTAAATCGACTGAAACAGGCATAGTAAGTATTTTTAAATATATATTGAATTGATTTAATGCATGACTTTTAATTTTTAAATATCAAAATTTAAAGTTAGAATAAATGCACCAGTAGTTGACCAATTGTATATAAAAGTAATAATCTTATTATTAAATGAAGATAATATGGTTTCTAAATATTTTTTTGACTATAACTACTCTCATAATATGTATAATTCATAGTTGCCCTAAATATTTCCGACTGTTACTAAATAACCCTGAAAACAGTTAATGAAAATTACCGACAGTGTGATAAATATGTGACACTGTCATAAATATGTCTTTTGTTACTATTTTTGATCTCGCTTGTATAGAAAAAACGTTTACCTGAAGATTACGTATCGATACATACTTGTGTTTCGGCTTTGTTGTGTACAACGTTATCGTGTTTGATGTTTTTTTTATATATTAAAAAATAAATTCTAAAAAGTTTTAATCCCTTCAAAAATTATTTTAAGGGCGATAGACACCGTAACAGCCGAAAAAATGGCTGATTTTTTTGACCGGGAAAAAAAAAATTTCGGGATCAGGTTCTTTTGTTCTATTAAATGTACATTGAAGATTAATATCCTAAATTTTCATTAGGAAAACGGTCGGTCTACTTGTTCTCACTAAAGTGACAATAACTCCGAAGATTTTAGAAATTTTGATCTAAAATTTTATACAAATATTTTTGAATGTATAAACTTTGATTTAAAGCGAAAAAAGTTTTTTTTTCGATTTATCACAGTGGCTATCTCCCTTAACATTTATTACTATGTTTTTCTACGGTCTTTGCAAGTAACTAAAATAATTAAATGAATACATATAAAATGAAGAAATACGATATAATTGACTACAGATAAAATTCTTTTATATATTTACGGGTATACCTATATAGCAATCATTTTTTTAAAAAGTGCTTTATGCAGAACTGACGGAATATTTGACATAAAATTTAGATTTTGAGAGCCGAATTAAAATTTATTGTGTTGCTTTAATTGAATTAGTAATTACTCGAAAAATCATGTAAATAAGCTTATTTCAAAGCTAATTATTGAGAATTTTTTTTTAATTTCAGGTCTCTTATAAAAATAAAAGTTTTATAACCACAACAGTGGATTGGATCTCAAAAAAATATCTTCCTTTTTCATTTTTTGAAGACAAAGATACTCAAGACTATTTCCAATTGATAAATCCCAACCTGCAATTTCCAAGCAGATTCACTATTCGCCGAGAAGTACAAAAACGGTTTGACGAGCTTCGAACGTGTATAAAAAGTCAATTAAAAAAATGTACATCAAAAATATCATTTACCATTGATGGTTGGACATCGATAGCCAACCGATCGTTTTATGGTATAACAATTCATTTTATTGATAATGACTGGAATTACCAATCAATGGTACTCGATTTCGTTGCATCCCACGGAAAGCATACTGGTCAAGATATCGCCCAAGTATTCTATAAATGTATAAAAGAATTCGAATTAGAAGGTAAAATCCAAGGCATAACCGTTGATAATGCTTCTGCAAATACAAAATTTATGATAGAGTTGCAAAATTTACTTCCTAATTTCGATGCAGAAAACCAACACTTTCGCTGTATGGCGCATGTTTTGAATTTAGGTGTGCAGGACTTGATGAAAACCCTGTCACTAAACACTTATAATGAAAATGGAAATAATAGTGACGAAGAAAATTTTAATAACTCTGACGACTATAATGAAGAAGAAAGTGATAGTGACGAAGAAAGAGCTAGTGATGAAGAAATGAACATTCAAATTGAGTATAGAAGAGATGGCAATCACGACAATGAAGATTTGAGTACATCAATTACGAAAATACGCTCCATTTTTCATAAAATTAGAAGAAGCGAGAAAATTAAAAAAACATTTCATTCCGCATGTGAAACAGTTAGTCTAACGACTAATTTGAACCCAATTTTAGACTGCCCAACGAGATGGAACTCAACACATGACATGATTGGGGTAGCTTTAAAATTAAAGCAAGGTATTATCACATTATGTAATTGTGTGCTTGAATTGAACCATTTCAAAATTTGGGAAAAAGAATGGACAGTCTTGGAGAAAATTCATAAATTTCTAATTAATTTCAAAAATTTGACGACTCGACTTGGTGGCGATAAGTACGTAACGCTTCCCTTTGTTATAGTTTCATTCAATCTACTTCTCGATAGAATAGAATTTTTGACAAATCAATTAGATTCTAAACATAAACGCACTGCAATAGATGAGCAGCTCATCCTGGGTTTTCAAGCTGCAAGAGATAAAATGCTCAAGCATTACAAAAAAACTAATTGGGTTTATTGTACAACGCTAATTTTAGATCCTAGACATAAAGTCGAAACATTCGATTTAACACCTTGGGGATCGGAGATTAAAAGTGAAAGCAAAAAACGGTTTGAAAAGTTGTTTGAAGAATATCGATTTCAAGAGCCAGTAGGAGAACCATCAATGGACATAAGTGAAGAGTGTGAGGAAGATGAAGACGCTATAGATTTCAATAAATTATATGCAGCTCCATCTTCTTCGTCAGCTTCTCAACTCTCGAGAAAAGAGTTAGAACAGTACTTTAGTCAGCCTAGAGCTTTTGAGCAACGAAGATATACTGATTTGGTGGAAACGTCATGAGCTTCAATATCCCATTTTGGCAAAAATGGCTCGAGATTTTTTGTCAATTTCGGCTACATCAGTCCCAGCGGAGAGGTTGTTTTCGAAAGCATCTCTTGTGATACGAAAGCATCGCAATAGATTGAATAACGAGTCAGCTCAATGGCTATTGTGCATTAATTCTTGGTCATCAAATAAAAAATAATAAATATATGCGTATAAGTAATGTATATTATATTATAATAATATATAAGTATGCATCAAAACTAATAGAATAAAGTAAAATCTTTTGAATAGTGTAAAATAAAGCTTAATTAATTATAGATAGTTATTGTTGATCATTTATAATTTATACCCATAAGAAGACTTGACGAATTTCCAAAACGAAGTAAGTAATTAATAGCAGACTATTTGAGCAAGCCCAAGACCAAGACTGAATATGCAAGACCGAGACCAAGACCAAGACCAAGACTGAATATGCAAGACCAAGACTTTTCTTTAATTAGTCATATCGCCGACTTTAAGTGTTGGGAGTGGTACGTTGGGGTCTTTTTGGTTTCTGGTCAAATCTCTACCAAGCTGGTTTCTAAGACCAGCTTGGGACTCGAACCCACGCTTGGCAGTTGATTAAATAAAATTATTAAAATAAAAAAAAAATTATATTTTCAATGTTGTGATTGATTTTTAGTTCATCTCGTGATGTATTTTTATCGATTATTGTACTAAATAAAAAAAAAAAATGCATGGAACTTTAATTTGAATAGTAAAAGATCGCTCGAAAAAATCTAAACTAATGCACTAATAAATTGAAAAAAATTATGAGCGACCTTTCAAAATTCAAATTTTGAACTGAAATTTTCAGAAACTTATTTTTTTTTAGTCTATAAAATTATACCGTAATGAGAAAAAAAAATTAAAAAAAAAAATTCGATTTTTGACGATTTTTGAATTTTAAAAAAATTTGGAGCGACATGTTAAAAATTTTTTTTTAAGCTGTCCTTTGGAGAGAGCTCTTAAAACATCAAAAACTAACATTTTTTCACTCGAGACTTAAAAAAAAAAAAAAATAGTCGGTTTTTTTGCGCCACCCTAATATATATATAATATATAAATATATGAAAAATTGATGTGGGTACTCAAATGAAAGGTCTCGATGAGTATAATGTCGGAGTGAGCTTATATCTGTAAAAATGTCAATAATTCACAAGATATAAGGTCATTTATTAATTATGAATCTAGAGATAGAGTATTTTCTCTTAATGATATTCTCTTAATAATATAGATGATAGGATTACAATTAATTCAATTATAATGGAACCATCAAATGATGTTTCATAATTTTATCTTGTGAAAAAATATTAATAATTGATAATAATAAGACTTTTTTAGTAACCCAAATCTTGGATGATTGCTATTTTGATAATCATAGTCAATCATTCAAAATAATCAATAACAGCTCTAATATTTGGAAATTTTTATCATATATGGATTTAAACGATTGTGTTATTATTTGTTTTAATATTTTAAAGGAAAAAATGCTCATCACTAAAATATGGATGCAAATAAAGAATTAAATTGAATAAATCTATATTATTTTTTCTTTCAGAATTTTTACAATCTGAGATGGTTACAGTTACCATTTTCGATTATAGCAGTTATAATTTTTAATAATTACAATTATCATTTTCGATAGTAATCGTTACCATTATTAATAGTAACTAGTACAATTGTCAATGATAACACCTATTATTTTGTGACTAATTAATTTTATTACCATTTCAAATAGTAGGAGTTAATATTTTCGTATAGTAAATACTATTATTAATTTTTCTCCGTGTATATATATAATTATATATGTTTATATATAATTAACATATATAAAAATTTTTTCTTTGAAAAAATATTTTTTTTTGGTAATTACAAAAAGTGTAAAATGATGTTTATAATTACGTTTAAATAATTCTGAAATACAAAATTTGTTACATTTCTTATGAGATGTTTTTGTCTACTCTGCTGCTACCTAATAGTAAAATCATTATTTATTTTATTATTTAAATAAGTGTTATATTATAATGAGATTCGGTAAAATAAATAAATTATGAATTATGACTATCCAAATATATTATAAAATCAATTTTTATATTATATTCATGATAAACTCATATGATACATTATGTAGATCATAGAATCATTATTAGCTAAGACAGCAGCACAGCAGACAGAAACTTCAAGACGCACAGAAATCACCAAAGTTAAGCAGCATTGAGCAGGGTTAATAGTTAGATTGGTGACCGCTGGTGTGATAGCCGTAAAATTATAACTATATATTTTTTTTTGCATTTTAATTGGGTACACAGAATTGCGTAGAACCATATTAAATACTCTATATAAAACTTTTATACTTTTATTATCCATGAAATGTTAAGCGATGACAAATAAATATGACCGATGTAAGGTTATGATCAACGATAAGTTTAAACAAAAGAGCGCATGAATATATTATAAATTAATTTACTTTTTCAAATCAATGTGACTTATAATAATTTTGAATAAGATACTTAAGACTCGAAAAAATTATAAGTCGCCATCTTAGTCGACTTTTGGCCTTTGAACATTTAGAGTTAAAATTGTAGATTAAAAACAGTATAAAGATTTCATACTGAATTTGAAAACAATACATATATTGGCATATATGACTATTTCAAGTCTGATATTGGTATTTCAAGTCATGTCAGAACTTATGAAGCCATATCAAACTATATATGTTCAGATATAGTTTGAAATGGCTGAATTTCATATTCAGTTGTATATGAAAGCATCGCAGAAAAAATATTAAATATTGTATATCGACAAATCAGACCATATGAAAACAGTATTCTTACGAGAAGTAAATTATTTTGGATATTTATGTTTAAATAATGATTCTCAAAATTACCATCAAAGTTTTCAGTAAACTCCAATGCGTTTCCAATCAGGGGATACCCAGCAGGACCAGGTATATTTCCAACAAGTTTCAGCATGCGACGATGCGAAACTCTAATGTAGATGTACCACAACACAAGTACTGAAATAAAAAATCCCAAAAATAAAGAAAACTCTGATAGTTCATTGGTCGCTGAAACGATCTATGCTCCATCTGTTAACATCTTGATTGGTAAAATTTGTATAACAAATCCTTTTATCCAAACAATTAGAACAATTTTTTTTCATCAACACCACTAAGTTACTCACCACGGCAGATGCTCTTACTGAGATGTGGAAGTAAGATTGACTCAAATACTATTACGGTCCTTCATTTGAGTTTTTGGATTTACTTTAATTTTATCAACCTCTTTATCTCAATCAAACATTGACCTATATTTCTCATTGGCCTATATTTCTGATAAAATGATGAAAGTAAACAGCGTCAAACTCCAGTATAAACGTGCTTTTTTTCACTGTGTAAGCTGTCGATATGATTTTATTGAACACATGGCCAGTTGAGCAAATAAAAAAGTATTTGCTAGAATTTTATCATAAATTTAATAATTTTCAACTTATTAAAGATTTTTTCATGATTTGAATGTTTGAGACTACATTGAAAAAAACAAATTTTCTAAGTTTTTTAAAGATTTTCCTCTTTAATGATTTCAATGAAAAATTTCCTGATGTAGCCATATATGACTTCTCATTATCAGATCTAGTTATGTGTGATCCTATCAGGCTATTTATGAAAACAAAAAAATAATTTGATGCAATTTTTTAATTTTTAATTTTTTCCTTGAAATGTGTACGTTAAATAACATGTTTTATGAAGAAAAAATTAGGGAAACTGTTGACCCTAAAGGCAATCCCTGCAATTTTCCGCTAATTATATACCTGAGTGATTAAAATTGTACTTATAGCTGTTCTAAGCTTTTGAGCTCTTCGAGCTCAAACGTCTGATAGAAGCTTCATACAACACAATTTTTTGAATTTTCAAACCGCAATAACTTTTGAATAAATTAACAGATTTTTTTAGCTATCTCATTTCAATCAAAAGTTATACATCAATGAAGTCACCGAAAATGTGATTTTCACTATTTTGATAATTTTGAAGAGCTGGCATTTCTAAACTTATTGATGGATTTCGCTCATCTTCAAACTCATTCAAGGTTATTATCTAAAGAATATGTGCAACAAATTTCATCTAGATCCGTCAAGAACTGTAGAAACAATCGTGTTAACATCTCGTGCAACGTGCACTGATGGAAGGATTTGTTTATATTTTTAAATTTAACAATTTTAACAGATGTTTTTGAGATCTTCAAAAAAGCTTAGAACGCGAACTGATCAGACTAAAAATTTCATAGAAATTCTGAAAAAAAACATTTTTTTCCGTTTTTTTCGACAACGATATCTCATGAACAAAAGAATCAATTTTGACTGAATCGGTGGTGATCGACGTGATTTTTAAGCTCTAAAAATTATCTTCTGAAATCAAAAACAATCCATGAAAAAATGTCGGAGTTATATGTAAGAAAAACACTTTTTCCCAAAATTTTCGTTCACGATATCTCACGAACGAATTAACCGATTTTGATTGCGTTGACGGCGATTAATGCAGTTTTTTTAGTTTAAGATCTGATTAGTTTTTGGTATCAACTGATTCAGCAGATTAAAAGTTGTTTCAGAAAAACAATTTTTTATTCTTGAGATTACTCAAAATCTACTGGCCCGAATTAACCGATGTAATTGAAACGTCGAGTATAAGTGTCTGTGTGTGTACTATTTTTTGAAACGTAGCTGTAGCTTTAAATTGTAATTAAAACTTTCAAGTTTTGCTTTCAACATTCAAGTGACGTTATGAGAGCAGTAGTTGAGAGTTTTAATACCAAAGATGTCGTTGTTTTCGAGAAATTTAGCATCTTTACCACAAATAAATGATATATTTCTGACGAATAATAAAATAATTTGAGTCAACTCACGTATTTACTTGTACCAAATGTACAATCGCGTGCATTAATTCGGGTAGATTTTAATGTTTACAGTTTTTTTGCCACTTTTAAATTTGGCCGTTTCTAAACTCTAAACTTTGAAATCTGTAAATTTCCTTAGTATTCCTTTTGTCGATTATTTCCTTAATATTCCTTCTGTCGAGTAGAGGTCAGCTAAGAAACCAATTATAAAACATTTAAGTAATAATTTCGCCAAATTTCAATCTTATAGCATAGAGGTTTATAAATGATATAATTTTTATGATCGCAAGGTTTAGAAACCGCTAGTTTTTTTAATCCTGAGGTTTACAAACGGCTAATTTTATTCATTTCCAAGTTTAGAACCGGCTTAATTCAAATGGCGAGGTTTTCAATCGGCTGAATTTATTATTTTCCAACTTTTTAATTTCATTTTTTTAAATATTTCTTTTTTTCAATTGTTTCCATTTTAATTTGAAAGAATTTTAATAATTCTTTTTTTTTTAATTTGGCTTTTTTAAAGCTAGCGTTATTTTAATAATTCCAAGTTTTTAACTCGCTGATTTTACAAACGGCTCTATTTTTACGTTCCGCTAAATTTACAAACGGCTAAATTTACAGATTTAAAAGTTTAGAGTTTGGAAACGGCCAAATTTAGAAATGGCAAAAAAACTGTAATCATAGAAACCTACCCGAATTAATGCACGCGATTGTATATAGTTGTCCTAGGAAGCCTCTTTTAATATTTCCCCGATGGTATCTGCCTGCCTCTGTGTGTGTGTGTGTGTGTGTGTGTGTGTGTTTTTTTTTTCAGGGGGGGGGGAATCCTTTTTGCGGATTCCAGGCATAGCTGTTTTGCCTGGATATGTGAAGACTCGACGCAGCGTCATACTAAAACTCGACGCTAACGACCCTACTCACTAAACCCTAAACCCCTTTTCTTCTTTCCTCTAACCCCTCATGGGCACCACCGTCAGGCATTACTTCGTGAGGGGAGGAATTAGCTAATGCTAGTTCCTCCAACAGACAACATTGCTTCAACTAGTGAATCTGGTTGCATTCTCTGGTTCAGGATCCTCTCCAACTCTTCACGCTGTGGATCGAAACGAGGACATATAAAGAAAACGTGCTCCGCATCTTCAGCAACTCCTAGGCAGGACGGGCACTCCGAAGAGTCATCGTGCTTAAAGCGGTGTAGATACTCTCGGAAACACTCGTATCCCGACAACATTTGCGTAAGATAGTAATTGACCTCGCCGTGATTCCGGTTAAGCCAAATGTCGATCCGAGGTATGAGGCGGTGCGTCCACCTACCCTTCTCTGCAGCATCCCATTGTAGTTGCCATCGGCCTATGCTGTTCTGCCGTTCTTCAATTCTTAGTTCTTCAGGGCTCAGTGCAGTTGACCTTTTTGGTTGATAAAGGGCCCGTCTTTCCTCTGCTAGAACTCTAAGAGGTAGGGTTCCGGCAATGACGCACACTGATTCTTCTGATATAGTGCGGAAGGCACTAGCTACTCGTAGGGCACTCAGTCGATATATTGGTCCAGCTTTTCTCCATGATTCTTGGGTTTCCAGTGCATCAGCCCAAATGGATATTCCGTAAGTGAGCACTGATGTGACTACTGATAACAATAGTAGCCTCCTGCTCTGCATTGGGCCTCCGATATTAGGCATCAGCCGTGCGAGACTAGCCCTCACTACTGACGTTTTGACACTGACGTGTTCCACCTGCTGCTTGAAATTGAGTCGGGCATCCAGCATCACTCCCAGATAACGGATAAATGGTTGTGATGTGATTTCTTGTTCTCCGACTCTCAACTTGATAGTTACTACCGTTTTTCTACTGGTGATGAGCACTGCCTCGGTTTTATGCTTGGTTAGTTGCAAGTTTACCATGTCCATCCATAAATTGACTCGTCTGAATGTAATATCAAACTAGTTAGCGGAGTTGAAGGTATTCTTGATGTCCAAAGCAGCTACCAAGCAGTATTTCTTCTTTCCACCCTTCCATCTCGTTCCGGCGATTGCATCCTTGGCTGTATCAACAACCAATTTGATCGCATCCAGAGTTGACCGTCCTTTTCGGAAACCAAACTGGTTCTCTGCCAGGAGTGGATCGACTACAGCCTCTATTCTCTGATGAATTATGCGCTTGAATATCTTGCCGGCCGTGTCTAACATGCAGAGTGGTCGGTAGGATGACGGTTCTTCCGGCGGCTTTTTCCCCTTCGGAAGTAGCACTAGCCGTTGCTGTTTCCACTTCTGGGGAAAAGTCCCTTCCTTCAGGCATGTATCGTAAACGTCCAGGAATAATGCCAGTGCTGCCCTAAGGATTGATTTCAGAGCAATATTAGGGATTCCGTCCAATCCCGGCGCCTTATTATTCCCTACTCGATTGCCTGCCTCTATCAACTCGTCCAACGTAATAGTTGGGATGTCTTCAGGGTTGAGCTGCTCCAACTTCTAGGTGAATACCGGCTGTTGGGGAAACAGTGCAGTTACAGTCTTCTCTAGGAGCTGTGGACACGTAGGTGATGGCATTGGCTGGCATTTCAGGTGGGTCATAACCACCTTATACGGTCTGCCCTATGGATCTTTCTCTACTTCTGCGACCAGTTCCTTCCAGCAGCGTCTTTTGCTTACTTTAATGGCTCTGTTTAGTTCTCGACGGGCCTTTTTATACACTGCCAACAGATCTGCGGAGTTAGGTCGTCTGTAGCCACGCTGAGACTTTCTTCTTTTTTCGAGATACTTTGAACGTAGAATGCTAATATGATCGTTCCACTAGTGCACCGGAGGTCTTGTATTTATGCTACGTTTCCGAGACATACTGGTGTCGTAAGCCTGGGTGACTCTTCTCATTAGGTCCTTGGTCTTCTCTTCAGCAGTTTCTACGATGATCGGATCGCACTCTAGGGCTACTACTAAAGCAGTGAGGTCGAGAGATTTAACTTTCCACCCAATCGCGCTGGCGTTCCTGTTGACTCTTGTTAGATTCTGGCCAGTTGATATTTTCCATAGTATCGCATTATGGTCACTGGCTGTGTATATGTTCAATACTTTCCAAGAAAAACCTCTTCGAGCTAAGCAACTGCTGACAAATGTAAGGTCGACAATTGAGTTTGCCTCTCCCTTAGTATACGTTGGCGTGTCACCGGTGTTAAGAAGGATCACGTCCAGTGTGGCCATTGCCTCGAGAAGTGCTTTTCCACGTGTATTAGTGAACTTGCTGCCCCAGTCTGCTGCCCAGGAATTGAAGTCACCAGCTATTGCCACGAGAAAGTGTTTTCTTGCGTCCTTAGTTAGCCGATCAAGGAAGTCTTCAAGCCGGCTTCTTTATTGTTGACTGTTCACTGAAAAGGACATTTACCGCAGGACTAGATGACGGCTTTGTTAGTGCTGTCGGATTCCCAGGTTTGGTTACTCAGGTGTCTATAAGGCTTACTTATAAGTGCTACGTTTGCCTCTAATTCGCGCACAGTTTGCATGAGCAGGTCATGCGCAGCCTCACAATGATTGAGGTTGACCTGCAATATCTTCATGTTCTTGGCTTTGTCATCTTCTGGAGCGCTTCTTGGAAGACGGGGCATTTGTTCGTGCCTGTATGGTGAGCCGCCTTTTCTACGCCGTGCCGTTCAACGCACAGTGTACATTTAGCTGAATTTTTACAATCAGCAATTTTGTGTCCTTCTTTTCCGCACCTTATGCAGTGCTTAGACCGGTCGACTTCGCTTTTGCACTGAGATCCGAAGTGCCCAAAGTGCCAGCATTTGAAG
This sequence comes from Cotesia glomerata, assembly GCF_020080835.1. Classification (NCBI taxonomy): domain Eukaryota; kingdom Metazoa; phylum Arthropoda; class Insecta; order Hymenoptera; family Braconidae; genus Cotesia; species Cotesia glomerata. The sequence continues at coordinate 11,414,091 of NC_058166.1, read as the reverse complement.
CATTGTATGAGTCTCTTCGTTGCTCTCATTCGGCAATTGACCCAGCCGATCCTTATTTTGCAGTTTCCTTCCAGTCACTTTTGTGCTGCAGCTGCTGGTAGTGACACTGTGGCTGTCTGCGTACCCCTAAAGGCTTTACGGATTTTGATTGCCTCTCGTGGGATTTCACAACTTTCTCCAGCTTCCCTCTTTAGAGCGGTCTGAATATGCTCTTTTGTCGTGTCGTCATCGACATCTCGGATCTCGATGGTCTTCTGTGGTCCTTTGCAGATCACTTTGGCCTCCTCCTTAAGGATGTCTGCGATCGTCTTTTGGAGGGCTTGGCCTTTGTCAGTGCTCTTCCTCGAAATCGTAATCAACAAGTCACCACTTCTGGCCTTGTTGATCTTATCTACCGTTGAACGAACCTGCTCATCTGGGACGTCCTGCTTTATGCGACGCAGAATCTCGGCATACTTTGTTTTCTTGGCCGGGCGGATGATCAGTGTGTCGGGTCTGATCCATTTGCGTGGTTTTTTCCGCTTAGGCTCTGGCCTGGGCTCCTTCGGCGGCTGCTTTGAGAGTTGCTCTCTAGCTAGCTTCCTCTTCTCCTTCTTAAACTGTACTTTTTCCCAATCAGTCGCCTTCTTAGGCTCGTCGCCCTGCCCTGCTAGTCGTTGGGGAGGATTTTTTTTCAAGTCCTTTTTCTTTGTGACTTTGTCAGTTGGCTCTGGCGAATTTTGGTCCTTTCTCTTTCCAGGCCTTGTGTCAGTTTCACCCTTGTCCTCAGCATCAGATTCGCCGTCACCGTCGGCTCCAGTGTCCATTGCTTCTTCCGTCTCAACTTTAGTTTGAATGCGTCTTCGTGATGACTGCCTCGTCCAGTTTCTTGAATCTTCCAAGAGCATTAACTACACCAGTTGTCTTGGTCTTTATCTCCTTGTGGATAATGACCTTAGTTTGGACAAGCTCTTGCAGCTCAATGTTCAGCTTTTCAAGGCGCTTCAGCGCTTGCGTTCTCTTCATTTCAGCGCTTGCTTCAATCGCTGCTTGTTGGGCATGAAGCCTGTTTCCACTCTTGTTTGTTTCCTGTAAATTACTCATACTTTTTGATTTACCAGCGCATCGTACGGACTGGAGCGGGTTGTCATAACTAGGAACGGGTGTACCCTCGGAGATAGTACTCCTACCCCAGTTCCCTAAGGCCTAGCCGACATTTAGCCAGTCCTGGAATACACGGACGGACTAGACTCGCTCGGGGCGGTGAAGATTCCGATCTCTAACACTCACTGCGTACTTCCTGATCAAGGCCCGAAGTGGCTGGCTCCTGATCCACTACTGGAACTTACACCTCGGCAGAGCAAGCTCACATCAGCCGTAGCCTGCATCGTCAGAAATAATCGACACGGGTTCCGAACACTCCCAGTGAGTTACAGCAGAGAACGATCGTCTTGCTAGGTTAGTGTGACCAACCCATTAAAGGGGGGAGGGGAGTTTTGTCCACGGGAGCGTATTTTATTTGGCTCCTACCCTCTGTACCTCATCAACTAAGAGACCTAGTGTCATCCAAGGACAGCGAGCGTTCTCCCATCTGCTACGGGGATGTGTGTGTGTGTGTGTGTGTGTGTGTGTGTGTGTGTGTGTGTGTGTGCGTGCGTGTGTGTGTGTGTGACTATGTGACTCGCTTATAACTTTTGAACGACTGAACCGATCGGAACGTACTAAACGGCGTTCTACAGAGTTCCCTCAAACTTAGATTTCCTAAGAATCTGAACCGATTCGAACTGATAGATTTTAAGAAATTTTGAAAAATCTCAAAAAAAATAAGAAAAAAATCATTTTTGAAAGTGGTTTTTTTGAAATATCATTTAAACGCCTCTATCGATCAACTTAAAAAACTAATCCACCCGTAAGCTTGAAAAACCACGCCGATCGTCGCTAATCCGGTCAAAATCGGTTCATTCGTTCGAGAGATATCGTGAACGAAAGAAAACCGAGAAAAGTGTTTTTTTGACATAACTTCGTCATTTCTTTTTGGATCGTTTTTGATGACACAGAATAATTTCAGAACTTAAAAAACCGCGTCGATCGCCGCCAAAAACGTGAAAATCGGTTAATTGGTTCGAGAGATATCCTCGATGAAATATTTGGAAACAAGTGTTTTTTTAACATAACTCCTACATTTTTTTGAATAACTTTTAAACGGCTGCACTGATCGATTTCAAAAACTAATCAGCTATTAGCATGAAAAAATTACGTCGATTACCGTCAAGCCGGTCAGAATCGGTCAATTCGTTCAAGAAATATCATGAACAAAAGAAAATCAAAAAAAGTGTTTTTTTTTTTAATTACTCCAAATTTTCTAGTTTTATCAATTCAAACTTGAAAATTCTTCATGAAACAAAACAATTGTGTCAAATACTGCTAACCGCGTGAAAATCGGCTGATTCATTTAAAAGTTAGTGCAATTTGAAAATTTATGAAGAAATATCATGAACGAAAGAAAACCAAAAAAAGTGTTTTTTTTTTTTGGAATTACTCCAAATTTCCTAGATTTATCAATTTAAACTTGTAAATTCTTCATGAAACAAAACAATTGTGTCAAATACTGCCAACCGCGTAAAAATCGGCTGATTCATTTAAAAGTTAGTGCGATTTGAAAATTTAAAAAATATTGTTCTACAAATATATTTTTACAAATCTAAATAATGCTGTGAAGCAGGAAAGAATAGGAGTTACGGTAATTATTACGTGAAGCGTTCCACATTCACGTAACAGGATATTGGTAGGAAAGGATTGAGAAAGGAATGTGGAGAGGATCATCTTAATGTGAATTTATAGAATATGCGAGAAAAAATTATTAGATAGCTCGGACTGGGATTCGAACCCAGAACCTTCCGAAGACATGTCGGTTACTCTACCATTTGAGCTATCCGGTCTATATTAAATTTCCTTTCGCTTATTCTATATACATTAAGCCACATCGTCCATCTTACGGCAAGCATTTTTACAAATATAAATAATGCTGTGAAGCGGGAAAGAATAGGAGTTACAGTAATTATTACGTGAAGCGTTCCACATTCACGTAACAGGATATTGGTAGGAAAGGATTGAGAAAGGAATGTGGAGAGGATCATCTTAATGTGAGTTTATAGAATATGCGAGAAAAAATTATTAGATAGCTCGGACTGGGATTCGAACCCAGAATCTTCCGAAGACATGTCGGCTACTTTATCATTTGAGCTATCCGGTCTATACTAAATTTCCTTTCGCTTATTCTATATACATTAAGCCACACCGTCCATCTTACGGTAAGCATTTTTATAAATATAAATAATGCTGTGAAGCGGGAAAGAATAGGAGTTACGGTAATTATTACGTGAAGCGTTCCACGTTCACGTAACAGGATATTGGTAGGAAAGGATTGAGAAAGGAATGTGGAGAGGATCATCTTAATGTGAGTTTATAGAATATGCGAGAAAAAATTATTAGAAAATTATACTTACAAAAGGTACTCAATAATAGTCGGTGATTTTAATCTTGATGTTGGCTGTGATAAAGACCGTTATGCTCGAAAATTTGTGAATGAATGTGCCTTACTAGATTTAAAGCAATTAATTAAAGTACCAACAAGATCAACTCTGACTTCAGATACCATTATTGATCTTGTATTTTCCAATTTTTATGTCATAACTGAAGTATTACCTACACCAAGATTATCAGACCACAATATCATTTTGATTAATACAAATATTGAAATAAAACGTGAAAATAATGTTAAGTTAATAAAAAAAAGAAATTTCAAGGATTTTGATCAGGATTTATTTTTTAAATTTCTTATTGATAATTTCAAAGCTAATAATATATATGATTTATGCAAAACGAATGTCGATATAGAAGATATTGATGAATTAGAGATATTACTAGATAAATTTAATGATAGTGTGACAAGTGCTCTTGATGTGGTAGTACCTAAAACTGAGAAAACTTATATAACTAAACTTAAGGATAAAAAATGGATAACAAAGGACTTTTTACAAAAAATAAAAGAAAGAGATCGATTGCTTTTTGTATCAAAAATTCCGGATTAGAGGTTGATATTTATAAATATAAAAGATTGAGAAATGACATTGTAGATGAGCTAAGAAAACTTAAGAGAGCGCACAATGATAATAATATAGATGTTAATAAAAATGATGGAAAAACTCTCTGAAGACAGATAAAGGAACTGATAGGGAATAAAAAAGGCCAAACTATTATTGATAGTATTGAAACTGATGGTAAAATTTTAACTGATAATTTGACTGTTTCTAATGAGTTTAACCATTATTTTTTTGATAGTATCAGAAAAATTGTAAAAGACATAGGATACGTCCCAGAAGATGTTGAAATTGATAATGGTAATAATCTAAAGTGGGATGAATTTGATGAGTTAAATGAAAATGAAGTGAGTAAAATTATAAAAGGCTTGGATGACAAAAAGGGATATAATAACGATATAAATTCTGTAGTTCTAAAATATCTATGGAAATTTGATAAGAATATTTTAATGAATATTATGAAAAAATCTTTAATATCTGGTGTTGTACCGAATTGCTTAAAAATATCCACGATAGTTCCAGTACAAAAAATAAAAAACAGTATAAAAATATCTGATTTCAGACCAATTAATACACTGCCAGTGATAGAACAAGTATTAGAAAGTATAGTAAAATCACAATTAAATAAATATATAGATAAAAATAATATTTTAAATGAGGAACCATCAGGATTTAGAAAGGATTACTCATGTGAAACTGCCATGCAGAGCTCCTTGATTGACTGGAGAAATGATATAGATAAGGGCTTATACGTAGGTGTAGTATTTATTGATTTCGTGAGAGCTTTTGAGATGATAAATAGAATAAAGTTACTGTTTATTTTAAATACACTGGGATTAGGAGGCAATGTATTAAAGTGGTTTGAATCTTACTTGAAAAATAGGAAGCAAGTAGTTAAATTTAATGGTAGTGTATCAGATGAATTGGTAGTTGAACATGGAGTACCTCAGGGCTCCAAGCTCGGTCCACTTTTATTTATTATATACATTAATGAAGTAATAATTTTAATGAAAAGTCAGGGAGTTGTCTACAAACTTTTTGCTGACGATAAATGTATTGATATTTATGACGAAAAATTTTTGATTATTGTGCTAGTTTAATGTTAAATTATAATAATCAACAATTGGCTGTGTTGCAAAAAATTCAAAATAGAGCGATGAGAGTAGTTTTAGGTGTAAATAAATACACAAATATAAAAAAAATGTTAGAAGCACTAGGCTGGATGAGTGTCAAATAACTTATGGTGTATAAATGCTTTATCTTGATACAAAAAATGTTATTGGGACTTGCACCAGCGTATTTAGTGAGCAAATTATCAGCGGCTAGCGATAGACATGAGTACAATACGAGAAGAAGAGAGCTGTTAAGAATTCAGCACACCCGAACACATTCCGCGGAGCGGAGTTTGATTTACCGTGGTTTTAATTGGTTTAATTGTCTTCCAAGTGGCATTAAAAATGAAAAAAGGATGAAAATATTTAAAATCGAACTAAAAAATTATATTAAAATAAATTTTTAGATTGTATGGGTAGGAATTACTGATTGTACAAATTGAATCATTGAATAGATTAAGTTGTCAAAAATGTTTGTAAAAAAGAATAGCAAATTGCTAATGAATAAAGTAATTTATTATTATTATTATTATTATTATTATTATTATTATTATTATTATTATGTTATTAAATGCTCAGGGGGGTTGTCCCCGGAGTCCGATTCTCCGAGGGCCCAGCCTGAGCTCCATCCATTACTGCTGTACCACTCCGCACAACAAGGCGGTTAGTGATCACAGCAGGCCAAAGTCATTTTCCTAAGTAGACGGAGGGAACCTAGTATGACAGCCTTCTGCATCCTGACCGCCAAGAATTCAGCTTTTGATGAGCAAGCTGGAACTCTGGCAAGTGAGGATACAAAAGACTGTTTCATCCCTCCGAGGACGCCAACAATCAGGACGACGAGCTTGACACGGTAACCTGGGTAAAGTTTGCCAATTTCAAACAGGAGATCCTGATATATCTGTCTTTTGTGCTCTTCTTTGGCTGAGATGTTGTATTCAGTCGGGGCCGAGAACTCAATGACATAAATGTCACGAGTAGCCTTGTCGAAGAGCACAATATCAGGTTTGTTGTGATCTATCCGCCGAGTTGTTGCAAACGGCATGTTCCAATAAATTTTGCAACTGTCATTCTCAACAACCTGGGGAATATCTCCTGGCAGATAAGGCAGCACCGGTGTCACGTCAATACCGTAGCGGTGACGAAGATAGTAGTACAGTACTCTCAGGGCAGCATTGTGACGCTGGATGTATGCACCTCTCGCCAGCACAGGACATGCTGACAAAATGTGCATAAGCGTCTCCGGATGTAGTTTACACGCCCTGCAGGTCGTGTCCGGGAGCTGCACCTGGAGCACCTTGCTACGGTACTCTAGAGTGTTAATGACACCATCTTGGCAAGCAAATATGAACCCTTCAGTCTCGGACATCAGGCCAGCTGACTTTAAGAAGGAAAACGTCAGCTGGGTGGACAAGCCATGATCACGCACGTGTTTGAAGAACACGCTGTGCATAGACTTGTCCATCAGTTTGCCTGGAGTAGTTTTTCCTCGGCGTTCCTGATGACGCTCTTGAATTCCTCCTTTCGGAGTTCCATAAGAGCGTTTATTTCTCCAAGACCAAGGGTTCTTGCCGCATATATTGCTGCCTTATATAAGAACGACCCCTTATGCGCATTCTCATGTTTATGAACAATTTGCATAAGAAAGTCATCCTCATCTGCAGTGAAATTGACAACTTCGTGTGTTAAACCCAGGACTAAACGATCGTGAAGCCGCTCCAAGCTCTGCAAACCTCTCCCACCGATCGACCGGGAGAGGTATAATCTGGCGACTGATGAATTGGGGTGCATGCTCCGGTTCATGTTGATAGTCTTACGGGTTCTGATGTCGAGATCTCGCAGATCCTTTCGGGCCCATTTTAAGACACCGAAAGAGTATAGTAAGACTGGGACAGCGAGCGTGTTAGTAGCAGAGACTTTATTTTTACCGGAAAGTTCGGAGGACCAAATTTTCCGGAGTCTCCTAACATACTCGCTACGGAGAGTTGCTTGGACTTCGGAGACCGCATGCATGCGGTGCTCTTCCATTCCTAGATATCTATACAACTCTCCGGCGTCTAATTGTCTTAAAACGCTCCCATCTACCAACTCGACATCATCACCCGTAACAGAGCACTTACCCCTCGCCAGATGTACGACCGCACACTTGTCCAACCCAAAAGACATTCCGACATCCCGCGTGTACTCTGCTACGATGTTAAGAGCCGCCTGTAGATGATCTTCATCAGCACTATACAGCTTCAGGTCATCCATATAAAGCATATGGGTAATCGAGTATTTTCGATCACCCGGGGGCCCCACAGAGTACCCACGAGTTTTACGGAGAGCAACAGATATAGGCAGCAGTGAGATGCAAAACAGCAGAGGGCTTAAGGAATCACCTTGGAAGACCCCTCGTTTGTACTCTACAACTCCGGTTATGTGCAATGCGTTTCCACTTCCAATGTGAAAACGCGTTCGCCAGAGCTGCATTGTACGCCGAATGCATTCCACTATTTCAGGATTGACCCCCAGGCATTTGAGAAGATATAAAATCAACTCATGAGAAGTTGAGTCAAATGCCTTGCGATAGTCGATCCAGGCCATTGACAGGTTGCGTTGATAGTAGATCGCATCTTGTGTGACACATCGATCAACTATCAAGTTCTCTTTGCAACCTGACAGGCCTCTTTTGCTGCCACGCTGTTCATATATCTGTTGCCAAACAGGTTCTATCTCCTGCAAAATACGGTTGTTTAAAATTTTTGTAAAAATTTTATAAACCGCATTCAAGCAGGTGATAGGCCTGTAATTCTTTGGGTCAGACAAGTCACCTTTTTTTGGTATCAGTACGGTTCGCCCTTCCACGAGCCAGTCTGGAATCGGTTCGTCAGCTCTAATGTACGATGTAAATATACGGGCCAGATGGAGGTGGGTAGAAGTAAACTTCTTCCACCAAAAGACATTTATGCCATCTGGTCCTGGGGCAGCCCAATTTTTGCTGCCATTTAGAGCTGAACGAACTTCATTCACACTGACTGCAGGGCTCTCTTCATCAGCATTCTGTCTACGGTGTTCCCGACAGAATGCTTTAAAGTCGTCCAGAGCTGGAGTATTGGCGTTCACGTTTGGTTGATCTCCATACAACTCAGTCCAAAAAGCTTCCACCCGCTCCGGTGTTGGATAATTCCCGGTAACATCGGTCTTTGGTGTCAGAAAGCGTGAAGGGCTGGATCGAAACAACGAGTTGTCGACCAACCGCTTCAGCCTTTTCTCTAGTGACTTTTTGGCAGTCACTAGAGCCCGCAATTTATTGAGAGACTCTTCCTTGATGACAAGAAGAGTACTCTTATTCAGTGTGTGATGACGCCACCGAAGTTCAGCAGCAATGCGCCGAATTCGGGGCGTGCATGCTCTTTGAGTTGTTTCAAACTCAATCACACACTGAATGCGGGAGACCTGTTTCCGGGATCTGTCAATTTTGAGTCCAAGTTGTGAGATGCGCTGTCTCAACCTTGCCTCGATCGAGAGACAATGTCTCTCTCTCGGAAAAGCCGAAACTGCTGCACCATACACAACCTGGCTCACAGTGAGCAGGGTGGAATCCTCCAGGATGTTTGCACGGAGATCTTCATTTACCGCTTCTAGCTGTTGTTGGGAGTAAGTTATCTTTTTAGATATACTTACTTGCCGTCCTATAAATGGATTGTTGTCATCCAAGGAGGAACGGCGTCGCTCTTGGTGTAATTGCGCCGGAAAGGAAAGTCTATTAGACTGCCTTCTATCCGGCACAAGCGATCTTTTATTACGCCGAAGATAAGCGGCATAATTACGCAGGTGTTTAGGCGTAAAATGCTCTAGCTCCGGATGCATATCACTCCAAAGAGTGTGCATCCGGGCCATATAACCGCTCATTCCCGGCTCGCTACGTTGGTAGCACACCAAGAGGTCGACTCGTAGTTCCTCCGTCCACTTAAAGAAAGTCCTTAAAGCGCCAGGGTCGTCATCGTTCATCGGGTCCGGCGTGCTCCTCCCACCTGATGAATGGTCCTTATCCGAAAAGGACCGGTTGTGGGGAGCACTTCTGAGATTACGTCTTGTTGTAACTCAGTATTTCAATGCAGTGGGTAGTTGGCCCACTGCATCGGCTACGTCGTTCGCCTACAGACCTGGTGTTATGGTCTGCGTTTCCCGCGATGCGCCGCTTGGAGGCCACGTAGCAAGCACCGCTTATTATTATTATTATTATTATTATTATTATTATTATTAACAGTATTAAAAGTATTATAAAGGATGTTAAAAACGATGACGTAACCTCCAATTGCAATAATAATTATAAACGGCTAGAAAATAAAAACTATTTAGGGATAAAGACTTGGAAAAAATTTAATGAAATATCGATCTCAGAAGTTAAAGACATTATTGATAATTTGGATGTAATAAAAGGAGCGAAAAATGATTTGAATGCTATTATAATTAAGAGAATTTGGGATTATGATAATAATATAATTTTAAGTATATTAAAATATTCTTTGAAGCTAGGAGTAGTTCCAAATTGTCTCAAAACCTCTATAGTAACACCGATTCCAAAAATAAAAAATAGCAATAATGTTGAACACTTTAGGCCAATAAATACACTTCTAATTCTAGAACAAATTTTAGAACAACTTGTAAAAACACAGTTAGAAAAACATATAGAAGATAATAATATATTAGATCTTGGTCAATCTGGATTTCGTAAACATTTTTCCTGCGAATCAGCTTTACAGGATTCACTTACTAAATGGAGAAAAAATCTAGATGACGGTTTTTGGATTGGAGTGATATTTATTGACTTTGCAAGGGCGTTCGAAACGATTGATCGAAATGTACTAATTGAGCTGTTACAAAAATTAGGACTAAGAGATATTGTATTGGATTGGTTTATTTCATATTTAGAAAATCGTAAACAAAAAGTTAAATTTGGAAATAGTTTATCTGATGAAATTAATGTTGATACAGGTGTCCCGCAGGGTTCTAAGCTTGGGCCTTTATTATTTATTATATACGTGAATGAAATAATTAATATATTTAAAAATGTCGGTATAGATTGTAAACTTTTTGCTGATGATATGGTTTTGTATTTTGCGAGTAAAATAATGAGTAGAATTGTTGAATAGTGAATTAAATAGTGGTTTAGAAATTTTACTAAGCTGGCTTAAAGATAAACAGTTAAAGATTAATCTTAAAAAAACGGTCTATATGTTGATACATGATCAGCGAAGGCATTATGTAAAAGATCTTATCGTTATTCAAGTAAATGGTATTAGAATTAAAGAAGTGACGAGCACTAAGTATCTTGGTGTTATTATTGACAATAACTTGAATTTTAAAGAGCATGCTGATATTGTTACAGGTAAAGTTGCTAGAAAATTAAATATTATCTACAGATTAGGTAATACAGTATCTTCATATGCTAAAAACACAATTTATAAATCAGCAATAGCACCACATTTTGACTACTGTAGTTCATTGATGCTAAACTTCAGTAAAAGTAAGCTTGATGTACTACAGAAAGTTCAAAATCGGGCTATGAGACTTTAGGGTGTCCGTTATTTCCCAAGTTGACTTTTTTTTCGCGATCGCCCCCTGGATTTTTACATCTTGACCTAAAAAAAAATATCTTACCCAAATAAGCTCTTAATTACCAAATTGAACCGTGCCGAAGTCGAGTTACATTTCCCATTTAAATAACATGGGAATTTGGAACTTTTTGCAATTATCTGTTTTTCTTCAAAAAAAATGTCACCACGATTATGATCGGTGCATATTCTGATGAGAAATTGAATGCTCTACAAAAAAGTTCTCTTATAATTTTTCGATAAAATCATTCCTTTAGAAGTTATTTGTGGTTAAAGTTGTGTTTATAGTTATTATCATAGTTTTGCAGTCTTGCTATAAAGTTTTTTGTCTTATAATCATTTATTTTATCTATAAATGTTCCAAAAATTTTATCAAAATGATTAATAGTTACAGTAACGTTAACAATACGATGTATTGAATACATTTTTAATAATATTGCCGCTTATTTGTATTTTTTCTGTCTCTATTCACATTTATTTGTTAAGCAATTTTTAGTCGCATTATGATAAGTATTCATGAATTTGTTTGTTTTTGTTTTCATGAATAATTTGCACTAAATATTGTTTTTGTTCTTTTTTATGCGTTAAATTGTTGATGTATTTTTGAGTTCATCAAAGCTCTCTTTCGGCTACATTGTTAACAATTGTAGATTATTAACAATGTCTAATCCTTCCAAACAATTATTATTGGTGGCTCATATTTAAGAAAGAAATCAATATCTTTTTTTTTGAATTGATAATTTCATTATCTGCATTAACTATATAGCGTTCAGGGGGAATCAAAATCGAAATTTTCATCACATTTTAATAATTCAACGTAGTTGGATCCTGCAAGACATATTTCAAGAAAATTATGAAATTTTTTTTATTGAAAGATAATTATATTAATGATTCACCACCAAAATTTCAGATCAATTCACCACATTGTTTTTAAGCAATGAATTTTCGAAATTGCAACATTTACACGCAAAGGTATAGAAAGATGGTGAAGTTATATAACTTTTATATGTGAAGTTATATACTATAGTATGAAGTTATATACTATAGTATGAAATTATTTGCATCACTCGAGTGGTATGGAAGATTTCATACTAACTTTACCATCTCTCTATACCTCTGCGTATAAATGATGCAATTTCGAAAGTTAATTTCTCAAAAACGGTGTGGTGAATCGATCTGAAATTTTGGTAGTGAATTGTTAATATATTTATCTTTCGATAAAAAAAATTTCATAATTTTCTTGGAAAAAGTCAAATCAGCTTTTTCACCAGTTAAACACCACAGATGGTTTTTGAATTTGTGCAATACTGCCTCAGAAATTTTCTTAACGGTCGTCCTGTAATGATACAGTCTTTATATAATTTATATCTTGGTATAGAGCTGATGCTGCAAGAGGTGCCAAAAACCAAAATGATACATAAATAAATACTATGAATGAACAAATATCCAAAAGATTTTGTTGCGTTTCAAGATCTAACTCGAAAATGTCCCGAAAAATATATATTTTCAGTGAATAGATCGCTTTTGACATCTAGCGTGCATGGTGAAATGCAACTGGTTTATAAAATTTGATTTCATTGGCACTCTAATAATGCAACTAAAAATTGCTTAACAAATAAATGTGAATAGAGACAGAAAAAATACAAATAAGCGGCAATATTATTAAAAATGTATTCAATACATCGTATTGTTAACGTTACTGTAACTATTAATCATTTTGATAAAATTTTTGGAACATTTATAGATAAAATAAATGATTATAAGACAAAAAACTTTATAGCAAGACTGCAAAACTATGATAATAACTATAAACACAACTTTAACCACAAATAACTTCTAAAGGAATGATTTTATCGAAAAATTATAAGAGAACTTTTTTGTAGAGCATTCAATTTCTCATCAGAATATGCACCAATCATAATTGTGGTGACATTTTTTTTGAAGAAAAAAAAATAATTGCAAAAAGTTCCAAATTCCCATGTTATTTAAATGGGAAATGTAACTCGACTTCGGCACGGTTCAATTTGGTAATTGAGAGCTTATTTGTGTAAGATATTTTTTTTTAGGCCAAGAACTAAAAATCAAGGGGGCGATCACGAAAAAAAAATCAACTTGGGAAATAACGGACACCCTAATGAGACTTATATTAAGTGTAAATAAGTATACAAGTATAGATAGCATGTTATCAACTTTAGGCTGGCTAAGCATTAGACAACGTATGGTATACAACTGCTGTATTTTCATACAAAAAATTATAAAAAACAAAGCACCACGATACTTGTTTGATCAAATAATCAAAGCGGAAAGTAAACATAAATATAATACGAGAAACAAATCTTTATTGAACATTAATCATACTCGCACTCGCTCTGCAGAAAAATGTTTAAATTATAAAGGTTATGAATTATATAATAAATTACCAAAATGTATAAAAGATGAAGATAGACTTCCATATTTTAAAAGAGATTTAAAAGAATATTGTAAGCGGTTTTATAAATAATATATATGTCTATTTTTTAATTGTTTCTTTTATTACTTGTATTAACAAATAGCAAAAAAATGCTAAATAAACAATTATTATTATTATTGTTGTTGTTGTTGTTGTTGTTGTTGTTGTTGTTGTTGTTGTTGTTGTTGTTGTTGTTGTTGTTGTTGTTGTTGTTGTTGTTGTTGTTGTTGTTGTTGTTGTTGTTGTTGTTGTTGTTGTTGTTGTTGTTGTTGTTGTTGTTGTTGTTGTTGTTGCTGTTGCTGTTGTTGTTGCTGTTGTTGTTGTTGCTGTTGTTGTTGTTGTTGTTGCTGTTGTTGTTGTTGTTGTTGTTGTTGTTGTTGTTGTTGTTGTTGTTGTTGTTGTTGTTGTTGTTGTTGTTGTTGCTGTTGCTGTTGTTGTTGCTGTTGTTGTTGTTGCTGTTGCTGTTGCTGTTGTTGTTGCTGTTACTGCTGTTGTTGTTGTTGTTGCTGTTGCTGTTGTTGTTGCTGTTGCTGTTGTTGTTGTTGTTGCTGTTGTTGTTGTTGCTGTTGTTGTTGTTGTTGTTGCTGTTGTTGTTGTTGTTGCTGTTGTTGTTGTTGTTGTTGTTGTTGTTGTTGTTGTTGTTGTTGTTGTTGTTGTTGTTGTTGTTGTTGTTGTTGTTGTTGTTGTTGTTGTTGTTGTTGTTGTTGTTGTTGTTGTTGTTGTTGTTGTTGTTGTTGTTGTTGTTGTTGTTGTTGTTGTTGTTGTTGTTGTTGCTGTTGTTGTTGTTGTTGTTGTTGTTGTTGTTGCTGTTGTTGTTGTTGTTGTTGTTGTTGTTGTTGTTGTTGTTGTTGTTGTTGTTGTTGTTGTTGTTGTTGTTGTTGTTGTTGTTGTTGTTGTTGTTGTTGTTGTTGTTGTTGTTGTTGTTGTTGTTGTTGTTGTTGTTGTTGTTGTTGTTGTTGTTGTTATTATTATTGCTTTTAAGGGAAAAAAAATCATTTAAATTAATTAACTTTATTGGAATAATAATTTACATAAAAAATTCAAATTACAAAAATTTATTGAAATAAATAAATAATAGAGATCTAGCAGTCATAAATAAATAAAAAATTAAATACTTATTTATAACTATCAAATAAATAAAAATTTTGATAATTAAAATAAATATTACCGTAAACTATGAAATTAATTTAAGTATGAGAATGTTTAGATATGAATATGACACTTAATAGCTTAACAGCCTCTCTAATTTATTCATTGTCAGGGACATGGGCCGAGAAAGCGAGTTTCTGGGCAATCTTTTCGTCGTCAAAGCTTCTTTTGTATTGGTATCCACTGTTACCAGTGGCTACATTTGGAGCCCATGAGTTTGATGACCCGGGAGCGTCGTAGTACGGTGCTGGTGGTTGAGCGGGGTAAGTAGCTTTGCTGAAAATGTTACCAACTCCCGATCCAATGCTGCCACTTCCAAAGAGTTTCTGGAATGCCAGAGTTGCGGCGATCAACAGGGCGACCTTGCCAACAACCAAGGCCTTCAGCACCAAGAGACCGAGTCCTCCAAGTAAGATTGGGATCAATGCGAAGATTTTAAATCCAGCTGCAGCGATCAATGGAAGAGCAAATTTCTTGATTTTGGCACGACCTTTAACAGAATTTAATTATTAATCATTTTTGTTTAATTCATAGTGATTAAAAAAATGTTTGGAAAAATTTAATCAAAAAAAAGAATCTGTTGTACTGCGAAATGAAGTATACGTTAATTTAATCTTACAAAATAATTCTTTGAAATAAATCTAGCGGTATTTTTTCGATCTAAAGATAGATTCTCTTAAAGCTTCAACTATTTTCTTGTAGAAAATTTAAGACCTATCTGAGGCAATAAAATTAACCGTTACAATCTTCCAAGATACTAAATTTGAATTTCTTCCCAAAAAACTATCATGGTTACTCTCTAAAAATTTGACCTTATTTTTTGTAACAATTTTTTCCTACCAAAATTTGTTAAAAAACAAGACCTCTATATTTTAAAAAAAATAGTTTAAATTTCAGAAAACAATTTTGCTTTCATAAAAAAAAATTGTCTTTAAACTTTAGTAAAATTTTTTAATAATTAACCCCTCAATTTTTAATCAAAACTTTAAAATTCATGATTAAATTTCGAGCCATAACTTTCTCCACAAAATTGACGAGCGAGTGAAAGTAAGATTTATTACACTCGATCACGAATTGCATGAGTCACTTGATCTCAAACCATAACTCTTTCAATGTAAGTAAAAGTAAGCCGATTAATGCCATTACAAAATAACTAATCAGCTTATTTTTCAAAATGTTAGATCTAACAGACATATAAAAATTTTTTATTATTTTTAAACTAAAATTTTTTGAAAACTTGCACTTATAGTTCTTCAAATTATTTACTAGTATATTTGCAAGTTTATCTTTTAAAAAATTCATGTTTCAAATTATCGAAAAAAATCAAAAAGCAAACTATTTTTTGATCGTTAAAAAAAAATAAAATAAAATTAGCTGTCTGCTTAAATGATCCATATAATTTACTAATAAAATTACCTTCAGTCAAGGCACGTGAGATGGACTGTTCAGGGACATTGATCTTGAGACTGTGGCTCTTGAAGAAAGATACAGCTGAGTCATAGATCATGGCAGCGAGTTTCAATGCTCTGTCTGCGTTTTCTCTTGGCAGGGCGTTCATCAGATCGGTTTCCGATTCGAGAGCTTTGCCCGATCGTTCAACTGTTGAATTAAATAAACAAAACAATAAATAAAATTTTTTCACTAAAAATAATTAACTTGAATATAAAAATTACTTACGTGGCGTGTCACGGTTGAAAGTGACTCCAGGGAAGAGTTCAAAGGAACTGGACCTAGCAGCCCTGGAGATAGCACTGTTTGCTTTGATCGCAAAACAACTCAACATATTTTCGTCTAATCCAAGGCAGTCCAAATTCGCGGATTGGAACTCGGGGGCTGGAATGGCGAGGGCCGAAGCCACAAGAAGACTCAAAACCACAAATGTATTCATTTTGATTTCTGATTAATAAAGTGTCAACTTGCACTCACGGAAGTAAATCGACTAGCCGATTTAAAATTGAGATCACTGATCAAACTGTCTCCGGAAAATTTGGACGTTGAATGTGCGTTGGCCCTCCCGGCTTCAGATTTTATAGTTGAGCACGGGCGTCTCCCACCTTCTGGGTCCCTAGCCCCTAGTCAATGTCTCGGCTCATCTCATTTCAATCTACCTGTACAATATTATACACGTGTACGACAATACGACTAATACACCTATCGGTATAGGTATGCTTGTACCAAACAGGCCAATACCAGCCGTTACTATGGAAGACAACAGAAAGATTAAGAGAGAAAGAGTAAGAGAGATAAATCTACTTACGCAGTACGCACGTTATCTTTCTACTTTCCACGTTAATTTCTTAAACAAATCCAAATCCAAATCACCAATACTAATTCTAATACTAATATTAATAGTTGGTGTTAACTTAGTGTAGATGCTGCATTGGCTCTCATTGAACAACCATATACTTATGCTCCAATGACTTTCGTCTCTATTGGGATAACTTACTTTTTTATTTAGGTCCCATTGGGAATTTTTTTTATTTTCTGAGTCATATTAGGAATTTTATTTTTTCTTTTAACCGTAGGAGGCATTTCGTTGTTTTTTTTTTGTCACACTGGGAATTTCTTTTGGGCTTTGTTGGGAATTTTGGTACATTTTTTTTTGACCGCAAGGGAAATTGGGTTGTTTTGTTTAGCCTCATAAGAAATTTTATTTTTTTTTATGGCAAACGTTTTTTATGTATATTAAAAATTTTAATTACTTTCATCCTATTTTTATTAAATAATCTATCTATGAAAATTTTTAGTACGAATTTTCAAAAAAAAATAATTTGAATATATTATGAGATCTTCTTAAATAATAGATACTGTTTTTTTACTTTGATTTAGTTCAATAATTAAATAAAAATTATCTTGTTGATTCAGTAAAAGGGATTGTAATTATAATAACATGAAATTTAGAATTTCAACTAACGCATTAGGAATTACTTTTTAAATTATTAATCCCGTATTTTGGATAGAAAAATTATATTTTACTGTTTTTAGGCGTCCAAATTTTCAATAAATTTATTTGTTAGAAAAACTAGCTCAAAAAATTATAAGATTTAATTTAAACCGAAAATCCATCTATAAAATATCAGTATAATTAAAAAAAATTCATTAATTTTCATGGAAAAGAAATTTTTTTTTCCTTTAACAATAATTATCATCAATAGATGTTAATATATCTCTATCAAGATTTTGCCTGCCTACATTACTAAAAAAATTAAAAATTATTATAAGTCAAAAAGTGTTTCTCAAAAATTAATATTGAATTTTCAATAAAATTTTTTTTTTTTCAAAGTATTAAGCACAGTAATTTTTAAAATGTCCTAAAGCTTTTCTAGATTTTAAATTATTAATAACTTTTCAATTTTGGCTAAAAATAATTTTTTTTAGATTAATTTTATAAAACTTTTAGTAGGCGGAGTATTGTTTATTTCGTTTCGTAAATTTTAAGGACGACATTAATAAGATGATCGAATGTCATAATACTCTTTAAATGAATTCTCTCCATGTTGGATAATTCAAATTAATTCATTCATAAATTCTCTACAATTATGAATGAAAAATAAAAAAATAAATTTTTTTACTTATTAAAAAAGTTAAAGAAAAAACTAATAAAAAGAAATAAAGTAATGAGTTATTTATTTATAAATATTCAGGTGTTTCATGGTCCTCAATCTCCGACAACATTGTTTAGAAAAAAGTAAGTACATCGATTGGTTAGATACGAGGTATAGGTGTATGCTATCTGTATTGTAACCCAGAGATTGATTGTAATGAATGGACCGGCACAAAAAGCATTAACTACTTTACTGGACACACATTACACGGCTGATTATTCATCTGCGTTTCTTATATTAATTTTTACCGAGGATAGTATATATAATATAACATAAATGTTTATACCCGACGACTTATGAAGTTAGTGAATTTCTATTTATCAAATTTTCTGTTAAAAAAATGATTACCAAAATAAATTTTTTAATTTTTTATTAATAATTAACGGAACTGGAATAAGAAGAATTTAAAAAATGTATAAATAAAAATTTGTGTTTTAGATTTTATAGAAATAATTTAACACCCCGGTATAATATAAATTCTCGGCAGGCGTTCTCCTTGACCCAGAGACAGGAGTTATAATCCAATAGGAGAAGTGAACTCAACGCTTAACTTGTATCTGTAAATTGCGGTCAAGCAACTCGGTTATGTAATAGCGTAATGAGAGATCAAAAACCACCTTCTATTTCTATCCATTATTATCATTATCTGTTGCTATATTTATTTATTAATAAATGAAAATTTCCAATTTTTTCGATGATTTTTGATAGGTTGTATCACAGCGGAAAAATTTCGTACACTAAGAGAAAAAATTTCTTTCGAAAAAAATGAGCAATGTTATAATAAGAAATTAGTTTTTTGAAAATTTTTAACAATTTTAGTTCTTAGCTGAATAAATAAAAATTTTTCTCATAATAATCTTCTTGTTGAAAAATAGATTGTTTATTTTGAAAAAAATACAATTTTAGTTAGACAACTTGCGAATTTTCATCCAAAATTGTTTTTTTTCCAAGTCTAGAATAGTTATTTATGTACCTTGGGCGAGCCATGCGCCAATACGGTCGAGGTGATAAATATTTTCAGCAGGAATAGTATAAGGCTGAGGCCCGATAGGGCCGAGGCTTTATATCCCTGCTGCAAATAATTATCGCCGAGACTACTATAACCGATACTATTCAACACAGAAGTAAAGTTGAGGAAAATTTTCATTCCTTCAGCTAAGAACTAAAATTGTCGAAAATTTTCAACAAATTAATTTCTTATTACAACATTGCTCATTTTTTTTCAAAATAAATTTTTTCTCTCAGTGTATGAAAACTCAAAACAAAAAAACAAACATTTAAAGACAGTTTCAGAAACGAGAAAAGATTTTATACAAGATAGTTTCAACAATTTCAAAAAAAGTTTTCATTTCGACTCTTACCATTAATTTGAAAAGTATCGAAGATGTTAATCTTTTTTTTTTTTTTTTTTTTTCTTAGTAAATCAATTGTAAGAACTTTAATAACTCAATGTAGCCTCAATAGCCATTTGAAGTTGTAGATCTATCTGGTGAACGATTTTTCCGGTTCGATTGATCAAAATTTTGAAAAAAATTCAGGAACATTTGCAAATTTTTTCGAGGCTGAAAAAATTTTTTAATTATTATTTTCACACAATCAATAGTGAGTATAGTAAAAAAAAATTAGATTTTGAAAAAAATCTTTTCTATCTCAAATAATTTGTTGGTAAAAATTTTTATAATTTTTTTTTCAAAAAAATTCGACCAAGGTATTCCATTGAATAAACGTACCTTTGTCAAGTACCGTTTTAAATCATTTAATCATCGTATTGGAATGCATTTCTCGGCGTAAAACGAGTAACCAGAGCTCTGATACTCGTTTCCGTTTCACCAAACGTTCAATCATTTGCATATGTGTATAATATAATACGCGGTTGGAATTGTTAAAATGGAAAGTAACCCGAAAGTGTTTGTCCGCTGCTTACCCAGCCCGCGGGTTTTTTCTTTTTCAATGACGTAGACACGCAAGCCGAGCGAGTGTTGAAAAGAGAAAAGGAATGACGATAATACATTGTGCAAAACAATTATTATTATTTGAAAGATAATATTGTGATGAAAGGTATGTAGCACGCGTTAAACAGAGAAATTTTGTCCTGTCAAACACATCCAGACAATGTCTATCGTATGCGCAATTTTTATGACAACTCTGCACTTTTGTTTGCTAATTTTTTTTTACTTCTTTTTATTTTTGAAAGGAAGTGGGACACTATTGTTGACTGTAATTGATTTTTATCGATTAGCATAATTAAAAAGTTTAAGATTACTTGACCTATATTACTTGATCGATACAATGTTTAAAAAAATTTTTTAATTCAGTCTTAGGCCGGAATTTTAACCGAGCAAGTAATCTTAAAAGTATCTAAGCTGTCACAGCTATTTGTCCTATTTAAGCAGGTCTGGACGATAAACATTTTGAATTTTTTGGAACTCGGTTTTGTCTTGACCAAAAAAACGAATAAAGTAAATTTTTTATGACCGATAAAATGCGGCTTTTATCTCGATGATTGATACATCGGGAAAGTTTTATTTAAATTTAAATTGAAGTTGTCTTTTATCCGGTCTTTAGTACTCATATCATCTGCCACGCCAGTGTCCGGAACTGATTATATCGGAGTTTATGATCATTCACTCGCTGGTTGTAATGACATTGTTTGGTTTCTTGAATTCTTTCTGTTGCATCACTGAGATGTGACTTTAAAAATTTTTTTACTGTTATGAATTTTTTTTAGAATCAAGTCTTTTTGTAGACTTCATGCATATTTTTTCTCTTAGTTCTTATAAGTGATGATTTTTATTATTATTATTACTATTACCACTTATTAATGATATGTTTATTTTAATCATCCAAATTTAAATTTTGTTTGGAAAAAAGTATACTTATAAGTTTAAGGAAATTAATTAATTTAACTTAACAAATAGTCTAGTCGAGAAGTGAGTTTTCTGCGAAAAATCGCCGGTCCAATCTTAAAAATATGGCGATTGATGCATTGGATTCAGAATTTAATTCTGCGAAATGGGTAATTTTTAATTTTTCCTACATTAAAAATTTCATTTGTTATAAACAAAAAACGAAGAGACAAAAAGGGAGTCTCCGTTTTTTAGCTATAACTTCAAAAATATTGAAGATATCTGAAATTTGAAAAAAGATTCTAAAAGAGGAAAAAATTTTAGTGAAAGAAATCTCGACTCCCGGAGTTGTAGCTCCATTATTTATAATTTTAATTTAACGTTGAAAGTTAGGCTCCGTGCGGCCGTTTCGGTGCCTAGGCGTCCCCGCCAAGCAAAGTATGCAACACAAAATAATTTTTTTATAACATTCAATATTAATTTAAAAATCTGAATAAATTATAGTGTCATCTAGACACTTGAAGGAGTATGGCCCCGCCAAAAAAAAAATTTTTAGCTTGATTTTTGTTTAAGTTATTCAATTGTTAATTAACTAATTTTTCGTAGACTTGAGTTTTCATAAAATCTCTTATAAATGTTTAAAAAATGTGTCTATAAATTTTTTTTTTTTTTGGAGCTCTTGTTATATAAATAATGAACAAGACCGCGTAGTAAAAGTTAATAAATAGTATATTACACACCTAGGGAAGTAAAGTAAGAAATGTCTCAGATCACATGTAATTGTTGGCCGAGGCGAAGCCGAGGTCAACAAACATGTGATCTGAGGCTTTCTTATTTACTTCCCGAGGAGTGTATACTATTTTTTTGTCCGACGAAGGCGGAAAGCGGCAACTTAGTTTAGCGCAGCGGGACGAAAGTTGCCACTTTCCGCCCGGAGGGCAAAAAAAGTTTTTTCATTTGTTTATAATGATTTTTCAAAGTTATCAAAAATTGAAATATCCGGCTAATGTTATAAAAAAAATTGTTTTTCCTAAATTTTTAATTCTGGTTGTTTTTGTATTGATATATTGCGTCTAGTAGCTTGGCTAAAAAATTTCTAACATTAATTGATTAAAAATTTGTTATAAACAAATAGACAAATTGAATATTTTTGAAAATTTTTTTTTGCCATATTATTGTCTTAATAAAATAATGATTTTTAAAAAAAAATTTTTTTCTTAAAAAATTATTAGGTGACTGAATGGTAGTTACGGACAATGTCTCGGATATCTTAACTGGTAGAGCCTTTGGCGAGTAACCAAACGATCCGGGTTCGAGTCCCGGTCTGAGCTGTCTGAATTATTTTTTCGGTTACCGAAAAATTCCTACTGAGTAAGGTCTCCCCTCGTCCCTTTATCCATTATTTTCCCAGTTCCCAAATTTATCTTTAATGACAAATTTTGCTATGAATTATGGCTAAATATTAAATTTGTCAATAATAATATTAATATATAATCTATCATATTACTACTTTCTTTTGAGAAAAGATCTTAATTTAATTAATTAAATTTACAGTTATAAATATATTATAAATTAACTCTGATTTTAAGAATAAAAAAAAAAAAAAAAAAAAAAAAAAAAAAAAAAAAAAAACAGAAAAATGAAATAATAATCGTAAAAATCTGTTTTATTATAAAAATGAATTTATTTATTTGAGAATATCTATTAGAATAAAAAATATTCTTGTTTTTTTTTTTTTTTGTAATTTAAATATTTAACAAGTCTCATTTCATTAAAATAAATATTCATTTTCTGTAACTAACTTAATTTTAACCTAAAATCATTGACACATAACAAAACAGATACATTCATAACAATCACAAGTAAGGTTAGGCTTATAAACATAAGTAATAGAGTGAGCGCGACTACCGACTTTCGGACTTTCTGCCGCCTCGTGTCTCGTTGTCAGTGCATGAATACATTATTTCGGCTCCCCGTCGTAGGGCGCATGCGCGACTTGATCACGCCATAAAACTGAGGCTTTCTACCGTGAAATCGCAGCGGAAACTCCGTACTTTCGACCAGCGTAGTAAGAAATAGTATATTACACACCTGTGGCAAGAAAATGAGAAATGTCTCAGAACACATATATGTTGCCCGAGGCGAAGCCGAGGTCGACATATATGTGGTCTGAGATATTTATTATTTTCCTGCCATAGGTTTGTATACTATTTTTCTGTCCGACAGAGGCGGAAAGCGGCAATTTCGTTTAGCGCAGCGGGCCGAAAGTTGCCACTTTCCGCCTGGAGGGCAGAAAAATAATTTTTCTGCCCTCCAGGCGGAAAGTGGCAACTTTCGGCCCGCTGCGCTAAACGAAATTGCCGCTTTCCGCCTCTGTCGGACAGAAAAATAGTATACAAACCTATGGCAGGAAAATAATAAATATCTCAGACCACATATATGTCGACCTCGGCTTCGCCTCGGGCAACATATATGTGTTCTGAGACATTTCTCATTTTCTTGCCACAGGTGTGTAATATACTATACCTTATCAAAGTTGAAGTGGTCAACTATTTCATCAACTTTTAAATTGTTATAACTTCCGAAATATTGATGATACGGTCTTTGACATTTAAGACGATCTTTCAAACAATTTATTGATTTTTAAAAAAAATTTTTCATATGCTCGATATCTATTATGGTTCAATTTTTATAAACATTTATTTATAAAAAAATCGCATTACTTGAATTTTTAAATAATTATATCATTTAAACTATTGAAGTTACGGCTTTTATGATTCCGGACAATTTTATAGAGTAACTATTAGGCTACCCAAAAATAATTTTTTTATATTTTTGATTCTATTTGTTAATCAGTTTTTTTTATTTATTCCAAGTATTACACGGTTAAGGGTACATTTTCTGGATTTTATTGTCCTTATTTTCTTACCTAACGCCAATAATTTATGTCAAAATTTTTAGTTTTTAGTTTTAAAATTACAATTACTTAAAAGTGCGTGAAAATATATCCTGTTCTAGGACACTGGCTGTATTTGTAATTTTTTGGCGCTACGGAAAAAAAATATAATGAAAATGAAAATTTGTTTATAACAAATTGTTTTAAAATAGACAACTAATTTTCATTTCAATTTAAATAAAAAAAAAAATTTTCCATAATTATATTGAAAATTGTAAATGATGATTTAAAAAAAAAATGATTTCTTAATAAATAATTTAAATGGTGGATAAATGAAAAAAACAATTATAAACAATTAAAAAATTTTTTTAAGAAAAAATTTTTTTTTAAAAATCATTATTTTATTATAAGACAATAATATGGCAAAAAAAAAATTTTCAAAAATATTCAATTTGTCTATTTGTTTATAACAAATTTTTAAACAATTAATGTTAAAAATTTTTTAGCCAAGCTACTAAACGCAATATATTAATACAAAAACAACCAAAATTAAAAATTTAGGAAAAAAAATTTTTTTATAACATTAGCCGGATATTTCAATTTTTGATAACTTTGAAAAATCATTATAAACAAATGAAAAAACTTTTATTAACTTTTACTACGCGGTCTTGTTCATTATTTATATAACAAGAGCTCCCAAAAGAAAAAAAATTTATAGACACATTTTTTAAACATTTATAAGAGATTTTATGAAAACTCAAGTCTACGAAAAATTAGTTAATTAACAATTGAATAACTTAAACAAAAATCAAGCTAAAAATTTCTTTTTGGCGGGGCTATACTCCTTTAAGTGTCTAGATGACACTATAATTTATTCAGATTTTTAAATTAATATTAAATGTTATAAAAAAATTATTTTGTGTTGCATACTTTGCTTGGCGGGGACGCCTAAGCACCGAGACGACCGCGCGGAGCCTAACTTTCAACGTTAAATTAAAATTATAAATAATGGAGCTACAACTCCGGGAGTCGAGACTTCTTTCACTAAAATTTTCTCCTCTTTTAGAATCTTTTTTCAAATTTCAGATATCTTTAATATTTTTGAAGTTATAGCTAAAAACGGAGACTCCCTTTTTGTCTCTTCGTTTTTTGTTTATAACAAATGAAATTTTTAATGGCGGAAAAATTAAAAATTACCCATTTCGCAGAATTAAATTCTGAATCCAATGCATCAATCGCCATATTTTTAAGATTGGACCGGCGATTTTTCGCAGAAAACTCACTTCTCGACTAGACTAAAAGGTAGTAAAAATTTTAAAAATTTTGGTAGTTATAATTGATAATTTTTAGGAAAATAAATTTTTATTCGACTCACTTTTTTGAAATCTTTTGAATTTTCAATTTATAATAAATCTATTCTTATAAGGTAAATTTTTTTTTATGATTGAAATTTTTAAAATTTTTAATTTAACCTTGTTACAAATGAATTTTTAAAATATTTTTGCTATGACAGCATCAATTACTAATAATTTTATGGAAATTATCACGGACACAAACTTACCGAATCAACAAACTATTTAAGGATGTCTGAAAAAGACAATAGTACACTGAAAAAAAAAATTTTTTCCTCCTAGAACACTAAATTTTTTACTCTAGTTTTCTTGATTTAAAGAAACTGGTATTCTTAACCTTAAAATACCACGTTTTATTATAAGGCTAGTTTTTTGACAGTGAGAAAACTGTATTCTTATAGTTCAAAAATTTTCGTATTTTAATCATAAGAATACCAATTTTTTATCCGTAAAGAAACATTTCCTTGGTAGAAAAAATCTTTTTTTTCAGTGTAGGTATAAATTTTTATTTTTTAGTTTTGATAAGTTTAATCGTATACACAGAAAGAAAAATATGGGAACTTTTCCCATAATTTTATGGGAACTGTTCCCATAATTATAGGAAATTTTCCCAGAATTACGGGAAAATCTCCTATAATGATGGGAATGGTTCCTATAATGCTATAGGAATGGTTTCTATAATTATAGGAATGATTCCTATACAATTATTTTTTTATTTTTTAACCCCGCTTTTCAGACTTCTGTCTCGATGGGGGTCCGGCCGAGACCGGAAGGGGACTCCAGGCTGATCGGTACATTAAGTTTTGGCAGAATAAGTTTTGGCGGTATTACATACATTTTCAGCCTGGAGAGTAATGCGGCGATGGGCCGACTTTGGGGAAACTGCACGCATTTGCCTGTGCCCCACCGGTAGCACAGGGCTTGGGGAAACCATCGAAAAACCCAAACCTGTACAGCCCGGCGTGAGTTACGAGCACCGATGTTCACTGAAAATTAAATTTCAGCTCACACCGGGATTCGAACCCACGCCTCACCAGTCCCAAGCAAGCATGACAAGCATTATACCGCTTAGCCATGGGACTGGCGATTCCTATACAATTATAGGAACCATTCCCATAATGATATAGTAATGGTTCCTATATCATTATGGGAACTATCCCCATAATGGTATAGGAAGGATTCCTAGAACATTATAGGAATCATTCCTATACTATTATGGGAATCATTCTCAAAATAAAATAAAGATAAAATCTTCGTGCGGAGTGAGTTCGAAATGATTCCTATAATATATACACGGAAAAAAAAAAAATTGGGCAGCCACATGATTTTCATGTTGTAGGCAATAATAGTTAAAACAACAATAATAATCAAATAATAATAATAATAATCATAATCATAATAGTAATAATCTATATTATTAAGAGAATAAGGAAAATTCTGAGGCCAGTGTATTTATGTGATAAATTGGGTTTTTGCTTGGAGTTGTGCCTTTTCAAGGTTTCATATCATTCTCACTAATAGTCAATTTATTATAATAAGAATTTAGGCTGCATTCGAAAATGCTCTGTGTCTAGATACATAATGAAGAAATGACCTTGTATCTGGTAAACTATTGACATTTTTGAAAATATAAGCTCATCCCGATGTTACACTCATCAAGAGCTTTCATTTGAGTACCCACATATATTTTTTATATATTTTTCATACATACATATATATAATATATATAAATACTAGCTGACCCGGAAAATGTTGTTTTGCCATGTGAATAATTTCTAGAGAATTTCTAGTGTAGAAAAAAATTACTAACTTATTGGAAGTGTATAAGGATGTGGAATATGAGTGAAAAAGGCCTGGAGCGCTGTGAACGATGAGGGAATGTTGTTTAAAAATAACAAAACACCAAACATTAATTGTTTTAATTTATTAAAAGTAATAATTATTTATATAATTGATTAATTACATAATATTAATCTCTTAATGCTGCAGCGTGAACAATATTTTTTGTTAGCCCGTCTTTAGCTAATACAAACAAACTTGATCACTCATCGATCACTCATTGATCACTCTCGATCACTCATCGACAACGTCTTAACATTTATTCGCTCTGTGTCTATTGACGGTAAAACGGTGTAATTGTCGTTGTTCTAATCTCATGACTTCATTGCGTTCAGCTCGTGTATCGTCTGATTGTTCTTGACGCAATTGCGCCATTCTCATACGCGCTCCAGTATTTTCTTCCTGAACTTGTTCTTCGGTTCTTTGGGCTCTTCTATTTCGAATGCTTCTAGATTTATTTGTATCACGGCTCAAATTGGCCCCTTTGCGTTTTGTTGGTATTGTTCACTGTACAATACAAAATACACATGAATAGAACTGATTGAATTATTTAATTATTATATTAATCATTTATTTTATCTTTGATTACATTAAATATACATGTAAAAATTAGATAGTTTCACGAAAGCGAAAAATTGTATGTTTCTTAATTATATCAAAAATACATATTGTTAGAAATAGTGAAAAAAAAAAAATTCTGTCGAAGTTAGAGCTCTTATAAGTAAACACAAAAAAAAATTTCCCAATTGTAATAAAAATCTAACTTTCACCGAATTCGTTTTTCACCATTCCCAACAATATTTTCGTTATAAATAAGAAAGAATAATTTTTGATTTTATAATAAACGTAAAAAATAATTTATACTTACAACTCAATAGCCGTTGTTTGCGGGAACTCGTGATACGTGTTGAGTATTTTAAAGGTTATGTAAGTCACTTAATTAACTGATCGAAGCGATTTACACTCAAAATTAATAATTTTATTAGTTATTAATAATTAATTATATTCAATGATATTAGTTATTAATAAATAAATAATAAAGTTACTCGAGAATATATTTGGTATGAGAGTTACACTGAGATAGTAAAAATGTTTAACTACTACGCTTGAAGCATGAACACTAATAATAGCCGAAAACTATAGAGGTAACATCCCTACTCCGTGCTGTTTACAGGGTGAGAAATGACACCGGTAGACATATGGAGGGGATAACTTACCAAGTGATAATAATTGATGTTATCGAGCGGGATAGAAAATGATAAAATTATGAAAATGACTATTAAAAAGCAAGGGTT
This sequence comes from Cotesia glomerata, assembly GCF_020080835.1. Classification (NCBI taxonomy): domain Eukaryota; kingdom Metazoa; phylum Arthropoda; class Insecta; order Hymenoptera; family Braconidae; genus Cotesia; species Cotesia glomerata. Next base: position 11,385,869 of record NC_058166.1, on the reverse strand, counting down.
GGTGATAAAAAAGTGAAAATTTAGAGTTGTATGTATTTTTTGATGCCACATAATAAAAAAAATAAAAAAAAAAAAAAATTTATCAAAAAAATAAAAAACAAATTTTTTGGGTGAACACCCCTTATCACTTAGAGGTTAGAAAAATAGATAGTAGCCGATTCTCAGACTTACTGAATATGCATAAAAAATTTCATGAGTATCGGTCAAGCCGTTTCGGAGGAGTATGGGAACGAACATTGTGACACGAGAATTTTATATATTAGATATAAAATATATGAAAAATTGATGTGGGTACTCAAATGAAAGGTCTCGATGAGTGTAATGTCGGGATGAGCTTATATATTTAAAAATGTCAATAGTTCACAAGATACAAGATCATTTCTCAATTATATGTTTAGAGATAGAGCATTTTCGAATGCAACCTAAATATCTATCATAAATTGAGTATCATCATAAATTGACTATCGACGAGAATGATATGAAACCTTGAAAAGGCACAAATTCATGTCAAGTCCTTTGCAATGACACTAAATTTCACTAAAAAATCGATTTCATCATGTGACTATCCAGGATACAAAATTGTTTTTATTCTCTTAATAATATAATTGAGGATGGTTTTACTTGTATCACTGTAGAGTGTTTTACAAGGGAGGGTGGGGAATTATTGTCTCTCCACTTTTTTCTCCGCAATATAATCTCTCAACCCCGTCATCATAACTCTCAACCACTTTTTCGTCCCCACCCCCCTGCATGTCGGGATTTTTTCTTTCATGCCCGACACACATGTGCTGCGACTGTGGCCGACTTACGCGTTATAATCAGTACCTGCATTTGCATTACTGTCTTAAATAGTATGGAGGTACTTCTATAATGACATTTTACCTCCATAACTATATGGGAAAACCACAGAAAACCCGACCGGTACAGAGGCTGGCAATGAAACGCACATATTCTTAGTTTATAATCATTGAAAAATATTGGTGCGCGCCGGAATCGAACCCTGGTCCCACTCTTTCGAAATGCAGGTACCGAGCCGATTAGGCTATTGCTAACCTCTCTCTTAATAATATAAATTATTATTATGATTATTATTTAATTATTATTGTTGTTTTAACTATTATTGCCTGCCACATGAAAATCATGTTGCTGTCATATGAAAGTCATGTATCTTCCACAGGAATGTATCATGCGGTAGCCCCAATTTTTTTTTCCATGTAGGATTTAAACCTATATGTTGTGGGAACCATTCCTATACTATTATGGGAATGGTTCCCATGAATTATGAAAACCATTCCTATAATAGTACAGGAATGATTCCTATAGCATTATGGAAACCATTTCCATAATATTATAGGAATAGTTCCTATAATATTATGGGATTAGTTCCCATAATGATATAGGAATAGTTTCTATAATAGTATAGGAATTATTCCTATACATTATGGGAACCATTCCCATAATGGTATAGGAATAGTTCCTATAATTTTCTTTCCGTGTAGTCATTTTTCTTCAAAAATTGAAAATTGGTCATCGACTTTATTAAAAAGTTGTTACTGATTAAAAATTAAATTTTTAACATACAGCCTTTAAGAATAACAACATTTTATGGAATTTAAAATTATAATACTTATATTATCAAAGTAGATACCACAATAAATAATGTTTGACAAAATTTTCTGATTTATATGTTATTTATATAAATGCATCATAAATATAGTATTGACGAACATTTGAATTAATTATTTTTTATTTTTACGCGGTATAATTAGAATTATTTTTGTTTATTTTTAACCGCACTGGTAACAATATTGCTTAAGCACTTTATATAGCTAATTACATTGTTAGAAATGACAGATTTCTCGAATCCTCTTCTAAAAAGTTGATGGCCGGATGTCATATCGTTTTATGTCACTTCTGTGACTATTTTATTCGGTTGTTGATTGGTCGACTGCGATAGTGGCGGGATTTTTGAAAGAATGAAGGCGAGCGAAGCAATTATGTTATGTTTCGTTTAATAAACAATAAAGATGGACATCAAATCAACGACTAATTTATATTTAATGATTTTTTAAAATAGATGTCTAACAATAATTTCAGGTAAATAAAAAAACACCATAAATCGTTTGAAGGTTATTGATATACTTTAAAATTCTTTATTCAAGGCGTACCTGTTTTACGCACTATGACGACTGCAGTGCGATCCCTAAATGGCTGTTTATCGACCGGTGCCTAGAAGGTGATGAAAGTCAAAGTAGATATCGTTTTTCACCGGCGTAACGTAATAGACGAAATCCGCGTTTCATAATAAAAATCGCATTTCATAATCTGAAAAGTTTTGACCTCGTGCCATCCAGATAATAGCTATTAAGCATTAGAACTAGTCGAGCATCTTTAAGTTTTCAGACAAAATGCTTTCTGAACGGCTAGTACAGTTGTTATGGTTATTTTAGTTCAGTTTTTATAAAGTTTTTAGATCTTTGTGCACGGAAAGAAAATTAAAGGAATTTTTACTATTGCTTTATCGTAATTTTAAATAAAAAAAATAGTAACGGTGGACTATACTTCTCATTTCATAATTCTTATGATCTATTGTAAATTTTATTCAACAAGCAAGATTAGCGAGAGACTTAAAAAGTCCGATACTGTAGAGCAAATTATACAAGATGCGTTAGAGAACTTTACTATTCAAGTATTGTAAAAATTGACAGTCGGTTTTTTAAAAGAAATGTTAGGGAGGGAGAAGGTACACGGAAAAAAATTTTTGGGAAAATTTACGATACAACTATTGTAAAGCTGGACTATACTTTTATTACTATTAATTTTCAAATATTTTAGAAGAAAATTTACTATTTATTCATAAAATTTTACAATTTATGATTATAAAAAATACGATATTACTATTGTAAAAAGTAAGAATTAAAATTTCCAGTGATGCCTCTGTATCTTTCCAATAGAAATATAACAAATTTTACAGTAGTTGAATTGGAATGTTTCTCAATTAGTGTGAGCGATGGCCGTGCACAGCGCTAGACTCCGAGTTTTTATAAATGTTAAAGGACACGAGTACTAGTTTACCTCGGACAGCGTAGAGGGAGAGTCTCTGGCTGCCGACAAAGAGTTTTGGGTTCGAATCCCGGACAGGACGGAAATTCCGATTTATTTTTTCGGTTACTGTATAGGTATCAATTAGCCTAACCTCCTATCTCTCCCCCTCCCTAAAATTTATTTTAAAAAAACCGACTGTGAATTTTTACAATAGTTGAATTGTAAAGTTCACAAACATATATTGTATAATTTGCTCTATAGTATTCGACTTTTTAAGTCTCTTGCTAGTCTTGTTTGTTGGATAAAATTTACAATAGTAGATTGTAAAAATTACAAAATAAGAAGTATAGTCCACCTCTACTATTTTATTCAATAAAAATTACGATAGTGAAAGAGTAAAAATTCCTTCAATTTTTTTTCCGTGTAGGAGGTTGAACTCATTGGTAACTTTGCACTAACCCAAAATACTATTTGGAATTTTTGTCCGGGAATCAAACCCAGAACTCTTTTAGTCGGTAGCCAGAGACTCTCCCTCTACGCTATCTGAGATAAACTCCCGAGTAAAAATTAAAATTGATTTTTAAAAAATAAAATTTTTATCCACTGCCGCAACACCGCTACACCACAGCCGTTTGGAAGACAAAATCGCCACAACACGAAATTTTTATTCTCGACTCGCATAGCCGCAACACAGCTGCACGCTGCTTAATTGTATTAAAATCGTCGCCGCAACACAGCTGCACGCTGCTTAATTTTATGACAAACCGTTGCCGCAACACCGCCGCAACACTGCTGCACGCTATATAAAAAAGAGTTATGTAAAGAAATTATTCATTCATAAAAAAGATGATTATTTATTGATTGAAAAATGAATTAAAGTGCGATTAATTTCATAGTTAGATTTTTCAAAGGTTTTGGAATTGGAGTTGGTCATTTTGTTCATTTAATCCGCTATTACTCGATGGGGCCTGATTATTTGTCGTTGGATGATAATTAAAGTCTTGTTGTGGGTAATACCAGTTGTTGACAGAATTGTTGTAATTCGAGGGCGGTAAGTATCTCTCATTTCCGTAGTATTGCATAGTTTGGTTCGGTGGCTGGTAGCTTTAACCATAATTATAAGGATATTGCAAATCAAAATGGTTCATGAATGGTGTATTTCCGTGATATCCAGTGTTAGTATTGTCGTAAGTAGTTAATGAAGTCTATGTATTATTTTCAAGCTGAGAAAATGGTGGATTTGGACAGTTATTATTGGCAGAAAAGTTTTTTGGTTGTTCCAAATTTGTTGCTGATTCCTTTACTGGTCTGTTTTGTTGGTGATTTGTTTTTTCTTCCAAGCCATTCGTTTTGTCCTCTTCAAGATTTTCAATGGTTACTGTCTGCTCAATCTTATTTGTGTCCTGTTGATTTCCAATTTCTGATTCTTTAATTACATCTGTACCTTTGTCCTTTGCTGAAGTATTATCATTTCCAATAAATGACTATGTCGATTGCTCGTGATTATCATTTGTATTTACTAGTAATAAATCTTTATGAATAATTTGACTTGTCTTGTTTTGGCTTGTGTCATCTCTATCTTTACTCTCTGAGTGAAGAAATGATTCTATTCCTGGCGTATGATCAGAATCTATGATAAAAAATATTTAAAAATTGAATAAATCAAAAATTATCAAGGCAATTAATATAAAGATTTATAAAATAACTCAACAGTAGTGTAAATACGAAGATAAACATTATAACTATAGAAAATTACATTTAAACCAGCCTTTAACTTTTTTTGAAACAATGCTGGAATTTTCTTTTGATAGTAGCTTTCATTTAGATCGACTGGTCAAAGCCCTTTCAATATTTTTACTTTTTATTTTTTGTATTTCATCAAGTGGTTTTTGATTTATTACAGCTTGATCGATTTTGCGTCTTACTATGTCATTGAATTCCACAATCGTTAAAGAGACATCACATTTACTTTTCAAATAGCCTGTGAATTAAGAAAAATAATAAAAATTTTTTAATTTGTTTTATAAATTATTTAGTTTACTAATTAAAAAATTTTCCTTACCAATTATTGCATTGTGTATGTTAGGATTATTTTTATTCATATTTTCAGCGGTTTTAAATCCAATTAATTCTTCATTAGTTATTATGAGAGATAACAATTGCCTAATCAGCTCTCGATATTTGTAATTGGATTTACTCAAGGCAAGATTTATCTCATTTTCAGACATAAAAATTCCAGTATTAGGATGTAATTCAATCTGAAATTTAGTTTATTTTTAGATTATTTTAATAAATTCTATTAAATAAATATTATTAAACTTAAATAACATTAAATATTCGAATTAATAATAATTAATTCTCGATTTCTGTCATCCAAAAACTGGATCTAGTAATTATAATAATTAAATTTATGTTTGATGATATTTTTATAATTGTTTCAACAGCTTATATTCTTAATTTTCATAATATTATATTTTTTCCTTACAGCTGAAATAAAATTTTTATAATTTATAAATAAAAATTAAATAGTAATCGACTAACCTTTAGCTTTTGACTTACAGTTAAATTCTTCTTTGATATATATTTATTAAAGTTATTTGCTTGCAATCCGAATAAAGTTGTATATTCTGGCGTAACTAAATGAACAGAAAATATTTTATTTAAGGAATATTAAAATGATCAATATGAAGATTTAGTTTTTAGTCACAGTATCAAAGAATTGTCTCAAAAAATACATAAAAAAAAGCACTAGCAACTAAATCAAATCTAGTAGTCAGATGATGATACAGAGTCATGTGTCTACTAGCTCTTCAAAATTTTCTTCGATCATTTAAGGAAGTACGAGCACCAAGGCAACTTTTGATAAAAGGCTTGATTTTTTTTTTAATATGAAGTTTAAATATGTCTAAACAAATTCCGAAAATTTGAAGGAGATTGCCCGATCATTTAAATAAATAATTAACTTTAAAGTTGAGCAATTTAACATTGGTCTTATGGGGTAACCCCCAAACATTGATACATTTCTGTATTTTTCTCGTAAAACTGTCGGTGAATATTTTTAAAAAGCTTATGAATGAAAGTAAATATATTAGTGATAAATTTAATTTAAAAAAATGTACACTTGCCCGACTAATTAAAGTGTATTAATTAAAAGAAAAATAAATGCCGCCATTAGCCAATGTTAAATGTATATCTATATATTGAGAAAAATCATATTGTTACTGCTCTCCCGTTACCGCGCTAGAGTCGATACCTATCCCCACCCTGCCTAGCGCTCGTACTTCCTTAAAAATAATATTAATAGAAATTTATTTAATTACTGTTAAAACTTACGATTTGATCTCCATGGTCTATAAATACAATCTTTGCAGTTTTCACAAGTATTTTTTTGTGTCTGTGATGTTTCACTAGAAGTTGTGGATTTGGTACTATCATCAACTTGTATTAAATAATTATCAGTAGTTATGATGGGAAGATTTATCTGTGGCGAATTATTGCTTAATGGCTTGCCAATCTTGACAAGTTCTTTGGTTGATTCGTTCATAGATTGAACATTCTTTTCCTGTAACTTTGCATTTTTCTTTATGTTATCAGATAACTTTTTTTTTTCTGTCATAATGCTAACAGAATAAGTTTTTTTTAAACTTTACCCTTGACATCAGTTAATGAATCTTCTAAATAATTGAAATTACCTGAAAATATCAATAAAAAAATTTTATTCTAATTATCAATAAATTATTTAAGAAAAATAGTTAAAGAATTTGAAACTAGCAGCACAGTAAAAAATTTTGCGTCATTGCATCAAAAAATTTTGTGTTAAGAATTTTTATGTTAAATATTTAACACTTTTTTGTGTTGATTTAACAGAATAAATGTTAAATTTACACATAAAAGTGTTAAATATTTAATACAAAAATTTTTAACACCGTTTTTTGACGCAATAACCCAAAATTTTTTACAGTGAGACATTGATTAGTTTCCATAATTGTAAAAACATGAAATAAAATATTTATATATGAAAAATTAATAAGAACTTATTATAAACATTAACAAATCAATAAGCAAATTGTTGTTTATTATAATTTTATAACTATTGCGTGATTTTAAATGAAAAAAATTTTTTTTGTTTGCTACATTCACATGCATCATAGTTAAAAATTATAGGTTAAAGAAAATAAAATTATTCACAGAATCACAGTCATACCTTCAATATTTATCAAGTTTTCGATTATAAGCGACACAAAGAGTTGAACAGTGCAAGAATGAACATGCCGGTTGCTCGTTGCCTTGGTTACGAGCGTCGTTTGTAGGTTTGTCTCACTCTTACACATAAGCGGTTGCAAGTTTAGTAGTATATGATGGCGCTTTACTCGTGATGCTACGCTCTTGGCGCCAAATAACAAGTGCAATAATGGTGCTAATTATACAGAATGTAATTTTTGGAAAATTTGTTCAAAATAAAAATAATAAAATAATTTAATAAAAATGCCGAAACTTAATACTTCGAAAAATATTGAAAATTATTGTCGAAGTAGACAATACACTTTACGAAAACGATTGAAGAATTCACAGATGTTCAACAATAACAGGTAAAATATAACAAATAGTTCAATATATTGAAAATAGCAATTGCTGAAAACGATAAATGCTATTTGTAGAAAATAAATTCATTCAAGTTTAAGTTTAGGACCTTTCAGTGTAACCTCAAAAAAATTTTTACTAAGCAAGCATAAAAAAAAATACTTGAGCTTTTAGTAGATTCTATTAACGAAGAAGTTAAAAATTGATAATTTTCAACTGAAATTGAACAAAATGTCAATAAAAATATTTTTGTGCCGCTTGAGTAATTACTTATATTTTTTGAATATTGACTTTCTATTCATTTATTTATTTATATGAAACCCTGAATAAAAAAAAGTATTGAGATAAAGAAAAAAGTATTGAAAAGTATTGGACTAATTAGAAAACCAATACTTTTCAATACTTTTTTCTTTGTCTCAATACTTTTTTTTATCAGGGAACTGTAATTAATAGACGTCAGTCATTTTTTTGGATTTTTATAACTAAATTAAAACTGTTAGAATCAGGATATTCAGAAGGAGAAACTTAACAATATGAAGATGATTTAGTTTAATTTATAAGAGTATTTTTTAAGTCAAAGAATGGCACGAGTGCTTTATTTAAAGTATTAAGATAAAAAGATACAAATTACAAGTATGTAAGTTAACAATGATCCGCACAAGTGGTCAGCACGAATGTCAGAAAGACACTAACTGTGGTTCCTTCCCTTTTGGTAAGACCCATGTACTGAGGATACAAAAAGGTCATAAAACTGACCGAGTTACTAGATTCCAAGTAACTCTGTACGCATCTTCGATGCTGTATGTATCGTAGTTATATTCCAACACCCCTCCTCAATGATACCCCATTGAAAATTATTATTAGTCTAATAATCCACACCTCTTCATCATAATCTTGAGTTTGACTTCTTTCAGTGGCTTTGTCATCAGGTCAGCTAACATATCTTCCGTTGGGCAATAGTTAAAAGACATGATCTTGTTTTCATATAGGTCATTGACATAATAATATTTAGTGTCAATATGTTTTGTTCTGTGGCTATATTTTCTGTTCTGGATCATCTTCAAACAACTTTGATTATCTTCAAAAATTGTAATATGCAATGAATTTTTATGATTTAGATCATTCAATAAACGAATAATCCAAACTCCTTCTTGACATGTCTCAGCCAATGCAACATACTCTGCTTCGGTCGAAGACAATGAGACGCAGGTTTGTTTTCTGCACCCCCAGCTGATAGCGCCTCTATATAATTGAAATATGTATCCACTGTTTGATTTTCTGTCTGATCTATTTTCAGCCCAATCGGCATCAGCGTATGCAATTAGCTGATCCATTGTGTCGTTGCTTATTAAACTGACTCAATATTGTTACTGAGGCTGCAATGTCTGGGCGAGTATTAACAGCAATATACAAGAGAGCCCCGATAAGTTTTTGATACCTGCCGCTGTCCGGCATCAGTCCGTTTTATGTCCTTGTTTTTACGTACTCTGTATCGAGTGGTATCTTGGATATTTTTGCATCTTGTAACCCAGTATCTCGTAGAACTTGTTCTATATAATTTTCTTGACAAATTGAAAAAATCTTTCCATCTCTTTCTATTTGTATCCCGAGGTAATGTTTTAAGTTACCAAGATCTTTCAACAAAAAATGCTTATTCAATTCTCCGACGATTGATTCAACTTGGTTAACTGTTTTTCCGGTGATAAGAAGATCATCAATGTAAACAACGATATAGACTGTTCCTTTTTTATTAAGTTTTATATACAGGCAAGGATCTGCAAGGCTTTAGATGAATCCATACAATTGAAGAACTTCGTTCAAATGATCGTTCCATACTCTTGCCGCTTGCTTTAAACCGTATAAACTTTTTATAAGTCTGCAAACCATAACTTCTTTACCTGGCACCGTATATCCCTCTGGTTGTTGCATGAAGACAATTTCCTTTAGTTCTCCATTGAGAAATGCTGTTTTAGCATCATAGTGCTTTACAGCCATATTTAATTGTCCAGCAATAGTTACGACTGTTTGAAAGGTCGTTTGTCGTACTACCGGAGCGAATACCTGATCGTAATCCGTACCGTATTTTTGTGAGAAGCCACGTGCTACTAATCTGGCTTTGTATCTTTCCACTTGGCCTTGAGCATCCCTCTTGATTTTAAACACCCATTTGTTACTAACAACGTCTCTGTCCTGTGGTGCTGGCACTATCTCCCATGTGTTGTTTTTTAATAAAGAATCTATTTCCTCGTCCATCGCTTCTTGCCATTTAACTTTATCTGGTCCAGATAGAGCTTCCTCTCTAGTTCTGGGTTCTTCAGCAGCTAGTTTTGCTCTCGCTATAAACATATCTGGTAGCACACCTTTGTTACGTCTTTCAGATCGTCTGACTGGCTGCTTATTATCTCCGTTGTTCAACGAACTCTCATTCGTCACTTCGAAACTGCGTACTTCTTCTTGACCTCCTTGTAGAACTTCTTCTTGACCTTCTTGCAGAACTTCTTCTTGATCTTCATGTGATGAACGGCCACCGATCTCGCGTATCTCACTATTCACTTTGTCTTTCGCTGCATTGAAATATACTTCGATGTGTCCTGCATCCTTTTTCTTTACACTTTTTTCTTTCACGCTTATTCTCTCGTCGTTTTTTCCTTTTACGTCTGTCACCGGTAAACTAGATATTTCACCATTGAAATCACCAAATTTTTCACTTAAGAATACGACATCCCGACTAATTATTATCTTGTCCGTATTCTTATCTAAGAGACGAAAAGCTTTTGATTCCTTAGAGTAACCCACAAAGATCAACTTGCTGGCCTTTTCATCTAGTTTTCTCCTTTTTTCTTTAGGTATATGACTGTACACCTCACATCCAAAAACCTTTAGATCACCAACATCTGGTACTTTTGAATACCATAATTCAAATTCTTCTAACCCGTTATCACCTATTCGGTCATTTTCATGCTAGTATAAATCTAATTTCAAGTGGATGAAAATTTCCATCTTCACTAACAATTTGAGACAATTCGTCTTCGGATAGTTAGGTCGATGGGCAACCATCGAACTTGAACACTAGTTAGCTGGTGAATGCTAGTATCTGTTCGACTATATGTTAAGTATTAACGATGGAAAGCTACTGAGAATAAAGGGCAACTTTAAAAAATCCATGAAAAATTAACCAAGCCAGGGATCGAACCTGGATCTCCCCGATTACATGTCAGGATGCTTTACCAGTTAAGCTACCGGGTCATTCTCCACTTACTTTCTCTCAGTATACACTTAACTCTCAGTAGTTGTCAATACTACGCTACCTCCTCCCTTTAAACTCCATACTACGATAGAAACTGTAGTACTTCTGTTTCCATTTTCTAGGCGCTTTTATATTTTAAACTTTTATTAATTTTATCAACCCTGATTTTATTATAATTCTTCTAACCCGTTATCACCTATTCGGTAATTTTCATGCTAGTATAAATCTAATTTCAAGTGGATGGAAATTTCCATCTTCACTAACAATTTGATAAAATTAATAATATATTTCTAGAATAAGAATGTGACCAAAGTTCTACAGCTAGTGGAGCTGAAGAAGAAAATTTCGACATTGTAGAAGGTGATCAAAACGATTTTCATAACAACGATGCTGTCAACGAAGATTACGATGGCAACAGTCACGATGTCAATGATAGCGACAATGAAAATGATAAAATTGATGATGTTGGTGATTATGATCGTGAAAATGACGAGGTTCTTAACAATGATGATGAAAATAACGAAATTGATGATGAGATTGGCGATGATGAGGATGATAATGATGATCATCATGATAGTGATAATTGTAACAACGAGTTCGATGACAACGATGAAATTAATGGCGAGGCTAGTGATGATGACGATCTCCAATTAAATGTTGAAGAAAACGAAGAAAACTTACCACTATACGAATCATCTCCCATAACATGCTCTGAAAGTATGCTTAGTATTTTTATGTATTCTATTCGACATAATTTAACGGGTTGTGCATTAGCAGATTTGTTGTCATTAATATCTTTACACTTACCACCAAATAGTAAACATAAAAAAACGGTGCATACTTTTATGAAACATTTTAACGGTTCTAAGGCACAATTAATCAAACACTACTACTGCAGTCAATGTTTAGCTAACTTAAAAACGATAGAGTCGAATTGCAGCTGCGTACTTCAACCTCAAAATAATTGTGAAAGTGATAAAGTTGAAAACAGGCCTGAAATTTTATATTTTATAGAAGTACCACTGTATCATCAACTGAAAGAATTATTTCTACGACCTGGTTTTATTAATGACTTATCATATCCGTACAGACGTCAAAAAATTAATGATGATTGCATCGAAGATATCTATGATGAGTTATTGTACAAGGAACACATCGCAGAATTTAATTCTGATCATGATATCTTCAATTTGACCTTTATGTGGTACACCGATGGTGCTCCTGTGTTCAAATCACGGACTTACAGTGTGTGGCCATTTTACTTTATCATAAATGAACTACCGTATGAGAAGAGGATTTTAAGGGCAAATATAATTTTGGCAGGACTTTGGTTTGGACCATCTGATCCCAAAGTTAATACATTTTTAAGACCGATATATAATCAAATGGTACTTTTAAGCACCGGTGTAAACTTCAAGCTTCCTGAATCAAACGGCCTTCAAACAGTCAAAGCTTATCTTTTTTGTGGAACTTGCGATGCTCCAGCCAGAGCTGATTTTCTTAATCACATAAGATTCAATGGTGATTATGGATGCCCAAAATGCCTTTGTAAAGGATATACAGTGAGAGAAGAAGGTGTTGATGGAAATACTTATATATATCCTTTTGAGGGGCAGCTTATACCAAGGACAATCGACGACTATGATACATTTGTGACATTGTCTACTCCAAAAAAACCAGTGTACAGCTTAAAATGTACATCAATATTGAGCAAAATGATGCCAGATATGATTCGCGGTACCTCAATTGACGTCATGCATTGCGTTTACCAGGGAGTAGTTAAGCTTTTGGCAAAATTATGGTTTGATAGTGCTTATAGATATAAACCTTGGTCGCTATACGCACATCGAGATATTATTGATGAACGGTTGAAGAAAATACAACCACCTAGCTTCATTAAACGAATGCCTCGAGATTTAACAGCACACAGTAACCATTGGAAAGCTAGTGAATGGAAAAGTTTCTTTCTTTTTTATTCACTTCCACTCTTAGAAGATTTGATGGACAAAGTTTATTTGGAGCACTACATTGAGTTAGTCCTAGGAATTTACATTCTCAACCAACAATCAATATCACTATAGTCCCTTGCTTTGAGTGAAAATCTTTTAAATGCATTTGCTGCTAAATTTCAGACATTATATGATATTCAATTTACAACATTCAATATTCACTGTTTACGGCATTTACCTCAGGTAGTCAAAGACTTAGGTCCATTGTGGATAACCTCATATTTTTTTTTAGAAGATTTGCTGGGCAAAATGGTAGGATACGTGCATGGTACCCGTTATGTTGGATTGCAAATTTATACTAAAGTTTCTAATCACTTGACAATATTGAATGAAATAAAAGAATTACCTGAAGAAAAACCAGTTACAAAATTTTGTAAATTAAAAACTACAGGAAAAAGAGTTGATACTAGTCGTAAAATTGGAGAGAATTTATACGCTTTAGGAAAAATGTCTTTGCTCAAAACTAAATCTCAAAATCTTATCGTCGCACTAGATCAAATTGGTGAAAGTAAAAATTCATAAATTTTACAGATTAAAAAAGCAGAAAAAAATAATTTATTCGATAGATTATTCCAGAAAGACAGAATTTGCATCGTACTGTATTAAAGTAGCTACTCAAAGTGGACCTAAAATTGGATTTGTGAAGTATTTTCTGAAAATTTGTAACTGTGCCAATAACTGTGAATATCATTGTCAAGATTCAAGATTTTATGTCTTCTTTAGAGAACTTTTTTTTGAAGATTCATTTAAAATTACAGCATCTTTGAGCTTAATTGAAGGACCAAACGAAACTCGAATTACCGTTCCTTATCTTCATCAAATTATTGAAAGAGATTCGTCAGAAGTTTTAATTGATGTTTGTGAAATAATTAATTTGTGTTATATAATTAGAATAGAACGGAATATTGAAGGTTTGACTGTAAAAAATACGTATGTTGGTGAACAAGAAAATAATGTCGAGTATATTGAATAACTTATTATTAGATTATGCAACTTGTTAAACTTCATGTTAATTATCATGAAAATATTTCATAATTAAAAGTGCTGGCTTGTAATTCATTTCTATTGTAGTATTTTGATAGGTTCAATATTTTGGAAACATGGTTCTACTAGTAGATGTATAAAATTTTTTCATCTCTTCTACGATACTATTATCATTTTTAAACTAATTATCCTACAAACTTCTGTACTAAATAATCTTAAAACTGTTTTTAACAAATATACTAGTTATTGCAAAAATTACCATAAAGTAATGAGTCATTGCAGTGGTCTAGATGGTATATGATATAATAAATTATTTTAAAATTTATAAAAAATGTATGATTGATTTGTTGAGTGTTGCACCTTTGTTGCAGCGGTGTTGCGGCAATCACAATTTTATTATTTCGTCACAGATTTGTTGCAGCTGTGTTTCGGCGGTGTTGCGGGATTTAAGAAGTATTTTAGAAATATTTATTACAGTGTAGCTGTGTTGCGGCAATTATAATTTTTTTATTTTTTGACAGATTTGTTGCGGCTGTGATGCGGCGCTGTTGCGGGCACTTAAACTCCGTGTGGCGCTGTTGCAGCGCTGTTGCGGCTATTTTATGTTTTTACTCGGGCTACTATTGATGTCCTTCTGCATTTACATAAACTCGGTCTAATGCTGTATACGGCCATCACTCACACTAATTGAAAAACATTCCAATTCAACTATTGTAAAGTTTATTAAATCTATTGGAAAGATACAGAGGCAGCACTGGAAATTTTTATTCTCTTACTTTTTACAATAGTAATATCATATTTTTTCTAATCGAATTTAATACAATAACTAGTTGGAGGAATTACGATAGTAAGTTGTGAAATTTCTTAAATCCTTTATTAAAAAGTTAATGTGACGTTTTCATTGTTGTCACTTTTCGTTGCTATGGTAACCACCATCGCAACGGTTACTATAGCAATGGTTACCATGGCAACGGTTAAATATTAATGAATAAAATTTGTAAAATTATTGATTTTTATTTGGTCGATAATAAACAGTTTGACAGAAGCGTGTAAAGCGCGCTCGATTTTTTCTAGTAAATAGTAAATTTTTTTCTAAAATATTTGATAATTATTAATAATGAAAGTATAGCCCAGCTTAATAATGGTTGTATCGTAAATTTTCCGAGAAATTTTTTTCCATGTGCATTTGCGCCATGTCGATAAACAGCCTAAGACTTTGGTTCGCAGACTATCATAAATCGCACAAAAAAGGCAATTTTGTAATAAAATATAGTTCATAGTAGAATACTTAAGCAGTCATTATCCGAAGGTCCAATAACTTTCATAAAAAGTTGGTACTCATTTGTTTCTTGTGTAGCGCATGAACGTCCTTAAAATAGTTTCGAAAACTTAACATAAAAAATTGACTATCACCACAAAATTTTTTCACGGGATCTATTGTAAAAAATTTAATTGTAATCACATTCATAAAATATCATTTGTCTTGGTATGTTTTTAATTCTAAATATTGTAGCTATGAGTTACCGTGCACTTAATTATAAATATGTACTTTGTGTGAATGAACTATTTAATAAAGTCGTTGTTAAATTAATGATATGAATAAATAAATAAAACCATATTTTACAATTTTAAATTATTCGAAAATAATTTTTTGAAATTAATTTTTCCAAAACATTAAATAATCTTCGGTCTATAAAAGACAAAAAAATTTTTCAATACTGAGAGGAGTTCCTTACATTAAGATCGTAGTTAATGAATTAATTTAATAAGTGATAGTTTTCTATTTAATTAGGCGGACGTCTATCATTGTAATAATCATAAGGATCGGCAAAATCTGATTGATTATCATGGTCCGAATAATCCTGACGATTGTACTTAGAATACGCAGTTGGTCCAGCGCTGAATCCCAAAGCCATTGGTAACAATCCGCCTTGTGCAAGTCTTCTCAGTCCCATGATTGCAGCCAAAATTAAGCTCATTAAGCTCAGCACGACAGCTTTCCCACTCAAAAGTGCAAGCGCTTTTAAGGCTATTGGTAGTAAAATTGATTTTATCAACAGCCACCCGACTATTAGTGGTATTAAATATTTGGTGTGTTTTTTCCATTTTTTCTTCTTTTTCTTCTTACCTATAATTTAAAAATTGCTATCAATTTTAGAAAATTTTTCAAAAAATCTAAAGGTTTAGTTTTTAAATAAAATCATTGCAGATTTATTTTAAAAATGATAACATTGTTGTCTGATTTGAAAAATATTGAGACAAAATAATCAAAAATTCTAGCCTTAATACATTTTTTTCTAAAAAAATTACATTTTCATCAAATTTCAGAAAAAATAACTTACTGATTTAATGTTGAAAAATTTTAATTTATGAAAAATGTTTACGTTCAATCTACGACAAGAAATTAAATTTTTAATAAAAAAAAAAAATTTTTAATTTTTACATCTAAAATTTGCTTATAAAAATTACCAAAATTTTGAAAGTATCTAAATTTTTTATGACAAATTAATTCTCTCCTCTTAAAATTTTTTTAAATATACAGAATACGTACACAAATAACGTCCTTCTCGATTAGACTTATTTTCGAACGGCAAAATGACATCACCAGTTTTCACTACCCCATTATTATGATTATTCTTATTAAACTCTTCTAATTGATTAGATAAATTAATATTCTGAATAATATCAGGCAAATAAGAAGCCTCTAATGAATTTCTTAGTCTAAAGTTACTAGAATGACACCAGTTTATCAAGCACATTAGACATGCAAAGAACACTTTACTCATTTTAGAACAAAAAAGTTAGTAAAATAAAAACTAGGTCTTGTATTTGTAGGATATCTCACCACGAAAAACGGTGAAGGACTCGAGGACATGGATATTCACCCCTACTTTATATAGCTTTGTGGTAAGTGAAGCTGTAAGGATGACAAAGAGTAGGATTTGTTAATCTAACTGGGTAGTGATGCGTAAAGAGGCTGATTGTTCGATTACATTAATCTATTACAAAGATAATCTTGAGTAAAAGTTATAATAACTGTCAATAGCTAAGAAATATTATTCATCTTTTCAGTGAACACGGGTGTAATAAATTTCATCTCATGCATGTCGAGAGCGCTCGTCTTTGTTGGTTAATAGTTTTTATTGGCTTAACTATACTATGGAACGCTGGATAATGATATCAATATAATACTAAATTAAATATTTTTTCTGTTAATTTTACAGTTAAGTTAAGTTGCAAAAAAATATTTGTTTCAAAAAATTATACATTCATGAAATTAAACACAAAGTTTTTAATAAAGGACTGAAAATAAGAATTCAATAAATTTCATATATATCACCATGTGTGTAGTCAGTATAATCTTGGATGATCCATTTAAACCGGTAAGGGCTTATTGAATGCAGAAATGTATAAGGTAAAAGCCCCTATTATTGACAGGGCCTTCACTATTGACACCCTATTTAATTTTATAATTTTATTATGAAAATCTGTTAACAATCACAATTGTTGATATTTCATGACAATCTTAAATATTTTTAAAATTAAAAAATAGTAAAATTTAATTCCAAGGTATAAACTATTTACCGCTAAAAAATTTCATTTTTTCAAGTAGGCCAAAACTGCTTATACGTTTGTAATTTCTTAACAAAATTGTTAAGAAAGACTTTATTTTCAAATCCAGATTTCTCAATGTTTTTTTAATTTCCCGCTAAGAAAATTGAAAATTTTCAAAAATCGGGAAGTTATTGGTTTTACCCCGTTTTTCGAAAATCGAGTTTTCATCAGATCTCGACGTTTTGAGGTCCTAGGAAGCTTTCCTGACTATTCCCGCGAGGGTGTCACTATGTCTGTATGTATGTGTGTGTGTGTGTGTTTTTTTTTTTTTTTTTTTTTAGGGGGGGGAATCCTTTTTACGGATTCTAGGCATAGCTGTTTGGCCTGGATATGTGGCGACTCGACGCAGCGTCATACTAACTCGACACTAACGCCCCTACCCACTAAACCCTAAACTCCTTTTCCTTCTTTCCTCTAATCCCTCATGGAAACCGCCGTCAGGCATTACTTCGTGAAGGGAGGATCTAGCTACTGCTCTTCCTTCTGGTGGCTAAGGTGTTAACTACCTTCCTTCTATCTTCTGCTATTTGCTCTTTTTCTTTCGGTGGAACGCAAGTCTTTAAGGACTTCTGTTGCAAACGTGTTGGTAGCGTTCCAGGCAGCTTCTGATGACAACATTGCTTCTACTAGTGAATCTGGTTGCATTTTCTGGTTCAGGATCCTCTCCAGTTCTTCACGCTGTGGATCGAAACGAGGACATACAAAGAAGACGTGCTCCGCGTCTTCAGCAGCTCCTGGGCAGGACGGGCACTCCGAAGAGTCATCGTGCTTAAAGCGGTGTAGATACTCTCGAAAACACCCATGTCCCGACAACATCTGCGTTGTGTGTGTGTGTGTGTGTGTGTGTGTGTGTGTGTTTTTTTTTTTTTTTTTTTTTTTTATCTTAGGGGGGGGAATCCTTCTTACGGATTCCAGGCTTAGCTGTTCGGCCTGGATATGTGGCGACTCGACGCAGCGTCATACTAAAACTCGACGCTAACGCCCCTACCCACTAAACCCTAAACCCCTTTTCTTCTTTCCTCTAATCCCTCATGGAAACCGCCGTCAGGCATTACTTCGTGAGGGGAGGATCTAGCTACTGCTATTCCTTCTGGTGGCTAAGGTGTTATTTTTCCTTCCTTCTAGTTTCTGTCATTTGCCCTTTTTCTTTCAATGGAACGCAGCTCTGTAAGCACTTCGGTGGTAAACGTGCTTGTGGCGTTCCAGGCAGCTTCGGATGACAGCATTTCTTCTACTATTGACTCTGGTGTGATTTTCTTGTTCAGGATCTTCTCTAACTCATCACGCTGTGGGTTAAAACGAGGGCACTCAAAGAAAACGTGCTCCGCATTTTCAGCAACTCTTGGGCAAGACGGACACTCTGGGCAATCATCGTGCTTAAAGCGATAAAGGTACTCCCGGAAACAGCCGTGTCCTGACAACATCTGGGTCAGATAGTAGTTGGCCTCGCCATGATTCCGGTTAAGCCAAACGTCAATCCTTGGTATGAGACGGTGTGTCCATCTCCCTGTTGTCGCGGCGTCCCACTGCGATTGCCATCGCGCGATGCTGTTCTGCCGTTCTTTAGCTCTGAGTTCCTCGGCACTTTGTGCGGTTGTCCTCTTTTGTTGGTAAAGGTTACGTCTTTCCTCAGCTAGGACTCTGAGCGGCAAAGTTCCGGAAATGACACACACTGCTTCCTCTGATATTGTTCGAAAGGCGCTGGCTACTCTTAGCGCGCTCATTCGGTAAACCGGACATGCTTTCCTCCATGATTCTTGGGTCTCAAGTGCGTCGGACCAAATGGATATCCCATACGTGAGGACCGATGTAACTACTGATGATAGCAATAACCTCCTTGTCTGCTTCGGGCCACCGATGTTGGGCATCAATCGTACTAGGTTAGCCACTACTGCTGATGCTTTGGCGGTCACGTGTTCAACTTGTTGTTTGAAGTTAAGTCGGGAATCGAGCATCACTCCCAGATATCGAATGAATGGTTGGGATGTGATTTCTTGGTCTCCGACGTTTAAATTGATCGTTTCCACCACTTTTCTGCTAGTGATAAGTACAGCCTCGGTCTTCTGTTTAGCCAGTTGTAGGTTTACTGTGTCCATCCACTGGTTAATTCGCTCAAAGGTGATCGTGAACATATGATTTATCTCATCAATATGCTTGGCGACGATTACTACGGCTACGTCGTCCGCGTACGCTACCAGTTTGACATTTCTTGGTAGTTTCAGTCTCAACAATCCGTTGTACATGATATTCCAGAGAAGTGGACCGAGAACAGAACCCTGCGGGACGCCTCCAGTAACATCATACTCCTTTGGACCATTCTTCGTGTCATATCTAAGGACTCTATTCGTGAAGTAGCTAGCGACTATCCTTCGTAGATATCCTGGTACGTTCATCTCTTGAAGAGCTTGCATGATGCGATCCCAGTTGGCGGAGTTGAAGGCATTTTTGATGTCTAGGGTTGCCACCAGACAATATTTCTTCGTTCCACCCTTCCATCTGGTACCGGCGATTGCGTCTTTGGCTATACCGACAACCAGGTTGATTGCGTCCAGGGTTGATCGTCCTTTTCGAAATCCGTACTGATTGTCTGCTAATAGTGGATCGACAACTGCTTCTATCCTTTGGTGGATTATACGTTCGAGTATCTTACCGGCTGTATCCAACATGCAGAGTGGACGATAAGATGACGGTTCTTCCGGTGGCTTTTTCCTTTAGGAAGTAGTACCAGCCGTTGTTGTTTCCACTTCCGAGGAAAAATCCCTTCCTTCAAGCAGATGTTGTAGACATCGAGGAATAACGCTGGCGCTGCTTTAATAGATGTTTTCAAGGCAATATTAGGGATTCCGTCCAATCCCGGCGCTTTATTATTCCCGACGCGGTTACAAGCTTCCATCAGTTCTTCTTTCGTCACAGGTGGGATATCATTCAGTTCGTCTTGTGTCAACAGGTAGTTGAAAACGCGCTGTCGTGGAAACAGTGCAGTCACGATCTTCTGTAGGAGTTGAGGACACGTAGGAGATGGCATTGGCTGGTATTTCAAGTTTGCCATGACTACCTTGTAAGGTCTGCCCCACAAGTCTTTGTCCACCTCGTTGATTAGCTCTTTCCAGCAGTTCTTCTTGCTATCCTTGATGGCTTTGTTTAAGTCTCGACGAGCTTTCTTGTATTCTGCGACTAGTTCCGCTGAGTCAGGCCGCCGATAACCACGCTGAGATATTCTTCTTTTCTTGAGACACTCTTTCCGTAGGAAGCTGATGTGTTCGTTCCACCAGTGCACCGAAGGTCTTTGGTTCATGCCCCGTTTACGAGGCATGCAGGTGTCGCAAGCCTGGGTCACTCTCTTCATCAAGTCCTTGGTCATTTCTTCTGCAGATCCAGTAGTAAGCGGTTCACTATTTAGGGCAGCTACTAGAGCACCTGGGTCAAAGGATTTCACCTTCCACCCAACGATGTCAAGTTTCTTAGCCGGTCTTCTAGGATTCTGGTCCTTTGATACTTCCCAGAGAATCGCATTGTGATCGCTGGCCGTGTAGATCTCCATCACCTTCCAGTCGTAGTTTCCTCTGATGAGGCTGCTGCTGACAAAAGTAAGATCCACAATAGAACTTGCGTCTCCTTTAGTGTACGTCGGCGCATCGCCGCTGTTTAACAATACTACATCTAACGTAGAAAAAGCTTCCAGTAGTTCTTTACCTCGAGCGTTGGTGTGTTTGCTGCCCCATTCCACTGCCCAGGCGTTGAAGTCTCCAGCTATTGCCACTGGGTAGTACTGCTTCGCGTCCTCCGTCAGTCGATCCAGAAAGTCCATGAATTCAACAATAGTGAGGCTAGGTGGTGTGTAGCAGCTGTAAAAGCGGATGCCATCTACCGATGCTGCTACAAAGCCGGCGCTGCCATTGTTAACGACACTCTGGAAGGGGAGCTTGCGACAGGACCATATGACAGCTTTTGGCGTGCAGTCAGTTTCCCATGGTTGGCCGCCGAGGTGTTTATACGGTTCCGATATAAGCACAAGGTCAAGCTTCTGTTCACGTACTGTCTGCATGAGCAAATCATGTGCCGCTTCACAGTGATTGATGTTTAGCTGCAGTATTCTCATTTTCGTTTATCAGTTATCTTCTTGAGTGCCTCTTGGTATACTGGGCATCTGCTTGTGCCGGCATGATGGGCGTTATTCTCTGTACTGGATTGATCCGCACACAGTGCGCATTTAGCAGGCTTATTACATTCGGCGATTTTGTGTCCCTCTTCTCCACATTTAATGCAAAGTTTGGAGCGGTCGACTTTACTTGTGCACTGAACCGCACGGTGTCCAAAATGCCAGCATTTATAACATCGGACTGGTCTTAGTACTGTTCTAATACGACAATTGGTCCAGCCGATCCTAATCTTACCGTGTTCTCCTACCACTTTCTGCGCTACCGTTGCTGCCAGAGTCACCGACGCAATTTGTGTTCTGCTACGTAAGACCTTACGAATTTTAATGGCCTCTACTGTTATACCACAATCGTTTCCAGCTGCCTCTTGTAAAGCTGTTAGAATGTCATCTTTAGTTGTAGTATCATCAATATCGCGAATTTCCAGGTCTTCTTCAGGTCCTGTACTAATGACATTTGCGTCCTCCTTAAGTATTCCCGCGATAGTCTTCTGCAGGTCTTTACCTCTATCACTACTGCCTTTCGACAGCGTGATGAGAATGTTCCCTGTCGCGGTCCTGCGTATCTTCTCGACTGTGTTGCGGACCTGATCTGGGCGAACGTCCGCCTTGATCCGTGTAAGTATTTCAGAATACTTATCTTTGTTCGCTGGACGGATAATAAGTGCCTCCGGTCTCGTTGCTGTTCTTCTTGGCTTCTGGTTCGGCTTCGGTGGAGGCACCAGAGGTTTTTCTGGGAGCAGTTTCTTGCGCTCCTTCTTCTTGTCCTTTCTGGACTGCACCTTTTCCCAGCCTGGCTTCTTGTTCTGTTCACAAGAGTTTTGTGGAAGATCCTTAACCACTTCCTGCTTCTTGATGGGATGACCAGGTCCAACGTCTTTCAGCTTCTTGGGAGTATGAAAAGCTCCGCCTTCGGGAGAACGAATTTTTCTTTTCAACTTCCTCAGGATGCGGCCGTCTTGGTCAAAGGATTCAGTCTCTGCCGTTGTGATAGTTTCACTTTCTTCTTCAGCGACTGATTCTCCGTCACCTTCGGCTCCAGTGTCCATCGCTTCTTCAACAACCACTTGACTGTTTCTCTCCGATGTAGCACAAGGGGTGCGGTGTAATGATGAGCGCCATTCTTCGTCCAGTTTCTTGAATCTTCCAAGAGCATTGACTACACCGGTTGTCTTGGTCTTTATCTCCTTGTGGATATTGACCTTAGTTTGGACAAACTCTTGCAGCTCAATGGTCAGCTTCTCAAGGCGCTCCAACGCTTGCGTTCTCTTCATGTCAGCGCTTGCTTCAATCGCTGCTTGTTGAGCATGAAGCCCGTTTCTATTCATGTTTGTTTCCTGTAACGTACTCATACTTTTTTGATTTACCAGCGCATCGTACGGAGTGGAGCGGGTTGCCATAACTAGGAACGGGTGTACCCTCGGAGATAGTACTCCTACCCCAGTTCCCTGAGGCCTAGCCGACACTTAGCCAGTCCCGGAATACACGGACGGACTAGACTCGCTCGGAGCGGTGAAGATTCCGATCTCTAACACTCACTGCGTACTTCCTGATCAAGGCCCGAAGTGGCTGGCTCCTGATCCACTGCTGCAACTTTCACCTCGGCAGAGCAAGCTCACATCAGCCGTGGCCTGCATCGTCGGAAACTACGATACAGGTTCCGGACACTCCCAGTGAGTTACAGCAGGAACCAATCGTCTTGCTAGGTCAGTTAGTGTGACCAACCCATTAAAGGGGAGTTTTGTCCACGGGAGCTTATTTTGTTTGGTTATTTTGCTTGGCTCCTACCCGCTGTACCTCATCAACTAAGAGATTAAGTGTCATCCAAGGACAGCGAGCGTTCTCCCATCCGCTCGGGGAGACGCGCCCGGTAGCAGTATCTCTTCTGCCCCGAGTGTGTGTGTGTGTGTGTGTGTGTGTGTGTGTGTGTGTGTGTGTGTGTGTGTGTGTGTGTGTGTGTGTGTGTGTGTGTGTGTGTGTGTGTGTGTGTGTGTGTGTGTGTGTGTGTGTGTGTGTGTGTGTGTGTGTGTGTGTGTGTGTGTGTGTGTGTGTGTGTGTGTGTGTGTGTGTGTGTGTGTGTGTGTGTAAGTATGTAAACCTCATAACTTTTGAACGGTTGAACCGATTTCATCGCGGTTGATGCCATTCGAAAGGGCTTCGTCAAACTTAGATTTCCTGTTAATTTGAACCGATTCGGACCGATAGATTTTGAGAAATTTGGAGAAATCTAAAAAAAAGTAGGAAAAAAAATTTTTTCTGAAGTGGTTTTTTTGGGATAACTTTTAAACGGCTCAACCGATCGATTCCAAAAACTAATCAGCTCTCAACCTTGAAAAACCACGTCGATCGCCGCCAATCCGGTCAAAATCGGTTGATTTATTCGAGAGATATCGTGAACGAAAGAAAACCGAAAAAAGTGTTTTTTCAGAGTTACTCCGAAATTTCTAGTTTGACCAATTGAAACTTAGAAATTCTTTATGAGGCTTAAAAAACTGCGTAGAATGCCGCCAACCGCGTAAAAATCGGTTCATTCATTCAAAAGTTATTGCGGTATGAACATTCAAAAAATAGTGTTCTATGAAACTTCTATCAGACTTTTGAGCTCAAAGAGCTCAAAAGCATAGAAAAGGTATCTTTTTGAGCTCGGAGAGCTTAAAACAACACACAGATTGTACTTTTGATCTCGAAGAGCTCAAAAAAGCAGCCAGGTATTAACGGAATTAGCGGGAAGTTGCAGGGATGGCCTTTAGGGTCAACCGTTTTCCTAATTTTTTTTTTTTTTTTTTTTTATTATGTAGTTTCATTGTCTAAAATTATTTTAGATTATTTATGGTCGTCAGCAGAAAATAATATTTAATATCTACTTTTCTAAATTCTCTTTATACATTACCTGATACTACTGCAAAATTCTTTCTTGATCAATCGTAATTTATATCGCAATAATTTTGATATTTGATATTGATATTTTGATATTTATACGCATGAGTTATTGGGTGGTCAAATAATTTCAGATTAAGATCATTACACTTGTCGTTCGAAGTAATGACATCGCTTGTGCAAGTAATGACAGCGCTTTATAAAAATAAAATGACAACAAATATTAAATCAAATCTTTCTTTTTTATTATTGAATTGAAATTCAAGTAAAATTCAAGGAAAGTATTGTAATTTTACAAAATTAGCTAATTTAAAAATATTCGGAAAATTATAAAACCGTTTTGTAAAATTAGTAACCTCACAAAGCTATATACAGTAGCGCTCAAAAGTATTTTGACAAATATATTCAATGGTTTAATTAAAAATAAATATGAAACACAATAATCATTTATTTATTTTTTTAACACCTTTTGAATAAACTACAGAATAGTGTCAAAAAGGTTCTTATTCGTAATAAAAGAAAGTTTAATTTTTAAAATATTAGGAAAATGGTGGCTCAAAAGTATTTTGACATTTTTGAAAAAAAACTAATTTAACGCATAATTATAATTTACAGCAATAAATATATTAGTATTTAGTAGCATATCCCTTGGCCTTTATGACAGCCTTGCATCGCTCCGGCATTGAGTCGATTAATTTTTGTAATCGACTTATTGGAATTTGATCCCACTCATTTTTTAGAGTTTCAAACAAAGTGTTTTTGTTTGAATAATTTTGGGTTTTTACACTACGTTTCAATTCTTCCCAGAGATTTTCTATCGGATTCAAGTCGGGACTTTGACTTGGCCACTCAAGAACTTTAACTTTTTCAGGATTTAATAAGTCACTAATATGCTTTGATCTGTGTTTGGGATCATTGTCTTGTTGAAAATACCACTTAGCTGGCATGTGATGTTTAGCATATGGTATTATCTGAGACTTTAATATATTTGCATACATGAACCGATCCATTTTTCCTTCTATTCGAACTAATGGTCCAACTCCAGACCGTGAAAAACATCCCCAAACCATCGCACTACCACCTCTATGTTTAACTGTGGGTATTTGATACCGATAATCGTATTTTTTATTTACTGGACGCCGAATGTACTTGATACCATCAGATGACATTAAATTAAATTTACTTTCGTCACTCCATAAAACTTTAGACCACTCTAAACTTGACCACGATATATGCCGTTTCGCGAACTCAAGACGAGACTTCCTGTTTTCGATATTAAAGGTTTTTAGCCGGTCTTCGGCCATATAACCCTAGGACCTTTAAGCGTCGTTTAACAGTAGAAATATGAATATCTACGTTATATTTTTCTTTTTAATTCATTTTTTATCATTACAGCGGACATCCGTATATCATTTGCTGATAACTTTTTTATAATATGATCGATGTAAGAAGAAGTTTTTCTTGGGCGGCCTGTTCGAGGCTTACTTTCGACAGTTTTTCGTTTGTTATAGACTTTATTCCATAAGCTAACTAACTGTCGAGACACTTTAAACAAACGAGCAACTTCTGTTTGTTTCAATCCTTGTTTTAATGCATTAATAACGGCTTTTTTAAAATCACTAGCATATTCCTTGCACATAGGCATATTGAAGTAACCACAACAAGTAAATATATGTAATAATAAAAACTAAGGAACAAGTAATCTGCGAGATTTTTTTAAGTCAAATGCGTGTCAAAATACTTTTGAGCTCACGGTAAGTCAAGTACGTTCGGTGGCGCGGTGTGTAAACAAACAAGTTGTAATTTGATACGCTTAAATAGTCGCAATTACACTACTCTACATTATACTCAATACATTTTCCGATAGGCTTTTATTTAAAAAAAATATAAAAAAATTTTATGTTGTCAAAATACTTTTGAGCGCTACTGTATGTTTTCCAATATTAATATACCCGATTGTAGTTTTAAATAAATATTTTGCCTATTAGCTTCAAATACATTTCTTGTAAAATTACAATAGAAATTTTTCTTGCTCTCCTAGCCAAAAGTATGCTCTTCCTGGACGCACTTTACTCCAGGAAGAGCAACTTTTATGGCCTGCTCTAACGCATACGCGCTACGTATATTTTCTGGCCGGCAGCATAGAACATCACTTTCTTTCACATTTTCATGACGCGACCGGCCTATACAGCGAGTTTCAACTGTATATAACAGTCACAACATCGTCTGTATGTAACGTGTCAGCGTTGAAACTAACGAAAAATTGTCAAATAAATAAAAATAATTTCTAACTAGATTATTGTTAATGAACTATTTAATAATAATACAGCAAAAATAATTTTTATAAAAATTTTAGAAAATAATATAAAAGTTTTGTAAATTTTATTTGCTTTCTTTTATATTTTGACAGCTAGTAAAGCAATGTTTATAAAACAATCCATGTACTCTACAAGCTTCTAATAATTTAATTTCAATCTTTCTTAGCCGTCTAATTAAAAACTAGTTTTTAACCAACTTAAAAAAAATTAATTTTGTTATTAAGTCGAGTTTAAATATTTGTGACGAGTTCTGTGCATGTTATCTCTCTTAATCAGAGCATTTGTTAGTAAACTTTAAAATAACTTATTTTTTTTTTATTTATTAATTTTTACTTTTTTTATTATGCCCGCCCCGACCAGCAAAACCTCGGTTTCGCCTCGGCTTTACAAAAGTCGGGCGGCGCCCCCCTCACCCCCGGCAAAACCGAGGTGAAGCCGAGGTTTTGCTGGTCGGGGCGGGCATACTAAAAAAAGTAAAAACTAATAAATAAAAAAAAAAAAAATTAGGAAAACGGTTGACCCTAAAGGCCATCCCTGCAACTTCCCGCTAATTCCGTTAATACCTGGGCGCTTAAAATTGCACCTACGAAATCCAACTTTCTGGCCATGGGTCGTAATATACTATTGATTTATTATTCTGGAGGGTTTTAATTCTGAAGTTTACGTATTTTAGTACACTATCTTATTTTTTGAAGAACGGTACTGTTGGGTTGATGGCATCTGTTATGGATTCAGATACTCTTTGAATGTTCGTATCAATTTCTACACTTGTTAGGTTTCTATCATCCGTGGGTGTTGATGAGTATTTTTCCTCAAGACAAGCAACAAAGCGAGTCCAGTTTGTGGCTTTGTAATTGAATTTTTTGGCATCTTGGTTGATTTGGATAGTTGACTTGAACAGTACTGTGAAAATAAGCGCCCTGTGGTCACTGTCATAGTCGACAGTATTGACTTTATTGTCAATAAGATCGGTAATAGTTAAGTTAGTGATGCAGCAGTCTAGATACGAATTGTTTGAGGTGTGAGAGGGGCAATTGGTAGCAAATATTTTTGCTTGATATCTCGAGCCGATTCTTTCTCCCATTTGATTAGGTGTTTGCCTCATTCATTAGTGGTTGAATCCGTCCAGTCGCGTCTTCTTGAATTCAGGTCACCTGTGATGACGAAGGACATATTTGGATTGTCCAATTTTAATTTAGGGCAAAGATCTTCTAACAACTTGGAAGGCTTTTTTGTTGTCCGGAATTGCACAAATACTGACTAGGAAGATTTTACAGTTTATATTAGCTGGATCTTGGAGCTTGATTATCGTGAATTCAGTTGTAGTGGTTCCATCTGAAGATGGTTGGGAGACAGTGTCGAATTTATTTTTTGTCTTTGATAATAATGGCCGTGCCTCCACCTCGTTTGATGCCTGGCCTATCAGTCCGGATTATTGTATAATTTTTGAAAGCTAGTTTATGTTGCCTTTTTTAATTTCGTTTCTGAAGTGAATATTGTGTCTGGTTTACGATGGTTGATTCTATCAGTTAGTTCCAGTCTTCTTTTGTTTGTTCGGATGGAGTTTATATTAATAGCCATTATTTTGCGCTTATTTTATGGAGATGTGGATTCTCTCTGCATATTAATCACTTGGTTTATTGTCTTGAGGTTAGAATGAGCCATTGGGGATGTTTAAAAATTCGAATATAAAGTCAATTCTCTGGGAATTAAAATCCATGTTATTGAGTCTCTCATTGATGCTTCTTACTTCATGAGCTAGACTTGACTCACAATTTCTAAGCTCAATTGCTCAGGCTCGAGGTTAAATATTCATCAATAGTGCTGGTGGAGGCAGTTGTTGACTTCTAGTATTCGGTGTATGGGGCATTAGGTCAATTGACGGAATCAATATATTTTGTATATTACTATGAAAATGGTTTAATAGAGATTAATTCCATACTCGTGAAAAATTGATTTAGTACAATTGAAACGAAAAAAAAACATCAGAATATTTAAAAAAATTTCCTCATCTGTTAAACATGAAACCCGTAAACACTCTAACTTGAGAAAAAATCCATTAATTGAGAATAATTTTTAACTTCCCGCTAAGAAAATCAAAGATTTTCAAAAATCAGGAAGTTATTGGTTTTACCCCGTTTTTCGAAAATCGAGTTTTCATCAGATCTCGATGTTCTAAGGTCCTAGGAAGCTTTCCTGAATGTTTTCACGATGATGTCCGTATGCCTGTATGTATGAATGTGGTTGTGTGTGTGTGTGTGTGTGTATGTATGTATGTATGTATGTAACCCTTTTATAACTTTTGAACGGCTTGACCGATTTCATCGCGGTTGGTGCCATTCGAAAGGGCTTGACCAAACTTAGATTTTGAATACACTTTGAATCGATTTGAACCCGTAAATTTTGAGAAATCTCAAAAAAAATACAAAAAAAAATTTTTTGAAATATGGTTTTTTTGGAATTACTTTTAAATGGCTTTACTGATAAATTCCAAAATCTAATCAGCTCTTAAAATCAAAAAACCACGTCGATCACCGCAAGCCCGGTCAAAATCGGTTGATTTGTTCGTGAGTTATCGTTGTCGAAAGAAAACGGAAAAAAGTGTTTTTTCGGAATTACTTCGAAATTCCTGGTTCGATCGATTTAAACTTGAACATTCTTCATGGAACTTTAAAAACTGCGTCGAATACCGCCAACTTCTTGGAAATCGGTTCATTCATTCAAAAGTTATTGCTGTTTGAAAATTCAAAGAATTGTGTTTTATTAAACTGCTATTAGAGTTTTGAGCTCGAAGAGCTCAAAAT
The DNA here is from genome assembly GCF_020080835.1 of Cotesia glomerata. Taxonomy (NCBI): domain Eukaryota; kingdom Metazoa; phylum Arthropoda; class Insecta; order Hymenoptera; family Braconidae; genus Cotesia; species Cotesia glomerata. The sequence goes on along the minus strand of NC_058166.1, from coordinate 11,356,233 downwards.
GACAAAAAAATAATATTAATTTGTAATTATATTATGATCATAATGTGTAATTTTGAGCGCTTGTGTACAAAATGAGCGGGAAGTTGCAGAGATGGCCTTCAGTAAGTAATTCCAAAAAAACCACATTTCAAAAAATTTTTTTTGTAGTTTTTTTGAGATTTCTCAAAATCTACTCGTTCGAATCGGTCCAAATGGAACTCAAAATCTAAGTTTAATCAAGCCCTTTCAAATGGCACCAACCTCGATGGAAAGCTTCTTAGAGCTTCAAAACGTCGAGATCTGTTGAAATCTTGATTTTTACAAAACGGGTTAAAACCAATAACTTCCCGATTTTTCAAAAATCATTGATTTTCTAAGCGGGAAGTTAAAAATTGCAAAACTGAAAATTTTTCCATAATTTTCTTTGATAATTAAATTTCAAGTAACTAATGTTACGTTCTCTTAAATATATTTTAAAATTTATAAATTAATATTTTAATCAATTAATTCTTATCCGAGGCATTTCGTAACGTCTAAACAGTCTACGTTATGGGATTTGGACTGCGTCCAAATTTCTGATGTCAATACCCGACGGAGTAGATTTTGCAATGAAAACCGGAGTATTTGGGCCGACGAGAATACCCTTAAATCGACGGAGATTTAGAATTCTTGTGTGACCAAACACTTTGAAAGGGAAAGAAATTGATGAACCTCCAGATCTTTTCTGACGATGCGATAATTTTAATAGAACTACTTCGCATTCACTTTCTGTAATTTTATTTAGATTAGAAATTTTCAGATTTTAAATATGTTTAATAATTACCTTTGCAGCCGCCCGTGTAAAAAAAATTTGTTCCTAAGGAATGCCTCAGGAATCCCGCATCAGGAACGTCCCGCTCGTGAGACGGACAGGAACTATGAGCGGACGATTGACGGGACATATTAAAATATCGGAAGTAGCCGAAAAAGCCTTGAAAACCTGAAAATGATCTACGAGATAATTCAGGGTAGTTTCAGGTTTTTCTTCAGAATATAAAAAATTATAAAAGTGCCGCGGAAATTCCTGCAAATAACTTGAGGTTGAGTTTAGGGTAGTTTCAAATAATTTTGCAGAATACAAAATTAATAATAGCACCGCTGAAATCCCTGTAAATGACCAAAGGACTAATTCGAGGTAGTTTTAGGTTCTTTTGCGAGATACAAAAACGATAAAAGTACCGCTGAAAGTCTTGCAAATGACCTGTGGGATAATTTAAGGAAGTCTCAGGTTCTTCTTCGGAATATAAAAAATTGTAGAAGTGCCGCTGAAATTCCTGTAATTGACCTGAAGAAAAATTCAGGATAGTTGCCGGTTCATTTGTAGTATAAATAAAAATAAGTAAAGTACCACTACCATTCTTGGAGATGATCTCTGGGATAATTTAGGGGAGTTTCAGGTTTTTCTTCGGACTATAAAAAATTATAAAAGTGTCGCTAAAATTCCTGCAAATAATCTGAAGCTGGGTTTAGGATAGTTTCAAGTACTTTTGCGAAATACAAAATTAATAATAATACCGCTGAAATCCCTGTAAATGACCTGAGAGCTAATTCGAGGAAGTGTAAGGTTCTTTTGTGGGATAAAAAAATGATAAAAGTACCGCTGAAATTTTTTTAAATGACCTAGAGAAGAGAACAGGACAATTTCAGGCTCTCCTGTGGTTTAGAAAAAAAAGGAAAAGTACCGCTTCAATTCCTGCAAATGACATGGAGGAAAGTATAGGATAGTTTCAGGTTCTTCTGTGGAATAAAAAGAAAAAAACAAAAGTGCCGCTATCATTCCTGCAGATGACCTGTGGAATAATTCAGGGTAGTTTCAGGTTCTTCTTCGGAATATAAAAAATTATAGAAGTGCCGCTGAAATACCTGCAAATGACCTGAAGAAAAATTCAGGATAGTTGCAGGTTCATCTATGGTATAAATAAAAATAACTTTATTACTGCTACCATTCTTGCAGATGTCCTGTGGGATAATTTAAGGGAGTTTCAGGTTCGTCTGCGGAATATAAAATATTATAAAAGTGACACTAAAATTCCTACAAATAACCTGAGGCTGAGTTTAGGATAGTTTCAAGTACTTTTGCGGAGTCCAAAATTAATAATAGTACCGCTGAAATCTCTGTAAATGATCTGAGGGCTAGTTCTGGATAGTTTCAGGTTCTTTTGAGGGATACAAAAAAAATAAAAGTACCGCTGAATTTTTTTCGAATGACCTAGAGAAGAGAACAGGACAATTTCAGGCTCTCTTGTGGTTTAAAAAAAAATTAGCATAAGTACCGCTCCAATTCCTGCAAATGACATGGAGGAAAGTTTAGGATAGTTTCAGGTTCTTCTGTGGTATAAAAAGAAAAAAACAAAAGTATCGCTGAAAGTTCTGCAAGTAATCTGAGGCTGAGCTTAGGATAGTTTTAAGTACTTTTGCGGAGTACAAAAATAATAATAGTACCGCTGAAATCCCTGGAAATGACCTGAGGGCTAATTCAGGGTAGTTTTAGGTTTCTTTGCGGGATACAAAAATAATAAAAGTACCGCTGAAATTTTTTCAAACGACCTAGAGAAGAGAACAGGACAGTTTCAGGCTCTTCTGGGGTTTAAAAAATATAGCAAAAGTGCCACTTCAATTCCTGCAAATGACATGGAGTTTAGGATAGTTTCAGGTTCTTCTGTGGTATAAACAGAAAATAACAACAGTACCACTAAAAGTTCTGCAAATGACCTGTGGGATAATGTAAGTGAGTTCCAGGTTCTTCTTCGGAATTTAAAAAATAATAGAAGTGCCGCTGAAATACCTGCAAATGACCTGAAGGAAAATTCATGATAGTTGTAGGTTTTTATCTATGGTATAAATAAAAATAACTACCCAAAAAGACACGTTGATAATTACGGCAATTGTCAGAGCCGCAACGAGATCTTTTATTTTACGTTTATTTAAAATAATTCAATGTCTGATGACATAAAAGAGCGAGTGACGACTCAACAGCAATAATAATCATCATAAAAATAATAAGAATAATAGTTATAATAATATTAATGATAATAATAATAATGATAGTAATAATAATAGTAATAATTATTATTATATGAATCGTAATAATGATAAAAATGGCAATTGTAATGAACAGACGTAAATAATAAAAAAACCTAAAACATGTTATTCATTTTCTTCAGTAGGTTCTCCATCTTCTTTATCAACTTTGGTCTGTTCTTTACTTTTTATATTAATTTTGGCCTGCTCTTCACTTTTTTTATTGATTTTGACCTGTTTTTCACGCAATCCACCTAGCATTTTGGTCACGACTTTTTTAAATCCACTGTCAGTCAGTCTTACGCTCTTCTTACAGTTGAATTCCACGAACTCTATGAATTGAAGGAATGATTAATATCAATTTTAATAATTACTAGAAATTCAAATTGCGCGCATACGCGCGTGCTCTAATCTTGATCCAATAAGGAATCAGGGTCCATGTTTTCGATACTAAGCTAACTTCATTGTACCATCAATTTTAGTATATAGGATTTGATTTAAAAGTAAGCGCGTTATATCGTTTAATCGTATAGCATATGTATATTTCAGATATGAATTAACCTTCCGTTATTCATGCTATGAGCGTGGGGCTGCCCTAAAACGACTCAACTTATAGGTTACCGCTTAATTAAGCATGAGAGACAAACTGAATAAAAGAGCGCGAGTAATAAAGGGTTAATATTTCGTTATTAATAATCAAATTATTTTTAGCGACCGCGAATATATATATATATATATATATATATATATATATATATATATATATATATATATATATATATATATATATATATATATATAGTCCCCTGGCTAGCTTTTTTCATAGATTAATAATTTTATTCAATTATTATCATTGGGAAAACTTAAAAAGCTTAAGAGATACTACACTGATAGAAGGATTTATTTGTATTAAAAAAATATTTGTTAATAATTAACAAATCATTTATTAGAGACCATTTTTTAGTATCAAACAAATATTTCTTAGTATTTAAAATGATTTGTTTGTATTTAATAAATCTGATATTCATTTATTAAATATTAATAAATCTTTTTAAATACTAAGAAATATTTGTTAAGGACTAAAAAGTGGTCTCTAATAAATGATTTGTTAAATATTAACAAATATTTTTAACTATAAACAAATCCTTTTATCAGTGTACGAAAATATGGAGATTAATTGTACTAAATGTTATTGAGGCAATATTCAATAAGAGAAAAAGGATCACTGTCGGTAAAAGTTCTTTTTAGGTACAATTTTGAATTGAAAAATCAATTCCTCTGATATTGTCAGTAATAATTCCAGTCATTTCTAATTATCTTAACTGTAAAAAAACTATTCATATAATTATTAGGTATAGGTTGTTTTTGCCAGGAAACTGTTTCGAGACACGCAGGGGACTTTTGATCTCTATATATAAAAACGTTTTTTAAGAAATAACTTTTATTATTATTGATACTGTATGATAAACAGTGGTAGATGGGGTGATTATCTTTTAAAGTTAACAACAAATTATATAATTAACTATATTTTTTTCTTAATATTTATTAATATTTTACCTATGATTTACTTAAACATATGTGAAAACTAATTAATAGAAATATATCTAATGTCTAATATCTAATGAAGAAGAACCGAAAAAAAAATATATTTTTAGATATTTTCGTTTGCTACTACTCGATGACTATAGGGTAAACCCACAATAATACCTTACAATGAAATACGGACCTTTCACTGTATCGTAGGTGTCTTTTGGAATTTTTTGCCGTTCATTTCTCTTGGTCATCGCGATTTCCGTCAGTTTTTCTACCCCAAGAATTCTTTTGAACAAAGATCTGGTCATTTCATTTGGGTTCCGTCTGATTTTTTTCGACGTTAAATATTCGAGAAAAGTGGCACTGACCAAGATATCACTTCCTGGCATCAATTCTTGCTAAATATAAAACAAAAAATTAACTATTTTTTTTGTGACAATAACGTGAAACAGTGGTATTTCAAATGAAGTAGAGGTAACTTTTGTAAGAAAAAAATTAGGAAAACGGTTGACCCTGAAGGCCATTCTTGTAATTTCTCGCTGATTTCAATCACAAAGCTATTGTAATGCAAGTTGTTGTGACGTTTTTGACCTTGAAGAGCTCAAAAATGTATTTTTTTCTGCTGTTTTAAGCTCTTCGAGATTAAAAGCGTGGTAACGATTTAATAAAACATTTTTTTTTTAATATTTAAATTGCATTAATTTGTGATTTATTAAATTTGTAAAAAATTAAAAACTAAGTGATTCTCACGCGATTGGTATCAATCGACGTGGGCTTTTAAAGTTCTATAAAAGCTCAAAATTTCACTTATCACTTATTATCACACATTTTAACGATGATCGTCCTTTAATTTTATTTTTATAGGCATTCTAATGGCTTTCAGGAACACAACAAAAGTTAAGTTATAAATTTTCGGTAACCTTATATTGTCTTTGATTGACTTCTGGAACAATGTTTATTGACGTTGCTATCTTTGCAGGATCTTGCTGCTGACGAGCGTAGAGTGTTTTCATTTGTCGAAGATAACACTCCGTGAAATTTATGTATTCAGGTGTTACTGTAAAATCAGTAAAAAAAATTTGTCAAGTGATTTAACGACAGTTTACGACCTGATATCCCTTCTGGAAAGAATGATAAATACACATATAAGATTTCATCACATCTATGAGTTTCTATATGTGCATTTGATTATATTTTCATATTTTGGATAAGAATTTATGATTATTTTCCAGAAGGGACGTCTATGTACAGTCATACAAAAATATTTGACCTTATATAACTTAATATATCTTGATGAAATATGTATGTATGTATGCTTCGAATACTTTTGAAAAATCTTTTAATATAATATTTTCTAGTCAAGTCTACTGCCGATAGATATATTCATATATGCGATCATATCTCTTTATTTTTAATAGTCATATTTTTACGATCAATATTAAATAATACAAACACTGATAAAAAGTTAACTTGACTCAAGAGAAAAAATTTTGAGCGGAGATATTCTTCATTGTTTATGTAATTTTTCTTGATTCAAAAAATTTTTCTCTTTGATTCAAGTTAGCTTTTTTACCAGAGTACAACTTATGCATAGAGATACGTCAGAAAAAACATAGCAAAAAATGAACGTAACAAAGCTCAAAAGCTTAGAAAGATCAAATTTCAAAAAAAAATAAAAGAAGATTTTCTAATAAATTTTATAAAATATAGTATGCTACTAAATATTTTTGTTAAGGAAGAAATAATAAAATATTCATACTTGTATCAGATTATATTAGACCTTAAATGGGAATAACTAAAATTAACGAATAAAAGACCAGATCAAAAGTTTTAACATGAGCATGTGTCGCTCATCTAGGTTAAGGTCTGACTCAAGTCGATATACCTGGGCGAAAGACAAAAATGAACTTTCCAAACAATTCTTAAAGTATAACAGAAACAGGTATTATTTTATACAGGTTCTAGGGACACATCGAATCTAACTTTACCTCTGCACGAAGTTAAGCATTATGCATAGTAATTAAATTACCCCTTGGCCAGGTATCAAAATTTTTGTCCATTATTCCAAGATTTTTTTCCGTTTTTGCAAGATTTTTTTCCACTTTGTCAAGATTTTTTGGAGGCAGGTTGTAAAAAGAGCAGGATGGAATCGCATCATCTTCGTTGTTAACTCCTGACTTAGTGACTTTTGCTAACTTTTTGGGATGAAGAGCTTTTTGAGACTGAAAAGTCTATAATTGAAATTTCGTATATCATTTAATCATACTGCACAAAAGACTAAATCGAAAAAATATATGTCAATTTTACATATTTGAATTTTGTCGACAACGATATCTCACGAACGAATAAACCGAAAATTTTTTTTACTCGACGAAGGCAAGAAGCGGCTACTTTGTTTAGCGCAGCGGGGCGAAAGTTGACACTTCCGGTCCGTGGAGCAAAAATAGTATATTACACACCTAGGGAAGTAAAGTAAGAAATGTCTCAGATCACATGTAATTGTTGGCCGAGGCGAAGCCGAGGTCAACAAACATGTGATCTGAGGCTTTCTTATTTACTTCCCGAGGAGTGTATACTATTTTTTTGTCCGACGAAGGCGGAAAGCGGCAACTTAGTTTAGCGCAGCGGGACGAAAGTTGCCACTTTCCGCCCGGAGGGCAAAAAAAAATATTTCTCCATTACTAAAATTTTCCGTCATTATGTCAAAAAAATATCTGCGTAAAAATTATAACAATAGTCTTTCTTTTCAAGTGTGCAAAATTTGATACCTTTTTGTTCGTTTATTCAATAAATTTATCCTTGATTTGGATAGATTTTTCCCCATTGCTCAATTCATCACTCTCCGAATCAGACGAGTACACATAAGCTCTCTTAAACTTCTTCATCGATAAAACATTTGTTAATAACTAAGCTAGCAGAGTAATAAAAACATAAAATTATACTGATGTAATGTTATACCTTTTTTGATAATCCATGGATGTGGTTATTTTCAGGTATATGTTTGGTATTATCATCCTCACAACTACTGCCGTTTATACTTTTATCATCCCCAAGTTTATTGAATTCCTTTTAAAAAGAATGATGTATTGAATAATTATTTTGAATAACTTAAGTATCAAATATTTTTTGAACTAACTTTCTCCCGTCCGCTAGACGGGATTTATTTCTAGATAACCGCTTATAACTTTATGTATATTTTCCATAAATAAAAGAATAGTATATTACATATCTAGGATAGTAAAATACTATTCTTCCATGACTTTGATAATATTTAAAACAAAATGTACATTCCCGTAAATCAAAACTCGATTTGCGGCATTTAAAGGGGCACTAATAATCCTGTAAAAGTGCGATTACATAAACTAACTTAATGTTAATTTTTGAAAGATTTTGACACTTTTACAGTCATTACTAATAGGTTACTTACATTCAGCAATTTTTTCTGATCTTTATTATTTTTAACGGATGATTTAAAATTATTAGTGGCTGGTAAATTTAACAGATCTTCTTCACTGTCATCGTTAGTCATTATTTTTTTTTCTGTTTCAAATCCATCAATTTTTTTTGAACTGTTTTCTACACAGGTTTTTGAGTGCTTGGAGAGAAAAAATTGAATAATTTTTTTAATAAGTTTTATAGTAATAGAAATAAAGTTCGGATTAAATAAATAATTAAATCTTTATAAGATATCACTACGTTTAAATAATTTTTTAGGGTAATTCCCGTTGAGATCGCCATAGGGGAGAAATGATCAACCGAAAAAAGTTCAACTAATAATAATAAAAAAAACGGAACTATAGTATACTTTCAATTAAGTTTGCCTCATTTTAAAACGAGCAACAGGTGTTAGTTAAATTTTATCCAAAACAAACAAGAATAGATATATACGTTGACTTTGTTTATTTAAATCATATCATGTCTAAGTTACGAGCTTGACATATAAAGTGATCACAAAAAGCTGCTCAGTTTTGTTATTTTTTTTTGTATTTTTATTGTCAAGATAATCATTTTCAAGTATTCTAACTCCAAAATTAACTAACAAGTTTATAAGATGCACTAATTAACTTGTGGCCATCTCACCCGGACAATCGGGAAAAAACAAACAAAAGTAGAAGGACATTAGTAAGATTTGCGAGGAAATTTCTATGAATTTCAGTGACATCTTTACAACAGATCGAAAAATAAAAGAAGTACTGGTCGTTTCTCCCGGGCACTACGATGTTACAGTAAACAAACTCAGTTTTAACTGCTACATTTTTTTAAAAATTATTTTTGGATATTTTTAAATAAATTATAAGTAATTGAGCAACGCGTAGTTATAATATATAATAATGATAAATTAATTTAGAAATTGAACTGATAAATAAATAAAAAAGTAGAAGATTAATGAAAATTTTTAATTACTTCATTTGGTTTCTCCGAAATCATTTTGATGTTTTTTTGGATAACTTTATCTTCTACTACAGTTAGTTTTTTATTTGGTTCGTTGTTTGTTGAATTATTTTGGTTTTCTTCTGAAATAGGCGACACACCGTCAAAGATTGATTTACTCGAAATTACTGTTGAATCCGCTTCATTTTTGGGCTTAGATTTATCTGATTTTTTTATGTATTTTCTCTTGGTTTTTTCAACAATTTTTCCCGTAGAATCGACTTCAATTTTCTCCAATAAATTTTTAAATTCTGTAGTTACAAATAAGTTATAAATTTATTGTTAAACGAAATAATAATAATACATTTAAATATAGCCGCAATAACGCAATAGAAAAAAATAATAAAAGTGTGCTTTTAAAATTTAATAAAAAAATTTGCTAGAAAAAAATAAACTAAAATTAATGTACATAAGGCAATTAATTTGTAATTAATCATTTAAAATTTGAGGTGGAAAATTTCTGAAACTTTTTTTTCGTTGAAAGAGTGCTGAGGATTTTTTTTTATTTTTAGGCTTAGGAAGTGGAAAGAGTTGAATAATTGAACAGAAAAAAATTTTTTAACATTTTGAACCTTCAAAAATTTTTATATTTAAATTGATAATTTATTACGATAAACTTACTGCTTTGTTTAATAACTTTAACCGGATAATAATTTTTCCCTCGCTGAGCTACAAGTCCCCGTTTTTTATCGTCTTTAATATCATCAGCTTCAATGACGGAACATTTTTTTGTTGAAATCCAATACACTAAAGAATAAATTTCTCACTTTTTAACAATATGTAAATAATTCGGAGTTAATATTTATTTATTTTTTTAATCCTTATTATTCTTCTTCAATTAAATGAATTTTTGATTTTTATACAGAATAAACAATGTGAAGTTGTTAACATGAAGTTATACAAATTTATTAAGTAATATGAATCACGCAATGAAGTTAGGCTTGTTCATTGTTTATTTATTTATGTAGCTTTATTATAATATTTTGTATTTAAAATAAAAAAAAACCGTTGCCATATAAATAAACATTGATTAAAAAATTATAATAAAATTCTGAAATATAAATGATTTTTTAATTTATGTAATTATAATTTTTAAAATATTAGTATTTAAAAATGAAAAAGCTTCAATTATATTCACGTTCATCACAATATAGAATTCTGAAAAACAGCCAAGAGAGAGATGATAGTTCGTCCGATGAAGAAGTTGATCGCATAAATTCTAAAAGGGGACAACCCAGGGAAATTAATCAAAATTGTAAGCTAATATATTAATTTTTTTATAACTTTTCGCTTTTAAAATTTTCGAAAGTCTGGTAAGTTATTGATTTCGGTCCGATTTTCGAAAATCGAGTTTTGATCAGATCTTCACGTTTGGAGGCACAAGAAACCTATTCTGACGACTCCCGTCGAAACGTCCGTTTTTGTGTGTTAATAAAATTTTGTTAAACAGAAAAAAAAATCCGTATTTTATTTTACGTTTTTCAAAGATAACTTAGAGGCTTAAAAACGAAACATGACAAAACTTTTTGTCCTCAAAAAACCATATTGAATGCAGTTTTGAAACGGAAAATAAAACAACGCGTTCATAAGTAACAGCTATTCAAAAATTCCCAAAAAAAGTTTTTTTTTTCTCACGATACCTCAGACGTTTTTCGACCAATCAATAAAAACCTTGCATAAATTAAAAAATAAGTCTGAAGTTCTCAGCGTACGCTCCAACGTTGGATGCGAAAGAATTTTTTTTTGTCTGTTAAATGCGAAAAAATTCAGAGACATTCATTAGATCCCAGAGGAACTAAAAAAGAAATCACCGGGACTTTTCGTATCCCGTAAGACCTTATATCAGCAATCAAAAAATATATTTTTCTATGCATTTAAAAATCCAAAAAAAGATTCTGATACATCTGTTTATTTCACCAGGTCTTCTATGACCCAAAAAAGATAATAATTTTAAAAAGGATGATATTTTTAAGGGCAGATATAAGGGCTTCCAGAGTATGGCGTATTCAATGTTTTTTAGGTTCTCGAGGGTTTAATTAATATCTTTGAATTTTCGCATTCAACAGATAAAAAAAAATCGTTAGCATCTAACGTTGGGAAGTTCAGATTCGTCATACATTGAGCTTGAAGACCTCAACAATTTACTCTTGAGCATATTTCGGTGCGTTTGATAAAAAATTAAGTTGACCGAAGAAGATATATATATATATATATATATATATATATATATATATATATATATATATATATATTTTCTTTTTCTATAGACATAGTCACTCATCGCGATATTTCTGGAAGTGGGAGTGTTAAATAGAAAAAAAATTGTAACTTTTAATCTATAGCTCTCACAAGTTCTAACGTTGGTAAAAATGTAATTTTCGTCATTTCGGGTGAAACTGAGAATAAATTTTACTAAACTTCACTCACTGAAAACAGTGCGGGAGCGTTAAAAATTTTAAAAATTGTTACCTTTAATCTACAATCCCTACAGGTTTGAAATTTGGCAAATGTATTATTTTTGTCATTTCGAGCGCAACTAAGAATACATTTTACAAAATTCTACCCACTGAGGGCCATGCGGGGGCGTTAAATATTAAAAGAAAAAATTGAAAATATTTCATCTATAGCTCCTGCAGGAGCTAATCGAAAGTCATCGATACCTATTGTACTCCGAAAACCCTAAAGTCAGTCTGTATAGTCTCCAGATGTAATGTTTTTACTTTTAAAAAGTTGTGATGGTATTTACCAATCATGTTTTGTGTAATTTTATACCATAGAACATTTTCATATTTTAATTGAAAGTCTGAAAAATGTTTGGCACTCAACATTTTTATTCCTACCACCCTCTTCCTTTTTTCATCTAAAAATTTTAGAAGCTTGTATAGCACCATATTATTAAAAAAAAAAATATCTATTTAGGTCGATCGACCAGGTCATTTAATAACACCAATTGCAATAGAAGTGATGAAAATGAGAACGATGAAAGTCTCAGTGAAGAAGATGCCGATAATGTTTGTGAGTGTCTTTCAAAAATATGTTCCATTTTTTTTGCACATGATATTCATGCGTGGAAAATATTTTATGGTTGTGATTATTAATATAAAATTTAAATAATCACTATCCTAATATTTTATTGACAAAAATTTGATTGTGGTAACAGTTACAATACAGCTGATGGTATTTATAACCGTGATAGTAGTAGTAGTTATCATTCCAATAGTAATGATTACCATCACGATATTAAGTTACTATCTCGCACATTAAAATCTTAAATTCACGTATTTAAGGTAGTTGTCGTGGTACAATATATTCAAGAAATTAGAGATTATACGCGCCGAAAAAGTATATGAATTTTTAGCTAAGTAATTCATAATTCTTACGCAAGACTGTACCCGTGGAGACGTAAACTATACATTATTCATATATATATAGATATAATCTATATATACTTTTTCATAAATTGTTGAACTTTAATCCGTTGTATATAAATAATTAGACGGTCAAAGACTTTTTTTAACTTTTTTTTAAACTCACAACAAATAAATTAAAAGGCTGTTAGTTTTTTTAAAGTTTCTGACCGTTAATTTTTTTTTATAACTAAGAACTTGGTACAGAACTGCAGAAAGTGTATGCAATTAATGTTAAATATCCAATTTTTAATTGAATTCATCTCGAGTTATAGGTCGGCTGCCCAATTTCAAAACACAGTAACTAACACTTAGAAATTTTTTTTAATTTTAATTAAAAAAAAATTTGCCTGCCAAATTGATGAAAACTTTGATTTATGAATAGAAAATACTTGAATATAAATAATTTTAAGAAAAAATAATTGAAATTAACATCTAAAAGTTATAAAAAATGCAGCATTGTTAAAAAAAATTAGGTATAAAAATTTTGCAGTTACTGTGTTTTAAAATTGGGCAGCCGAGGTGGTCAATCGACTTCAAATTTTAAGGGTAATTTGTATCATCATGTCCTTAATAAGTATACAAAAATTTAGAATTTTCTAACACTATGCCTTAACCACAACAACTACCTTGATCATTGTTTTTGATATCTTGATATAAATCTTAATTTTTTTCATCTTAAACGCTTTTATTGAATGTATTTTATCATTTATTTACTTGTTAGGTTCCTTTGGACTTGACAACCTATGAAGGCTGTTAATTGTGAATACTGAGGGTTAAAATAAATATAAAAACATGATTTGCTTAAATATACACAGAAAAAAAGGTTCACTTAAGCCAAGAAAATATTTTTCTTCCTAATTATTTTCTTGAGCAAAAAAAATTTTTTTTTGACACAAGAAATTTCACTTATTCCAACTAAATTAATTCTCTTGCTTTAAGAAATACATATCTTGATCCAAGAAAATTTATTTGAGTCAAGAAAATCTTCTTGTTATGAGAAAATTCAGCCTCTTGCTCCAAAAAATTTAGTTCTTGATAGAAGTAAATTTTCTTGTCTTGAGAAAATTTCTCTCTTGCTCCAAAAAATTAAATAACTCGACAGAAATAAATTTTCATTAATATTTTTATTGATTAACATGTCAAATGGGAAGATCAAATAATATTGAATCATTTGTTTTCATTCAATATGTATAATTGCACGCTAAAATAATATAAAATGGGTATCAAATATTCAAGAGAAAAATTTTCTCAAGATGAGAAAATTTTTTTCTCAGCTGAAGTAGGTGGCGCTGCTTCCTTAAAGTATCTAAAAATTTTGATCAAATATAAAAATTCATGGTATCAAGTATTTATGATAATTTGAATTAAGAAAAAATTACTTCCACGAAGAATAGAATTTCAAGAAAAATTTTTACGTCGGCCAACACAATTCCGGTCTTCCTTCAGGCACCCGAAAATTTTCTTGAGCCAAGAATTTTGTTCTTCAGTCAAGAAATTTTTTTTTCTGTGTAGATTTGACAAAGAAATAATGAAGTTTTGTTTAAACTGATCGTTTTTAATTTATTCTTTGAATTGTTTGTATTTTATACGATTTTACTCTATTTTGGTGTATTTCTAGTTTTTTATCAATGTTTATAATTGGTAGCTTTTATAAGTTGATAATTCCAGCCTGTAAGTAATCTAACAAGTAAAGGAATGATAAAGTACATTCAATAAATGATTAAATATATTTAGATGATGATAACATTGATCACGGATTTGAGGAAGCTGAGAATATTAGAAATAACCGTGATATTAATGATGAAGAAATGTATGAAACGGATTCGGATGACGATTCTGAAAGCAGTCGAGAATCTGATGGCAGCTCTAGTTCTGAAGAGAGCAGTGCAAGTGAAAACAACACTGATTCTGATGACGACATGGAAAATGGGTTGCCCAACAATAACAAAAATCTGAATTCACCGTTGTGCGAAAATGCACCATTATCTTGTGGCGAAAGTATTTTATCAATATTATTGCTAATAATACGTCATAAAATAAGTTCAGTGGTATTAAAAGACATTTTAAAAATCATTCGTATTCATTGCAGTCTACCTAATTTGTGTATAAAATCATTATACAAATTTAAAAAAATATTTAGTAGGTTAGATCTCCCATTTAAACGTCATTATTTCTGTTCGGATTGTGTGTCGCTCTTAAAATCAAAAGACAAATGTCAAAATTGCCCGGATTCTGACATATGCTATTTTATTGAAATTCCACTTATTAACCAATTATTGAAAATCTTCAAACGTGATGGTTTTTACAATTTGCTAAATACGAGATTTACTCGTCAGAAACGAATGCCTAATGATTATGAAGATATTTGGGACGGAAATGTTTATAAATCTTTAAGTAAAAACAATGGATTTTTGTCATCTAGAAACCATATTTCATTTACGTGGAATACCGATGGGATATCTCTATATAAATCGTCAAAGTTCAGTATATGGCCTTTTTTTTAACAATTAATGAACTACCCTTTCATCTCCGATCCCAACTAAAAAATCTTCTTGTTGCTGGCTTTTGGTTTGGTCCTAAGAAACCTGAAGCAAATCTTTTCATGAATTCATTTCGACATAACCTCGAAAGAATTTATAACGGCATTTTTGTTCGTATTTCTGGCCATCAAAATCCTGTCAAAATTCGTGGAATGATCATCTGCGGCACATGCGATTTACCAGCAAAAGCTGGTTTCCTCAACATGAAAGGTCATCGAGGTATCTATGGTTGCTGCAAATGCAAAATTAAGAGTGAAAAATTAGGTAATTTTAGAATATTCCCTTACTCAAATACTTTACCTCTGAGATGATCTGCGATAACTACTCAAGAAGGAGAACGAGCTTTTTTAAGTGGAAAACCCATCGACGGAGTTAAAGGACCCACTACACTTTCAAAAATTGCCTATAATTTTGTTGAGAATACAGTAGTTGATTCTATGCACTGTATTTACTTAGGAATCACGAAGAAATTGATGAGTTTATGGTTTGATTCAAAATACCACAGTGAAAATTTTTCAATGAGAGATCATATTGCAGCTATTGATAAGAAAATTAAAAGTATCAAACCTCCGAATTTTTCAGTTCGATTGCCAAGATCAGTCAGTGATTTCAAGTATTGGAAAGCATCAGAACTTCAGTGCTGCCTTTTATATTACTCTGTAGCTGTTTTGGATTCAATTATGTCAAAAGCTCATTATGATCATCATATGCTGCTAGTGCTCGGAGTATCATTATTAAATCAATCGAGTGTTTCACAAGGTATGATTCAGTTAGCATCAAAAGTACTAAATGAATATGTAAGTAAATTTGAAAACCTTTACGACCGCAAACATTTAACGTGTAATTTACACCAGTTACTTCATCTACCTGATGACGTGATGAATTTTGGCCCGCTATTTATCACTTCTTGTTTCCCTTTTGAGAATCTAAATGGTATTTTGAAAAGGTTGATCCATGGCACTCGGTACTCGCAGCTGCAAATTTCGAAAGTGATCTCTATTTTTTCTAATGTATCTGATTTTAAAGATTTATATTTGCGGCAAGGTACAGAGGTATCTAATTTGTGCTATGAATTTGAAAAAAATGTTTTACATCGGAGAAAACTAACACCTATAAACGAAAACTCTTCTATCATTGGGAAAATTTGTTAAATAAAGAACTTACCCCTAAATTTTGAAAATATATTCAAAAATATCGGGATTACAGTCTTCCAAAAATGCTATGAATTTCACCGCCTGTTGAAGAATGGAGTAGAGTTTGACTCGGAGAGTTATAAAAGAAAGAGAAAAACAATTTCATACGTCGTTGTCTATGAATCGAATAATTCAATGAATCTGGGAATAATAAATACTTTTGTAAAATTATGCAGGTGCTATTGCAAAGATTCATGTGAAAATTGTGAAAAAAACTCTAGCTATTATGCGATTATTAATGAATGTACGGTCGATAAAGCTGTTATCAGTAATGAGCATCTCAACATCGGTTCTATTGGTAGGAGATCTGACAAAGCCATGATTGCTGTAGAAATTTCGAAACTAGAACTAGTATGTTATTATATTGAGAAAGATAAAGAAAATAATTCGTTTTATGTAATGGAGCCTGTAAACAACAGAGAGTTTTTTTAAAAATGATAAGCTGTCAGTGAATTTTATGACTCGTCACTCGCTCTTGTATCTCATCGGGCATTAAATTATTATAAATAAACATAAAATTCAAGCTCTCGTTGCGGCTATGGCAATTGCCATAATTGGCATTGTGTTTTTTTGACATTTTAACTCACGTAAATTTTTTTTTTTTTTTAATTAAGCCGTTAATTAGTAATCTGTTAAGATTAAAAATAAATGAGATAATTTTATTTGTGGTATTCTTCCCACTTGCCCCAGCTCTAAAAAACTATAATATGTTTCGTTTTTGTTAGTCGAGTCGTTGATAGTGAAAATATAAATAATTTATGTTAATAAACCATAATTATATTAATTAAGTAGTGCTGTACTATATTTTTTCTGTACTCTATTTTTTTAGTGCTGTAATCTATTTTTTGAGCTAGGAGAGCTCAAAATAACACATAAATTGTATTTATGAGCTCATAGAGCTCAAAAACGTCACAAGTGCAATTTCAAGCGTTTAGGTATAGAATTAGCGGGAAGTTGCAGTGATGGCCTTCAGGGTCAACCGTTTTCCTAATTTTTTGTATACGAATCAAATAAAAAAAATCGACATATATATATATATATATATATATATATATATATATATATATATATATATATATATATATATATATATATATATATATATATATATATATATATATATATATATAGGGAAAGTGGGTTTCATAGACCGTCAATCACGCAAAAACTACTGAACATATTGACATGGGACTAGGACCATTCGACGCGGAATGAATTGTAGATGGTTATAGGTTACTTATTTTTTGAATTTCATCAATCCTTCACCATTTTATTTCTATTTAACTTTGATAAACATTTTTTCCCGCCGATAAAAACAAAAGACGAGCATTTTTGTTCAATTCATTTGTTTTTTTATCGGCATGAAGGGTATTACGTTTTTTTTCTTTTTTTTTTAAGAATTTAGTTCCATCTACCATCGCGTGGGCGGATGCGTGGGCAGATGCATGGGCAGATGCGTTGGTGGAAAATTTCACTAATTATTTCATTTAGGCATGAAGGGTATTACGTTTTTTTTTTTTTTTTTTTTTTTGAGAATTTAGTTCCATCTGCCAACACGTGCGCGGACGCGTGGGCATATGCGTGGGCGGATGCGTGGGTGTAATATATATGAGCGAAATAGGGTTTCTTTAACTAAAGTTAACGTCAAAACTACTGAAGCTATCGGGATGGGACTGCTACCATTCGACGCAGAATTTTCCGTAGATGGTTATGGGCTACTTATTTTTTGGATTTTATCAACCATTTCTCATTTTTTTTACGATTTACTTTTACATACATTTTTTCCCGCTAAGAAAAACAAAAGACTCTCATTTTTTATTCATTTGTTTTTAATACGATTTTCTTTTGTTTTTATTACATAACCTTGATTGGCATTGTGTTTTTTTGACATTTTAACTCACGTAAATTTTTTTTTTTTTTTAATTAAGCCGTTAATTAGTAATCTGTTAAGATTAAAAATAAATGAGATAATTTTATTTGTGGTATTCTTCCCACTTGCCCCAGCTCTAAAAAACTATAATATGTTTCGTTTTTGTTTGTCGAGTATTTTGCACGATTAGTTAATCAAATGATTTTATAACCTCAAAAGTACTCAACACGTGACACGAGCTTCCAATAACAACGGATTTTGTGTTGTAAGTATACTTTTTTTTATTTATATCGAAAATGTTGTTGATCTTATAAAAATGTAATTTTAATTTAATTTTATTAAAAAAATGTAATTGAACAATTAAGATTTTCATAGTTTCCAAAAAATCAATCATTATGAATCTTTATTTTGAAATGTCAATGGAAATATTGGTTGTATGAAAAAATTATAAGAGACAATGTTTTCATAAAATTTAATTTTTTACTTTTGTTTGAAAAATTTTTCCATAAAACTTACATTTTTGTTATAATTTCATAAATTAAAACTAATCATTTCAAAACTGCGGCAAAAATCCTGGCCCTAATTATACTTTTAACATTTTTGATCATTAAATAATTTCATTAATTCTATTTATGTATGTTTTGTACAGTGAGCAATGTACAGCAAGAAAACGCAAAGGGGCTGATTTGAGCCGCAGTACAAGTAAAGCTCGAAACTTGCGAAATAGCAGATCCGAAAGAACAGAAGAACAAATCCAGCAACAAAATACTGATGCACGTGTCAGAATGGCGCAATTGCATCAAGAAGAGCCAGAAGATACACGAGCTGAACGCAATGAAGTCAGAAGATTAGAACAACGACAATCACGCCATTTCACAGTCAATAGACGAAGAACAAATGACCAACAACGACAACAGGTACATCGAGCATTTATATCTGATTTATTCCTGCGTCTAGCATTCCAGTATGAGCCCGATATTGAATATTATGCTCATTCAAACGTGGTAATTGGTGCTATGGACAAGGAATGTCCGCATTGTCATGCTCTGAAATTCAAAAATGAGCCAGCTGGGATGTGTTGCGCGTCAGGAAAAGTGCAACTACCTGAAATTGAAACACCACCTGAACCATTGAACGGCTTACTTATCGGCACGGATCCAGATTCTAACGTGTTCCTGAAGTCAATTCGAAGATTCAATTCATGCTTTCAAATGACATCGTTCGGAGCAACAGAAATAGTTCGAAATACTAATGCAAATGGTCAACAATTCAATTCTACATTCAAAATCAGAGGCCAAGTTTATCATAAAATGGGCTCACTGCTGCCAATGCCAAACGAACCACATAAATTCTTACAAATCTACTTTATGGGCGGCGAGGATTCCGGAAGCGCACTTGCCAATCGCGTGAATGCACGTTGTGATTATAATAACCTCGATTCACTTTATGCCAGGCGCATCGTCAGCGAGCTAGATGCTCTTTTGAACGAGCACAACGAGTTGTTGAAAATATTCAAATCACATATGCACCAATTACAAAGCGATAATCACGCTATCGTCATTAATCCTGATAAAACACCAGCTGGAGAGCATATTCGTAGATTCAATGCACCCGTTGTTGATGATGTTGCTGGAATCATGGTTGGCGATTGTACAGCTGCACGAGAAATTGTGATTCGTAGAAGAAATAATAATCTTCAGTTCATTGCTGACACACATCGTTCATATGACGCTCTCCAATATCCGCTAATATTCTGGAAAGGACAAGACGGATATTGCATAAACATAAAACAACGAGATCCCGTATCAGGTACTTCATTGATTATTAATTTGATCATTAATCATTTAACAAAACAATTAAATTATTGAACGTAATAAATTTAAATTAATTTTTATGAACAAATATTACAGGAGCTGAAACAAACAAGAACGTTAACTCAAAGGATTATTATGCGTAACGATTAATGATTAGACGTGGCCTGGACAACGTCATTTTACGATGTCGTGAGCTTTGTCAACAATTCATGGTCGACATGTACGCGAAGATTGAGAGCGAACGACTACGATACTTACGATATAATCAACAAAAGCTGCGCGCGGAAGAGTACATTCATTTGCGAGACGCTATCAACAACAACGCCGACGTCGCCGAAATTGGTAACCATGTCATTTTACCATCATCGTACGTAGGCAGTCCACGTCATATGCAAGAATATATACCGGATGCTCTGACTTTCGTGCGCGAATATGGACGACCATGTTTATTTATCACGTTCACATGTAATCCAAAATGGCCAGAGATTACATCTTTGCTACTGCCTGGCCAAAATGCAATACATCGCCATGACATTACAGCACGTGTGTTCAGACAAAAGTTGAAGTCTTTAATGTTTCATTACTAACACATGTATTTGGTCCCACACGTTGCTGGATGTATTCGGTTGAGTAGCAAAAGCGAGGATTACCTCATGCACACATTTTGGTTTGGTTCATCGACAAAATCCGTCCTGAAGAAATCGATAGTATCATTTCTGCGGAAATTCCAGATCCATCCACTGACCAACTGCTGTTTGATATTGTTACAACAAACATGATTCATGGTCCATGTGGTACTCTTAATAGTTCATCGCCTTGCATGGCTGATGGAAAATGTACTAAAAATTTCCCTAAAGATTTTACCAATGATACGGTCACAAATGTCGACGGATACCCAATATATCGTCGAAGAAATCCTGAAAATGGCGGACAATCATTTATTAAAAATATCATCAACACAGACATTGATATTGACAATCGTTGGGTGGTGCCATATTCGCCTCTGCTGAGCAAGACATATAATGCTCATATTAATGTTGAGTTCTGCAGTTCTGTGAAGAGCATCAAATACATTTGCAAGTATGTCCATAAAGGCAGTGATATGGCTGTGTTTAGAGTGGAAAATACTAATGTGAATGCTCCTCCAGTGAATAAAAACGATGAAATAACGCTCTACCAAATTGGTAGGTACATCAGCTCCAATGAAGCTGCTTGGCGTATCTTTGGTTTTCCAATTCATGAACGGGATCCAGCAGTTGTTCAGTTAGCTATCCATCTTGAAAACGGTCAGCGTGTATTTTTCACGAACGAGACAGCGATTGATCGTGCAATAAATCCACCTAAAACTACACTCACTGCATTTTTTGAATTGTGTAATCGTGCGGATGATTTTGGTGCCTTTGCACGAACATTACTCTATTCACAAGTACCACGCTATTTCACATGGACTCAAACAAAAACATGGATGCCCCGCAAGCAAGGCTCACCAGTTGCTGCATGTCTCAATTTATTTAAATCAAACGCCTTGGGGCGATTATTTACAGTCAATCCAAGACACACGTAGTGCTTTTATCTTCGACTGTTGTTGGTTAATGTTACTGGCCCATTATCATTTCAAGATATACGTAAAGTGAATGGGCAACAATATCCAACGTATAAAGATGCATGCCTTTCACTCTGCTTCCTGGAAGACGACAACCAGTGGGAATGCATGCTTGCTGAAGCTGCATTGAACTGTACAGCAATACAAATTCGTCTACTATTCGCTATAGTTTTGACTACATGTTTCCCAGCCCGAGCACAGATATTATGGGAAAATCACAAAGATTCAATGACTGATGATATATTGCATCAACATCGTATACGGTGCCACGATCTAACCATAACATTCAGCGACGAAATGTACAATGAAGCATTGATTGCTATTGAGGATCTTTGCATTGTCATTGCCAACGTACCACTTAGTAATTTCGGTATGAATTCGCCAAATCGAACTGCATCTGATTTAATGAATACTGAAATGAATCGTGAACTGCAGTACAGTACTGTAGAAATAGCAGCGATTGTTGCCCGCAATGTCCCACTAATGAATGAGGAACAAAGAACCATTTATGATCGCATTATGCTCGCAGTTTCAGCTGGACAAGGTGGGTTCTTCTTTTTGGAAGCACCGGGTGGAACTGGCAAAACATTCGTTATTTCGCTAATTCTTGCTGAAATACGATCAAATAATGGCATCGCATTGGCCGTTGCATCATCGGGCATTACAGCAACTTTATTGGATGGAGGTAGAACAGCTCATTCAGTATTTAAGCTGCCACTAAATATTCAGAATAACCCTGACGCAGTATGCAACATTAAGAAACAATCATCCATGGCCACTGTGCTGAAACGGTGTAAAATTATTATTTGCGATGAATATACTATGGCACACAAACATTCACTTGAGGCGTTGAACAGGACATTGAAAGATATTAAAAACAGTGACAAACTATTTGGCGGAACTCTGTTGGTCCTTTCAGGTGATTTCAGACAAACACTTCCAGTCATTCCACGTTCAACATACGCTGATGAGATCAACGCTTGCTTAAAATCATCTCCATTGTGGCGTAATGTTGAAAAATTACAGCTAAAAATAAATATGCGCGTTCAAATGCTTCAAGATCCATCCGCTGAAACATTTTCAAAACAACTCTTAGATATCGGTGATGGAAAAGTTGCTATAGATGAAATTGGATACGTAAAATTACCGACCGATTTCTGCACAATCGCTGATTCGCAAGATACTCTCATTGAACAAATATTTCCCGATATACACACACAGTACATAAATCATGAGTGGCTTGCAGAAAGAGCGATTTTAGCGGAAAAAAATGTAGACGTTGACAATTTAAATCTGAAGATACAAATGTTGTTGCCAGGGAACTTGGTATCATATAAATCTATTGATACAGTTTGCGACGACAGCGAAGCAGTAAATTTTCCCACAGAGTTTTTGAACTCACTGGATTTGCCAGGCATGCCACCGCATAATTTACAATTAGAGGTTGGATCTCCAATCATCTTGCTTCGTAATTTGAACCCGCTCCGGCTGTGCAACGGTACGCGATTAGTCATTCAAAAATTAATGAAAAACGTGATCGAAGCTAGGATTTTAAATGGCAAGTTCAGAGGTGAAAATATACTCATACCACGGATTCCTATTATACCTACAGATGTGCCAATTCAATTCAAACGTATTCAGTTTCCGATTAGATTGGCATTTGCAATGACTATCAACAAATCCCAAGGTCAAACGATGTCTGTTTGTGGATTAGATTTGAGAACACCATGTTTTTCACACGGACAATTATACGTGGCATGCTCTCGAGTGGGTAAACCATCCAGTTTGTTTGTGTTAGCTAAAGATGGACTAACAAAAAATATTGTTCACGCTATAGCATTAAGAGATTGATATTGTTTAACAGTGTTACTGTCATAATTGTTTAATTAATGATATATAATTTTAAGGAATAAATTATAATAACTTAAAAATAATGTTTGCCTTTTGTTATTTTTATATTCCCTCATCGTTCACAGCGCTCCATGCTTATTTCACGCATATACCACATTCTTACATACATACAATATACACATTCTAACATACATACATACTTACAATAAGTAAGCTATTTTTTGTCTACACTAGAAATTACTAGGAAATTATTTATATGGCAAAACAACGTTTGCCGGGTCAGCTAGTATTTATATAGATTTCATTAGTCAAGGATACTGAACTCATTGAAAACATTGCTTAGTGTATTAATTATCAGTTTTAGTGAAAAAACCCGTTCTTAAAATTTTTTTTAGATCTTTAGTGAGAACAACTGTCAATATGGTGGTGTGTTCAAGAAATCTGAAATTATATAAAATTTTTGGATTCATTTTTTTTCAGCTTCGTCATTAATCTTTAATGAAGAACCTTATGCAATATTAAAGTTTGATATTGCTTCGTTTAACTGTAATTAACACATTTTGATTGGCACTCACACCGCATTGTCCCAATTTAGTCGGCCATATGTTTTATTTTTTAGTAAACACAATTCTCACAATGCAACCGACCCAACGTATGCATGCGTATCGACTTATATGTAGTTTGCATAACTGCGTATGACAAGTCAATTTTACCTAACTTTTGTAAAACTTATTATGAAATAACATAGGTTGACTTACTTATAAATTTCTCAGCATTAAAAGGATGTTTATTTATCCTGAAAAAATTTGGGGTACTCAATGACGCGCGCCAAGTACGATAAAAAAATTTTTTTTTTATTTTTTAATTTTCAACAAATTTTTTTTCAATTTTTTCAACATTATGACGGTTTCTTGGTATTTTTTTGTATTTCACATCTTTTTGTAGAGAATGAAAATTATTAAAACGAGCCTAATTTTTTTTTGTAAAAAGCAAATGTTATTGAGATGAGTTTTATGAACGTGGACTTAGCGCAATTTTTTACAGTGAAACTGTTTTTGTTCGGATTTCAGTATTTTTTGTAATTATAATAAAAATTGACAATTTTAATTTAATACATTTCCGGTGGCAAACTATCCCCTTTAAGCTATAGTTCATGTAAAAGTTATTCTTGCGCCGCCTGGCGTGTGTAATTGCAAGCTGTCAAATATCTTTTTTTCACTGTAGTTTCCCATCTATTATAAGATTAGCATGCATCCTTATATTATTTAGTCTCTGGCCGTCCGCTTTTTACATAAGAAAAAAGTTAAAATCTAAAAATCTGGGTCGCTATAGTTTGTGCTGATTATTTTTAATAATTTTAAATAAAAATTATAAAAATAATTGATAATAATCAAGTAATGCGCGTAATAAAAAGCATGAACTACTATTATAAAATATCACATAGAAAAAAAATCAAAATAAATTTGAAAAAAAATTTGTAACCTTAAAAAACCGTTCTGCTTACGGTATATACACACTCGGTAGTCTGGCTTGAGAACGGAACTTGGCGCCAGACTCTATCGAGTCTGTTGATTTTTTCATTTTTCTATTTTATATCTTTTTGTGAAGAAAAAAAAAAATTTTTTTTTCCTTAATAGTCTTATGAACGTGGACTTGGCGCGATTTTTATACAGTGAAACTGTTTTTGTTCGGCTTATAATTACTATTATTGTTGTTGTTATTATGATTACCAATATTATTTATTGTTATTATGATATTGTTGTTAGTAAATGACACAATGTATCAAACGCATAGTTATGTTACGTATTATCAAGAGATTAAGATTATTTAAAACCCGCCGAATTGAATGACAGTGCCATCTACAGGCAACAACCATGAGATTATAGAATGTACACTATCTTCAATGAAAATTCCCCAGACACTGAACAGCTGGTTTATCCCAAGAAAGTAGAACTCGAACAACGTTTAGTCTGTTGTGTATTTAGACTGGTTAATAAATATTATGTAAGAAATATCATCGTTTCAAACTTTGCTCAATTAACAAGTAGTGCCACCTACAGGCAACAATCATCAAGACGTTTGTAGTATCTGTACATTGCTCGAACAGAATTACTCAGATCTTGATAAGCTGACTTTTCCGAAGAAAGCAAAATCAAACAATTCTAGCTCTTTTAGGGCCAGTTTTTCAAATAAAGATAAAATTTTATCCAGGATAAAATTATGATGCCAGTATATTTATATATATGAAATATATAGATATATTTTATCATTAGATAAAATTTTATCCTAGATTGAAAAACTGGCGCTTAAATATTGACTCTAGTTAATAAATACAAATAAATGAAAAGAAAGTATATTTAGAAAAATACGAATGGAAAATTATTTAATAATTAATTCTAGGGATTTTATATTAAAAAAAATATTTTAACATTTTTTGTTTTTAAAAAAATTTTTAATTCAAAGTTTGTATTTTTCCCGCGGAAATTGAATGTTTATAAAGTTTTAATATAAATCATTTAAAGTATCACTTTTCGTACAATATCTAGCAGCATTGATAAAATTTTATATCAATAAGCCGCGAATACTTTTTAGCTCAGATTGATGAACTAACCCGTACAAAAATGGATTGATTACTTATCGATCACTGACTGATCAATCATCGATCACGGATTGATCAACAACTCATCGTTAATTGATCAATAATTGATCAGTCAGTAATCAACCACAGATCAATAAGAGATTACTTAAAGATCAATAACTGATCACTCTGAGGAGAATAATCTGATAGTGATCAATCAAAGATCAGTTAGAGATCACCCAGTAATCAATCAGCGACAACCTATAGATCATTCGGAAATCGCATAAAAATCGTCCAGTGTTTAAATGAAAATCACACAGTGGCCATTTAATTATCAAGAAAAGATTGGCCCTTTATAAAGTAATCATTACTGAATATATAACTATAAATATAATAAATAAATACAAAAGTAATAGCTGAAATAAAAAAAAAATATTATCAAGAATACTTTAAATAAATTTTATTTTCAGTATCAAGCAATTTTTATCCCATCACTGGACAATTTTTATAATGTCTCCGAGTGATCTGTAGATTGTCGCTGATTGATTACTGGGTGATCTCTAACTGATCTTTGATTGATCACTATCAGATTATTCTCCTCAGAGTGATCAGTTATTGATCTTTAAGTGATCTCTTATTGATCTGTGGTTGATTACTGACTGATCAATTATTGATCAATTAACGATGAGTTGTTGATCAATCCGTGATCGATGATTGATCAGTCAGTGATCGATAAGTAATCAATCCATTTTTGTACGGGAAATGATCAATTGTAAGCTTTTAATTTCACATATATTTTGAAAAATTTTTTACATTTTTGTAGTTGTGATAGTTGTAAATTTGAATTTAATACTTTAATACTTAATAATTAAAAAACAATATCAATGATAATAATGATAAACCATATTATCAATTTATTTTTACAATTAAAAATATTTTTAGTATTATCCTTATTGTCATTGTTAATATTGTCGTTATTATAATTATTATTATTTTCATTATTATTTAGTGTCAATATCATATTGTTGTTAGTAAATATCACATTTCGTAAACTTATAAATAATATTCGTATTATGTAAGAAATATCATCGTTTCAAACTTCGCTTAATTAACAAGTAGTGCCACCTACAGGCTACAATCATCAAGACGTTTGTAGTATCTGTACAGTGCTCGAACAGAATTACTCAGATCTTGATCAGCTGACTTTTCCGAAGAAAGCAAAATCAAACAATTCTAGCTCTTTTAAGTATTGACTCTAGGTAATAAATGCAATTGAATTACAGTCAACGCTCTTTGTATTTGACTCGCCCGTACAGGACCATTCTCTGTATTTGACTCGTCCTTGTCCATAAGAGCTGTGTAAAATCGTCAAATACAGAGGAAGAATGTGGTCAAATACAGAGAGCGGTCAAATACAGAGAGGTCTAATACAGAGAGCGTCGACTGTAAAAGAAAATATATTTAGAAAAATACATATGGAAAGTTATTCACTAATTAATTCTAGGGATTTTATATTAAAAAAAATTTTTAACATTATTTGTTATTAAAAAAATTTTTAATTCAAAGTTTGTATTTTTCCCGCAGAAATTGAATGTTTATAAAGTTTCAATATAAATCAATGAAAGTATCACTTATCGTACAATATTTAGCAGCATCAATAAAATTTTATATAAATAAGCCGCAAATACTCTTTGGCTTAGATTAACAAACTAAATTATCAATTAAAACTTTAATTTTACATGAATTTTTACATTTTTTCGTAATTGAGATAATTATAAATTCAAATCTAATCCTCAATACTCAATAATTTAAAAATGATAATAATAATAATAATAATTATTATTATAATAATTATAATAATAATAATTATAATAATAATAAATATCGTTGCTATTATATTTATCAATTTATTATTAACATTATAATTATTTCCATTTTTTAACTATTATTATTATTATTATTATTATTATTATTACTTCATTTATTCTGTAGTATGTGTACGACTTCGTACATGTGCCATTCTACAAGCGTGTATTACGTATAAAATTTGAATTTCCCGGGATTTGTAACACTCCGTATATATACGGTGCTGTTTGTGTACGGAGTCGTATCGTTTGCTTGCTTTACCTTAGCCACATCGTTAGTTTATTATATAGAATTATATACAACAATACTTTCTCGCAGTGATCTCAAAGTAAATAAATAAAAGGATAATTGCAAGCAATTTACCTTAGTTTATTAACATGTGTGTGAGCACCTTTAAGATTGGAGTTTACTTTTCTACGGTACTAACTTAAATCTCGCGTTGGCTGCATTTTTTACCGCAAACTATCCCCTTGAAGCTACAGTTTATGTAGATATAATTCCAGTGCGCCCTGGCGGCCACAAATGTAAGCTGTCAATACTTTTTTCAACTATAGTTGCGTATCTATAGGAGGATTACTACACATTTTTATTTTATCTAGTCTGTGGCGCTGACTTTTCTCCATCAAAAAAAAGTCAGGATCGAAAAATGTGAGCGCGCTATAGTATGTGCTGATAAAATTTAATAATTTCAAGTAAATAAATTGTTATAAGTGAATATAAATTAATTAATACGGTAAAATTAATTATGACCCACTGTTATAATATACAAATTAGTGAAAAAAAGTACCATATAATTAAATAAAATTATACAACCTCAAAAAACCGTTCTGCTTACTGTAAACACATTCGGTAGTCTGGCGCTCCGTTTGCAACGGGATTTTTGAACGGAACTTGGCGCCAGATTCTACCGAATCTGTAGATTATGTTATGTTTTATAATAAATAAAAACAATTTTATAATACTTTTCTTAACCTATATGATATTTCTTTTAACCTATTTCATTGAAGCTTTAAATTTCCCGCGCGACCCACCATGTACGGCATTGCCGTCAACATAACCCACATTTGCTATGACTGACGATTTTTTTTAAATTTATATTTTTCAAACTCAATTATTTTTATAACTAAGTACCCTCAACTTAATTTTATTTTTTCAATAATTTTTGAAAAATTTTTTTTTTCTTACAATGAGTTTTTCGAAGCTTTCTCATCATTTTTTTATCGTGAAATTTATTAAAACAAGAGTAGTTGTGAGATTTGGTATGTCATTAAAATGTTAAATGACCTGTTTTAAATCTTGTTTTATAACTAAACTATGAACCCTAGCTCTCTGAAATTTTAACACAACACCTATTAAATATATTTCTATCGACCCTAAAAATTTTAAATTGATCTCATTATTTCGACTTAACTCCCATACCTCCTTAAGGTAGTACCTTCACGAAAAGCATATTTCAAGAAACTTATGGAATTTTTTTTATCAAAAGATAAATATATTAATAATTCACCACCAAAATTTCAGATCAATTCACCGCACCGTTTTTGAGTAATTAATTTTCGAAATTGCATCTTTTACACGCACACTGAGAAAACGGTTTGTTTGACTCAAATACACAGATTTATTTGAAATGAATCAAAAATATTTATTTAATGTTAACAAATTTCTTTTATATAAATATATATTACTTTGAATCAAATACTACTTCGTTTTGGTTTATTTAATTGAATCGACTCATTTATTTCATTCAAATAAAGATTTGTTAACTATTAACAAATCTCGTTTCAAGTAAACTACGCTTGGTGTCGCTATTTTTTAATGTAAGAGTATTGTTTACATTTGACTTTTTTGTGACCAACCACTATTTCTTTTATATTTATTTTATTATAATATTAATTTACCTATTGATCTTAAAGAAATTTTATTTTTTCTGGTTGTGAATTACTATTTTTTTTTTATATTTCATGCAGTTATTGGAACGAAAAAAAAAATTTCTCAACCTAAAATTCGTGTCATTCTGTAATAATTTTTTTTACAGAAAATTTCAAAAGTGTTATTGAATATAAAATTTGTATATTTTATAACAATATTAGATTATTTTCGTAAAAAAATATATCTATTACTTATAATACCAATAAAAATAGTATGATTACTATGATACTGAAGTTAGCCGTCAGCTGTCAATTTTAAAAATCTTTATAACAAATCAATTACAATAAAAAAATGCTCCTAAAAAATTTACACTGATGATTTTTATTAACTTTAACATGTGAAATTATTTAATTAAAATTTTTTCATAATAATTTTATTGTTATGAAAGTCGAAAAAATTTACAGATGTCTGTTAATTTTAAATAATAAAGTTAGTCGACATTTTTTATTTTTTATATATTGCTTAATGTGTTAAATTAGAACTAAATAATATTTTTTTTTAATTGCACACGTACAGTTTTTCAAATTTTTTACAAATGAAATTAAAAAAAAAATTTTTTTGTAAAATTTTTTTCAATAAAAAAAATTCTAAAAATTTTTAGATGTCGGCTAACTTTATTGTCATTGTTAATTTCAGTATAAGTAATAATTCCAAAAGAAGTGCCCATTTTACCCCAAACGTTCGATATATCCACTTTTACAACTTTATAACCTAAAACTAAAAATCATTGCTTTGAGTATGTTCAAACATACCATTTATTTATAGTTAACAAATCTGATTTGATTGAAATATACGATTTTTAGCACTAAAGAAATATTTGTTAACTATAAAAAAATCTGGATTTCATTCAAATATACTATAACTTTGTCTCAAATAAATAAATTTATTTGTCTCAAATAAATAAATTTATTTGTCTCAAATAAATAAATTTATTTGTCTCAAATAAATAAATTTATTTGTCTCAAATAAATAAATTTATTTGTCTCAAATAAATAAATTTATTTGTCTCAAATAAATAAATTTATTTGTAACAAATAAATATTTCTGGTGATATTTAAATAAGAGATTTATTTATAGTTAACGAGCCTCATTTCATTTAAATGAATTGTTTTCTTAGTGTAAAGGTATAGAGAGGTGATAAAGTTAGTATGAAATCTATATGCATGACTCGAGTGGTACGGAAGATTTCATATTAACTTAACCATCTCGCTATACCCGAAAAAAAATAATCTTCGAGCTCAAAAATACAATTTATATGTTATTTTGAGCTCTCTAAGCTCAAAGAGATAGCTTTCCTATGCTTTTGAGCTCTTCGAGCTCAAAAGTCTTATCAAAGTTTGATTAAACACGATTCTTAAAATTTTCAAACTGCTATAACTTTTGAATGAATCAACCAATTTTCACGCGGTTGGCGGTGATCGATAAAGTTTTTTAAACTCTATAAAAAATTTTGAAGAAAAAAATTGATCTGATAAAAAATTTCGAAGTTATTACAAAAAAACATTTTTTTCGATTTTTTTCGACAACGATATCTCACGAGCGCATCAACCGATTCTGACGCACTTGGTAGCGATCGATGCGGGTTTTCAAGGCTAAGAGCTTAAAGCTGACTAGTTTTTGAGGTCGATTGGTTCAGCCAAATCGGAGATATTTTGAAAAAATGAAAAAAAAAACAACTTTTTTTTCACTATTTTTGCAATTTCTTGAAATCTACCGTACTGAATTGGTTTCAACTTTCAGGAAATCTCAGTTTGGCAAATCCCTTTCGAATGACACCAACCGCGATGAAGTCGGTCAAGCTGTTCAATAGTTACGAGAGTTTTACATATATACACAGACACACACACTCTTCGAGCTCAAAAATAGAATTTATCTGTTATTTTGAGCTCTCTAAGCTCATAGAGTTTGCTGTTCTAAGTTTTTGAGCTCTTCAAGCTCAGAAGTCTGATAGAAGTTTAATAAAACAGTATTTTTTGAATTTTCAAACTGCAATAATTTCTGAATGAATGAACTGATTTTCACGCGGTTGGCAGTGTTCCACGCAGTTTTTCCAATTCTATAATAAACTTTTAAATACAAACTGATCAAACCGAAAATCTTAGAGAAATTTGAAAAATTCACTTTTTCCGAATTTTTTCGACAACGATAACTCACGAACCAATTAACTGATTTTCACGTTCTTGTTGGCGGTCGTCGTGGTTTTTTGGGCACTAATAATTATTCCATTTTATCAAAAACGATCCAAAGAGAAATGTCGAAGTTATGTGAAAAAAATACTTTTTTCGAAATTTTTCGTTTTCGATAACTCTTGAACGAGTCAATCGATTTTGACGGGACTGGTGGCAAACTTAACAGCGGATTAGTTTTTGGAATTGATCGATAAAGCCGTTTAAAAGTTATTCCAAAAAAACGATTTTTTGAAAATTTTATTTTTAAGATTTCTCAAAATCTAGCGAACCAAATCAATTCAAATTATTGCGAAATTTAATGGCAATGATACTCTTTGGATCGCTACCTATTTCGATCCGATCGGCCAAGCCGTTCAAAAGTTATAAGAAGTTTACATACAAATACACATACACACACACACACATTCACCGCACGAATACCATCGTGAGAAGAGTCAGGGAAGCTTCTTGTGACCTTAAAACATTGAGATCTAATGAAAACTCGATTTTCGCAAAACGGGGTAAAACGAATAACTTCCCGATTTTTGAAAATTTTCAATTTTCTTAGCGGGAAGTTAAAAATTGACTAAAAGTTAAATAGTTAAAATATATTGTTAACCTAAATTTTTTTTTATGAAGCTACGTTTTTGTATTACTTTCTTAATCATACTTATTTGAAATTATCCTTATAGAACTATACTTTATCAAATGGTTAATACCATTAATGAGATCGGTGCGTTCAAAATTTTAATGGTGATTGGTGTAATGTCAATAAATAACAGAGTCTTAGTCTAGTGAGTAATTTAATAGTAAACTTCAGAAACGCAGTTATAAATTTCATGAATTTAATGAGGGAAATAAGTGACGGTCGATTAAAGAACTGGCACAAAGTGAAAATCTATTGTCAGATGAAATTCAAACAATTCTCAACACATATTAATCATCTTGTGTTAAATAAAAATATAAGTA
This sequence comes from Cotesia glomerata, assembly GCF_020080835.1. Lineage (NCBI taxonomy): Eukaryota > Metazoa > Arthropoda > Insecta > Hymenoptera > Braconidae > Cotesia > Cotesia glomerata. The sequence goes on along the minus strand of NC_058166.1, from coordinate 11,323,439 downwards.
AATTTATTTTCACTCAATATATATTAGTTTTTAATAAATATTATTTTCACTTAATAATTTTTTAGAAAACAAATATACACTTTCATGGCAACAGTAAGGACATTGTGTTTATCAAATACACAACACTATTTGAAGATAAGTTGGCAAGCGTCTTTTATTTTACACATAGTAAAAAATTTACATATTTCCCCCAAAAATTTATCTTTTTGTAAAGAGAAAAACAAATTTTTTTTTCTTAATAGTTTTATGAACGTGGACTTGGCGCGATTTTTTTACAGTGAAACTGTTTTTGTTCAGATTTTAGTATTTTTTGTAATTATAATAAAAATTTACAATTGGTACCAACTTAAATCTCGCGTTGGCTGCATTTTTTATAGCAAACTATCCTCTTGAAGCTACAGTTTATGTAAAAATAATTCCAGCGCACCCTGGCGGGTGTAGATGCAAGCTGTGAAATGTCTTGTTTTAACCGTATTTTCCCATCTAATGAAGGATTACTATGCATTCTCGAATTATTTAGTCTGTGGCAGATCACTTTGCCCATCGAAAAAAAGTCAGGATCGAAATTTTTGCGTTGCTATAGTTTGTGCTGATTAAATTTAGTAATTTCAAGTAGATTAATTGTTATAAGTGAATATAATTAATTAATAACAGCAAAATAAAGTATGAATTACTGTTATAATATACAATTTAGAAAAAAAAAGTATCGTAGAATGAAATAAAATTTTGCAACCTCAAAATACCGTTCTGCTTACAGTAAACATAGTCGGTAGTCTGGCGCTCCGTTGACAACGGATTTGAACGGAAGTTGGCGCCAGATTCTACCGAATCTGTGGATATTTATTAAAAAAAAATTTTTTTTTTTTATTTACATTTTAATAAATCAACAGTTATCGAATGTAAATAATTGTAGGTAAAATTTTAAATAATTAAATCGAAAAACAATTTATAGGTTTTAGAAATGAAGCAGCAAATTAAAAAATATAATTGTTTTTATTATTTAATAATATTTATTATATTTTCACATTAGATTATAAGAAATAATTAGTTATAATGAAGATTAATCTTTTAAAATAAAGTCGTTAAACGTAACAGGCAAATTTAGTTTGGCCCAAACTTTAGTATTATTCCACTCCAGAATAAACATGACAGTCACTTTTTGATTTTGATTCACATCAAATTTTTCAATGTTAGATGAATTCCCACTCATCTAAAAAAAAATCAAACTTACGTCAAAATAAATTTTAATATTGCATACATGGTATAAAAAAAAAAAATGTAATAAAAAAAGAAAATCAGTAACTGGCAGTTAAAAAATTCAGAAATTTTAATTTATAATAATCATAAATTTTACAGAGAATATTTTTTTAATATCTACTATTAAGAGTACTTTATTTTATAAAAACAAATTTTAGGGTTATCTTTGAAGAAAGAAAGGTTATCTACAGTATTCAGAAATTTCATTAATGAATAAATAATAACTCACTGTTGATTACATCAATTTCTTTGTTCGTATTATAAACTTACTTTATTTTTTATTTTTAAATTAAATAACTTTATTATTAACACTCAAAACACCAACAAAAAAGATGCAAATGATGACGCTCACTTTGTGAAAACGGTTGCCGCGTAAAATAAAGAACCGACGCGCGTTTTGACACAAACTTTGCGTTAATTCCATAGTAACATACAAAATGTGTTAAAGAAGAGTGTATAACACATTTTTATGTTACAAAATAAAGTAACACAAACTTTGTGTTATCTTAACACACAACAAATTTTAACACAAACCGTTTTCGACACAAATACACAATATTTTTTACTGTGTACACAGTTTTTTAAGCCTCATAAAGAATTTCTAAGTTTCAATTGGTCAAACTAGAAATTTCGGAGTAATTCCGAAAAAACTCTTTTTTGGGTTTTTTTTCCTGCACGATATCTCTCGAACGAATCAACCGATTTTGACCAGATTATTGGCAATCGACGTGGTTTTTTGATGTTAAGAGCTGATTAGTTTTTGGAGTTGATTGATAAAGCCGTTTAAAAGTTATTCTAAAAAAACCACTTTTGAAAAAATTTTTTTTTACAGTTTTTTTTTTTAGATTTTTCGAAATCCATCGGTCTGAATCAGTCCAATTTGTATTAAAAATCTAAGTTTGGCCAAGCCCTTTCGAATGGCACCAACCGCAATGAAATCGGTTTAACCGTTCAAAAGTTATAAGAGATTTACATACATACTTACTTACTTACACACACACACACACACACACACACACACACACACACACACACATTGGGACTGCATCATGCAAGCTCTCGACGAGAAGAACGTGCCAACATATCTTCGCAGACTAGTGATTAGCTATTTTACAGATAGAGTGCTGAAATTCGATACAAAGAATGGTCCAAAAGAGTATGATATAACCGGTGGTGTGCCACAGGGCTCTGTTCTTGGTCCACTTCTGTGGAATATCATGTATGACGGGCTCCTGAGACTGAAGCTTCCAAGATGTGTCAAACTGGTAGCGTATGCGGATGATGTTGCCGCAGTGATCGTCGCCAAACACCTCGACGAGATTCAACATCTGTTTGACATCACTTTTGAGAAGATCAACCAGTGGATGGATACAGTGAACCTACAACTGGCCAAGCAGAAGACCGAAGCAGTGCTTATTACCAGCCGAAAAGAAGTTGAAACAAATAAGATTAATGTCGGTGACCGAGAAATCACATCACAACCATTTATCCGTTATGTGGGAGTGATGCTGGATGCACGACTCAACTTCAAACAGCAGGTGGAACATGTCAGTGCCAAAGCGTCAGTAGTGAGGGCTAGTCTCGCACGGCTGATGCCTAACATCGGAGGCCCAATGCAGAGCAGGAGGCTACTATTGTCATCAGTAGTCACATCAGTGCTCACTTACGGAATATCCATTTGGGCTGATGCACTGGAAACCCAAGAATCATGGAGAAAAGCTGGACCAATATACCGACAGAGTGCCCTACGAGTAGCTAGTGCCTTCCGCACTCTATCAGAAGAAGCAGTGTGCGTCATTGCTGGAACCCTACCTCTTAGAGTTCTAGCAGAGGAAAGACGGGCCCTTTACCAACGAAAAAGGTCAACTGCACTGAGCCCGGAAGAACTTAGAATTGAAGAACGGCAAAAGAGCATAGGCCGATGGCAACTACAATGGGATGCTGCAGAGAAGGGTAGGTGGACGCACCGTCTCATACCTCGGGTCGACATTTGGCTTAACCGGAATCACGGTGAGGTCAATTACTATCTTACGCAGATGTTGTCGGGACATGGGTGTTTTCGAGAGTATCTACACCGCTTTAAGCACGATGACTCTTCGGAGTGCCCGTCCTGCCCAGGAGCTGCTGAAGACGCGGAGCACGTCTTCTTTGTATGTCCTCGTTTCGATCCACAGCGTGAAGAACTGGAGAGGATCCTGAACCAGAGAATGCTACCAGATTCACTAGTAGAAGCAATGTTGTCATCAGAAGCTGCCTGGAACGCTACCAACACGTTTGCAACAGAAGTCCTTAAAGACTTGCGTTCCACCGAAAGAAAAAGAGCAAATAGCAGAAGATAGAAGGAAGATAGTTAACACCTTAGCCACCAGAAGGAAGAGCAGTAGCTAGATCCTCCCTTCACGAAGTAATGCCTGACGGCGGTTTCCATGAGGGATTAGAGGAAAGAAGGAAAAGGGGTTTAGGGTTTAGTGGGTAGGGGCGTTAGTGTCGAGTTAGTATGACGCTGCGTCGAGTCGCCACATATCCAGGCCAAACAGCTATGCCTAGAATCCGTAAAAAGGATTCCCCCTACAAAAAACACACACACACACACACACACACACACACACACACACACACACACACACATAGTGACGTACAAGAGAAGTACAAGCAGAAATACAATGAATGAATACAAAAGTTTCCTTAACCCTTCGTCACTCGCGTCATGAGCAGATCGCCGCCTAACAACTACTCAACCTATAGACTCACTATAGTGCGAGTGAGAAACTAAAAAAGACACGAGTGACGGAGGGTTAATAACTTGAACTTATAACTTCGGGCGGGATTGCCCGGGTAAAAAAGATTATATAAAATTATACATAATTATATATAAAAATGGCCCTATATAATTATATAGAATTAGATATAATTACATATAATTATTTCTATAAAAACAAAAAAAATTCGCCGTGCGCGGGGATCGAACCGGGGACCTGTCGCTTGAAAGACTGATGCGTTACCTGTTTACCTACGAGACTTTACTTGTAGAGCAGAGTTTGAAATAACTACAAGTAATGCAAATCGTATACATAATCAATTTTTATAAGTTAACTTAATTAATGCAGTTCCTATTATTTCATCCACAAATAATACTATAGATCAATAGATTATTAATCATTGGAGTAGCAGACTCTGAGATAAAAAAAATTATATACAATTGTATATGATTCATATATAATTATATATGATTTCCATATAGTTGTACTGATAGAAGGATTTGTTTATATTTAATAAGTTTTATTAACTGTTAATAAATGATTTTTAACATCATCGGATTTAATAAATATTTATTAACAGTTAATAAATTATTTATTAAAATTTAATAAATTAAAAAATTGTCTTTAAACAAATTAAATTTCTATTAGTTAATAAATCCTTTAATCAGTGTACATATCATTATATATAATTTTATATAATCATATATAATTGTATATAATAATGTTTGTAACTTTCGTACAATTCTATAGAATTATATAAAATTAGATATGATTATATATAATTATATGGAATTATGTATAATTATATGTAATTGTATATGATTATATATGATTATTAAGAAATGCTGCATCTAATTATATATTATTATATATAATTATATGGAATTATATATAATTATATGTAATTGTATATTATTATATATAATTATTAAAAAATGGTGCATCTAATTATATATTATTATATATAATTTAATAATATATAATTATATGCAATTATATATAATTATATGTAAGTAATATATAATTATACATAAGTAATATATAATAAGTATTATTATTAATAACTATTACATAATAATTATTATTATTAATAACATATAAGTATATATAATTATATATAAATTTTTTTACCCGGCTGTATGGTACTACGAAAATTTTGCGATCATTTATTGCCCTCTTTCGAAAGTTATGCATACTACTTTAGTAAGAGATATAATTGCAATTTCAAAAAATAATTAATTTTTCAATTCAAGTAAAATAATTCTATTGAATTTTATGCATGTGTCCAATTAATAGAAAAACTAAACAGCAACATTAAAAAAATTTTCATCTATTAGTCATAATAAATCAGCGATGTGAAGAACTCAGCACCAAAACTATTCTAATTGTTACCGTTATTATCAATTTAATTGTTATTAGTAATTATTATTATCATTATAAAATTACTATTTACATCAAAATTTAATTATGATTTTAATTCGCGATAGTTTTTTTAGTTCCTATTCCGCCACTAGAGCTCCATTAAAATTCTGACGCGTCTGTTTGAAGATACTTATTCTCTAATTTTATATGCGAAAAATTAATCGCAATTATCATTCCTTCTTGAATTGTACCTGTGAGTGTTATTAGCCGCTGGATAAAACTCATCAAACCTATCTTACTCTTGTCCGCCGAAATAATTGTAAGGAAAGTTTGATTACATACTGCAGTTAAGTTTTGTTAATTTATAACACTGGTTATACATTTTTACAAAATTAACTGTATTTCTTTCCTAGTACTTTTATTTTATGTACAAGTACTAGTATCAACAAGACAGTGTAGGTAGTGCGAGGATACTTTCCGCTTGTACTCAAATAGAGTTTAGGATTGCTGGAAGACGGCTAGTCGTTACAAATGAATTTCAATAGAAAGAAGTCAATAAAGAATCAAATAATCATAAAAGCATCATAATAATCATATTCTATTCAAAATTCGAGAATATATTAAAATATTGCTGCAAAAATTTTTTTTTGCCCTCCGGGCGGAAAGTGGCAACTTTCGTCCCGCTGCGCTAAATAAAGTTGCCGCTTTCCGCCTTCGTCGGACAAAAAAATAGTACACAGCCCTTAGGAAGTAAAAAAGAAAACCTCAGATCACATGTTTGTTGACCTCGGCTTCACCTCGACCAACAAGAGGCTTTTCTTATTTTTCTTCCCAAGGGGTATAATATACTATATCAATTTGGCATTATAATTTCTAGCTCGACTTTCTAGTATCGAAAAAATTAAATGACCGTGTGCCCTCTATCGGAAATTCAATCACTACTTACTATAATATAATATAAAAACTAATCACAAGTGTTCTCTGATAAAATAAAACTTCATCAAATTAAACAAAAACCATCGAATTACCTTAATCACTTTTTATATTATTCTTTCAGCAGTGATTCCTCAAAAAATCAATTGTCCTGCATAATCATCTAGCATGACATCTAAAATACAAACTCAAGCACCTTAGGTATAATAATAATCCATTTATCGGTTTATAAGTACAGAGACGATTATCCCTACCTCAGCTAAAACAATTTCGCAACTTTTTATGACATTGTAACAGAAATTTGTATTTGTGTATTTTATTTCTTGGTATCGCAACTACATGCGTAAAAATAATGATAACTTGGGTGAATTTTTATTCTATTTATTGGTGAATTGAGCATAATAATTCGCGGAATACCTATAATAGTATACTTACTTACGACACGCATATTATGTCGAGCTAATTTTTCCACGGGCTGCCAATTTTCTTCGCAACTCAACCGTTACATCTTGTTGCCAGTCTTGTTGTCTTGTGGTTCCTCTATATCCTAACTGGGAATTAAGATCGGATCGGTTAGTTCACTGTTGTACGTTGTCCCGGTCGTTCAAGTTCCAACGATTTGTTAGTCACGATATCGTTGCTCCATTTAAAAACCGGCAATATTCATCAGCATATTTATCGACAAATACAGTCAGTACGAATGTCGTTGCTCGGCAGTAAGATCGTTGAGTTTATGTTCAAAACACGATGAAAGATAAAATCATGTAAAATTGATCAATTTTTTTTCTCAATTCGGATCTGTTCGGGAGTTAATTGTTTTTTGGATTAATAAGTTGTAAATATGCAGCGATTGATAGTGTATCTAGTCTTTATAGTACTAGTACTTAGTTATCTAATAGACGGACTAAAAATTGATAACCGCAAGAAAATTGCCAGGAATAATGCAAATAAGGTTGCTTTAAGGACAAAGGCTAATTTTACAAGAAATCACACTGTGAGACCTGTATTCAAATTTTCTACGACTAGTACACCAAAGGCTATTTTTAGTACTGTTAAGCTTGGTGAATTAACAGCTACTAACAAATTACCAATTACTGATCTAGAATTAGCTGATGCTGAAGCAAGAGGTAATTTATTTATTTTTTTTTTAACTTCCCGCCAAGAAAAATTGAAAATTTTTTCAGTAATTAGAGCATGAGTATTGTTTAAAATTTGGTGAGTTAGCGATGGTGCGAAATTTCAAGATCAGAAATTTTTGAATGAAGATGATTGGTTTTCTTCAAAATAATTTTTATTATTATTATTTTTATTTTTTTTTAATAAATATAACCTTTGGTCAGTTATTTGTATATACTGTAACAGAAGCACAAATTTTTGATCCATAAGTTTATTAATTTTTCTAAGGTTAATGTTATTGCTTTTATTAATGTGTTCATTAATACTTCCCCTTTTAATACCAAAATTTTTTCAGTAATAACTAAAAAAATTTTAACAAAATTAAATTAATAAAATTTTATCTGAAAATATTTCACGATGATTAAGTCATTATTAATTCTCAAATTTTTTTTTGCTATAACTACAAAAAAAAAAATTATAACAGTAAAATTTTTTTTCAGACCGTCCAAAAAAGAAAGGTAAACATAAAATGAATCGCGCAGTAATGGCACTTCTTCTGGCATACAAGCTAAAATTTGCTGCTCTCATTCCTTCAATCATAATGGGCCTATTCTTACTACTTGGTACCACTGGACTAGCTGGTTTCTTCTTCGCACTGTTCGCCGCCATACTTGGACTAAAAGGCCAATAACCAAATAATAAACCATCAATATAAGTCACATAAGTAACTACATCAATAAAAAAAAAAAAAAAAAAAAAAAAAAAACAAAAATGTAACAAGGGAACAATAAAGAAAAAATAATTCGCTATTGTACAATTTATTGAAGGATCTTACAGTAAATAAATAATGGCTGTTAATTATCTTAATAAATAAATATATAAATTAATGAACCTAAATATCAATAATATAAAGTAATGTAACATAATAAAATATAAAATATATTAAATAAGTCAACTGTACTGATGAGTAACAGGTGCGCACAAGTATGCCATCGGTCGCGCTTGACACGTAACAATCATTCATACGTGCTACGTACGATATTCCGCTATCGAAAAATAAAAAAATTAAAAAACAAATTTCATCGCGATTTATGTAGCGTGTCGGCAGCATTAACTATAATGCCACATTTTACATATCCATCATAATTATCATAATGTAGATTTTCCGTTTGAATGACCGGCACCATATACGCGACCTATCGCTCAAGCACGAAGAGACCGACCGCTTCCTTTCTATAATATGTTAGTCTATTTCCGAAATCCGAATCACTTGAAAAAAATCACAAACATAAATCATAAATTCATTACTCAATTACTGCTAAGGCCTATGCGCCGAATAGGCCAAATTTTGGCCGTAACTGGAATCAGCTTCGACATTCTGAAGGTCCAAGTTATGGGGGATGTCTTTGATGCTTCGGTCCCATCCGCCGCCGCCACCACCACCACCACTCTGCCATCCTCCGTGAGAGTCACCGCCTTGCTTTTGACTGAGAAGCTTTTTCAGCCCAATAATCATCGACAGGACAAGAGCTATCTTGCTGATAATAAGAGCTTTTCCCGCAAGCATGAAGAGGACACCCATTGCAATGGGGATCATTGCAGCCATCTTCATCGCCATGCCCGTCATCATCATGCCCATCATCTTCTTCATTTTTCCTCTACCTTCCTCCATGCTTCTCTTTAGTTCTACGGTGTTAGTTTTCGGCAAACTAATCTGTACGTTGAATCCGTTCATCAGATTCGCCACTCGATCCAGCAGGATTTCGTTAAGCACTTCATCTCTTGAAGCACCAGATCGCCCCAAATCGGATTCACTGGGGTGTCTGGTCAGCGAAGCATTGTCCTGAGCGACTCTGATCAGTTCGAGGTTTTCAGTGATTGGGAGGTGGTCAATCCTGCCCAATCGCTCGAAAAAAGCAATTGCTTTTTTCTTTATGCACGGGGACAACCCACCATTTCGCTGCTGGCATTCCTCGTAAATGCGATACAACGACCGGTACCCGCGTTCGAAGGCCTCATCTGGATTCGCAGATGCCAGGGCTAACAATGGCAAAAACACCACACACTCAACTAATAGCTTCATTGCGATTATTAAAAAGGTGAAGCAATGAAGTAGCGATTTCGATAAGATTTTCACGAAACTCACAGACTAAGTGGCAACTTAGTGCCTGAACAGTTGGAGAGTTAACTGGCGACGGGTTGAGGATTCGCGGGTAACTTTATACTCTGGTGGATCAGGGCTTGAAGAATTGCGGGATGAGCGGGATGCTATGGGAGAAGATTATTCCCACAATAAGTGCTATGAATGTATTATTGTGTGAATGTATCATTGTATGGATGTGTGTATGCTGTGGGATGGATGTACCACGAGGATAAAACATAAAGGTTTTGCTAGTGTGCGGTATGGAAGACGATGAAACGAAGACGGGTATGGAGAACGAAACGAGGAGGCAAATCCTGTCGGCGAATCAACAGCTGGGATGGGATTTTTTATCTGTTTAATCACATGAGCGTTTACCGTGCAGTTACAGCAATGGAAGGCTAGTGGTGGAAGTCTCTTGTGCTGTAGACTAGCATAGGTATTCAGTGACCTTTGTGACATAAAGACCTACTAGTGTATCTCACATCATATCGGCTGGAGAGAGTTTAATGGGAGATGAACTTCCAGGGCGATAAGGAGGGGGGCTAAGGGGAAAGAGGAAAGAGGAAGAGGAAGATGATGATGATGATGACAATGGACAAAAAACGAGAGACCTTCACGACAGGTAGATACGCTAAGTGAAGGTACTCTGTGTTTTACCTCCAATTGAAATGTGAGATTCGAACCTGAGGGGCCGGGGGAGGGGGGCGCCAATCACATTCACTGCCAGAGGTTCTGACACCGTGACCCACGCAATGATCTTTGGGCTACAGAGAATCGGAATCTAGACCACTCGTGTACTCATCTGAAGACGATGCTGTGCTGGTAAAGGGGCCAAGGGGTTCAGGGAAGAGGCTACTGATCAACTAGTGTAGGAGGAATTGATTACCGTCTTGCTTTTCATTGTTTGTGTTTCAATTATTGTAATTTATGTGATGGAGCGTTGGGTTTGTATGGTAATTAGGGAGGTGTTATTGAGGTTCTAAGGAAAAAAAATTTTTTTTTATATGAAGAGAATGATTGATTAGTAGATGGAGTCGTGCAAAAAATTTAGTCCCATTATACACAGGTGTTTCTGATGTTAATATTTAGTATCAAGTATGGCTTTATAAAGAATACATTGAAAAATCATATTCATTTTTTTGTAATTATCTATGAATTTCTTTTGCATATGAATTTTCTTTGAAATCCGTCCAAAAAATTTTATTCAGCTATGAATTTTGTGTAAAAAATGGGAAATTATAAAACTCAAAAAAAAATTTAGTTAAATTTTAGATATTTTTTTTATACTCTAAACGTGGATTGTATATTATATATGAGTTTTTCACGTATAAAACTAATGAGGTAAAAAATGCAATGAAATTTTTCTGAAATAAACAGTCCAGAGGAGTTTTTATTTCAACATTTGATTGAGACAGTTATATGTAAATAAAATATTTAATTATCACAGAGAAACGCTATTGGTAAATCCAGTTTGAGTACTTGAAGATTAAAAACAGCAATGTTATAAAACTTTCATTAAATCTTGAATCATTATTTGAGACAACTTGGTAAATAGTCTCATAATTTATTGCATTGAGGCCGAATTTGATGTTCTTCAAAACAGATGAAAAATTTTTATCTGAGCAATAATTTCGCCAAAAATGAAAGAGTAACTGACAGTTTAAGATGTATCCAACTTTAGTCTTGAATAGTTATTGAAAAAGTCAATTTATAGAAAACTCATAGGAAACCTTTTTTAGAAAATATTGAATTTCTTACGAATACATGTAACATTTTAGCCGGTAAGTTATTTGTAAGACCAGATTGTCAATGCCAAAGTTTAAAAATATTTTTTTCGATGATATCTAAGTTGAAAATTTGAAAACAAATTTTGTCAGATTTTTGAAACGCTCTAATGCATATTGTATGTATTATCGTTATCTGTATTTTTATGATCACTAAATAAATGAATTAATTTTATAAGATAGATTTTTAACTTCCCGCTAAGAAAATCGAAGATTTTCAAAAATCGGGAAATTATTGTTTTCACCCCGTTTTGCAAAAATCGAGTTTTCATCAGATCTCGACGTTTTAAGGTCATAGGAAGCTTCCCTAACTACCCCCGCGATGTTGTCACTATGTCTGTATGTGTGTGTGTGTGTGTGTGCGTGTGCGTGTATATGTGTGTGTGCGTGTATATGTGTGTGTGTGCGTGTGTGTGTGTGTGTGTGTGTGTGTGTGTGTGTGTGTGTGTGTGTGTGTGTGTGTGTGTAAGTATGTGAATCGCTTATAACTTTTAAGCGGCTAAAACGATCGGAACCTACCAAACGGCGTTCTAAAGAGTTCCCTCAAACTTAGATTTCCTGTGAATTTGAACCGATTCGGGCCGATAGATTTTGAGAAATTTTGAAAAATCTCAAAAAAAAAATGAGAAAAAAATTTTTTTTGAAAGTGGTTTTTTTGGAATAACTTTTAAACGGCTTTATCGATCAACTTCAAATACTAATCCGCCCTTAAGCTTAAAAAACCACGTCGATCGCCACCAAGCCGGTCAAAATCGGTTGATTTTTTCGAGAGATATCGTGAACGAAAGAAAACCAAAAAAGTGTTTTTTCGGGATTACTCCGAAATTTGTAGTTCGATCAATTAAAACCTGAAAATAACTTATGAGGATGAAAAAACTGCGTCGAATGCCGTCAACCGCGTGAAAATTCGTTGATCCATCCAAAAGTTATTGCGGTTTGAAAATTCCAAAAATAGTGTTCTATGAAACTTCTATCAGACTTTTGAGCTGGGAGAACTCAAATGTATAGAAATATTATTTCTTTGAACTCAGCGAGCTCAAAATATCACATAAATTATATTTTGAGCTCAAAAATCTCAAAAATGTCATAAGTACAATTTTAAGCGCCCAGGAATGGAATTAGCGAGATGTTGCAGGGATGGCCTTTAGGGTGAACCGATTTTCTAATTTTTTTTTCTAAGAATCTGCTCATTGATTAGATACTTTCCTATCAAAATTCGTTTATAAGTTTCTGAGATACTTGCGTTATGATTCTTTCGCAAAGAATTTAAATATTTTTCCAATAACAAAATCACCAGACTACTCTTTCACCGTCGTAAATAGTGATACTTATTTTACGATAATCAATTGAGCCTAACAACAGTAATTATTGTAATAAAAATAACCAAGAATTTATCATAAATGTTAAATTAATGACATTCTTATTAGCTACGATTATTATTATTATTATCATAAGAAGGATGACTGGTTACTATATGTTTTCGTGGTCATTTCTAACAACGGTACTTTGACGAGGATTTTAACACTATCAATTTTTTCCGTACCTCCTACCTCCTATCACTAGCGTATAATAATATAGTACGCAGCATTCTTGCCAAAGAATTTCTATTACCGAAGAGAAAACTCAGTTAATTATTTATATAATGAATTTGCACATGATACTGTTAATTTCTCCCGAATAATTCCAAAAACGCTTACAATTACTCATTAGCTCATTACTTATTACATTGTTAATTACTTCACTTATAATCTATAACTACTTATGAATGGCGTTATTGTATCGAATTGAGAGCGAAGCGGTGCGTAGTGATGAGAATAAGGGGATCTACTAAGTATAACCTACATAGTAATAGCGAAGGAGAACCAGGAAAAGTTATACTTCTATCAAATATAAATACACGGAGACCGTGAGATCTTGCAAATACTCTTACCTGATCCAGAGTTCACCATTGTGGTGAGCATCTCTTGTATAATGTAAACATTAAGCGCAAATGTGCATGTAATACAATATCGCATTTGTGATATAGTATGTAAAGTGTATTTTTTTTAAATAAAATTTCTTAGGAAATTTGGTAAAATTCTAAAGGAACTTTTTTTTTTTTTAATCAAGAAGAGCATTTTTATAAAATTTTAAGTTTTTTAATTTAAAAAATTCCATACATTTTCATTAAAAATTTTCTGATATAGCATTATATATCCATATAAAACTTTTAATATGGCTTGATAGGAGTTAATAAACTCATATCATACCTGAAGCGGTCTCTCATATTTTCATTCATAGTTTTAAAAAATTGATCATTACTTTTTTTTTTTTTTTTTTTTTTTTTTCATTGAGACTCAACAGCTAGGGAGTAATAAAAAATCTACTTGATACAACAATATAAAAACATGATGTTAAAGTAAATTTTTGTGAGATTATTTACAAAATGAATTGTTTTTTAATCCTTAATTTAATTTAAGCTAATAATTATCATAAGTTGATTTTTACTTTTATATATAGCCTTATGTGGCCACATATAGCCGGGTATGAAAATTGATCGTATTAGAAATTTTTTTTTCGAGTTTCATTGAAATTATCATCAAATACCAAAAATCTCGTTTTTATAAAATGTTATATATTCTTATAAAATTATCAAAAAGTACCAAAAGTATTTTTTTTCTAATTCTATGTGTTTCTGTAAAGGTTTATGAAATCGTAATTTGTATCACAATGAAAAATTTACAAATTTCTAGAAAATTTTATTTATTATTTGTCTTATAAATTTACACAAAATTATACAAACATTTATTTTCATAACGTTATAGTATACTACATTTCATAAAATTTTAAAAAATCTCTTAATAAATCAAAAAAATAAATCGATAATACTCTAAAACATTTTTATAAATTTTTATAAGATCTAAAATCTTCATAAAAATTAAAATATTTTATTTTCAAAAATTCTTCGAATAATTATTTTTTGCTCATTAAACGATTAATCAAAACAGAAAAATGAAAATATTTAATTTTTTTTATGTCGTTGTGTCACCTTGTCTCACAAAGTAACGCGCATCTGTTGAAATACATCTTTAATTCGACGCATGTCTATTATAATTAGTATAATCCAATTATTTTGTGGAAAAGCACCCCGAGCTCTGCTCACCTACTTCCTCTTGCGCTTATTATGTGCCGGATGCAATGAAACCAAAACATAGTTTTAACATTAATGTTAACACCACTATAGAATAACAATAAATGCAAGTGCGAGAGTATGAGTGTGCTACATCCGGAAAGTGCGAATTATAGGATCTCTGAAACAATCAAATCTTACTGAAGGCTCAGCTAATTTTCTCACAAATTAAATATAATTTTTAGGGACCTCATTTATTATTTTATTTTTTCTTTATACACTTATTTTAATCACCGTTTCGCTACTTTCGAAGCTCCATTGTAAGTCTGGTTTTCGCTAATTGTCAGCAATTACTACATACTGTAATATACCATAGCTTCTGTAGTACAGAAATCGAATGTTGTAATTATTGTTGGTAATTTTTTGCCTGTTTATTAAAATTAATCTTTAGTATGACCTAAAAATACGAAAAAATTAATCCGTTTTTTGGTTTCACGGACTATTTAACTATCTTATTTCTGTTTATGGTTTATATAGTCATTAATTTTATTTTAATAAATAGAACAAATTTTTTTTCAATGTATGTGAGCTATTTAATTTAAACCGTAATCTGAAATATCAAGTAGAATTTAATGAGTTAAATTTTCATGATAATTACAATTAGTTAAGTTTATACTTAACATAGCATCGCGCTCTTATCTGATTAAGACAATAAAGTATGGTCATCTCACATGTGTTACATTCCGAACATTCACACATGTGTACATCAATTTTATACACGTAAAAAGAGGAAGTTAATACCAAAGCAAGTAGCCATTTCGAGTGTATTTTAAAATTTAATATTAAAGGCCCGTAAAAAAATTTCTGATATGGCCTGATATTAAGATTAACTGTATTAAGTTGTATATGCACTAAAAAAAAAATTTTCTTCACCAAGGAAATTTTTCCCTCCAGTAAAAAAACTAGTATTCCTTTACGGAAAATACCAAAGTTTTTTTCATACACTAATAAGTATACTGATTTTTAAAAAACTCGGTTTCTTCCTCAGCAAAAGTTTCTTCCTACAGAAGAGGTAAGTTTTAGGTGTTAAATTTTAAAATAAAATAATTTTTTATTCTCTTTTAAAATGTTTATTTGTCATCAATTTTTTATTTAATCATCTACTAAATCAATTTCTATTCAAGAAAGCATTTTAAATCACATTTCTAAAAAAAATTATATTATAAGAAATTATTGTTTTTTTGATTCTAATGTATAATTAGAATTTATATTTGGCCATATTTGGCGTATTAGAAAATTTTGTTACACGCGCGATTGTATATTCGAGTTTAAAAAAAAAAATCGATTATTTTTTACCCTTCAAACTTAGAAATTTTGAGACAAATTAAAAAATTTTCATTCAAGTTAAATCATGTCCTATTGACATATAAAATTTAATGCTCTACAGAAAAGGTTTTTTTCATTTCTTGATAAATTTATTCCCTTAAAAGTTATTTCGGGTCAAAGTTTAATTTAAAAGAAATTTCAAGTTTTTTAACTTTTTTGGCAAATTTATGCGACTTATGATAAAATTTTGCTCCAAATGGTCATTTTAAAGTTTCTATAAATTTTTCAGAATATCTCAATACTATTATAATATATTATAACTGATAAATAAATTTTACATGAGCAAAAAAAGGAAGCGAATGAGAAAGCAAATAGTCATTTAAAGTGTGATTTAAGATTTAACGGAGTTCATTCAATTGTTTTTATGCAGCATCATCGCCGATCATTGAGCAATAAATAACAGGTAAAATATAATATAATATAATGATATTTGAAGAAAACATAAACTGTGAAACTAGTGGTAAATAATAAAACTAGATACTCAATCGTCCTGGTGGCATACAAACGGCCAAAGAAAATATCCTATGGCACAAGATGATACTTTTTAGACCCCGTTATCCACTTTCAACGCGTCCAATGTCAATCTCCAGTTTTACCGTGTATGTGGGAGGATTCGTACAGTATAAATACATAAGACTGCACTTCATATTGAGGAAACTTGTTATATTGTAGACAACGGAAAGACACATTGTACATGAAAATGTTTAATTGTGACTTTTCTTTGTGTAGAAAATTCAAATTTTGAGACTTTACAGTTTTTGATCCCTTATTAACTTTATTTAGGATGTTTTTTTAAAGTAATAGAATATAGTGTCATTTTAATCAAATTTTATTCTAATATTTCATACCTTAAGCGTGAGTGCGAAGGTATACTCTGTTATCGCCTAAAAATCAAGATCCCAACATTTTGTTACATTAAATCATACCTGCCAGTCATATTGTCCATATAAATTAAACAAAAAGCTTACTATTAGAAAGAAAAAATCATCGCTGACTTTGTCAAAATTTTTTTAAAATTAGTTAATTCCTATTTTTATATAAAAAAAAAAGTGATTTTAATGACTTACGGTAGGAATTTGTCACTTCTGTATGGAAAAGTAAACACCATATAACTTCAAAAAATTTATTTTTTAACTCAATTAATTTTTTAATCTCCTTATTTGTCTTATGGAAGCTAGTAGCATAAAAATAGCAGCTAAATATTGTTTTGCTTAGTTATATAACTTATATAGTTATATATAATTAATTTCTTTCAAGTGGCAAAGAAATTTTCTGTCCTTTCAGCAGTCCCCTGGCGGATTCATGGTCACGGTAAAATGATCGTGAAACGACGGTGAATGTACCATAAATTCACAGTGTCGACAAATGATCGTCGAATGACCGTCACTTGACTGTCGAACGGCTGTCATTTGACAGTGAACTACGAGTATCATTGTGAAAGTTTTTCATTGTTACTTTATGATTTTTATTCTGTATAGTTATCATACTTCACTATTCGAAAAACCAAATTTTTACTCGACTTCTCCGATTTTTTACCTGAGTAAAAATCGTAGATCATCGATCGATCGTCTGTCATTTGACAGTCATTCGAAAACATATAAATTGTCAAAAAACCGTAACTCGGTGGTAGATGCACAGTAGTCTGTGAGTGAAACGACCGTGAAACGAGCGTATAATGTCGGTAAGTCAGGAACTTTTTACTAGTCAACAATGAAAAAGTGCTGATTATATTTTTTTTTTATTTCATTAAAAATACTCAAAGTGTATAAAAAGATAGGTAAATGAGAAATTTTCAGTAACTAATCGGGATGAAAAATTTAAAAAAAATATTAAATTATTGTAATTTTGTTTATTTCAAAGTAAAATTATAAGAAATTAATCAGATTACAGGCAATCAACAGAGATCCATCATTTCAATACTTTTCAGAAGAGTTTATGGCTTACAAGTGTTGAATTTTTTTTATAGTCTTAAATGAGAAACTATAATACCTTTTGATTATGAAAAATATAATAATCAATATTGTTTTTTTTTTTTTTTTTTTTTTGAGACGAAAACTTTAATTTCAAAATTACGGAAAAATTGTTTGTTATCAAGAAAAATTATTATGAGATATTTTTTTTTAACAATTCAATTTTTAGTAATTTCTTTTCCAGATCTTTTTTTATACAGTTAATAATTTCACCATAATTTCGAAATTAAGAATTTCGTAATCATCAAAAATTTGAATCATTTATTACGATTATTATTTTGAAGTCATGGAAAAAATATAACTTTCTTTAAGCTATTTTTATCTGTGCAATGAAAAAAAAATGACTTGGTTTTGACACCTTATGATGTGACTGAATCAAATGTTTCGTGCAGTGTCTTAGATAGTCTAGCTGGTAGAGTTTTGGGCGCGCGACCAGATGAATCGTTCACAACGGTATCCGATGTTGACTGACAGATCGCTCGGTAAGAACGAACTTTATACGGTGAAACGACCGTGAAACAACCGTCATTCGACCGTGCTTTCACCGTGTCGCCGAAACCGCCAGGGTCATATTTAAAAATTTATTTCTAAATGCAGCTCAAAGACAGTATACTCAATTGTTTTGCTAGTTAACCACTGCACAGTAAAAAATTTTGTGTAAAATCAAGTATTTAACACAATCAAAATTTTGTGTTAAATACAGTCGACGAACACTTCGTGTAGAAATTCAACACCAAAGTAAAACACTTATAGTCCGGTCAATTTAGACATTCAAAGTTACATAAAGTCCCAACAAGCTGAATTTCTGTGAAGTTGTTCAAAACATAATTATAAACAATGTCTAGAAGTTCCCCATCATTCCCCTGTAAGGAAAAAATTTAATTCAAGGTCAAAGGTCAAAAAAATGAGTTTTTCGCGATTTTCAGCAAAACGGTAAGTTTTATCATAAAAGTACCTCAGACAAAAATTGTAGATCATAAAATTATCTATAAAAAATGTATCAATACTTTTTTTCTTACGAGCCACCGTTTCTGAGATATAACGATTCAAAAAGTTATAAAAGTTGTTATCGTCATAATATGCACACGTTTCCACGCCACCTATGAGGTAGTGTACTTAGCGCGTTTTTTTTAACGTGGTTTCCCCAGTAGGCCTACTCCACGGGTCAGTTGTGATCCTGTTTAATGTAAAACTATTGCAAAATAACGGAAATTTTCAAAGATTGGGAAAGATAAAAGCGATGTAAATGAAAAAAAAAGTGTTGAAGTTTATTCGTCTTATTCGTAAGTTTCAAATTCTTGTTCTTCTTCTCCTGCTTCTTCTTCATCTTCATTTTGGATGCAAGTAAATTGCGTCAATAGCGATGTATCGCATGATACTTCGTCGGAGTCAAACGAATCCTCCATTGTTTGTGATTCAATATTAGAGCACGACCGGCCTTGACAATTTGTGCATGCCAAAGAATAAGACAGTCCGACTTTTTTGCAACCACATTTAGCACTGCATCCCTTTTTGCAGTTGCAAAAAATAGTGTTCAGCAGTTTTTCCGGCGCAGGTGGAAGTAAAGTTTGAACTGGCTCTAATATATTGTTGACCAACTTCCAACCCCAGTCTGTAGGGTCTAGCTGATAACCAAGCCACACTTGAACTTGGTAATATACTCGAAAAAGATGTTGGTGAGCAGCAACTGAGGTTGGAGGAAGACAAGCTAATTGAACTTGTTTTTTATTTTTAGTATTTTTAACGAAACATGCATATCGATGCTTATCTAAACAGGTAGTTTTTTTAGGAGCTCCGTACATAGAAAGAAGAAAGCGGATGCCGTTGGTAATAACTTCTTGTTGAGTTGAATTACTCTTTTTAAAAACTTCAGCACATTGAATTAAATCTTGTTTTTCAAACATTTTGAAAACTGCTGTTTTACCCCTCCTGTAAAATGCAGATGTCGTATCACAGCCAGTAATTGCGTGTAAAAATAGTACATGATCTTTACACTTTACTAAAGTAAATAAACTTTTTGATGAATATATCTGATTGATGCTGAGCTTTTCCTGGTTTTAAGAAAAAAATAGTTTTTTCAGTTGGCGTTCGAGCAGTGAGTAATACAAGTAAGTCAACATCTTCACCAACAACAATAGTTGTATTTGTCAAATTGAATTGCTCTATTGCTGTTTCAATAATCAATACATCAGCATCATTATTAGCTTGTTTTACCAATATATTTTCAGCCGTAAACTTTTCTTTCAACATTGAAATGAACCGAGACTTGTTGTGGGTATTTGTAAGAAATTTCTGTTGACTGGTTGGGACTGTCATAAGTTCATCAAATAAAATATCAGAAGATGAAGATGTTACTAAAGTTCGACGACGTTGTTCTGCAGCTTTGATATTTCTCGTGCAATCATCATAGCCATCAAATACGACAGTAACTTTTATAACTTTTTGAATCGTTATATCTCAGAAACGGTGGCTCGTAAGAAAAAAAGTATTGATACATTTTTTATAGATAATTTTATG
This sequence comes from Cotesia glomerata, assembly GCF_020080835.1. Lineage (NCBI taxonomy): Eukaryota > Metazoa > Arthropoda > Insecta > Hymenoptera > Braconidae > Cotesia > Cotesia glomerata. The sequence continues at coordinate 11,303,103 of NC_058166.1, read as the reverse complement.
ATCTACAATTTTTGTCTGAGGTACTTTTATGATAAAACTTACCGTTTTGCTGAAAATCGCGAAAAACTCATTTTTTTGACCTTTGACCTTGAATTAAATTTTTTCCTTACAGGGGAATGATGGGGAACTTCTAGACATTGTTTATAATTATGTTTTGAACAACTTCACTGAAATTCAGCTTGTTGGGACTTTATGTAACTTCACTCTCATTTTTTGGTCTAAATTGACCGGACTATTATGTTATTTTGACACAAACGTTTTGTTATTTTAACATAAACATTATGTTGTTTTAACACAAAAATTTTTAACGCAGATTGTACTCAACACACACTGAAAAGAACGTTTTTTTCCACCCAGAATACAAAATATTTTTATCCAAGTTTTTTTATATTCAATATACATTTCATAATATAAAAAAACTGGTATATTTCGCCTGAGAATACCTAAGTTTTTTTTGGAGCTAAAACTTTATGCTGCGTTACCATAGCAACCGCAGCGGTGGCGCCACCAATTCTCTGATTTCCCTCCGATTTCACAGTCCTGACGTGTTTGTTGACATCATCGAAAAGTTGTACTCATTTATTATTTATTGAACAATTACCTAGCTGTATTATAATTTATATTAAAATTTAGATGGATGTTTGGATACGAAAAAAGTTACTCGAATGGGATTTACCATCTCTGCAAAAAATCTTTAAAGGTAATTGTTTTTTTTTTTTAATTCATCTTTTTAAGAGTTATTCATTATACAAATTTGATTCAATAAAGTAAAAATACAAATCAAGCAAGTAATTAAAAATTTTTCTATAATTTAATTAATAATTAATTTAATTTTTTTAATTTAATTGTATCTAATTTTATTTTATTGAATTGGATTAGTACTATTAATTTGTTTTTCTTAAATTTAATTATAATAACTTTGATTTTTTTTAATTTAATGATAATTGATAAATTAATAATTATTAATTTATTAATTATATTAAAAAAGGTCCACGGTATGATAAACATATATATGCATCTATGTAAAATGAGGTTAAGTCGATCATATTTTTATTTTAGTATTCTGCTGAGGAATTAAAAAACCAAGTTTTTTAAAAATCACTATACTTTTTAATGTAGGAAAAAACTTTGGTATTCTCCACACAGGTATATCAGTTTTTTTACTGGAGGGAAAAATTTCTTAGGTAGAAAAAAACTTTTTTTTCAGTGCAACTACACAATATTTTTTGCTGTGCACCAATGTAGTCTTTTATTGGTTATTTTTATTTGAATCAAGTATCTGAACAAAAAAAAAAGCGTTCAATTCACATGAGAAAAATACTTCTTGTGGAAAAATTTAAACGAGCTTTAAATTGAATTGTAAATCAAAATATTATCAACCACGGCTACTTATTATTTATCAAACTAAGTATGAGTAAGTGTCACTCATGAATCTTATAATTCACAACTCGCATGTATCAGTAGATAAGTAAAAAACTTATTACGTTTCTTTTATGATTTTTAAATTCAAAAATCACAACAAATGGATACATTACAAGCTTCATTTAGTTGAAGCAATATATTTAATTATAATATATAATTTTTTTTTAACATTTATTAAAAAAAAAAAAAGAGATAAATATCAATTATTTGCGACATCTTCCATTCCGAACGACGTATCCAGATTGAAAAGTACATTTTTCATTAATACATTCTGGATTCCTGAGAAAATCACACCCTTCATCAGTTAAACATTCGTCGCCAACATCTGAAATAAAAAAGTTAATGAATTTTGATGATTGATCTAATTATTGCTTGGAAAATGGTAATGCATTACTTGAAGCATACGGGATGCATCTATTGAATTCATAAAGATAATTTGGAGCGCAAATGCACTTTCCCAGATTGATACAGATTCAATTTTCCAAGACACAATCCGCCGAACTGGTACAGTTAGCGTTAATTCCTCCAAGACATTTTCCGTGCTTGGCGACGTATCCTGGTAAGCAATCACATATGTCATTTATACACCCTGAATTTGCGAGGAGAGCACAATCAAAGTCGCCAGCACATTGGGTATTTAATTCTGTAAAAAAATAAGATTATATCATTAATTATATTGTTAACTAGGTTAGTTCGTGCAAGCTTATTTTTATTTTTTTTTACTCAAGTATTTTGAAGTTTATGTGACCGTAAAATTAAATACCTGGAACACGATCGATGTCATTTTCTAGAACTGGACTAACTAGTATTGACGAACTAGCAACAAGTTGGAGAATTATCAAGTTGAGAATCATTTAATTGTTTTATGAAAACCAGTAGTTTGGGAACTTGCTGAAAAAATAAAAGGAGTATTCTCGTCTAAAATTCTATAAGAATCGATTTTTTTGCATGTTCTCAAAGTTCAAATCTGATGTCTCAAAATTTCAAATATTTTCAGAGATATAGTTACTTTGGTAATTACGTAGTATCTCACCGGTCTAAGCCGAGTCCAAAACATTAAACACGATTTATTTGCAGAGTAAAAAATTTTGCGCCAGTGTGCCAAATGGATTTTGTGTTAAAAATTTTTGTGTAAAATATGCAACACTTTAATATGTAAATTTAACACTTTATCGTGTTATTCTCATAAATCATCACAAAGAAGTTTTTAAAATTTAACACAAAAGATATTTGACGCAATGACGCAAAATTTTTTACCGTGCCAAACAATTTTTTTTAAACGGTTGATATAATTTCTCAAGTTCTACTAGACAGATTCACATGAAATTTAGCGTGGATTTACTCTGTACATTCCTTTATCGTTCGAATTAGATTTATATAAAGTTTCATTTTTACTTTTTTTAAACAGTTGGAAATGCCTAAAAACAGGTTAAAATATTTCTTTTTCAAACATTCTTCATTGAATGAGATAAAACTTTTTTTTTAACTTTTCCCAAGTTCGGACGATAACGGGATCTTTGTTGATTAGAAATCTATCTTTTTCTTTCTATTTTAAGTGACTAGTATATATATAGTGAAAATCATGTCAACAAAAGCACGCAACTTTTTTAAAAACCTTTTACTTTACCAGCCTATAACTTTTTGGATTTTTAATTTTTTAGCTTGAAAATTTTTTTGTATATTCTTGAAATATCAATACGAGTCCGAAAAAGATGGATTGTAAAAATATTAATTCTTTTTTTTTCTTTTATTGCACTTGATAAAAAAACTTTAAATTTGTGCCTCTAAATTAGAATGTCCCATTTTTATATCCTATTTCGTAATTATGACCTTTTTTATTTTTCTAATAAATTGATCTCAAATTGAACAAAACTCCTTCGAATTTTGTAAACAATTTTGTTTAGCTGAAGTTTTGTACTTACCAGTCGCTTCTTAGCAGTACAGCGTATAAATTTAACGTTTTTATGGAGCGGCTTTTTATATGCAATGCGGTTTACGATGCAAAAACTATAAAAATTACTTCAAACCAATGTCATCAAATAACAAATGTCACTTGTCACTCATGACTCACTTATTTCCGCAGGTGTATAAAAAAATTTTGACGAGTTAAAAATTTTAAATACGATATATTTTAGAACACTTTTTAATAAATTTTTAATGTTAATTAATAGTTGAAACGAGATGTGATAATTAAAATGATTAAAATAAACTTATCAAATATGATAAAAATTACCATTAAGGAAAATAAATTTTTATATCTATGAATTAAAAAATAAAAATGTAATAATAAAATAAACAAACAAACCGTTACAGAGAAAACAATGCCTATGACTAATAGCTTGAAAACTAGGTGTGTATTTTATTTGCTAATAAAAAGACATGTTGCAAACAAATAAATATTTCAGAACTGTATAATCACGTTTTCAAATTCAACTTATTCGAAACATTACTTATTAACTATAGTTATTTAACATCAAAACTTTATTATTAAAAATTTTTATTTCAAAACCTCAAAACTGCTATTTAAATAACCATTATTTACTTCAACAAAATGATAATCATACTTACATTTATAGATAGTCAGAATGTTTCTAATGTTACTAAATTAGACTCAGAAAATTCATTTTGTCACAACCCGCATGGAAAAATATATGTGCCATCTATAATATATATGCCCCATATATTTACGTAAAAAAAAAAAAAAATGGCGACATATATTTTTAAATATATGTTGAAATAAATGTATGTATAAATTCGAACAAATGGGAACATATATATTGTATATGTACACATGTATATATGTTGACATACATTCTTATATAGATAAAAGTGTATATTTAAAGATATGTGCACCATCGAAGGATATTTGAACAAAATAGATTGATTTCACAAACTTTATCCATTAGAAATGAAGCAAAAAATCAAGAAAACAAAACTAACAGAAAACCCTGAGGTAATCGTTAGTCAGAATCAAGAAATTTTTTCTTATGATGTTGATAAAACTCAACTCGACTTGTATGATACTCTATTGTTATAATCAAATAGTTTAAATTTAATAACGACCTAAGATGATACTTTATCACTGGAATCATTCAGTTGTTTTGATTTATTGACATTGGAAAATACTGTGATTGTACCAGAAAACAGATTGAGTGATAGCAGAGTACCGAAGACACCTAGCTTTCAATCTCCAGTTAATTTAGCTATGACTGTGATATTAGAGTCTAATAATAATAATATTAATTGTAAGTCGAGGAAAGGGTTGAACAAAGTTGACCATTATGGAAATTTGGAAAATATATCTGAATTTTCTTAAATTAATTATAGATAAATAATTATATAAAAATAATTTTAATAATTTAAATTTTGTATGAAAAAAAAAAAAAATGGATTTTCAATAAAAATACAAGAAATTGAGTAAAGTTCCAATTCTTTAAAAGCAAATTATCTCTAAATTTACTTATGGGGCTAATTTTACTCTCGTGTTTCTACTATGTAATTTGTAACTCTATACACTGTAAAAAATCCGGAGTGAATCGGGAGTGAATTTCACTCCCATCACTCGGAGTTCCGGAGTGAAGTAATTAATCACTCCGCGTAGGGAGTGAATCCGGAGTTTTTATTTGCGGAGTGACTTCAGAGTGATTTCGAAGTGATTTCGAATTTCACTCCGAAAAACATCCGCGTTCGGAGTTTTTAAAATAAATAAAATAAGGATGAATTTTCGTTCTACAAAAAAAATCTCAAATTTAATCTTTATATGGGTGATTCTCTGTAAGGATGTCTTAAATCTGTACAAAATTATTTTTGATTTTATTAGAAAAAAAATTAACAAAGGCTACAAAACTATCAGCTTAATTATAATAAATAAACAGCCGAATTAATTTTTGCTTTTTCGATATTTGTGTATCTTTTGCCATATAACATGACAGGAGACTGACTGCTAGGGGACTGATTTTTTTTTTATCAAATTGAGAAAAATCAAGCAAACTATTTCAATGCATCCAACTTTTTAAGTTCTCAATGAATGTTTACATTAATTAGAATAATATTAAGACTTATGGATCCAACTTTATAAATAAATTATCAACAAAAATAGCTGCCAGGGGACTGAGTTTTGAAGTGACCCAGATACATATTTCCAGAAAAAACGGTGCTTTGACCCTAAATAAAATGGCGATAAAGCGCTACACTGATAGAAGGATTTATTTGTATTAAAAAATATTTATTAATAGTTAACAAATCATTTATTATAGACCACTTTTTAGTATTAAACAAATATTTCTTAGTATTTAAAATGATTTGTTTGTATTTAATAAATCTGATATTCATTTATTAAATATTAATAAATCTTTTTAAATACTAAGAAAGATTTTTTAAGGACTAAAAAGTGGCCTCTAATAAATGATTTGTTAAATATTAACAAATATTTTTAACTATAAACAAATCCTTCTATCAGTGTAACAGCCCTATGGTTATTAACATACGGCTAGTTAGATCCTTATAAACCTTACAAAAGGTAAAATAACACGCTAGATTTTTTTTTTTACTTTGTACTTCTGGCAGGGGACTGACCTTAAAATGACTGGGACAAACTTTGGTTTAATGAACTTAATGAAACAAATTAACTTTCGGTACTTTTTATTGAAGAAGATTGTTAGTTAACTAATTAAGTTTATAAACATTATGGATCAAATTATATATTATTGACGAATAACTTAGAATTTAATCTTAATTTTGGGACTGGGACAGCCCAGGGGACTGTCATTTCGGTGGTTTACGAATTTATAGCACAAAAACCAAAATTTATTCCATTTTAGTTTTCAGTGCTCCAAATAGAAATGTTTTCTTACTTTCGTAATAAATTTTTTTTAGTAATAAAATAAAATTCTTCTAATAAAAAAATGCCTGGGACAGCAAAAAACATCCTTACAGAGAATCACCCATATATATGTATTTCTTCTGTGCGTGTGTTTGTCACTGAACTCCTCCTAAACGACTGGACCGATTTTAATGAAATTTTTTGTGTGTCTTCCGGTGGATTCCAGAATGGTTTAGATTCACAATTCAGTCCACGAGAAAATGTTTATTTAATAGATTTTTTATTTATAAATTGTTGATCTAGACTACCCACATGCACTTTTCATATATTTTATAAATATTGAAACGGAATGTTATGTTTCCCTTGGTCGCCCCTATTATCTCGTAAGGGCGCCACTGGATTTTTGGACTCAGTATCCAGAAACTGAACCAGAACATGGAGTAATAGGTCAGGGTCGTGAGAGATTGTTGAAAGGAACCAAAACTTAAACACAGAAATTCGTTTAACAAATTTATTTATTTATCCAATCCTTTTTACAATTGAAATAATGGCCGAAATAACAATATATAAAATTTCATGAAACAAATTCACACTCACACCCTACTCTCATACGGTATATTTCGCGTTGTCCAGCTAGACCCTCACGTGGCTGTAGTACCCGATGCCTACTCGACTCTCACGTTACTCTATCTACTTCGCGCCGTCCCCTGGACCCTAACGCTACTCTAACTTAGTTCACGCGGTCTCACGGACCCTCACGCCACTGAGCTGGACCCTGACGTGACTACACGCGCTGTCCACGCTGTCCACACAGTGCACGCTGTCCCCCAAACTTCACGCTACTCTAAGAGAACTACCCCGAAGCCAGAGGAGTATACCATGAAACCGAAATAGTCTCTTTACTCACACACAACCACACTATATTCCTTAATTTCCAATAATAATACCGCTTGATTCCAATTTATAAATAATTTTCCAAAATATTATTTTCCGAATTAATATTTCTTAACTTCTAATTCTCTAATTAACTATTTTTGTTTACTAAATATAAATTTCCTATTTCCTAAATCACTGCCGTATCTTCAATGTTTCAAACAATAATTATCCAAAGTACAATTCCAAATTATCGAGGATTAAATCCATTTATTATGTCCGAGAATTACTAAATAAATTTTAATCTTTATTTTAGTAAAAATGAAATAAATTCCGATAATTGAGTAAACTTTAATTCTTCCTAAATTATTTGTATTTAATCCAAATTATTTTATTTAATTCTGAGCCATTTTATTTAATCCCTTTATCAGCGGTAATTTTTAATAAATTTTATTTTCATCGCAAATGTGAAATTATGACCAAAGATTATTCTATTATATTTTATTTTATGTCTCTTGAAACTTATTTTACTTGAGTTTATTTTATTTTAAACGAACTAAGACTTTTGTTTCGACCTTGAGTGTCCTCTACTCAGCGTTCTCGCGCGGGATAAGATGGCTGACGCTCTCGCTCGGTCTTGCGTCTCTGTCGCAAGTTTTTAGTGTAATTTTTTTTTCTGACAAATTTTTATAATTTTTATTTTCTACCCTTTTTTACTAAATAATTTAGATTAACAAATTCTATTGATTTTAATGATTATTTCCTGACTCTAGATTTATTTAAATTATGACAAATATTAAATAATGCGCCAAATAATTTATTAAAATAATTTTAGTGTGAAATAAATTTTTGTCTGAAATAATTCTAATTTAGCGGTTTACTCAATTCTATTTCTACTGGCTTAAGCCAAATTATTGTCCAAAGATTCTCAATAATTAAATTTTACACATGAAATAAGAATCTGGAATTAATAACCCGAATTAAATTCCTGGTATTACTAATTCAGACAGGCCTATGTGTAAAATAAGTAGTGACAAAGATAAATTATTTTTCTTAACAAATTAACCAATAACCCGAAATAAGTCCTAGTATTATTAATTAATTGATTTATAATTTTTCTAATTTATAGTAAATTTAATTTTAATTCTTACAACTAGCGATTGTGACCGAACGCGAAATGGCGGTGATCTTCAGCCGACATGTTGCCTGGCTGACGCCGCAGACCCGAGGAATAAAATCAGACGTGATATTTGTACCTGGAGTTTCCTTAATAATACTCTGTGCACTCCCTCGAAGAGTTGCAACTCCTTTTTGTCCGTGGTGGTGCAAATTTCTCCTCGGTAGGTTACTCTGCTTGGCGGCGAAACTTTGGTCACCGTCACTCGTCCTCCGGATATTTTATAAAGCCTGTAACCGCAAATCGGCATTAGAAATTATCATAATTTAAAATTAATTTACGCAAGCTGACATTGGGCCTAGCAAGCAATAAATTAATTGAGTTTTATCGCTTCATTCCACTTTAAAACGAGCAAAATAGAAATAATTACAGTAGCGCTCAAAAATATTTTGACAACATAAAATTTTTTAATATTTTTTAAAAATAAAAGCCTATCGGAAAATGTATTGAGTATAATATAGAGTAGTGTAATTGCGACTATTTAAGCGTATCAAATTACAACTTGTTTGTTTACACACCGCGCCACCGAACGTACTTGACTTACCGTGAGCTCAAAAGTATTTTGACACACATTTGACTTGAAAAACTCTCGCAGATTACTTGTTCCTTAGTTTTTATTATTACATATATTTACTTGTTGTGGTTACTTCAATATGCCTAAGTGCAAGGAATATTCTAGTGATTTTAAAAAAGCCGTTATTAATGCATTAAAACAAGGAATGAAACAAACAGAAGTTGCTCGTTTGTTTAAAGTGTCTCGACAGTTAGTTAGCTTATGGAATAAAGTCTATAACAAACGAAAAACTGTCGAAAGTAAGCCTCGAACAGGCCGCCCAAGAAAAACTTCTTCTTACATCGATCATATTATAAAAAAGTTATCAGCAAATGATATACGGATGTCCGCTGTAATGATAAAAAATGAATTAAAAGAAAAATATAACGTAGATATTCATGTTTCTACTGTTAAACGACGCCTAAAGGTTCTAGGGTTACATGGCCGAAGACCGGCTAAAAAACCTTTAATATCGAAAAAAAACAGGAAGTATCGTCTTGAGTTCGCGAAACGGCATATATCATGGTCAAATTTAGAGTGGTCTAAAGTTTTATGGAGTGACGAAAGTAAATTTAATTTAATGTCGTCTGATGGTATCAAGTACATTCGGCGTCCAGTAAATAAAAAATACGATTATCGGTATCAAATACCCACAGTTAAACATAGAGGTGGTAGTGTGATGGTTTGGGGATGTTTTTCACGGTCTGGAGTTGGACCATTAGTTCGAATAGAAGGAAAAAAAATGGATCGGTTCATGTATGCAAATATATTAAAGTCTCAGATGTTACCATATGCTAAACATCACATGCCAGCTAAGTGGTATTTTCAACAAGACAATGATCCCAAACACAGATCAAAGCATATTAGTGACTTATTAAATCGTGAAAAAGTTAAAGTTCTTGAGTGGCCAACTCAAAGTCCCGACTTGAATCCGATAGAAAATCTCTGGGAAGAATTGAAACGTAGTGTAAAAACCCAAAATTATTCAAACAAAAACGCTTTGTTTGAAACTCTAAAAAATGAGTGGGATCAAATTCCAATAAGTCGATTACAAAAATTAATCGACTCAATGCCGGAGCGATGCAAGGCTGTCATAAAGGCCAAGGGATATGCTACTAAATACTAATATATTTATTGCTGTAAATTGTAATTATGCGTTAAATTAGTTTTTTTTCAAAAATGTCAAAATACTTTTGAGCCACCATTTTTCTAATATTTTAAAAATTAAACTTTCTTTTATTACGAATAAGAACCTCTTTGACACTATTCTGTAGTTTATTCAAAAGGTGTTAAAAAAATAAATAAATAATTATTGTGTTTCATATTTATTTTTAATTAAACCATTAAATATATTTGTCAAAATACTTTTGAGCGCTACTGTACCTGTGCTATGCTGTTTGATAAATTTACGTGGTGTCCAGTGAGACTGTTCGGTCACAATGAATCTTCGGGATATTGTCATTGTAGTTCTTTCTTCACTCTGCCTTCCCCACTCTCTCTCTCAGCGCGGGCGCTTCGCCCTCGAGGACTTACTTACTACTTATAGCTAGAGGCGCGAGTATTTCGGAGCACAGCGCCCTGGGATCCGTCGATAAACTAACTGGCGCGGGCCAGGAACCTCGTATTGATAATATAGGGACCGTAACACTCCGTTACAATATCATAAATATAAGATATATGAAAAAATTCATGTGGGTACTCAAATGAAAGGTCTCGATGAGAATAAAATCATAATGGACTTATATTTATGAAAATGTTAATAATTAACGAATGATAATGTATTTTGTTAACTAATGATGTTTTTAACGATATAAGCTCATTCCTCAGCTCATTCCTCATCATCGACTCCGAAAAATACTCCATCTTAAATACCAGTGCTTCATTGTTTTCTATTTATTATCAGAACGTAAGGGGTATTAACACAAAATTAAATATATTTTATAAAACATATTTACGTTGCACTAGTGCGACCCAAACTTGAATACTCATCAGTAGTCTGGTCACCAACTTATAGATCACATATATCTAGTATTGAAAAAATACAACGAAAATTTTTGAAATACTTCTTGTATAAAAAATATGGCACATATCCTCAAAGAGGATCTGACTATCTAGCTATGTGTGTTGATGCTAACATTTTGAGTCTGGAGGAAAGAGGAATTTGTGCTTCAGTTCTTCTGCTCGCAGGTCTATTAAAGGGAGACATTATATGTCCCAGATTTCTGCAACAAATTCCTATTTCTGTTTTCCAGATCCAAACTAGATCAGCCCTACCATTCTATCCGCCACAGGCAAGAAATAATATTATGTCAGCATCGCCGTTGTCTAGAATTTTAAATATTAGTAATTATACCCCAGAAAATTGCGATTCAGTTGATTTACTGGGTTTTAATCAAGGTCATAGCCACAGCACTTATGTACTTGCATCATTGTTAATATCCCTTAGATAACTTTAGATAACTTTAGATAACCATATTAGAATAAATTTTTAACCATATTCAAATCTTGATTAGGTGACTTTATCGCAGAAGGTGCTTGAAATCATGAAATGAATTAAAATTCGACGAGGAATAAGCAGACATATCTTAGTCCATTTACCTCAGTGGAATTAATTTGAAACTGTTTTCGAAACATAAACAGTTTCAAAGCGTACAGAGCTTTTGACATCCATCTGGCATGGTGGTTGGGTCCTGGAGCTTTAAAGCTTATTCCATTTTTTGGAGAACCGCCTAAAAATATCAACACCAATTCTAAAAACTCTTTATAATCGTCTCGGTCATGCTTTTCCTGAAATATAAAATTTGTAATTGAATTTTGAGAATCTGGATCAAAATTTGTGACTAATCAATAAATTAAACGCAATCATCATTTAGAATTTGAAGAAAACACTATGATCCGGTTTTAAATGAGTACTATGCGAATAACGCTACTAAGTCAGAAAATTAGAAGAGTAAAATAATTTCCAATTTTTTATAGTGAATTCTGAAAGGATGTAACTTTATTAAAAGCTGCTATTTCGAGATGAAATAAAGCATTTTAACTCTTAAATTCTCTACTAATAAAAATGAGACACAGAATTTTTTCACAAGTTTTCCTTTCAGCCCGATCAGAACTAATATTAATCAAAATAATTTTAAAAATTTGTTGATTTTCAAATCTATTTCTGAAAGAGGTTTATTTGTCCAAAAAATGTAGACGAGAATTTTGACATTGAAAAGAAAAATTTGATAAGATAATAATAGTGCTCGATAAACAATTACGATTGTTATAGAATATTTTGTAGTTGGTATATGATCGTCGGTGTTTTTGTCTTTGAGTTCATTATTGTGAAACCATTAAGTACTCTCCAAAATAACCAAAACGATGACCTTCTTAAAACTAATGTACAAATGTCAATAATTAGAAAAAATGATTATAATTTAAATACCTGTAGTCGATCAATAATAAAACTTATTATTTCATTTTTTTTTTTTTCGTGAATTCTTTCATTTATAATTGAATCCTGAATACCAGTTTCAAATTTTGTTTTGTCTATGTTTTTCCAATTATTTTGGAATCGCACAAAAACTGCTACATTAGGAGAACTTACTCCTGGCCAAACAACTTCGAAAACGCTTCTTAAGGAGTTAGGGGTAGTCAGAATTTTCAAAAAATCAATTATTTTTTTTTTTGCATTTTCGTTATGTGTAATATCTTGAAAATATTCTCTGAAAATTTCAAGTCGATCCGATAATTAGTTTTTGAGTTATTCGACAAATAACAAAGAGAGCTCGGGTACTTCAAAGCGCTCGGGAGTAGATAGCTAGTGGCAGCTTCAAGAAACCCCTTTTTAGGGTTCTATTGTCATCCTATTCTGGAATTATAAAAGCAGATCCTTACAAAAATACAACCATAAATAAAAAAGAATGTATAGGCCATGTTCAGAAGCGGATGGGGACTCGACTGCGTACTCTGAAAACTAAACAAAAAGGTCTTGGTGGTAGAGGTAGGCTTACAGGAAAAGTAATAGACAAATTAACTGTGTACTATGGTTTATCAATACGTCGTCATTGCGATTCTATTGAAGATATGAAATCTGCTATTATGGCAACTTTTTACCACTACGGTTCGACTGATGAAAATCCGAATCATGATATGTGTCCCAAAGTCGAAGATTCTTGGTGCTCTTACCAGCGCGCTGAAGCAAGTGGAGAGCTTGATACTTATACTCAAGATTATTCTCCCTTACCTCATGATGTTTTAAAAGCTATTAAATTGATTTACGACGATCTCAGTAATGATAATTTACTTTCAAGATGTGTAGGTGGATTCAATCAGAATAATAATGAGAGCTTCAATCAACCAGTGTGGAAAATATGCCCAAAAACCGTGAATACTAGTTCTACTATCGTACAAATTGCTGCATACATAGCTATTTGTATATTTAATGAAGGTACAAATTCATTATTAATGATTATGGATACCCTAGGACTTAATTGTGGGTCTAATTCCCATCGGTATGCTGAAAAATTAGATGCTGCACGTGTGAAAGTGACAGATCAGCGCGCCAACGACAACACTCGGGAAGGCAGAATGCTTCGTAGGCAACAGCAAATTGATGTTTTGGAAACTTCCACAATGGCTGAAGAACTATTATATGGCCCAGGAATAGATGACTCGATGTAAGTAATTTAATAATTCGTATTTCTGTACGTGAATCTAGTGTGAATCTTTAAACGCGTTTTTCTCAAAACTATGTTTTTTGAACTGGTGACAACTGTAACTCGAAAACCGCTCAGTAGATTTTAATAAAATTTATACAGCTTTTAGAATACATAATAAACTCGGGCCTGATCGAAGGTTTTTTTTTTTTTTCAAAAATTTCGATTTTTTAAGACCAATTAACTGTTGATTTTTTCCCAAAAATCTAGACAAAAATTTCCTGAGGCCGCTATTTTGTTAATTTTTGAAAAAAAAAAAAAAATCTTTCGATCAGGCCCAGGATTATCTATTTATAAAACTAATTTTTTTCATCCGATTGATTTTAGATGAATCTCCAAGGACTTAGGATTGTCACCGCAAGGACCTTTTTTGGAACTGGGTCAACACAGACAGCTATAACTTTGGAAATAAAATTTTTTTTTTTTTGAAATTTTCGTGACTTCAAGTCAAAACATTGTATAATAATGCCATATTACTACTTTTGTAAAATAACATGATTTAATAGCAAAAAAAAAATACTGAAAATTCTCATTTTTTCGTGCCTCTGACTACCCCTAACCCCTTAAAATCAATTCATACACATGATGTCGACATGCCAAATATAATAATGGCTATTTAACATTTTTTCTAATTGGCCGCATGTTCCTTTATCAACTACTTAAATAAAAATGATTAAAAATATTAATATTACCAATCATCAGCCGGAAGTATAAACTATAATATCGAAAAATATATTCTTGAACCAGTATTAAAAGTAAGTTGCATGCAATGAACATAAATGACAAGATCTGAAAAATTTTCTGCACACAAGGTTAGTTTCTTTAAAGTTGTAACTTGATGCCAGTAGAAAACGAGGCATTGGAAATATCATGGTTCTGGTTTGAAAAATTTTAAATAGGCAAATTAAATGATATATTTAAGAACAACCGTGTCGTCCCGAAGCAACAATATTACAACTTTAAAAAAGCTTTTTTTATATGCGTCATTTTACCAAATAAAATCGATTTAACTCATATTGGAGCTTTCACAAAATCAGACGTGATTTTATTAATATTGGTACTTATTTGCATAAGAATAATGAAGAAATAACAATATTTAAAAAATAAATGAAATTTTAAAAATCATCAATCAATTGTAAGGGCTCCAATTTTTAAAGGATTTCTCTCTCTCTAATAAAAAAAATATCTTCAAAAAATTTTAAAATAATAGGTAAAGATTGTCTTGTCAAAATGACATCGTTTGGTGGAATGATCCACATATTTTTTTGGGAACAGGTGAATGTTGTTTACTAATTCATTTACCTGTATTTGTCGAACATGTGTCAAAGCACATAGCTTTAATCCGATCTGAAATATTCCACTCATTTATGGTTTCCTTGATGGCGCATCGTAAAATTAACTCGTAAATATGGTGCCGACAAGCAAGATTTAATAAACTCTTTCCTATTTTTTAACTTCCCGCTAAAAATCTCAGATTTTCAAAAATCGGGAAGTTATTGTTTTTACCCCGTTTGGCAAAAATCGAGTTTTCATCAGATCTCGACGTTTGAAGGTCACAGGAAGCTTCCCTGACTACCCCCGCGATGTTGTCACTATGTCTGTATGTATGTATGTGTGTGTGTGTGTGTGTGTGTGTGTGTGTGTGTGTGTGTGTGTGTGTGTGTGTATGACTATGTGACTCGCTTATAACTTTTGAACGGTTGAACCGATTTCATCGCGGTTGGTGCCATTCGAAAGGGCTACGCTGAACTTAGATTTCCTGAGAATTTGAACCGATTCGGACCGATAGATTTTAAGAAATCTTGAAAAATCTTAAAAAAAATAAGAAAAAAATCATTTTTGAAAGTAGCTTTTTGGAATATCTTTTAAACGGCTCTATCGATCAACTTCAAAAACTAATCCGCCCTTAAGCTTGAAAAACCACGCCGATCGGCGTCAACCCGATCAAAATCGGTTGATTCGTTCGAGAGATAGCGTGAACGAAAGAAAACCGAAAAAAGTGTTTTTTTCACATAACTTCGTCATTTCTTCTCGGAGCGTTTTTGAGGATATAGAATAATTTCAGAAGTTAAAAAACCTCGTCGATTGCCGCCAAAAACGTGGAAATCGGTTGATTAGTTCGAGAGATATCCTCGACGAAATATTTGGAAATAAGGATTTTTTCAACATAACTTCGACATTTTTTGGAATAACTTTCAAACAGCTCTACCGATCGATTCCAAAAACTAATCAGCTCTTAACATCATAAAACCACGTCGATTGCCACCAAGCTGGTCAAAATCGGTTGATTCGTTCGAGAGATATCGTGAACGAAAGAAAACCGAAAAAAGTGTTTTTTCAGAGTTACTCCGAAATTTCTAGTTTGACCAATTGAAACTTAGAAATTATTTATAAGGCTTAAAAAACTACGTAGAATGCCGCCAACCGCGTAAAAATCGGTTCATTCATTCAAAAGTTATTGCGGTATGAACATTCAAAAAATAGTGTTCCATGAAACTTCTATCAGACTTTTGAGCTCAAAGAGCTCAAAAGCATAGAAAAGGTATCTTTTTGAGCTCGGAGAGCTTAAAACAACACACAGATTGTACTTTTGAGCTCGAAGAGCTCAAAAAAGCGGCCAGGTATTAACGGAATTAGCGGGAAGTTGCAGGGATGGCCTTTAGGGTCAACCGTTTTCCTAATTTTTTTTTCTAACAATTTGCACACACCTTTTATTTCACCTACAAAAATACGAACTTATTAGACAGAATTGATAAACAGGAAAATGTCAAGTTGAAAAATAATGTACCAGTATTGACACTCGCAGTGTCAAAGCATAAAGCCCCAACTCCATCTTTAAGGTTCCAATCTTCTAGCAATTTGAAAATTACTTCACTTTGACTTAAAGCACATGAGTCACTTAATTTTGGCACTCCTAATATTTGTTCACAATCAACACCCGTTACAAGCACTGAAAGTCTTTCAACTTTTGCTGAACCTGTCATTTCTGGTAAGAGTTTTCCCTCCCAATGCACAGTTAAGATACTAGTAGGCTTGAAATTAGTTTTAATATTTTCTCCAATATTTTTTCTGTCTTGTTTGCGATGTCTGTAAATAGTACTAGGGCATATATTTACTTTCTCTAATGGAATACCCAAACTTTGCGAAACAGCGCCCAAAATAATTGCTGCATTTCGTGGTGTTGTATTAGTTCGATCTAGCGCAGCAGATACAAGAGGTGTCATGAGGTTTAATTTCCGTTCTTTGGAGGTCCCCATACAAAGTTGCCGATGCTCAACAATTTCCGTTCATTGGCCAAGGCACGGCTACTAATGCTCGGCCAAGTATCGGCGTTTTGTATCGGCCTAGCCTCGGTAAACCATCGGCTTTAATGTTCGGCCAAGCATTGGCGATTTGTACTGGCCTAGTCTAGGTTAGCCATCGGCTACCGCACGATATTTATTATAATATAATGGTATGTGATTTGATTATCAGCCATTGCTTGGCCGATGCTCTGGCTAATTCTTTATTACACTTGAAAACAATTAATACGTATTAGTCATTACTATGTTGTATTATTGTTTTCAATTTTTTTCAATTTAACGTTTGACCAAATTATAAACTAATATGTATTAAAAATTAGTAAATCAATTTTTAAAAAATATCTTAAGAGATTTTCTTAGGAGAAAACACCAATTTAAATTATTAACAATGTTTTTTTTTTTTTTTTTATAAATATTATATTGATCATTTTTTAGTTTTTGATATTTTTATTATTCAACAAGCTCGATTAGGATTAAATCAACATTGGTTTTCACTAAAACTAATTTAATAAATTAATGAATATTTTTTTGGAAGACTTTTTCGATAAATTTGTACATTACCTAATCAGTTAAAACTATTTCTTTTAGTATTAAAAAAAAAATATTTCAGCAAGAAGCTAATGATTTTTAATAAATGATTTATTTACTTATAAATAGATTTATGAATATAAATAAAAATATAAAAATATAAATATATAGATTTATTTACTAATAAATCAATTATTTTTAATTAATTTTGAACTTCTTGCTTAAAAAATGAAGTTTTAAAAAACTGGGAAGTTATTTTTTATTATTAAAATTCAGAAATTGTGCAATTATGAAATAAATAGAAAAATTCGTAACAACAATCAAGTTAACTCAATTATACTGAGAAAAATTGATCGTTGAACATTGAAATGATTAAACTAAGAACACTACACTCAGATCAGTTAGCAGCGCCCGTGACACCGCTCGAGACTTCCACGCAGACGGATCAGGTTCAAACCCCTCCACACCCGAATTTTTTCAGAATTAATTTCTATCAACCAGTAGTCCATCACCTCAGAATAATAATAATTCAAAAATAAACAACGAAAAAAAAATTTTTTTTTATTATTTTACCTAAAATTTTATTTTTTGCCTATGCTTGGCCGATGCTCGGCCAATGCTTGATTACTATGTTCGGCCGACGCTCAGTCGCCTATATCGGCTGGGTGTTACCATCCGATACTCGCCCAGTCTTGGCCCAACGATATTTCACGATACTAGGCCGATACTTAAAGATCGGTTACCAGTCTTGGCCCAGTATCGGGCCGATCTTCATTTTTTGTATGGGTCGTAGGCAGTTGATCTTCAAAATTAGAAGGTATTCGTTGCAATGAATCGAAACTATCAGTGTGAGATTCATTTGAAATAGTTACATTTGAAATTGACTTGCTTAATTCTACAAAAAATTAGATAGAAAATTATGTCAAATATCACTGAGAAAATTATATGAAGTTACCTTCCAATAATTGCTCAGATTCAGAATCTGTTTCCTCTGAAACAAATGGTATAACACTACGACGTTTGTTGCTCCTTTTATTTTCCAAAAATGTTTGTTGCTCGTTTGTTAAGTAGATATTCTCATTTCGACTTGCTATATCGAATAACTTTTGAGATAAAAGTTTAAGATTCTCTTCTTTAGTTTTTTGGGTAACTGATTTTGTTCGTGTACGGTTTTTTTTAATTTTAATCCACTTATTATACAAGTTTTTTAATTTTTCAGCACTGTTTGGATTTTTCATCACAGGAATTTTGGTCTTACTCCAAATAGTATTCACTTCATCAATAACAGTCTTTATACTATTTTTAAGTGATTTACCCAGAGATTTATAATTAAATATCAAATAACTGAGTACTTCCTGATTATTAGGAAGTTTGTGTTGAGGTAGACATTTGCGTTCGTCTCCAAGCAGGAAAAAATTTTCAGAAAAATTACTAGCTGACATTTCACTAAAATTATTGATTTAATTGCAACACTTAATCACAAGTAGTACTAATATTAAATACAACTTATATTTATTGCCACCAGAACTTTATATATTTTAGCAATGATATAAAACAACACCATACACACAAAACATAAACATTAACATTACCGAAGTTAATTAATGTTGATCTATGTTGAATGCGCCAATCGATGCGAAATAATTGCCGGCCGAGAAATAAAGAATAGAAAGTTATAACATTTTATAGAAAGTTATAATATTATCATAATGCTTAAACGCAGAGAATGACAGAAATAGGAAACAGCGCCATGATACGAAATATCGAACTAAAAAACTGTAAAAATATGCGCGAAAATATGATTTTAATCCATAAGTGTTATGATTTCACAATAGTAATAACTATTTAATAATAATTTGACTTACATTATTACATTGAAACGGGTCCAATACTTAAATTAAAAATTTCAATGCTCAAAAATGTACAATAAAATTAAATTATTCATGCAAGAGTAAATAAATTGAAAATTAAATGGAATTTAATGTGTATTTTTTTAAATGTTACCGTTTAACGGGCTATAACTTCGAAACTAGTCGTTCTACAGTCTTCAACCGAAGAGACATTTTTGTAGAGAATTTAATTACCTACAAAAGACATAAGAAGGTTTTTCGAAAAAAAATTTTTTTAATAACAAAAAGTCCACTTGAAAAAAAAAAAAAAAAAGTTTTCCTGTGTTATTTAAATGGGAAATCGAATTTTTTGATGAGCTAAGCCGCTATTGGACTTAAAACCTTTAGCCCAGCGGCATAATTTTTTATTTATTGACTAGACGACCCGGTGAACTTCGTATCACCTACATATATTTGTGAAACGTATAGTCAAAATTTAATACAAAATTCTTATTTACATTCAATGCAACATAGTTATACACTTAATCAATTTAAAGCTTTTTGATGGACTACATTTTTTATCTTTTTTTGCGGTGCGTAAATATATAAAGATGATGGTTTTCCGATTCACGAACACAGGACGTATAATTTCCTATGCACGAAATAGGGAAACTCCGATTTGATTCCGCAAATTTTCAACGACTGGCCTGGCGATTTATTTATGATCGTCAGTGCGGTTTGAACGTGAGATAGCTCGTCCCACATCTCATTAACTGGCATGACCTTAGTCAGGTTGTCTTCTCCTTGGTATTTTGAAACAATAACAATCAAAAAGTTCTTACGCACTGACAAACTGATAATAGATAAATAGATTTTATTAATCGGCTTGAAATTAATAATCAAGTGTTTGAAAAATGCATTCATTTTCAACCGTTACATTTCCGCAATTATAAAATCAATTAATTAGTTATGTGATTAGCAAAAATAACATGTATAAAAAATTCTTAGTCCGTTGACTGAATAACTACATGTCATGTTAAGTTTTGAAAACCTTACAATGACTTTTTCCCCGCTGCCAAAGAGACGATTATTCTAAGGAAATTTTTATTAAATGTTATTGAAGTTTAATAGATATGTCCTTAATTTCATGTCTCAAAAAGTCCTAGTTTATGAACAAAAATATTTCTTACATTCTACTCACCACTCTGACACAACCTACATATCAATTGAATTATCACGAAATTCGTTTTTGGTTGAAATCTAATCATTGACTAAGAAAAATATTTAAATCGGTTGACCTTGAAGGCCATCCCTGTAATTTTCTGTATCTCTTGAGATTCTTTAAATTTTATATCTGTAGGAACTGTATTTGAAGAATATGAATTTTTTGACAATTATCACTTCCGCACTCCTATGCGGGGGAAGAATTTCGTAAGATCCTATTCGAGATGATATCTACATTGTAAATAAAAGATTCCAACAAAACTTCGAGTCCATAAAAACTATTGATTGGAAATGAGAAATTTTCATGGCTAACGCCCCCGCAATCCTTTTTGAGGTTAGAATTTGATGAAATCCACTCTTAGCTGAACTTAACATCATACACGAAGATTCCTACTAAATTTGGAGTCTGTAGAAGTTACAGTTTGAAAATGATAACTTAACATTCCAACACCCACCCCCGTAATCCTTATGAGGGGTGGGTTGTAAAATCCGCTCTTAGATCATTTCCGCATCACATATGAAAGACTCCACCTAAATTTGACGTCTGTAGGATCTACAATTTGAAAGTTAAAAATTTTCATTGTCAATATCCACCCCCGCAACTCCCTGTGGAGCGAGCTATCGTAAAATTCGTTCATAGATTATTTCTATATCTCTTACAAAAGATTCCTACCAAATTTCGGAACTATAGGAGCTATAGTTCAAAAACCGGAATAATTCATTGTTAACGCTCCCGCAATCCCCTTTGAGGGAAAATTTTTTAAGATTTTTTTTACATACAAACCTTCTCCTAACAATTCTGACGATAACAAAAAAAAATTTAGTTCAATCGGTCCAGCCGTTCTCAAGTGATGCGTGGACATACATGCGGCATTTCATTTTTATTTATATAGATATATATATTAGAGTGGTCCAAAAAAAACATTTTTATTTTTTTTTTCAAGTGCTGCTGTTTCAAAAACTTCTCTAAGGTATAAAAAAAATTCTCTCCAAAGCGCAGCTTGATATCTCAATTGTTCATGAAGCTCAATGAATTTTTATTTTCCCATTTAAATAACACATCAAAAAATTTTATTTACGTTTTCATCCGGTAAAACTACGAAAAAAATTTTTTTTTGTATTTTTCGTCAATTATTCTTGTAGGAAATTTAATTCTCTATAAAAAGTACTAAGGTAGTTTTTTCGTAATCCTAACAAGTAAAAGTTATTAAGCTTTAAATACTGCAATAAAAGAAAATTTAATCAGATATGATTTTAGAATTCATGTTGTATCACATTTTCTGTTTCAAAGTATTTGATTAAGTAATTTATATTTTTTTCTTAAAAACATAGTATACAGTCTGATATCGGTCATTCAGTCTGGACCAGTGATAACAAATGACAATTCAATATATCGGTTTGTTTATTTGAACCACATGTTAAATGCACTGAAGGAGATTACCAGACTTTGTAAATACTCTAACCACTGCTTAAAAAAATTAAACTAGATAATTTACTTTTAGCACTCTCTTGCGGCCTACATGAAGATATATAGTAAATTAAATTTTTTGTTGACAATTAGTTTTTTACTTCAACCTAGCTGCATTTTAATAATTATGTCTTATAAGTCATATAAACTAAAATAAGAAATAACCAAAAATTAAATCAGTCTCAAAGATTATATTGGTTGTATGTTTATTAGCAATTTTTTTATAGTCAAGCTTATTTACTTAAATATGTGATGACTCCTGAGATAAGGCAGTTTTCCGCACTAACTCTACTTGTTTATTTATCATTTTTTTTTCAATGATTAAATTTAAAAATAAAAGAATCAATTCACGAAGGACTTCTATTTACGTACTCCTGCAAAGTTTCGTGATTTTTCATTCGGTCAAAAAGCGTCCCAGCATCATGTTCAAAATTTAAATATTCACCTGTTCTACCTGTCCTAAATCTTCTTAAATAAAAAAATTAAATTTGGTATACATCCGGAAGTACTAGCTTGCTCTTGATTCAGATTCCGTAATGAAATTCAAGTTCAATTTTAATAAATCACTGCTCATAAGAAAAAATATCCAAATTGTAATGAGAGAAATTATTCATCATTCACAGTTAATACTTCACCAAAAGACAGGTGTTAATTATATTAGAAACAGTCTAGTTTGATAAATTTTGAAATAAATACATGCAGTTACCGAAAAGTTTTCGAAAAGTTGCTTTGAAACTATCTTCGTTCAAATTTTTTTTGTGCAAGTATTTAAAACTCAATAACTTTTTACTCGTTAAGATTACGAAGAAACTACCTCAGTACTTTTTTGTAGAGAATCAAATTTCCTACAAGAATAATTGACGAAAAATACAAAAAAAATTTTTTTCGTATTATTGCTGGATAAAAACGTAAATAAAATTTTTTTACGTGTTATTTAAATGGGAAAATAAAAATTCATTGAGCTTCATGAAGAATTGAGATATCAAGCTGCGCTTTGAAGGGAATTTTTTTTATACCTTAGAGAAGCTTTTAAGATGATAGGCAAAAAACTTTTTTTTTTTGGACCACTCTAATATATATATATATATATATATCAGGGTGTTTCAATTTTAGGCAACTTTTTTTTTCAACGAAAAAACAGGCTGAAAACTTGCATGAAGGTGAGAACAGAAGCCTGTTCAAAGCGGAGCTCTAAATGTTAATATTTAGAGGTGTCTAGTCTCTCCCTAATTTTTCATTTCCCATTTAAATAACATAGGAAAAAAAATTCTTTTTATTTATTTTTCTAGCTCGGCATACGCACCTCATATAAATAAGCCTACAGCTTATTCTTGTAGAAAATTCAACGCTCTACAAAAAAGGTCTCTTACACTTTTATCATAAAGACAGCCGTTCTAAAGTTATTCAGACGTAAACTTCTGAATATATAAAATTTTGATTATTCAAGTATTAAACTGATAAAAATTAATTTATTACTGTCTTAAAAATTATTTTTATATGTAAAATTGGTTCTGATGCGCTAACATTTTCATAAGGCTAAAAAAAAATTTACTCATGTATCAAATTTTTTTCTTCTTTATTTCATTTACTGTTAGAAAATCATGACCCGAGTAGAATGAATTAAATTTTTAAAAAGTTTTACGGAATTATCAATTTATTACTCTACACGGAGAGAAAAGATAAGTTTGGAAAATCAGAAAAGTGCACGTCTCATAACGCTCATTTATCACAAAAAAATCTGGAAAACGGTTGACCTTAAAGGCCATCCCTGCAACTTCCGCTAATTTCATATCTAAGCGCTTAAAATTGCACTTATGAGGTTTTTGAGCTCTTCAAGTCAAAAAATTGATAAAAGTTTCGATTATTCGTTAATTCATTCAAGAGTTAATGCACTTCGAAAGTTCAAAAAATAGTATTCTTTGAAACTTTTATCAGACTTCTGACTTGAAGAGCTCAAAAACCTCATAAGTGCAATTTTAAGCGCTTTGATATGGAATTAGCGGAAGTTGCAGGGATGGCCTTCAGAGTCAACCGTTTTCCAGATTTTTTTGTGATAAATGAGCGTTATAAGACGTGCACTTTTCTGATTTTCCAAACTTATCTTTCCCTCCGTGTAGAGTAATAAATTGATAATTCCGTGAAACTTTTTAAAAATTTAATTTATTAAACTCGGGTCATAGTTTTTTTTCGGTAAATGAAATGAAGAAGAAAAAAATTTGATACATGAATAATTTTTTTTTTAGCATCATGAAAATATTACCGCATCAGAACCAATTTTACACATAAAAATAATTTTTAATACAGCAATAAATTAATTTGTATCAGTTTAATACTTGAATAATAAAAATTTTATACATTTAGAAGTTTACGTCTGAATAACTTTAGAACGGCCTGTCTTTATGATAAAAATGTAAGAGACCTTTTTTGTAGAGCGTTGAATTCTCTACAAGAATATGCTATGGACTTATTTAGATGAGGTGCGTATGCCGAGCTAGAAAAATAAACAAAAAAAAGAATTTTTTTTCCTATGTTATTTAAATGGGAAATGAAAAATTAGGGAGAGACTAGACACCTCTAAATATTAATATTAAGAGCTCCGCTTTGAACAAGCCTCTGTTCTCACCTTCATGCAAGTTTTCAGCCTGTTTTTTCGTTGAAAATAAAAAGTCGCCTAAAATTGAAACACCCTAATATATATATATATATATATATATATATATATATATATATATATACGAGCAGACCCGGCCACGCGTTGCTGTGGCTAAAGTTATTGTTATATTACATTGTAGTATACAATTTAAGAGGAACGGTAGGAGAACATCAGTCACGGGGACCACCATGCTTTTTACATAGATGGTATTTGTAAAAAAATATGGTGACCTTCATGACAGATTTTCTACGACTATAACCCTTTAGTACAGTGAAATTATTTACGAACCAAGACGGAAATGTTGAAGTTGGTACACAAATTCACGGGATAGGAATTTGAAGGGGAAGAAAGTTGAACACGATTGATTAAAATTTTCTTACAGTTTATATTAAGCAGAAATCAATACAAAAGAATTAATTTTTAAATTTATTATTTCCATTTAATTTTGTAACGAATGAGCATATTACAAAGTTGTAAGTGAATAACATATGACATTTAAACTTATGAATGAGGTAGGTAAGGCAGATAGTCTTAAATCTTTAACAGTAATATTTATTATTTTAAATTATAAATACTTTCAATTTCAATTTAATTTAGCACTAATCGGTGCACAATATTTTTGGTTAACCTGTCTTTAGCTAACACAAATAGATTCGACGGTTTCCCAACACGTGAACATACAACATATAGTTGCCCATGAGAAAAACACGGATTTTCCAAATCTAAACCACAAATGGACATTGTTTGGCCTTGAGACTTATTTATTGACATGGCAAAAGCTAAACGAATTGGAAACTGTAGCCGTTTGAAAGGTATGGTAGAATCTGGCGGTATCATTGGAATACGTGGCAACAGGACCACTTTTTCTTTAAACTTCCCAGTTAAAATGGTTGCTTCAAGAATGTTTCCGGTGATCTTTTTGATGATCAAACATGTACCGTTGCATAATTGAGGTGGATTACGTAGGAGAATAATCGGGGAACCAATCTTTAATTGAAGATTGTGGGGTGGCATTCCAGGTATATCTAGTGAATTCAAAAATTCAGTTCGAAAATTTACACTTTCATTTTTATCAACAACAGTATCGATTGATTTAAAAGACATCAGATCGCCTGGTAACAACAGTTGTATCTGGAAGTTAATTTCGTCAACATCAACATTTTTGGCTGCCAAAATCGCCCGATGACTGAGCCAGTTATGATTCAAGTAATTATTCTGTATATCCGGAAAAATACTCTGAATCAATTCATTTTTATCTTGAAGAACAGTACGAAAATTGTCTGGCAGTTTGATGCATTGCGTATTTGGTTGCAGTTCTATTTTACCGTTCCCAATATCTAGTAATTGCTCGGAAAATATTTGTGCTGATGGATCATTTTGCAACTGTACCCGCATGTTTATGGTCAATCGAAGTGTTTGTAATAATACTTTTCCCCAAAATTTAACTAAATTCGACCGATGGCGGAGATATCGGCTGGGTAGGGTATTTTACGCTCGCCTTTTTAATATATAATAAAATTAACCCGGAAACCCCTCAGGCTGGGTTAGTGCACATTTGGACGCCAGATAATTTTATCCAAAAATTACCAAAAATAATAAAAATTCCAGGGGCCGCGCCGGACAATCAATCAACGATTTAAACTAATGCGAATGAAAAGGTAAATCTCAAAGTAACTAAAGTCAAGGTCAAAATAGAATTTACAATTAGAAATAATAAATAATTAATTATAAAATAATATTTTATATTAACGAATTGAACTAGGAAGATGAGTCATAGGAAAAGAATCCGGGAATTAACTTACATAAAATAAATCATTGTTTAATTGGTAAATATTAATAAAAATAAATTATTTATTTATAAACGGTATTACTTAAAACTAAATCTACTTTCCAAATAACAAATTAAATCCTTTATTTATTTATTTATTTATTTATTAAATTTTGATCCTAGAGCAAGTGCTCCCTAAGGACCATCAGAATTAAGTACATTACATAATGAGTACATATAAATTAATGTAATATTAGGATAATAGAATATAATAGATTAATTATAGAAATTATAACATGATAAGTAAAATGATAAATAACATAATATAATAAGTGTTAATGAATATAATAATGACAAAAAATGTTATTGTTATTGTTCTTGATTCTTCGCAACAATTCTTTGCACAGTTTTATATATTTCTATCAAAATGCCAATTAAAACACGCTACTCTAAACTCTTCAAATGTGCCTAATGCAACAATATCAGACGGGAGCCGATTCCAAGTCTTTATGGCTGTTAACAGAAATGAACGCTCAAAAGTCACTGTACGGCAATTTGGTTGATGAAACACATCATTTCTACGCTCTGCACGATTTCTAACTGAGAGCAAAATACGAAAACCGTCACACAACAAATTATAATGTTGCAAATGCAACATCTTATAAATCATACAAGTTATCAAAAATTCGCGTCTACTATGCAGTGTCAACCATCCAAGCTGCCGTCTGTAAGGAGTAATGTGATCAAATCGCGGAACACCATAAATGAATCTTATGCAGGCATTAAACTTTCTCTGTAGCCTCTGTTGAAGGTTACCAGATATGTTTGTTAGAACAGCACAACAGTAATCAAATATTGGCAAGATCAATGCAGTAACTAATCTCCTACGCATTGTAGTGTTCAACACCTTACTATTCATTTTTAACCGTGCAAGGCAACCCATAGCCTGCTGGCTAACAGACACCATTTGGCCATGCCATGACAACGTATTGTCCAACACTAGTCCAAGATACCTGACACACTCAACGTATTCAACCACCATACTATTCACTATTATCCTTGGAGCATTAACACACATACTATTATTCGCATGTTGTGGGCTACCAAAGATGATAGCCTTCGTCTTAGTAGCATTAAGCCTAAGCATGTTGTTACGACACCAAGCCTCGATCATCAAAATTGTAGCATTTATCTTCTCAATCACTCGTTCTATTCGATTTAATTTGCAGGAACAGTAAATCACCAAATCATCTGCATAGAAGAGGTGTTTACAATCAATAAGTTCACCAAGCTCAGTAACAAATATTGCGTAAAGCAATGGGCCTAGAACGCTACCTTGTGGGACACCACACTTCACGTTATTCCACGATGATCGAGCATCGTCTATTTTAACTGCTTGTCTCCTTCCACTCAGGTATGAACGAAACCAATTTAAAACACCAGCTGACAGATTCAGTTTTTTAAGTTTCTTTAGAAGTAGTCGATGATCTACACAATCAAACGCCTTAGTAAAGTCAAAGAACACTGCAATAGTAACTAAGTGTTCATCAACACCTATACGTATTTCATCACATAAACGAATCAGAGCTGTCTGCGTATTCATGCCTTCCCTGAAGCCAGTCTGATACGGATCCAATAAATTATTTGAAGATATATATCTAATAAGCTGTTCATATACACATCGCTCCAGTATCTTAGACAACGGACAAAGAATTGAAATCGGCCTGTAATCACTGTATTGCTGTGGAGAACTTACTTTCGGAATAGGTACAATCCATGAATCCTTCCATTGCTTTGGAAACTGTGAAGACGTTAAGGAGGCATTAATCATGTTAACAATTGGTTCTAAACTGTAAGGCAGCAACTGCTTGTAATGCCTAATCGAGAAACCATCTGGACCAACTGCGCTAGTGGTAACACGGGACAAATTACGCCGAACTTCATTTGATGTAACCTCCCCAAAATTGAACTGATTTTCAATTTCATCAGCCAGACAAGTTGGAAGAAGCTGTAGATTATCAAAGTGACCGCCTCCAACAGAAACAAAATAATCGTTCAGCCCATTTATGTCAAGATTATCCGGACAAGTTGACGTTCTTGTTTTAAGAAGTCCTAACCTCCTGAAGTCATTCCAGATAGTCTTTGGGCTTCGAGCTAAAGCAATCCGTTCTTGCAAAAACTTTTTCTTAGCCTCAACAATTCTCTGCTTAACCAAACGACGAACACTACAGTACTCAGGATAAGCAAACCCAGTCCTTTTAAATATTCTGTAGAGCTTGTCTCTTCTCCGCTGAAGATCACGAATGTCATCAGTGAACCACGGTGCTGGAGGACGAGATACTTTTATCAGGCGTTCTGGCGCTATTGCATCTAAAACATGGAACTTTATAATAGATTTCAAACAATTAAACCAATATAAACGATAATTTTAGATATTAGCTTTTCAATATTATTTACAAACGTAATAATAATTAATGTAAGTGTAATGTTTTAATTAGTAATTGCTGGCCATTTCAGGGACCCACACGAGGCTTTCGGGATAGGTACAAGTATTCCTTTAAAATAACCCTTACTCGCTACGGGATCGACCCGATAAATCGATAGTGAATTTAATTAAACGATAAAAGAATAAATTATTTAAGTCAGGAGACAGCGGTGTGCGGATATTAATCGATCTCAACTTGTGAGTACTCACCAAAAAGGAAACTAAACCCAAGGCACCAAATCCACACTCCTTATAATAGCGGAGGTCCCGCGTGTATACCTCACACCAAGCGGGCCACCGCGTGTCTGCTCAATTTTTGTCACCGTAAACCGTTCGAGGCCTCGTGTTCGACAACAAGGGCCTTTCTAGCCATTTTCCCTAATTCAATGAACTCTTTGCTCGCGATCGATATTGTAGGGCCTCACCCGTGCGAGTAAAGGCTATGATTTATCACTCATAGTAAAATTAGGTACTATATGACAATGATTTACGGCAATGCACACAAATAATACTAATAGTAATAAATTATAAATAATTCATTATAAATGTCTGAAATAAAGATTAAATTAATTCTCAAATTAATAACCATAATATTAGAAATTTCAAATATAAATAATACTAATAATATTAAATTCAATAAATAAATTAATAAATAAATATAAAATAATAAATTCAGAGACACACCGAGTGTGGATCTGTTGCCAAATTTAGGCGCAGGGAGGGGCGCACACAGGGAATAAAAACCCTGTGACATGTTTCAACACTACGCCATAAGAATGATTGTTTCAAACATGCATTAATCTCATCCGCGAAAGTTGAGCGAGGTATAACCGATAAGGTCCGACGGAAATCACCAGACAAAAGTAAGATAGTACCACCGAAAAGTTTATTATTGCTTTTTAAATCCTGCATAGTTCTATGCAATGCTTCAAGTGAATATTTGTGCGCCATTGTGCACTCATCCCAAATTATTATAGAACTCTTCCGCAACACTGCAGCTATTCCACTATTCTTTTTGATGTTACACATTGCATCTGGTTTATGATGAATATCCAATGGCAGCTAAGTAAAGTAGCCGCAATGCCTGACGATGCAACTGCCAATGCGATTTTCTGTTGCGACCGTATTTTGGCAAGAATCAACGATATTAAAAATGTCTTACCGGTTCCGCCTGGTGCGTCCAAAAAAAAAATACCGCCTTCCCGAGTCGAAATTTTTTTTCGCTTAAAACCCATTTTAACCTGGGATAGTCTAATTCAGGGTGAAACAGAATGAAATAGGTTTTAAGAAATAAGGAACTGCATTGATACTAAACCCCATTTCACTCTGGTAATGTCTACTTAAGTGCGTTTTCAGACGAGTTAGGTTGAAGAAGGTTCTTAATAAAACTCTGTTTCACTCTTTTAGCGCCTAGCTGGGATTGTAAGATGTATACGATTTTTTGTTTCTTAGACGAAAAAGTGTCAGGCAGGGTTTTATTAAAACCTATTTCGACCTAGTTCAACCTTAATAGCCTAAACTGGTTATATTCATAGTAAAAAAAAAAGAAAAAATTATCATTTAACTGTTGGGTACTTCATGTTATTATTTGCATGACTGTTAAGGTAATGATAACTATTAGTAATGTTAATTTATAATTATACAAGAATAATGATATCGAAATGAAGACAGAGAAACGACGAAGAAAACACAAATTTCCGTTGAAAAAAACTCCACTTTACTGGGATTCGAAATCGAGACCTCACGATTACGAAGCAAGAATGGATCCCCTCTGCTACTCGAAGACTAGTCATACAGTAAAAATATTTGTTTCCATTGAAGCTACAACTGACAAAATTAAAATTAACTTATGTGATTAAATATTATTATTATTTCTTATGTCATGGTAAATATTACTGTGATTATTATTATTAATTTTACAACGTTGCTTACAAAGTGCTTAAAAAATTTCATCGCGAAAATTGCCTAAATTTTTAACTTCCCGCTAAGAAAATTGAAAATTTTCAAAAGTTGGGAAGTTATTGGTTTTACCCCGTTTTTCGAAAATCAAGTTTTCAACGGATGTTGACGTTTTGAGGTCCTAGGAAGCTTCCCCGATTGTTTCCGCGATGGTGTCCGTTTGTCTGTATGTATGTATGTAAGTATGCATGTAAGTATGTATGTGTGTGTATGTGTGTATCGCGATTGGCGTCATTCAAAAAGGCTTGACCAAACTTAGATTTTGAATATAATTAGGACCAATTCGAACGGGTAAATCTTGAGAAATTAAAAAAAAACTACAAAAAAAAATTTTTTCAAATGTGTTTTTTTTTTTAATAACTTTGAAACGGCTTCACCGATCGATTTCAAAAATTATTTAGCTCTTAACATTAAAAAAACAACGTCGATCGCCGCCAACCCGGTCAAAATCGGTTAATTCGTTCGTGAGTTATCGTTGTCGAAAGAAAACCGAAAAAAATGTTTTTTCGGAATTACTTCGAAATTTTTCGTTTAATCAATTTAAACTTAAAGATCCTTTATGGGACTTCAAAAGCTGCGACACAAAAATTATATTTTTGAGCTCTTCGAGTTCAAAATGTGAAAAACTGTGCTATATGTTCATTCTTTAAATTTTTAATTTGGCAAACTATTCTTTTTAGCAATTAGGTCAAATTTTTAAGTAGAAAAACTTGATCTTTCGTATATTTTTAAATTATTCTTGCACAAACCATAATTTTTTATTTAAAGCACGAAAAGTATATACACATGAATAGTTAAATAGTTAAAATTCTGAAAATTATTTCGAAAAAATTCTGGAAGAAATTATTTTTGAAATTTTTATAAGGTATAATTTTGTAATATATCGTTCGATTTTGATTTTTAAAACGGTATTCAAAGTAGTTTTTAGAGTAGTAATGAAAAAAAAATCTGTATATACGGGTTTATGTTGAAAGGTTAAAGAAGCCCGGTAATTATTTTCGAAAAATATCAAAAAAAATTTTTTGTAAATTTTCAACCAGCTGTAACTTTTGGACGCGTCGATCGATTTTAATTTTCCAAATGGTTTTCAACACAGTTTTTAAAGCGAAAAAACTGGATGTCCGGGCAAATATCGTTTGGTTAAGAAATTTAAATGTTATGTCGAAAAAATACTGAGAAAAAAAATTTTGTAAATTTTTAAACAAATATAATTTTTGAACGCGTCGTTCGATTTTAATTTTTAAAAAAGCATTCGACGCAGTTTATTAAGCATAGAAAATTTATAAATGGTTTTGTTGTGATTTTTTCGCACGTTTTACTGTAATACATTTTCAAAATAATGATAATAATTTTTATTACTCTTATTTATTTTGAAAAATGTATAAAGTTTTAATCTCTGTTTCACCCTAAGAAGCCTACGCGATAAAATTCTCATTAAACCCCAGCTCACTCTTCTACGACCTGAATTTAGACGAATAAGGTTTAAACAGAATTTTAAAGTTTGAACTAAATCCCAACTCAATACTCCTCACCCTGATGCAAGACGAGTTAGTTTGAAACAGAATCTTAAAATTTAAACTAAACCCCAACTCACTATTCCTCACCCTGATATAAGACGAGTTAGGTTGAAAAAGGTTCTTAAATTAGAGCGGCATATGTCTACATCAAAGGAATCAGGCTCTACTAGGTTGAACTGGGGTTTTAAAATTTCGATTCGGGTTGTTCAGCAGCAACAGCCAGCATAATCCGATCATAAATAATTTTTTGTTCTGCTGTTAGTAATGGCTCACTGTTCGTGATAATCGTGGCTAAATTTCCATGGTCATATTGTTGTTCTCGTTGTAAATCGGTATTGACTAAGTCAGTAGCTGGGCGATTAGGTGATGGCATACCATAATGATTAAGTGGTAAATTTGAAATTAGAACACATAAATTCTCGATCAACACCAATGCTTCATTATACGTCTCTGGCGTATAATCTATGTTTTGGCATTGATCTGTTTGTCTAATTCGGTGCAATATGTCTTCTGTCATGCAATTTTTATATTTTTCCCACAAAGTTTGTGCTTACGATGGATAACACGTCGTCAAAATAATTGCAAACAGTTGACGAATGTTATTGGGCATTGATGTCAACGCAGCATCAGCAAGCGCTAAGTCCCAATGGTTATCGTCTTCTAGCAATTGCAGTTCACGACATGCACCTTGGTATATATTGAATACTCGACCATTAACTGTTCGCAGAAATTAAAAAGACGTTGGTCCAGGCACATTCACCAATAACAAACGTAAATAGAAGCACTCACGTTGCTTTGGATGTACTGTGCAAAGTCGCCCCAATGTCTTAGCTTTGAATATGCCTGGAATGGAAGGATGTCGTTTTCCTTGTTTTCGTGGTTCCCATTTTTTACTGGATTTTTTCCATGTGAAATAACGCGGAACATCACCATATAGCAATGTCTTTGCGAATCGGCCAAAAATATCAAATCTTTGACACAATGTAAAAAATTCAGTTAGTGTCGTTTTTGGGGCCTCGAACGCTCTTTGGAGAAGATCTTCTTCAGTGAAGTATACACGTTGACCGTTCTCAAGATGTATTGCTAGATGCTGGACAAAAGGATCTCTTTCGTGTATGGGAAAACTGAGAATATGCCAAATAGCGCCGTTGCTGCTAATGTATCTACCCATTTGGTATCGTGCTATTTCGTCATTTTATTTATATTTTGTACTTCAAATATGGCCAAATGACTGCCTTTGTTTACATATTTACAAATTTTTATTTATTTATTTATTTATTTATTATTACCAGGATACAAAATTAGTATATACATACAAAATATGCACCTATAGAGGTGTTATAAAAAACACCTGTACATAGACCTGGAGAAACAAAAACTTATCAATAAAAAGACTTAATATTAATATATAAAGTATCATTTTAAAATGAAAAAAGAAAAATAAGAGAGCATATTATGATAACAAAGATGTAATCATAAAATTAGATATCAATTGATGCTATCCACTGAAATACTTTTTTTTTTATTAAGCTTATATTTTATATTTAACGACTAAAGTCTGAGGTAGTTTATTAAAATGCTTAATTGCTATATATTTAGAATTTTTGCGCGAAATATTTTTATTAATCTTTGGTAATTGTAAGGATTTAGCTCTAGTTTTACCCTTATAATCATTATATTTTTCTTTACAGTAAGAATAATGATAACATAGAGACTCTACAATAAACTTATTTTTAACTCCCATTATCGGAGTTTTATCATCTTTATCATGTAAAAATCGGATTAATTTATTTTGAGTATTCATTAGCACTTTCATTACATTTTTATA
Source organism: Cotesia glomerata (assembly GCF_020080835.1). Taxonomy (NCBI): domain Eukaryota; kingdom Metazoa; phylum Arthropoda; class Insecta; order Hymenoptera; family Braconidae; genus Cotesia; species Cotesia glomerata. The sequence continues at coordinate 11,268,995 of NC_058166.1, read as the reverse complement.
ACTACCCCCCCCCTCCCCCCAGGTAATACCATACGTTACAATACTTTCAAATAAAGCATAGTAAATCATTTTTAAGGCTTTTTTAATCATAACATTCTTTAGCTTGTAGAAAATAAACATGAAATATCTGGTCTTTCTCAGAAGTTCTTTGACATGTTTATCCCATCTCATATGACTATCAAAAATTAAACCCAGATATTTACAAGTGTCAGACCGATTATTAACCTTATCATAAATCTTTGATAAAAAATTATCTGGAATGCTGTCTTTGTATGAGCCGAAAGTTATGTAATTAGTTTTCTCTATATTCAAAGTTAGATAGTTATTGCACATCCATTTCCCTATTTTATTAAGTTGTTCCGACATTTGTGCTTGAGCTTCTACCCAATTTTTACCAGTACATTTAATTATTGTATTTATTAAATGTACTTAATTGATTTTACAGAACTGCAAAGCTCAACGTTGATATGAGCTTTATAAGTTTTTGAAAGTAATGGTGAATATGGTACCACCCACTGATTATCAAATTCTGCTTGATTTGGATAATTCGGCAGTCGCATTGTAAATGTGTGGCCACCATTCTCAGTATTTCTGCAGCGATATATAGGATAACCATCAACATCCGTGATAGTGTCATTCGTATGCGGCTTTGGGAAATTTTTCTTACATTTTCCATTTTCCATGCATGGTGACGTGATGTTAAAAGCACCGCATGGCCCATGGATCATGTGTTTAGTGACAACATCAAATAATTCTGGATCAATTAATGGGTCTGGAATTTCGGCTGAAATTATTTGATCAATTTCTTCTGGACGGATTTTATCTTCAAGCCAAATCAAAATGTGGGCATGAGGCAAACCTCGCTTTTGCCACTTAATCGTATACAGCCAACAATGTGTGATACCGAAAATTGAATATTTAACAATAAAATCAATTAAGGATTTCAATTATTGTTTAAACACGTGTGCAGTTATATCATGACGATGAATTGCTTGTTGTCCTGATAATAATAAAGTTTGTATCTCTTCCCAATTCGGATTACATTTAAATGTAATAAACAAATCCGGTCGGCCGTAATAACGTACGTAAGTCATCGCGTCTTGTATGTATTCCTGCATGTTCCGTAGACTGCCGATGTAGCTTGAAGGTAAAATGAAAGCATTACCGATGTCATTAGGATTTAAATTTCCGTCGATGTTTCCAGCAACAGCATCTCGTAAGTGAATATATTCTTCCGATCGTAATTTAGCCTGGTTGAATCGAATGAATCGCAAGCGTTCGCTTTCAACCTTAGCATACATATCAACAATGTATTGATGGAATAGCTGACGATATCGAAGGATATAGTTGTCCTTATTTAGTCTAATCATTATTCGGTGTGCGTATTAGTTCATTGAGCTCACTTTTTTATTTCCATAATCACCTAAAAAAATAAAAAATAAAATACAATACGAAATTAACATTCATACATACAGTAAGAAAATCAATAGGTAATTGTCAAATTTACCGGTATTAGGATCACACTGTTTGATGTTAAGGTGATATTCATCCTGTCCTTGCCAAAATATCAATGGATATTGTAGTGCATCATATGAACGGTGTAGATCCGAAATCGTACTGATAGTGTTGTCTTGCCGTGTAATTTTTATAGATCTTTTGTCAACTGGATCACCAACCATGATAACAGCAACCTCATCAACAGTTGGAGCGTTGAATCTACCAGCATGTTCACCTAATGGTACTTTATCGGCTTTTATGACGATTTGATAGTTGTCATTTTGCAATCGTGGCGAAACTCTTTTGATTAATTGAAGTAGTTGATTCTGATCTTCTAAAAAATTTTCCAGTAATATCACAATTGCTCTTTCCTCTGCTTGTTCAATGAAATTATACTGACACCGAGTAGTTACGCGCTCTTCACAATTGCCCATAAAATAAATTTGAAGAAATTTCGGATTATCATCAGGCATTGGCATCAATGATCCAATTTTGTGGTACACCTGGCCTTGTATTTTGAATGTAGTTTCAAAATTACGTCCATCGGATGCAAGATCGCAAATTTTAGTTGCCCCAAATGACGTCATTTGGAAGCAAGAATTAAATTTGCGTATCTTACGCAAAAATAATTTTGAATCATCTGAATTCCCAGCAAGAAGGGATAATAAAGGTTCTGGCGGAGCGGGTAGAGGTGGCAGCACGACTTGTCCTGCTGCGCAGCACATACCGGCAGCTTCATTTCGAAATTTCAACGCCTGACAATATTGACATACTTTATCCATTCCACCGATAGCAATTTTTGAATGCGCAGAGTAGTTAATATCTGGTGCATATTCAAAAGCAATACGAACGAATGATGTACGTATTAATGAGCGGCTGATCCGTTGCCTTTGTCGTTTTTGTGCTCGTACTGTAGCTATGTTTCATTCTCGTGCCGCTCTTGTTCTCGTAATATTCTGTTGCAGACGTTCGCTACACTGTTCTTGAGATTCTTGTGCACGACCTTCTGCTGTTCTAATTCTTTGAGCTGTATTTCTTGTATCAACTTGTTCTGGCAACTGATGAGCTCTTTTAACACGTTTGCGTCGTGCTTCTCTGGTGCTTGCGTTGTTGAGGTTAGATTTTTTCGGTGGCATTTGACTGAAAATATTAATTTAATCGTTTAAATATTAGAAAAAAAAAAAAAAAACTGAAAAACATGTTATTATAGCACATTGAAATAATAAGTGCAAAATAATTTTTAATAGAGGTTAAATGAAAACAATGAAAAAAAAATATTTGTAAAATTATTGAAAAAATGTGGGGAGCTTTGTACCATTTTCTCATTAATATATTAATTAATTATTATAATTATGTGATAATACTTACATGTGGGTCATTCCACCAAATAAGAACATTTTTACGGGGCGACCCTCGCGGATTATGTTTAAAATTTATGGAGGTGTTCTCTATAATAAGAAATAAATTCCCTACAAGTTTCAGCCCTTAACATGCAGCGGTTCTGGAGTTATGATTTTTTGAAATTTTGAAAAAAAATTTTTTATAACTTTTTTATTAATTTTTCTGAAGAAGGAAGCTTTTTTATTAAAATCCACGAAAAATCTTATCTTGTGGGAAAAATGCTCAGCCTTTGAATAAAAATATCCATTTTATTATAAACACATCAGAAGACCCTTTGAAATCCAATTAAAGTGGAAAAATTGATTTTTCTTGGTGTGCGGTGCAAGGTACATCCAATTTGACTTTTTTTCTGAAAAATCAGAGTTTTTTACACAAAATATAAGGTTTTCACGATGTGCATATTTTTTGTTCAATCGCAATTAAATTAGACGTAAAATCTTTATAATTAAAATACTTTTATTTTTGAACTTTTTTCAGATGTTGATACAGTTTTAATAAGAGCATATCCAATTTCATCATTTATCGGTAAAAGTGTGCAATGTCTGTGTACCCTTTACCGTTTTTGATAAAGAATATCGTACGTCTAACACATTTTTTTTGTCTAAATAATCATCATTCGTTATGAAAGTAAAATCAACGCCTGTAAAATTCTTGATTGCCCAGGAATTCAAATCTTGTGGTGCCAGTATATGTTTTTTATTTTCCATTTGTAATGAAGCTCTAGCAGCATGTCGTTTTACTGGACCTACAAGCCCATCGCATGGTCCTTTGCCATGGGCAGTCGCAAAAAAATGCCACTCAACGATGATTCTAAAGTCAGCATAATATTAACATAAATTAGTAAATGTTTTTTTATTTTTAAATTGCTGAGGTGCTCCATCTGAGAAGTAAAAAATTCTTTCAATAACAGTAAATTTTTCTCTTAAAAAAGAAATCAATTGTTCTTGAAATAAATAAATCAAAACTGTGTCATGTTTAAGGCAATCTGAGATACCAACTAAGCCTAAATGCTTAATAGTATCATTTTCGTTTTAGTAAACCACCATTTGAAGTATAGTAGCTTGATCATTATTTCAATGATAGCCTTGAGCAGCTTCCTGCACAACAAACGCAATTTTCTACCAAGTTAAAAACTACCGCTAATTCACCACTCTTCAAATTTAATTTCGCATTAGGGAAAAACCGACTTTGTATTTTTACTATAAAGTCATGTTTTAAAAGTTTCTCAAGTTGCGTCGCTAAGGTATCAATAAAGTCATCGGAACTGAAATAACGTTTACAATGGTACATCGATCGGTTGATGTCCACATTTTAAATTCGATTTCATTTACATCAAATTCTTTAAACGATGGATGAAAGTAATTAATGATTTCTTCATTGTTTGGACATCTATTACAACTTCTGAAGAAGCATGATTCCGTTGGATTATTACAAATCAATTTATTCAATAAATTTTTATAAATTGATTAAGTTTCCACAATCCAATCAGTATTTCTCGCAAATTTTGGAAAATTACATCCTAAATAAGAAAATGGAATCGTAGTTGTGAACGCCATCTGCATTGTATAAACTCAATTTTTTAACGAGCAGTTTGAAATTTTAAATATTTAACAGAAAATTATTTTACTATCCCGAATAATCGTATAACGCTTAGCCGATATAACGTTTATTTTAATTGTGATTGAACAAAAAATATGCACATCGTGAAAACCATATATTTTGTGTAAAAAACTCTGATCTTTCAGAAAAAAAAAGTCAAATTGGATGTACCTTGCACCGCACACCGAGAAAAATCAATTTTTCCACTTTAATTGGATTTCAAAGGGTCGTCTGATGTGTTTATGATAAAATGGATATTTTCATTCAAAAGCTGAGAATTTTTCCGACAAGATAAGATTCTTCGTGGATTTTAATAAAAAAGTTTTCCTCATCAGAAAAATTAATAAAAAAGTTAAAAAAATTTTTTTTTCAAAATTTCAGAAAATCGGGGGTCGCCCCGTAAAAATGTTCTTATTTGGTGGAATGACCCATGTATATATTTTATAATTATAGAATTTTGAATAATGAAGCACAAATAAGTAAAAAGCAGGAATAATTTCACTGTATTATCGTCACTATAATTTAAATTTGATTTACACTTCGGTCTAAGTAACACGTGGTTGGCTATGCTAACACCAAAAATTAAAAAAGTAGAAATAATTGAATCTCACGGTATTTCGTTTACTACAAAATGAATTTAATCTATACTTTAGCCTCAATAACACGGGGTAATTATGATATTGAACTGTAGCTTATAAGACACGTTTGTCGGTTTACCATAGCAGTGCCATCTATTGATTACTTACTCAATCCAGTCGAAAAGTATCGACATCTGTTAGAATCTTTTGGAGTTGACAGATAATTGTGACTGTCAATTAATTATAGACAAATAATTTGCAATAAAATAAAATTGCGACTATAATTAAAGATCTAAGCTATCCTATCTCTTAAGTTGGACCAGACTGCTCACGGTGTGCTAATTTAATTTAAAATCGGTTAAGTAGTTTAGGAGTCCATCGCGGACAAACATCGTGACAGGAGATTTATACATATTAAGAAGATATATATCTGCATACTTTTTTTTGACAATTTTTAATTATAATTAATTTATAAAAAAAAATAAATAAAAACATTATAATAATAATTAAAATGAAATAGTATTAAAAATAATAAATTAAATTTTTAATAATTAAATATAAAAAGGGTTTATAAAAATATTTTCTTCACAAAAATTTATTTATTTCTAAATTCATTTATTTTGAGAGTGAATTTTATTATTAATAAAAATTAACTCCTTTTCGGAGTAAATATCACTCCCGTTGGGAGTGAATCAATTAAAAATCATTTACTCCGCGTTCACTCCGCAAATTTTTTACAGTGCACAGTCAACAGATAACCAGCGAAGTAGACGACGGTTTTGCCGGTAATTAAATAAAAATAATCTTCAATATTAAATGTTTTATTAACATATCAGTCCATGAAGTGAAATACTTCTATTTATTTATTAATTATTTACTTAATTATCCTGACCTGATCTCTTTAACGCCATCAATTAAAGTAAAATAAAAGTGAGAAAGATGGAACACGAAAGGAGAAAGGATATCGTTCGTAGGCGGAGAGCCCAAGATAACTTGCAATATTATGATTGTTGGAATTTATTAAATAGATTTGGTTTACCTTTTGGATTTTCCCATTATCTTATGGTAATTTTCGGTCTGTATTATATGTCATTTTTATGATACATGAAGCATGAGTATAATCAGTGTAATATACAATTCTTCAAATTACACCAAGTAAATTTTGGGTTAATGGATTCTTAATGAGCTTTTGAATATTATTAAATTCTTTGCTCGTTCTAAGTTATACGGGATTATTTATTAGAAAAAAAAAAGTTAATTATATAATTTCACGGTCCACACCATTACAACCTATGAAAACTATGGTTTTTATACTTAGAATGTTTCTTAAAAATAATATATTATTTGAAAAGTTTATTAAAAACAGAATAATTGAGAAATATTTTTAGAAAATTCCAACTCGAGTAAAAATAAAAATTGATTTTTAAACAATAAAATTTTTATCCACTGCCGCAACACCGCCGTACTACAGCCGTTTAGAAGACAAAATCGCCGCAACACGAAATCATTATTCTCGACTCGCATAACCGCAACATCGCCGCAACACCCCTGCAACACTGCTGTACCCCAATGCTAAAGCATAGCTAAAATTTCACAAAAAATGGCATCATAATTAATTTATCACGCAATAATTAATGAATAAATAACTTGAACATAAATTTTAATGTTAGACCCATTGTTCAATCTCTTTTTATTGAAATGCCTAATATTAAAACGAAAAAAAATTTTTAAATCAGGCCAAAGTACCGCGAAATTATTGATTCTTTTTAGTCGTATTATTGCGTAGTAAGTATATTTTTAATTTTGTCCTCTGGGATGAACAGAAGCGGCATGCCTATTGAAATACCCTGGAAAAATTTTGTATAATGATTAAACTGCGATGGGATTCGAACCTGGGTTGTCTGCATGAAAGTCTCGAACATTACCAACTGCGCTGTAAATCAGTTAACTAAAAGAATTTAGTTTAGCTATTTGAATGATGAACAAATATTTTATTTCAATGTATACCACCAAACGAAGGTAGTGTAGCGGTGTTTCGGCGGTGTCACGGCGGTGTTACAGTGGTGTTGCAGCGGTGTTGCGGCGGTCGATCGAAATTTATTATTTTCTAGTAGAAAATAATAATTTAATTTTTACTCGGGACAGTGCAGCCGTGTTGCGGTGATGTTGCGGCAATCACAATTTTATTATTTCATCACAGATTTGTTGCAGCTGTGTTTCGGCGGTGTTGAGGGATTTAAGAAGTATTTTAGATATATTTATTATAGTGCAGCCGTGTTGCGGCAATTATAATTTTTTTATTTTATCACAGATTTGTTGCGGCTGTGATGCGGCACTATTGCGGGCACTTAGACTCCGTACGGCGCTGTTGCGGCTATTTTATGTTTTTACTCGGGAATTTCTCCCAATTCAAAAGCTTAAAAATTGACAATTTAAAAAAAAATTTTTTTTGTGTTTTTAGAGATAAAATACGAAAAAAAAGTACTGTCATTTTTAGGATTTCTTATAAAATAAATGATTATAAAAAAGATTCATCAAAAAATGCTCCTTGTAGGAATTGAAAATAAATATTGACACAATTTTTTTTAAATACTAAAATTTATTCATTATATAAAACTGAGAGAAAATTTTTGATTCATTTTCAAAACTTTTCAGTACTATTTTGTAATTTTTAAACGAATAACAAAATTTTTTTTTTATTCGATAAAAAAAACTAAAAAATTTACGCTGTGAAGTTTTTTTATTAATAATATAAATAAAATCCTTCTTGGAGTGAATTTCACCCGAATGGATTGAATCTAATAAAAATTATCCACTCCACAAATTATTCACCATGCAAAATAAAATGATTTGAAAAATTAATAAAGAATATTTAAAAATGTTAATTTTTCGATTATTTCATCTTAAAATAATCAGATGACTGTAAAATTAAAAAATTACCAAAATAAAAGAATAACAATTGTCATGCTATTACAGTTTATTAATTAATAAAATATTTTTAAAATTGGTGTACAAAATGTGGTAGTACATTATTATTAATGATTCTATTAATAATAATAATTATCAACATTTTTCATTATATAATTTAAAATTCAGTTTCATATCGTGGCCGTTGAATTATGAAGTTGCACAACACCAAGTTTATCCAGAAACAATTATTGGTCGTGATGGTGGTGGTGGTGGTGATGATGAGGCAGTGCCTGTACAATAATATAATTAAAATTATTATATAACCAAATCATAATCAGGACATAAATGTGTGAAGGTGAGCGCTAACAGAAGTGTTGACTTAGATTTTTATTCTACGTAATATTTATGATCATAAACTAACTACGATTCATATATGTTATTATTATTAGTTTTACCTTATTGTCACGCAGACATTTCATTACGAGATAAGCTGTCTGGCACTCGTCACTTCCCTCTGTAATAAAAACATAATTTAATAAATCTTTTTAACATTATTACAAAGTTAAATGTTAAAAATCAGCTTGTGCTATTAATAATTAAAGGAAAAGATGAAAAAATTGAAAATGTTCAAATTTTCGTATTGTAAATAACAAAAAAAATTTTTTTCTATTTATTTATCAGTTATGGTTAATATTTTCTTATCCATGTGTAAAAAGTTAATGCTAATCTATGAGATAGATAACCACCTTGTAAATTAAAAAAAATCGTTTATTTGTTGCATTTTCTCAATCCTTATGCTTTTAAAAATCACTTCAAAAAATTCCGAAAATTCGAATTCTAACATAGTGCAATTAGTAAAAATGTGCACGCACTCTAAATAGCGCTTAATAGCGAGTGAAAACTTTAAACACGTTTTTTTCAAAACTACTTTTTTTTAAATAGCGGACAGTTCGTCGCCGAAATTATTCGATCGATTTTAATGTTTTTAATCTTGTTTTGCTCGTTGAGATGTTTTGTAAGCTAATCTACGACATGTTGCCAAAAAAAAATTAATTATAGGGAAGCCTGGTGCACGACGGCCCCTTAAGCCGATTTTTCCTTTTTGTGGCTTTTAACCGTCAAATTCATTTATTTGCCATCTACTTTGAACAAATCAGTCGAAATTTTGCAAAAAATCGAAAAAAATTTTTTTTTACTTAAGCTATTACCATCAAAATCTAGAGACTCTCTTTACAGAAAACGTCGTCGAGGGAAAACCACGATTTTTACGAGTTTTGAGTATCCCGACCAGAAATTTAAGTTCGGCGGTGGTTCGTTTCGAATTAAGCATGCCGAATTCCAAGCTCGCGCCGAACCAGAAATCCAAAGTTGGCCCACGTCCCGGAAGTAACGCAGTCGCGAGTTTGGGCCTAACTTGGCTTCCGACTTAGGCGGTGGTTTGGAAACCACACTTGCTGGTGACTATCCAAGCCTCATTCAGTCCGAATTTGGCTACCTAACTAGGCAGCACCCGACTAGAAATTTCAGTGAGGCAGTGATTTGGCGCAAGTAAGGCATGCCGAATTCCAAACTTGCAGTAAGTAAGGCATCCAAACAAGGCCAAAATTTGGGACGTAACGCAGTTGCGAGGCTCAGCCTAACTTGGCTTCCTGATTAGGTTGCAGTTTGGAAACCAAATTCGCAACGAAGAATCCAAATCTAATTCTTTCTTGATTTTTAGCTTTTTTATTATCAAGCGAAAATTAATAATAACAAATGCTTATTTTTTTATCTTCTTTTACTATTTTAAGTATAAATATTAAATTTAGGACTAAATTTTTTAAATATTTTATGAATAAAAAAAAACAAATTCTTTGTTGCTTTTATTTAATATTATTTTATTTTATTTTTTCTGTAATTTTTTTTTTGTTTTTTGGAGCGTTTTTTAATGTAAAGAGGTTTTTTTGATTGGTAGATTTGATAAGTCAAGGGGGAAGGAGATGATGGAGGAGTTAGATACACTAATCTCACATAACACTTAACTTTACTTCACACTCGCCTTAATAGTAATTATAATTAGCGACCTCTTACTTCAAGATACTTATAAGCACAACCAATGTTCAGCTTGCCTAATTTAAAACAAATAAGATTTGAATTGGGCTAGCCTAAGTTCGGAAAGCCAAGTTCGCTCCAAACTAGCAAAACTCAGGTTATCGTTACTTGAAACCAGTTCGGCGTTCCCATATGATATATCAGACTTAACGAATCCATGAAACTTTCCTAGTTACGTTCAAATATGGCAAGCCAAACATTTCGTTCTGCCTACCTTGGTTTTTATGAGGTACAACCTAGGCAAGCCTAAGTTAGGCAAGCCAAACTTGCCCCGAATTGGTTCTTCGGCATATGACTCACTGAAATTTCTAGTCGGGATAGCCAAGAACTCACAGAAAAAAAAATTAACATGGAGCAAAAAAAAAGATCTCAATTAAACAAAAAAAAAAAAAATTAGAAAAACGGTTGACCCTGAAGGCCATCCCTGCAACTTCCCGCTAATTCCATACTTAGGCGCTTAAAATTGCACCAATGACGTTTTTGAGCTCTTCGAGCCTAAAAATACAATTTATGAGTTATTTTGAGCTCTCCGAGCTCAAAAAATAGCTTTTGTACGCTTTTGAGCTCTTCGAGCTCAAAAGTCTGATAGGGATTTGATAAGACACTATTTTTTGAACTTTTAAACCGCAATAACTTTTGAATGAATAAACCGATTTTTACGCGGTTGGCAGCATTCGACGCAGTTTTTCAAGCCTCACAAAGAATCTTAAATTTTGAATTGATCGCGCTAGGAATTTCGGAGTTATTCCGAAAAAACACTTTTTTCGGTTTTCTTTCGTTCATGATATCTCTCGAACGAATCAACCGATTTTGACCGGACTGGTGGCGATCGACGTGGTTTTTTGAGGTTAAGAGCTGATTAGTTTTTGGAATTGAACCATCAAGCCGTATAAAAGTTATTCCAAAAAAACCGCATTTGAAAAAAATTTTTTTTTCAGTTTTTTGAAGATTTCTCAAAATCTATTGATCTGAATCGGTCCAAATAGTTTTCAAAATTTAAGTTTGGTCAAGCCCTTTCGAATGGCATCAACCGCGATGAAATCGGTCAAGCCGTTCAAAAGTTATAAGCGGTTCACATACTTTCACACACACACACACACACACACACACACACACACACACACACACACACACACACACACACACACACACACACACACACACACACACACACACACATACATACAGACAGACACCGTGACAACCTCGCGGGGATAGTCAGGGAAGCTTCCTGTGACCTTCAAACGTCGAGATCTGATGAAAACTCGATTTTTGCAAAAGGGGGTGAAAACAATAACTTCCCGATTTTTGAAAATCTTCGATTTTCATAGCGGGAAGTTAAAAATAAATTAATTAAAACTGAAAAATTTGAAAAAAAAAAAAAAAAAACATTTTAAATATAAAAATGATGATTGCCATTGTCTGTATTGCAATGGACTTTCCTTAGAGTCCTCAGAGTCATAGATTCAATGTAAAAATTGTAATAAATGGTCTTATGATTCTTGCGCAGGAATTGACAAAGATTATTCTGACGAATATGTTTGTGATCATTGCGAATAATCGTATATTCATTAAAGTATCTCGATGTGATTTTCTAATCATCGAACATTTATATTTCATGGTTTATTCAAAGTGTAATTTTTGTTAACGTCTTAAAAAATTATTATAAATTTTAATAGATAAAAAATACAGAGATGTTATTTAGCAATGAATTGGTAACATTAGTTTACATTGATTGAAATCACAGGTAGAGTTTTCATATTGAGCTTTTTAAATACGTAATATCTTGAACCAGACCTTTTTTTTATATTTTTATCAAGTCAAAATTAGAAATATGAATTGCGTAGAGTAAGACATCCTTGGAGGAATTCAAATAAAACTTTGAGATTAGGTTTCTGTCTGGTGCAGATAATACCGTGATCAATAATTCATCATATAATGATTACTGTTTTAATTTTAAAAAACAGTGTTTTCAATTTTTTATAAGCTATATAATTCAACTTTTCATTAAATTTTTCAGTTTAATTAAACTCATTCTGATTCATTGACTTGAAAAGGCCTAAAATAATGAATTCTTTAAATTTGTGATTTTTTTCTCGAGTGGTCCATTATGCCCCACTTATCACATTTTGGCCCGAAATATTATAAAAACATCATAGAGGCCATAACTTGACGGAAAATGGAAAAAAAAATTTTTACCTAATTTATGAGAGGGGCTGTTATGCCCGAAACCGTCGTGCACCTCTCTCCCCTGTATGATTCAATTTTTTGTTAAATTTTTTAGTTCAATAAAATTTTTTTTTAATTCATTTTACCACAAATATATCATAATTTGAAAAAAAAAAAAAAAAATTATTTTTCGTTACAATTTTTTTCTCGAGTGGTCCATTATGCCCCACATATCACATATTGGCCCAAAATATCATAAAAACATTATAGAGGTCATAACTTGAGGGAAATTGAAAAAAAAAATATTTTACTTAATTTTTGAGGGAGGCTGTCGTGCCCCAGGTTCCCCTAACCAGATTTAACGTACGCCCGCAAGCGCGCGTCTGAATGTTCGTATGGAATCACGTATATTTTTATGCTTATGATATATTTGACCAATCAAACTATGAATAAATTGGCTTCACATATATATTTCATTTCAATTTTATGTTGGGACATTTTTTTAAACCGAGAATAGTGAAAAACTGGGGTATTTTTTAACATTTTTATCAAACATCTGGCAGTTTTTTTTTGGCAAATTGTGGTAGATTGTCTCGTAAAGGACTGTTCTTTCAAAGATGCCGTGTTTTTTTTATCTTTCCTATTCACCGATTAACTGTCTACCATGGGACAGCATATTTTTGAGGCTTTAACTTCGGCGCCTCTTAGATAGTTTTTTAAAAAAATGAAATTTAAAAAAATCAAGTACTTTTGTATTTTATAAGCTTTAAATAAAAGTTTAAAAAAAAATTAATTGTAATATCCTAGACAGAATCTGAAAAGAAAATTATTGAAAATTGTGCATTTTTTAGCGTTCCAAAGTCATCTACCTTAAAAAATCTACAATGATATCATGAACATAAAAAGAAACTTACTCTCTTCAGTGCATTTTGTGATCGCTTCAACCTTCTTTTCACGATCGGGTATGTCAGCTGGAAGCTTCTCGAGCATTTTGTCTTTGTTGAATTGTCCATCAACCATCTTAACAAAATAACCAAATTTTTACAGGACAAATCTGTTGTAAGATGAAAAATTTCAAAAATATGTACGTACAGCACCCATTTCTTTGGCCATACAAGCTGTGAAGCATTTTATTTTTTGATCGGGTTCTTCTCCGTTTTTCTGAGCTTCATGAGCCTTATGTAGCTCTTCTTTTTCGATTCCTCCTTCTTTGAGACACTTCTCGAAGGTTGCTTTCATTTTCGCCCTTTTCTCTTCGTCTCCAAGTACCTAAATAGTTTTCAAAAATATTTTTAGAATCGAAACTCAGATCAATGCAACACAAAAATTAACTTGATTCTGTATCAATAGTGAATAAAAATAATAAAACTTACTCCAACAAGAAGAGCACAGGTTACCAGCACGAAAATTGATGAACGCATTGTTTAGTTAGTTGTTTGTTAGTTAGCTAGTTGTTTGTTCAAAGGACGTTTGAAAAACTTATGTCCATGCTGTGAAATAACTTGTCTTATATACCAGTGACAGATTCATTACTTCCTAGTCTCCCTGAAAAAATAATTGACTTATACGTAATGCTACTATTATTCGTATTCGTAAGTTTATTTTTATTGTTATATTTTTTTTAACTTACGATCTCGTTTAGTTTTATAAGAATCAAGATCAGCACACAACCGCAAGTGACATAATTGCTGACTACCTGAAATCGCTTTTAATGATCGATGATGAATTGTTATGAATTGTCTATGGATTTTTAGTTCGTGGAATTGTGCTCTGTCATTGAGGATTTAAAATTACTTCCTACTCGCGGTATTGTTTATTGAACATTAAAAATGATATTAAGCTAATTTTTATAATTTTTATCCGGCATGACGATGCTTGAATATAAGTTTTTAAAAGGTGTTGATTATTATTATCAAAAGTTACAATTATATATTATTATTGAAGAAAATTCAATAGTTGATTGTTTGTGAAAAATAATTTATAATTGATACTAGCGGACCCGACAGACGTTGTCCTGTACACACGTCTTAAATTTAGAAATTTTAAGCTTTTTCGAATAAGCTGTTACCGTTTGGACTGTTTTGATGAAAATTATTATTAAAACGTTATTATAATGGAATATTTTAATTAACTTGTGATTGATTTCACCACAATAACACAAAATTTTCTTGAATCTGATCGCAGCGCCTACACGGAGAGAATTTAATGGTAAATACAACTATCCGAGTATTGTAAAAACATACTTCTTAGTATGAATGATTGCAAGAACTATCCAAATTGTTAACTGAACCATCCAGATAGTTACATTTACCATCTGGATAATAATTATTACCATCTGGCTGGTAACTTAAAGATGGTAAACTTAATCATAATATATGTTAACCGCTAAAATCATGTTGATTGTAAATTCTACAATCATGATGGTAATTATTACCATCGCAGCTAGTAATATGATTAGTCACTATGTGACTACCGTGACAAGTGAATTATAAATAAACAAAAATTTCGCTTTATTAAATAATGACTTTTGTTAAATTGCGCTGTACTTTCTTAAATATTGACGTTTTTGAAAATATAAGCATATACGTTTTTGAAGATATAAGCATATATTTTATATATTTATATATAATATAGATAAATATATAAAACATATGAAAAATTGATATGGGTACTCAAATGAAAGGTCTCGATGAGTGTAATGTCTGGGTGAATTTACATTTTTAAAAATGTCAATAGTTTACAAGATACAAGGTTATTTCTTAATTATTGATATTTTTAAAGATGTAAGCTTATCCTGATGTCACACTCATCAAGAGCTTTCATTTGAGTACCCACATGCATTTCTGATATATTTTTGATATATACATATACAGAGTGTCCCAGAAGTAACGGACGCCATTGTAGCATCTGATAAACAAAATAATTCTGAGACGAAAAGTCCTTAGCCATTTTTTAATCAGACGCATAGATAATTAATTATTAATTAAAATAACGTCCTTTTATGCGTTAGAGAGAGAGCACTAGTGTCAAGTCAAGTGCGTTCCAACGAAGACGCTTGCACGTGTGAATGTGTAAGTAAATATGTGTGACTACGTTAGCTATAGAAACCAGTTAGTCATACAGTTAGTTGTGTCTTTGTTTGGCACATACTTTACTGGACACTGGCGCTCTCTCTCTAACAAATAAAGAGACGTTATTTTTAATTAATAATTAATTATCTATACGGTTAATTGAAAAATGGCTAAGGACTTTTCGTCTCAGAATTATTTTTTTCATCAGATGCTACAATGGCGTCCGTGACTTTTGGGACACCCTGTATATAATATACATAAATATATGAAATATATGAAAAATTGATGTGGGTACTCAAATGAAACGTCTCGATGAGTGTAATGTCGGGGTGAGCTTATATCTTTAAAAATGTCAATAGTTGACAAGATAGCAATGTCAGTTCTTAATTATTGACATTTTTTAATATATAAGCTCATCCTGATGTCACACTCACCAAGAGCTTTCATTTGAGTACCCACATGCATTTTGATATATTTTTCATATATACATATGGGGCATTCCACACCAAATCGACCACTTTTGAACCCGACCCCTTTAGATTTTGCTGAAACTTTTCCATCCTTTTCTACCCTTTGGAAAACATTTTTGAGAATTTTTTCAAATTTTTTTGTCCAACCTCAAAAAAGTTATGAATTTTTCAAAAAAATGGCTTTTTTATTTTCAAATAGCCATAACTTTTTTAGAAATTAACTTTTGGATACCTTTTTTTTTTAAAAAATTTTTGTTTTTGAATGAATTTTTCGAAAAAATATACGAAAAAAATTTAAAATGATCAATTATATAAAATAATCGGTTTTTTTAAGTACAATCGTCATTTTTTCGAAGTCCGCCATTTTCTTTTTTTTTTTTTTTCTCAAAAAAAACTTCAATTTAATTGACAACTATCCCCGCTAATCCCGAGCAGGGCGGATTTTTTTTTATATTTTTTTTTATCTATTTAAAAAAAAATTTTGTTTAATTTTAAAAAATGAAAATTTTTTTTTCATAAATACTATTTATATAACAATAAAAATGTTATTTAATGGTTCTGAGGTATTATAATTTCTATTTATTATCTTAATCTTCGATTATAATGACTGAAATTCAAATTTTGGCGCGTCAATAGGATCGATAAACTAGGGTATGGCAATCACAGACTTACCTATAGCCAGTTTAGTAGATACACGTGATTATGTTTCGATTCAAAAATCTATAGTGTTCCTCTATATTGAAATCTAGAACATAACCTATAAATCTTTTTTGCGTTTTAGTGTCGAATAAAAAATTGTTGTCATTACATTTGATAAATAAAAAAATTAGAAAAACGGTTGACCCTGAAGGCCATCCCTGCAACTTCCCGCTAATTCCATACTTAGGCGATTAAAATTGCACCAATGATGTTTTTGAGCTCTTCGAGCTTAAAAATACAATTTATGGATTATCTTGAGCTCTCCGAGCTCAAAGAGATTGCTTTCCTATGCTTTTGAGCTCTTCGAGCTCAAAAGTCTGATAGAGATTTGATAAGACACTATTTTTTGAATTTTTAAACCGCAATAACTTTTGAATGAATAAACCGATTTTCACGCGGTTGGCAGCATTCGACGCAGTTTTTTAAGCCTCACAAAGAATCTTAAATTTTGAATTGATCGCGCTAGGAATTTCGGAGTTATTCCGTAGAAACACTTTTTTTGGTTTTCTTTCGTTCACGATATCTCTCGAACGAATCAACCGATTTTGACCGGACTAGTGGCGATCGACGTGGTTTTTTGAGGTTAAGAGTTGATTAGTTTTTGGAATTGAACCATCAAGCCGTATAAAAGTTATTCCAAAAAAACCGCATTTGAAAAAAATTTTTTTTTCAGTTTTTTGAAGATTTCTCAAAGTCTATTGATCTGAATCGGTCCAAATAGTTTTCAAAATCTAAGTTTGGTCAAGCCCTTTCGAATGGCATCAACCGCGATAAAATCGGTCAAGCCGTTCAAAAGTTATAAGCGGTTCACATACTTTCACATACTTTCACGCATACTTTCACACACACACACACACACACACACACACACACACACACACACACACACACACACACACACACACACACACACACACACACACACACACACACACACACACACACACACACACACACACACATACAGACACCGTGACAACCTCGCGGGGATAGTCAGGGAAGCTTCCTGTGACCTTCAAACGTCGAGATCTGATGAAAACTCGATTTTTGCAAAACGGGGTGAAAACAATAACTTCCCGATTTTCTTAGCGGGAAGTTAAAAATTTCTCAAGTTTATGAACATGTTCCTGATTCACTCTTTGTGGAAGTGTTAATTATTTTGATTTTACTAATCTCCATCTAGTGGAATAATTTCATTGAAACATCATGGCATCAATGAAGCAATTTGATCGATGATTAGTTAGACAACAAACAAATACTCGTGATGATCCTAATGTTGATTCAAGTGATCACGAAGGCAACTCTAGTGACAGTAATGAAAACGATGATCATTTTGATAGCGATAGTAATACAACTGCCACAGATCTACCATTATCATTATCATTCCGTAAGGTTTTTAAATTATTTATACGTTTCTTAATTGAATACATTTTGAGTTATTACATGTTTTTATTATTTTTTAAGGTTCTATGTCATTTGATAACGAACCAAAAAATTCACAACCAAGCTCGGCATCTCAAGTTAGCGCTGCAACTCAGTTACCTGTAATAAATCATGCATTACAGCTGTTAAATCAATCACCAATCCCATCAAGGAAATTAAATGACAATCAATTTTTAAACAACAAAATAAATCAGATATCTGACAGCTTGAAAAAGGTTTTACTCTCTTCAACTGATGAAGACCCGGTCGATGATGATGGTGAAAATTTTCGCGCTTTAATAAAATTACTGCAAGACAAATTTAACGATAAAGAAACGGAAAAATCATTGAAAATATAGGTTTTAACATTATTACCTGAACAATGGAGTGAAAGACGTATTTCTGAAACTATGAATACATCAAGACATACGTCAAGGGTAGCAAAAGCGTTGGTTGAAGAAAAAGGTCCACTTTCAGTACCTGAATCAAAATTAGATATATATAGCATTAAATTGATGTCTTAAACACAACTGAAGACTCACTTACTCAACATCTTTTTTTATAGGGAGAAAAATTGCAGATCAAGTGAAATGAAAGTTGAAAATTTTTATAATGATGATGAGTACAGTGCTCCGATGCCAGGTATGGAAGATTTTGTTTCAGTTCGAAATGATGATGGTAATTGAGTACCCGTCCAAAAAAGACTTGTCCTGTCTAGCTTAAAAGAATTATACCAATGTTTTCGGGAAATAAACGCTGCAGAGAAAATTGGATTTTCGAGATTTGCTTCTCTGCGACCTAAACATTGTGTGTTAGCAGGGGCAAGTGGAACACATACCATCTGTGTCTATACGATCCATCAAAACGTTAAGTTAATGATGCTTGGTAATTATCAAATTCATTAACAGTTATAAATGTGTGAATTTTTATTTAACTAAATCACAAATGTTTCAGGTGCGAATATTCATTCTCTAACAAGAAATACAGATATATCCATTACACACTATAGTGATTGTTTGAGTTTGATTGTATGTAAATCTCCATCGTTTCTATGTTATTTGGGTAGATGTGAAAACTGTCCAGGGGTAGATGAGTTGAGTAACCTTTTACTGGCATGTTTTGAAAATCACGAAATTGAGAATATTACATATAAGTATTGGATATCTAAACCGAGAAGCAGTTTAGAAACTATTATTAAGCCTATAGAAGAATTTGTTGAAGATTTTTGTACTGAATTGAAAACTCTTCTACCTTACTCATTTATTGCTAAAGAACAAGCAAAATTTTTGAAAACATTGAGAGAAACATTAGAACCAAATGAATTTATCATTATTTGTGATTTTGCAGAAAATTACGCGTTCGTAGTGCAAAACGCGGCATCTGGTTTTCACTGGAACAATAATCAAGCAACAATTTTCCCAGTAGTGATTTATTATAAAGTAAATGGCGAACTTGAACACAAAAGTTTAGTAATTATTTCAGATTGTAATAATCATGATGCCGTTGCCGTACATGTTTTTATCAAATTAATAACTGACTATGTGAAAAGTCTTCCTGAACGTTGTAACAAAATTTATTATTTTTCTGACGGGGCTCCTCAACAATTTAAAAACTTTAAAAACTTCGTAAATTTATATTATCACGAAGAGGATTTCGACATTCCTGCTGAATGGCATTTTTTTGCGACAGCCCATGGCAAAGGTCCATGTGATGGTATTGGTGGTACCATTAAACGATATGCAGCAAGAGCAAGTCTCCAACTTGCGGTTGACAAACAAATAACAACGCCTGAAGAAGTCTTTGAATAGATTTCTGATCCGGACAACTTGCCAAACATCATAACTAAGTTTTCCCCAGAAGAGGATTATAAAACAGCAGTAAATGATTTAAATGAAAGATTTTTAAAAACAAAACCGATCACAGGAACTTAACAATTACACTGTATAATTCCAGACAAAAATGGTTGTTTGTACATTAAAAACTTTTCAAATTCCAACGAGCACAAAATTTGTAAAATATTTAAACGCCAGAGACGTAATTAATAAATTGTTGAATAATTTTTCAGTCATTGAAAATTTACTTTATTAATCATTAATCCTAGTCAAAAAAATAGAAAATTAATATAATAAATAGAGATTATAATACCTCAGAACCATTAAATAACATTTTTATTGTTATATAAATAGTATTTATGAAAAAAAAATTTTCATTTTTTAAAATTAAACAAAAATTTTTTTTAAATAAATAAAAAAAATATAAAAAAAAATCGGCCCTGCTCGGAATTAGCGGGGATAGTTGTCAAATAAATTGAAGTTTTTTTTGAAAAAAAAAAAAAAATAAAATGGCGGACTTCGAAAAAATGACGATTGTACTTAAAAAAACCGATTATTTTATATAATTGATCATGTTAAATTTTTTTCGTATATTTTTTCGAAAAGTTCATTCAAAAACAAAAATTTTTTAAAAAAAAAAGGTACCCAAAAGTTAATTTCTAAAAAGTTATGGCTATTTGAAAATAAAAAAGCCATTTTTTTGAAAAATTCATAACTTTTTTGAGGTTGGACAGAAAAATTTGAAAAAATTCTCAAAAATGTTTTCCAAAGGGTAGAAAAGGATGGAAAAGTTTCAGCAAAATCTAAAGGGGTCGGGTTCAAAAGTGGTTGATTTGGCGTGAAATGCCCCATATATAATAGGGTAAAACTTTTAATTTTTTTTTCTTTAGCTACCGCGAAAATATCGTCCAAGATGACGAAAAAAAAATTCTGGTAGAGTTTGAGCTCTTAATATCAATATCTAGAGGTGTCACATGGTAATTTTCGATTTCCCATTTAAATAACACAGGAATTTTTTTTTTTTTTTTTTTTTTTTTTTTTTTTGGAATTTTGATGTATTTCAACGAGTTATTGTATGGTAAAAGTAAATAGATATTTTTGTAGGAAATTGAACGGCCTACAAAAAAGGTCTGATATAATTTTTCGCTAAGTCAACTCGATTAAAAGTTATTCGCAGTTAAAATTCAACTTAAAATAATATACGATGACTTTCACAATTTTTTATACTTTTTAACAATAAAACGGCTTAAAATCATAAAACTACATATTTTTCGTGAATTTTCTCATTTTTACTTCCCAAAATTATTGAGAAAAACTTATGTCATATATAGCACACAATTCGAATAAAAGCGTTGAAAACTGATTTCAATGTAGTCGGAAGTACTGTAAAGATTTTTGATGCGATTATATATATATATATATATATATATGAAAAATATATTTTGACATATATTTTTTTTGCGCTAAATATATGCTTACTTATATTTTGAAATATATTACCGTCTATATGTTTGCATGTATGTTCATTATATATGAAAGCATATATGTGTACATTGTAAAAACGTTCTAATCGGCCATTTTTTACAAAGTTATGGGTATTGAAAAAAAAAGTGACGTCTTTTTTTGAAAATCAGTAAGGATGCCTCATATTAATACGCTTACATGTATGTGTACATATTAGGGTGTCCGTTATTTCCCAAGTTGATTTTTTTTTCGCGATCGCCCCCTTGATTTTCAGTTCTTGGCCTAAAAAAAAATATCTTACACAATAAGCTCTTAATTACCAAATTGAACCGTGCCGAAGTCGAGTTACATTTCCCATTTAAATAACATGGGAATTTGGAACTTTTTGCAATTATTTTTTTTTCTTCAAAAAAAATGTCACCACGATTATGATCGGTGCATATTCTGATGAGAAATTGAATGCTCTACAAAAAAGTTCTCTTATAATTTTTCGATAAAATCATTTCTTTAGAAGTTATTTGTGGTTAAAGTTGTGTATATAGTTATTATCATAGTTTTGCAGTCTTGATATAAAGTTTTTTGTGTTATAATCATTTATTTTATCTATAAATGTTCCAAAAATTTTATCAAAATGATTAATAGTTACAATAACGTTAACAATACGATGTATTGAATACATTTTTAATAATAT
Source organism: Cotesia glomerata (assembly GCF_020080835.1). NCBI lineage: Eukaryota > Metazoa > Arthropoda > Insecta > Hymenoptera > Braconidae > Cotesia > Cotesia glomerata. The sequence continues at coordinate 11,247,101 of NC_058166.1, read as the reverse complement.
TGCCGCTTATTTGTATTTTTTCTGTCTCTATTCACATTTATTTGTTAAGCAATTTTTAGTTGCATTATTAGAGTGCCAATGAAATCAAATTTTATAAACCAGTTGCATTTCACTATGCACGCTAGATGTCAAAAGCGATTTATTCGCTGAAAATATATATTTTTCGGGACATTTTCGAGTTAGATCTTGAAACGCAACAAAATCTTTTGCATATTTGTTCATTCATAGTATTTATTTAGGCAGTATTGCACAAATTCAAAAACCATCTGTGGTGTTTAACTGGTGAAAAAGCTGATTTGACTTTTTTCGATTCAAATACATAACTTCACGTAAAACGAAAAATGATTAAGACAGTTGGGTTCTGCAAGGCATATTCCAAGAAAATTATGAAATTTTTTTTATCGAAAGATAAATATATTAACAATTCACTACCAAAATTTCAGATCGATTCACCACACCGTTTTTGAGAAATTAATTTTCGAAATTGCATCATTTATACGCAGAGGTATAGAGAGATGGTAAAGTTAGTATGAAATCTTCCATACCACCCGAGTGATGCAAATAATTTCATACTATAGTACATAACTTCATACTATAGTATATAACTTCACATATAAAAGTTATGTAACTTCACCATCTTTCTATACCTTTGCGTGTAAATGTTGCAATTTCGAAAATTCATTGCTTAAAAACATTTTGGTGAATTGATCTGAAATTTTGGTGGTGAATCATTAATATAATTCTTTCAATAAAAAAAAATTCATAATTTTCTTGAAATATGTCTTGCAGGATCCAACTACGTTAAATTATTAAAATGTAATGAAAATTTCGATTTTGATTCCCCCTGAACGCTATATAGTTAATGCAGATAATGAAATTATCAATTCAAAAAAAAAAGATATTGATTTCTTTCTTAAATAAATTAATTGTTATTAATTCAAATTCGATGAAAATTTTTTTTTTGATTCAACATAAATAAAAAATTGCTAGAGATTAACTTTGAGACATGAGTCACCAATAATGATTGTTTGGAAGGATTAGACATTGTTAATAATCTACAATTGTTAACGATGTAGCCGAAAGAGCGCTTCGATGAACTCAAAAATACATCAACAATTTAACGCATAAAAAAGAACAAAAACAATATTTAGTGCAAATTATTCATGAAAACAAAAACAAACAAATTCATGAATACTTATCATAATGCGACTAAAAATTGCTTAACAAATAAATGTGAATAGAGACAGAAAAAATACAAATAAGCGGCAATATTATTAAAAATGTATTCAATACATCGTATTGTTAACGTTACTGTAACTATTAATCATTTTGATAAAATTTTTGGAACATTTATAAATAAAATAAATGACTATAACACAAAAAACTTTACAGCAAGACTGCAAAACTATGATAATAACTATAAACACAACTTTAACCACAAATAACTTCTAAAGGAATGATTTTATCGAAAAATTATAAGAAAATTTTTTTGTAGAGCATTCAATTTCTCATCAGAATATGCACTGATCATAATCGTGGTGACATTTTTTTTGAAGAAAAAAAAATAATTGCAAAAAGTTCCAAATTCCCATGTTATTTAAATGGGAAATGTAACTCGACTTCGGCACGGTTCAATTTGGTAATTAAGAGCTTATTTGACTAAGATATTTTTTTTTAGGTCAAGAACTAAAAATCCAGGGGGCGATCGCGAAAAAAAAGTCAACTTGGGAAATAACGTACACCCTAGTACATATGAATTTAAATATATGCTTCCATCTATATAAGCATATATGTCAACATCCCGTGCAAAAAAAAATTAGAAAAACGGTTGACCCTAAAGGCCATCCTTGCAACTTCCCGCTAATTTCATATTTAAGCGCTCAAAATGATACTTACTACGATTTTGAGCTCTTCGAGCTCAAAAATATAATTTTCGTGTCATTTTAAGCTCTCCAAGCTCAAAAATCTGGTAAAAGTTTCCCGAGTCAGAATAATGAACCTACATAAGCCTACATGAACCTACATGAGCCTACAGGACAATTTTTAATTGTTTTAATCGATATTTTTATCTTTAATTGTTTTGATTGATCAATATAACCTCACAGAATATACTCATACCAATATTAAATAGTACAATACAAATGAATTTAAATAGTAACTAAAAAATTATTGACAAAAATTCAATTTATAAATTGGATAATATCGATCAAAACAATCGAAAATTATCCTGTAGGCTCATGTAGATTCATGTAGGCTCATATAGATTCATTATTCTGACTCGGGTTAATAAAACACTATTTCTTAAATTTTAAAACCACAATAACTTTTGAATAAATAAACCGATTTTCACGCGGTTGGTGGCATTCTACGCAGTTTTTCAGGCCTCATGAAGAATTTTTAAGTTTTAATCGATCGAAATAGGAATTGCAATGTAATTCCGAAAAAACATTTTTTTCGGTTTTTTTTCGACAACGATAACTCACGAACGAATCAACCGATTTTGACCGGGCTCGCGGGAAGTTAAAAATTGTTCAAAAAGTGTTCACAGCTTGTAACATCAAAACGTGACATGAAATTGATAATCATTCGAAAAAAAAATTTTTTGCTCAGATACCTTTTTTAAACAAGTAAAATTTTGCTACTTTGTAATAAATGTTACATTTGCATAAATGTCTTAATCACATAAAATTAATCGGAAAATTACCCATGATAGTCATAATCATAACCCGATTACCTAATTACCTTTTTTCCAAATAATTAACTCTCCTTAGAAGCATTATCTAGCCCAATCAACCTCAAAAAAAAATCAACAACGCTGTCTCTCACCATAACCATTACAGAAAAGAAAACGATGCTCAATAAATTTCTATTGAAACCTATAAATAAATTACAGCGATAAAAAAAGCATTAATTAATTTTCACCGTGCTATATACGCATACTATCTCTTATCCTTTATTAACATCAAACGTCTACCATCGACCTGGGATTTATTTAATGATCATTAACATTTGCATTCAGTTGAACATTTACACACAAACACACCATAGACAGAAAACACATCATAACTAATAATAGACAACTTTAAATTAGTAATCCACCTAATAATTCATTTAAACGTTTCGTTGATTCACACGGCCACTCGTTATCTAGAACGAGGAGTGTGTAGTACCATCTTCAACATTGGTAAATACCGAACAATTATGATGTTAACTAAATCCAACAATTAACACATGCAGGCATAAAACAACTACCTACATATGAGTATTTTGATGTAAACAATGTAATAGAATGTTAATTTAAGTACTTACTAGATCCATACAAAGTTATAATAATAATAATAATAATAATAATAATAATAATAATAATAATAATAATAATAATAATAATAATAATAATAATAATAATATTTGTGATATAAGTGAGCATAGTTTTAAAACTAAAGTAAAGTACTATAAGTGAATTCAGTAGATGAGTAGGTGTGCAATGATGTTTGTACAGAACATAATGCATTAAGTGGTCAACGAAGCAGTGATTACGTGTTTAATGCATCCATAAATGCATATTCACGCTCTGTATGGTGTAACAAGACCCAAGTTCTCACGAACATGTGGCAGGAGTTAATTACTCTCTACGTTCTTTATAAAAATGATACCTTCATGGATAACAGGTCAGTCAGTGGTGTGTTATCATCAAATATGATGCTTCGAGACATTAGAGTTTGTGCTTTACTTATTGTATTTCTCTATGGATTTATCGATGGTTCCTACAGTGAGCCCGCATTTCGACGGCATCGCATGCTTAATTATCAATTGAGTAGTAATAATAATAATAATCATAATAATAATCATAATTCTAAAAGTTTTGATAAGGCAAATGATAGTAAAGTGACAGTTGATTGCGTGGGAAGTCGTGCTGATTCACCAGAGTGCAAATTGCTCGTTAAAAGTCGTAATGATACTATTAGAAGCAACGGAACGATTGACAGATTGAAGGATAGTAATGTGGAGGATTCAGATCAAAACCAATCTTGGATTGCTGAGGTGTTTGGTGATGGTGATGATAGTGCTCTTGAAGAAGGTAAGAACTGTTGGGTGGATTGTAAATAGTTTACTTTATAAGTGATAGGCGTTTTAAAATAAAATTGTATTGAAAAGTATGGGAATCAAGCTTGAATGGGTGAATTAGAATTGTTTGATAGGAAACAGAAATTTTTTTAATGGTATTTTACTGTTTATAAGATACATATCGTTACCAAGAACAATTTGTTGGTAATGTTACGTATAGCAATAGCGATTGAAGTATGTCGCGTCGTGAAAAAATATATCATGTTATTTGGTAAGAATATGCTTCTTTAGTAAATAATTAAAAGATTGATCGGACTTAAGTCATTTATTTGTAAAATCAGGTTGAAATTAAACATAAATTTTTATTAATATCAATTGTGGACAAATATTGGTCACAGATATTAAAAATCAATGCCTATAATTATATTACAGGTTATTTATCTTTAAAAATAGATTACCTGTCGGGTCGACAAAATATTATTTAAAAAAAAATTTTTTTTTAATTTAAGAGATTAATGATTAACATTCATGTTGATGTCTTGACTATGAGACTGGAAATTGAATTATATTTTTTCAACGGTGAAACTATCAAGAGTATAAACTTTTAGGTTATCTAATAAATAAACATCTATTAAATATCTATTTTATTCACATATTTCAAGTAACTAGACTGTAGTTATCAATTATATATTCGATTGTTCTAAAAAAAAAGTTTTGTATGTTTTACATTTAAATAACAATGAAATAATTTAGGTTGATTGATGTAAAGGAACAAAATTAACCTATAAAAATATAATTGTCACCAGCATTATGGATATGTCTACCTCAAGACCAAGCCCTTGAGAATTTGTTTTCGGTTCGAGAATTATTATTATACTTACCGTGGAATTTTTAAGCATGAATAATGAAAAATATTGAGATAAAAATTGAAAATCGGATGCAATAGTGACACTTTTACGTTTATTTTGTTATTTTAGTCTGTAAAATATGGAATTTAGCAATAATATAGATAATCTCATGGATAATATCGCTTTTTGTTATAAATATTGAGGTGTAAAAAAGATTAAAATTAATAATTTTGTATATTTAAAAAATTTGTAACAATTTTTAAATTTGTTAATTATTATTAATTTGGAAAATTTTCTCATTAAATCTTTTCAAAGGTTACTGATCAGATTTGTATCGTGTCTTTATAAAGAAAAATTAAATTTAAAAGAAAAAAAATCAATAGACATGCGACGAACTTAAATCCACTGGTTCATAAGCTCAAAACTTACAGTTACATAGTGGCCCATCGAAGGCGCCGTGGCTTAGTTGGTTAAAGCGCCTGTCTAGTAAACAGGAGATCGGGGGTTCGAATCCCCCCGGAGCCTTGCTGGGAAAATATTTTTTTCTGAATCAATCTTATTATTTTTTATTCTGAGCAATTTAATTATTGATTATCTTAAAATTTTGTATTGGTAAATAAATAAATTGACATAATTGCAACTATAATTACAGGTCGAGGAAGGAAAAAGAAAAAAGGTAAGGGAGGAATATTTTTCATGGTAGCAGCAGCAATGAAAGCAACATTATTGTGGGTAATGGTGCACGCAACGGCACTTCTTGCCGGTAAAGCGTTCGTTATTGCAAAAATAGCTCTAGCATTAGCCGCAGCAGTCGCGCTCAAGAAATCCCTCGGTAATTAGTCAGTATTCAACCACTATTTGCAGATTGAGAGAAATACAATTAATTTATTTTATATTTGTTGTAGATCACGGTGAAAAAACTTCCTATGAGATAATAAAACACCCCCAGCACAGTTACGCTTCCTCACATAGCTCAAGTATCGACTACGACCATCATGGCGGATTCGAAGGTCATCGCAGAAGGAGATGATTTGCTCAATATATTTAATTAATTAATCTTTCATATTTATTGTACTATTTATTTATTTATATTTATATTTATTTATTTTTAAATATTTGTATCAAAAATTCAGTGAATAAAAATGTTCGTAATTTATTTTTAATTTTTTTTTACATTGGAAAAGATGTTCAATAGGGAAAACGCATAAAAATTTAATAAAAATTGTTTGCAGAATTTAATTAGTTCTGAACTCAGAATTGAAAATTTTAAGATCAATCCAGTAAGTTTTCAAAACTGTTGAGAGCTTTTTTTTTAATGAAGGACAGTTTGAATTAAACTGGCTATTTATTAAATCTAAGAGAATTTAATTCTTGACATGTTACTTAAATAAATTATTGATCTCAGGTGAACCAAAAATCTTACGAAATTTGTTCGTCGAGGAAGACGAAGATATCAGAAGATCAGATAGGTTAACAGCAAAGTATAATATCTCTTTCAAAATCCTAAATTTTGCTACTACTTGCTATTACGAGCATGCATCCGGCGTGCATTGCCGATTGAATAGTTTAAATTCTTTTAAATCAAAAGCCTTAAATTATTTCTTGAATCTCGAAGTAGAAGGTAAATTGTAAAATATAATTCAATTTATTGAGTTGAAATTACAAACCTTTCTAAGAATATGTTTAATAATATTATATAATTAATCTATACTAATAAATGGAGAGCCGGTTTTTTTGTCCGGTTATACTACGAAAACTACTGAACCGATCGGAATAATACCTACTTATACCATAAGATGCAGCGTGTTTCGGAGAAGGTTTTAGTATATGAAATGGTGGTGATTACTTATTCGGAAGCTATATTTTTTTGACTTAGAAATAATGAATTTTTATTGTAACTAAATTTATTCTATTCGATTATCATTTGTTTCAAATAAATTTTTTAATTCTATTGGTTATGTATACATACTAGGTAGATTTCTTCACTTATGAGACCTGCAATTTCTTCAACTGAAACTTTCAATGCTCATTAAAATTTTTTTTTTTTCATATCAATTATTTATTTTTATAAGAAAAACACGGGAATGTTATAATGATTGCATATTGAAAGTTACAATGAATATTAGCTACACGGAAAAAAAAATTTCGTTCTGGTAACGTAACTGTAGAGTTACCACAACTATACACAGTTTACTGTTCGTTGTAGAGTTACAGTAACAAAATGTTATTTAGTTCTGATAACTCAATGTTGTTGAGCTCTCAGAGCTCTACGGGATTGTTCACAGAGCCAAACGGTATAGTTGAGAGCGCTCTACGTTGCGCAGTAGTAGAGTGCGCTGACATATTTCATAACCTTCTAAAATGCCAAACATAATTATTTTGTTACTAATCTATATTATTAAAAATATATGAGGACAATTAAGTTCCTAATTTATTTATTTAAGGAAATAGGTTTTTTTTTGTCAAATTGAATTTCGTTAGAACAGTTTTGTATTTATGGTTTTTCAAGGTTCATTTGCAGTGACTATTAATTTAATTTATTAGTTGAATATATTGTGATAAGTGATAAGTTATCGGAATACATTAAAAAGACCCAATTTAACACAAAATAAAATTTTTTTTCGTTTATTTATCTTTTCTCGTGCATATACGGTAATGATTTTATGTCCAATATTTATTAATATAATTAAGAAAATAAGATAATTTTGTGACGACCATATTTTTATTTTACAAATAATTTTTATTTGTAATATAAGTTCTATTATTATTTTATTTCTATTATAATACTATTCTTATTTGTCATATACAATTATTGTTGGCAATATAAATTCATTCTGCTGCATGTATTTATTAAATTATCAATGCTAAATCGTAATCAAAAATTAAGCAACTTCCAAAAATTTGTTATAGTCTTAGAACGATCCTGTAGAGTTGTGAGAGGTAAATAACGTTTAGCTCTCAGAGCTCAACGATGTAGAGTTGCAGGAGCCAAACTGTATTGTTACTATAAGAATACGTTAACCTACTGGAACTTTTTACAACTAACTAACTACTATAGAGTTCCTATAGCAAAATTTTTTTCTCCGTGTAGAATAATTACATGGATAAAAGGTGCATACCGATTCGATAGAATTGGGAATCTGTGCAAATCAAAACAATACTCTAATTAAATTTCAAGTCTAGATCTAAAAATGCGATTCTATAAAGCGCCCAGCGGAGCGGGCGAGTAACAGCTAGTATTATATAATTAAATTAGAAAATTTTTATAAATCTCTCAATCTTGAAATTTTTAATGCTTACTTTATGCACTTATAAGATGCATCTGTGTATACACACTGTATAATGTTGCTATTTGGTTATTGGACCTTGGCATTTAAATAAAACAAATTAAAAAAAAAATTATTTTTTCTTAGTATATTATATCAATAGATGTATAATTTACATAGAGCGAATTTTTTTAATTTTTTTCAACAAATATTTTTAAACAGGGATTCTAGATACATCAATTGTTCAGTTTTTAAGTAGACTATGGTTATTTTCATACAGAAAAATAACGGTTTGTTAAATTAGTTAAAACTAAAAATTTTTATAGTAAAGTTATTATTTTATTTCATAACTAGCTGTTACTCGCCCGCTCCGCTGGGCGCTTTATAGAATTGCATTTTTAGATCTAGACTTGAAATTTAATTAGAGTATTGTTTTAACTTGCACAGATTCCCAATTCCATCGAATTGGCATGCACCTTTCATCCATGTAATTATTCTAGCTAATATTCATTTGTTTAAAAATAAAGATATAATTCAAAATTGTTGGTTATAATTCAAAATTATTAAATATGTGGCGCCACCTATTGATCGTTATGAGTACTCTAAACAACAACATTGGCGCTGTCGCTTAGCTCGCGCTCGCGCCTGCGCCTTACTCGCGTCTGCGCCTAGAAACATCTCGTAAAAGAAAAGTCTAGATCAAAATTCTTAATTTGGCTAAATATTAATTAAAAATCGATTAATTAATAATCAAAAGAGTTAAAATAAAGTAAAAATTCATTTTGTATCAAAATCATTCATTTTGTTAATCTGGAAAGTGAATTTATCAAAAAAGAGTTCTCTCCAACTCAATCGAGAGAATTTCAGCTGAAAATTCGAGAATCCCGCCAGTCAAGTATATAAGCCAGTCCATCCGGCGCTGCGAGTCAGTCTTCATTTCAAACGCTTACTATTCACATCGTGATATCAAGCTAAGATAAAAGTCTTTCACTGCAACGAACTTGTCTACAAGTAAAATCTTGTTATTCTGAGTGTGAGAAAATCATCTAAGTCAGCGTGTTTATAACCTAATCGAAAAGCATCTTCTTTGGCGACTTCTAGACAAGAAAATCATCGTGTTCAAGGCTCGGTACTTCTTTTCACCCTGTTAGGTGACCTACAAGCTTCCTTGTGGTACCCCTCAGAGAAAATCATCGTACCCAAGGCCCGGCTGGTCATCACCTTGTAAGGTGCACCTGCAGGCTCCCTTGAACACCTTCTAGAAGTCTATTCCTAATCAACAGATCCAGCACCTCTTCTCCTTTGGGTTTACGGTGTCTAACCACTATTTTAACCATTTGAGTGACTCATTGATTTCATAAAACGAAACTGTGATCTAAAAGATTGTGTGTTCTCTAACTTAAACTTATTGTTAATTTTGTAATAATTGTCAATAAAATTAACCTATAAAACTGACTCTCCAGCTATTGTTTTTTTAACATTTTTTGGTAGCAGAGCGTGGTTTCAAGTGAAACAGTGTCAAGATGAGAGTCAGTCATATCAAGAATCATATTGATGAGCAGATGGAGCTCATCAAAATCATCAACGAGGCCACCACAAACTTAACTCGTGTCGGGGAAGAAAATATTTCGCTTCAACGTGTGGAGGCTAGGAAAACTGCTTTGCGTGACACCTGGAACAAATTCTCAGCTACTCATGATGCAATTAAAATTGCTATGAGAAAGTTAAGTGATCATAAGAAGCGAAAGGTATTAAGGCTCCCTTATCTCCAGGACAATCTCTACCGAATTACCTATGATGCATACCTAGAAGCATTGGAAAAGATGAACACCTTGTATTATCAGCTACGACAGGCTGAGAGCAGAGCATCGTCAGTCACGAATACGGAATTACCGGTTCATCATTTCGGTCCTCGTCTACCAAATCTTGATCTACCAAAGTTTAATGGTAATCCATCTGAATGGCTGCAATTCAAGGATCTGTTCACCTCCATGGTTCTCAACAATAATTCTTTATCCATCATATGGAAGCTTCATTATCTCAAGCAGAGTCTTACTGGTCCAGCAGCGGATTTTTAAAGAATACAGCCTTAACAACTGATAATTTTCAAAAAGCATGGGATGCGCTAGTTTCATTCTACGAAAATAAGCGGTTGTTGGTAAATTCAGCGCTTCAATCATTAATTACCATGAAGAGGATGACAAAAGAATCAGCTGTGGAAATGGAAGGTCTCTATTCTACAATTACACAAATCTATCGAACTTTAGAGACACTTGGACGACCAGTTAACACTTGGGATGATTTCTTGGTGTTTATTACGGTTCAACGTCTGGATTCAGAATCTGTCAAGGCATGGGAACTCCATCTAGGTTCTACCAAAGATCCTCCAACTTGGAAACAGTTCATAGAGTTTCTGATGAGTCGATTACTAACTCTCCAAGCAGTCGAAAAATCAAGAAAGCCTGGGTCTCAGCATAATCCAAGAGTAACTACGGTTCATCATGCATCTGGAGATCCAAGTAATTTCAAGAAATGTTCTATTTGCTCCGCAGATCATTATACAGCTAAATGTCCAGAGTTTGCTAATAAACCACTTGAGAAAAAATTGGCAATTATCAAAGACAAGAAGTTATGTTATAATTGCTTGAGAAATCATCTAGTCAACAAGTGTACTTCGACAAGAAGGTGTATGAATTGCGGAAAAAGACATCATACAGCTATCCATAGAGATGAAGCAGATTCAACACCAAATGTTCAAGCCAATTTAACATCTTATTCAACTTCAACAGCTAATCAAACTCTGCTCGCCACTGCTCAAGTCGCAGTCGTTTCGGAACAAGGATATCAAGTCCAAGCAAGAGCATTGATTGATCCTGGGTCTCAAGTATCTTTTATATCTAAAAGATTAGTTCAGCAGCTTCATCTTAAAAGGAAACCAGTAATATTCGAATTACATGGAATCGGCGCGGTAAATGCCGGAAGAACTCAAGGTCTGGTATCAGTTACATTACGACCTCACTTCAAGTCATCTCAACAAGTAAATATTCAAGCTCATGTTCTTCCTAAGTTAACAGCAAGGATTCAAGCTACGTCATCTGCAAATTGGAGTCATTTTCAACAACTTCAACTAGCCGACCCTAGCTACAATCAACCTGGTAAAATTGATGTTATCATTGGAGCAGATTATTATGGTCAAATTTGTCTTGAAGGACTACGAAAGGGACCAAATAACTCTCCTACGGCTCAATCAACGATCTTCGGATGGATCCTTTTCGGTCCCACTGGAAATTCTTCTACCTCTTCAATACAGTGTTTTCACACTTCTGTTGATGAAGAACTCTACGAACTTATACAAAGATTTTGGAAGCTCGATGATATTCCTGTAAGCAATAAATCTTCTTTAACCCCAAATGACCAAGAATGTGAAGATCATTTCAAGGAAACACATTCTCGAGATAATACTGGCCGCTATATCGTCAGATTACCATTTAAAAAGCCGGTCGAATCTCTTGGAGAATCAAAGAGTGCAGCACATCGTATGTTATTTACTTTATCTAAGCGATTCCTGAAAGACTCATCATTGAGGATAGCTTATCATGGATTCATGGATGAATATCAACGACTACAACATATGAGATTGGTATCTAAGTCTACTGCTGAGCCTAAGCACAGCTATTACTTACCTCATCACGGAGTAATACGAGAACAAAGTCTAACAACTAAATTGCGAGTGGTCTTCAATGCATCTTGTAAGACTTCAAGTGGGTTATCTTTAAATGACATTCTTCACACTGGACCTAAGCTACAAACTGAACTAATCGATGTACTCTTACGATTCCGGTTCTTTAAATATGTCTTCGTCTCGGATATTGAGAAGATGTACAGACAAATCATGGTCCATCCAAATGATTGGGATCTCCAGAGAATTTTGTGGAAAAACGAAAAGGATGAATTAATTATTTATCAACTAATGACTGTCACTTATGGGATGGCTTGTGCTCCCTTTCTAGCTTTGCGAGTTATGCAGCAACTAGTTGAAGATGAAGGACCAAAGTACCCTCTGGCTATATCAACTCTAACAAAAGGCCGATACGTTGACGATGTTTTCGGTGGTGAAGATTCCATTCAAGAAGCACAAGAAACGGTGAAACAAGTAAACAATCTCTGCATGGCGGGCGGTTTCCCTCTTAAGAAATGGATAAGCAATGAACCTTCAACTCTTCAATCAATCTCATCTGCGGATCAACTTCTGGCTTCTTCAGTAACAATTGATAAAAGTACAGTTGTACATGCTCTTGGCATGAATTGGAGTCCGATTACTGATAAGTTCCAGTTTACATGGAATATTCCTGCTTATTCAAAAATTACAAAACGGACAATCCTATCAACCATTGCTAGATTCTTCGACCCACTTGGACTTCTGGCTCCGGTAGTAATCACGGCAAAGATCTTTATTCAACAACTCTGGACGAATCAGCTGGACTGGGACGATCCACTATCTGCAGTTCTTTCAAATCAATGGAAAGATTTGATTCAGAGTTTCCAAGAGATGAATCAGATGTCAATTCCTCGCTGGCTTCAAACATCACGCAGTAATCCTTGTGAAATTCATGGATTTTGTGATGCATCTCAGCAAGCTCTCGCTGCTGTCATTTACGTCTTATCAAAAGATCCAAATGAAAAAACTCAGACTGTGTTATTGTGCTCGAAGACCAAGGTAGCTCCTATCAAGAGGCTAACGATCCCTCGACTAGAACTATCAGCTGCTGTCCTACTAACAAAATTAGTTCATCACGTTCTTCAAAAGTTTGAAATAAAGAAACCTCAAGTTCATCTTTGGACGGATTCCGCAATCACACATACTTGGATAAATAATCATCCATCTCGTTGGAAAGAATTTATTCATAACAGAGTTTGCTTTATCCAAGAAACTCTTCCCGCAGCAAAATGGCATTTTGTACCAGGTAAAGAAAATCCTGCTGACTGCGCTACACGTGGATTAACTCCAACTCAGTTATTCAAGCATTCTATTTGGTGGTTTGGTCCTGAATGGTTAAAGCAGTCATCATCATCATGGCCTAATGGTTCAACAATTCCAACGATCAACGATCATCTGGAAGAACGTCCAATTAAAGTAATGACAACCAAACTTATACCTATGTCAATTGAAGAGTTTCTTCGGAGAACAACACCGAAACCATTTGATCAACTAAATCGCATTTATCATAATTTAACTCGACTACTTCGTATCACTGCCCTTTGTAGAAGATTCATTCTAAGATTACGGAAGAAAGCAGCAAATCTTAAAACTGAGCCAATCACTGTACAAGAATTAAACGACGCTAAATTCTACTGGGTCAAGATAACGCAACAACATGCCTTCAATCAAGAAATCAAACAACTATCCAGAGGAGAACATCTGTCCAACTCTAATCCTCTAGTAAGATTAACACCTTTTATCGATTCACAAGGGATTCTTCGAGTAGGAGGAAGATTAGAGTCATCTCACTTGCCATTTGGTGCCAAACATCCAGCTATTCTTCCACGAAATTCTCCACTGACTAAGATGATCATTGATAAAGCTCATCAAAAAACTCTTCATGGAGGAATCCAAAAGACTTTATCCTTTATTCTAGATGAATTCTGGATTATTGGAGGAAGAACTTCAGTCAAATCAGCAATCTGGAACTGTGTAAGATGTGCAAGATTCCGACAAATCAAGAGCCAACAACTAATGGGTCAATTACCAATTCATCGAGTTACTCCTTCTCGTCCCTTTTTGCATACCGGTGTTGACTATGCTGGACCATTCATGCTAAAAACTTGGAGAGGACGCAATGCTCGTGAATATAAAGCATACATTGCCTTATTTGTCTGTGAATCTACGTCAGCTATTCATCTAGAACTTGTCACCGATTATACAACTAATGCCTTTATAGCAGCTTATAAACGGTTTACTGCCAGACGTGGGATTTGTGCAACATTGAGAAGCGATTGTGGAACCAATCTCAGAGGAGCGGACTCGGAACTTCGAAACCTCTTTTCTTCAACATCAAAACAGCTTGGTAAACTAGCTTCACTCCTCGCCAATGACGGTACTCAATGGTTGTTTAATCCTCCTTCTGCTCCTCATTTCGGTGGAAAGTGGGAATCTGGAGTGAGATCAACAAAACACCATCTTTGTAGAGTAATAGGAGAACAACAACTAACTTATGAAGAAATGAGTACCTTCCTGACTCAAGTTGAAGCTGTTTTGAACTCAAGGCCTCTATGTTCGCTCACTGAAGATCCTGATGATCTTTCCGTGCTAACTCCTGGTCATTTTCTTATAGGAGGACCACTAAATATTGTACCTGAACCTTCTTTAGAAGATATTCAAATATCTCGTCTTTCTCGATGGCAGCTTCTGCGACGCATGACTGATGATTTTTGGACTAAGTGGTCTAAAGAATATCTTCAAAAGTATCAACCGATTTACAAATGGAATCAACCAATGCCTGAAATCAAACCAGGGTCACTAGTTCTCATTACGGATGAAAGATATCCACCAACAAAATGGCCTCTAGGACGTATCATCAAGGTTCACCCCGGTAAGGATGGCCACGTTCGAGTAGTTACTGTAAAAACGGCTACGAGTACCTTTGAAAGACCTGTCACTAAATTAAGAATCTTACCAATTCATTAACAATAGTTTGTTAAATCAATTTAACAAAGGCGGGCGGAAAATGTTTAAAAATAAAGATATAATTCAAAATTGTTGGTTATAATTCAAAATTATTAAATATGTGGCGCCACCTATTGATCGTTATGAGTACTCTAAACAACAACATTGGCGCTGTCGCTTAGCTCGCGCTCGCGCCTGCGCCTTACTCGCGTCTGCGCCTAGAAACATCTCGTAAAAGAAAAGTCTAGATCAAAATTCTTAATTTGGCTAAATATTAATTAAAAATCGATTAATTAATAATCAAAAGAGTTAAAATAAAGTAAAAATTCATTTTGTATCAAAATCATTCATTTTGTTAATCTGGAAAGTGAATTTATCAAAAAAGAGTTCTCTCCAACTCAATCGAGAGAATTTCAGCTGAAAATTCGAGAATCCCGCCAGTCAAGTATATAAGCCAGTCCATCCGGCGCTGCGAGTCAGTCTTCATTTCAAACGCTTACTATTCACATCGTGATATCAAGCTAAGATAAAAGTCTTTCACTGCAACGAACTTGTCTACAAGTAAAATCTTGTTATTCTGAGTGTGAGAAAATCATCTAAGTCAGCGTGTTTATAACCTAATCGAAAAGCATCTTCTTTGGCGACTTCTAGACAAGAAAATCATCGTGTTCAAGGCTCGGTACTTCTTTTCACCCTGTTAGGTGACCTACAAGCTTCCTTGTGGTACCCCTCAGAGAAAATCATCGTACCCAAGGCCCGGCTGGTCATCACCTTGTAAGGTGCACCTGCAGGCTCCCTTGAACACCTTCTAGAAGTCTATTCCTAATCAACAGATCCAGCACCTCTTCTCCTTTGGGTTTACGGTGTCTAACCACTATTTTAACCATTTGAGTGACTCATTGATTTCATAAAACGAAACTGTGATCTAAAAGATTGTGTGTTCTCTAACTTAAACTTATTGTTAATTTTGTAATAATTGTCAATAAAATTAACCTATAAAACTGACTCTCCAGCTATTGTTTTTTTAACATCATTGTAACTTTCAATGTGCAATCATTATAACATTCCCGTGTCTTTCTTACAAAAATGAATAATAATTGATATGAAAAAAAAATTTGTAATGAGCATTGAAAGTTTCAGTTAAAGAAATTGCAGGTCTCATAAGTGAAGAAATTCGCCTAGTATATAAACATAACCAATAGAATTAAAAAATTGATTTCAAATGAATGACAATCGAATAGAATAAATTTAGTTACAATAGAAATTCATTATTTCTAAGTCAAAAAAATATAGGTTCCGGATAAGTAATCAACACTATATCATATACTAAAATCTTCTCCGAAACACGTTGTATCTTATGGTATAAGTATTATTCCGATTGGTTCAGTAGTTTTCGCAGTATAACTGGACAAAAAAAACGGCTCTCCATTCATTAGTATAGATAATCTAAAAAATAAAAAACCTTCCACTCAAAAAAATTCTACAGTTTTATAACTTTAGAAAGAAAATCTATTTACAGTACAACCTGGTTATAAGTTACTGTTTGGGGCTGTAGGAGAAAAAATTCTCGGAAAAATTTGTCCCCCATCACTACGTTTAACTCCGAGATCGCTCGGTTTGATGCATATGTGTGCATCGTGTTTGTATTTGCACCCGCACTCCTTTTATAAGTTACTTGACGTTTGTCATTTCTTTACGTATAATAGTGCTGTTTTTTGTGTATATATAGTACATATGAGAGTAACTTATAAAAGGACTGCGGGAATAAACTCCTCAGCGATAACCGAAAAACGTTGTCAGTAGAAATGTACACGGTGAGAAATTTTCATTATTTTTTTTTCTGCATGGATTTTAGATATTACAATGATGCATATTACTAGTGAACCTTATTGACTCAGAATAAAATTTTACAATGGCCCATAGTAATTTCTGAAACAAATGAAATCAGACATAGTAAATGGTAGAAATTGAAATGTACCATAGTAAAATGAAATATGCAATGGCTGCGTTCAAGTTTACTAAGTTCTTAGCAGATCTGAGCATATCTTGTAGCAACAACTTAAAATAACTATATTATTTTTTTTTTAAATCTATAATAAAACAATGCAAGGTATATTTATTTAAGTTTGTCTAAAATTAATTTTTTTGGTAGATAAAGTCAGCCCTGCTCAGAACTTAGTAAACCTGAGCCAATAATTTAAATTTCCGAATGTACTATAGCAAAAAAAATAAGAAAACGTTTGTAAAAAATAAAAAATTTTAGAGTAAAAAATATTTTTAGCAATTAAAAAAAATATCAAACCAAACAAGATTTTTTTTGTTTGCAATAATTTTTAAAAATATTTTTTTAAAATATAGTTTTTTTTATTTTTTTTTTTCATTTTTAACAATAAACGTAGGATTTATTTTGGCAGTTAATTTTATTGTGAATAATTATAAACACAATATATAACTTTTAAATTATTTTTTATTATTATTAGAAGTGTCGGTTGCAGGTTAACCATCAAATGTTTGTTTTCATTTTAATTTTTCACGGTAAATTATAAAATATTTTATTATTTATGAATCTTACAAATTTTCATTAACTATTCATGTGTTGATGGATTTATAAACTAATATTTATTTAAAACTTAATGTTTATTGCAATTTTCATAACACCGTTAACCACTACTGATAGCGTCTGTACACTTATGTTGACAAAACAAAGCAGTATGAAAAAATGAAAGAGCGCGCGTCGCGACTGACGCGCATACGTTTACTATGGGACATTTGAAAATTTCATAGTCACAATTTTAAATTTAAACCGAGTACACGTGACTAAATGTGAAACTTTTTTATAAATTTTTATTGTCGACTGAGCAACAGAAATTTTACTATAGAACTATAATGAAAAGTTTTAAGCACACTAACAGTTTTTGTTCTGTCAGTTTACGAAAATTTTTTATATATGTTTATGTAACAGTTGCATGGTCAAATTTACTATGGTCCCTAGTAAATATTGATTGGTACAATATGATATTCTTAAATTTTTATGGTAATATTTTGAATTGAGTCATTAAGGTTCAGTCTTATTATGTATGCATAGTAAATTTCTACAGAAATTTCTCACCGTGTAGTGGGGGAACCATCCCGAGAAGAGTGAAAAAAAATTGAGGGGAAGTAACTTATAATCGAGTAACTTATAGCCAGGTTGTACTGTATTATGTTCAGATTTTTATTATTTTGCTTCATAGAACGTAAATATCGATTATAATCACCATCAACTGGGAGAAGAAAGTTATTAATGTTAATTTTTTCTTTCCAATGTTCGATGACAATGGATAATTTGTAGATGATTAACCAATTAATTATAACCTCAATTTCATAAAAAATAAATGAAACTAGGAATTTTAATTGCGCGCTTTAATCCTACACGGAAAGAAATACATTGCGGATATCACTATGTCACTATGGGTGTGAACACCATACTGTATGGTTTAGAAGATTTTCATTGGATAAAAAATCGTCAGCATAGATGATTTGGCTATGGTGGGAATAGTAACATCGACAATAGTTATAGCCGATGCGCCAATGTCACTATGGGCGTCAGACCCATAGTAACTGGCGACATTTACGATGCTCCTGGCAGAACAGTCTATCCATTATTGTTATATCTCTTATGCTAATATTGAAGTTGTAACAAAGTTAGTTTAATTGATTAAATAGGTTATGCACTGATAGAAGGATTTATTAACTATTAATAATTTAATTTATTTGAAAACAATTATTTAATTTATTAAATTTCAATAAATATTTTTCAACATTAAATAAATATTTATTTGGGAGGAAAGTACATTTATTAATAGTTAATAAATATTTATTTATATTTAACGAATATTTATTAACAGTTAATAAAGATTTTGTAGAGTGAATTTGTTTCGCCTGCAATGTCATATGATTTGATATATATAAAGATTGATTATAAATAAAAATCATCTTTATAAATTATTTACATTAATTATATTATGTTATAATAACGTTTATTATAAAATACCAAATTCTATCACAGCTCATAATTATCTTTTATATTTTTAAATATTAAAAACGTTAATTTATTTAAAGAATTAAATTAATATCATGTATTCCAGCCATAAGGTTATGAAAAGTGTCAAAAAAAATTGCTATTTTTGCGTTTTATATTAAATAAACATTTTTTAACAGTTAACAAATATTTATTAACTATTAATAAATATTTATTAACGGTTAATACATCGTACTAAACAAATTACTTATTAACTGTTAATAAATATTTGTTACCTGTTAACAAATATTTATTAAATCGTATGATGTTAAAAAAATCATTTATTAACCGTCAATTAAGCTTATTAAATATAAAGAAATCCTTCTATCAAAGTGTTCAATGAGAAATATTTAAAAATTTTGTATTAAACTAATTTAATGTAACAATTAATTTCTAAGTAGTTAAATATTATTTAGTAAAAGGAGAAAAATGAAAAACGGCGTATGCAATTAAAATAAACATTGTTTTTAATTTATTTTTATTTCTAATTATTATACATATATTACAATACTTTTTTTTTTTTAATAATGAATTTATATTAAATCCAACGTTTTGGAATGTAAGTTTTACCATTCCCAGCGATTACTTTTCGAGTCAAACTACAAAATTTTAAATCTGAATAAAATAAACAATACCATCTCTTACCTAGAAAAAATATCACATAAATTTAGGTTAGTTTACTTATTTTCATGATTTTTTCATTATATTAATTTATTAGATGTATTTGATTTCATGATAGTACTTACTATTTCAACAAAATCAAAACAATATATTATATTTATTACGTTTATTTATTGCGTTATATTTATACTTGTTATTATATTTATACTCGTTACACGTGTAAACACACGTTTATTTTCTTTTTACTAATTTATAAATTTTTATGTCGATATAGTAGTTGTACCCATAAAATATTGGCCGTAATTCGATAGAGTTATTGATTGTCGCGCCAAGTAGCATCGCGGGAAAAACTAGTAGCATTGCGAGATCTGCGATGCAGTATGGGGCTGGCGGCAATGCTGTCACGTCAAACCTACTATGCGCCCGTGTAATAGACGCAAAAATTCTGGTACCATACAGTATAGTAGATAATCCTATACTCATAAGACTTATAGCAATGCCCTGTAGCAACACAGGGATATCCGCAATGTATTTCTTTCCGTGTAATCAATAAGGTATCAGTTACCATTCTTTCGAGATTTTCGAGATTTTTGATACTAAACTAACTTCAGTTTAATCATCAATTTTATATTATAGGATATCACAAAAATCATCTG
Organism: Cotesia glomerata; assembly: GCF_020080835.1. NCBI lineage: Eukaryota > Metazoa > Arthropoda > Insecta > Hymenoptera > Braconidae > Cotesia > Cotesia glomerata. The sequence continues at coordinate 11,226,921 of NC_058166.1, read as the reverse complement.
TTGACTGACTTTCAACTTTTATAGTATACACGGAAAAAAGTAAACTGTAATATTCACTCGGATTCCGGTTAATTTTTATAGTTTCAAACAGTAAAGCGGACATTGGGGTGGCAAAAATATAAATATTACAGAACTTAATGTAGAAAGTATAAAAGTCACAATTTATAATTTAATATCCAAAATAAGTGATCAGTAGCTGTCACTATAGTAAATAACGACTCTTTCATCTTAAAAAATTACAGTTTCAAACAGTAAAAATTGCCATTTCAATATATAGTCCATATTATGAGGAGAAGGGGAACTCAGATGAAAGAGAATGGGGTCTTACTCTGGGAGAATTTAACATTTCAAACAATAAAAATTATACTTTTAAAATATAGATTTTACCAGTCCAAGCAAGTCAATAATTACAGTTTGATTTTTAGCGTTACGTTTAAAATTTACCATTTTACTTTGTAAATATTGACGTTGCTTGTAATAGAAATTTACTAACTTTATTTTATACGTTTTACATATCATAAGATCATTTTTTAGGTGCGAAATGATAAATATCAAAGTCTGAATTCTTAATTATTAAACTTTAACATTTTAGACATTTACATAGCGAATATCACTGTTTGAAATAGTATTTTCTTCCATGTAAAGAGTAAATTGTAACGTTTAAATGGTAAATATTATAAAGTGAATAGTAAAATCACGATTTTAATGTTTGAAATGGTAATTTTTAGCAGTTGATCATTACTTATTATAAATCGACTGTTATTTATTACAGTTTACTTTTTTCCGTGTAGTAAAAAATATTTAGAAATTCATAATCTATGAAGTAAAATTGAATCAAATACTTAAATGATCCTTAATTACTTGAACTACAGCTTTGACAAGTAAAAATTTTGCGTTACTTCACGCTACCAATCGGCTGGCCGTGAAACTATTTTTATAAAATGACTTATTAAAATCGTATTTTATCTATTGGTATGGCGAAAAATGTTAACATTGAGAAAATATTAAATTTAACATTGCTATCGTCTAACAAAAAATTAAGAGAAAATCACAAATTAACATAAAATTTTTTCTTTCAATTTAAAAACATAATCTGACCTTTATTGACGCAAAATTTTTTGTACCGACAATTGGATACGGATGTCATACATACATAAATGTACGATGTGAAAAGAAATGTAAGACATAAAAGATAGAAGAAGTGCGTCATTACGGACAGAGAAAGGGTCTTGAAAGCTAACTGATTTCCTAGAAAAGTAATGACGTCTGTAACTATCACCGTATTTCTACACTGTTACCGGGTTACCACTAATTTTAATCAATAGATCATACATTAACTATTTAAGTAACTATCTTTTTATTAAACGATAAATATTAACAAAATAAGCAATAAATAAATAAATAAATTAATTAATTACTTATACAAAATTACAAAAACGTAACACGTAACACACAACTAGTTATTGATTTGTTGATTGAGATTCATCGAGCTTTGGTTATACAGAGTGTCCCAGAAGTAACGGACGCCATTGTAGCATCTGATAAACAAAATAATTCTGAGACGAAAAGTCCTTAGCCATTTTTTAATCAGACGCATAGATAATTAATTATTAATTAAAATAACGTCCTTTTATGCGTTCGAGAGAGAGAGCACTAGTGTCAAGTCAAGTTTCAACGAAGACGCTTGCACGTGTGAATGTATAAGTAAATATGTGTGACTACGTTAGCTATAGAAACTAGTTAGTCATACAGTTAGTTGTGTCTTTGTTTGGCACATATCTTACTGGACACTGGCGCTCTCTCTCTAACAAATAAAGAGACGTTATTTTTAATTAATAATTAATTATCTGTGCGGTTAATTGAAAAATGGCTAAGGACTTTTCGTCTCAAAATTATTTTTTTCATCAGATGCTACAATGGCGTCCGTGACTTTTGGGACACCCTGTATTTTGAATTATCTACGAGGATCCCAAAGACCTAGACCATCCTCCATATCCACCGTGCGGATCGGAGGCTGTAGCGTAGATAACTTCATGACCTCCGCCGCCGCTTGAGACTAATTTTTTCAGTCCAATTATTGCGCTGAGTACTAACGCTATTTTCGCAGTCAAAAGAGCTGTACCCGCTAAGAAGGCGATTTTTGCGTATGCTAATTGGGCCATTACACCTGAAAAAAAATAAGTTATTAATGTTGATAATTACTATATTAAATAATAATAATAAACTATATGATTAAAAGAAAAATTTTGTTTCTAACGTTTTAAAAAGGTTCCATGGCAAGAAAAAGACACCAATAGGTTATGGCTATTGGTTTCTTTCTCATGCACTAGTGCTGCCTCTCTTTATAGACTATCGCTCACTTACTTCCACTCACGTAAAATATCTAAAGTCGCTAACTTCAAACATTTTTTATAAAAAAATGAATACCGCTCGTTTATGTTCTTTCTGATAAAAAATACTTAAAATAACTTCAATTAAATATTCTCAGTTTTTCAAAAAATCCTAAGAAAAGTATGATTGTTATTCAATAAAATGTTCACTTTAACTACAGTCAGGATAGGGAATACATGTTACATTCGAGGGTTTTCTAACGCAACCACGTATCCCGATTTTTGAAGATGAAATGGTTCAACTGAAAAATTAATAATTAATTATAAACGCGTTACAAAAAAAAAATATTAACCAGATTAATAATAAATACGATAGTATTTTTAGAAAATACAATTGATAAATATTATTTTTAGATGAATATTAATTTTTTATAAGCTATTTTTCACCTCGTCTCCAAAATCGTCATTTTTGAGATACGGTTAGGTCAAAAAACCATCGGTCATGTTGCATGTATGATTTTTTATTGCTAATATTTCAAAAATTAGCCCCGCAAGGACTATTAAAAAAAATTTATTCGTATAGAGACTACTTAAAATTACTCGTATTCAAAAATTAAAGAATATTTTAAGAAAAGTGATTTTTCATGGAATCTCCTTAATATGATTAATAGAGTTTTCTTAATTTAAATTCAATATTATTTATTTATTAACATAAAATTACCCTAGTAGAAGCGAAATCGAAGCTCTGAATAGAGTCTGGCTACACGGAGAAAAAAGTATTGCTATTATAGCGATCCAGTGGATCGTGAACGAAGTATCGTGATAAGCTCAAAACAGTATTGTCATATTCACGATACGAATACAGTTATGCTCGAAACAGTGAATACTGAATACCACGCTCAACTGTATAATGAATATCTCAAAACGTTTTCTTACTACAGCGAAACGGATCGTGATTATCGAGTTTATTTATTTACAATTTTGGTAATGAAATAGCGATAATTGCACCAATTTATATTAACAGCGATATGGAAAATTGGGTTGTTGATAAATTACTCGAGTGGAATCTTGAAAAACTCGTGTCGTTTTTTGAAGGTCTAGTAAAAAAATAAATTTTCCTATGTTAACTGTGTTAATGCTGTGTCCGTGGTTATTGTATATAATTCTACTGCGTTGATAAAGAAAAACAATGAACATTATATACTGTATTAAATAAATAACATTTGTGTTTTCATAAAAGGTTTTTTTAGCATAAATAATTTGATCCCATACTACTTTACGCAAAAATATGTTATTTTTTTTATAAAGTACATGGAGTAATAAAGAAGTAAAAATTCCATTAAAAAATATTTTTCTTATGATAAAAATAATTGCGTATTTTTAATGAATATATCAATAATACAAATTTCTAGGCTAATATTTTTAAAAATAAAAAAAAAAGTGACATAAAATAAATTCCAACTGATTAAAAATCAATGATTTCTTTAATAATTACCAAAAAAAGTTCCGATAGTTTCTCTAATATTTCACATAAAAATTAACTTACAGGAATTCCCTCAATAACGCGAGTAACAACATAATATTCCACAACATAATAAAAAAAAACTCTTACCTGCCATAGCAAGACCTCCCATCATCAAAGCGCCTCCATATCCACCTTTATCTTTCTTCTTACCCCGTCCTAGAAAACAATCATCATAAAAATCCACTGTGAGGATAAAAAATTATCAAAAAATACCTTCAATAACTCCTCCAGGAATGGTCAGTTTGATGCTTCTGGAAGCCAAATACTCATGTAGCTTCCTGTCAAGCTTATCATCCAAGCTCAAAGCAGTGTCATTCTCCCCACTGGACCTCTGAATGATATCAGGAATGACTTTTGGGTCTCTTGCGATCGACACATAATCATTAACAACATAAACCGTATCATCCTCAACAGCCCTTTCTAAAACGTCGAGCGCACGTTTTTTCAAACAGTCGAAAGTATTTTTTTCTTTGGTGCATTTTTCGAAAAATTTAACGTAATCTCCCCTGCAAGTCGCAATGACCACCAGCAAACAAAGTCCAACAAAAATTTTCATCTTGCCGAATCAGATATCCAAAGTTCGGATGACTTTCGTTACAACTTAAGAATGCCTGATACTAGGCATAGATATTCGCGTAAACTAACCATACGACCGGCATACCTCGACTCTTATATACCAGATATTAGGGAAACTATAAAGCTTCCACCACCTTCTTTATAAGAGCAACATCACCAACAACCATTCATTTAGACGATGATGACTCTAGATTATCCGTAATAAGAGTTGCCGCGTCTGATTCGTCCAAGCCCTGCCCATCTCTTCTCCTATCCTAGTCTCCTTTTTTGCTTGATTCACAGAGCTCCGAGTTGTTGTAGTTAATTCTGGTGAACGTTACGTGAAATATACACGCGCTGTTTAGCGCTGGGATATTTAGAAAAAATACTTAACGCATGTACATAATAATCTTACACTTAGCTCTAAATTAAAGAAACAATGTCGCAGTGGTTTACGAACAAGTAGACTCCGATCTGACCCGGTTGCCAAACGATCCGAAGGCTTCCGATTTAACAACAAGTGTGAGTGAGAGAAGCAACAATTATTCGCTAATAAAATCAATCCTGGCACTCATATTCGCTAATAAGAATGAGTAATTCGACCGAAACTAAGTGTTGGTTGGTTATTTTAATAACAATAACTTCTGAAACGAACAGAACATCTGCCAGCTTGGGATAATCATAATAGACATACGTCGATGCCAATTGTTTGAATTATAACTCAGTATGAATATTACTCAAGGAACTGTACTTTTATGAAGCGAAAGATAATTGTTGGCTGTAATTTAATAGGATCCCATCTTATTTTATTTCCTTGGAAATGGTTGTTGTTGATTTAATTGAGACTTAGATTGCTGATTGGAGATTGTTAATTGTGGATTGTAGATTGTTTGATTGCAGACTGGTGAGAATCGGTTGTAGAGCGTTGAAGAAAGTAGGATATTCAGATGGGCTAGTTTTTAAATAAACAAGAATATCGAAGAAAATATATAGAAGAAATGCCCATGGGAAAAATATGTATGAAAATATATAGGTATACATATAAAAGATATATGTCTACATATACCCTTGAAAAAATTTTCTGATATGATCGCATACGTTTATAATAGGCTTCACATGAAAATAAAAAAAAAATTATATATTATAATTTTTTAATTTTTTCTAGAAATGAATTACAATTAGCATGTTTTATTAAATAAAAATTGGCTAAGTAGTCTTATCAAAATAAAAATCTGCTACATACATAATGAGTTGAATTATAATGAACTTAATTTTCTTTGCTTAGATAACTCTCTTTTGATAAATCTATGCGACCATGGAGGGGGAATTTTTTATCCGGATTTACGATAACACTCATATCTTTAAGACTATAGAATGTTTTTTAATGAACATTTGTGTAATTTTTGTAAGATTTACACTTGATAAAATAAATAAAAAAAAAACAATCTAGATATTCCTTTATTTTTCCAGTCAAGAAAATTCCCGAAAATCAATCTTTCTTTTCGGCCACCATATATGAACAGATACATCCAAAATACACAGTAAAAAATTTTTCGTCAAATTTAACACAAAAATTTGTGTTAATGATTTTTTTTACACAATCTGTGTTGAATCAACACTCTATTGTGTTGAATCAACATACTAAAATGTTAAATTCTACACACTAAAATGTTGAATTCCACAGAAACATTTTTACACTTTACAAAATGACGAAAAATTTTTTACTGTATAAATGAAAAGATAAACACAATTTCCATATATGATGCATATCAAAGATATCAAAGTTCGAATAACCAACTTGTCAACTCCATTTAAAAAAATTCTTCATTAAGATAAAAGAACTTTTAATTAACATATTTATTATCTAATAAAAAAAATGATAAATCTAAAAACCAATTCATTATCGACCACACGTATAATATTATTGTTTCAATTACCCAAATAAAATGTATTCAGATTATAACTATTTGAAAATATTAAAAAAAAAAAACATCTCAATAATGTAGAGTTATACAATTTGCTAATCAGAACGTCGATATAAAAAATTTTCATTCACATTTTCGGAAAAAATAAATCTAAATTAACTTTACGTACGGATATAAGCTTTCTATATATTACTTCCGTGGGAAAAAGTAGGCTGAAATCGACAGTGAAGGAAGTAGGGTAGCTTCGATTAGAAGCTAGATTGCAATTAAATGGGAGCATGTTTCACTTTTAGATGGAACTGATTGATTAAGCGAACAGTAACTGGAGCGATCGTATTCAATTCACCATTTGGAGGGCAGTTGTTGTTTGTTGCTTGGATTGATACTTCATTTAATTATTGCGGCTTTGTTTTGTGAGATTCGATTGCGGTTTGATTTGATGGGAAATTGATTATTGGGACCGTTATGGTTCGGAGGTTATTATTGGAGAAAGATGGAAATGTTTAGACTGATTTATTGTGTAGAATTATGATCTTGGTGTACAATAAGTTGTTATGAAACAAAGCGTAAAGTAGTAACTCACTGATGATTTTTTGCAGCAAAAATGCTGAACTATATATTAATGGCTCTTTCATTGACATATTCACACAAAAGAGATTGTTAAAATTACTGTTGATTGTCAAGTACAAGAAAAATGATTTTCATTTGTGAAACGCTTTCAAGAGAGTATTTAAAATGATTTGAAGGATCATAAACTATATACAAAATTATGAAAAATCAAATTACTTTAAATACTCTTTAATTTGTTCGTTTAATAAGGGTGTGGATATATTTTGCAATTAAGGTAAAAGCTCCAATAGATGATCATGTACCAGTATATGATCACTCCATGTATTTGTATACCTATATTTATGAATATAGATATACAAATACATGGAGTGATCATATACTGGTACGTGATCATCTATTGGGGCTTTGACCTTATATGTGATTTTTTTAAAAATAGTTTCTATTAATAAATTACACGTTTTATTATAATTTTAGTTGAATTTTCATGGCTTATTTGAAATATAATAATATTAGCAAGAATCATTAAAAAAAAAACTGTGAATATCTATCAAGCTTTTCATCTATGACCGTAAACCAGTGGACCAATTTTCAGTGATTTGAAATTTAATAGCGCTTCCAATATAAGCTTTCAATTACCACAGATTCATTCACGAATTAGTCCACGTGAAGAGATATCGTGATTGAAGTAATTATTTATGAATGGAAACGAGTTTCACTTCAACATTGGCCCTCATAATTTTATACTGTAGCTTTGATATTAAATAGACACGAAATGAGTAATTTATGTAATTTACTAGATTGAGTGGATAACTTACTTCATATTCTAGGAACTCGAATCAAATATAAAAAAAATTTTACCATCATATTTTTAAAAATTTAATAGCTATTGGTTCGAGTTTGAAAGAGTTTATCAAGAATAAAATCTGATCAAATTTTGGAGTTAATTGACCAAGCCGTTTCCAAAATATTCAAAAAATTAAAACCAAAAAAATTTGATTATTTTTAACGGATAACTTTAAAAATTTTTGACTAATCAACTTGAAATCAACGAAAAACTTTTTTTAATCAATAAACTACGTCTATTGTTATCTAGAAAATTACAATAGAACGAAGCATTCAGAAGATAATGCAGTTTCAAAATTCGAATTTAAAATTCTACATAATTCTTATTTTTTCGATCTTGAAGAGTTTAAAAATGAATTAATTGGTAAATTTTTGAAAGTTTTAAAAATAATTTGGCAGATTTTTTTCTAAACGTAAAAATGTATTTTGTTCCTAAAGTAAAAAAAAGTAAAAATTTATCTTTCATTCTTTCAATAGAATTTCCTATTGAAAGAATTTCCTACAACAAAAAAAAAGTACGAAAAAAAATCTATGATTTTTTAGAATTAGTGATGTGACATTGGAAGATAGAAGAAAAATGCCCGGTTGATGATGACGCTAGATGGTTTTTATAGAATCTTTTTTCATTAAATAATTTTACAAGTAATAACAAATAACAAACAACAAAGAAAAATAACAAAAATATATCAACAACTAATCTCGTGACCAGAGAAAATTTTTTCCGCTTCGAGTATTATCACGGCTTGCATCACTTTCAGGGTCGTAAACTTCGACAACTTCTTTAATAACATGGTGATTGTACCCCGGCACGTCTTTGACGAAATTTCTGTAGGGACGATAAGGATAGTGGTGCTCGTTGATTGTATTGTGATCATAACCGTGCTGAAAATGATGTTGGAATCCGTTGAAATTATTGTAATTACTTTGAAATCCAGAAGGTGCACCGTGAGAAAGTCCGGCGATGTTTGGCGAGCTCACAAATGCATTCCATCCAAGTAGTCCGCTTATAATAAGCGCTACTTTCGTGAGTAACAAGGCTTTCTTCGTCACGACAACAAGGGCCCCGAATACCAAGGGAATTAGTGAGGACAGACTGAACTTCAGGCCCAGAAGAAAGGGCACTACTACGCTCTTCATTATCATTCTTCCTGAAACAGAATAAGAACATAATCTTATATTTATAATCGAATAGTATCTTAGCAGTAGCGAGCTATTTTAAGAACTATACATTCTACGGAGGAGATTGATAGTGGGAATTAATGAGTTCATTGGTAATGGCTTTGATTCAACCGCCACCTAGCGGAAGAATCTCCAAACTTCTACACCTTGAACTTGATAATATTCAATGCTAAGTTATCCTTGTATCGACTGAGGTGTTCAAGATGTTAATGCTTCAAGGTTTTGCCTCTAGATGTTCTTATTTTTTTTTTTATTTTTCTTTATAAATATCGAATTTTGTGAGAAAAATGAAGAAAGAAATAGAATATTAATCGAAAAAAATTATTTTGAATTTTCAGACATCAAAAATTTTTTTTGGTAAGAAATTTTTAAGTTAAAAGAACAATTTTTCATTTTTCTTTCAAAAAAAATTAAAATAAAGTAGAAAAAGTTATTTTAAATTTCAAGGTATCGACAATTTTTTTTGTGATGATAAATTTTTAAATTAAAATAGAAATTTTTAATCTTTAAATTTTTATTTTCTCTCATAAATATTAAATATTGTAAGAAAAATAAAAATAAAATAGTAAATTTATAGAAAATATTTTTTTTAATTTAAAAATATTTTATGTAATGAAATTTTTAAATCAAAATGAAAAATTTTAGCGTTAATATCAGCAGAGAAACTTTTTTGTAAAACTGTTAACTTGTTTTGAAAATGTTTAACTAATGACAGCAAATGCGTTGTAATTATAAGAAGTTATAAGAAAATTTTATCTTAACTTAACACTAATTACTATCATAATTATGATTTATCAAGACTTATAATTGAGCCGCCTTAATAAAAGCATGTGCTTGATTGATGTGATCAGTAAATGCCTGCTTGTTAATTTTACATATAATATTTTTCCATAAAATACCAACAATTATTGTATGTAATTTTGATATTTGAAAAAAATTTATAACTAGCCTTTTCTTGTGATCATTCAGTTTTTAAATTATAATTAATTATTTTTTTTTTTTTAACTCAATTATTTTTCATTTATTTTTATTTTCTGTTGATGACTTTATTTGTTCAATTAATAAAACTTAGTTAAAAAAAAAAAAATGTTATGAAAACATTTCATCAACAATGTTTTCGCGGTCGAAATTTATTTTCTTGTAAAAAAAATTCATTTTCCTCATTTTTTTGTCTATATTCGTTATTCGTCGATGTAAAAACAACAACACAAACGCGAGAAAAATTTTCTAGCAATTTCTGAAAACTTGAAAAAATATTCAATTTGAAGAACAAATCTTACTTCATTTTTCCCTAAGCTCCGAATAATCTGCTCAAAATATTCTCTTAATGGATCAATCTGAAAATTTACAGAGCCATTGGGAATACATGATGGTAAAAAATATTCGTGAAAACCTAAACCTTTCCATCGGGATTTGCTAAGATGCGTTCGATTTACAAAAACAAAAGAAAAAGTTATTTTTTTAAAATTGATATTCTTGATAAAAATTTTTTTTTTTCAAATATCTTGATAGGTGATTTTAAAAAAATTTATTCCAATTTTCGAAACTGCTGTTCAATTTTCTGTACCATCATTGGTTGTTGAGATATTGATTGGTTGAAGACAGAAGGGTCCTTTTTCGTTTAATTTTAAATATTTCCACGACAAAGGAACGTAGTAAGCGTTAAAAAAAGAAAATTAAAACTGAATGATCAAGTTACCTGGTATATATGGTTGTTTAACAAAAAATAGTAATTTATGTCATATAGCCGCAAAGTGGCGATTTTCTGACAACGATGATGTTGCGATATGAGCTTAAGGTTCGTGGCGAGAATATACGAAAACGGACGTAATTTTGACATCCGAGGCGAAGCCGAGGACGGAAATTTACACTGGTTTTCGTACATTCGCATCACAAACTTTAAAGCGAATATCGTAAAATCGTCGTCGTCAAAATCATCACTTAGTGGCCAAATTACATACAATATTTTTTGTTATCATCGCTCCATAAGTTTAACTTTTGAGGGATAGGAGGCAAATAATGACATATTCAAATTTTATGAAGTTTCACAAGGGCAAAAAAATTAATTTTATATTAATTATCTTTGTATTAAATTTTATTGATGACTCACTAGTAACTAAGTTTAAATTTACTCAAAATCAACGGTCAGTACACTAGAATTGGATTTATTTTGTTTTAAATTTCATCCGATTTCACAAGGACAGTACGGAAAAAAAGGGGGAAGTAAACTTTGCCACCTAGGCTGCAGAAAAAAGGCAGTAAGATAGAGTCTTTAGAAATGAGTATCTTTTCGGACGTCACCCAGCGCTCAAAAATTGTAAGTATGTATGTATGTAAACCTCTCATAACTTTTGAATGGCTTGACTGATTCGATCGCGGTTGGCACAATTTGAAAGGGCTTGTCCAAACTTAGATTTTGGATACAATTTGGATCGATTCGGACCGATAGATTTCGAAAAATCCGAAAAAAACTGTAAAAAAAAATTTTTTCAAAAGTGGTTTTTTTGGAATAACTTTCAAACGGCTTTATCGATCAACTCCAAAAACTAATCAGCTCTTAACCTTAAAAAACCACGTCTATCGCCGCTAATCCGGTCAAAATGGGTTGATTTTTTCGAGAGATATCGTGCAGGAAAGAAAACCCAAAAAAGTGTTTTTTCGGAATTACTTCGAAATTTCTAGTTTGATCAATTCAAACTTAAAGATTTTTCATAAGGCTTAAAAAACTGCGTCAAATGCCGCCAACCGCGTGAAAATCGGTTCATTCATTCAAAAGTTATTGCGGTTTGAAAACTCAAAAAATAGTGCTTTATTAACCTTCTATCAAACTTTTGAGCTTGGAGAGCTCAAAACAACATATAAATTGTATTTTTGAGCTCGAAGAGCTCAAAAACGTCGTAAATGCAATTTTAAGCGCCCAGGTATGAAATTAGCGGGAAGTTGCAGGGATGGCCTTCAGGGTCAACCATTTTCCTAATTTTTTTAATTTAATTTTTAGAAAAGTTAAATTTCAGTCTATGCAATCAATCTACAATTTTTTTTTTCCTCAAAGATTGATACCACTTACATATTTTTTCAGACATAAAATAACTAAATAAAAAATTAGGAAAACGGTTGACCCTAAAGGCCATCCCTGCAACTTCCCGCTAATTCCGTTAATACCTGGCCGCTTTTTTGAGCTCTTCGAGCTCAAAAGTACAATCTGTGTGTTGTTTTAAGCTCTCCGAGCTCAAAAAGATACCTTTTCTATGCTTTTGAGCTCTTTGAGCTCAAAAGTCTGATAGAAGTTTCATAGAACACTATTTTTTGAATGTTCATACCGCAATAACTTTTGAATGAATGAACCGATTTTTACGCGGTTGGCGGCATTCTACGTAGTTTTTTAAGCCTTATAAATAATTTCTAAGTTTCAATTGGTCAAACTAGAAATTTCGGAGTAACTCTGAAAAAACACTTTTTTCGGTTTTCTTTCGTTCACGATATCTCTCGAGAGAATCAACCGATTTTGACCGGATAGGCGGCGATCGACGTGGTTTTTCAAGGTTGAGAGCTGATTAGTTTTTTGAATCGATCGGTTGAGCCGTTTAAAAGTTATCCTAAAAAAACCACTTCAGAAAAAATTTTTTTTCCTACTTTTTTTTAGATTTCTCTAAATTTCTCAAAATCTATCGGTCCGAATCGGTTCAAATTAACAGAAAATCTAAGTTTGGCGAAGCCCTTTCGAATGGCACCAACCGCGATGAAATCGGTTCAACCGTTCAAAAGTTATAAGAGGTTTACATACTTACACACACACACACACACACACACACACACACACACACACACACACACACACACACACACACACACACACACACACACACACACACACACACACACATACATATAGACATAGTGACACCCTCGCGGGAATAGTCAGGAAAGCTTCCTTGGACCTCAAAACGTCGAGATCTGATGAAAACTCGATTTTCGAAAAACGGGGTAAAACCAATAACTTCCCGATTTTTGAAAATTTTCAATTTTCTTAGCGGGAAGTTAAAAATAAAACCTTACCTGGACCAAGTTGTCGGTTAGAATGTCCAGCAACTCTTTCATCAAGAGCAAACTCTAGCATCCCATTGCTATTTAATGCAGGGCCGACTTTCATCGTCAATCCTGGATAGAAATATCCCAGGTCCCACTTCATATTCCGCCTCTCCATCATCCTAGCTGCAGCCTTGACCACATTACTAAAATCCTTTGGATCATAATCAAGATCCATCAGATCCCTAGCTTCACTTTCAGATTTATCCAGCCTCACATCCCCAAAATCCAGCCGATTTTCATCATTCATCGACTTTAAGACACTAAAACTGCCTTCGTTGAAGCACTCAAGTGTTCCGTGAACTTTTTTATCCACACACTGCGTAAACACTTGCGAGAAACTACCCTCGACATTGTCGTGGTCCCGATTGTTTTTGGACCCGAAATTGGGATTGGGATTCGAATTAGTGTCACTGTTTTCAGAAATGTTCTTATCCTTAGGTTCCATAATAACCGTAATCACAGTAGGAGTGTAGATCGACAGAACAATCAACATAAAATCGCGTAACTTGGTCATTCTGCGACATGTATGCTGCTTGAAATCAAAAGTTTGAATAACGGTCGAACACTAGCGACCCTCGGGAAGATGTCAGAGGATATATAGCTTCTAACTGTTGGAAATTTCACCCGCCAGAGAACAATTAGTTTCACTTGGGAGATCTTTTATCATCGGCGAAAGTTGAGTGAAATATATATGCTGATATATTTAATGGACGTATTGTTTGGTATGCCAAAAAATTCTCATCAGATACACCGGATGCACCTGACAGACAACAGGACATAATTTCCTGTACAATTTTTTTATTGTTAACAAAAGTCGCGATTAGTCTCACTAGATATCATACGAATCGCGATTTCTTGTGTTTTCATAGTTGGTCCATTCATTTAATTGCTTTTGACAACAATGGGTGTTTTTACCGATTTGTTATACAAATTTAATTATTTTGGCAGGAACTCCACGAATTAACTAAAGAGGCTTATACGTTCTAAATTTCTGTAGTACACTGGCAAAAGTATTTATTAAGCTTTATTAACTGTTATTAAATGAATTTATCAAAACAGTTAGACAATTCTTCTATGAGTGTATAATGTAATTAAACGCTTAAAATTCAATATTTTTATATCATTTTTCTTCCGGAGTTTTTTCCCGTTATTATTCACTTAAATAATGAATTTTAATAACAATTAAGATTTTGTAGACGCTCATATAAATAGTTCCGCGACAGCCGCTAGACGGCAAAAGATAGTCCATAGTTTTTCTAAGCAGAGTGGTAGGTCAATCAATTAAATTCCGAGAGTAAAAACTAACATCGTTTTCAAGCTAGTGTGAATAATAGAAAAATCTGACTTGGAAAATTCTTTTTTCATAACTAAATAAAATTATATAATGAATGGCAAATGTGAGTAAAGCTCAATGCACTGATAAAAAATTTAACTTGACTCAAGAGCAAGAATCTTGAACCAAGAATACCAATTGGAAAAAAATGAATTTCTTGAGCCAAGAGGAAAAATTATTGAGTCAAGATATATTTTCTTGAACCAAGAATTATATCTTGACTCAAGAATTTTTCCTCTTGGCTCAAGAAATTCATTTTCTTCCAATTGGTGTTCTTGGTTCAAGATTCTTACTCTTGAGTCAAGTTAAATTTTTTATCAGTGTGAATATAAACGATAAAATAAATTAATAAGAAAAATTTTAAGATCATTGTAATACAGAATGTTACTGTGTGAAAATTAGTAGACCTTTTTAAAAATGGGAAAAAATTGGTAATTCAAATTTCTCAATTTATCGAAATATTTTAAGGATAATATAATTGATATATGAATTCTGTTTGCTAGAATAGAAAATTCCACTGTTGGCTTTAAATGCCAACATTGATCTGGACGAAAATTTTAATAAAGCTTTCACATAGATTTTCGATTGAACTAATTTTTATTATAATTAATTTTTTTTTGTTATTTTGAAATTCAAAAATTTAGATGTTTGTAATGTGTACCGAAAATTATTCACGACGATGCTTATCCATGATTAAATCGGTTTTAATAATATTTTTTATGTTTCTACGGAAATTTTCCTTGATTTTTTTCATTCTGTCAAAATTCTGGAAACGTTTAATAAATTGCTATAAAGTTTGATGCCCAATGTCTTACATCGACAATCAGTGCAAGTTGGTTTTAACCATAAAAATTTTCAATGTCAATCTTTTTTCGTGTAAAAATCGTAGTAACACACATAATTTCATGTAGCAATTTGTTTGCTGTTCAAATGATTCTGTTTTTGTAATAACGAAAAAAATTCACATCAATATCTGGTTTTTTGATGAAGAAGTTTCAAAAATTGGATGTTTGATATTTAAACAATAACATGTTATAATACAACAATAATTAAATTTGAACTGAGCGCTAATTACTAACACACGTTTTGAGGAAAGATCTATCATCAATTAAGACTTCGAAGTCTTATGAATCAACCAAATAATTAATGTACAAGTTTAAAGTGAACCCATATTTAAAATAATTTTCATACTTCAGTCAAATTTTTATATTCGATGTCTAACGTGGCCTGTAAAAAAATTATCTTGTTCCAAATAAAGTCATTACTAATGACTCATTAGCATTAATCATTAATTTCTTACATAGGTGAACTACTACACTGATAGAAGGATTTGTTTATAGTTAAAAAGATTTCTTAATATTTAACAAATCATTTATTAGAAGCCATTTGTTAGTCCTTAACAAACATTTGTTAGTATTTAAAAAGATTTATTAATATTTAATAAATGAAAATCAGATTTATTAAATACAAACAAATCATTTTAAATACTAAGAAATATTTGTTTAATACTAAAAAATGGTCTGTAATAAATGATTTGTTAACTATTAACAAATATTATTTAATACAAATAAATCCTTCTATCAGTGTATAGACTGGGTTTTTTTTTTTATACGTCATGCTATGATAATAAACGAGTATAAATTGGTTCTCTACAAACTGTAATATCTGTGACGAGAAATACTTCTACTGTTTAGTTAACCTCAAGTTTTTTTAAAAATGACAATGAAAGTCTTGATGGTCTTTCTGCTTATTGCTGTGATGTCGACTGTGGTTTTGGTCGTTGCAAAGTAATCGGTTCAAGGGTAAGTTGTAAATAATGATAATAATGACAGTAATCGAAGTTATTTATTTAATATATTTTGTATTGTATGATTGTAGTGTATTCAAAATGATGATTGCTGCTTTAATCTTGTGTGTGACAAAAAACTATCTGCCAGAGAATGGTACTGCAGTCATCCTACAAGAGCTGACAAATTCGTAGAATATTGATAGAAACTTCAAATCATTTTTTGAAAAGTTCACCCGATTCAAAAAGATATGACATTTTTATGACCCATCAAGTTTATTCGATTTTTAATGAACATAATTATTATAAGCAGTTCATAAAATAAGAATTTAATCGCCAAAAATTTATAAAATATATTATGTAATCACAATTATGATAGTTCTTGTAAGAAATTACATTATAACAGAAACAGTAAGTTTCTTTTTCGAGTTTTCAATAAAAGTCTGGTCATAATCTAATTTAAATTTATATTTATGAGATATTTAAATTGCGCGCGCTCATCCTAGTCAATAAGGAATTAGAGCTTATTTTTCGATAAGTTTTGATAATAAACTAACTTCAGTTCAATTATAAATTTTATATTTTGAGATTTAAAATATTCTTTATGAACAAATAATTTTTAATCGCAATTTGCAAAATGATACAATTTTTGTTTACTATGCAAACTGAAATGGAGAAAAAATTATATTTTTTCCCAAGTTTTTCTAAACACATTAAGTATATTTTTGCGGGATGGTCGATAGATGGCGAAAAGTAGTCCAAAGATTTTCTAAGCAGAATGGTAGATCGAGTAATTAAATTCCAAAAATGAAATTTAATATTGTTTTCAAATAAAATTTAAGTAACAGAAAAAATTTATTAAATTTTATATGAAGTTCTTTTTTAGCTGTAATAAAATTTTATAATGAATATCGAATATTATTTGAAGTCCGATGATTTTTACACGGAAAAAATGAAACCCGACTGGTTCGATTTCGGCACCAGACTCAGTCGTGTGCAAGAAAGAATGGAAAAAAAATTAGTTTACACCAGACTGACTCGTGTGCGCACCCGAATGAGTCTAGTGCAGCACATGACTGTCTTTCGTGTAGATAAACCATAAAATGAAGTGACGATCTACTATAATCAGTGAATATTCTTTAAGAATATATTGCTTTTATTTAGATTAATAAAGGGGCCAATGAACAGGCATAAACAACCCGTTACAATATAATGGAAAAAAATTGACAATCAAATTTCTTTTGTCATCGAAGAGCGATAAATTCGATAGTTATTGAATCGCACCCATTACCCCAAGAAATTAATGGGTGCTTACTCTATAGATTTTTATACATGCCATAATTTTTAGATGCAAGTAATTAGTATTTTAGTAGCATCTTTAGAAAAATTTTCCATAAATGCACTTGAAGAACTTAATAATAATAAATTGTAACATCATTTACGAAAAATACTTCTATCATTTTAATTAACTTTGAATTATTTTTTTAAATAACAATGGAAGTTTCGATGATTTTTCTGATTATCATTGCAATATCACTGCAAATGTAATGCAATGATAGTGTGTCTACACAGTAAAAAATCTTGCATCATTGCGTCAAAAAATTTTTCTTGCTCTCCTACCCGAAAGTACGGTATTTCTGGACGCAATGAACTATTTAATAATAACACTACACAAACGATTTACATAAAAAGTTTATACATAATAAAATATAAAAGTTTTGTGAACTTTATTTGCTTTCTTTTATATTTTGACAGCTAGTCAAGCAATGTTTATAAAACAATAGGTACATGTACTCTACAAGCTTCTAATAATTAATTTTAAAAATTAAAAATTAATTTTTAATCAACTCAAAAAAATCAATTCTGTTATTAGAACAAGTTTAAATATTTGTGCCAAGTTCCGTGCACTCTTAACTAGAACAGTTGTTAGTAAACTTTAAAATAACATATTTATTTTTTTTTAATTTATTAATTTTTACTTTTTTTTTATGTCCGCCCCGACCAGCAAAGCCTCGGCTTTGCAAAAGTCAAACGGCGCCCCCCTCGCACCCGGCAAAACCTCGGCTTCGCCTCGGTTTTGCAAAACCCCTTCCGCGGAGTTGCGTACTTTCGGGTGGAGAGCAAGAAAAATAGGATACGACCCACGACCAGAATGTTGGATGCCCTGACGTATGGGATATGATGGCCGAGGCGTAGCCTCGGCCATCATATCCCATACGCCAGGAAATCCAACTTTCTGGCCTAAGGTTGTAATATACTATTGTGTTAAAAATTTTTGTTTTAAATATTAAACCTTTCTATGTATAAATTTAACACTTTTTTGTGTTAATCCTCTTAAATCAACACAAGGAAGTGTTAAATATTTGATACAAAATTTTTTGACGCAGTGACGCAAAATTTATTACCGTGTATTCATAGATTAATGATGAAGACTTTGAATCGCTTTTTGAAAAGTTTATAAAAATTTTTAAGTATTCATTAAGTTTACTTTATTTTTAATGAAAAATTTTACTAACAATTCATAGAAAGAATTATTTACGAAAGCATATAAAAAATTTATATTCATATATTTGTTAAGAAATCCTAAAAATTGTATAGGTCAATTAATTTTAGTAACATTTAATTACCTAATTAATTTTTTTTTACTTTTTACATTAGAATATTTCAAAAAGACTTAAAAACATTATTATATTGATGAAAATTTAGTTCAATGTTTCAACAAAGTTTTTTTTTTATAATTAATATTTACAAACTCAAACTTTAGATAAATTGTTCAAAATATTTGTTAGTTATCTGGCCCGTAAAACTTTGTGTAGCTAATTAAAAATTATTTTTGTCTAAAAACTTCTAACTCCACTGAAAAAAATATCTAGATTCAATTCATATGCGTTTTATTTGGTCATTTCGATATACTTCAAGCGATGGGAGTGAAAATTTTATCCCAATTTTTTAGAGTGTAATTAGTTTATCTTTAAGCTATTAACTTACCAGTGTTGATCCGTTTTCTACGGCAATAACTGATGTTCCTTTAATATATGAACGGATATATCAAACATATATAAAAAATTAAGTCTATATATATTTTCGGCGAAAATACATAAAAGTTAGAAGAATGTATGGATGAAATTTCTTATGTTTTCAAACACAAATTTTTGCCCTTATATGTTTATAAACATTTTTTTCATCGAACAGTTATCAAAGTCTATTTTTCCATTACAATTTTTCCATGGTAATTTCCGACGCTGATCATCAAAAACTTATACCAACAATCACAAGGTCTTCAAATGAATGATAAATGTTAAATTAAAATTATATTTATTTATAAATAACAAATTTATAAGTTACATATTAAAATGAACCGGTTTCATAAAGAAAACCGTGTATAAATAATTAGTCATTGGGTAATCTGTCCGCGGTGATCTGACTAGGAGTCTGCCTTTAACTTAATTGACCAGTGCACAAAAATTGACACATTATTAAACAATCCTTAAAACAACTGTACAAGACTCCAAGTAAAACCGCACTAAGTAACCTCGGGCACGGTAATCCAATCAGTATAATTAACCTCAAATGTCCTCCTAAGATGGCGTCTGTCCGTTCGTAAGTTATCCGTCTGTGAGATACAAAACAATCCGTGAGTGGTCTATGATTTAGGTCTAGGTCTATGGCATCTGACAACGAATCCCAGCAGGATCGATTGAGCAGCTAATATCAAAACAGTAGCTAAGTCCAATCGGTAATCTTCTCGGTCGATAAGCGTCTCGTATGTTGAGTAAAGTTAAGTCTTGCAGTGAACTTAGTCAATGGCCGTTAATTTATGATTAATGATAAATAAATAAATATATATAAATTAATTAATTAGTTGGCTTGTAAGCGCTGTAAGCAAGCTCGGCTCCAGTTGCCGATCTGCCCCAGCCGTGGTGTTCTTCATGGTGGGCCGGGTGAGCGACAACCTCGTAGCTCTGGTGGTTCTTGTTTGCCCAAAGCTTTTGCAGACCCAAAATAGCCGATATTATCAGAGCGATCTTGCCGATCACCAGGGCTTTGAATGCCAGAAGAGCCAAAGCTCCCAATACGATTGGCATCAAAATCGCGAATTTCATTTTCAAGAGAAACAGAAGTGGCATTAAGGTTTTTGCGAGCTTCTTCTTCTTACCTCGGGCTGAAAAAAATTCATATATTAATTTTTAGATGCAAGAAAAATTATAAAAATTTTGTAATCTCACAATTATTCGATCCGCTTTCAAAGTTTTTATTTTTAAACTTTAAAGTTTTGTATCTAACGGCAAATTGGTACCGTAATTTCACATGACACATATGTCACAGTACATTAGAAAGTATTCATCAAAATTTGCTAGGCTAAATCGAAGATTGAACTTGTACATTTCCAAAAATAGAAAAGATTTATTAACAGATGAGTATTTTGACCCAAATTTTAAAAGTTTCTTTTCACGAATAAAAAAAAAGTCCGATCAATAAATATTTTTCAGAAGTTACCGTAATTCCAAAACCGGTTTTCAAGTCAAGTCAACAGTTTTGAACCGAATTGACTGGGAAATAACTGAGCATACTTGAAACATTTTTGAGTTTTTTTTTTTTCACAAATTAATGAAAATAAAATTATTTATACATATGCACAAATGTACCTTCGTCGAATGACCGTGAAACTTCTTCGGGCAAACTGAGTTCGACGGTGTGGGTTGACAGGAATTTTCCTGCCCTGTCAACAAGAGCCTCATCAACGGCAGCCTCACGAGCTTCCATTTCAGTTGGTAAACTAGCTTCGATGTCATTCAATGACCTTGCATTGTCAGCACGACTGTAATTAGTATAAAATTCACAGTTATTAATAGAATTATTTATAATTGTTACATAACAAAAATTAAAGTCATTAAAATCGGTCACTTTTGTTTGATAAAAGTCTTTTGTTGGTAAGTGATGAAAAGTAATAAGATAATAAGTGAAAGTTGTAATTCCGCGCACATTATTTCATTAAATTCCACAATTCACTTTCAGGATGATGAATATAATGAGCAACCACTTACCTTCTCTTGGCCTCCTCGGTCTGAACGATTTTAAGCCCATCTACGATACTGATGTCCGCGGATCTCGCGACCCGGTCAACGAATCTCAGTGCTTTCAATTTTAGACAAACTGACACGTCTGGCTCGGAGGCACAGGATGCATACACGTCAACGGCATCCTCCAGAAGGGATTTTGGACCGGATTCTTGTCCCGCTGGGGCGGAAAAGACAAAACCGATCAATGAGATAACAACCACGTATCTTAGCATTTTATTTTTCTAATTTTTGATTGTTATTATTAATAATATCACGAACTTCACTGTTTTAATGATTTAATTTGATAAATAAAATAAAATAACGAGTTTGTTGTTAAATTGGCAGCTCGTTGAACCAACTACGCCGATCGTATCGACACTGACCGAAAGAATCACGATGCTGCCTTTTATCCTCAACGCGAAAGGGGTCCGCGTACGTTTTTGAAATTTTGATGGCCCCCACTTTTGTTGGTCCACTGTACGAGCATTGACTATAAGCACCGTACGATCGTAACTGCCCCTGTCCCATCCACCAAACACACACAGGTACAAACGCGTGTCTTCCTCTTTTCTCTCTTCGCCTCTTTCCTCTCTTGCCACTTTTCTCTTTGCTCTTTACACTTTTTACTCCTCACCCAGCTACGACAAACGCAGGTTGAAAAAACATTTTAAATTGGGTACTACTCAAAAGGAAGAAATTTATTCGACAATCGACGATTGTCGTCCAATCGTTTGTCTATCAGGAAACATGTGTGCTTCATGCGTGTATATATGAGCACACATGACCCGCCCTTTTACTAATACTTTCCAAGATTAGTTTCTCTCTGATACTTCAATGCTCCTCCCATTCGAATTTTTTTTAGAATGATTCGCTTGAAAAGAAAAAAAAAATTTTTTTTAATAAATTTTTAAAGAAAAAAAAAACTGATTACACTTTTTTAAAAAATTTCACTTTTCGAAATTTTTCTTCCTTAAAATTTGCTTAAATTTTTGGAAAAGTAAACTTAATTTCATTTTTTTATTAAAATTTTGTTTCAATTTTATATTCAAAATTTTACGGTCCAAATTTTTCTTTCTTAAAAATGAAGTTGAATTTTTACGGAAAAAATTTAAGAAATTTAATTTCGACTACTTTTTTGACTAATAACTTTATCAAATTTTTTTTTTCTAAAATGTTGTTTGAATTTTAAGCAAAAAAAAAAACGGCTTACACGTTCTCTTAATTAAAATTTTTAATTAAATTTTTTCTTTGTCCTATTTTAATTTTTTTCTCAACAGTTTAACTTTTCAAAATTTTTCTTCCTTAAAATCTACTCAAATTAAAAAAAAAATCAGCTTCATTTTATTGAAATGTCTTTTAAATTTTTTTCATTAATAATGTTAGTGCCAGAAATTTCGTCTCCTGAAAATTCAATCAAATTTTTTAATTTTCAAATTTCTTTAACCGTTTTATAAACATATTTTTTCAAACATTTCATTTCAATAGCTTTTCAAAAATTACATGTTCGATTATATTTAAAAAAATTTTTTTTCATTAATATAAATAAATTTTGCTTTAATTATTATTTTTGCCTACTAGAACATTTTCTTCGAAATTTTGAAATTAATTTGTACATTTTCAAAAAATCAAGATCCCTGCAAATTTTCTGTAATTAAGTAATAGTTATTAAAACGAAAAAGTTAAAATTGTGAAATTTTACAGTTATAGATGTGTATATAGGAGAATCCACGAAGACAAGAATTAAGAGAGTAAGAGAGTTAAAAAAAAAAAAAAAGTGTACGTAAAAATTGTGTCGCCTCGTGTGCCCGATGGCTATAAGACCATCAGCGCTCGCGACAACAACCCGGCGTTTTTATACTATGAATAAATTATTGTTTATCTTTAAATTTTAAACGTGAGAATTGGGCTTTGGGAATAAAAATAAGATAATTAATTTTTAAACTAAAATTTACATTGACCTCAAAAAGCATCCTCATATGTATTTTCTTAAATTGGCAATATATTCGCGAATAAATGCGCAAAGAAATTTGATCCTCAATTTCGATCTTAAATTTACTTTCAAAAAATGAAATTTTGAAAAGATGAGGAACTTTCCTCGTTAACAACTAATGTAATTAATTCATCGTATTTGGAGTCAAAGCCTTAAGGACGTTTAACGGTTTTTACGGAATGCACGGTGAGGCGAGTTGGGCTCGCGCCAGACCCGCGGAGAAGACGACTGGCCGCGCCTCCCGTTGACCCCGAACCGATCTCAGTCTCTTGTCTAGAGTGAGAACGACTTTAACAATTTTTATTTGTTATTTTAAATTTATGGATCAGCTTAAATTGTATTATTTGAATGTTGCGTTAGAAATTTATATTTGTAACAAATGGTTCTTTAATATCTTTCGGAACAGATAACAGTCAAACTTTCTCCGCTCCGGTCCAATCATACGGACCTGTCTCTCAACGAGATACAATAAAGTAAAGTAAGAGCGTATTTTAAATTGATGCCGTACTCTTGAGACTGCGAGGCGTTTTTTTAATAAGCATTCGTTATTATTATTATTTATTTTTTTTTAAATTAATTTATTTACTAATTAATAGTTATAACAATAGGCAAATACTTTGGCCTGGTTTAAGAATAAATCAAATTGATCAATTCGTTAATTATCTGTATGATAAATTTTTTAATCATAATTAAAAATTCGAGGATGCTTAATCAACTGCAAAACTAAGTGATAACTTAATATTGTAAAATGTATCGTAAAATTTAAAATATTGACTTTCATTGACGTCATCTAACTTACGTCTGATCGTTTTCTAAATTATTCGACAGCTTTCAATTTTTAAATATATGGACAAATAGTTATTTTTACAGGTTTATCTTTAAATAATTTCCAGAAGGATTGTATTTCAATTCTGTACAATGCATATCACAGTTTATAAAACAAGCTACAATTTACACTATTGCATCTACAATTTCACTTCATCTTTAAAAATCGATTTAATATAACAATTGAGTGGTACATAAAAATAGAGTTAAACATTAATTGTCAGTGAATCGACGATATAAGCTTTATTATTGTGTATTATTTAAGCTTTATTGTGACTCTGAATTTAAAATTTTTTTGAAAAAATATTCTTGACACATTTACAATAAATATATGATTTATTATTTTCAATTAATTAAATTTTGACAAAACATTTTACAGTTATTTTTGAATTATTACATAAATACAAATCCACATATTTCATTTCTGTGAATAGAATATTTGTTTTTAAATTAACGTTCAAATGTTAAATATTAAAAACTGAAATTATTGTAGATAATTCGACGAAATACGGAGGATGGAATGAAGGATGCTGGAAAAAATAAAAATCGTGGGAAAAAAAAGTTTTCGGCGCTACTTTCTCTCGATAAGTGAAGGAGGACCTGAATTCTCCCTTACGACGAAAAATATAACACTGCTCATCTCATCTCGTCTTTCCATCTCATAATTTCTTATAAATTTTAAAATTTTAGGTATAATTATACCTACCGTGGACGGAGATACTTATTGCCGAGGTGCGATGACTAAAAAATGAGTAAAATGATCGGGCTCATGGAGCAGGTACTACGGGTATAATGGAACACTTTCCTCTCCCCGGCTGCGGCGAGAGTGAACTCGCTGGTCGTTGGAAGATCGAGGTCAGGTCAAGGCCCCCGTCCGACCAACCAGACTCCAGCTTGTAACTTTTTTATTTTTTTTCTGTTGTATATTTATTACAGTTTTTGTAATCGATTTATTGTACGGCTTTTTGGACTTTACATGAATCAAATGTTTGAGGGTGAAATTTTAGAATATTTTTGAGAAACTTTATTCTCAGAAATTTAATTTAAATTATTAATAAAATGTGAACTCGAAATATCGAGTCATTAATTATTTATGACCACTAGGGTTTTTCATTTGAATTTTTTTTTTGTGAAAAATTGTTGACATCGCTATACTATAATTGCTACAAAATGTCATAATACATACGATTAAATTAAAAACTGTCTCAAAAACAAAATGGATTACTACTAATTTACCAAAAAAGAAAATAAACCAATCTTGATACTACTAAAAAAAATTAGAAAAACGGTTGACCCTGAAGGCCATCCCTGCAACTTCCCGCTAATTCCATACCTAGGCGCTTAAAATTGCACTTATGACGTTTTTGAGCTCTTCGAGCTCAAAAATACAATTTATGTGTTATTTTGAGCTCTATAAAAAATTTAGAACAAAAAAATTGATCTAATGAAAAATTTCGGAGTTATTACAAAAAAACACTTTTTTCGATTTTTTTCGACAACGATATCTCACGAACGCATCAACCGATTCTGACGCTCTATGTGGCGATCGATGCGGGTATTCAAAGTTAAGAGCTGATTAGTTTTTGAAGTTGATCGGTTGAGCCAATTCGAAGATATTTAAAAAAAATGAAAAAAAAAAATTTCGAATCGAATATTCGAATAGTTCAAATAATTCGAATAATTCGAATAATCCGAATAATCCAAACAGTCGTTTTCTGTTGATAAATTAACTAATTTTCGTGTAGAAATTACTTTGTTTTATTGTATTTAACCAAATGAAGTCTTCAAAATTATTTGATAGTAAAGTCTGCTTATTATTTGTATTAAATATTTCTTGGTGTACTCGGACCCCCTACTCCGGGGCACTCCGCCATTTTGACATTTCTCCGAGAAAATTCGTTTTTTTTAAATGAGATCTACGACACGATGGATCAGACATTGAAGACGATTTCGTTGTTGTTACTTTTCGCTGCTATGGTAACCACTACGGCAACGATTATCATGGCAACGGTTGAATATTAATGGATAAAATTTGTAAAAATATTGATTAATTAAATTGTTAATAGTAAAAATTTTGACAGAAGCGTATTTAAATAAAGGTTGCGATGAGCGTAACATCAGGATGAGCTTGTGTCTTAAAAAATGTCAATAATTAAGAAATAACGTTGTATTTTGCTAATCTTGGAGTTACACTAATCGAGACCTTTCATTCGAATAACCACACGAATTTTTCATATATTTTATATATTTTACAAATATGAGAAATATCATGTGTATAAAATATATAGAAAAATACGTGTGGGTACTCAAATGAAAGATCTCGATGAACGTAACATCAGGATGAGCTTATATCTAAAAAAATGTCAATGACAAAGAAACGACTTCGTAGTTTGCCTTCTAATGATATTTGGAACGATAGATAAGATAAAGATAATTCTAGAGTTACACTTATCGAGACCTTTCATTTGAATACCCACGCAAATTTTTCCATGTATTGTATACATATGATATTTGTCATATTTTCGAAATATATAAAATATATGAGAAAAATCGTGTGCGTACTCAAATGAAAGGTATCGATGAGCGTAACATCAGGATGAGCGTATGTCCGAAAAAATGTCATTAATTAACATATGACGTTGTATTTTGTCCACTGATGATATTTTTAACGATATAAGCTCATCTAAGAGTTACACTTATCGAGACCTTTCATTTGAATACCAACACGAATTTTTTACATATTTCACAAATATGCGGAATATCTTATGAACAAAATACATGAAAGAAATTGAGTGCGTACTCAAATGAAAGGTCTCAATGAACGTAACATGAGGATGAACTTATATCTTAAAAAATGACAATAACTAATATAAGATATGACGTTGTATTTTGTCCACTGATGATATTTTCAACTATGTAAGCTCATTTTGATTTTACACTTATCGAGTTTACACGATGAATTGTCAAATGATTTTTCGAATGAAAGATTCGAGTTTACACGAATTACCTTAAATATTATAAAATATCTAGGGGCAAAGAAGCTCTTTTGATTGCTGTCAATCCCGTTTGAATCAGTCGGGCCGTTTAAAAGTTATGAGAGGTTTATATTCACACACACACACACACACACACACACACACACACACACACACACACACACACACACACACACACACACACACTTCTGAGAGTGATGCTGGATGCACGACTCAACTTCAAACAGCAGGTGGAACATGTCAGTGCCAAAGCGTCAGTAGTGAGGGCTAGTCTCGCACGGCTGATGCCTAACATCGGAGGCCCAATGCAGAGCTGGAGGCTACTATTGTCATCAGTAGTCACATCAGTGCTCACTTACGGAATATCCATTGGGGCTGATGCACTGGAAACCCAGAAATCATGGAGAAAAGCTGGACCAGTATATCGACTGAGTGCCCTACGAGTAGCTAGTGCCTTCCGCACTATATCAGAAGAAGCAATGTGCGTCATTGCCGGAACCCTACCTCTTAGAGTTCTAGCAGAGGAAAGACGAGCCCTTTACCAACGAAAAAGGTCAACTGCACTGAGCCCTGAAGAACTTAGAATTGAAGAACAGCAGAACAGCATAGGCCAATGGCAACTACAATGGGATGCTGCAGAGAAGGGTAGGTGGACGCACCGCCTCATACCTCAGATCGACATTTGGCTTAACCGGAATCACGGCGAGGTCAATTACTATCTTACGCAGATGTTGTCGGGACACGGGTGTTTTTGAGAGTATCTACACCGCTTTAAGCACGATGACTCTTCGGAGTGCCTGTCCTGCCCAGGAGTTGCTGAAGATGCGGAGCACGTATTCTTTGTATGTCCTCGTTTCGATCCATAGCGTAAAGAGTTGGAGAGGATCCTGAACCAGAGAATGCAACCAGATTCACTAGTGGAAACAATGTTGTCATCAGAAGCTGCCTGGAACGCTACCAACACGTTTGCAACAGAAGTCCTTAAAGATTTGCGTTCCACCGAAAGAAGAAGAGCAAATAGCAGAAGATAGAAGGAAGGTAGTTAACACCTTAGCCACCAGAAGGAAGAGCAGTAGCTAGATCCTCCCTTCACGAAGTAATGCCTGACGGCGGTTTCCATGAGGGATTAGAGGAAAGAAGGAAAAGGGGTTTAGGGTTTAGTGGGTAGGGGCGTTAGTGTCGAGTTTTAGTATGACGCTGCGTCGAGTCGCCACATATCCAGGCCAAACAACTATGCCTAGAATCCGTAAAAAGGATTCCCCCCCCTAAGGGAAAAAAAAAAAAAAACACACCCACACACACACACACACACACACACACAGGAGGCCCGAACCAGAGCAGGAGACTATTGCTGTCGTCAGTAGTCACATCAGTGCTCACATATGGAATATTCATTTGGGCAGACGCGCTGAAGACCCAAGAATCATGGAGGAAAGCCGGACTAGTCTACCGATTAAGTGCACTGAGAGTTGCAAGCGCCTTCCGCACAATATCCGAGGAGGCAGTGTGCGTCATTTCTGGAACTCTGCCTCTTAGAGTCCTAGCTGAGGAAAGACGGAACCTATACCACCGAAAGAGGTCATCTACACTGAGCGCTGAAGAACTGAGAACTGAAGAGCGACAACATAGTATAGCAAGATGGCAACAACTATGGGATGCTACGGAGAAGGGAAGATGGACTCATCGACTTATACCAAGGATTGACGTTTGGCTTAACCCGAATCACGGCGAGGCCAACTACTATCTGACTCAGATGTTGTCAGGACACAGCTGTTTCCGGGAGTACCTTCATCGCTTTAAGCACGATAATTTCCCAGAGTGTCCGTCTTGCCCAAGAGTTGCTGAAAATGCGGAGCACGTTTTCTTTGAGTGCCCTCGTTTTAACCCACAGCGTGATGAGTTAGAGAAGATCCTGAACAAGAAAATCACACCAGAGTCAATAGTAGAAGAAATGCTGTCATTCGAAGCTGCCTGGAACGCCACAAGCACGTTTACCACCGAAGTGCTTACAGAGCTGCGTTCCATTGAAAGAAAAAGGGCAAATGACAGAAACTAGAAGGAAGGAAAAATAACACCTTAGCCACCAGAAGGAATAGCAGTAGCTAGATCCTCCCCTCACGAAGTAATGCTTGACGGCGGTTTCCATGAGGGATTAGAGGAAAGAAGAAAAGGGGTTTAGGGTTTAGTGGGTAGGGGCGTTAGCGTCGAGTTTTAGTATGACGCTGCGTCGAGTCGCCACATATCCAGGCCGAACAGCTATGCCTGGAATCCGTAAAAGAGATTCCCCCCCCTAAGTTAAAAAAAAACACACACACACACACACGCATACACACACACACCTGCGGCAGAGGAGAAAATGCTACCAGGCGCGTCTCCCCGTAGCGGATGGGAGAACGCTCGCTGTCCTTGGATGACACTAGGTGACACAACCCTTTAATAGGTTGGTCACACTAACTGACCTAGCAAGACGATCGTTCCCTGCTGTAACTCACTGGGAGTGTCCGGAACCCGTGTCGATTATTTCCGACGATGCAGGCTACGGCTGAGGTGAGCTTGCTCTGCCGAAGTGTAAGTTGCAGTAGCGGATCAGGAGCCAGCCACTTTGGGCCTTGATCAGGAAGTACGCAGTGAGTGTTAGAGATCGGAATCTTCACCGCCCCGAGTGAGTCTAGTCCGTCCGTGTATTTCGGGACTGGCTAAGTGTCGGCTAGGCCTCAGGGAACTGGGGTAGGAGTACTATCTCCGAGGGTACACCCGTTTCTAGTTATGACAACCCGCTCCACTCCGTACGATGCGCTGGTAAATCAAAAAGTATGAGTAATTTACAGGAAACAAACAAGGGTGGAAACAGGCTTCATGCCCAACAAGCAGCGATTGAAGCAAGCGCTGAAATGAAGAGAACTCAAGCGCTGGAGCGCCTTGAAAAGCTGACCATTGAGCTGCAAGAGTTTGTCCAAACTAAGGTCAATATCCACAAGGAGATAAAGACCAAGACAACCGGTGTAGTCAATGCTCTTGGAAGATTCAAGAAACTGGACGAGGAATGGCAGTCATCACGACGACACATTCAAACTGAAGTTGAGACGGAAGAAGTAATGGATACTGGAGCTGACGGTGACGGCGAATCTGCTGCTGAGGACAAGGGTGAAACTGACACAAGGCCTGGAAAGAGAAAGGACCGAAATTCGCCAGAGCCAACCGACAAAGTTACAAAGAAGAAGGACTTGAAAAAAAGCCCTCCCCAACGACTGGCAGGACAGGGCGACGAACCTAAGAAAGCGACTGATTGGGAAAAAGTACAGTCTAAGAAGGAGAAGAGGAAGCTAGCTAGAGAGCAACTCTCAAAGCAGCCGCCGAAGGAGCCCAGGCCAGAGCCTAAGCGGAAAAAACCACGCAAATGGATCAGACCCGACGCACTGATCATCCGCCCGGCCGAGAAAACAAAGTATGCCGAGATTCTGCGTCGCATAAAGCAGGACGTCCCAGATTAGCAGGTTCGTTCAACGGTAGATAAGATCAACAAGACCAGAAGTGGCGACTTGTTGATTACGATTTCGAGGAAGAGCACTGACAAAGGCCAAGCCCTCCAAAAGACGATCGCAGATATCCTTAAGGAGGAGGCCAAAGTGATCTGCAAAGGACCACAGGAGACCATCGAGATCCGAGATGTCGATGACGACACGATGAAAGAGCATATTCAGACCGCTCTAAAGAGGGAAGCTGGAGAAAGTTGTGAAATCCCACTAGAGGCAATCAAAATCCGTAAAGCCTTTAGGGGTACGCAGACAGCCACAGTGTTACTACCAGCAGCTGCAGCACAAAAGTTACTAGAGGGAAACTGCAAAATAAGGATCGGCTGGGTCAATTGCCGAATGAGAGCAACGAAGAGACCCATACAATGCTTCAAATGCTGGCACTTTGGGCACTTCGGATCTCAGTGCAAAAGCGAAGTCGACCGGTCTAAGCACTGCATAAG
Source organism: Cotesia glomerata (assembly GCF_020080835.1). Taxonomy (NCBI): domain Eukaryota; kingdom Metazoa; phylum Arthropoda; class Insecta; order Hymenoptera; family Braconidae; genus Cotesia; species Cotesia glomerata. The sequence goes on along the minus strand of NC_058166.1, from coordinate 11,195,939 downwards.
GTGCGGAAAAGAAGGACACAAAATTGCTGATTGTAAAAATCCAGCTAAATGTGCACTGTGTGTTGAACAGCATGGCGTAGAAAAGGCGGCTCACCATGCAGGCACGAACAGATGCCCCGTCTTCCAAGAAGCGCTCCAGAAGATAACGAAGCCAAGAATATGAAGATATTGCAGGTCAACCTCAATCATTGTGAGGCTGCGCATGACCTGCTCATGCAAACTGTGCGCAAATTAGAGGGAGACGTAGCACTTATAAGTGAGCCTTATAGACACCTGAGTAACCAACCCTGGGAATCCGACAGCACGAACAAAGCCGTCATCTGGTCTTGCGATAAATGTCCTTTTCAGAGAACAGTTAACAATAAAGAAGCTGGCTTCATAGCAGCATAGGTAGATGGCCTCCGCTTCTACAGTTGCTATGCACCACCTAGTCTCTCTAATGAACAGTTTGAAGACTTCCTTGATCGGCTAACTGAGGACGCAAGAAAACACTTTCCCGTGGCAATAGCTGGTGACCAATTCCTGGGTAGCAGACTGGGGCAGCAAGTTCACTAATACACGTGGAAAAGTACTTCTCGAGGCAATGGCCACACTGGACGTGATCCTTCTTAACACCGGTGACACGCCAACGTATACTAAGGGAGAGGCAAACTCAATTGTCGACCTTACATTTGTCAGCAGTTGCTTAGCTCGAAGAGGTTTTTCTTGGAAAGTATTGAACATCTACACAGCCAGTGACCATAGTGCGATACTATGGGAAATATCAATTGGCCAGAATCTAACAAGAGTCAACAGGAACGCCAGCGCGGTTGGATTGACAGTTAAATCTCTCGATCGCACTGCTTTAGTAGTAGCCCTAGAGTGTGATCCGATCATCGTAGAAACTGCTGAAGATAAGACCAAGGACCTAATGAGAAGAGTCACCCAGGCTTGCGACGCCAGTATGTCTCGGAAACGTGGCATGAATTCAAGACCTTCGGTGCACTGGTGGAACGATCACATTAGCATTCTACGTTCAGAGTGTCTTAAAAAAAGAAGAAAGTCTCAGCGTGGCTACAGACGACCTAACTCCGCAGAGCTGTTGGCAGAGTATAAAAAGGCCCGTCGAGAACTAAACAGAGCCATTAAAGAAAGCAAAAGACGCTGCTGGAAGAAACTGGTCGCAGAAGTAGAGAAAGATCCATGGGGCAGACCGTATAAGGTGGTTATGACCCACCTGAAATGCCAGCCAATGCCATCACCTACGTGTCCACAGCTCCTAGAGAAGACTGTTACTGCGCTGTTTCCCCAACAGCTGGTATTCACCTACAAGTTGGAGCAGCTTAACCCTGAAGACATCCCAACTATCACGTTGGACGAGTTGATAGAGGCAGGCAATCGAGTAGGGAATAATAAGGCACCGGGATTGGACGGAATCCCTAATATTGCCCTGAAATCAATCCTTAGGGCAGCACCGGCACTATTCCTGGACGTTTATGATACATGCCTGAAAAAAAGGGACTTTTCCCCAGAAGTGGAAACAGCAACGGCTAGTGCTACTTCCGAAGGGGAAAAAGCCGCCGGAAGAACCGTCATCCTATCGACCACTCTGCATGTTAGACACGGCCGGTAAGATATTCGAGCGCATAATTCATCAGAGAATAGAGGCTGTAGTCGATCCACTCCTGGCAGAGAACCAGTTTGGTTTCCGAAAAGGACGGTCAACTCTGGATGCGATCAAATTGGTTGTTGATACAGCCAAGGATGCAATCGCTGGAACGAGATGGAAGGGTGGAAAGAAGAAATACTGCTTGGTGGCTGCTTTGGACATCAAGAACGCCTTCAACTCCGCTAACTGGGATTGCGTTATGCGGGCTCTAGAAGAAAAAAACGTACCAGGATACCTTCGCAGAATAGTAGCGAGCTACTTCACGAATAGGGTTCTAAAATATGACACGAAGAACGGTACGGAAGTGTACGAAATCTCCGGAGGAGTGCCACAGGGATCAGTTTTAGGTCCTCTGCTATGGAACATCATGTATGATGGCCTCCTGAGAATAGCATTGCTCACGGGAGTCAAACTTGTAGCATTCGCGGATGACGTAGCTGTCGTGATCGTCGCAAAGCACCTCGAAGAGATAGAAATGGCATTTGATATTACATTCAGACGAGTCAATTTGTGGATAGACATGATGAACTTGCAACTAGCCAAGCATAAAATCGAGGCAGTGCTCATCACTCGTAGAAAAACGGTAGAAACCATCAAGTTGAGAGTCGGAGAACAAGAAATAACATCACAACCATTTATCCGTTATCTGGGAGTGATGCTGGATGCCCGACTCAACTTCAAGCAGCAGGTGGAACACGTCAGTGCCAAAGCGTCAGTAGTGAGGGCTAGTCTCGCACGGCTGATGCCTAACATCGGAGGCCCAATGCAGAGCAGGAGGCTACTATTGTCATCAGTAGTCACATCAGTGCTCACTTACGGAATATCCATTGGGGCTGATGCACTGGAAACCCAGAAATCATGGAGAAAAGCTGGACCAGTATATCGACTGAGTGCCCTACGAGTAGCTAGTGCCTTCCGCACTATATCAGAAGAAGCAATGTGCGTCATTGCCGGAACCCTACCTCTTAGAGTTCTAGCAGAGGAAAGACGAGCCCTTTACCAACGAAAAAGGTCAACTGCACTGAGCCCTGAAGAACTTAGAATTGAAGAACAGCAGAACAGCATAGGCCAATGGCAACTACAATGGGATGCTGCAGAGAAGGGTAGGTGGACGCACCGCCTCATACCTCAGATCGACATTTGGCTTAACCGGAATCACGGCGAGGTCAATTACTATCTTACGCAGATGTTGTCGGGACACGGGTGTTTTTGAGAGTATCTACACCGCTTTAAGCACGATGACTCTTCGGAGTGCCTGTCCTGCCCAGGAGTTGCTGAAGATGCGGAGCACGTATTCTTTGTATGTCCTCGTTTCGATCCATAGCGTAAAGAGTTGGAGAGGATCCTGAACCATAGAATGCAACCAGATTCACTAGTGGAAACAATGTTGTCATCAGAAGCTGCCTGGAACGCTACCAACAGGTTTGCAACAGAAGTCCTCAAAGACTTGCGTTCCACCGAAAGACGAAGAGCAAATATCAGAAGATAGAAGGAAGGTAGTTAACACCTTAGCCACTAGAAGAAAGAGCAGTAGCTAGTTCCTCCCCTCACGAAGTAATGCCTGACGGCGGTTCCCATGAGGGATTAGAGGAAAGAAGAAAAGGGGTTTAGGGTTTAGTGAGTAGGGGCGTTAGCGTAGAGTTTTAGTATGACGCTGCGTCGAGTCTTCACATATCCAGGCGAAACAGCTATGCCTGGAATCCGCAAAAAGGATTCCCCCCTCTGAAAAAAAAAAAAAAAAAAAAAAAAAAAATCACTATCGCAAAAAAAGTCAGGGAAGCTTCTGTAAAATAAATAGTTTTTTAACAAAAAATATAATAAATAATACTGTTCTTCAACTCGCGATCTAGTTCGTACTTTACCTATATAATTTTTTCTATAATTCAAAAATTCTAGAACGCGTTCAACTGAAAAATATTCTTTGGTTTTTAAAGTCTAATCAGCCCATTATACCTCCTAAACACTTCGAGAGTTGAAAATGTTGGGGGTCTATTTTGCCCCCAAATATTTTTGAATATTGAAAATTTTAGGGGGCCCATTTTGCCCCTAAGGGCCCATTTTGCCCCCCCCCTTCCCCTACATAAAATCTTTCATTTAAAAGCTTATGCGACGTTTTCATTGTTGTCGCTTTTCGTTATTACGGTAACAACTTTGGCAACAGGTAAATATTAATGAATAAAATTTGTAAAAATATTAATAAATTAAATTGTCGATAGTAAACATGTTGGCAGAAGCGCGCTCGATTTTCTAGTACATAAAAATTTTATGTGGGTACTCATATAAAAGGTCTCACCCTAGTTGCCATGATAACCAAAGTGTTTACCATAGCAGCGAAAAGCGACAACAATGAAATCGTCACATCAAAAGTTCAGGGCTCTCAAATTTATGCCCTCGTAGTGTATACTAGTTTTCTTGCTATCCGGTTGAAAGTACGCAAAAAATTGCGTTGAAAAAAATTGATGCCTGCCCCCGACATTTGCGGCACGAGCGAAGTGAGTGCTGCTGGTCGGGGGGGGGGAGGCATCAAATACACCTGTCAATAAAGATATTAATTTATAATCTATCATATTACTACTTTCTTCTGAGAAAAGATCTTAATTTAATTAAATTAATTTAAAATTATAAATATATTTTAAATTAACTCTGATTTTAAAAATAAAAAAAAATAGAAAAATGAAATAATAATGCTTAGAAAAAAAAATTAAGAAAAAAATCAGTGTATTTTTTCAAATAATTATTTGTTTAATAATGAATTTATTTATTCGAAAATATCTATTAGAATAAAAAATATTTCTCGTTTTCTTTTGTAATTTAAATATTTAATAAGTCTCATTTCATTAAAATAAATATTTACTTTCTTTAATTAACTTAGTTTCTACCTAAAATCATCGACACATAACAAGACAGATACATTTATAACAATCACAAGTAAGGTTAGGCTTATAAACATAAGTAATAGAGTGAGCGCGACTACCGACTTTCGGACTTTCTGCCGCCTCGTGTCTCGTTGTCAGTGCATGAATACATTATTTCGGCTCCCCGTCGTAGGGCGCATGCGCGACTTGATCACGGCATAAAACTGAGGCTTTCTGCCGTGAAATCGCAGCGGGAACCCCGTACTTTCGACCAGCGTAGTAAGAAAAAATTTTTCAAATCAGAGTTAACTTATAATATATTTATAATTTTAAATTAATTTAATTAAATTAAGATCTTTTCTCAAAAGAAAGTAGTAATATGATAGATTATAAATTAATATCTTTATTGACACGTTTATTTGATGCCTGCCCCCCCCCCCCCCCCACCAGCAGCACTCGCTTCGTTCGTGCCGCAAATGTCGGGGGCAGGCATCAATTTTTTGCGTACTTTCGACCGGATAGCAAGAAAACTAGTATACACTACGAGGGCAGAAATTTGAGCGCGCAGTACAGGAATCTCAACTTTCTGCCCTTGTAGTGTAATATACTATTTACTACCAATGGATTCTCTCACACTCCAAATGATTCCTACACGGAAAGAAAATTATAGGAACTATTCCTATACCATTATGGGAATGGTTCCGATAATGCTATAGAAATAATTCCTATACTATTATAGAAACTATTCCTATATCATTATGGGAATTAATCCTATAATATTATGGGAACTATTCCTATAATATTATGGGAATGGTTCTCATAATTCTATAGGAATTATTCCTATACTATTATAGGAATGGTTTCCATAATTGATGCGAACCATTCCCATAATAGTATAGGAATAGTTCCCACAATATATAAGTTTAAATCTTACACGGAAAAAAAAAATTGGGGCTGCCACATGATACATTTCTGTGGAAGATACATGAGTTTCATGTGACAGCAACATGATTTTCATGTGGCAGGCAATAATAGTTAAAACAATAATAATAATAATAATAATAATAATAATAATAATAATTTATATTATTAAGAGAATAAGAACAATTTTGTCTTTTCAAGGTTTCATATCATTCTCGTCGATAGTCAATTTATGATGATAGATATTGAGGTTGCATTCGAAAATGCTCTATCTCTAAACATATAATTGAGAAATGACCTTCTATCTTGTGAACTATTGACATTTTTAAAGATATAAGCTCATCTCGATGTTACACAGTAAAAAATTTTTCGTCATTGTGTAAAGTGTTAAAATTTGTGTGTTGAGTATTACACTCTAGTGTGTAGAATTTAACATTCTCATGTGTTGATTTAATGATTTAACACTTGTGAATGTTAAATTCTACACACAAGAGTGTAATATTTAACACACAAATTTTAACACTCTACAAAATGACGAAAAATTTTTTACTGTGTACACTCATGAAAACCTTTCATTTGGGTACCCATATCAATTTTTCATATATTTTATATATTTATATATATATTATATATATGTAAGTATGAAAAATATATCAAAATGCATGTGAGTACTCAAATAAAAGTTTTTAATGAGTGTAACATCGGGATGAGCTTATATCTTCAAAAATGTCAATAGTTTACCAGATACAAGGTCATTTCTTCATTATGTATCTAGACACAGAGCATTTTCGAATGCAGCCTATATTCTTATTATAATAAATTGACTATTGGTGAGAATGATATGAAACTTTGAAAAGGCACAACTCCAAGCAAAAACCCATTTTATCATATGTAATTTAAAATCCGAACAAAAACAGTTTCACTGTAAAAAAATTGCGCCAAGTCCACGTTCATAAGACTATCAAGAAAAAAAAAATTTCTTTTTTCTTTACAAAAAGATATAAAATAAAAAAATTAAAAAATCCAAGTAACCGATATGATTGTATTTGATTTTCGGAAATTAAAAAAAATTTTATTGTAAATTTGAAAATTAAAAAAAATATTTTGGAACGTATTTAGTGTGCGTGGTTGCAAAATATTTTACTTTTAATGAAATTCGTAAAATCTATTTACTAGGACTTTATAAAAATTGAAATACACAATGACGCACACCAAGTACGTTCGAAAATTTTTTTTTTTATTTTCAAATTTACAATAAAATTTTTTTTAATTTCTGAAAATCAAATACAATCATATCGGTTACTTGGATTTTTTAATTTTTTTATTTTATATCTTTTTGTAAAGAAAAAAGAAATTTTTTTTTTTTTGATAGTCTTATGAACGTGGACTTGGCGCAATTTTTTTTTACAGTGAAACTGTTTTTGTTCGGATTTTAGTATTTTTTGTAATTATAATAAAAATTTACAATAGGTACCAACTTAAATCTCGCGTTGGCTGCATTTTTTATAGCAAACTATCCCATTGAAGCTACAGTTTATGAAAAAACAATTCCAGCGCACCCTGGCGGATGTAGATGCAAGCTGTGAAATGTATTTTTATAACTGTAGTTTCCCATCTATTGGAAGATTACCATGCATTCTCGAATTATTTAGTCTGTGGCATGTCACTTTTTACATAGAAAAAAAGTCAGGATCGAAATTTTTGAGCTTGCTATAGTTTGTGCTGATAAAATTTAATAATTTCAAGTAGATTAATTGTTATAATTGAATATAATTAATTAATATCAGTAAAATAAAGCATGAATTACAGTTATAATATAAAATTTAGGAACAAGAAGTACCGTAGAATTAAATAAAATTTTGCAACCTCAAAATACCGTTCTGCTTACAGTAAACACAGTCGGTAGTCTGGCGCTCCGTTTACAACGGATTTGAACGGAACTTGGCGCCAGATTCTACCGAATCTGTGGATACACTGGTCACAAAATTTTTCTTATTATTTTAATAATATAGATTATTATTATGATTATGATGATGATTATTATTATTATTATTATTATTATTGTTTTTTTTAACTATTATTGCCTACTACATGAAAATTATGTTGCTGTCACATGAAAATCATGTGGCTGCTACATGATTTTTTCATGTGGCTGCCACAGGATTTTCCTGTTGCTGCAACATGAAAATCATGTGGCTGCACCAATTTTTTTTCCCTGTATATATAATCCGAACAAAAACAGTTTCACTGTAAAAAAGTCGCACCAAGTCCACGTTCATAAGACTATTAGGAAAAAAAAAATTTTTTTTTTCTTTACAAAAACATACAAAATAAAAAAATTAAAAAATTCAAGTAACCGATATGATTGTTTATGATTTTCGGAAATTAAAAAAAATTTTATTGTAAATTTAAAAATTAAAAAAAAAATTTTAGAACGTATTTAGTGTGCGTGGTTGCAAAATATTTTACTTTTGATGAAATTCGTAAAATCTATTTACTAGGACTTTAAAAAAATTGAAATACACAATGACGCACACCAAGTACGTTCTAAAATTTTTTTTTTTATTTTTAAATTTACAATAAAATTTTTTTTAATTTCCGAAAATCATAAACAATCATATCGGTTACTTGAATTTTTTAATTTTTTTATTTTGTATGTTTTTGTAAAGAAAAAAAAAATTTTTTTTTTCCTAATAGTCTTATGAACGTGGACTTGGTGCGACTTTTTTACAGTGAAACTGTTTTTGTTCGGATTTTAGTATTTTTTGTAATTATAATGAAAATTTACAATTGATAACAACTTAAATCTCGTGTTGACTGCATTTTTTACTGCAAACTATCCCCTTGAAGCTACAGTTTATGTAGATGTAATTCCAGTGCACCCTGGCGGCCGTAAATGTAAGCTGTGAATTACTTTTTTTAACTGTAGTTGCTTATCTATAGGAGGATTACTACACATTTTTATTTTATATAGTCTGTGGCGCTGACCTTTCTCCGTCAAAAAAAAGTCAGGATCGAAATTTGTGAGCGAGCTATAGTATGTGCTGATAAAATTTAATAATTTCAAGTAAATAAATTGTTATAAGTGAATATAATTAATTAATACGGTGAAATAAATTATGAATTACTGTTATGATAAACAAATTGGGTAAAAAAAGTACCGTAGAATTAAATAAAATTTCGCAGCCTCAAAAAACCGTTCTGCTTACAGTAAACATAGTCGGTAGTCTGGCGCTCCGTTTACAACGGATTTGAACGGAACTTGGCGCCAGATTCTACCGAATCTGTGAATAGGAATCTTTTTGAACTCACTCCACACGAAGATTTTATTTTTATTTTATTTTGAGAATGATTCCCATAATGGTATAAGAATGATTCCTATAATATTCTAGGAATCCTTCCTATATCATTATGCATTTTAGCTTTTTCTAGCTTGATATAAACATGAGTGTTTAATTTCATGAGATGGTCAATATGGAAGCCTAGATACTTGACTATTTTTTTATGAGGAACGTCGATAAATTCTTTGGTACCTGGGTGTTCGGTTCTCAGCTGTTCTACGTCACTATATTCGATGTCACGATATCCGCGACATGAAATCCGTGCCATTTAACCCTTGGACCACTATATTCGCAACAATATACGATATACATTATTAACATTTTAACTAGGGTTAAAATTTTAATTAATTATTAATTATTCTATAATTAATTATGAGGATAAAATAAATTAATTATTGTAATTAACATTATGACTCGTGCTATAACATTAGCTATAATTAACACGTCATCGATGATTCATTAACATTTTACTAGAGCATTAAGAATTAAAATAATATACAATCTGCATTATTAATTTTTCAACTGGGGGGGCTTCACCCCCGAACCCCCACCGAGCTCTGACCCTGGCCCTTGTCTAATTTTTTGCCTGCCCAAACCTTTTTACGTTACGTAACAAATTTATTTTTTTTTTCTTTTATTTAATATTATTTTATTTTCTCAATAATTTTTTTTTTAGAGCCTTTCTTACTGTGAAGTTTTTTTTGATTGGTAGATTTTATAGGTCAGGGAGGAAGGAGATGATGGAGGAGATAGATACATTAGTCATACATAACTTAAATTTACTTCTCACTAACCTTAAAAGTAATTGTAATTCATAATTATTAATTATTAAAAAATGTCGAACGCGAGACTCAAATACTGTACCCGATGCATGAGAGCCCTATAATTCTTATTTTTTTTCCAAAAAAAGTTTATTTGCATTATGAAGATACAAAGTCTCATATAATATTATGTATATTTGGCTGCAAAAATACTTGACAAATTGCCATAAACTGCACTGATAATTTTGTTAGTTAATTAACATTAATGTCCCGAAAGATGGATTGCTCACAACTGTCTTATTTTCTAGTAGATAACATGAATACTTAATTAAAATTAACGTCTAATTATCCATATAGTTAGATCGCATTAATTTTTAGTGAAAATTTCTCTGAAATAATATAACGATGTAAAAAAAAATAAAAAACATCAAGCTACAAGTCTCTTTGTTAACTTATAAACTAAAATAAATAAATATGTACATATATATATATTATGTATAAGTGACCAGATTAAAATATCCCGACCCAAATTACTGCTAGAAAGATTTTTTCAGCTTAGAAATAAAATTGTTCAAAATTTTCAACAAATTAATTTCTTGTCATAACAATGACCATTTTTTTCAAAATAAATTTTTTCTTCTAGTACACAGCAAAAATTTTCCTGTTTACTTAATCGCAAATTAGCATTTTCTACCTCCAAGTGTTAGAACAATCCAACACCATCTTTCTCACACACACGTCTCCAACTTATATAGTAAAAAGTGAGTTATAGCAGCAAAGCGATTGACTGTCAAGTCCGCCTGGATGCTGTCTGCTGTCGGCCTGGTTTACTTCTTAGTACGTGAGCAAATCACACACGCACACTTGGACATTCCTCGTACTTATACAAGAATATATTGTGTATTAAGTATTAAAACGCAGAAACTTGATAACATAAGCGTTTAATCCATAAAATAAATAAACCTAAGCCTTCTCATTTTTTTCTCAAACCCTCCAATTTTTCACCCTATAAATGTGACCCTATAAAACAATAATAATCTACGTTCTGGAATCTAAGCTTTCCCAAGCGTCAACAAATCAACCACTACTGCACTAGTGGAATTATCTGCACACACAACACACATTCACATTGACAATCGTCTCAACCGGACGTTAATCGGCAGCTATATCAAGTGTAAGGTAGAAGTGGCGCTGCTCCGGTGGCCTGCATCTACATAATCACATACGGCTTCAATTACACATCCTATTTTATACATTACATGTCCGAGATCTGTGTGAAAATTATAATTCAGTCAAGCTCTGATTGCTATTAATATTCAATATTTAATTAACTTGCCTAAAATCGACTTTTTAGCCAATTATTGTCTCCGTTCGGGCCAAATTTCTTTCAGGAAAACGATGACGACTTCCAGTTGGCAGTCAGGTGAAAGTTAAAGATGAAAAAAAAAAAAACAACAAATAGATTTAAGTAAAAATGTTTATTTATTTTTTATAAAACAAATATTATATAATTTATGATTACAATAATTAAATAAATTATTTATAATTTTAATATTAGTCTTCGTTTTGTTTTCTATAGATACATGCTGGAAAATAAATAAAATACTGCGGGTGATAAATGGTAATTTGGATGGATGATTACGATTGTGCATGGGAGCGATAAAAAAATGAAAAAATCACAGTGCGGTCAGCGATTTCCAAATTTTCTTGGAAATCACGGTTTTAGGGCAGAGGATGTTTTATTGTTGGCTTGTAGGGAAGTTCCTAATGAGGTGAGTTGATAAATTATAATTTATAATTTGTAAATGTAAATGGTAATTTAATGAGTTATGAAAGTTTTAGTGATAATTATTATGAGGAGGATGATGTTGAAGAGGGACCGGGTTTGTAAGCGGAGTACGCGAGTTCCTGAGCAGAAGATCGCGCCCATCCGCTCCCTCCATGGCCGACTTGGACCACCTCGTGGCCGTGCTCATGCCCGGAAACCAGTTTCTTCAGCCCGATTATTGATGCGAGCACCAGGGCAAGTTTACTGACGATCAAGGCCTTGCCCGCTAATAATGCCAGCGCTCCCAGGGCCAGAGGGACCAGGGTTCCTCCGATTAACAAAGGGATTGCCAAAAGTCCCCCCATGTTTTTCTTCTTTTTGCCTCGACCTTTAATCAAATATTTTTTTTTTGTTATTTTTCAGTGTGAATTTTATTTTTGTAGAAGTTTGATTTGATTTAATTTTTAAAAGATTAAAAAATTTTAGATAAATTGAAAAAAAAAAAAATTGGAAATACTGTGGCTTTAATTTTTGGTACAAGGATAATTTCGAAATTTTGAAAAAAATTTGAGTAATTTTTGATAAAAAATTACAAAGTTTTGACAAAAAAAAATATCCGGAAGAAAAATTTAAATTATAGTTAAATTTAAAGTTCCAAAAATAATTTTGAAGTTTCATAATTTTTTTTTTTTAAAACAAATGTAAATAATGTCAATTTTTCAAGTTTTTTGAAAATGAAAAATTTTGTATTTTCCAAAAATGAATTTTTTTCAAATTTTTATCTCAAAAGAATTACACAAAAATTAATAGAATAAATTTTCTTTAAAATTATAAAAATTTCAAAATTTTTAAAAAATTTTTCAATTAAATAAAAAATCAAATTTTTGGAAAAGTCAAAAAATTTTAGAACTTACCTTCTTCAGTAAGACTCCTCGACAATTCCTCAACATTAGGAAGTTTCAATTTAAGAGTATGACTTTGGAAGAACCGAACAAACTTGTCAAAAATCATAGTGTTAAGCGCATCTTCCTTGTCCTCTAGCGCCCTGGGTAAAGAGGCCTCAATTTCCTGAGGTGTCTTGGGAGCTTCTTCAATTTTCTCTCTAGAATTTTCGTCTCGCACAACCGTAACTCCTTCGGCGATATTAAGCTGGGCGCTACGCGACACGCGGTCCATCGCGGTCACCAGCTTGAGTTTCAGACAAGAGCTCATCTCCTCTCCCGAGCATTCTTTGTACACCTGATAAACATACCTCAGCTCGCCCAGCAGACCGTTTGCCGCCGAGGAGCGTCCCGTCTGCTCGTCAATCGAGTTTGTCTTCGCGATCGAGTCCGTTGATCTTCCAGCGGCTGATACGACCAAGATCGCCAAGGTGATATAACAGAAATGGTGACCCGTATGTCTCATTTTCTGTAATCCAAAAGTTTTCAAAAGTTAGAAAATTATTTAATTAATTGAAAATAAAATTTTTTTCAAATTTTGCACTTTTAAAAAAGAATTTCCAAAAATTAATAAATTAATTAAAAAAATTTCTCCAAGTTTTGCACATTTATAAAAAAAATATTCAGAAATCAATAAATTAATTAAAAACATTTTCAAAATTTTGCACATGTATAGAAAAAATATATAAATATTGGCAATTGGTATCAATGATAAAGTTACACTGAACGAATGAAAAACTTTCACGTAATATATTATATATTTTATGTGGAATTGAATACGACACAATACGATGCGAATGAAGAAGTCTATCAGTAGGTAAGCATCAACATTGCCGTTATATTTATACCCGTTGCCAATGATCTCAACACACTACACCGACACACTGATCGACATCATTTAAATCAACTGACCACGCATTTATGTCTTTTAAGACTGGGTCAGTAATGGAATAATAACAATAATTGTTGTTATTATTATTATAATCTATTTGAGCCAAGTGAGTACTCATATAAATACAATGAATATTATTTTTGAATTATATAATATTTTTTCCACCCCAATCTTTCTTTTACAATCAAAGAAAAAAATTTTTTTTAATTAAATTAAAAACTCGTTAAGAAAAATTTTGGGGGCGAATCTTACAATTTTTCCAAAACATTGTCTTGGAAAATTTTTCAATTAAAAATCGATAAATTATTGATCTAAAAAATTTCAGGTTTACATTTCATCGATTTTTGATTTAAGTTTACCGACAAATTTTTTTATAAAAAAAAAAAAAAAAAAAAAAAAAGAATACATCTTTAATTTTGATTGAAAATTGAATAATTATTAGAGTAGAATTTTTAGAATATTCTAATAACTGTTTAATTTTCAAACGAAACAAAAGGAAAATTTTTAAAGAATATAATTAAATAAGAAACTGTAATCCGATAATAATTTTTTTCTTGAATTTAATTGAAAGTCAAAAATTATCAGACCGAAAATGCTACTGAAATATCAAGCTTTAATTAAAGTATTCAGGATTTTTTTTTTAATTAACATAATTAACTCTAGCTCCGATTAAAATTATACTATAATTAAGCCTCAAGTTCATAATTAATAAAAATTTTTGCACTTGAATTGCAGAACTTTTAAATCGATTATACGGTAAAAAGAATTTATTTGGATCAATCATTTTAATTTTAATTTTTTCTTATAATAATTAGGTACCGATTTTTCACTAAAATTTATCAAAGTAAAGCTATTTTAATTATAAATGAAATCTTAACTCTTGGAAAATTGAAAAAAAGTGAAATTTTTTTAAATAATTTCAATTCCACCGATTTTTTATCAAAATTTTTCAAAAAATATTTTTTAATTACAAATTATTCTCCAACTTTTGAAAAAATAAAAAAAAACCCAAATTGTCAATTAAATTTACTGATTTATGTTTAAAATTTGCCAAGAAAAAAATTTCTTATTTATAAATAAATCCCCGAATCTTAAAAAAAAATCCGATCAATTATAAAACCAAACAACAAATTATTCTTAGTTTCATAACTCATCGATTATCAATTAAAATTTGTTCAGAAAAAATTCATTTAATTCAACTATAATCTGAACTTCAAAAATAATTAAAAAAAGAATCAAAAATTTTTTTCATATTTTCAATTAAAAGTCAATGAATTATAAAACCGAACAATAAATTTTTTTTCATCTCACAATTCCTTGATTGTCAAATAAAATTTATCAAGAATAAACTGTGTTAATTAGAAATTAATCTCAACTTTAAAAAAACCCAAAATTTTTCTGTAATTTAAATCAAAAATCGATGAATTATAAAAATAGAATCGATCAAATGAATTTTCAAATCAAGAAATTCAGTCTCTCAACAAAATAATCCTATCAAACAATAATAAAATATTTACTTCCCTTTTCAATAGATAAAAAGTCACTGATAAAAATATTAAAAAAAATAAACAACAAACCACTGATAAAATTCGACGTACGTTTTGTTAAAAATACTAAAAGCCGGACTAAATAGACAGATACAATAGATGGTGGCGAGATGTTAGATCTTAGATGCCGATGTTAGATGATGCTTTTCTTGGAGAGCACTCTACGATGACTGTTCGTAACGGAAGCCCTGCCCTAGCTCTATATATCTGGTCAGGTGTAGATAGACTCAGCCGCACTCGGGGATATTTCCCCACTTGCCTCCCACTTTTGATCACATTAAAGAAACTGCACTCGCACAAGTACACACCGGCTTAGATATTATTCTGTACCAATAATAACAACAATAACAAATCTTTATGGGGGTATGCCCCTCTGTACATCAACACTGAAATCCCGAGTAACAGAGTACAGAGGAAGTTTGATGATGACGACAGCAAACCACCCAAGTGAAACGATAAAACCCGCTTTTTTATTTGGTCTTGTGTGTAAACTCTTTTAATTTCGAATATCATTAGATATTATATGGATGTCTTTGTTTTTTAGCTTAGACGTCATTAGTAGGCCTGTGTGAGTGTGGCTGTGCAACGTCATTGGTCAATTAGTACTATTAACAGACAATTAACTTGTACGTCTATGAAATCCATCTACTCATATTACATATATATATGCAGGTACCGCTTTCATATATTGTACGCTTTTGATGTACTCATACTAATTATTGTTATTATTCAGTGAGACGAGAAAACGGACCGCGGACCAAAAATTTACTGCATGTTAATGCTAAGATGGAGGGTTTTTATTTTTTATTTTTGCTATTGTTAGTTAAAACTGCATTTCATTATAATAGTTTCTTTGACCTGGTACTTGTTATTTATAGTTATGGGCTTATGTTATGAGTTATGAGGATAATTATTGTTGTTATGACCGAGGATGTATTATATTGTTTTTTGCTATCGGTAACGTGACAAATTGACGGACTAGGTGGATAGTGTCTGGCTAATATGAGAGAAATCTTGAATTAGATTTAAACCTTTTGAAGGAAATTTAAATGCTGAATAATGGAAATTAATATGTTTGTTTTTTGTCAAACATTGTGGTCACCGTTAATTTTTAATTGAAAAATAGTTTTTGTTTTCCTCTTTTTTCAAAAGGACGTTTGATGAAAAGTTTGAAGTTTTCACGGGAGTAAATTTGGAATTTATTTTAATAAGGTCAGAGTTACTATTGCAAATTTGTTTAAAATCAAATTAGTAGTCAAATTAATTCGAATCTCGAAGACGCGTGTAATGTATACTCATATTCTCACGTGATGGTTGTATCTGATCATATTATGATCAATGATCACTGATCATGTATAGATAATGTAATCATATAATAATCGAAATGTTCGTAGAGTCACCATAAATGGTCATGTGCAACTATGTTGTGATCATAAGAGATCATATTGTAATCATTTGTGGTTACATATGAGCAAGTTGTGACCATACATGCCTATATGTTATCATAATCTGACTATAGATTGTTACGTGTGACCATACTATGACGTCTGTACTCTTATTGTGATCATGAATAGTCATATGTAACCACATAACTTTATAATGACCATATTTATAACCATTCACAATCCCGTCTGATCAAGTAGCACGCATTTTAATTGGAAATTGTCGTTTTTAACTTTTTTTCTTACACAAAAAGTTTGTCAGAATGTGTACTTGAACTGAATGCGAATTTTCATACGTCTTTAACTATGAATTTAAAATAAAATGTATCTATAATAAATTGAACAAAATTAGTACTAGTGGGTGGGTCATATCTGGACATTTATGAACTTGAAAATAATCCAAAAAATTAAATCAAAATTTGTCATGCATGTACAGTATACGTGTTTACATTATTATATATAAATATAAAATAAGGTGGATACCATTTCCTAGTCAATTAAAATAACACATCTATGCAAGTAAAGGTTTGTTTAATCTTTTAATAAATCTAAACGTGTTTATACGGCATACGCCGGCTAAGCATACAGTATACATTATATATTGTATATTATATATTATATATGTATAGCGATTCGAAGTTTTCACTTGGTGTGACCTAGTTACTGATTCTTAGGCGAGCGCGACCATGAAAGAGAAGATTATATCAAGGTTGAATTTAATATATATATTTTTCCTCCATCTGCGGATTAAATTGATCAATTTTTTAGTAATTGCTAGTTTTGACTCGTCATTATCATTGTATACACTATTTCTATTAAGTATTAGGTGGTTTTTATTTTTATCACAGGTTAAAAAATTGTCATCTATTTTTTCTTGCAGCCATGCTTTAAATATGGTTTTAAAATATCGAGTGACTTATTTAGGAATAGTTTTTTTTTCTTATCTAATTTCTTATGAAGCGAATCCTCTCAATTTTATTGATAAATGATAATATATAGTGTGTTGAATATATTAAGAATTCTTAACCTATCACAATTTTAGTTTCCTTATGAATGAATTTCTTTAGGTACGAGCTAGCTAGAGAAAAAAAGTATCCTTTTCTAAAAAGTTGATGGCCGGATGTCGTTTCGTTTTACGTCACTTCTGTGACCATTTTATTCGGTTGTTGATTGGTCGACTGAGATAGTGGCGGGATTTTTGAAAGAATGAAGGCGAGCGAAGCGAGCGTGTTATGTCTAGTTGTAGTAAATTTTTAATTTTTCGGACGTAATAGATCAAAATTTGCTAATCAACTGGATAATGTTCGACTGTTATCTTCAGAAAAATCTTAATTTACTCAGAAACTGGGCCTGTAACCTGATATTATGAATTTATTTTCGAATTTTTTTTCATCGGGGATACTTTTTGCCGCGATTTGTTTAGCAATTCGCACATTCTCTCTCGACCGGAACTCAAGTGCCTAAGACTGAGATATAGGTACGGAATGGAATGGAATGACGTACAGTATGGTATGGTATCAAATTGAATGGAATGGTACAAGGAATATGGTGTGGCATAGAGTTGATCGCGTTACCGATTTCACGTACGTGCCGTGAAAATAATCTTCGCAACTGGCGAAAGCGAGGATCCAAGATAAAAGTAGACGCAGCTACTCTACTTCCGGTTCGAAGTCTCGGTCATGGTGATCGTCCTACTGTGAACAGTTTTATCTTGTGTTTATATTAAATTTTTCATTAAGTTATTTTACATGTTTACTTTACATACACTAATTGTTTTGTGGATACTAATTGACCGGAATACACATTCAAGTAATTTAATTATATCAAGTCCGGGGGTTAGAAGTAAACACAAATTTTCATCAATACTAATCATGGAGAAATATTAGTTGAAGATATTTAAAATTCGATGAAATTATAATTACAGCAACAATTATTTATGTTTAAAAATAAATTTTTTGTCATGTCAGGAAAGTTTTATTTTGGAAGAAATTTTCTCATTCTTCAAAATTTATGATTATTGTATTAATATCTTGATTATGAACCCAGAAATCGAAATAAATTTTTTTAACGACGAAATTGTCGAGAGTATAAGCTTTTAGATTACCCAGTGAATAAACATCGACAGTTAAGGGGACCCGGTGGTCTAGCGGCTTAAAATTTAAGATATTTAAAAAAATTTTATTTCTATATGAAGGTAATGACTAATGCTTTCAAATTTTTGTTACACTTATTCTATTACTTATCATTATCAACTACACAAAAATGAAAATTAGAACAAACAAAAAAAATTTTTTAGGTTAGGTTACACAATCTTGGCCCAAGTTAGGGTTAGCATTCATTGGCCAAGGCTAGGTCATTCAGTCTTGGCCCATGTTAGGGTTACCATCCAACGGCCGAGGTTAGGTTACACAAACTTGGCCCAAGTTAGGGTGACTCTAGGCTTGGCCAAGGCTAGGTTATTCAGTCTTGGCCCAAGCCTGGGTAATTATTGGAATGGCCAAGGCTGATTGCCCAGTTATGGCTCGGGCATGGGACAATATTGGTTTGCCAAGATGGGCTTCCCAATAATGTCCCAGGCATGGCCCCGTCGTTCAACTCTGGGGCTTTCTGTATGGGACTATCTAGAAACAACCTCCCGAGTCCAATTGAAGGTAATGCTATTTAATCGAGTAAATCCACGTAAAATTGACTATCTTTTTTGGGCTATTTGACTGATTTTTTACGTTAACTAGTATTCGGAAAATTTAACAAAGAAGGGTTGATTTTTATTTTACTATGTATATAACAGCAGGTCGAATTATTAGGAACTACTTTGCCCTCATGATCATATAACGTAAGTCAGATCGTAGTGGGATACTTTGGTCAAATTTTATCAACAATTAAAGTCCTTTTCAATTGATTTTTTCAACATTTTGCAAAATAAGTAAAAATTTATCCAAGAAAAACTTTAACGCTGATTATATTAAAGTATTTTATAATTGAAAAATTACATTAGATTTCTCAAACGTGTTGTCAACTGTATCTTTGGTGCAGTTTTGAAGCACTCAATTTTTTAAATTAATGAACAAATAGAAAAATGTTTTTTTTGCCCTCCGGGCGGAAAGTGGCAACTTTCGTCCCGCTGCGCTAAACAAAGTTGCCGCTTTCCGCCTTCGTCGAGCAAAAAAATAGTATACACTCCACGGGAAGTAAATAAGAAAGCCTCAGATCACATGTTTGTCAACCTCGGCTTCGCCTCGGCCGACAATCACATGTGATCTGAGACATTTCTTACTTTACTTCCCTAGGTGTATAATATACTATAAATTGTATCTATGGAGAATTTTACTCTTTACAAACTCTCAATTAGTTGTATTTTCTGTGATTCCAATATAGTTTGAGCTATTTTGAAAAAATTGAGAAAACTTGTGAATTTTCGGAAAATTCTGCTCAGACATTATATAGAATTTTGTATAATTATATAGAATTTTATATAATTATATATATTTATATAAAATTTTAAGTTAACAACTATGTATAATTAGATAAAATTATATATAATTATGCAAAATTATATAAAATTATACATAATTTTATATAGTTTTGTATAATTATATATAATTATATAAAAAAAAATTCCCCGGGTAGATAAAATTATGTATAATTATACAAAAATATATAAAATGATACATAATTTTATATAATTATATATAATTAGACATAATTTTATATAATTTTTTTCCCCGGGTTGTCAGGGTCCCTACCTTTGAGCATAAAGTATCGAACAAAATTTTTTGTCATATCAATTGCGGAAGTTGGATTGAGAGAACAGTCAAAAATGTTCAATTTATGTTTATTTTACTTAAAGGCACAATAATTATGTCACAAGAGATTAAATAGCAACGGATTAAATGTACATATACGTTGAGGTCGTTTACAAGATTCGACTGTCGCTAAAATTTTTTTTTTTTGAGATTTTTACTGCACCCAGCGGACGTTTGTCGAATTAAAAAATAATTCGACTCATTTATAGTGTATTTTAGTAGTGGTACAGGGATGTAGAGACAGATAGAGAGAGAGAGAAGTTACTTTTCGATACTAGTGCGAGATAAATTAACTAAACTATAGATTGCTAGAAATCGTATTCTTTTTGCCCTCTGTATATTACTCAAAAATCAAACTTTAGCGGTTGATATGACAAAAAAAATTTGGAAAACGGTTGACGTTAAAAGCCATCTCTGCAACTTCCCACTCATTTCATACTCAAGCTCACAAAACTGCATTCATTACGTTTTTGAGCTCTTCGAGCTCAAAAATATAATTTTCGTATCATATTGAGCTCTCCGAGCTCAAAAATCTGCTAGAAGTTGAATAAAACACTATTTTTCGAATTTTTAAACCGCAATAACTTTTGAATGAATGAATCGATGTTTACGTGGTTGATGGCATTCAACGCAGTTTTTAAAGCCTCATGAAAATTCTTTGAGTTTAAATTGATCGAACGAGGAATTTCGAAGTAATTCCTAAAAAGCGATTTTTTAGATTTTTTTTGTTAACGATAACTCACGAACGAATTAACTGATTTCGACCGAGCTGGTGGAAATCGACGTGGTTTTTTTATGTTAAGAGCTGATTAGATTTTGGAATCGATCGGTAGACGTTTGAAAGCCATTTGAAAATTATTCCAAAAAAAACCACATTTAAAAAAATTTTTAACTTCCCGCTAAGAAAATTGAAAATTTTCAAAAATCGGGAAGTTATTTTTTTTACCCCGTTTTTCGAAAATCGACTTTTCATCAGATCTCGACGTTTTGAGATCCCCTAGAAAGCTTCCCTGACTATTCCCGCGATGGTGTCTGTATGTCTGTATGTATGTGTGTGTGTGTGTGTGTATGTGTGTGTATGTGTGTGTGTGTGTGTGTGTGTGTGTGTGTGTGTGTGTGTGTGTGTGTGTGTGTGTGTGTGTGTGTGTGTGTGTGTGTGTGTGTGTGTGTGGATGTAAATCTTTCATACCTTTTGAACGACTTGACCGATTTAATCGCGGTTGGTGCCATTTAAAAGGGTTCGACTAAACTTAGATTTTGGATAAAAGTTGGATCGATTCGGACCGATAGATTTTGAGAAATCCTAAAAAAACTGCGAAAAAAAATTAGGAAAACGGTTGACCCTGAAGGCCATCTCTGCAACTTCCCGCTACTTTCGTAAATAACCCTTCGTCACTCGCGTCTTTTTTAGTTTCTCACTCGCACTATAGTGAGTCTCTATAGGTTGAGTAGTTGTTAGGCGGCGATCTGCTCATGACGCGAGTGACGAAGGGTTAAGCGCTCAAAATTGTACTTATTACATTTTTAAGCTCGAAGAGCTTAAAAATATAATTTTGTGTAGTTTTGAGCTCTCCGAGCTCAAAAGTCTGATGAAAGTTAAACAAAACACTATTTTCTGAATTTTCAAACCGCAATAACTTTTGAATGAATGAACCAATTTTCATGCGGTTGGTGGCATTCAACGCAGTTTTTCAAATTCTATGATATATTTTCAAACACAAATTGATAAGACCGGAAGTTTCGGTGTAATTCGAAAAAAACACTTTTTTTCGATTTCTTTCGTCAACGATAACTCACGAACGAATCAACCGATTTTGACCAGATTGGTGGCGATCGGCGTGGTGTTTTTATGTTAAAAGCTGATTAGTTTTTGGAATTGATCGGTCGAGCCGTTTGAAAGTTATTCAAAAAAATCCACATTTGAAAAAAAATTTTTTCGCAGTTTTTTTAAGATTTCTCAAAATCTATCGGTCCGAATCAGTCCAACTTGTATTTAAAATCTAAGTTTAGTCAAATCCTTTCGAATGATACTAACCGCGATCAAATCGGTCAAGCCGTTCAAAAGTTATGAGAGGTTTACATACATCCCCACATACATACACACACACACACACACACACACACACACACACACACACACACACACACACACACACACACACACACACACACACACACACACACACACACACACACACACACACACACACACACATACACACATACATACATACATACAAACATCATCGCGGGAATAGTCAGGGAAGCTTCCTAGGACCTCAAAACGTCGAGATCGGATGAAAACTCGATTTTTGAAAAACGGGGTAAAATCAATAACTTCGCAACTTTTGAAAGTTTTCAATTTTCTTAGCAGCAAGTTAAAAATTTTTTTGGCCACACTTTTGGCTCTACAAAACCAGAAGAGCGTGTAATATGAGATACACCCTTTTTGCATTTGTAACGTGATATATTTGATTGTCTAATAAAAAATTGTTTTTATGTATAGAGACAAAATTTCATGAATAATATCGCTTTTTTGTTATAAACATTGATGTGTAAGAGGTTAACAATAATATTTTTCAATTTATAATTTTCTATGACTTTTGGTAAATGTTTTAACAATTTTAAAATATTTACTAACGGACCCGACAGACGTTGTCCTGTACACACGTCTTAAATTGAAAAATTTTTAGCCTATTTGAATGATCTATCACAGTTTGGACTATTTCGATGAATATTATTATTAAAACGTTATTACAATGTAATATTTCGATCAGCACATGATTGATTTTACAACAATAACTCAAAATTTTCTTGAATCTGATCCCTGCGCCCAGTATCGGGTCACTCTGAAATTAAAATAAAATGTTTTTGAATATTTGACACTGCGATCGCAGCGCTGTCTGTCGGATCCAATGTAAAAAATTCCAAGATCAACAACAATCTATAAATAAAAAATTAATTAAATAAACATTTTCCGTGGATTGAATTGTGAATCTAAACCATTCTCGAATCCATCTGAAGACACACAAAAAATTTCATTAAAATCGGTCCAGCCGTTTAAGAGGAGCTTAGCGACAAGCACACGCACAGAAGACATATATATATATATATATATATATATATATTGGCTAAGTGCACGATGGTGCTGCCCTCATTTTTCATGCTTTTCCTATGTTAAATCAAACGGAGTAACTTAGTTCCAGTGGCCCCCATTAGCGTTAAATCATGCTGTTCCCATAAGATTTACACGTAAAAGTGGTAGTCAGCGCCAGCCCTCCCCACCATATACTTCACACCCTGCCAATAAGGATAATTATTATTCACTTAAAAAATTTTTCAATTCAATCTTTCTCCAAAGGTTATAATCCGAATTTCTATGAAGTTCTGACAAAAAAAATGTTATTTAAAGGAAAAAAAAAAAACTAATAAATATGTAACAAACTTCAATAATCGAAATTTAATAATCTGCGTCAATATATGAACGTTAACCTTGAATATTTGTTCTTGGGTAAAGAATTTTATAGTATGAAAACATTTTTTCTAGGGCAAAAAATTCAATAAACTATCATAGAAACGAATAACAAAGCTATTGTATTGTATCGAAATAGAAGCATATTAAAAGTAATAGTATTATTATGCTTTTTAAACAATGTTTCATTACTTTTAACGATGATTACCGTCAGCAATATAGTAATTACGTTAATAAATAACCATTACCGTAAACTGGTTTTATTTATTTACCTTAAATTCAAGTGAATTTAAATTCTAGCACATGTGATAGAGCACCGATGTAACATTCATATTAAGTTAATAGTAAATAATTGAATAAATAAATAATAATAATACCACTTTTTTTATTATGTAAAAAAGAGTCGGGTAATGATAATTAAATTGCATGAACGAAGTAACTCTCTTTCGACAGTAATTTATAGAAAATAGTTGTTATAAATAGCTTCTCAGTTTTTTTTTATCTTCGAATATGGACAAGTGGAATATCTATATAATTTATACTAGTGAGATTTCAATGTTCACTCTCCTTATTAATTCATGTTTACGAGTCGTAACAAAGTATCACAAAAAAAATATTCTATTAGATAGTTCTTGAAATTTTCATGTGTTAATGACGGGAAAATATCAAATCAGTGCTCATAATTAATAACAATAATGTTTTTAAATTATACGGTGGTAAGAAGGATTGAAATTCGTTTTAATTTTGATTTACGTATAAAGGATAATTGTACTTATGTATATGCGAATATATATTTAGAATGTAATAAATAGAATTAAATATCGACATTATAACATGTCATGCTTGGTCATTCAGGCCGATACCACAAATATTCCCATTCGATGTCCCGTTTTCTTTTAATTCCGATCTCGAGCATAAGTACACATAATCAGTCGTGTGAATCGAACGATAGTGTTGCTGTAAACAAGCCAATTACTCATTAAGTAAAACAACTCTCTCATGTAAACAAAAACAAACTTTAGATTTGGGTTTATTTTTCAAAAAGAAAATTTTCCGAATTTGATACAAATTTTTTAATTACTTGACTGAAGTCTTAGGATTTATTGTAATTATTTTTCAAAAATTATTTAATTTAGACCATTAAAAATGAAAAAATTAACTATGTAGATTATTTATGGTTTGATTATTAATAAAATTCATGAAACAATTTTTTTATAAGAATTTTATCAAAAAACTCGAAAAATTGCTATTAAATTTTTTTTCAAAAATAAAGTAAGCTTTTAAATAAATGCCTTACATAAAAGACCCAGTTATTGACACTTGAAATTTTATTTCAATTAAAAAAAAAAAAAAAAAAAAAAACAAATTAATTCTCATGAATTAATAAATATAATTTATGAAATATAAATTTTAAGATAATTGGTTTTTTAAGAACATTTCATTTTTTTAATTAGAATAAAATTGCAAGTGGCAAACAACTAGACCAGTATCAATAACTAGGTCTTTTACCTTAATTATTTTCGAAAACGCAGTAAAAAAAAGTTTGGAAAATCCAAAAGTGCACGACTCATAATGCTCATTTAATTATGAAATATTAATAAAAAAAAAAAAAAAAAAAAAAAAACATAAGTCGTTCAAAATTAGTTGCCGAAAAAACAGCTGTACTAGGAAGGTAATGCACAGGTGTCCCGGTAACCTTCAATTCTCCTTAAGAATTAAAAAAAAATTTAACTTAATTGATGCATTTTTTCGCAAGTCATAGTGTTTTCAGAGTTTCACACATGACGGACAGGAAAATTTTTTGACCTATTTTGATGTTTTTTTCCGTTTCTAGTGCACTAAATCAATTTTTAAAAAGTGTCAAATTCCCCTGATTAAAAAAAAGTATTGAAAAGTATTGGTTTTCTAGTCAATCCAATACTTTTCAATACTTTTTTCTTTGTCTCAATACTTTTTTTTATTCAGGGTAATCTCCATTAAATTATCTTGACAATAGTATGCAAAATATCTTGATTCCGTGAACTAACAAGACTACAAAAATGAAAATAGTGTCGAAATAAGACGAAAAAAATTTTTCGATAGTAAAGCACTCTTTGATGCTTCGCATCATGAGTCGTGCAAAAATCTTTTTATTGTTCCAAATGAAAATGTACGTACTAAAAAACTTCGAAAAACTTCACTTCCCCAAGTTTTTTTACCCACTCTAGACATATGAGCAAAAAAACTCTCAAAAGTTATAATTCAAATCCCTGTCATTAATTTATAAATAATAAAAATCTTTAACCTCTTAATTAGTAAGGATGTGAATCAGCTGTGAGCATCCGTCCTCTTTCTATCATCTACTTTCTCTGTCCGATGACGCTGCCGCGATAGTCGTGTTCCCTGTCGGATTATAGCAGAACTACTACAGCAATATTTAAAAATTCGAAGTCTTTATTTATTTATAAAATAATTAGCGACGATGAATAAATAAAAATAAAATATCAATGTTTAATTTTTAATTTCCTTAATGACATTAAATGATGAGTGTCAATTTTTATTGGGATTTACATTCCCGATACTTCAAACTCTCATTTCTCGGAAGCAAATTCGTTAATCATTAGATTATTTAGCATCTGACGACGGCTTATATGAGCTAAATAATCAAGAGAAAGACATTGATGGGATTTAAAAAGTATGTCACTTAGTACATTAAAGAACATGCGGCCTCATAGTGCGTAACAGTGTTTATAATTTTCTCATCTTTTTTTATTCGGTCCTTTTATAATTTATAATATTATAAACATTATTTTTAACTTCAGTTTTCTTAATACGAACATTAGTGCTTAAATAATATAAAAAATTTTTATTTATAACACCAAACGGTATTTTATAAATAATTAATTATAGTAATGTAATGAATTTATCCGAAAATAAGTTACCAAAAAATAGAGGTGAAACCGCTACGAGATACTTCAAGCCGGATTGCGTAACGGTAAACTCGAATTAAACTCGAATTAGTTCCTTTTTTTTCTTCAGTCATTAAATGTCAATAAAACACAACCCACATCAATAATATTTATTAACCATGACATTGATATGAATACTGTATATTAGAATTTATGAATATTCAAATTTATTTTTTTGTGACAAGTTGAAAAAAAAATGGTGTCAAAAAATTTATTCACTTGCATTTTCTTTGGAATTGACATATTTTTCTTTTATTAAAAAATTACAAATATAAAATTATATAAAAAATTAATTTTTACAAAAAAAAAAAGAAACTAAAAGTATTAGACATAATTGTTTGTGATAAATAAATAAATCTTAAAAAAAAATTTTTTTTTTCTTTAATTTTAGTTAACATTCTTAATATTTCAATACATGAGCGGTAAAAATCTTAAAAAATATTACATATATTGATCCCGAAAGAAAATTTAATTTTAGAAACAATTGAGTTCAAAATTTTTTAAATAGCCCGCCGTTAGACAAGTAATGCCATCTAGGGCATCGAAAGACAAAGATACTAATGCTGTCTAGCGGCAATTTTAAGAAACTTTTAATTATAAGCAATTTTTACCACCTTACTTGTAAAAAATGTTTAAGAAGAAAATTCAATGAAATTTTGAGGAAATTTACGATGTAAGTGAAATTATTTTTAATCGGATAGATTTCAAGAAATTTTTTTTCAATTCTTATGCGTAGAAAATTTAATAAATTACGCGTGTAAATTTTTCAATTATTTTTTTATGATAATTTACAAAAAAAAAAAATAATTCAAGTTAGAGTCAATTTAAATAAATAAAAAATCCAACTAAATACTAAAATTTATTTAATAAAAAGAGTATTTCGAGGTACCAGGAATTAAATTAAATTAAATAGAAGAAAATAAATAAATAATTAATTAACAGAACAGAAGAAAGATTTAAAGATTGTAGATATATCGGTGGAGATCATTTAAGCCTGGGCTTGAACTGGCATTTGTCCGCTGTAGGCTAATTGTTGGGCATGTTGATGTACATCTTGAGGTAAGCTTCTTGCCCATCCATGGCCACTGGAGGAGCCGCCACCTCCGTATCCACCACCGAAGTCACCTCCGCTGAAGCCACCACCACCACCACCACCATGACCTCCGTCGTCGTGGCTGACCACATGGCTAGAGCTACTGCTGTGGTGAGGGTGTGCGACTACCTCATAAGTCACGTGCTTCTGTCCACCGAGTAACTTTTTTAATCCGATGATTGCTGATATCACGAGCGCTATTTTACCGACTAGAAGGGCTTTTCCGGCGATAAGAGCTATTGTTCCCAGCGCCAAAGGCATCAAAGCTGCGGCTTTTAATGCCATTGCCATCATTATCGGACCCATCATTTTCTGCTGCTTCTCTGTAATTAATTAACGATTTTTTTATTAATAATTGTGTTCGTTAGACGCAGCCGAGCGGTTGGTTATTGAACATGTTAATTATGTAGCTAAAAACTGTTATTTATTTAATAAGCGCTTTTAAATTTATTAACCGGTAAGTGGATGGTAGTAATTGGGAATTGTTTTTTATGCAGTGAAGAAACTGGTTCGGAATGTTTGATTGACCGTTGATGTTCAATTAGTTGTGATTTAAAATATGAATCATCAAGTTTTGAATAGATGTTAAAATTTACGGAAAAATCTTTCATATCCTAAACAATTAATAGTAATTTCACTTTTTTTGTACATTTACAAAAAAGAAAAAAATACAAAATGGTAATTTCTTACACATGAACTTGAAGAAAATTATTTATAATATTATTCATATCTACAAAAAAAAATCAACTTGAATCAAAAAAATAATTTCAAAGAACTTTATCGGCTTGATTTGAGTAGAAAAATTTTTCAATTAAGAAATTTTTCTTGGTTCAAATAAATTTTACTTGATTAAGAACATGTAGTACAGTCTAATTTCGGTAATTCAGTTTGGACTAGTGACAACAAATAAATCGTTTATTTGAGAAACTCCATAAGTCATGAGAAAACCCCATATGACTTATGGGGTTTCTCAAATAAACGATTCAAATGTAAATTGAATATATCGGTTTTGCTTATTTGAAACACATATAAAATGCACTGAAGGAGGTTTTTAGACTGACTGTCAATACTCCAAACACTGTTTAAAAAAATTAAACTAGACAATTTACTTTTGGCACGCTCTTGCGGTCTACATGAAAGTATAGAAAATGATATTTTTTTGTTGATAATTAGTTTTATACCCTTACCTAGCTGCACTTTAATAATTATCTCCAAGATTATATTGGTTGTACGTTTATTAGAAATTTCTTTATAGTAAAGTTTGCTTACTTGAATATGTGATGAGTCCTGAGATAAGGGGGAATACCACTGTGAGGTATTTGGAATTTGGGGATCGGATTTTTTTTATTTTATTAAGGGTACATTAAAGATTATTAACCTAAATTTTTATTAAAACATATTTAATTATTACAAAGTTATTAACAATCTCGTAGAGCACTAGAAAAAATTTCCCCCTCCATGGTCGGTTCGATAACTCAAAAACGGATCATCTGAAAACAAAAACCCAAATTGTTTTTTAATTAATAAGGATGTAGTTATCGTCGCTCGTACGGAATTTTGAAAATTTTTATTTTTAAAAAAATGGCGACTAATTTAAAATTTTCTCACTATTCTTACTGTTTTTTTTTTTGTTTTAATCCGGCTAAAAAAATCTTTAAAATAAAAATTTTTTAAATTCCGTACATGCGACGATAACTACATCCTTACTGGTTAAAAAGTAATTAGGGTTTTTATTTTCAGATGATCCGTTTTTGAGTTATCGAACCGACCATGGAGGGGGAAATTTTTTCTAGTGCTCTATGAGATTGTTAATAATTTTATAATAATTAAATATTTTTTAATAAAAATATAGGGCAATAATCTTTAATGTACCCTTAATAAAATAAAAAAAATCCGATCCCCAAATTCCTTCATTTGCCCTGTCAAAAAAATTCCTGAAAATCACCTCTTTTTTTCGATCGTCACAGTGGTGTTCCTCCATAAGGCAGTTTTACGCGCGAGCACTACCTATTTATTTATTATTTTTTTATTTTTTTTTCAATGATTAAATTTAAAATAAAATGAATCAATTTGCGAAGGACTATTATTTACATATTCCTGTCAAGTTTCATGATTTTTTATTCAATAATTATTTGGTCGAAAAATGTCTCAGTATTTTGTTCAAAATTTAAATATTCCCTGTCCTATATGTTCTTAAATAATTTTTCGTCTCGATTCAAATCAATGAAACTTCAAAATTATTTTGTGATGGGTTCAAGAATTTTTCTATGGATTAAAATAATTTTTTTTTTCAGTGTAGGTGTCTCGACATCCAGAAAATTAATTAGTACTGTGCTTAAATTTCAAAAATGAATTTCCAAATTTCCTAGGTTGTTTTCAAGTAGTTCTGACATCTTTATAAAAAAAGTAATATTTTTTTTAAAGTAAAGTATTTGGGGGTAATAAGGCCTAGTTTAAATATATTTATAATGAAATAAAAAAAAAAATATCTGTAAATTTTGATGTTGATAATTACTTAAAGACATTTTTCATAAAAAATAATAAAAAAGGGGTTATTTTTACTTTGAAACATAAACAAAATTTAGTATTTGAGATCAATGGTTATGTTAATTAAGATTAAGCTACAAATTCAACCCTCAAGCTCAGGAAAAAACAAAAATTTTTATAGTGTTTACCTATAATTTTCGAAATTTTCTGATATGATCTGGTATGAAAATTGGCCACATCAAACCTGATTAGATCATAGATGCCCATATATAATTTTTCAAATGAAATTAGTGTGAAAAATCTTCGACAGAGCGCACATGATCGCTGTATTGTCTTGCTTCAAGAGGGTTAAGCTTGAGGTGATAAGCTCTATTACAAAATCCACTTTTTAACGAAACTCCTAACGGTTTTTTCCAACTTTTCCCCACACTTTAAAAAGCACTACGTACATATAAAGTGCTATTCATTTACAACTATCAAAGATTCAAATTTGTGTCAGCTTAAGAGCAGGGAACAAAATCAAAATGTTAGTTACATCAATAAATATCTTTGAAACTGAAACTGATTTTTTAACTATCTTAACACGGAAAAAAGTGACTTTAAAATCTCATCAGGTGGTACAAAAATTGTATCACCTGTGAAGTCTACAGAGGTGATCCTGAATTTACATCACCCGATGATAAAATTTTTGTATCTAATGTATTTTAAATGGGACTAACTTGATGGTGATATACGTATCCTCAAACCTTGAAATAAATTTTTCAAGATAATATTCTTTTAGCATTGAACATACAAAATCATCGGCCATGTTATTTTCACGTTTTTTTATAACAAATTCTTAATAAATAAAAAAATACATACGACACAAAACATCAACAATAAATATAACCTATACAATATTCAGGTGCATGCGTGTAAGGCACGCATAATTTACTTCACTGTAATGTAAAATCTACATCACGGTGATACAATATTTTTATCACCTCAATCCAAAACTAACACCACTCATACAATTGGATTTTTACATCACTTGTGGTGCAATTTTTAAATCATCTTTGTTTTTCGTAAAGAAGCTTATCTGATATTTATAGTTAGTTTCATTAACTACTAATCTAATTTCAGGTTAATACACGGAAAGAAAAATATGGGAACTATTCCCATAATTTTATGGGAACAGTTCCCAGGCAATTATAGGAACTGTTCCCATGAATTATGGGAACTGTTCCCATAATTATAGGAAATTTTCCCAGAATTATGGGAAAATTTCCCATAATGATGGTAATGGTTTCCATAATGGTACAGGAATGGTTTCTATAATTATAGGAATGATTCCTATACAATTATAGGAACCATTCTCATAATATTATAGGAAATATTCCCATAATGATATAGTAATGGTTCCTATATCATTATGGGAACTATTCCCATAATGGTATAGGAAGGATTCCTAGAATATTATAGGAATCATTCCTATACCATTATGGGAATCATTTTCAAAATAAAATTAAGATAAAATCTTCGTGCGGAGTGAGTTCGAAATGATTCCTACTATATATACACGGAAAAAAAAAATTGGGGCAGCCACATGATTTTCATGTTGTAGGCAATAATCGTTCAAACAACAATAACAATTAAATAATAATAATCATAATAATAATCTATATTATTAAAAGAATAAAGAAAATTTTGTGGCCAGTGTATTTATGTGATAAAATGGGTTTTTGCTTGGAGTTGTGCCTTTTCAAGGTTTCATATCATTTATATATATATATAAAATATATGAAAAATTGATGTGGGTACTCAAATGAAAGGTCTCGATGAGTGTAACATCAATATGAGGTTATATCTTTAAAAATACTAATAGTTCACAAGATACAAGGTCATTTCTCAATTATATGTTTAGAGATAGATCATTTTCGAATGCAACCTAAATACTTATCATCACAAATTGACTATCAACGAGAATGATATGAAACCTTGAAAAGGCACAAATTCAAGTCAAGTCCTTTGCAATGACACTTAATTTCCCTAAAAAATCGATTTCATCATGTGACTATCCAGGAGACAAAATTGTTCTTATTCTCTTAATAATATAAATTATTATTATTATTATTATTTAACCATTATTGTTGTTTTAACTATTATTATCTGTCACATGAAAATCATGTTGCTGTCATATGAAAGTCATGTATCTTCCACAGGAATGTATCATGCGGCAGCCCCAATTTTTTTTTTTCCATGTAGGATTTAAACCTTTATGTTGTGGGAACCATTCCTATATTATTATGGGAATGGTTCCCATAAATTATGGAAACCATTCCTATAATAGTATAGGAATGATTCCTATAGCATTATGGGAACCATTCCCATAATATTATAGAAATACTTCCCATAATATTATGGGATTAGTTCCCATAATGATATAGGAATAGTTTCTATAATAGTATAGAAATAGTTCCCATAATTTTCTTTCCGTGTACCTGTAAACTGACGTAGACTTCAATAGACATAAGGAATTTATTGTTTATTTTCATAAATGACCATATCAACCCACAAAAAGTCATATATGACTTTAATATATTAAGCTAGATTAAAACATATCATAAAATTTTCTAATAAGCTCTAATTGTTACAATTTTTTAAAATGTTTTATTCTACGTTTGTTCAGTAATTTTAAACATAAAAGCTTATTAGTTACACTGGATAATTTTTATATTATAAATTATAACAAACTTCCCTTAGCTAGACATTATCCGCCGGTACCTTAGTTATTTAAGTGAAGCATTTAATTACATTTATACCATCTTAAATTAAAAAAAGGCCATTCGGCAGCCGAAATGGAAGTAGATTTCATAATGAATAATAACAATACTACTAGGGTTGTATACGAAAAAAAAAAAATAAATTTATGTTTGATTAAACAACAATGACGTCAAAACGAATGCGAAAGTAAAATTTCATTAAATCTGTCTGAGAAAGTAGGTGATTTTTGGCCTAGACTGATAATGAGGTACACAAACTAAAGCTTATTTGATAAGCTTTCAGATGCGATTTATAGAATTTTAATAAGATATCGCGTTCAATTGTAATTGCACGGAAATACGGTAAAAGTGAAAATTTTTGCGATTTTTGAAAATTTTTGAATTGCTATTATTTCTAAACTATTTAATTTGGAGAAATAAATAAGTACACAAATTAAAGCTTATTAAATAAGCTTTAAAATGCAATTTACAGAAATCCGATAGGATGTCGCGTTCCATTGTTATTGCACGGAAATAAGGTAAAAGTGAAAATTTTTTGCGATTTTGAAAATTTTAGAATTGCTCTCATTTCTAAACTAGTCGACAGATTTAGCTCATCTTAGTACTTAACCTCGGAAATCGTCCTAAGAATAAGTATGTTACGTTTTATTGAGATCCGTATAGAATTACGGGAGTTAGAGAAGAGACAATGCCGATTATATCGTATATATACATACATATATAAACTTTTGAACCATATGCATTTTCTGAATCCGCTTGACGAGCTGAGTCGAAATATAGCAAAATTTTTCAAAAGTTCCGTCATGCATGAGGACCAATGCAATAGTTAGATTTCTATGAAATCTACTAAAAATAAGGAACCTAGTCAAGTATCAAAGCACTGCAAGTAATAATAATAATAATAATAATAATAATAGTAATTTAATGCTAAAATTCCAGAACTTTCGAATGATAGAAGCGAAAACATAGAACATGTAATTGCAGACACGGGAAGACTAGACAAGATGGTACGAATTAAAAATGACAAGTGTGCAATTTCTATAATCACGTAGATACGAATGTGGAATAGGTGAGGTGAGGGTCAAGGTAAAGTACCATGACGACAACCGGGAAAAGAAAGTATGTCAAAAATCCCGTCTTACACTCAAACATTCTTACGAACTTACAATCTTACAGTTTTAAGGTAAGTATAGTACAGGATCTATTTCCTACACGTTTTATTATCCTGTCTTTCTCTTTCTCTTTCTTCCTCATACTTTTTACCTTCGCACACATTGCTTAGTGAGTACTATACGCAGCAGGATAATTGATAGAGTAAGAGAAAGAGAAAGAGAAAGAGTTAAAGTAACCTCTCACCGTCAAATCATGAATCATGAATCGTGAACCACTGTTTTATTCAATATTTAATGTTCAATGCTTAAATGTGACCGTGTGAGACAAGAGTCAAGAGCAAACGGAACCAGTTCCTCAGTGGGTCAACGGCATCCTCGGCAACTTTATACCACCTCCTCCTCCACCACCAACACCGTCGATTACATTACATATGAACGTACCTTACTTATGTGTGTGGTAACATGTTGTAAATGTATTAACCATAAGTTGATAATATTAGCGTGCATGCATGATTAATTTATATGCGAGTCCTTAAATCTGGCTGCATACTGGGTTACATCTGTATTTATGTTTATGTTTATATGTTTACATGTTTATATGAGAGTACGGCAAGTTCATAATTTATTTATGGGTCACGAGTAATTGGTTGATCTTGCAGATCATAAAATTTATTTTTATATTTTACATTTAAGGACTTGGATATTGATTATAATCATAATATTTTAATGGTATTAAAAGAATTTTTTTTTATATCAAACGTATCACTGACGGGAGCACTATTCTGTCCGAAAGTATAGTTACAAAAGAACAGAAATATACCCCGCTAGTAAGTTTACAAGCAAGGATGAATAACATTCCATACTTGCAAAGATCGACTCCGTTGTCCATCTTACGGCTTTAAATAGATCATATTATTGTTAGAAAGAATTTAATTGATCCTAGAATATCATTTTAAAACGTTTTATTATCTTAGATCGAATCAGAAAATTATTAAAGAATTTTTCTACTTAATTCAAGATGATCAAACTCTTCAAAATAATATTTTTAGTTCAAGAATTTTTCTCTTAAACAAATTAATTTTTATATCAGTGTAGACATGTAGATTTTTTTTAACTGTAAAACATACTTTTTTGGTCATTAAAAATTGTACTTATTAAAATTTCAGTCTACTTAATTTTTGCAAATTAACGTAAAAGAATCAAGTGAAATTTATTATGAAATTAATGAATATAATGATAGTAATTCATAAAATCCTGCACATTAATTTAACTTAATAAGCGAATTTAATTATTGTTATTCATAAATGCGGCGACCCATTACCGGAACGGTTTCGTGAGTTGTTTTATTGTATACTTGTGAATACCTATAGATATTCATAACTGGTTATCTAGGCAATGAAAGTACAGACTTTTATTTGTAACCTTGAAGTTATTAATAACTAAATATTTGAACTTGATAAAAATGTATTTGGCAATTTGCCATGTTATGGTGATTTGATTTTTTCTTTCGCTTTAAAATTACATTAAAAATTTTTTTCCTTACATCCTATAAAAAATCAAATAATTTTCAAAAAAATTTTTTTTGCAAAGATAAAATGATTTACATTGAAAGAATTTTTTTTTTTCTACAAAAAAGCTCTAAAAATCCCTAGACTCATTTATGCGCATTTCATTAACAATTTTGGGTCGACATAAAATTTTTGTAATAATAACATAATTAAAATTAAACATACAAAAATAAAATATGCTTTAATATGTTTTATCGAATTTTTTATGCAAAAAAAAAAAAACAAGAACACCATAAAACTAAACAATTGCTAAACACTTCCCACGATTTTCTATTAAAAATTTATAAATATTGATTATAATAATTAGAAAAAATTCCTAAATTAAACTGCAGATGCAGAATATGAATAAAATTATTAATTCATTACAAAATTAATAAAAGTGCATTTAAAATTGAATTAGCTTTTTAAATGTTAGCTAAAAAATAATAATAAAAACCACTAAGTCAAGTTAAAAAAAATTAATATTGAGGTTAACATGCTGCAAAAATAATTTTTTTTTTAATTTTTAATGCAAATAATTAATCGAATAACTAACAAGTGAACCCAAAAAAAAAATTATATTAAAATTGTACAAAAATTAAAAATTTTTTTTAACAACCAAAAAAATTATCAATGGCTTAATTCACAAGCGTTTTTAATTACATGCATTTAGATTTTCATTCATTACAGGTGTGCTTAAAAAAAAATTAACTTTTTGAATGAACAAATAAATTTAATTTTGTGAATAATTATTTTCAATGAAACCATGTACAGCTATCGATCAAAAACCATGCGCTCAAAAAATAATCAATTTAAAAACACTTACTCTTTTTACCCCGTCCTTCGACAAGGCTATCACTGAGGTCATCCAAGCTCCTTCCCGCAGATTCAACCACCCCAAGAATATCGCTGCCCTTGAGGTCAACTTTAATGGAGTGTGTCTTGAGGAACCTTCCCACCCTGTCAAAAATCAGGGTATCTACATCCGTTGAGTCGATAGATCTGAACGAAAAACAACCATCAGCCATCAACTTTAATAAATTAATCGTAAAATGTGACCCTCAAAAACATACCTAGGTGCACCTTCCTCAGCAGTAGAAGTCTTGACCACCGTAATACCTTCCGACAGGGTGATATCCTCTTTGTCCGTGAGCATTTTATCAACAAAATTAAAGAACTTAACTTTGATGCAGTTAACGGCATCATTTTTGCTGCAGTCCGAGTATATCGTTGCCATTAGGTCGTTGTCCCCCGATTTGTTGTCGGCGGGGAGTCCAAGGACCACGACCGCCATAATGGCCCACAATATTGGCACAAATATTCTTCTACCCATTGTTGACGATTAAAAAAAAAATGATAATAAATATCCAAGATATTTATCCACTTGTGTTTGACTTTAACAAACAAACTTATAAATAAATAAATAAATAAATAACAAGCAAGAAGTGTCGAGTGGACAACAGCTCCTTGCTTAAATAAATAAACAACTGAGCGCGGTATGTGACACAGGATAGTGGCGTCGACGTTGTTATGTTGCATCTAAAAGAGGTTTGGTTTGCTTTTATACCAATGCGGACGAGGGGATATTAAATTGTGGTGTGTTGTGTAGTGGTACGATACATACGGGAGTTCACGGGGACTCGCAGACTTACTCTCAAAGATTGCCCCCCACTCGGAGCTGCAGGAGTATCATCATCATCATCATCATTATCATCATCAGGAACAGCAACAGCAACAGTAAAAGAACAAGAACAAGAACAAGATACTGGTATCTTGGCTGCTGCTTCTTTTGTCTTCCGTCCTTCTCTTTCCTTAATATTGCTTTAGCCGCCCCTCCAGCTCCTGCTTCGCCGGGGCTACAATGAGAGTGCAGAAGAGGGATATGGTAAAGAGGATCATCTAGCGACCCGGTCATCCCTACGTCTTTCTCCAGTTCACCTTCACCATTCAGAGAACGGATTAAAGGTGAACGAGATAGGAGAAAGAAGATCGTCTAGAGAGGAAAAGAGAGTCAGCTGATGGTGATTATCAAGGGAACAAAAGATTGTGAAAGGATTACGGTTAATGGCCCTTCAGTTTTAGTGGTTAAGTACCGAATTTTAATTGATAGAATAACAAGATGAGAAAGATTTAAATGGATTCGGCTTTAATTATGCCTGTCCTACGGTCATCATGTCGTGGGACTTCTTTCACTTGGTGCTGACATGTAGCAGACCTACTTTGCGGAACTAGAGGTCAGAGGATGAGAATGTCAAGGAAATTTGTGCGGATAGTTTAAAAAATTTTAATATTGTGAAAATGGAAGGAAAATTTTTATAAATTAAATTTTTATAGTAGAAGGCCTATTAAAAAAAATGAAATTAAATTTTTATTGCGAGTTTATGTTAAGCAGCGCTTAAAGTCAATTTTATTGGTTAATAGATTAAAATTATAATGAAAATTGTAATTTGTAACCTCAATATCACAGTAATTATTTTTAAAAAATTATTCAATTTATATTTTATACGTGCTTCTATTAGACCATGAAATAACAGTCCGTTCAACCCCGCATTTTGCTGCATCATAATAATTACTATGTGTGCTCAAAACTTATTAACAAGCTTTGGTATAGAAATCACTTAGGGTTATTTTAATAATTTTAGTGCAGCATATTTTTTTTAAAGCTTCTAAATTTTTAATTTAATTTGACAGGATAAATAAAAAAATTCTTCCGAAATTGACGTCTAATTATGAGTTAAAAAGAAATTTTAAACTTTACTTTCTCTAAAATGAAGCTATCAACTTTTTTAAATTTAATTTTTCTAACAAACTAATTATATAAAAAGCGGCAATAATTTTTGATTTGTTTTTTTTTTTTTTTTTTTTTTTTTAAAGTACATCATTAAGTTTTTTTCTTCTGAATTTTTCGAAAAAAATTCCGATTTCATAAAACGGTTACTAGTTTAAAGATAAAAAAATTTCAATTAGAGAATATTAAAAAAAATTATCGAAAATTTGATCTCAATAATAAGCCGATTATTAATCAATTTCATATTCCAAATATTAATTTGTGGCACCCCTGAATTTCGGTTACAATCACTAGAACAAATTTTATTCAATCTATCTTGTCAGAATCATAATAAATCTTTTTTTTAAACTTAAGACTATTGTTTTTGAAAAAATATCCAAATTTTTTTTTAGAAAAAATATTGAAAATTGAGAAATAAAATTTTTAATATCTTTTATTGTTATCTTCAACCTCTTCGATTCAAAAAAAAAAAAACTTTATCAAATTTCACATAAAAAAAAAAAATTTTTTGAAATACCACCGAAGATGGGATTCAAATAATTTCGAATTCAAAAAAAATTTTTTTTTTCTTGTGACTACAATCGTTGATTTCAATGATGTCATAATAAATAATTTAACATATTTCCTGTGTAATTTATAATAAGCGCAAAACATACTTGAATTGTAATTTTAACTTGAATTATATATGCATATCAGAGCATATCGAAAATCATGGACATATCAGTAAATTTTATCTCTGAGCTAGCATATTTCGTAAAATATTATCTTGAATAAACAATAAATAATATTCCAATAGATTAAAACAATGCATTTAATAAACGCATCACTTGTTAGGTATTTGTTTACTAATTTATTTACATTGTGCAAAGTAATTTATGGATGCATTGACTGTACTGAAACACTTTTTTCCGACTAGACATTTAAATGCAGATTTATGGGTCTCGAGTCTCGATTTGTGTTGAATCACTAGATTTCTTTGTCGGCTTACTTAACTTTCTAGCGGGTTGTGCAAAAACCATCTATCGGCAGACCACCCAAATCAATGAAGCGATACGAAATAATCTGACGAATGTCGCTTTACATTACCTAATATGATTACTGATTATTATTTTATTACCATACAACAAAATCAAACAAAAAGTAAGTTGAATTAGTGCACTGTTGCAGGTGGGTAACAGAACAGTTATCTTTAATGCCACAGGCCGTATAAAAATGAAAAACATTAATGATATTTTAATGATGTGTAAGTTATATAAAGTACTATAGTATTAATCTCATATTTCTTTGATCACAACTAACAATTTTCTTGACTGGAAAAAAAGTTACCCGTTATATTATAACTTAAATGTTAACACGATAAAAATGATTGAGTCTTTAATAATTCATTGTTTACACGATTTAGTTGATAAAAAAAAGTAATTACGATAATAACAAACCGGACACTTAGCTGACTGATATAATCGAGTTTAAAAACCTTCAAATCATTTTAACATGCCTGGTGATGGACCGTTAATCTTCGTTATTAATTAACAAACTAGTACTATTATTTTAATTATTATATTTATAAAATATTTTCGTGGTTGCTGGCAGTGGTGGATGTATCCCCGATTTCTGGGTTATGAAGTCGATTTCACATACTGAAATCATCACCGATCGATGAATCCAGTTGTAAAGAAAGCGCACAATTTTCAGGTGACCGATTTTTCAGTGACCTCGGTGGAGAAACAATTGACTTCATTTTTGTATGATTTTCAGTTTCAATTTCAATTATTTATTAGAGAGCGGAAGGTACATATATTCTTTAACGTGTATTGGGAGGGAATTCGTTTAAGGAAAATGCAAGTTGTCTACACTGGAAAATAAAATAAAAATACAAGAACAAAATCATTTTAAAGAGAACCAGTTGTCTTGACTCAAGAATTTTTCTTATTGAAAATAAATTTCTTAGCTTGAAAAATTTTACATGATTAAAAAAAATGGTCTCCAAGACTAACAACAATTTCATTTTTCTTTAAGAATTTCTATATTCTTGGCTTAAGAATAAGTTTCTTCATTCAAAATACAAAATAAAATATTTTACTTGAACCTATTCTGAAAAATATTATAGACATATTTTTGATGAAATAGAAAATAAGAACAATTCGAGAATTATTTTTAATTTTGAAGCAAGTGGGTGATATCTTAAATCAATGTTAGCTTGAATTTCAATCTTCGAGAAAAAAATTATGTGAATGTATTGAATCTAGTTAAAAGATAATACAGCTTTTGACTGAATTGGTAAAAATTTTTGATGAAGAATTTTTCCTATTTGTTTTGTTTTCTTGATATTGTTAATAAATTTCTTGAATTCATTTGAACTGAATGTTCTGAAACAAAAGTGAAATTTCTAATAGAATATTTTTCTTGAATCAAGTAAATTGTTTTTTTTCCAGTTTACGATTTCTATAAAGAAATTTTTTTTATCTAAATGGATTATTTTAACAAATTTTCAAGCCGAAAAATCCTTATTTTTAACTTCCCGCTAAGAAAATCGAAGATTTTCAAAAATCGGGAAGTTATTGTTTTCACCCCGTTTTGCAAAAATCGAGTTTTCATCAGATCTCAACGTTTGAAGGTCACAGGAAGCTTCCCTGACTATCCCGGCGAGGTTGTCACGGTGTCTGTATGTATGTGTGTGTGTGTGTGTGTGTGTGTGTGTGTGTGTGTGTGTGTGTGTGTGTGTGTGTGTGTGTGTGTGTGTGTGTGTGAAAGTATGTGAACCGCTTATAACTTTTGAACGGCTTGACCGATTTCATCGCGGTTGGTGCCATTCGAAAGGGCTTGACCAAACTTAGATTTTAAAAACTATTTGGACCAATTCAGATCAATAGATTTTGAGAAATCTTAAAAAAACTGAAAAAAAAATTTTTTTCAAATATGGTTTTTTTGGAATAACTTTTAAACGGCTTAAAGGTTCAATTCCAAAAACTAATCAGCTCTTAACCTCAAAAAACCACGTCGATCGCTA
The DNA here is from genome assembly GCF_020080835.1 of Cotesia glomerata. Classification (NCBI taxonomy): domain Eukaryota; kingdom Metazoa; phylum Arthropoda; class Insecta; order Hymenoptera; family Braconidae; genus Cotesia; species Cotesia glomerata. Next base: position 11,154,804 of record NC_058166.1, on the reverse strand, counting down.
CCAGTCCAATCAAAATCGGTTGATTCGTTCGAGAGATATCGTGAACGAAAGAAAACCGAAAAAAGTGTTTTTTCGGAATAACTCCAAAATTCCTAGCGCAATCAATTCAAAATTTGAAATTCTTTGTGAGGCTTAAAAAACTGCATCGAATGCTTCTAACCGCATAAAAATCGGTTTATTCATTCAAAAGTTATTGCGGTTTAAAAATTAAAAAAATAGTGTCTTATCAAATCTCTATCAGACTTTTGAGCCCGAAGAGCTTTAAAGCATAGGAAAGTAATCTCTTTGAGCTCGGAGAGCTCAAAATAACCCATAAATTGTATTTTTGAGCTCCAAGAGCTCAAAAACGTCATTGGTGTAATTTTAAGCGCCTAAGTATGGAATTAGCGGGAAGTTGCAGGGATGGACTTCAGGGTCAACCGTTTTCCTAATTTTTTTTAAACTTATACCATGCAAATTATAAAATTTAATCAGATATATCGAGATCTGAAATATCAATTGAAAAAAATCTTTTACAAAAAAGAAAAAAAATTTTCATATTCTTAACCATGGTTTATGACTGCAATTATATTCTAGAAAAATATTCCATTTCACAAGTTTTTTTGAGGCGTTCAAATTTTTTTTTTTTACCAAGATTTCTGTGTTTCTTTCAAATTTTTTAAAAATTTTCATCTATAAGGTAAAAGCCCCAATATATGATCATGTACCAGTATATGATCACTCCATGTATTTGTATACCTATATTTGTGAATATAGATACACAAATACATGGAGTGATCACATACTGGTACGTGATCATCTATTGGGGCTTTTACCTTAATATCAAAATATTTCTCAATTTCCGGTTTAGCACATCTACGTGCATTCGATCATCGGTGACAATAATCTTGATCTTGACAAAAATAGCAGAGCCCTTAAAAAATATATATTGTCTGAATCAAAAAAATGAATGCCGAGTGAAGCAACTGGGCCAGTTGGGCATTTATAACTAGGTCGGGGCCATTTTGCTTCCGATATATTTCTTCTTCGTCATGATCATAACCATAATCTTGATGACTTCGTCTTACTCGTACTACTGGAGGTTCAGAATACCTTCACAACTAAAGTAAACATTCACATTTAGTATATCAGTGAGTGAATCCTCGCGACCGAGATCCCGAGACCTCCGACCGTGTGAGCTTGAGAAAATGTTCATGTCGCTTTGGGCAAATCTCTACGTAGTATTATATTTACTTAGCTGCATTTCGTATACGCTACGCTGCATTGCATGCCTCAAGAAATCCAACGCAATGCTCCAATGTAATGAGAGCCTTTGACTTGTAAACTGACACATCACCTATTTTGCCTACTTGTAATTTATTTTATTTAAACTGCTTTACGTACTACTTGCTGCCATCTTTATTTGATTGGCCGTTGACAACTATTGATTGTATAGTTCAAGCAGTTTATCATAATTAACAGGTTACAAATATGAAAATTAATTACCATAGTAATGGATAGAACGAGTCATCATTTGATGGTGATAATGATAATATTCATTAATCATGACATTAGGGACGGTGTTAATCGTTGTAATTATTATTAATTACATATTGTCTGGACATAATGGTGTTGATCATAATGATGATGTGAGCTAAAGTCTGAAGATTATGTTGAGATCATGTAGATTAGTAGATCTCAGCTGAATCACAGGAAAATAACGGTCTATTATTCCACTAATGTGATGTTAGTGAACACCATTGTCTTACTTCGAATTTATTCTTGGCTTTGGGAATATTTTTATTGCTGTCTTTTGTTATTTGCATAAACACGCGGATGTCAACTTTATTGGATAACAGTGTAATACTTTTGAAGGGTTATATGCACTTACACTAAAAAAAAAAAATAACTTGATTCAAGAGAAAAATCCTTGAACTAAGAAAATCATTGTAAAGGGATTTATCGTCTTGATTTAAGGGGACTCGGTGGTATAGCGGCCTAAAATTTAAGCTATTTTAAAAATTTTATTTCTAAATGAAGGTAATTACTAATGTTTTCAAATTTTTTTTACACTTATTCTATTACTTATCAACTACACAAAAATGAAAATTAAGACGAAAAAAAATTTTTTTTTTAAATTAGAAAAATGGCGCTGAAGTTCCCCTCTCAAAAAAAATAGACATCACTGTTAGGTGGTGAATGATTTCTCCTCCTGAAAAACTCGCAAAATCGTCTAAAAATTAAATTTCATAATAAATTTGAAAATCAAATTTGAAAAATCAGCTCTGGGTATTTTTTTTTTTCGATGTCTTAAAAGAGTCTTAAAATAGTCTCGGTTTGTGTCACATATAAGATCTCAAACTAACGACTTTTTTAAGACTCTTTTAAGACGATTTTTTATTTATACGGGTGATTATGTGTATAACTGCGTTGCATTGAATGTAAATAGAATGTTTGTATTAAGTTTTGACCATTCTTTTCACAAATATATCTAGGTGATACGAAGCTCACTAAGTCTTCTAGTTCTTTATAAAAATATGAACGACTTAGAGAGTTATTGATTTTTCGATCAATTTTTAAAATGAAATTAATAATATTTTTTATAAATTAGAGACTGGTCAGCTCAGCTGTTTTCGACAAATCTTGTTTACCGTCGTTGAAAAAAAAAATTTCGAGAAGGAAACATTCAAAGTTTTTGGCCTCAGTCCTATCAAAATGTAACATGCTTTAAGACAGCTTTACAAATGTGCGTATAGTTCTAATGATACTTGTCTTTTCGTAAATAAATTTTCGGAGAATACATATATACTTAGATGAATGTACATTATGAAAATAATATTTGACAAATATTACACTTCTAAAATATCTGAGTGCGGACCATCCTTTTCATTGAAGAAAAATGTATTAATTTTGAAAAATTTCAAGAAGTGTGAATGTTATAAAGTTCAGTAATTGTAATTGCCCAGTAGTCACTTAAATTTAGACTTTATACAGCCTATTACACGAAAGTCTCTTTGCTTTTTATAATCGATAAACAATGCGTTTCCCTTCGTTCAAGAATATTTTTTTTTCACACCCGCTTACACCGAGCAAAGTCCCCAAGAGCTTATGTATGCAAGTTTGCAAACACGCAAAGCACTTGAATATGAATACGCAGCTGCGGAAAAAAATACGTGGTATCCTGACAAGTGAACACGTATCCTTAATGATTAGCAATGCATATCATCGAAACAACTACTCGATGCGTCAGTCATAAGGGATAATTCCTAGAGAGCAAACGTTATGGAAAATATCAAATTCTGTCCCGAGTCAAAATTCGAGTTCCGTTTTGACCGTAAAAATGTGCCAACTCTTTGAAGTCTAATATTACGCTGAAAATCGAGTCTGTTTTGACCGTACAAGACGGTATCGGAGAATAAGTACGATTAAAACAGGCGTACGCAGTTCCAGGAGTATAATATTATCATTATAAATATTATTACTATATTTGTCATCTTGTTGATTATTATTATTTCTCTTGCCATCTTGTAGTTCTTAGGCGCGAAAATTCAAATTAATAAAAAACATGAAAAGTTGACATTTAAAAATTAAAAATTAAATCATAATAATAATAATAATCTCAGAGAAGGGTTTTTTTTTCAAAAATTTGAATTTTGGAAAAAAAATATTATTCTTTTCTAAATTCAGCTTAGTTCACATATTTTCACTGCAAAAAGTTTTAAAATATATAAGAATCGGAGGTAATTGTTTAATTTCACGTTTTTTAAAAGTAATTAATTTTTTGATATTTTTTCATAGTTTTTTTTTAATCCAACAATTGACGTTATTCATATTTTTTTTTATTCTAAAATTGAAATTTTTCAAAAAATTAAAAAAAAATTTTCTATTTTAGATTTACTCTGATAAAAAAAAAATATTTTACAAGTAGAAAAAAAAAAATGTTTTAAATTATCAATTTTTTGATATTTTGCTAAAACTTTTTTTTAACCCAAAATTTGAAATTTTTCATAATTTGATTTTAGTTAAAAAATTGACATGTTTCATAATTTTTCTTATCCCAAAATTAACATTTTTGAAAAATTTTTCTATTTTAGATTTATTCTAAAAAAAAAAAAATATATCTATTAAGTAGAAAATAATCTAATCATGTCGATTTCACACCCCGTGAAAATAAGCAATTACCGAATCTTACAATTTAAAATAGAAGTATAAGATAAGTAATTGTGAATGGGAAACTAAATTTCAATTTTGAATGTCTATAAATATAATTATTATTATTCATTTAATTTCTCCGTAAAGTTCTTTATCAGATTCCACTCAGAACTTAGTCATTTCAAGACGCATCATTTAAAAAGTTTATGAGACTACTGAGATTCGCCTTGTACCAATCGGCCGTGTAGCGATACAGGTAGCGCGTAAGTCTTGGCGAGCGATAGGTTCCGAGTTCGGTTCTCGGTTAGGGCAAAGCGATTTTTATTTACTTTTTTATTTACTCCTATCTCCTTACTCCTTAATCTGTACAAACTGGACAATAAATAACCCCTGTTCATAAAAAAAAACTCCCAAATTTGGGAAATCATTCATTTTTGTTTTTTTTTATTACAAAATTAATTTATATATTTTTTTGTGTTCATAAACGATTTTGATAGTAGTAATTGTAATAATTGTTAATTACAAATTTTTAAGTTAATGACAATTTTTATTAATTACTACTACTTATTTTTTATAACAATAATAATTATTATTCATAATAATAATTATTATTATTGCAGTGATTAAAAAAAAAAAAAAAATAAATAAATGGGATTTCAGTTGGATTTGAACCCGGACCCCTAAGAATTTTAAAATTTAATTTAATATTTATTATTATTATTATCATTATTTCAAGCCTGGTTTGACCGTAATCGTGGTAGAATGGGACAAAACTCCACCAGTTACGGTGAAACCAGGCTCAGTTTAAATGAGCTATCAATACAGCGCCAAGTCTGTTTTAACCGTAAAATTGAGATGGGAAAAAATTACGGTTAAAACGGAACTCGAATTTCGACTCGGGGTGTGACAACTATTATGTTATGTTTGTTTATTTGTAGTGTGGTCCACTGCAATGAAAAGATTAGTGTCTCAAGAAATGTTCCTCCAGATTTACATATTCATACGGTAATTTATTTTAAGTAATTAATAAAAATAGTAATTTTTTATCGATTTTTTTTTTTAAACAGAAGCAGTTGCTCGAAATGTGCTTTGCGGATGATTTGAAGCCAGTGGCTGTTACTATCGATCTGATTGATGTCGTGTATGAAATCTTAAGAAACGAAACTGCTGAACCATCGATAATTGTTATAGATAATCACTTTTTATCGAAAGCCATCAAGGAATACTATCCACGGCATCCATCTTTTCTTCTATCTGGTGAATCGTTCAATGCACTGGTGAAAATTTTTCGTGAGATAAAATCAGCGAAAATTTGGAACCCAAAGTCGCTGTTCGTCATTGTTGGAACACACTTTCAGGATTCGATAGCCGTGTTAAAGTTATTATGGAGGATAGAAGCTATTTCATCATTTTTCGTTTGTCAATATGAGATCAACAACAAAACGCTGATCCTTACCTTTAACCCTTTTTCACATTACGCTCCAGAGCCTTGGCAACAGGTGGAAATTGATGATGATTCAAAAGATAGATGGACGATCTTCGATCAATTTTTCGTGAATAGTTTAGGATATTTACATTTTTTTGAGGTTTTAATTTAACATCTTTACCTTTCATTTAACATCTTTCGATTTACCTTTCTATTTGTATGCGCAGATGCAGAGATTTGTGAGAGCATCAAGTTCGACAAGTCAGTACGGTTGGACAGATTTCCAATAAAAAGTCAACACTTTAATTTTCTAAGAAATTATGTTTTAATCGGTAAGCTCCCAAATTTTAAACATTGGCCATCAGTTTATAAAGATTTGTTTGAAACTTTGCATTCCGTAACAGACAGTACACCAGAATCGTATATAAGTGATGATATATATGATCGATCAATAGAACCTGGTAAAAATGATTTGAGTGCACGCTCTATCCCGTTGAAATTTATCCCCGTAGAGTATACTGATGTTATGGCTTTTTACGATCAAGAAGGTTACGTGATTTTAACGCGAAAACTAATTACCGTTCCGGTAATTGATGAAATCGTAGATGATTATTTTAATATTTGGACAGCTACTATGTCGGGTTTCATTTTGACGATGATTCTAGTTGTTATTTATGTAAATAACCATCATCATCTCTGCGAGACGCTCTCAGATATGTTGTCGTTGATGTTAGACATGGATTTAATGGTCCCGATCAACCTACTATCAATGCAACTATCCTTTTTTTTTGCAACTGTGTTTATGTTGATTTTTAATCCCGCGTTGCAGGGTCATTTGTCATCTGCTCTCGCGGAGCCGGCACATCAACAAGTCGATACCCTAGAACAGTTGCGCGAAAACGAATTTCATGTACACTATGATTATATAATTGATGAAGAAATAATAATGACAAGACTATGGTCGAATACTTCGGATAAGAAATATTTACACCTATGTGTAATATAGAGGAGGAGTTTGATTATCTTGATTGCGAACGAATTCTTTTAAAAAATGCCTCAACTGCTTGTGTTATAAATTCTTTTTATCTTAATCTTGAAAAAATTCATCTTGAAAAATACATTTATCTAAATACTCGTATTTTAACGACTATGAAGTATTCTTAAGCAGAAAAAAATGGCCACTCAAAGATAAATTCGATAAAGTTACGATGAATTTTGTCGAGACCGGGCACGCGGATTATCACCGAAAAAAATCTCTTTTCAAGCGAATGTTACAGAAAAAGGAGATAATTGATAGAATCAAAGCAGCAGAACAATATGAACAATTAGACTTCGGGTATTTCGAATATGACTATCTTATAATCCCTTTAAGGTCTTTTTGGACAATCCTGGTGCTGATTATTGAAATAATGATCAAGAAATTCCAGACTTGGAACGAAAAACGACGCCAAAAATCAAAGTCCCAAAAATCGCAAGTTCGCCGGCGGATTGCAGACTTAATTAGACGAATGGCTAGCTGCTGTCGTTCACGCAGGACGCCGTGTAAAAATCACGTGAAATGTATGTCACTCCATTAATTTATTGATTGAACTCAGTAATTACTCTTACAAGTATCGGTGGGATAATTTACTATGAATCTTCAAATTCAACGAATGAATTATTTTTTAATTAGAAATCTTTGATGTCGTTTCCTTTGTTTATAGTCAAATAACTCTTAACTCTCGCGACTTTGATAAACGCCTTTAAGTGTGTGACTTTATCAAATAAATAAAGTCGAAAATTGAATTAATTAATTTTGCGTGAAATTTAAACAAATATACATTTAGATGAAAAATTTTATACTTAAAAATTATAAATAATTTTTTTTTTATTAATACACCGAAAAAAGCAAAATTGAAAATTTACAGTATAAAATGTAAAATCGGCCCCGTCGTAATCTAAACTAGAAAAATTACAGATTGAAATAACATTCTTCTAAATTCATATATATATATTAGGGTGTGCCAAAATGTAACTCCCGTGGAGAACCTTTTAAAATTGGAATTTTTAGTTCCGCTTTTAACAGGGGCTGCGTTTGGGCATTTCCTGATATATATGACAGCGCTCCAGGCCTTTTTCACTCACATTCCACATCCTTATACACTTCCAATAAGTTAGTAATTTTTTTTCTACACTAGAAATTCTCTAGAAATTATTCACATGGCAAAACAACGTTTGCCGGGTCAGCTAGTATATATATATATATATATATATATATATATATGCTATATATATATACATATATATATATATATATATATATGCTATATATATATATATATGGGGTATTCCATGCCAAATCGACCACTTTTGAACCTTACCCCTTTAGATTTCGCTGAAAATTTTTACCTTTTTCTACTCGATGAAAGACGTTTTCAGAATTTTTCAAATTTTTTATCCAACCCAAAAAGTTATGAAGCTTTCAAAAAAAATGGCTCTTTTATTTTCAAATAGCCATAACTCTCTCAAAAATTGACCTTTCGGGACGTTTTTTTCAAAATTTTTGTTTTAATTGAATTTTTCGAAAAATAAATAAAAAATTTAACATGATCGCTTCTATGAAATAATCGCGTTTTTTTGTATAAAATCGTTATTTTTCGAAGTTCGTCATTCTCAATTTTTTTTTTTTTTTTTCAAAAAAAACTTCAATCAATTCTACAATTATCCCCGTGTATCCCAGAGTGGGCCGATTTTTTTCTATTTTTTATTTAGTTGAAAAAAAAATTTTCAACATTTTAAAATGCAGAAATTTTTTTTTTTCATAAATATTATTTATATAACATAATTAATGTAATTATATGATTTTAAGGTATTATATTCTCTATATATTGTCCAAATTTACCATTATAATTACTAGGATTAATGATTGATGCAGTTAACATTTAATGACTCAAAAATAATGCAACAAATTATTTATTAATTTCTTCTTTGGCGTTTAAATATTTTACAAATTCTGTATTCATTCGAGTTAGAAAAGTTTTTAACGCACAAACAACCATTTTGTCGGGAATTACACAGTGTAGTTGTTGAGTTCCTACAATTGGTTTTGTTTTCAAAAATCGTTCATTTAAATCATCAACTGCTGTATTATAATCCTCTTCTGGTGAAAAGTTGACGATAATATTTGGCAAGTTGTCCGAATCAGAAGTCCATTCAAAAAGTCCTACAGGTGTCGTTATTTGTTTATCAACCGCGAGTTGGAGACTTGCTCTTGCTGCAAGTCGTTTGAGGATACCACCAATACCATCACACGGGCCTTTGCCATGGGCAGTCGCAAAAAAATGCCATTCAGCAGGAATATCAAAATCATCTTCATGATAATATAAATTCACAAAGTTTTTAAAGTTTTTAAATTGTTGAGGAGCCCCATCAGAAAAATAATAAATCTTGTTACAACGTTCAGGAAGACTTTTTACATAATCAGTAATTATTTTGATGAAAACATGAACAGCAACAGCATCGTGATTTTTACACCGGCTGCGTTGTTTACTTGATGCCATTATGTGGAGATCAAATTATCTCAATAAATGTAGATTGGTACAATCAAAATAATAAACACCCTCAAAAAGAATAGATCAGGAAAATGTTCATAAACTAGAGATTTTTTTTACTTAACAAACGTAATGGCAAAAATATTTTATTCAACTCTATGAAGCACAAAAGATTTATAGGTTATGTTTTAGATCTCAATATAAAAGAGCCGTATATATTTTATAAATTAGAACATACTCTAGTAAACTGGCTGTAGGTAAGTCTGTAATTATCATGCCCTAGGTTATCGATCGTATTGACGTATTAAAATTTGAATCTTAATCGTTGTAATGGTAAATTTGGACAATATATAGAGAATATAATACCTTAAAATCATATAATTACATTAATTATGTTATATAAATAATATTTATGAAAAAAAAAATTTCTGCATTTTTAAAATGTTGAAAATTTTTTTTTCAACTAAATAAAAAAAATAGAAAAAAAAATCGGCCCACTCTGGGATACACGGGGATAATTGTAGAATTGATTGAAGTTTTTTTTGAAAAAAAAAAAAAAAATTGAGAATGACGAACTTCGAAAAATAACGATTTTATACAAAAAAACGCGATTATTTCATAGAAGCGATCATGTTAAATTTTTTTTATTTATTTTTTCAAAAAATTCAATTAAAAACAAAAATTTTGAAAAAAAAAAACGTCCCGAAAGGTCAATTTTTGAGAGAGTTATGGCTATTTGAAAAAAAAGAGCCATTTTTTGAAAAGCTTCATAACTTTTTTGGGTTGGATAAAAAATTTGAAAAAATTCTGAAAAACGTCTTTCATCGAGTAGAAAAAGGTAAAAATTTTCAGCGAAATCTAAAGGGGTAAGGTTCAAAAGTGGTCGATTTGGCATGGAATACCCCATATATATATATATATATATATATATATATATATATATATATATATATATATATATATATATATATATATATATATATATATATATATATATATATATATATATATTAGGGTGTCCGTTATTTCCCAAGTTAAATTTTTTTTCGCGATCGCCCCCTGGATTTTTAGTTCTTGACCTAAAAAAAAATATCTTACCCAAATAAGCTCTTAATTACCAAATTGAACCGTGCCGAAGTCGAGTTACATTTCCAATTTAAATAACATGGGAATTTGGAACTTTTTGCAATTATTTTTTTTTCTTCACAAAAAATGTCACCACGATTATGATCAGTGCATATTCTGATGAGAAATTGAATGCTCTACAAAAAAGTTCTCTTATAATTTTTCAATAAAATCATTCCTTTAGAAGTTATTTGTGGTTAAAGTTGTGTTTATAGTTATTATCATAGTTTTGCAGTCTTGTTATAAAGCTTTTTGTCTTATAATCATTTATTTTATCTATAAATGTTCCAAAAATTTTATCAAAATGATTAATAGTTACAGTAACGTTAACAATACGATGTATTGAATACATTTTTAATAATATTGCCGCTTATTTGTATTTTTTCTGTCTCTATTCACATTTATTTGTTAAGCAATTTTTAGTCGCATTATGATAAGTATTCATGAATTTGTTTGTTTTTGTTTTCATGAATAATTTGCACTAAATATTGTTTTTGTTCTTTTTTATGCGTTAAATTGTTGATGTATTTTTGAGTTCATCGAAGCGCTCTTTCGGCTACATCGTTAACAATTGTAGATTATTAACAATGCCTAATCCTTCCAAACAATCATTATTGGTGGCTCATGTCTCAAAGTTAATCTCTAGCAATTTTTTATTTATGTTGAATAAAAAAAAAAAATTTTCATCGAATTTGAATTAATAAAAATTAATTTATTTAAGAAAGAAATCAATATCTTTTTTTTTTGAATTGATAATTTCATTATCTGCATTAACTATATAGCGTTCAGGGGGAATCAAAATCGAAATTTTCATCACATTTTAATAATTTAACGTAGTTGGATCCTGCAAGACATATTTCAAGAAAATTATGAAATTTTTTTTATTGAAAGATAATTATATTAATGATTCACCACCAAAATTTCAGATCAATTCACCACATTGTTTTTAAGCAATGAATTTTCGAAATTGCAACATTTACACGTGAAGGTATAGAAAGATGGTGAAGTTATATAACTTTTATATGTGAAGTTATATACTATAGTATGAAGTTATATACTATAGTATGAAATTATTTGCATCACTCGAGTGGTATGGAAGATTTCATACTAACTTTACCATCTCTCTACACCTCTGCGTATAAATGATGCAATTTCGAAAATTAATTTCTCAAAAACGGTATGGTGAATCGATCTGAAATTTTGGTAGTGAATTGTTAATATATTTATCTTTCGATAAAAAAAATTTCATAATTTTCTCGGAATATGCCTTGCAGAACCCAACTGTCTTAATCATTTTTCGTTTTACGTGAAGTTATGTATTTGAATCGAAAAAAGTCAAATCAGCTTTTTCACCAGTTAAACACCACAGATGGTTTTTGAATTTGTGCAATACTGCCTCAGAAATTTTCTTAACGGTTGTCCTGTAATGATACAGTCTTTATATAATTTATATCTTGGTATAGAGCTGATGCTGCAAGAGGTGCCAAAAACCAAAGTGATACATAAATAAATACTATGAATGAACAAATATCCAAAAGATTTTGTTGCTTTTCAAGATCTAACTCGAAAATGTCCCGAAAAATATATATTTTCAGTGAATAAATCGCTTTTGACATCTAGCGTGCATGGTGAAATGCAACTGGTTTATAAAATTTGATTTCATTGGCACTCTTATAATGCAACTAAAAATTGCTTAACAAATAAATGTGAATAGAGACAGAAAAAATACAAATAAGCGGCAATATTATTAAAAATGTATTCAATACATCGTATTGTTAACGTTACTGTAACTATTAATCATTTTGATAAAATTTTTGGAACATTTATAGATAAAATAAATGATTATAAGACAAAAAACTTTATAACAAGACTGCAAAACTATGATAATAACTATAAACACAACTTTAACCACAAATAACTTCTAAAGGAATGATTTTATTGAAAAATTATAAGAGAACTTTTTTGTAGAGCATTCAATTTCTCATCAGAATATGCACCGATCATAATCGTGGTGACATTTTTTTTGAAGAAAAAAAAATAATTGCAAAAAGTTCCAAATTCCCATGTTATTTAAATGGGAAATGTAACTCGACTTCGGCACGGTTCAATTTGGTAATTAAGAGCTTATTTGGGTAAGATATTTTTTATATATAGAACTAAAAATCAAGGGGACGATCGCGAAAAAAAAATCAACTTGGGAAATAACGGACACCCTAATATATATATATATATATATATATATATATATATATATATATATATATATATATATATATATAATATATACAATAATAATGATTATTTATATTATGACTCATACGAAACGCAATTGAAGATAATTAAGAACCATAATCAACATTACTTGTAAGTAATTAGCAATAAGTATTAGGATTTCATCTTTTATATCTGCAAGGGCTTCTTGAACTGTGAATTGTTGTTGTAGATTTCGCAACCAAGAGGAGATTATAAGGAGCTTCTGGACTTAGCTCTGATTTTTTTGGGAGCTTTGCCATCTGACGGAGTAGTTTTTAAATATCCTGGAGCTGTTCATCATGCAAGGTGGATTGCAAAAGCGATTTATAATTTAAAAATATTCATGTTTAGAAATCAGTTAAAGCTAACAAAGACCGAAATTGTAGGAGTCCGTCAAATTTGTATTTTTGTGACAAAATTTCACATAAAAGCGTCGTTTTCAGCAACGTCAGCGATAACAGCGCCAAGTAATGATTTAATGCTGATAAAAAATTTGCTTCTCGACAAAAAAATTAATTCAGCTGTTTCAAAAAAGACATCTGAGAAAATGGCTAATCATCTGTGGTACCTTTCTGAAGAATTAGCAGCTTTGGCTTTATTTGATTCGAGAGTTTTACCGGAAATAAAAATTAGAATGGTAACTGCTATAAAGTCCCGAGATAGTAGTATATTAAATAAAAAGCGCTTCATAATCAATAAGAATAAGTTGAATACGTTATTAATAAAAGATCTAAGTCATTTCGTTTCTAAAAGATCATTGGTATTATTTGAACGATTTGGATTGTCTACTGAGTTTCTTGATGTCGACATCACTTTATGGGCTAGTCACAGAAGCTTTCAAGAAAATATTCAATTTTTTAGTACATTAAAAGTAGTGAATGACGTTGCTGAGAGGAATGTCGCATTAATTACTAAATATAATCAGCATTTAACTAACAGTGAAGAACAATTTTAAGGTTTGCTACAAACGGTAAAAAAACATAGAGAAGACTTTCCGAGCTGTTCTAAAAAAAACTTTATGTAAATTGTACTATTGAAGGTATATTGACCATAAATTCGTAATACATCTGTATTTTTTTAGCGCTGTTCAGTGAAATTAGTCAGTAATCAATAATTAATAAAAACTTTTCATCAAAAACCTCTTAGAAATTTATCATTTTAATTTTTTGATATATAATATTGTTCATTTAAGTGATTTAAGTCGATTTTTCGTGTTTATAAATAAATATTATTATTTTTTTAAACAGTTCGATGTTTAAGGCCTGATAACTCCGAAATGGTTCTCCGTACGCATATATTCATTTAGACAATTTTTGTATATCGTTAAATTTCCTACAAGAATATGTATCGATCATAGCTATAAAATGCTTCGTTGTTGACTAGCAAAATTCAAAAGTAAAAAAAAATTTTTTTCTATGTTATTTAAATGGAAATAAAAAATTAATTACAGCCACCTCTATACATTAATATTAAGGGCTGAGATTTTCACAATGTCTTTGATTAGGGATACTCTGAAGAATTTTCAAAGTTCTTCGAAAAAAAAAAAATAGTTTGTTTTTTTGAAACACTCTAATATATATATCTATATATATATGAAAAATTGATGTGGGTACTCAAATGAAAGGTCTCGATGAGTGTAACATCAGGATGAGCTTATGTCTTTAAAAATGTCAATAGTTCACAAGATACAAGGTTATTTCTCAATTATATGTTTAGAGATAGAGCATTTTCGAATGCAACCTAAATACTTATCATCACAAATTGACTATCAACGAGAATGATATGAAACCTTGAAAAGGCACAAATTCAAGTCAAGTCCTTTGCAATGACACTAAATTTCACTAAAAAATTCGATTTCATCATAAGACTATCCAGGAGACAAAATTGTTCTTATTCTCTTAGTTATATAAATTTTTATTATTATTTCATTATTGTTGTTTGAACTATTATTGCCTGCCACATAAAAATCATGTTGCTGTCACATGAAAATCATGTATCTGCTACAGGAATGTATCATGTGGCAGCCCCAATTTTTTTTTTCCGTGTAGGATTTTAACCTATAGATTGTGGGAACCATTCCTATAATAGTATAGGAATAATTCCTATAATAGTATAGGAATGATTCCTATAGCATTGTGGGAACAATTCCCATAATATTATAGAAATAGTTTTCATAATTTTCTTTCCGTGTACAGTGTAAATCACACTCCATTTCTGCATTGAAGCTACATCTTCAATTATCTGTAAGTAAAACGAGTATAACAATATATCTGTTTATTGCAACGAATTTCACTCTTTTCATTTTAATTTCTCCAAAACGAGGCGTTCACGAGTGCCTATAATTAACTTAACCCACCCATCTTTTCTTCATACTTATCCGAGACCCGCTATTGCCACGTGGGTCATTTATCGGATTCCTTGTCAGTACACAGAAAAAAAAATGTTCTTGAATCAAGTATTTAATTTGAAGAACTTAATATTCTTGATTTGAGTAGAAAAATTCTTGATTTAAAGAAATTCTTCTTGATTTAAGGAAATTTTATTTAGTTCAAAAATTTTTCGTCTTGATTCAAGACAATTACCCTCTTCAAAATTATATTCTTGGTTCAAGAATTTTTCTCTTAAATCGTAAATTTTTTTTTTCAGTGTACAAACCGCTCGGTACGAGGCAAGGTAAGTCAATTAATTAAATTCAAATTATCGTCAATTAAATAAATTCAAATTAACCCGAGTCAAAAAATTTAGTCTGTTTTATGATTAATAAAAATTTTTAATATTTTTCATTCAATTTAGTATTATTATGTGCATCTATTTTATATAAGAATTTAATCTGTTTTTGCCCGTACTATTTCCAATTCAGACCAATTTCAGATCATTTTTAATGTTATATAGTACATTTCTCACCTAGGGCAGGAAAATAAGAAATGTCCTAGATCACATGTAATCTGGGGCTTTCTTATTTCCTGCCCGTGGTGAGAATACTATTATCCTCCTCGACGGAGGCGGAAAGCGGCATTTTCGTTTAGCGCCGCGGGAGGAAAATTTACGCTTTCCGCCCGGAAGGGAGGAAATAAAATTGTTTTCTATTGTTTCAAGACCAAAATGAGACTTTTTTTGTCACAGTCATTTAACTGGTTTTGATCGCATCAAGGTCAAAAACAGACCAAAACGTTGCATAATTTTTAGTCGGTTTTTGATCGCCTGTAGATCAAAAACAGACCTGTTACGAATTAGATAGTAATAATAATAATAAAAATAATAATAATATATTTATTTATTATTATTTTATTCATGTCCTCAAAGATTCTCTACAGGGCACAGCTTTTCATTCTCTGAAATTGAAATAGTGACTATTCACTATTTCGTAGTGCAATGTATACCAAGCGGTATTCTTCACACTACCAAATAGTGAATATCGCTCATTAAATGATGCGTGAAAGTATAAAATTTAACATTAATCTTGTCATCTTGTCAACATTTTAATCTTGTCGATGTATTCACATTGTGTTTAATAACGATAATTAGAAAACTCTAGATTTAGATCCATAATCAAACGATGAGAACTATTTTATATACGTATGTTAATACAAATTTATTAGTTATCACTGCAACTAATATTCGCAGTTACAAAACTTTTATAATCCATGAAATGTTAAGCTATGACAAATAAATATGACAGATGTTAGGTTATAATCGACGTTCAGTTCATAAAACAAGAGAGCGCATGAATATATTATAAATTCATTTATTTTTTTAAATAAATGCGACTTATAATTTTTAATGAGATATTTTTGAGTCCAAAAAATTATAAGTCACTATCTTAGTCGACTTTTGGCCTTCGAACATTTAGAGTGAAAATTGTAGATCAAAAACAGTATAAGATTTCATATTGAATTTGAAAACAATACATAAAGTCCATCTACAAATTAACTAGACTAAGAACCGATCAAACTTTTAAAACTTTTTAGTCTCATTAGATTAGAAACAGCATAAAATATTCATAGCTGCTCAATTATTTTACTAAAAAGTTATTTAGACTTAAAACAGATCAAAAATAATTTGAATAGTAGATCAAATATAGATGAAAATGTTTTTAAAAGTTCAAATACAGATCAATAAGTTCAAATGCAGATCATTTAGCTTAAAATCAGTTTAAATTTTTCGACCCGGGAAGTGCGCGATCAATAGTCTTGAAATTTCATAGCTTAAAAAATTAAAATCTACACGTCCGATCATAAGTAGCCTTACGCGATAAAAGAATTAAATTTATTGATTTAAATTAAATACAATAAACGTCACGATCCCTCGTTCGTGACACCAGAAATGCTCGTATTGCTCTTATTTTTTATATCATCAAAAATAATTTTTAAATAGGGGAGCCTGGGTCACGACGGCCCCCTTAAGCTGATTTTTTCTTTTTGTGGCTTTTAACCATCAAATTTATTTATTTTCCATCTATTTCGAACGAATCAGTCGAAATTTCGCAAAAAATCAAAAAAAAAAAATTTTTTTTTTCTGGGGCACGACGGCCCCCTACCCAAAAAAACATATGAAAAAATTTTTTTTTTACTAAAGCTATTACCATCAAAATCTAGAGATTCTCCTCCCAGAAAACGGCGTTGAGGGAAAACCACGATTCTTACGAGTCTTGAGTATCACCGAGAACTCACAGAAAAAAAAAAATCAACATGAAGTAAAAAAAAAAGACTTTGAATAAACAAAAAAAAAAAAAAAATAATAAAATTTGAAAAAAAAAAAAACATTTAAAATATAAAAATGATGATTGCCATTGTCTTTATTGCTATGGACTTTCCTCAGAGTCCTCAGAGTCATGGATTCAATGTAAAAATTGTAATAAATGGTCTTATGATTTTTGCGCAGGTATTGGCGAAGATTATTCTGATGAATATGTCTGTGTCATCATTACGAATAATCGTATATTCATTAAAATATCTCGATGTGATTTCCTAATCATCGAACATTTATATTTCATGCTTTATTCCAAGTTTAATTTTTGTTAATGTCTTAAAAAATTATTATAAATTTCATTTTTAAGCTGTTAATTACTTTTAAATAGATAATAGTTAAAAATATAATTAATTTCTTTTATTGCACTCAGAGGTTTTGAACCCACGTACAAGAAAAAATATAGATGTTATTTACACGGAAAATAATGTGCAGTATCATTTACTACAAGATTGCAGTAAATGTTTCTGTAGTTACAAATATCATATAAGTGATAACAGTTACTAAATATGCGTCAAATTTTACTAAGTCAATAAGCTGAATTTACTCCAATCTTGCGGTAAATTCTACTGCACACTGCAATAACAAATACTCTACGTGGGAGTTGAAAGTACTACAGAAGGAACCGTTCCCGCTATTTCGCCAATATAGGGTTAGTCTCTTGTTAGTATACTCGTTTATTATAGCATCTCATAAATAATCATCTGTAAATAAAATACTAAACGTCACACTGATAGAAGGATTTGTTTATAGTTAAAAATATTTGTTAATATTTAACAAATCATTTATTAGAGACCACTTTTTAGACTTTAACAAATATTTATTAGTATTTAAAAAGATTTATTAATATTTAATAAATTAATATCAGATTTATTAAATACAAACAAATTATTTTAAATACTAAGAAATATTTGTTTAATACTAAAAACTGGTCTCTAATAAATGATTTCTTAATTATTAACAAATATTTTTTAATACAAATAAATCCTTCTATTTTTATAAAAATAAAAAATTAAAAAAAAAAATACAGACATTTTTTTTAAATTCATACTTTTTTAAAACCTAAATATATTTAGGGTAATTATGCACAAGTAGGGTCCACCCTATTTTTGGCCATATCTAGGTGAAGCATTAACATTATTTAATTTTTTTTTATTCTGTTTGTTTTTACGACGTATATATGATAAAAAATGTCGTGAGAGAAAAAAATAAAGATTTCGACAGCTTTTTTGCCATCAAAAGTTGGAAAAAAAATTGGCTCTCATTTTTTTGGATAAAGTTTCTATTTCATCTTTTTTGATGTTTTTAATATATTTTTTTTTTTTTTTTTGAAAAATACCTAAAAAAACGAACAATTAAAAAAAAATGATCAATTTGATCAAAAAAAAAAAATATTATGGCCCAGCATGGATGAACCCCACTTGTAAATAATTACCATATTTATTATATATAAATAACTCAGTAAGTAATTTTTAATTATAAACTATAAAAATTTTAGATTATATACCGTTTATTTTTATGCAATTGGTTAACCGCATATTAAGTAAATTGAACTACAATTGGAGTTACAAATACCGCATGCTGTAGCATATCTTACTTTTTACTACAGTTAACGCTTAACTACAATATTGGAGTAAATCTACCCACAGTTTGGAGTTGTCTCAGGTCATACTACAGCCTGCGGTAAATGGAACTACTGTTGTTGTTGCCACTACCACAATTTATTTTCCGTGTAGCAATAAATTGGTTACATTAGTTTACATTGATTGAAATCACAGGTTGAGTTTTCAGGTTGAGCTTTTAAAATACGTAATATCTTGAACCAGACCTTATTTTTATATTTTTGTCAAGTCAAAATTAGAAATATGAATTGCGTAAAATAAGACATCCTTGGAGGAATTCAAATAAAATTTTGAGATTAGGTTTCTGTCTGGTGCAGATAATACCGTGATCAATAATTCATCATATAATGATTACTGTTTTAATTTTAAAAAACTGTGTTTTCAATTTTTTATAAGCTATATAATTCAACTTTTCATTAAATTTTTCAGTTTAATTAAATTCATTCTGATTCATTGACCTGAAAAGGCTTAAAATAATGAATACTTTAAATTTGTCATTTTTTTTCGAGTGATCCATTGTGCCTCACGTATCACATATTGGCCCAAAATATCATAAAAACATTACAGAGGTCGTAACTTGAGGAAAATTAAAAAAAAAATTTTTCCCTAATTTTTGAGGGGGGCCGTCGTGCCCCAGGGGGGCCTTCGTGCCCCAGGTTCCCCTAAATTTAAAAATGAGTTAAATGAAAATTTTTTGAAGTTATACTTCCTTTGACGCGTTAGGCAAAAATGATGAGGGTAAATTTTGACGATGCGCGCGCACACCGTCACGAAAAACCGACACTCTGAAGTTAGCTACTCAACATTTTAGTTTTTTAAAAAAAGTTACCAACAAAATGGCAACTGTATTCACGATATTTCATACAAATATATATTTTTAACTTCCCGCTAAGAAAATTGAAAACTTTTAATAATGGGAAATTATTGATTTCGGTCCGATTTTAAAAAGTCGAGTTTTCATTAGATGTCCACGTTTTAAGGTTCCAGGAAGCCATTCTGATTATTCCCGTCGAGGTGTCCGGCTGTGTGTGTGTGTCAATAAATTTTTGTCGTACGGTTTCTCAAAAACGAATCAACCGATTGAGTTCTACGATACATCATTCAAAAGGGTCTATCAAAACGTAGATCTGATTAGAATTAAGAGTTAATTCATCTAGCCATTCCGAAGAAATTTGAAAAAAATTTTAATTTTTTTGTTTTTTAAAAATAACTCCAAAGCGTGCGAAAAAATCATAAAAAAACTATGTATTCATTTTTTGTTCTTAAAAAACTACGTCGAATGCTTTTTTGAAAATAAAAATCGAACGACGCATTCAAAAGTTATAGTTCTTTAAAAATTCGTAAAATTTTGTATTTTGGTATTTTTTTATGATATCTTCGAGATCTCTCAACCAATCAATATAAATCTGTAAATTTTCTTATTGTGCTTTAAAAACTGCGTCGAATGCTTTTTTAAAAAGGAAATCTACAACACATTCAAAAGTTATCGTTGATTAATAAATACATTTTGAGCTCTTCGAGCTCAAAGTGTGAAAAACTGTGCTTTGAGCTTGAAAAGCTCAAATATTAATCAAAAAACACATTTTTAAGGTGCTTGAAATGCAAGCTTAGCAGGAAGTTCTAGGGTTGGCCTACACGGTCAACCGATTTCCAGATTTCTTTAATTATGTAGAAATAATTTTTTTATGATATTTAAATAAACTTTATTTAACTAGATAATGCGTTATAATAAAACTTTCAATGTATTAAATACTTTTTTTTCTATTATGTGTCGTTTTTTTTACAAACGTAGGATAACGCGATAGATAAAATATTTAGAAAGATTTTTATCTTGTTACACCAAAGAAGTATAACTTCTAATGTGCGTACATAAGTACACACACACACTTTTTTTTTTCTATTATTCTGAATGGAAAAATATATTCTCAATCAAAAAACTTAAACTTTTTAAAAGATAAAAAAATTATTGTTAGTTTGGAAAAATAATGTTTTTCAATGTTGAATTTGATTTTAACTTACAAAGATAACATTCTGCAGAATTTCCTATCGCTAAAAAAAAATCAATTTGAAGATAAACAATTTTCTCTCTTTAAAATAATTTTTTTCTTGGATCAAGAAGATTTCTATTAAATCAGAAAAATTTATTTTTTACTGTGGAGTATTAAATTCAATCAGTTACTTTTTAAGCTCGATAAAAATTCAATTCTAACATTTTAATAAAACAATTAGTGTTATGATTAATTAAGTGTTACAAATGAAAATAAAGTGTTAGTTAAAAATAAAGAAAAGACAAGAAGTATCGAGGAACGCATCAGAGTATTTACCACAAATAAAACGAAAGTCTTTGCTTTTGCTTTCAATCTAACTAGACAGTTTGTATCTCTTTTCAGCCAGTGAAGCAGTAGCCTTTTACCCTCTCCAATTTCTCCTTTTATTTTTATTATCTTCTATTATGCCACTGCTCATTATCCAGCGCAGCGGTTTGCAAATCTCCATCGTAGCAAAGATGCGGTCTGATCACAATCTACAGATCTTGAACTTGTTATCTTTATCTGAATCTGAAATTTGTGGTCAATCATATTTATATATATATATATATATATATATATATATATATATATATATATAGTGCGCGTCATTGATTCATACCGGTTAAAAATTTTATGGTAAAACAGAAAAATCAAAATTTTGACATCTGTAAATAAATAAATCAATAAAAGGAAAATCTTTATAAGTATCAATTTAAACAAAATTGAAAAAATAATTTTATAAAAAATAATATGGCCTGATATGAAAATTGGCCATATCAGGCCTGATCAAGCCTTATCAATTTGATATGTCTATATCAGACTTGATATAGCTTGATATGCTCATACAGTGCGCGTCATTGATTCATACCGGTTAAAAATTTTATGGTAAAATAGAAAAATCAAAATTTCGACATCTGTAAATAAAGAAATCAATAAAAGGAAAATCTTTATAAGCATCAATTTAAACAAAATTGAAAAAATAATGCACTGAAAATAAATAACTCAAAATATCAATCACGATTAAAATAGAAATTAAAAAAATCAGTAATTAAAATAATTACACTTTACAAAATAAATAATAGTAAATTTATAATATTAAAAAAAAAAGACAACAATATAATTGGATAATTTTAAAATTTATCAAATATAAATATAGACATTGAATAAAATAAAATGAACTAAATTCAGACAAGTCAGTAAAAAGACATTTGAATATTTATATTTATAAAAATATTGACAGTTATTAACATGCGAACTCTTAAACAATAGACATCTATAAATATAAACTAGCAAATTTAGAAACCCGTAATTTTAGACATCTGTAAATTTTGATTTCTATAAATTCATAAATTAAAATAAAAATACAATTAAATATATAATTGCTTGCAATTTATGAGGTCATAAAAAATTAAAACAAAACATCTATAATGCTCGAGAGCCCTCGACTACAACCCTTGGATGCTTACGGAGTCGGTTCTCCAGAAGGATGCGGATCAGGCAGCGGCGAAATTCTCCGCGCTCCAAAAAATAACCTAGACAATTCTTAAATAACGAGTGTCGTGTTTATCAGAGTTATCTACTCATAATGGTTTACGGAGTCGGTTCTCCAGGAGGTCGCAGATCAGGCAGCGGCGAGATTCCCCACGCTCCAAAAAATAACCTAGACAATTTTTAAAAAGCGAGTGTCGAGCTTATCAGAGTTAGCTACTCATGGAGGTTGACGGAGTCGGTTCTTCAGGAGGTCTCGGATTAGACAACGGCGAGATTCCCTGCGCTCCAAAAAATAACCTACCCATACAGGAAGCCCCAGAGTTGAACGACGGGGCCATGCCTGGGACATTATTGGGAAGCCCATCTTGGCAAACCTATATTGTCCCATGTCCGGGCCATAACTGAGCAATCAGCCGTGGCCATTCCAATGATTACCTAGGTTTGGACCAAGACTGAATAACCTAGCCTTGGCCAAGCCTACAGTCACCCTAACTTGGGCCAAGTTTGTGTAACCTAACCTCGGCTGTTAGATGGTAACCCTAACATGGGCCAAGACTGGATAACCTAGCCTTGGCCAAGCCCAGAGTCACCCTAACTCGGGCCAAGTTTGTGTAATCTAACCTCGGCCGTTGGATGGTAGCCCTAACATGGGCCAAGACTGAGTGACCTAGCCTTGGCCAATGAATGGTAACCCTAACTTGGGCCAAGATCGTGTAACCTAACCTCGGCCGTTGGATGGTAAGCCTAACATGGGCCAGGACTGGGCAATCTAGCCTTGGTCAACCCAATGATTACCCGAGCTTGGACTAGAACTGGGTCCCCCAGCCATGGCCATTCAATGGCGATCCAGACTTGGGCCAGGACTGAGCAACCTAGCTTTGGCTGACTGAATGATTACCCGAGCGTTAGCCAAGACTGGGATGCCTAGCCTTGGCCGTTGAATGGCAACCCAGACTTGAGCCAGAATTGGGCAACCTAACTTTGGCCATTCAATGGGAAATCCAAATTTAATTAATCATTAAGTAATAGAATTTGGAACAGTATATATTTATTACTTAACAAATATTTGATAGCAAATGCTAAAATTGAAAATTTATTATTTCAACAAAACAATTGTATATCGTCAAAATTGATATGGTCTTAAAAAAAAAAATTAAAATATTATAATATGATATTAAAAATATACAGAACGATTTAAAAAATCTAAAGTTAATGTAAGAACTTGACTTTTGATTTTTGTTTTAAATTAATAAACATTTGTAAAAAATAGATAATTTTCATCAAAACACAATTTTAAATAACATAAATTATATAAATAATAAACCGTCACACTCTGTCACCATATAGATTTAGCTTATATGAATGGTGAGATGTGCGTTAACTTATCGGTCGTACGGCGTAGGGGTTAGTGGTCGGTCTGGCAAGCGCGTGGCTCGGGTTCGAATCTCGGTTAGGGTAAATGCGATTTTCACTTTATTTCTATAATTAGCGAAAGTTAGGTCTAAATTAAGAATTAAGCCGTCTAAACTTGCATTAGCTCTACATCAAAATTGAAATAAATTATTGACAATTAAAAAATTCCTTTTTTATAATTTCAACTAACAACTACTCATTTTATACAAAATAATTTAACCGTTTCGTAGAATTTTACTATTTTATTTCAGAGAATTCAATTTATTCGAAACTGCGTTCTTAATACTAATTTGGTTTCACATTAAACAATTAAATTCTAAATATATTTTGTAATCTACTTCTTTTAGTAAATTCTATAGTGGTGAATAAGCCTGGGCTTGCTTTGGCTTAAAAACTTGGGCCAGTCTTGGTTAACATACTTGGGTCAGTCTTGGTTAACAATCTTGGGCCAGTCTTGGTTATCATGCTTGGGCCAGTCTAGGCAACCAAGCTTGCCACCCTGTTATCACTCCAGACTTCTACCAAGGCTGGGCCAAAGCGGGTTTACAAGCATGGGCTAGAGATAGACAGCATTGCGCCAAGCATGGCCCATATCTGGCCCCGTCGTATTTTTCTGTATGGGCTGTATTCACTATCAATTTGTATGATAATGTAAACTTGTCCGCCATGTGCCGATAAAGATGTGTGTTTGAGGAAAAGTGCATTTTGCAGTTCTATGCCGGATATATCATACCTTGTGTCTTAGAGATCCAGGTCGAACATTCAAAGTAGTTAATTTTATTTTTTATTCTAAAGACTTCCGATTGCATATCATCAATTTATCTGGTGATATACGACCCAATTTTTGAATATAATTGTCATTAGAAATTAACTTTCACAGTTTGAGAGCTTGTTGATATATTTATTAGCAATTGATGATCAGGTTTGACATTGGCGATAAATAAAAAAATATGTTGTTGACTAATAAAGTATAAAAAAAAATTATTCTTGATGACTGATGAGGATAAGAATATAAAATGTGCCGGTTAAAGCAATCTTGTTCGAAATATCGAGATAATATTTCAGAAAAAATAATTTTGATAGAATGAAAAATATACTATTTAATTAATAAATTTCCATATTAATACTTATCCAAGTATATTTTGCACGCCTCATAAGCGAAGCGTTGAGGTTGTGCTCTACTCTCGACATTTCAAAAAAAGCAGTTTTCTCGAAACTGAAATTGATTTTTATTATTTATATCGCACTTACAGGTTAATATAAGTAAACTTATATTAAGTCAAATAATTTGTCAGGCACATAAAATATATTTCAATAACAGTTTTTTTATTTAACATAGTTAATAATAACATTAAACATAATCTTTTCTGGACGTCCGTGTATGGATGGGTGTATGTGGCAGGGAAATTGGTCGAAAAAATGAGTATTCCAGAATAATTTTTTTTTTATTATCTAAAGTAACACACGACGGATTTTCTTAATTAAGATGAGCTTTCAATTCACTGTCGTTAAATTATTATTTATAAAAAACTAATATATTACTGTGGATTTTTTTGTATATCTATCTATACATTTTATTATAGTATTATTTTTCCTCACCTTAGAGGGTTTTTTTATTATTTTGCTTTTTATATTTTATTTTAATCAATTTTATTGTGAAAAATGAGATTATGAGGCGTGCACTTTTGGATTTTCCAAACGTTTTTTAAATAGGGGAAGGGGGGGGCAAAATGGGCCCCTAGGGGCAAAATGGGCCTTCTAAAATTTTCAATATCCAAAAATATTTGGGGGCAAAATGGGCCCCCCAACACTTTCAACTCTCGAAGTGTTTGGGAGGTATAATGGGCTAATTAGACTTTAAAAACCAAAGAATATTTTTCAGTTAAACGTGTTCTAGAATTTTTGAATGATTGTGTATGAAGTGTGTGTGTATGAACGTAAACCTCTCATAACTATTAAACGGCTCGACCGAAAGAGCAATCGAAAGAGTTTCTTTGCCCTTAAATATTTTATAATGTTTAAGGTAATTTGGGCCAATAGATTTTGAGTAATCTCGAAAATAAAATTTTCAGAAAATGTTTTTTTTTTAATAAATTTTAATCTGCTGAATCAATCGTTTTCAAAAACTAATCAGCTCTTAGGCCTAAAAAACTGCGTCGATTGCCGTCAACGCGATCAAAATCGATCGATTCGTTTGTGAAGTATCGTGAACAAAATATCAGGGAAAAAGTGTTTTTTTTTTCTTACATAACTCCGACACTTATTTCTGGATGGTTTTTGACAACGAGATGATTTTTAGAACTTAAAAAATCACTTCAATCGCCGCTAATAACGTCAAAATCGGTTGAATAGTTCGAGAGATATTTATTTTTAAAAAATTAAAAAAAGTATTTTTTTAACATATCTTTGAAATTTCACGTCCGATTGTTTGGTTAGTGATAAATAATCTTTTTGTTCTAGAAAGACTGCATAGAATACCTTTTATTTTTTTTTAAATCGGTTAATTCATTTGTGAGATATCGTCAAAAAAATTCTAAAAAAATATTTTTTTTTTGTGATACATTTTTATTGGCTTCACCAATCGATTCGAAAAACTGATCGGTTTTTAAGCTTAGAAACCCGCGTTGATCGTCGTTAACGCGACTGAAATTGGTTGATTAGTTTGAGAGATACCGTTGTCGAAATAATTCAAAAAACGCGTTTTTTTTAAAATTACTCCGACATTTTTTACCTGATTTATTATTGGTTTTGGCGTGAAATGTGGAGCGCTTAGGTATGAAGAGCGGGAAGTTGCAGGGATGGCTTTTAGGGTCTATTGTTATCCTAATTTTTTATACTGAATACATAATAAAAAAATTCCAAATATAAAACAAGTAAGAAACATATTGAGTTTTTTTGGGGGCCCATTTTACCCCACTTTTCTCAATTTTTTAATTTCGATACACACAAAAAAATTAATACTATAAACTCAGTAAAAGGCCAAAAAAAGTAAAACGAGCTGAAAAACTCATATTATAAAAATTTTCTGAAGGTGGTCCATTTTGCCCCACATTTTCAATTTTTAATTTTTAATGAACAGAGCAAATTGAGGTCAAATACTTGGCAAGGGACTAAAAAACAGTAAAATCAGAGAAAAACACTAAGGATATCAACATTTTTTTATTAAGGGGCCCATTTCGCCCCCCCCCCCTTCCCCTACATGAAAAAAATTGGTAACTTTCATTATAAAAAAAATGTAATAATTTTAAAAAATTGTAGCAACTAATCTTTATCATCGGATTTCGATTTTCTTTAATATAGTTAAATTAAGTAATTTTGCTAGAAAAAATGTTAGGATTTGGCTTGATATGCGGATATATAACTTTTGATCAGATAATATATCTCTTGATCTGCAAATTGACCATATCAGGACATGTCAGGACATAGTCAAGACCCAGAAAGCTTGATACATCCCGATATGAACTGATATGCCTGGATCTAAATAATTTTTATGTCAGGTCATATGAAAACATATCAGAATATATTTGAGGGGAGAAATTCTTTGAGAAATCAAAGAAATTTCCAACTTTTCTTATATTTTGAAAATGTAATATACAGAGAACATTTTATCAAGAAAAAAATACAAATTATTAAATGCTTAAGTTATCGTACGAATTTAAGGGTTGTGGAGCTCTAATTGTTTATCATTATGAAACTATAAAGGGAATTTTCTCGAAACTGTATCCAAAAAAACTATTCATGCAGTGACTTAAAAAGTTATTGGTCAATTTGGTTAAAATATTGAAAGGCTTTTTTCTGTATAATTTTTAGAAAGATTTACTTAAAGTTTTAAAAATTCCATAGAAGTAAAGTATATCATTATAAGAAGAAATAACGAAAAAAAAACAGTCTAAAATTTTAATTTTTTTAACTTCCCGCTAAGAAAATCGAAGATTTTCAAAAATCGGAAAGTTATTGTTTTCACCCCATTTTGCAAAAATCGAGTTTTCATCAGATCTCGACGTTTTAAGGTCATAGGAAGCTTCCCTGACTACTCCCGCGATGTTGTCACGATGTCTGTATGTATGTATGTGTGTGTGTGTGTGTGTGTGTGTTTTTTGTTTTTTAAGGGGGGGGGAATCCTTTTTACGGATTCTAGGCATAGCTGTTTGGCCTGGATATGTGGCGACTCGACGCAGTGTCATTCTACACTGATAGAAGGATTTGTTTAGGAGTAATAAATTGATTTATTAAATTTTTCTCAATTGACTTTTCTGGATTTAACAAATATTTAGTAATTATTAACAATATTTATTATAATGAAATAAGTAACTTCTTTATTATTAAGAAATATTTTTTATGCTAACAAAGCCTTATTAACATAAAAGAAATATTTGTTAGCACCAAACAAGATTTGTTAATATTTAATAAATATTTATTAGGAGAATTTGTCGGTAGAGGGCTACACACGAGCCTGTAGTGGTGTACACGTATTAAAAGAGCTATATGTGTGTGTGGTTGCGACGCCATATCGTTTACTCCGTTCTAGCTTGCATCGTTGGTTAAGCGTTACCTACAACTGAAGCTCTCGTGTACTTAAATAATATTTATATCAAAAATGTTTTGTAAATTATCATTCATATTATAAATATGAAAATATGGAAGCCTTGTTAAAATTGTGGGACTTAAGCGAGTTATATCCAACTTTTTGTGGTAAGTTTTTGGTTTGATTAAATCATACACTCGGCATAACAATCTATAACCTATCCATTGTGTTTACATTTTACTCAATCATTTGTATTCAGTTTTCAATTTCAACTCCAATTTAACCAAATTATTTTTCCCTTCTCCCTTCAGTAAATCATATCACTGACCTCGATATTCTGGGAGAGTTTCTTACAAAAGCTACGGAAGATGTCCGAAAAGAAATTATTCCTAGTGTTGGTTTACGCCTTCTATTAAATAAAAAATACCATGAACATGTACGTTTCATTATTATTTTTCAGTTGAAAAATTTTTTTTATTACTGTAAAAAAATTTTGGAGTAAAAATGAGATTCGAGAAATTTTTTCTAATTTTTATTGGTTTATTCAATTCTCAATTTTTTGTTATTTTTTTTGTAACTTTAATGACAAAATTTTTTATACCAAATCATTCACACTGTAGAACCCAAAAATTTTTTACAGTGTATAAAAATAATCATATCTTTTAAAGTTTATTTTAGTTTTCAAAATAGTTATTTTATTGTTGTTATTAATATTACACACAACACAAAATTTTTATTGATAATTATTAATTTTTTTACTTCATTTAGAAGTTGCTACCTATAAGGATTATTAATTCATTCCAGTGATTGATGGATCGCAAAATAATGTTGTAATTGAAGATATACCCGTGGAATTTATTGGTTCTAACGACACCGTTGGAACTACTAGTACTGAAAGTGATTCTTCTTTGAGTAGAAAAAAAAAAAAAGAGTCTAAATTTTGTCATTTTGATTTGAGAAAGGTGTTGAATGACCACCCTGTTGGCAAGGAACTGCTGTTGATCGCCAAGAAGGAAGACATCTCCTTGGAAGCTTTATGGATATCTCATCTCTGTGAAATTATAGTCATTTACTGCTTACAAAAAAACTTAACTCTTATTAACGAAGATTTTGAAGAATTAGTCGAGAAAATAGTTAATTTGTTTCCAGCAGAGTGTATTCAAACTTTTTACGTACCTCCGGTAAAAAAAAAGAATTCTTTACGCCAAGTTAGTCAGATTTCTAAAGGGAAATTGGTAGATAAATACCGAAATATTTTGACAACCATTAGAAGTTTACGAAAAGTCGCCGATGTTTCCAATGACTGTATGGAATTAGATGAAAATCAGGACAACAACAGTCAAGATCCTGCGCTGGAGAGTAAGAAATGGTTAAAACATCATCGCGATGAAGTTCAGGTGATACTTCATTGGAAATCGTCTTATCAGTTACGAAGAACTGAAGTTTTATCCAACAAATATTCAAGTGCGACTGATATTCTGAATGATTGGCCTATTTTAAAGGAGTCTGTATGCGCTGAATTGATAAATACAGATTTTGAGCAAACTTATACTTGTCAAGTTGAAAATTTTAATGAGTGTTGGAATAAAACTTTTTTTCAACTGAAGAAGGTTTTCTTTAATAAATTGAATTCAGAGCATCAAGAGAAATTAAATCTCTTAGAAACGGGTAATGAACAAGTTTCTTCGCTAAGCAAGAATATTATTCAACTCAAGATTTTCCTAAATATTCTAACACCCAAATTGCGAAAGAAAAATAAAAATGCTTCTACCGAAAAGCAAGTGCAAGAAGATGCTTTTAGAAGTATATGTGTGCACGTGAAAATTCCTGGAGACATAGACAACGCTTGTGCTTTGAAAGTTGCTGCAAAAGCAAAGGCGAAAACTCCAATTCAACCATATTTAATACTCGTGGGCCCGAATGCATTGGACTTGAAAAAAATTTACATTCAAGTTGATAATCATCGTTTTGAAGCTTCAACTTTTGCGGATGGATTAGACTTACTTTATAAATTTTATTTAATGTTTAAACTCGCGTATCCGATAGAAAGTCAGCATTTTTGGTACTTTATACAGTGGGGTGTTTATAAAATTAAAACTGAGTCTGATGTGCAAATACCCTCAATTTTCACTATTTTAAATAAATTAAAAACTAACTTACCGTTAAATTAATAAAAATTTTAAAAATAAAAATTCTGTGAAAATATAAATTTTATATTTACTCAATAAAATGAATAATACACAAAATATTGTTGAAAACGAAGTTTTTAAATTTGTTAACAAAATTTATAGTAATCCCGGTATTACACAAAACTTAGCCCAAGCAATCATCAAGGATTTTCAACTGTTGATGACAAAAGTATCTACAGCTACTTTAAAAAATTTAAAAGAACGCATTCCGACAGAGTACCATGAGCTGATGGAAGGATGTTTTGACTTTGACATTTTTGATAATTTTGATTCTAATTGGAGATGTATGCAGCAATTTAAAGCTTCCAGTCATTACGTTGCCCTACAACAAATAAAAAATGGCGAGATATCTGACAACAAAGTTGTGGATAACATCGTTGTTTGGACAAAAAAACCATGCTTTGGACAAATAATTCAGTTACGTGCTGTACTAAAAAAATGGTTAGAACTGCCCAACATTTTTCAAGTTGTAAAAAATTTTATTGTCGACGAATCTGCTAAATACGATGATCAAAGAGTTTATACAAGTTTGTTTCAAGGAAAAATTTGGAAAAATATTTCCAAATCTTTTTGTGAAAAGACTGTTATACCTCTTTATTTATATTATGATGATTTTGAAGTAAACAATCCTCTTTCTTCGTCAGCAGGAATTCACAAAATTGGGGGATTGTATTTTTCAATTGCTTCATTACCGCCAAAATTCGCGTCAACTGTGGACAATATTTTTTTGGCACAACTTATTTACAATTCTGACTATAAAGAATTCGGAGCTGAAAGATGTTTTACTGAAATCAAAAATGAATTGAATTACTTGGCAACAAAAGGTATAACAATTAATGTTAATGGACAAAATCACAGTATTTACTTTGTATTAATTGGAATACTTGGTGATAATTTGGCTCTAAATAGTCTTTTTGGGTATAATGAAAGTTTTATCAGTGAGTATTGCTGTCGATTTTGTCGGGCACCAAAATGTGATGCACAAAAACTAACAGTCGAAAATAAAAATCTGTTAAGAACTAAGCAAAATTACGAAGAAGATTTGCTGAATCATAGCAAAGGTGTTAAGACCAGCTGTGTTTTTAACGACATAAAATTCTTTCATAACACAAGCAATTGGACTGTTGATGTTATGCACGACTTGTATCTCGGAATCTGTCGATATGATATGGCTAAAATTATTAAACATTGTATTCGAGAAAAGTATTTTAGCCTGGAACATTTAAACAACAGATTAAAGTTTTTTAATCATTCTGAAGCTGATTGCGGTAATAAAATTTCATCAATCAGCGGAAGTCATGTTCAAAATGAACATTTAATCATTACAGCGGCAGAGATGTCTTGTCTTGTAGCATATTTTGGAATATTAATTGGGGATATGGTTCCACCAGATGATCCTGCATGGCAACTGTATAACTATTTATTTGATATTATCAGTATAGTTACAGCAACAACTATTTCAGAAGACGATATAGTTTATCTTGGTGTGTTGATAAAACTTCATCATGAACTATACTAGAAAACATTCAAAGGACATCTGACAGCTAAATTCCATAATTTAACACACTATCCAACTGTAATTAGACTTTTGGGTCCACCAAAATTTTTTTCATGTTCTCGATTTGAATCTTTTCACAAAAAATCGAAGCATCATGCCCAAGTTGTAAAGTGTCGTATCAATATATTATTAACTTTGGCCAGAAAATTACAGTTGGATTTAAGTAAAAAGTTTTTGACGAATGAAGGATTTAAAAATTTCGTAGAGTTAGGATCAGTGCTAGCATGTAATACAGTTCGTAATTTTGGGACAAATTCTAATGATTTTAAAGCTTTCGAGTCTGTAAAAATTAACAAAACTTTGTTTAAGCCATCATTTGCATTTCACTTATCAAATAACTCAGAAAATAATCCTGTTTTTGACATCATTACTGCAATTTTATCTGATACTAAAACTATTTATTTTTCTTATAAAAAATTTACAACCATTGGGCTTAATACTCATATCAAAGCATATCAATTGATAGCACCGAAAGCAAGTGATGTAGAAAATTTTACTCAGTTTAATTTTAATCAATATATAAAACCATTAAAAACACATGTACTATCAAACGGATTTTATGTTATTTCTCAGCGTAGTTTAATATAAAAAATATTAATTTGTTTATTCTAGTTATAGTGTTAATTACTATGAAATTGTATTTTGAAATTGAAAGAATAGAAAATTTTATACGATGGTTGTTTTAGTTATTTTTGTTTATAAATATAAATATTAATGAATGTGTGTAGCTGTATGCAAAAACATATATACATATATATATTCTTGAACTGTGTGATTTTATGAATTAAATTTTAATAAATAAGTTAATAGATAATTTCTTAAATATAAAAAAAAATTTGTTCAAATAATAAAAAATATATTAAATATAAAATATTCATTTATTAATCATTAAAAAGTGATTAATTAAATGTTAAAAAGTGATTTATTAAATATTAATAAATCATTTTTTAAATGGAAAGAAATCGGTTATTGAATATTAACAAATCGTTTATTAGATGCTAAGAAATATTTATTAAATACAAAAAAATGATGTTTAAGAAATGATTTGTTAAATATTAATAAATATTTCTTAAATAAGGCTTCTTTAAGAAATCATTTGTTAAATATTAACAAATCTTTTTTGATACTAAGAAATCCTTCTATCAGCGTAAAACTCGACGCTAGCGCCCCTACCCATTAAACCCTAAACCCCTTTTCCTCTTTCCCCTAATCCCTCATGGAAACCGCCGTCAGGCATTACTTCGTGAGGGGAGGATCTAGCTACTGCTCTTTCTTCTGGTGGCTAAGGTGTTATTCTTTCCTCCTTTTAATTGGCGTCATTCGCTCTTTTTCTTTCTATGGACCGCAGGGCTGAGAGGACTCCCGTGACAAACGTGTTTGTGGCGTTCCAGGCAGCCTCTGATGACAGCATTGCTTCTACTATTGTCTCTGGTTGGATTTTCCTCTTCAGGATATTCTCCAGCTCATCTCGCTGTGGATAAAAACGTGGGCACTCAAAGAAGACGTGCTCTGCATCTTCATTGACTCCTGGGCAGGACGGGCACTCTGGGGAATTATCATGCTTAAAGCGGTGGAGATACGCCCGGAAACAGCCGTGTCCTGATAACATCTACGTAAGATAATAGTTGACCTCACCGTGACTCAGGTTTAGCCAAACGTTGATCCTTGATATGAGACGATGCGTCCACCTACCCTTCACTGTGGCATCCCACTGTAGTTGCCATCGACTTATGCTCTTCTGCCGTTCTTCTGTTCTAAGCTCCTCAGCGCTTAGTGTGGTTGACTTCTTTCGTTGGTAAAGGATCCGTCTTTCCTCAGCTAAGACTCTGAGAGGCAAAGTTCTGGAAATGACACACACTGCTTCCATAGATATTGTGCGGAAGGCGCTTGCTACTCTTAAGGCACTCAGACGGACACACTGTGTGTGTGTGTGTGTGTGTGTGTGTGTGTGTGTGTGTGTCTGTATTTGTGTGTGTGTGTGTGTGTGTGTGTGTGTGTGTGTGTGTGTGTGTGTGTGTGTGACTACGCGACTTGCTTATAACTTTTGAACGACTAAACCGATCGGAATGTACTAAACGGCGTTCTAAAGAGTTCCCTCAAACTTAGATTTCCTGTGAATTTGAACCGATTCGGACCGATAGATTTTGAGAAATTTTGAAAAATCTCAAAAAAAATAAGAAAAAAATTTTTTTTGAAAGTGGTTTTTTTGGAATAACTTATATACGGCTTTATCGATCAACTTCAAAAACTAATCCGCCCTTAAGCTTGAAAAACTATGTCGATCGCCACTAAGCTGGTCGAAATCGGTTGATTCGTTCGAGAGATATCGTGAACGAAAGAAAACCGAAAAAAGTGTTTTTTCGGGATTACTCCGAAATTTTTGGTTCGATCAATTAAAACCTGGAAATAACTTATGAGGATAATAAAACTGCGTCGAATGCCGTCAACCGCGTGAAAATTGGTTGATCCATTCAAAAGTTATTGCGGTTTGAAAATTCCAAAAATAGTGTTCTATGAAACTTCTATCAGACTTACCCGACTAGAAATTGTAGTAAGGAATGCCGAAGAATTAGTGAGGGGCAAGTTTGGCTTGCCTAACTTAGGCAAGACTAATTTGCGCCTTCTTAAATCCACGTTAGGCAAAACGAAGATTGGCATGCCATTGGGATGTAATTGGCATGTAATTTGGGATATCTATGGCAAGCCGAACTTCGGTGAACTTTTGGAATGCCTGACCAGCTGGAAGTAACGATAACCAAAGATTTGCCGAAGTTTGGCTTGCCATAAATATCCCTAATTACCTTTAAGTTTGGTAAACCGAACTTTCGTAAGTCTTCGGATTTTATAATTTCCTGCAAGTTAGGTATTCCAAACATTCGCCAAACTTCGTCTTACCATAGATGGCCCCAATTACTTTTAAGTTTATTAATACTTAAACTTTTTTATATCATATTCACAATACCAATTTATTAAAAAAGAGTATACCCATAGGACTTAAACTTTTTTTTCAGTGCAGCTTTATTACCCTACGACTCATAAAATATTAAATTTTGTTTTTATTTAAAATAATTATCTCCTTAAATAATGATAAACATCAAAATCTATGAATAATAATCTTTTCATTATAAATTACAAATATCTTTTAACCAGGCCGTATTACTCGCGGGTACCTTATAGTTATTATCTGTGATAAATATTTTAAGAAATTTGAATATTCAATCCATTTATCCTATTTATCTCAGAACATTAATCACTTCCTACTCCGGTTACATGTATGACATACAATAAATAAACATCAACTGCATATGACGTATATACATATAGTTGAAGGCCAGAATCAGGTTTTCTGGACACACGCGACGTTTGTAAGTATAACGGTCACTCGATCGAAATTCTGAAAGCAATAGTATGTATCCATTTATCTCTTATATACATGTATATAATACGCCTCTATATATTCCCATAAAAATATTCCAAGAATTGCTGGAAAGTTAAAATTTTGAATACCTCTCTTACTCTTCTTAAATTTAGTTTCTGAGTTTCAGGTCAATGACTTATTAGGTTTTTATTAAAAAAATTTATTTTCTTATTTTGTTTTCAATTGTACAGTTCATTCAGAGTATTGTAATTCATAATTCACCAATAATTTATTTAAAAAATTATCCTATTATATGTTTGATTGATATTTGATTTGTACTATTCTATAAATTATACAAAAGAAATTGTGGCTAATAAATATTATTTTTTCGTGTAAATTTGTGTAATTAATTATAATTTTAATTACACAATGAAATGTTGTAGTTATTAACATGTTAACATTAACATATGAATGATGAAAGATACAATTATTTACACATGTGAAATCATATTTGATTAATAAATTAACAATAATGGCAACAGCTTACAAAAAAATGAATTATAAATATAAAAAATAAATATTTCAAACCATATTAAGTATTAATCATTGACGTTAATCACTCATTTGATCAATCAATTTTAATCATAAATGCTAGCTATTATAGTCAATTGTTGATGTTAAAATTAATTTCAATCATTATTGTTACGTATTAATGTTAATCATCAATTTTAACCATTAATGTAAGTATTAAGTATTAATTGTCAATGTTAATCATTAATATTAATTATTAATGATTCGTTAATAAAATTTTCAAAATATGGTTTTAATGATTTTAATTAATGATGATTTAATTAAATAATTTAATTTAGCGTTATTAAGTGATAATGTAGTGAGTTATTTGGCAGGCGTTGATAGCCAATGGCGGCTTAGTGGTAGCCAGAGAATGGCTGGTTGGTTCCAGCGTAGTTATTACCGTGGCTGTCATCCCACCCTCCAGAAGACCAACCATTGGTTGCTGGGGGTGCCCATGCGCCGACGTTACCTGAGTTCCACCCTGCATTGTACGCGGTGGTGTCTGCGCCCTTAGACCAGAGAGATTTGAGTCCGATGAATGCGGAGAAAGCGAGGGAGATCAATGAAGCGAAGATGGCTTTCTTGGCCAACAGGGCGATTCCGAAGTATGATAAAACAGCAAGAGCTCCCATCTTCAATTTAGCAATTGCCAGGAAAGGGAGGAGAGTTTTCAAGAACTTTTTCTTTCCACGACCTGTAATTTTTAAAAATTAATTAGATATAGTTATTAATCAAACCAGATTTCAGATAAAATTTATTAGAATTTTTGGAAATTTAGAGACGCTATATTATTAAATATTTAGTATGAATTAAAAATAAAATTTTTTTAAATATAATTAAACAGCGATTGTTAAAATACTAAAAATTTATAAGAATCAATTTCGAGAAAAAATTTTTAACAAAATTTCATACGATAAAATTCGACTTCAAAGAAAAATATCAAATGTTATAAAAAAAAAATAGTTTGTTTAAATTCTACATCAATTTTTTTTTTTTTTTTTTCAAGATTTACCAAATTTTACACTGAAATTGTATCAATTTCAAATTAAAATTTCTAGTTCAAACTTTTTATAATTTTTAAAAATTTTATTTTCATAACTCACCAAAAAGTCCAAATTTTACAAAAAAATCTAATCAATTTTTCTCGTCAAAGGAAATTCTTGTCTAATAAAAACAATTACCTTCAACAACTTCATCAACAGCTTGTCTAACTTCTTGTGGGACGGAGTCAACCATTGCACGTGCAGTCTGTCCAATTTTCTCAGCAACTGGCGCGAAGTTTATCTACAAAACATAAAAAAAAAAAAAAAAAAAAAAACCTAATTAATTAAACTCATTTTTTTAGAACAAAAAAAAACAGAAAAAAAAATTAAACTGGAAACAATGGAAAAAATAATTACCCTGAGGCTGCGTCCAGTCAAAAAGTCGCTAGCTTCATCACTGACAAAGTTCTCCAAGGCACTTTGACGTCCCTCGACATCGTTGGCAGCATCTATTTCCTGGTCGTAAATCACATCTTTAGCAGTCCTCGAGTTCCTGTCAGCAGCCTTAACCAAGCTAACACCACTGAATAATTCAATGTTGTCTTTGGTGAAGAACTCTTTAGCCTTTCTGTAGAGGCTCTTTTGCACGCAGGATATGCTGTCTTGTTCGAAGCACTGGTTAATATCCTGGCCGCTAATTAGCACAACGGCCATCGAGAAGCACACGATTTTCAAATACGCGTTCATGTTCACGTTTTTGTTTTAAATAAAAAAATAAAAACTAAACTCAAAAAAATCTAAATTTATATTAAATATAAATGACGGTACTGTCGTTAGACGGAGCTTAACACTCAATACTGTCCCTCACGTGTTTTAAATTTGGTATGGTCCATCCTTCCAGAATCTTTAGCTTATATTTGGCGTTGTCCCCTCTCCACGACACAGGGCCTAAGAAGGAGCCCAGAAATCCCCACCGGTTTGTGTCGTCGTTGTCAGCCGATTTTAAACTTCTATTATTATTATTAATATTAGTATTATGCTGGTTTGGTGGTGGGCAATGCGTATATCGTACGTCGGTTTATGTCCCGTGCTCGTAATCGTTCCTTTACCTCTACTATACTTGCACACCAATATGTTTTATTATCATTTCCCGTGTAAGACCAAAAGTATTCACCAATGAGGTGAACCACAGAAAGATGGTGGGACTGAACAAACCGATGACCCAGGCAAACGACAAATAGAAAACCGCACCTTCACAAATCTTTTTTTATTTTATTTTATTTTATTTTTATTATTCTTTCTTGTCTTTGTCATGTGTACACAATGTTAGATTTGTCTCTCTGGTGTAAGTGCTTTCAGAGTACATATACTTACAGAGACCTATTTCTAATACATGTTTTTTAGTTTCTTTTTTTTTTTTTATTAGAAAATTTTTAACTTAGAAAATAATAAGAAATTTTTATTGAAAAATTTGAAGATCAAAAAATCATGAGTTTACCAATTAATTTATTTACAAGTTGTTCTAGTTAAAAATTAATATTATTACTTAATGTAATTAGTTATACTTAAAATAAGATCAATATTATCTGGATGATGATCACACTTATGGTCATACAAGATTACAATGGCCATGTATGGTCCTATATCTGTTCATTCATGGTCATATATGATCACACGCATGATCATTAATAGGTTTAGAAGGTCAAAATGTTCATGTAAAATTATGCACATGATCATACAAAATCACATATCATCATAGATAGAATTATAAGGTCACAATGTTTATGTAACATCACACACACATGATCATATAAGGTCAAACGATCATACAATCATATGTGGTCGCATTAATCACACACGTGATCAGGTGGGGTCACATGTAGTCTTATACGGCTACACTAATCACACGCGTGATCATATGTGGTCACAGTGGTCATGCATAGACACAAATGATCACAGGATTGGTCATAAATGGTTCTATTCGATCACAATTATTTTATATGATCACACACTTAATCAAACATGGTCATATATGACCACAAGTATGGTTATATATGATCACACCATAAACTATATGGTCACATATTCAGATAATGTTAAAATTCATAAATGTCAACATGTGCATATAAATGACCCATTATGATCTTAATGAAATCATTCTAATGGTATGTTAAAATAAAAAGTGGTTGTATGATCATTCATGGAAAAAATTACTCTCCAATTTTAGTATAATATACAATGAAAATGAAAAGTAAACTTCTTATGTAATACAACAGTCCCTAAAAAAATGTATATCTTTAATATAACTGAATAACCTCAAAGTAACTCCAATTATTTAGAAAAACAAAGTCATCGTTACACTTAGACTACTTTTTTATTGGCTAAGATCAGATCTTGTTTTTACTTGAAGGAAAACTTGAAATCGTGTAAGTACTCTTGACTTTACTTTTCACAAAAAAAAAAAAGGCTTAAAATATAATTTCTACTCTTTTAGAGATTTAACTTTATTGTAAAAAAAAAAATTTTACGGGAATAAATTTAATATGTAATCATAAAAAATACTTTAGTCTACAACTTTTTTATTGTTATTATTTCCGACAAACTTTAAAGGTTAAACACGTGTTAATTGACATACAAAACGTGATTTGCACTATAATTAGAGCGTAAAAGTGTCAAAAATCTAGACGAAAATAAATTTCAAAAATTCCACCTAGTTTTTTTTACTAAGTAAATTGTGAAAGTAAATTAGTGGACTACAAATAATAATTTTACATTTTTTTCTAACGGGACTAAATTTCAACTAATTGAATTTTTTTTTTAATCAAAGATCAATTGTTTCTGTTAAATTTTTTCAATAAAACCAATAATTCGAAAGATTAAAAAGAAAAGTTAGAAGCTATATTACATCCGATAACTTTTACAGTTACCAGTAGACATCTTAAATTGATATAAGGACATAAAAAGAAAATTGACGTCAACAACAATCTTTCTTATCCAGAAAACTCATCTTGATTGGAAACTCTACTAACCCATATATATACTATTATCTCGTCCTAAACTATTTTTAGTTGCTTCTCGTTTTTTTTTCTCTTCATTCATCGCAAACAGAATAGCATAGTATCCGTAATTATAATTACAACAGGGGTCTTTAACTTCGGAAGCTCATTGTCAGTCGGCGTTGCGAGTAAACGAAAAAAATTTACGAATATAACGTATGATCCTATATAATGAATAAAAGTACAAACGTGCGTCATAAAGAGTGAAAGTCACTAATGGAGTAACTATTCCAAGCACGAGTGTTACATGTCACTTGGACATGCTTACAACGAAAATAAAAATTACTCGACCACACTACCAAAAAGTAACTCGAATCATTACCATTCATTACATTATAATTTACTTTCTATATCACTTATTACACATCATTGTAATTATTATTATGGCTCTAGGTCAAAGTTACTCTGTGAATATAATTGAAGAGTATTACACTGATAGAAGGATTTATTTGTATTAAATAATATTTGTTAATAGTTAACAAATCATTTATTAGATACCACTTTTTAGTATTAAACAAATATTTCTTAGTATTTAAAATGATTTGTTTGTATTTAATAAATCTGATATTCATTTATTAAATATTAATAAATTTTTTTAAATATTAAGAAATATTTGTTAAGGACTAACAAATGGCTTCTAATAAATGATTTGTTAAATATTAACAAATCTTTTTAACTATAAACAAATCCTTCTATCAGTGTAACTTCAAGCATATAATATAGACATCCATTAAAATAAATTTATTATTATTATTATTATTATTATTATTATTATTATTATTATTATTATTATTATTATTATTATTTAATTGAAATTTTGTAAAGTATAATATGTAACATATATGTGCATGTTAAATTTGTTTGTGTAGGAAATGTCAGCAAAGACGTCATCGGGAGTCTAGTATTTAAATCAATGAAAGTGATAATATAATATCGTCTTATCTCAATAAGAAATTTCATTTTTTTCCAATTTCTCTCGCAAGATCCGTCGGCAATTAGCATAAATGGAAAAATAAAAATAACAAAAGTAAAAATAAATCGATATTTATCGCGTTGTTAAAATAAATTATCGAAATTGCACGTGTATAATGTATGTAGACATTGTAATATAATGTAACCCGCCCTTTCTCAATACAAGCAAATATAAAGTCGTGAGAGACTAAAAGGCGGCGAACCGCATAAACGAAATGAAATCGAGAAGAGAGTTGGTGCGCAACTCTGATATTGCCAGGCGAGTCTTTCATGTTCTTTCATGGGTCAGAGTAGAAAGTGATGCTGGACAAAGTAGTCCAACGAAGGTCAGAGATCCAGGATACGCTTTTATTTTAGCATGCTTTTTTTGACTACTGACACTTTTTATTTTAATTCATTCATTCATTCATTTATTTGCCTACAATATAAATATAATACCACATAAGTAACTTTTTACGACCACTAAATTTCCGACCTTGTTTTTTTTTAATCATCAAACAAGAAAAAGTATGAATAATAATTTTCAGACTTTTTAGTTTAAGATTTGTCTTTAAAAAAGTTCAATATCCCTTCGAAGAAAACTGTAATAAAATAAAATAAAATAAAATCTTGGAAAACTAATGTCAAGCTTTGAAAATCTAACAGTCTGCTAGACTATTTATGTTGACCTGAACAAACAAAAGTATACGGTAGACACATATTAATGTAAACGTGGGTTCACACTGCCCATGGTTAATTTAAAATTTAAATTTATCTCGTCGGTATCTAATATATTTGAGAAACGTTATATTATGATCTAGGAATGGATTCTAACGGTATTTATTTTGAAAGCAACTGTTACTGTCAAGTGTATGTGTACTTAGTACTGTATACTGCTAATTTGATTGTTTGGTTTTTTCAGTGCGCCTCCAGGACGTAAGATTAAGTCTTTTATTCTGAAAAGAACTTTGGAAGAAATGAAATCGAATTTTCAGTCCATAACTGCCCAGTAGGCCTAGATTTTGTTCGATACGTTAACCGATTTCGGTTTACTTTTCAATTTTGCATTCAAAGGTAAAAAAATTTCCAACTTATTAATTTTTTGCAAACAAAAAAATAAAAGTTAATTTTTGTTGCAAGTATAAGAATAATAATCAATTTTAATTTATTATGAAGCTTATTGTTGCCTTAATTTAAATTATAATGATAATTTGATGATTAATAAGTATCGTTATTTTTTTTAAGTACAAAGAAATTTTCAATTGTGCTAAATAACATTCAACTAAAATTCAAAAATAGTACTTCTTATTTTCCATCACTTGCCGAAAATTTTATTGATGATTCAAAAATCGGTTTTTGTTCGAATATCATCGGTATAATACAAATAGTTATGTAATTTTTTAATATTAATTTTTTTTTGTCAGACATCTCGAATGAAGACGGAGTCAGTGATTAAGTTTCATGAATTATGAACATTGATTATCAGAATAAATTATTAATTACTCAGAAAATATGATTTAAGTTTCTTAAAATCTTATTCAGCGCTCAGAAATTTATTTTTAAAAAATTATGACCAAAATTAAAAAAATTGTGGGTACAGGCATAGCCTACTTTTTAACTTCCCGCTAAGAAAATTGAAAATTTTCAAAAATCGGGAAGTTATTGGTTTTACCCCGTTTTTCGAAAATCGAGTTTTCATCAGATCTCGACGTTTTAAGGTCCTAAGAAGCTTCCCTGACTATTCCCGCGAGGGTGTCACTATGTCTGTGTGTGTGTGTCTGTGTGTGTGTGTATGTGTGTGTCTGTGTGTGTGTATGTGTGTGTGTGTGTGTGTGTGTGTGTGTGTGTGTGTGTGTGTGTGTGTGTGTGTGTGTGTGTGTGTGTGTGTGTGTGTGTGTGTGTGTGTGTAAGTATGTAAACCTCATAACTTTTGAACGGTTGAACCGATTTCATCACGGTTGGTGCCATTCGAAAGGGCTTTGCCAAACTTAGATTTCCTGTTAATTTGAACCGATTCGGACCGATAGATTTTGAGAAATTTGGAGAAATCTCAAAAAAAATAGGAAAAAAAATTTTTTCAGAAGTGGTTTTTTTGGAATAACTTTTAAACGGCTCTACCAATCGATTCCAAAAACTAATCAGCTCTCAACCTTAAAAAAGTTCGAGAGATATCGTGAACGAAAGAAAACCAAAAAAAGTGTTTTTTCGGAGTTATTCCGAAATTTCTAGTTTGACCAATTAAAACTTAAAAATTCTTAATGAGGCTTAAAAAACTGCGTAGAATGCCGCCAATCGCGTAAAAATCGGTTCATTCATTCAAAAGTTATTGCGGTTTGAAAATTCAAAAAATAGTGTTCTATGAAACTTCTATCAGACTTTTGAGCTCAAAGAGCTCAAAAGCATAGAAAGGGTATCTTTTGAGTTTTGAGAGCTAAAAACAACATACAGATTGTATTTTTTAGCTCGAAGAGCTCAAAAAAAGCGGCCAGGTATTAACGGAATCAGCGGGATGTTGCAGGGATGGCCTTTAGGGTCAACCGTTTTCCTAATTTTTTGTACAGTAATACACACATAAATTGCGTCGAAAATTTTTGTTTTAAACATTTAACACTTTTATGTGTAAATTTAAAACAAAACTTTTTTGACGCAATATTTTTGATTAATAGAAATATATATGATTTATCATAATATTGACGGGAGGGTAGGCCCATCCGTCATAGTGCAAATTTTACGATAAGTTAATTAACGAATTCTATTGTCAACAAATAACAATCTTAAATGGTCACTTGGATTATGCTTAATGTTAACTTTTAAAATTTAAATGTTCAACAAAAAAAAAAAAAAACAATTGACAATTGACGGAATTGCCTTTTTCATCTTTAAAATTTTGAATTCATGCAAACTAGTATCATGTGTTGATTCAACACATTAGAATGTGAAATTATACACACTAGAGTGTAATATTCTACACAATGACGAAAAATTTTTTACTGTGTATGACCAAAATTAAAAAAAATTGTGTGTACAGATAGGGTAAAAGACCCCATTAGTGGCGGGGACCCCATTACTGACACTTTCTTTGATTTTGGTACTTATTCAATTAATGAAACCATTAATTTCAATAATGAATATATTATTTCTAATCTTTAAGACCTTTAGATCAAAAAAATTTTTAATTTTTATTCCAAGTAGAACATTTTTTCATCGAAAGAAAAAGTGCCACTAATAGGGGTTAAAGGTGCCACTAATGGGGTCTTTTATCTTATAGCCTTAATTTTTTTACAGTATTGCAAATTTTTAATTTACGTTTTCGATAAATTAAATATCTAATTTTTTTGACAGAAAATAACAATTTTAAATGGTCTTTTGGATTATATACTTGATGTAATCTTTTAAAATTTAAATGCTCGAAAAAAAAAAAAAAAAACGATTGATAGTCGACCATATTTATTTGTTTTATCTTCAAAATTGTCTTTAATTTATCTATTATGTATTTTGTCTTTAGATACAGTGATTCAAAATTTATAAAAGCTTACCTGAACTTAAGCCTAACTATTTACGATACGTTATAAAAAATTTGATTTTAACCGGAAGAGTAGTTGATTAGTTGTAATGAAATGAAGATTATAATTCAACAGATTAGTATATATCAGTAAAAAATAAAAACTAAAAAGAAGCTACATAAAAAAAACCGATCCAATTTAGTATCGAAAAAATTGAATGAGAATGGTATAATGCATAACGAGAATGAAAGTTCAAAATTAAAGAGAATTTGTATC
Source organism: Cotesia glomerata (assembly GCF_020080835.1). Classification (NCBI taxonomy): domain Eukaryota; kingdom Metazoa; phylum Arthropoda; class Insecta; order Hymenoptera; family Braconidae; genus Cotesia; species Cotesia glomerata. The sequence continues at coordinate 11,110,065 of NC_058166.1, read as the reverse complement.
GTAATTCATTGACAATGATTACTAAATAAACTAGAAAGAAAAAAAATATCATTAATAACAGCTGAACAGGTAGTTAATGCGTTCAGGTATAATTCTCGTCTACCGCAAATTCAGCTTTATTCTCCTCGTTTTATGATATTCGAAACGTAAAAAAGGAAACGCATGGAATCTGTGTCAGTAGGTCTCGATCTCTGTCAGCTGAATCCTGATGCCACTAACGCTTGAGTGGGAGAGGGGAATAGAACAAGTTGAAGGAGAAGGAAAAAAAGAAACAAGAGGAACAAGTGAAGATATGCCAACCGACAAAAAAGAGTAAACATGTTTTAAGCCTCTCTCTTTATGCTTATACTCATATTAATGCTTGATCATGTTACAGTCTTATACTCGAAAATCTCAAAGTCGCACATTCTTTGATTGATTCCGCTGACTAGCAGAGAAATTTCATTGCCTCGAGAGATATTTCATCATCTTCATTTGTGTTTTTTTTTCTTTTTAAGTTTAAGTATATATCTAATTACTCGAAATGGCGACAACTTGATGTGATTTCTCACCACTGTTACAAAGAACGTGACCTATTAATTTGAAATTTTTTTTTTAGTTTCAACAGAATTCTAATTTTTATTTTTTTTAGTGTAAAATTTGGAAAAATTATAAGTAAATATTTTTGATACGTAAAAATTTTGATAATTCTTTACAAGTGGGGTCAACCCCATTTTGGGCCATAACTAGGTGAAAAATTGATATTTTCAAATTTTGTTTTTTATTCTGCTTGTTTTTACGGCGCATTTATGATAAAAAATTTCGTGAAAAAAAAAATGAAGATTTCGATAGCTTTTTTGACTTTAAAAGTTGGAAAAAATTTTGGCTCTCATGTTTTTGGATAAAATTTCTATTTTATCTTTTTTTGATGTTTTTGATATATATTTTTTTTGTCAAGTACATAAAAAACGAGCAATTTGAAAAAAAAAAAATTGTTCAATTTGAAAAAAAAAAAAAAAAAATTTAACATGGGTTGACCCCACTTATAAATAATTACCAACATTTTTCACAAAAAATTTATAAGTAAAAAAAATAGTTTAAAAAAATTTTGAGTCAAAAAATCAATTTTTATAATTAATTAATTTTTTTTATTTTTCATTCTAAATAATTATTCATTTTTTTTAATATTAAGCGAATATTTTGTGAATAAAATTAGTTTAAATATTTTTTCTTATATTTTTATTTTCTAAATTTTCTCAATCTTGAATTTTTTGTATAAAAAAATGAGTAATTTTGCCTAATAATTTTTGTCTAAAAATACTCGCGTATTACAAACACTTAATTTTGTTCAAATCTGTAAAAATCAGTGAATGAGTAAATAATCAAACAAGTTAATCTTAACATAATATCTCCGATTTCTCACTGTCTGCTTGATAAATCCGTCTAATAACGGACTGATATTTAAATATAGTATCACTATCTCTAAAATTACCATCAAATAAAAATACTTATTACCTGTATCGATAATCCCAGACAGGAATCCATTTAAATCTCGCTGGAAATTCGGAGGAATCTAAATTTAGTTTCAGGTAATATAACAGTAAAGCTGTAGAGTATCAAATAAATATCGTTTGACTAAAAAAACAAAATTTTATATCTCAAAAATTTAATAGTTTTTGAGACACAATTACTTCTAATAAAAAAAAAAATTCAAAATTGTTATAGTTATAAATTAAGATTTTAGCAATTTGTACGTCGAAAAAATTGAAACAAATTTAAGAAATTATTCTGCACATGAAAAAGAAAGTTTTACCTTTTATTCAAAAATTTTACCTTTGCAAAAATTTGTGACCAAATCTCCAAAAATCTAAAATAAACTTTGAAAATAATAATTAAACAGAATTTCAAGGTCGTTGGGTTGATTTCCTGGAAGTTAGTGTACCACTTAATGCATTTAAAACTCAGTAAGTGAAGAAATGGTAAACACATGTATGTATATAAAACGCAACAAGCAACAGGTCGGCGACCCACTTTCTTCGAGCGCGGTGCCTCATATATATATATATATATATATATATATATATATATATATATATATATATATATATATATATATATATATATATATATTGCCATCTCCTTCTCTTACCTTTTTATTTAATAAATAAATTATATTTTTTTCCTCACTCTCGGCTCAATCGACCTTTCACAAATAAAGCTACGAGTCAAGTTCGAGGCTACACTACAACAATTATAAATACTGTCGTTTTATTGCAGATTTATTATCAGTACAATCTTAAGTAAATAAATAAATATAAATAAATAATTGAACATTTGTGGTAAATTCTAAATTATAAAAATTGTTATTTATTAATGCTAGAGAGACTTTCTATTATTATAAGTCTGAAGCCACCCGCGATAGGGTGACAAATTAATGTCTTCAATTTGTCTTTTACGACGGTGAGGTTCTACCGGAGCGGGGGCAGCATAAACGATGTGATTTTCACTTGGTTGGCTGCTGGCGGAAAACTTCTTTGCTGCTAAGACGATTGAGAGCATTAGTGCTAGTGAAGATGCCATTAGTGCTTTCATTGTCAGGAATCCCAAGGTTCCGAATCCGATTATTCCAAGCATTTTTCCTGAATAATTTTATTGAATTTGATATTGATTAAAAATCTATTTATTGATTATAATAAATTAATAATTTATTTATATTATAATTAATTAGTAATTAATAGATTAGTTGGGATCAGGAAGTTCGGGTTTTTTTATTTCTTCAAATTAAGATTAAACTTATGAACAGTCATTTGAATGTTTGTAGAAGTTCTGGCCCTATTAATAATAAATCAAGTTCACAATAATCATTACTTGTCTGAATTTTAACTGTAAATTGAAAATCTCCTTGTAATAATAGATTGAACTATCTACTTACTATTATTAAACTATCTTATTGTTAGTAAAACTATTAGAAGTAACTACTTTCTACTCGAACAATTAATGTATAAAATAAATAAAGACTAGCTATAATAATATATTACATTAATATTATGAAGTTAAATTCATAATATTATAAAATTAAATCACCAGTCAATTGTACTTAATAGTACAAAATACTATAATATGAAGGTAAAAGCCCCAATAGATGATCATGTACCAGTATATGATCACTCCATGTATTTGTATACCTATATTTGTGAATATAGATATACAAATACATGGAGTGATCATATACTGGTACGTGATCATCTATTGGGGCTTTTACCTTATTAAAAAGAACTCTAATTGTCAAATTGATTGATTTTGTAAAAAAAATCGGAGACTCAACTGTCATTAAAATAAATTTAAACAACCAACAGTAACTTTAATTGTCAATTTAATCAATTTTTACTATAAATTGGAAATTAACTGTCAATTAAATAAATTTTCATTACAGTTTATGATTAATTATTATTGGCTATGTCTTCATTGTAAAATAATCGTTGATTCAGTAGGTAAAATTATAAATCCTACAAACCTTCGTTGTTAAACTACTCACAATAGTTTAAAACAAATTTTTTGTTTTATTTATTAAAATTTTTTAATGAAAATATTACGTACCCATTAGTAATGCCAATATGAAAATATTGTTGTTGCCTTTTTTACCACCCCCTAATCCATAATCATTTCTTCTACGACCTGCAAAAAACACGATATCACTCTTTTATTCGATAAAAGAAATAGAACATTTTACAAAATAATTTAAGAAATATCGATCAAGTTTTATTCATTTTTTCAATTGATTATTAAAATTCTTTATATCTATTAACCGATGCTTTTTAGATCTTTAATGCCCATGACCTCCTTTATAGAAAATTAAATTTTCTGCAAAGAACTTTTTCTCAATTTTTCCATCACTTTTATCGTTCGACCGTAAAATGCGAAAAATAATAATTGTTTCGTAGAAATTTAATTTTGGTTACATGTATATACCAAAATATATAAGTTGAGGCCAATTATCTGCGATTACTCTCAAAGAGTTTCTTAATGTCTACTAATTATGCTTTGGTCCATTTCAGTAGCATTTAATACTGCTAAGTTATAGAATTTTCCATGTATTTTTAATGAAAAAACTTTGAAATTAAAATCAAAGGCCCAAATTTTTAGGGATTTTTTTTTATTGTATAAAACAATATTCTGCTGAAGAAGTAAACAAAATAACCATTCACAACGAATCACCCTGATGATCACATATAACCTTATGGGGCCTTATATGATCATATATGACCTAATATGCCCATATATAGTCTGATACAGCCAATTTTCATATTTAGCCATACATGAAAACATATCGGGGCATATCAAAAATTATATATGGACATATCACATTTTTTGAGAGGACGATAAATGAACTTATTTGCCCAGATATGAAAATTTTTTCACTGGAAATAAACAATAACAAAGGATATATCTTCATACACACTAAAGATACTTCTAAAAAATATCAAAATTTTATGACATTCAAATTTCACTCACAAACATTCATTGTATTTTTATTATAACTTTTTACTTATTATTATAAACTTAGTAATTCACCCATTATTATTACCATCATTACTAATTTACGATATCTCTCTTGTATGTATGTATGTATATTCACTTCAATTACTATATAAAGCCGATTGGCGTTAACTTACTAAATAAATAAATAAATAAAAAAATAATAATTGCTCTTACATATAACCAAACAAAAACTTAATTTTCAAAAATTGGCCCAAAAGCAATATTCCTAAATATTTGAAAACTCACAACTTTCTTATCAAAACTCAAAAATATTAATGCCCTAAGCTTCTTTAGAACTTAATTAAAAATTACAGCGTCTTCAAGCTAGCAGTAGCAAAATCCATTTTAGACGGACAATATTATCGATTAATAATATATAAATTATACAAAAAAAATAAATTTTGTTACTTGAATAATAAGTTAATGCATGATGGATGAGTCTATGCTAGCTTGATAGACCTAAAAATTACCTTGATCATCACTAGTCAAGCTCTCCAAATCAAAGGGCATCAAACTGCTCAACTTAATCCTCAACTCTTTTCCCTCAAACAGCCCTAAGACCGTACTTTTAAGGGTCCTTCCTCTTCTATCCATCGAATGCACATCATCAGCGCTGTTACCAACAATGCTGATACCATCGGTGATTTGAATGCGCTTCGTAGAGGCAGCACGTTCCAACAACTCTTGGATAACTCTTTTCACAATTCTCACTCCGTGGCAAGAAAGTGATACATTTCTTGGGTCCTCTTTGGCGCACAACATCGGCAGGCCCTTCCAAGGGTCCTGATAGTCCCTCAAACAGTCTCCATATGTCGCTACCAAAAACAATATCAATCCACAGTAAATGAACTTCATTTTAATTTAAAAAAAAACTTGAACTATTATAACAAAAAAATTAAATTTGGCACTTATTATAATTAGTATCAGGACCACCTTAGATTCGTATCTTACCAGCAACCCAAAGATGACTAACTCTATTGTAAAGCATCATTGGATTTATATAGATTGCTCCTCGGCAAGTACTTATTTTTTTTATTGAAGATTTTAGTACTACAAGACTGACGTTAAGCAATTACCGTAAACAAAAACAAATTCTTTCTGGATCTCTGCACACCAGATTCACAGTTTTTCGTATTTACCTTTTTTAAAAGTAAGATAAAAGTTAAATTAAACTTCCGTTTCGCTTGTCCAATTTTCTTCTCCTTCTTTTACTCTTGACTTGCTCCTTATAATTTTTATGTTTACTCTTAAGTTTGTTCATATATTTAGACTACTTTTAGATATATAAATAAATGAATAACAAAACCGGGTGTTTTAGAGCGTTACAAAAGGTGTATTTAGCATGAACGTTAAATTTATAATTTATAATAAATAATAAGTAATAAATATAAAATATTATTAATTTAATGTTTCCAGGAATCCAAAGTCCATCAGTCGCTCGGTTTTTATGGGACTGAATTGTTAGATTTAATAGCTAAATAATTTCAGTCAATATTATGTCAAGAACTTAACAGCTGGTTTTTATTTAAACACTCATGAGTTTAGTGTAACACATTTTATTTATTTAGATTTTATTTGTGTTTTATTTATTTTTTTTTTTTTTGCATATTATTGTGCTATAGCTCAGCTGAGAGTATGGTAATGAGTAAAACTGAAAATTGGTGGGAAGAAAATACGAGCGAGGAGATAAGAGTGAACAAGCTGAGATAAAGAGAGAAAAAGATCGATTAATGAATCTAGTTCATCTCCGTATACCTTTCTCTTCTGTTCCACTTCTCTATACGTCACTACCATACATATACACATATATACATATACCTATATGAAGATGTACTATGCTTAACTTAACCAAGCGCGTACTGTTCTTTGTGATTATTTGATTATTATTATTATTGATATTGTCGTTATTTTAATTTATACTGGGAGGTAATCGTCATTGTAATTCTTATTATGGCTAAGAAGATGGGAACAAGTTTGTATAATATATATACGTCCGTTAATATATATAAGTAAAACGCACTCAGATGCCGTGAGAGTATAACTAGAGCTGTAATTCGAAACCGCTGGCTCAATTGTTTATAACTTATCGACGGCTTTGCACGCGTCGATATGTTTTTATGTTGCTAGGATTTTTTATTTTCTGTACATTGTACGTTGATAAGATAATCTGTTAGTATTTAATGAGCTCTTATAATTGTTGATAAATTATTTTTTTACGTTAGATGATTTAATTAATATTTATTAGCAGTTCTTAAAATTTTTGATTCATAAGATTTATTAACTGTTATTAAATCATTTATTCAATAAAATTTATTAACTGTTGATAAATATTTATTCAAATTAATGAATATTTGTTCTGTTAATAAAAATTTGTATAGACTCTTGAATAAAAAGTGAGTATCAAAGTTCTAATTCGATACTTTTTACAATCCCATAACCAAGATTTCAAATAATGCATTAAAAAGAGAATTGGATAATTAAAGCACTCAAATTGAAATTTTTTTTCATTTACTAACTCTAAAAAAAAAAATAATTTTATTTATAATTCCAATATTGGATTTATGACATTATTTTTTAATTTTTCTCGAGTTAAAAAAATTAACTTAAATAAACTTAACTGCTATACTAAAACAATTGATTTAAGCTCATGTAAGTTCATTTTTTCGACTCGGGTTAATCCAAATATTTGAAATAAAAATTGAAAATTTGTAACATAAAAATATTTCAACTCTCGTTGTAACTTCAGTTGATAATAAAATTTCATTAGATTGATAGAATTGAAAGAATGGTTATAAAAAATACATTGTTTTTTTTATGTAGAGAAAATAATTATATGGTATCGTATTTTTATTGTAAAACGTTATACGGCATAATTTGATTATGAAAAATTATCTCTACATCAAATTGATTCTTGATTCCAAATCAAAAAATATTAAGTGTAATTTAATCATTTCAGTAACTAAGCTAAGCCCAGAGGCCTTTTAATGAAAACCTATAGATAAACCTCGCTAAACCGAGAGATAGTTTTTTTTAAATACAAATATATCATAAACATGCTTTATTAGCTGCTCGTAATATCTGTAAACAACGATCACACAAGGGTTCAAAAAACTTCATTTTTAAATCTGTAAAGTTCAGTAATTATATTAAATTCATTATATTGTAATAGTAAGGGTCTAAAATATGGTTTAATGACAAAACCTACCATTGTAATAGAATCGACATAATCTCAAAATTTAAAAAACTTCAAAAACTGTATTTGGAACAAAATTTGGCTATCATTTAAAATTTATCATAATGTTAACTTTGAGTTCAAATACATTGCGAACGAACAAATTTAGTGAAAAATCATAAGAGACTTTTTTTGAAGAACGTTAAATTTCCTAAAAAAACATGCCCTGGTCTTGCCAGTATGACAATTCGTAGATGAGTTCTAAAACTCAAAAATAAGAAAGTAAAATTTTCGTATTAATCAAATGAAAAATTAAAATTTCGTTGTTTTTAAAAGTATTTTCGATAAATTGAAGAAAAAAAAAGTAGTCAATTTTTTTTTAAACAGTCTAATGAATAGATCTATGTATGATACGTATAATAAGTAATGAAATAATAATAAAATGATAAATAAAAATGCGGTTAAGAGGATATTGCTTGTTGGTGGGCACTATCAGATGCTTATGAATCATCGAGTAATCCCGTTATACCGCGCCCGAATTGAATGTGGTGCCAAGTGATCGAAACTCGCTGCCCGCTGCAAGCTGTATATAGTATCTCAGAGATACTCTTGACCTCGTCTTCTGAGAGTGATCAAGGATAAAAGAGTGCTCACCGAAGTTATTCAAATAAATAACTTAAAAAATTAACCAAGAAATAATGATAATAACAATGATGATGATCGTGGCAAGGAAAGAAAAAATAATGTATGCTGTGTGCTAGAGCACAAGGTGCGTAAAAATTCATTCAAATGAGTCGGCCTCGATTCATCCCGCTTTCTCCAGATACACTACAACTTTTTCGGATATATTTTATTTTTATTAATTATTATTATACATTTATGAGAGACAATATCTTCTTTTTCACCGTTTTTTGTCGACTTTCGATTTCTTAGGATTCATTGTTTTAGCTCCTTGTTATTGGTTACCTATTTTTTGAGTTATTTCTTGTCAAATTAAAAATTTTTCAACCCAAATTTTGTTAAAAATTTTTAAAAATAAAAAAAAAAATTTCACTTTTTTATAAATTTTACAATTTTTTTTTTTTTTTTAATTAGCTGCAACTTTTTCAAATATGACTTACGACATTTTTTTTAGAAAACTTTTCTTGTTACCTGTACTTTTCACAAAAAAATTAAAAAAAAAATAATTAGACGTTTAGTTGTATTCACATTTTTAATTTTTATGAGAAAAATCTATAATTTTTCGAATTTTTTATTTTTTTTTTTTTTTACTTTTTCTTAAAACATTTTAGTTAATTTGCAGGCAATTTTGTGCAATGGAGTCTCTTCTAATTGAAAAAAAAAATAAATTTTTTGTTGAATTTAAGATTCTATTTTATTAAATAAAATTGGAGCAAAAAACTTTTTTTTTTTAATAAATTCTTTAAGCTTTTATTTATATAATTTCTTCAATTATTAATTGCAAAGAAAGTTATTAATTCCAGAGAAATAATCAGAGCGTTTTCAAAATTTTGAATTTTAAATATTGATCTCATTAAAATTCTATCACTGATCCGAATTATGAAAAATTAGAGCAGAACGTCGCCCCAAAAAAATTATAAAATTTTTTTTTCATAATTAATACCTAATGATTAGCATACTAATTTTGATGAATAAATTAAAATTTAACTTAATAAATAAACAATATTTTTATTAAAAACAATAAATACATATTTATCAAACATATAACACAACAATAAGTTATTATACAAAAAGAGAAGCCTTAAATAAAGAGGCAATGAGATGAACGATGACAAAAGATCAACAATTCAATGAGTTATGACGAGACTTACATTAAGAATAGTCGCAAGTTTAAAAATAATTATTAATTATCAATAATAACTAATAATTACAACGTCCGTATCGGTCAATGTATTAGTTAGTTACTGTCTTCTGTACAAGTATAAATAAATTATATTATACTAATTAAAATGAATAAATTCAATTAAAATTTTATATTTACAACTACCGTCACTAGTCACTACAGTATGTGCGTAGAAAATGGCGTCAGTGGTCCGAGTATGGGGTTCGATAGAATATACACACGTCGTAAGTCATGAATAAACCACTAATAATCGAATTTAAGTAAAAAACCGGGCGAATGTCAGGGAGTAAATAAATATTATAATTAAAATAAATAAATATTAGGTAATGTTAATGGATGATAAACCGATAGCGGATAAGTTCCCGAACTCTAATTTACCGATTGCTGAGCAGCAGCAGGAATGTGAGCAGAGTACGCCAATTCCTGCGCTGACCGCTGCTCTGTGGGTAAGACTTGCCCGTGAAAGTTTCTCGCCCAACCAGAAGAGTAACTGTCATGGCCATGGCCTTCGCTGAAGGAGTGACTGGCGGAGTGATGTGGGTGCGCCACAACCTCATAAGTAACGTGTTTCTGGTGTGAAAAGAGCTTCTTCAAACCGATGATACTCGCTAAAAGAAGCGCGATCTTCGAAAGGAGCAGAGCTTTACCCACTAACAAAGCTAATCCTTTGAAGGCTAGGGCCCCGATCAGCCCGATTTTGAGAACTGCTGCTGCTAGAAGAGGTCCCATGTTGTTGCCCTTTTTCCCGCGGCCTAAGTGAGTCAAAAAAAGGAAGGTAGGCATAAAAAATGTCAAAAATTAGCACAGAAAATCAGGAATTTAAGGACTTACCATCAACCACAGAGTTGTCGGCTCTTTCTAAAGACAGTCCAAGGTTGAAAGATCCGGTCTCGTCTTCAGAGGCAGAAACTACGACATCGTCCTCAGGCAACACTCGCCATTTGATGCTCCGGGACTTGATGAACGCGTAGATTTTTCCAGTTACGAGGTCCATGAATTCAGAATCGTCATCACTGCTGCGTCCTGCTTCGTAGGTGATGACTTCTTCGGTTGCTTGGCTAGTTTTTCGGATTTCGATATCGTCTGTCAGCTCGATGGAGGCTTTTTTGAGCAACTTGTTCATGTAAGTGACCAGCTTTAGCATTACACAACTGCTTATGTCATTTTGCGAGCACTTGTTATTCAATTTACGCATCAACTCTTCCTCGTACTTGGCACGCTCGGTCAAGGTCACAGTCTGCTGCTGCTGGTGGTGCTCAATTACTCCGATTTTCTCGATTTTATCCATCGGATTACCGAATGTTGCGCTGATTAGGCACGTTACTAACAGTACTATTGCTCCTTTCATTTTATCTGTGTGATAAATGGCTGTTATTATTGTTATTATTATTACTATTAATAATTATGTTAATATTCACGGTAACATTGATGATCACAAGTTAAATTAGGGAAGGATAAAGGACAGGTTGACTGACACTGATGGAAAAAAGCTCACCTCTATTATCACGAAGCCAAAAAAAAAGTCACTCGCGAAAATGATTATCGCGAACCTTGCTACGCCGAAAAAATTATAAGATAGTGTATTAGTGAGACTATAATGACGGATATGCAGTTCTTTAATCGATGCGTGCAAGGCTTCTGGTCCTGCGTCTCGCCCCGGTCACTTTATATACGTAGATCTCGCATAGTAGATCCGAGTCTGGTGCCCACCATTAGAGCATACTCTGGAGGTGGAGGGATCCTGAATCGATGGACGGGCTGCATTCGTGTGGATGGAGAACATAGAGACCATTGAGGATAGTTGCTGCAAGTGAGAATCGAGACAAGGACAGAAGACAAAAAGGAGGAAATTATATGAGGAGAAGTTGTATTATGAGTATTATATATGAGGAATAGACATCAAGGTGGTTAATATACTCTTATACTCTACTAGGTTAGTTGTGCGGGAGGTAAAGGTGTTTCCTCTCTGTCTTGATCAACGGGTTCTCAAGCGATGTAAACAAAAACAAGAGCACATTCGTTCACATGGTTTTTTAGATTCTTTTATATGCGACTTTTATTGTCACCTTCTTCATTATCGTAAACAAAATGATAATATTGATATTCATTATTATCATATTGATTATTATAATTATAATGATAGTTATGATGTTGATCATCATAGGGATTTTTTGATTATATTGTCAATAACAATAATGATTATATTACCCATTATAATGATATTGACAATGATAATGATATATATCATGATGGTAATATTCATGATAATGATGATACTGATGATATTAAAAATGACGAAAGCGATATTGTTAATGATATTATGTAAAATAAGTGATAAATTAACCAAATAAGAGCAACTTTGGTTCCAAAGATCTTGAAAGCAACGGAAAGTTTAATAGATAGCATACTTCTTTGAATCAAAATGTTGATAATTTACTCACGAATATTGAAGATGATTATCTTTATTTACTGGCAATTGATGCATATAAAAAAGAGGGAATGTTAAGATAAAAATGAAGTTGAAGGCATAAATTCCGGCAATAAATCAATCTTAAGTAAAGTGTTTTTTCCGTTCTATCACGATCTCTAATTTTTTAGCTTGCTCCGGCAAAACTCGTATTAAATGCGAATGCAAGAGGAAAGGAAGCAAGTGGAATTTAACGCGGCACGATTAATGACGAGTTTCATATAAGGTTGATACAACACAAACTGGATAAATATGATGCCGTGCGTGTTCTAGATCTGTGACACCGTTCTCGCCGTCGTGGGGCTGTTCCGCAGCATCGCCCCATTATTTATGATTTTAGTGTTATTAAATTTCATACATGTACATTAGATATACGTATACATACATTTATATTTATATCTTTATTATTTCATTACAATGTTACCCAAGGAAAAGATTATTGTTACGATTATTTACAGCTATACTTACAGTCGTTGTACTATCGCTACGTGAGAATACTATTACGATTATTTAAGTATTTATTCATTTAAATATTCATCTGTTAACCGGTCATCATTATTATTAAGTGCAATTACCGTACCAATCAATGAACGATATTTATTGAGTGAATTATACTTTCTTGAATCGAATCGATTGGTGAAAATATAATGAATGACTGTTTACTATTTAGTCGTTAAGTGGAAAGTAAGTTATCACTGTTTAGATTTAAGGAAGCATATAACTATCCATTGAACTTTCCGATGTTTTCAAGATCCTTGTGATCAAAGCTACCTTTTTTTCTTTCTAATTTTTTTCTTTTGTAGAATATCATTATGATTATCAATATTATTGTGAATTTTGTTATCAACATAATTATCATAAATAATATTAATAGTTTTCAATAAGTTATTTTGTAGTAATATAACACAATTATTAATTAGCAAGTTTGTTCGTTACCCTTAAACATTTATTGTATAAAAATTTGGAAATTCAGTAAATGACATTATGCCGATTATAAATTATACTATATTTTTTATACATCTTGTTCTTGTACTTTTATTTTTAACTTCCCGCTAAGAAAATCAAAGATTTTCAAAAATCGGGAAGTTATTATTTTCACCCCATTTTGCAAAAATCGAGTTTTCATCAGATCTCGACGTTTGAAGGTCACAGGAAGCTTTCCTGATTATCCCCGCGAGGTTGTCACTATGTCTGTTTGTATGTGTATGTGTATGTGTATGTGTATGTGTGTGTGTGACTATGTGACTCGCTTATAACTTTTGAACGACTGAACCGATCGGAACGTACCAAACGGCGTTCTAAAGAGTTCCCTCAAACTTAGATTTCCTAAGAATTTGAACCGATTCGGACCGATAAATTTTGAAAAATTTTGAAAAATCTCAAAAAAAATAAGAAAAAAATCATTTTTGAAAGTGGTTTTTTTGGAATATCTTTTAAACGGCTATATCGATCAACTTAAAAAACTAATCCGCCCTTAAGCTTGAAAAACCACGCCGATTATCGCTAATCCGGTCGAAATCGGTTGATTCGTTCGAAAGGTATCGTGAACGAAAGAAAACCGAAATAAGTGTTTTTTTGACATAACTTCGTCATTTCTTCTCGGATCGTTTTTGATGATATAAAATAATTTCAGAGCTTAAAAAACCGCGTCGATCGCCGCCAAAAACGTGGAAATCGGTTGATTGGTTCGAGAGATATCCTTGATAAAATATTTGGAAACAAGTGTTTTTTTAAATTAACTCCGACATTTTTTGGAATAACTTTTAAACGGCTGCACTGATCGATTTCAAAAACTAATCAGCTATTAGCATAAAAAAGTTACGTCGATCGCCGTCAAGCCGGTCAAAATTGGTCAATTCGTTCAAGAAATATCATGAACGAAAGAAAACCAAAAAAAATGTTTTTTTGGAATTACTCCAAATTTCCTAGTTTTATCAATTCAAACTTAAAGATTCTTCATGAAACTAAAAAAATTGCGTCAAATACTGCCAACCGCGTGAAAATCGGTTGATTCATTTAAAAGTTAGTGCGGTTTGAAAATGAGCAAGATCACGTCAACTGGACCCCCTATTTTCCACTTGATCATGAAAATTAAGTTCATGTATCTTTTTTATAAGTACATACCAAGATAAAATGATCCCCGAAACGATTTTTAAAAATTTCGATTTTAACAATAATTTTTTTTGCAATGAAAATTTTAGGTACTTTTGATTAAAAAATGGATTGTAAATCAACCGTTAAAGTTAAATTAATGGAACTTGAAGGATTTGTTTTTAAAATGTTTATATTTTAATAAAATATTAATAACTAAAAATTATTTGTTTATTATCATATTGTTAATTAACTTTTAAGTTAACAAATGAAAATTTCACTAACTTCTCGGTGAAAAAATGAAGTCTTTTTTTATCGGTTACATGCGTTATTTATTAAAGTTTAAGATTTCAGAAAAAAATTTCACTGCTCGCGATTTGTTTAAACAATATAAATTAATTTATCACAGCGCGCCGAGCGCCAGGCGCTGTCAGAATACCGCGCCGTCGAACGTCAGACTATGTTACAGCTTCGATTAATTGTAATTAAAAATAACAATTAAAAATATAATTATCAAACAAATTTTATTATTACTATGATCAATATTATGACTAATAAAATAAGTGAATTATCTATTATTAAAGAAAAATAGAAAAAACGAACTAGTAATAAATATTAAATTTTGTAGACATTTGTTAACTTTATTTTATTTTTTTTTTAAACTTGGTTAATAAAAACTTTTTTATCTTCCGACACATTATTATATTATTAATCTTTATATATATTTATATATATATTTTCTCTGTGCGTGTGTTTGTCACTGAACTTTTTCTAAACGGCTGGACCAATTTTAATGAAACTTTTTGTGTATCTTTAGGTGGATTCGAAAATGGTTTAGATTCACAATTCAGTCCACGGAAAAATGTTTATTTAATTAAATTTTTATTTATAAATGGTTCTTGATCTTGGAATGTTTTACATTGGATCTGACAGACAGTATCGAATATTCATTTGAGAAAAAAAATTATTTTCGAAATTCAAAAAAAATTTGTGTAATTGTGTTAAAATCAATCAGTTGCTAATTGAAATATTTTATTATAATAACGTTTTAATAATAATTTTCATCAAAACGGTCCAAACTGTAACAGCTCATTCAAATAAGCTTGAAATTTTTAAATTTAAGACATGTGTACAGGAAAACGTCTGTCTGGTCCGCTAGTAATAATATAGTAATATATTATTATATTATTAATAATAATATAATAATGTTTCGGAAGATAAAAAAGTTTTTATCAACCAAGTTTAAAAAAAAAAAAATGAAATAAAGTTAACAAATGTCTACAAAATTTAATATTGATTACTATAGTTCGTTTTTTCTATTTTTCTTTAATAATGGAGAATTTACTAATTTTTTTTTTTTTGATTTGTTTTAAAGTCGCATAAACTACTAAGGTCATGAGCGACTACGGTAGGGGGTAAACTTTTGAGATTGGAACTCGTTTTATTTTTTGGGCTGAGCAGAATAATACACTTAAATATTGAAAATATTCATTGGTGTACGTCGGATTCGAACCCGGTCCAATGCTTTGGTAAGCAAAGGCCGGATCCGATAGGGCTACTGCGCGCCTCTTTTACTAATTTTATTAGTCATAATATTGATCATAATAATAATAAAATTTGTTTGATAATTATATTTTTAATTATAATTAATCGAAGCTGTAACATAGTCTGACGTTCGACAGTACGGTATTCTGACAGCGCCTGGCGCTCGGTGCGCTGTGATAAATAAATTTATATTGTTTAAACAAATCGCGAGCAGTGAAATTTTTTTTTGAAATCTTAAACTTTAATAAATAACGCATATAACCGATAAAAAAAAACTTCATTTTTTCACCGAGAAGTCAGTGAAATTTTCATTTGTTAACTTAAAAGTTAATTAACAATATGATAATAAACAAATAATTTTTAGTTATTAATATTTTATTAAAATACAAACATTTTAAAAACAAATCCTTCAAGTCCCATTAATTTAACTTTAACGGTTGATTTACAATCCATTTTTTAATTAAAAGTACCTAAAATTTTCATTGTAAAAAAAATTATTGTTAAAATCGAAATTTTTAAAAATCGTTTCGGGGATCATTTTATCTTGGTATATACTTATAAAAAAAATACATGAACTTAATTTTCATAATCAAGTGGAAAATAGGGGGTCCAGTTGACGTGATCTTGCTCAAATTTAAAAAATATTGTTCTATGATACTTCTATCAGACTTTTGAGCTGGAAGAGCTCAAAATAACACATAAATTGTATTTTTGAGCTCGATGAGCTCAAAAACGTCATTAGTGCAGTTTTATGCACCTAGGTATGGAATTAGCGGGAAGTTGCACGGATGGCCTTCAGGGTCTACTGTTTTTCTAATTTTTTTCTATTTTTATGAAAATATAAAAACTGAAAATTTATCATACTTTTCACTTTAACCTCAAACATCTTTTATATCAGTAAGTTCAGCGAAAAATAATAATATACTTTTTTTGCAGAATGTTTAATTTTCTATATCAAAATTTAATTCCTACTAATGTAAGAATGTATATGGGGTATTCCATGCCAAATCGACCACTTTTAAACTCGACCCCTTTAGATTTAGCTGAAACTTTATCATTTTTTTTTACCCTTTGAAAAACATTTTTGAGAATTTTTTCAAATTTTTTTGTCCAACCCAAAAAAAGTTTTGAATTTCCCAAAAAAGTGGCTTTTTTATTTTCAAATGTCCATAACTTTTTTAGACATTGACCTTTGGGTACCTTTTTTTTTAAAAAATTTTTGTTTTTGAATGAACTTTTCGAAAAAATAGACAAAAAAAATTATATATGATCAATTCTATAAAATAATCGTTTTTTTTTTTAACAAAATCGTTATTTTTTCAAAGTTGGCCACTTTTTTTTTTAATTTTTTTTTTTCTCAAAAAAATCTTCAATCAATTTGACAACTATTCCCGCTCATCCCGGGCAGGGCCGATTTTTTTTTATATTTTTTTTATTTAATTGAAAAAAAAATTGTCAAATTTTCTGAAATAATAAAAATTTTTTTTTTCAATTAAATAAAAAAATATAAAAAAAAATCGGCCCTGCCCGGGATGAACAAGAATAGTTGTCAAATTGATTGAAGTTTTTTTTGAGAAAAAAAAAATAAAAAAAAAAGTGGCCAACTTTGAAAAAATAACGATTTTGTTAAAAAAAACCGATTATTTTATAGAATTGATCATTATAATTTTTTTTTGTGTATTTTTTCGAAAAGTTCATTCAAAAACAAAAATTTTTTTAAAAAAAAGGTACCCAAAGGTCAATGTCTAAAAAAGTTATGGATATTTGAAAATAAAAAAGCCACTTTTTTGAGAAATTCAAAACTTTTTTTGGGTTGGACGAAAAAATTTGAAAAAATTCTCAAAAATGTTTTTCAATGGGTAGAAAAGAATGATAAAGTTTCAGCTAAATCTAAAGGGGTCGAGTTCAAAAGTGGTCGATTTGGCATGGAATACCCTATATGAACCACTCAAAAAATTACAAAAAATAAACTGAATTTTTAGCATGTTATTTTCTTTTAAAACTTTGGATACTATGGTGGCCAGGTTAATACTAAAATAACTTGGTAACTTGGCAAAAATTTTGCTGTTTTTATTTAGTACCGATTTTCTATCACTGTACGAAAAATTTCCAAATGATATAAATAAGGGCAACCCTTATAAGTTTAATTCTGCTAATCAAAAATTAAGAATAAATTTTAACAAATAGAAAATAATGTGATCAATTAGGAGTTTTAAATTTCGAAGTTAATAACTTCAAAATTTATTACTTTTTTTTCTTCATTCAGAATTAGATGTTTTTCAAAATAGATAAGAAATTTTTATCGAAAAAATAATGATTTTGCCGGAAATAAAAGAAAATCTGAAAATTTATGTGTTCTACTTTAGCCTCGAAAAACTTTTGAAAAAGCCAATTTATCGAAAAATCATGAGAGAACTTTTTTGCAGAGCGTTTCATTTTTTTAACTTCCCGCTAAGAAAATCGAAGATTTTCAAAAATCAGAAAGTTATTGGTTTTACCTCGTTTGGCAAAAATCGAATTTTCATCAGATCTCGACGTTTCAAGGTCACAGGAAGCTTCCCTGACTACCCCCGCGATGTTGTTACTATGTCTGTATGTATGTATGTATGTATGTATGTATGTATGTGTGTGTGTGTGTGTGTTTTTTTTTTTTTTTTTTTTTTCCAGGAGGGGGGAATCCTTTTTACGGATTCCAGGCATAGATGTTTCGCCTGGATATGTGAGACTCGACGCAGTGTCATGCAAATACTCGATACTAGCGCCCATACTCACTAAACCCTAAACCTCTTTTCTTCTATCCTCTTATCCCCTATGGAAACCGCCGTGTAGGCATTACATCGCAGGGGGAGGAATTAGCTGCCGCTCTTCCTTCTTGTGGTTAAGGTGTTGTTTCTACCTTCCTTCTAAATTCTGACTTTGGATCTTTTTCTCTCAATGGAACGCAGTTCGGTAAGAACTTCTGTGGCGAAAGTGCTTGTGGCGTTCCAGGCAGCTTTACACGACAACATTGCTTCTACTAACGTCTCTGGTTGGACTTTCTTGTTCAAACAATTCTCTAACTCATCTCGCCGAGGGTCAAAACGTGAGCACACAAAGAAAACGTGCTCTCCATCTTCAGCAACTCCTGGGCAGGACGGGCACTCCGGAGAGTTGCCGTGCTTGAAGCGGTGTAGATACTCTCGGAAGCACCCATGTCCTGACAACAACTGTGTCAGGTAATAGTTGACTTGACCGTGGCTCCGGTTCATCCAAACGTCGATCTTTGGTATAAGACGATAAGTCCATCTACCTTTTCCTGCGGCATCCCACTGCAATTGCCATCGTACGATGCTGCGATATCGTTCTTCTGTTCTGAGTTCTTCATGGCTAAGTGTGGTTGACCTTTTCCATTGGTATAGGTTTCGTCTTTCTTCAGCTAGGACTCTGAGGGGCAGAGTTCCAGAAATGACGTACACTGCTTCCTCAGATATTGTTCGGAAGGCGCAAGCTACTCTTATGGCATTCAGACGGTATACTGGTCCAGCCTTTCTTCATGCTTCTTGTAATTCTAATGCGTCAGCCCAAATGGATATTCCGTACGTAAGCACTGATGTGACCACAGATGATAATAATAGTCATCTGCTCTGCTTTGGACCTCCGACGTTCGGCATTAGTCGTGATAGACTAGCTACCACTGCTGATGCTTTAGTACTCACATGTTCGACTTGT
The DNA here is from genome assembly GCF_020080835.1 of Cotesia glomerata. Taxonomy (NCBI): domain Eukaryota; kingdom Metazoa; phylum Arthropoda; class Insecta; order Hymenoptera; family Braconidae; genus Cotesia; species Cotesia glomerata. Next base: position 11,090,700 of record NC_058166.1, on the reverse strand, counting down.
TGTTTAAAGTTCAGTCGGGCATCGAGCATCACTCCCAGGTATCGGATGAATGGTTGTGATGTAATTTCATGTTCTCCGATTTCTAATTTAATTGTTTCTACTGCTTTCCTGCTAGTGATAAGCACTGCTTCAGTTTTATGCTTGGCCAGCTCCAAATTCATCATATTCATCCATAGGTTGATGCGGCCGAATGTAATGTTAAAGGCCAGATTTATCTCTTCCAGATGTTTCGCGACTATCACTACAGCTACATCATCGGCATATGCAACTAACTTGACCTCTGATGGCAACGCGATTCTCAGGAGTCCATCGTACATGATGTTCCACAGGAGTGGTCCAAGAATTGAGCCTTGTGGTACTCCTCCAGTGATATCGTACTCCTTCGGACCGTTTTTCGTGTCATACTTCAAGACCCTATTCGAAAAGTAGACCCTATTCAAAAATCGGGAAGTTATCGGTTTTACCCCGTTTTTCGAAAATCGAGTTTTCATCAGATCTCGACGTTTTAAGGTCCTAAGAAGCTTCCCTGACTATTCCCGCGAGGGTGTCACTATGTCTGTGTGTGTGTATATATGTGTGTGTGTGTGTGTGTGTGTGTGTGTGTGTGTGTGTGTGTGTGTGTGTTGTTTTTTTTTTTATTTTTAGGGGGGGGGGAATCCTTTTTACGGATTCTAGGCATAGCTGTTTGGCCTGGATATGTGGCGACTCGACGCAGCGTCATACTAAAACTCGACACTAACGCTCCTACCCACTAAACCCTAAACCCCTTTTCCTTCTTTCCTCTAATCCCTCATGGAAACCGCCGTCAGGCATTACTTCATGAAGGGAGGATCTAGCTACTGCTCTTCCTTCTGGTGGCCAAGGTGTTAACTACCTTCCTTCTATCTTCTGCTATTTGCTCTTTTTCTTTCGGTGGAACGCAAGTCTTTAAGGACTTCTGTTGCAAACATGTTGGTAGCGTTCCAGGCAGCTTCTGATGACAACATTGCTTCTACTAGTGAATCTGGTTGCATTCTCTGGTTCAGGATCCTCTCCAGTTCTTCACGCTGTGGATCGAAACGAGGACATACAAAGAAGACGTGCTCCGCGTCTTCAGCAGCTCCTGGGCAGGACGAGCACTCCGAAGAGTCATCACATGTGTGTGTGTGTGTGTGTGTGTGTGTGTGTGTGTGTGTGTGTGTGTGTAAGTATGTGAATCGCTTATAACTTTTGAATGGCTAAACCGATTGGAACCTACCAAACGGCGTTCTAAAGAGTTCCCTCAAACTTAGATTTTCTGTGAAATTGAATCGATTCTGACCGATAGATTTGGAGAAATCTCAAAAAAACTGAGAAAAAAAATTTTTTTAAATGTGGTTTTTTTGGAATAACTTCTAAACAGCTTTATCGATCAACTTCAAAAGTTAATCAGCTCTAAAACTTTAAAAACCACGTCGATCGCCGCTAATCCGGTTAAAATCGGTTGATTCGTTTGAGAGATATTCCTAGTCCGAAATTCCTAGTTCGATCAATTCAAATTTAAAGATTTATCATGAGGCTTAAAAAACTGCGTCAAATGCCGTCACTCGCGTGAAAATCGGTTCATTCATTCAAAAGTTATTGCGGTTTGAAAATTCAAAAAATAGTGTTTTATCAAAGTTCTATCAGACTTTTGAGCTCGAAGAGCTCAAAAGCATAGAAAAACTATCTCTTTAGGCTCAGAGAGCTCAAAATAACATAAATTGTATTTTTGAGCCCGAAGAGCTCAAAAACGTCATAAGTGCAATTTTAATCATCTAGGTATGGAATTAGCGGGAAATTGCAGGGATGGCCTTCAGGGTTAACCGTTTTCCCAATTTTTTAAACACAATTTTGATGCTAGCTGGTAAGTTGCTTGTCAGACAAGATATAAAATTCTAAAGTCTAAAAATATTTTTTTATGTTAAAGAAAAAATGAAAAGTTTCAATTCGCGGTCTCTAAAAGTTAATACTAAAGACTCAAATTTTGACAAGGTCTTTATTTTGGGATTCTACGACGAAATTTCAAGATCATTGAAAAAAAAAATTGTTGATTTTTTTTAAGTGGACCATGCAATATTCAAATTTTCCTAAAAATCTACTAAAACGATTGAATTTAATTTTTTCCTCTAAAGTTAATGGAGTAAAAAATTCATAAAATTCTCCTAAAAACCGCAAAACCACAGTAATTTATCAGTATAATCCCGCGACTAGACATATAGAATTCATCATTGCTAAATAATAACGCAAAAGTACTAAAATTATTAACAACATTCATTAAAATTAAGTTGTTAATCGAAATGAAAACCGACAGAATTTAAAAGCAGTACATAACAAAACATAACACCGTAGCAGAAAAGTAAAAATTAATAATCTACATAAATTGATAATAGCAATAATAATAAATAATAAACAATAAACTACACCTATGAGAAGTGACCTCGTCTGGACACTGAGACACGTCGAACGAGTACTCTCACCGTTTGCTCAAAAGGGAAGAAAGGAAGTGAGGGAGAACATAGAGTTTGCGGTATTAGTATTAATCCGGAGCAGCTTTCCACGGTATTGGTGACGGAAGGTCAAGAGCTGTTAGATATCATCCGTTTATATATTTTTAATGTCTATAAATATCTGTACTTATAACGTAAGTGCGTCTGCATTTATTCATATCCTGATATTCTAGAGAACATTTATGCGTTCTTATACACACGGAGCCACACACCTGTAACAAATGTATGAAATGTTAATTAACTCATCGTTTAAAACGTACTTATAATATATTATATTGAAATAAGATGGGCAAAGGAGGCCAATGCTTTTCAATAATCGTGTCGAGATGCAAAGCATGGATGCGTTTTGGTGCCACCTTTTCTTACAACAATTATTAAATTTAATATATTCGATAAGAAAATAAAAAAGATTCGGTGAAATCAGTTTTAGATGTCAACCACAATTTTTTGATTTGCAGCCTCATTTTTTTTTCTTTGGATCTAATGGACCGAAGTGCTATCATGATTTAATACTAAAAATGATATGATGGATTATTTTGATTTAAACGTTAAATTTTTCCACATTGTGATTAATTTAAAAGTGATCAGTCAAAAAATGAACTTTTTTGCACGCCTCATAACGTGAAGCAGTTGAGGTGGTGTTTTACTCTCGACACGTCAAGGTCAAGTAATTTTGTGATCTTCAAATGGCTCTAGCACAACCATCTTGCACTTATATAACAATATGAGTACATCGAGAAAACACTTATGAAAAATCATCTTATGATGCTACTTTGAAAAAGAAAAAACGATTCGAAAAAAATTTTACGTGGACATCCTGATATCTGTACGCTGATTTTGTATACTCACGATAACTCAGGACAAAATTTGATGTATTGAGACCGGGATTTTTTTTAATAGATCCATAGTTCGATGAACTGGTGCCGTATTTAACATCAGCAACCTAGCTTACGTAATTTTTTTTTTAATGAATTTTTATAAAAATTCACTATGATTCACACGTACAATAGTATATTACACTATTAGGGCAGAAAGTTTGATTTCTGCACTGCGCGCCATGATGCCCGAGGCGTAGCCGAGGGCATCACGGCGCGCAGTTCAGGGCTCTCAAACTTCTGCCCGTGTAGTGTATACTGTTTTTCTTTATAGCCGATCGAAAGTACGTAATAGTATATTACACATCTAGGGCAGTAAAATAAGAAATGTCTCAGATCACATGTAATTGTTGTCCGAGGCGAAGCCGAGGTCAATAAACATGTGATCTGAGGCTTTTTTATTTACTGTCCGTGGTGTGTACTATTATTCTCCTCGACGGAGGCGGAAAGCGGCATTTTCGTTTAGCGCAGCGGGACAAAAGTTGACGCTTTCCGCTCGTCGAGCAAAAAAAGAACTTTTCTTATTTCTCTCACACGAAAATTATGACACAACTTAATTAAGTTAACATGAGATCAAGTAATCATATTACTAGATTTTTTTCGACTGCGTGCGCATATGACAAAAAAATGGTCACCAATAATTAAAAAAAAAAATTAGAAAATACTTTATAGAAAATTACTTAATTATTTCTCTTTTAAAAATCATTTTTACAATTTATTTTTTTCTAAAAAGAAAATAAATGAGCGTTATAAGGCGTAGACTTTTGGATTTTTCGAAATTTTTTTTTCTCTATGAATTATCGGAAATTCGAGCCGCAAGTAATGAATATGAAGTATATCAAGAGTATTTATTGATTGATATTGAATTAATGGTGTGATAAACTTGTAATGGTCAATAATTATCGTAATTGCAATGAGAAGAATAATTTGATCATTGATTGCACTGGTGGAGTATTTCCGGTCTCTCTAACGATTAAAAGGAGGCCACTTGGTCAACAGGTTCGCAGTTCCGTCCGATTCTTTGGATCCTCAGTGAGAACTTATTCGACCGGTTTAGTTCTTTAAATGTGTGTCTCTGTGTGTAAACACACATTATATATGGTGAGTTAGATAAATACTGGCGAGTTCTAGAGATAATGGAGACTAGTGAAAGATACTTCCTTTCCTACGGCATTTAAATTGACATTTATACGAGTATTTATAGGCACGGAGAAAATATTTTCGAGGATTTTTTCGTGGAAAGGAAGAAAGTTAAGGAAAATTTCTGAAAAAACTAGACGTTGATGAGAGATTATTTTTTTCTGAAGAATGAAGGGTGGAAATATATTTCTTCAGAAAATAATTAAGAAGTGTTAAACGCAAAAAAAAGTGTAATTAAAAAAAAATTATTTATTATATTCCTCTCAAATTCAATTTTCAGAGCAGTAGTTGTAAAAAGTATTGTATGCTATAGGTGGGATAAATAGCAAATATGACAGTCGTGATTACGACATTCGCTGTAAGGTTTATGAGACATTCGTATGAACCCGGGGAAAAAAAATTATATCTAATTATATATAATTTGATCTAATTTTATATAAATATATATAAAATTTAATATAATTATATACAATTTTATATAATTTTGTATAAATATATAAATTTATACATAATTATATATAATGTTATCTTCCCGGGGAAAAAAAATTAGGATGACGGTTGACCCTAAAGGACATCCCTGCAACTTCCCGCTCATTTTGTTCTTAAGCGCTCAAAACTACACATTAAGTTTTTGAGCTCTTCAAGCTCAAAAATATTATTTTTGTATCAATTTGAGCTCTTCAAGCTCAAAACTCATAGCAGTTTAATAAAACACAATTTTTTGAATTTTCAAACGGCAATAAATTTTGAATGAATGAAATGATTTTTATGCAGTTGGCGGCATTCGACGCAGTTTTTGAAGCTCCATGAAAAATTTTCAAGTTTAAATCGATCGAGCCAGGAATTTTGAAGTAATTCCGAAAAAACACTTTTTTCGGTTTTCTTTCGACAACGATAACTCACGAACGAATCAACTGATTTTGACCGGGCTTGTGGCGATCGACGTGGTTTTTTGATCTTAAGAGCTGATTAGATTTTGGAATTGATCGGTGAAGCCATTTAAAAGTAATTCCAAAAAAACCTCATTTCAAAAAATTTTTTTCTGTAGTTTTTTTGAGATTTCTCAAAATCTACTGGTTCGAATCGGTCCAAATAGTTTTCAAAATCTAAGTTTGGTCAATCCCTTTCGAATGGCACCAACCGCGATTAAATCTGTCAAGCCGTTCAAAAGTTATAAGAAGGTCACATACATACATACACACACACATACATACACACTAGAGTGTGCCAAAATGTAACTTCCGTGGAGAACCTTTTAAAATTGGAATTTTGAGTTCCGCTTTTAACAGGGGCTGCGTTTGGGCATTTCCTTAGATATTTTGGTGTGAGACGATGTATTTGATTTTCATAGAATTTTTTAACAGGAGATTTAATTGGGTACTTCCGGCCAAATTTTGAATTTTCACCGGAAATGCCCAAACTAAACTTCTGTTAAAAAATTCTATGAAAATCAAATACATCGTCTCACACCAAAATATCTCAGGAAATGCCCAAACGCAGCCCCTGCTAAAAGCGGAACTCAAAATTCCAATTTTAAAAGGTTCGCCACGGAAGTTACATTTTGGCACACCCTAACACACACACACACACACACACACACACACACACACACACACACACACACACACACACACACATACATACAGACATACGGACATCACCGCGAAAACAATCAGGGAAGCTTCCTAAGACCTCAAAACGTCAAGATCTGATGAAAACTCGATTTTCGAAAAACGGGGTAAAACTAAAATTATAATTTTGTATAATTATATATAATTTTATCTAATTATACATAATTTTTAACTTAAAATTTTATATAAATATATATAATTATATAAAATTATGCACCATTTTAAATATTTTTGTATAATTATATATAATTTTATCTACCCGGGGAAAAAATTTTTATATAATAAGATATAATTATACAAAACTATATAAAATTATGTATAATTTTGTATAATTATAAATAATTTTATCTAATTATACATAATTGAAATTTAAAATTTTATATAAATATATATAATTATATAAAATTCTATATAATTATACAAAATCCTATATAATGTCTGATTAGAAGTTTTTTTAGAAGTTTAAAAAAAAAAAAAATTAGGAAAACGGTTGACCCTAAAAGCCATCCCTGCAACTTCCCGCTAATTCCATACTTAAGCGTTCAAAATTGAACTTATTACGATTTTGAGCTCTCCGAGCTCAAAAGTCTGATAGAAGTTTAACATAACATTATTTTTTGAATTTTCAAACAGCAATAACTTTTGAATGAATAAACCAATTTTCACGTGGTTGGCGGCTTTCGACGCAGATTTTGAAGCCTCATAAAAAATCTTTAAGCTTCAATTGATCAAACTAGGAATTTCGACGTAATTCCAAAAAAAACACTTTTTTCGGTTTTCTTTCGTCAACGATAACTCACGAACGAATCGACCGATTTTGACCGCCTTGGCGGCGATCAACGTGTTTTTTTAAAGTTAAGAGCTGATCAGTTTTTGGAATTGATCGGTCAAGCCGTTCAAAAGTCAGGAGAGGTTTACATACACACACACACACACACACACACACACACACACACACACACACACACACACACCATCGCGGGAATAGTCAGGGAAGCTTCCTAGGACCTCAAAACATCGAAATCTGATGAAAACTCGATTTTCGAAAAACGGGGTAAAAACAATAACTTTCCGATTTTTGAAAATTTTCAACTTTTTTAGCGGGAAGTTAAAAGACTTTTTTCGAATATTATTGACTGCATACTTTTTGACCAGTCAAGCATTTTGAAGAGGACAAACATATAACATACATACTTTCGCAAATTTATTACGACTACACGGAAAAAAATTAACTGTTGCTGCAACAGGAAAAAATCCTGTTGCAGCAACAGGATTTTGTTGTAGCTACAACAGGAGGCAGCCATGTTGCATCAACAGGATTACTACTGTTATTGCGACTTAATAGTAAAATATAGTTGGGTCATTCCATGTCAAATTGACCTACAGTTGGAATTGACCCCTTTTGATTTGGATAAATTTTGATCAGAAATTTTCTTTTATCATGTAACGAACTTCTGCCAGACAAAAAAAAATTAAAAAATTTTATTCAAAAGATATGCAAATTCAAAATTTCGCTATTTTTTCAGTTTTGTTTTTGTAATATCTCGAACGTTATTATAGATACGGGAATGGCCTTTCGTTTGTTTGAAAAGGGACACTTAAGGCTATTGAAAAAAAAAAATATTTTGGAAAAAAATTTTGAAAAATGCCAAATTTGTCAAATTTTAAATTTTTGAAAATCGTCAAAAATCTCGATTGACATTAAAATTTTGGCTCAATTTTTTTTTTTATAGTACCTTGTACTGATCTTAAAAAATCCTGAAATTTTTAGAACTGTGTGTTTTTTTTTAAACATGAATTTTTGAATTTCAAAAAACAATTTTTTCTTGTTTTTGCAACTTTTTAAATAAGTTAAAGTTATGCAGATACATAGTATTGTAATTTTGAGTATTAAAAAATTAAATGCACGAGGTGGAAATAAATAATAAAATAATTTTAACTTTTTTTTATTTTTTTTTAAGTAATCTTAAAGTCAAGCTTAACGCATGATATAATTATTATTCATCGTTTTTTTTACGTCATTTAAATTTTTCGACGCCATTTATCGTCTTTTTAAGATGAAAATGATTTAAAATTTGAGATTGAGCAACATTGTGCAGAAACTTGTAAGTAAACAAGTATTCGAAAAAGCAAAACAAAATTGATATTCTCATCACATGATTTCTGATTTTTATTGAAAATTTATATCTGTTTGAGTTATTTGACATTAAGAACTGTTATTGAAGTGAAGAAACGGACAAAATATATCATGTGTTAAAAAAAATAAGAAACTATGTCATGTGTTAAGCTTGACTTTAAGATTACTCCAAAAAAATAAAGAAAAATTGAAATTAATTTATTATTTAATATTTCCACGTCGTGCATTTAATTTTTTAATACTCAAAATTACAATACTATGTATCTGCATAACTTTACCTTATTTAAAAAGTTGCAAAAAACAAGAAAAAATTTTTTTTTGAAATTCAAAAATTCATCTTTAAAAAAAAACACAGTTCTAAAAATTTCAGGATCTTTTAAGATCAGTACAAGGTACTATACAAAAAAAGTTGAGCCAAAATTTTAATGTCAATTGAGATTTTTGACGATTTTCAAAAATTTTAAATTTGACAAATTTGGCATTTTTCAAAATTTTTTTCCAAAATATTTTTTTTTTCAATAGCTCCAAGTGTCCCTTTTCAAACAAACGAAAGGCCATTCCCGTATCTATAATGACGTTCGAGATATTCCAAAAACAAAATTAAAAAATTAAAAATTAAAAAATTACCAAATTAAAAAATCCTGTTGCTGTAACATGGCTGACTCCTGTTGCAGCGACAGTTAATTTTTTTCCGTGTACTTGTTCATTATCATAATAGACCATCTATACACTTACGAGTGATGATACTGTCATTGCGTTAATCATAACCACTATTTCCACTATAATTAGCCGCTTAATAAAGCTACATTGTAACTTGTATACAAGCTATAGCCCAAGAAAAAAAGTAACGCTAGGACTCATTGTCCGTAACGAATATTTGCTAACTAAAAGGAACATCAAACCTATACTTATCATAATACATTAATCGTCATCATAAATAATAATCTGCCATACATTTTATGCTTTGATTATAATCATAATAATAATTGTAACTGCTTATGTTTACCTAGATGCTCGTATTAGTATGCGTTGCACGTCGTAAGCACTATAAAAAATGAAATTTACTATTAAAAATAAAATGAATAAATTCAAGATTCCATAATTCTCAGCTCTCAGATCCAGATTCTAATGTCGTTTATCGCAAATTTATGTTATGCTGATAAATATACACACTCGTCGTCCATGACCCTGTTCTTTGCATACCTTCCGGTTCGCAGATCGTGGCACACCTTGTTAGCTTCGCCACCAACTGCAACTCGATGCGCTTGATCTTGATCACCAGTGAAAATGGCACGGAATTACAGCGCATGGAATGCAAAAAAATTACTTGTGTCTTGCCTCTGGAATATCACCATTAATAATTTATATTATTTATATTAAATGTCAGCTCTTGTCAAGACTTTAAATGATAAATAATTTCAATAAAACATGCGTATATTATTCTTTTTTATTTTCCAGGGTTATAAAAAGTTTTTGTAAAAAATGCTCACATTTTATTTTTTTAATAAAATTTGAGTTTAGGAGAAGCTTGTGAAAATTTAAGAGGATGCAGTTAATTTTAATGTATGCTAATGAAAGCTGATTTTAGTGATAGATAATGCATCAATGGCACAATCGAAGGAAAGAAAGAAAGTAAAGGAAAGTGGGCTTTTAAATGACAATGACGTCAATGATAATTGATAATCTTCTAACATTGCAGTAGTATGGATGCATTTTCTATTTAAATATATTTTTACTTTTTTTTTTTACATCTAAACTTACTTTGGTGAATGGTTAGATTAAATTGTTGCTTTTCTAAATGTGTATATCATTTGATTGCTTGAGTGGAGGCCGAATGCTCAACAAAATTATCTGTAGAATATTGAAATTGATGGTTATTGAATTGTTAGTTCGTATGTTGTTTATTTTGTCGATAGTTTCTAAAGACAATGATGATGTAGACTATAGCAGGAAAATGATGTCTTTGTTATTTATTAACAAATTAATTGAAATAAATAGAATATTTACACGGATAGATCATGCAAGAGACTCACACTAAGATTATAAAGAATTACTGACTATCAAGTAAGCATGAAATATGGTGTGAAATGATTTTTAAATGACAAAAAAATAATTTTTCCAAAAGTTGACTTTCGTTAAACAACAGCAAAAAAAAGTGTGTGTGTACTTATGTACGCACGTTAGAAGTTATACTTCTTTGGCGTAACTAGATAAAAATCTTTCTAAATATTTTATCTATCGCGTTACTCTACGTTTGTAGAAAAAACGACACTAATAATAGAAAAAAAGGTATTTAATACATTGTAAGTTTTATTATAACACATTATCTAGTTAAATAAAGTTTATTTAAATATCATAAAAAAATTATTTCTACATAATTAAAAAAATCTGGAAATCGGTTGACCGTGCAGGCCAACCCTAGAACTTCCTGCTAAGTTTGCATTTCAAGCACCTTAAAATGTGTTTTTTGATTAATATTTGAGCTTTTCGATCTCAAAGCACAGTTTTTCACATTTTGAGCTCGAAGATCAACGATAACTTTTGAATGTGTCGTTCGATTTTCTTTTTTAAGAAAGCATTTGACGCAGTTTTTAAAGCACAATAAGAAAATGGACAGGTTTTTATTGATTGGTTGAGAAATCTCGAAGATATCATAAAAAAATACCGAAAAACAAAATTTTACGTATTTTTAAAGAACTATATAACTTTTGAATGCGTCGTTAGATTTTTATTTTCAAAAAAGCATTCGACGCAGTTTTTTAAGAACAAAAAATTTATACATAGTTTTGTTATGATTTTTTCGCACGTTTTGGAGTTATTTTTAAAAAATATAAAAATTCATATTTTTTTTTTTTAATTTCTTCGGAATGGCTTGATGAATTTTCTTAAATCTAATCAGATCTACGTTTTGAAAGACCCTTTCGAATGACGTGTCGTAGAACTTAATCGGCTGATTTGTTTTTGAGAAACCGTACGACAAAAATTTATTGACACACACACTGCCGGACACCTCGGCGGGAATAATCAGAAAGGTTTCCTGGAACCTTAAAACGTGGACATCTGATGAAAACTCGACTTTTGAAAATCGGACCGAAATCAATAATTTCCCATTATTAAAAGTTTTCAATTTTCTTAGCGGGAAGTTAAAAATATATATTTGTATGAAATATCGTGAATACAGTTGCCAGTTCTCACGCAAACATACGTAGATGTACTTATTTTTATTTTGTTGGTAACTTTTTTTAAAAAACTAAAATGTTAAGTAGCCAACTTCAGGGTGTCGGTTTTTCGTGACGGTGTGCGCGCGCATCTTAAAAATTTACCCTCATCATGTTTGCCTAACGCGCCAAAAGAAATATGACTTCAAAAAATTGCATAACTTCTCAGTTTTGTTGAAATAACTAATAATTTATTGAAATCACAGAAAATTCAATGTATTAAAATTTGGAAAGGATAAAATTTTAAATAAATATTACAGTGACCATTTTTTCATCTGACTATTTCATTAAATAATAGAGCACACCAAAGTTGTGTCAAAAAATTAGGAAAACGGTTGACCCTAAAGGCCATCCCTGCAACTTTCCGCTATTTCCATACTTAAGCGCTCAAAATTGCATTCATTACATTTTTGAGCTCGTAGAGAGGAGCTCTTCGAGCTCAAAAATATCATTTTCGTATCATTTTGAGCTCTCCGAGTTCAAAAGTCTTATCAAAGTTCAATGAAACACGATTTTTAAAATTTTCAAACTGCTATAACTTTTGAATGAATCAACCGATTTCCACGAGGTTGGCGGCAGCCGATTCTGACGCACTTGGTGGCGATCGATGCGAGTTTTCAAGGTTAAGAGCTGATTAGTTTTTGAGGTAGATCGGTTCAGCCAATTCGGAGATATTTTGAAAAAATGAAAAAAAAAGACAACTTTTTTTTCACTTTTTTTGCAATTTCTCAAAATCAACCGGTCCGAATTGGTTCCAACTTACAAAAAATCTAAGTTTGGCGAAGCCCTATCGAATGACACCAACCGCGATAAAATCGGTCAAGCCGTTTAAAAGTTACGAGAGGCTTACACACACACACACACACACACACACACACACACACACACACACACACACACACACACACAGTCGCAGCGTTCGGAGCCGTACGATAATTATCTTACACATACGATAATTTTGTGCCTACGTACGATGTACGATAGCATATTATTATCGTACGCAGATTGTACGATAATTTCTATCATGATGCAAAATTTGAGAATTTATATTATTTCACTCATGCGCTGATAGTCTAAATCGCAGTAGCATGATTTTATTTTGTCCAATAAAATTTTGGGAAAATACCGGGAAATACAAGTTCTCTATTCCTATTGGTTCTTACGATCCGCTCTGCTAAGTTTCACCACTGCCGATACTGTAACTTTATCCAGCGCCTGCTGGTCACGCTTTCTTATTGGTTAGTATAGCATCTACCAATGCGAACAAGAGAATATAAGTTCGATATTTCGATTATGTTCACACTTCATATGTATCGTATATTTTGTGTAGAAAAGTTGGCAGTCATTTCGTTATATTATTATGATTATATGTCTGTATTCGCTCTGACAAAAGGAATTATTCAAATTAAGTGAAGAAAGAAGTAATTTTCTAGAGCAGCAAAATTTTGATTACACACTCGGAGTGATTGCTATCATTGGCAAGTAGGTATATCTATCAAATACATTGTTTCAGCGGCTGTATATTTTCTATAACTTACTAACCTATTAATTATTTTTTATCTGTGCAATGAAGAATGAGTCCTACATGCAAAGTAGATAGTACGAGCAGTCAACTGACTGAATCAGACTTGGATATCACACCTTCCAGAAAAATCACCAAGATCAACAAGCATCGCCAGCAAAAATTCAGAGACGCCTGGCTTAAAAATGAAGATTACAAGCAATGGCTTAGTAAAGTGCCTGACGATCAGTACAAAGCTAAATGCCGTACATGCAATGTAATAATGAATGCAGAGTTGACTGTGATAAAAAATCACATGACATCGAAAATTCATCTTCGAAAGCCTTTAGCATCTCAACAGTCAATTTCTACTTTTATAACAAAAACTGACGAAATCAGCACGAAAACCAAAGCAACTCAAGCACTTGAAATAAAGTTATGTGGTTTTCTAGCCGAACATAATATATCCTTCACCACTTTAGATCATTTGACAACACTATTGAAAAGTTCTGTGCCTGACTCTGAAATTGTTAAGAACATGCAGATGAAATCGACGAAAGGAACTGCGATAGTAAAAAATGTCATTGCTGAGGCCGAAAAAGAATATCTGCAAAAAAAATTGCAGATCAGTCGGTTCAGTGTTTTAATTGACGAATCAACCGATATTGGGGGCATACAAACGATGTGCATCATTGTGAGGTAAAAAATAATAATCATATTTCACTGCTATTACGGATAATAATTATCTATTATGTGTTTTTATATTTTAAATTTTGTAAAATAGGTTTTTTGACGCTGAAGAGGGTCGAGTGGTCAGCAAGTTTTGGGATCTCTGTCAAATTTTCGAGCAAGATTCGGAAGTGGAGAGTGCTACGGCAGAATATTTGTTCGGACTAGTAATGAAGTCCTTTGAAGATTACGAGATTTCATTAGAGAACATCATTGGATTCGCGTCGGATGGAGCCAGTACAATGATGGGAAAAGATAACTCGGTAGCTTCAAGATTTCTTGAAAAATGCCCTGGCATTTACATTTTCAAGTGTATATGCCACTCATTGCATCTTTGTGCCAGCAATGCATGTAAAAAATTACCAAGAAGTTGTGAAGATCTGGCTCGAAATGTCTATGGTGAATTTAAAAACAGCGCTAAACGACAGCAATTGTTCAAAAAGTTCCAAACATTTTTAAACATTGATGTTCACAAAATTCTCCGTCCAGCACAAACGCGTTGGTTATCTTTAAAAGCAGTCGTTTCGAGGATAATTGAACAGTGGCCTGCACTCGAATTATACTTTAGAGACCAAATGCTAACTATTTGATTAAAATCTGTTGAACAGATTGTCCAAGCTCTCAACAATCCGATCATCAAACTATTTTATCTTTTTCTGGACTATATACTACCTAAATTTACTAAACTAAATGAACTCTTTCAGTCATCGTCGGTAGTTGTTACAAGCCTCCATGATAAAATGTGTAAAAGCTATCAAGAACTTTTAGAAACGTACATGTCCAGAGATTATATTTATCGGACCAATTTAAGTGAACTAGACCCATGCAATGAGTCGCATCGTTTACGTCCGGAAAATATGTACTTCGGAGTTGAAGTCAGAAAAATGCTAGATCAGGTCGAAATTCGCAATAATGAAAAATTAAAATCAGATTTCGCAACGACTTGTGCCGATTTTCTAATTGAAGGTTGTAAAGAAATTAAAAAGCGCTATGATTTTTCAGATCCTGTTTTAAAATTAGTCTCGTATCTGAATCCGTCGAAAGCAATTTTGAGAAAGACCAGGGATACTGTCCCCAGTTTGCTGCCCTTGATGAAGGTTTTGCCTCGTATTACATCAAGTGATCAATATCAAATAATCGATGACTCCCGGCAGGTATTGATGTAAATGATCCGGTCGATATTTTTTGGACAAAGCTGTTGGAATGTGAAGAAGGAGACCAAGGAATGACTTTTAAAAACGTTTCAAAATTTTTGCTCGAAACAATATCACTTCCACACTCGAATGCTGACAGTGAACGCATATTCAGCAAAATTAACTTAATTAAAACTAAGGCTCGCAATAAAATGACAATTTCGACGGTAAACGGCGTGCTATTAGCTAAACAACGAGTTAGAGGTAAAGAAAACGATTGCACAACGTATGATCCATCACAGAGTGAATGTAGTCGGATGAACAAAGCATTATTATACAAAAAAAAAATTACTACAGAAAGCACTGCCAAAACGGTTCAAGATTTATATAGTGACGCGGATGTAGAGGAATTTAATAATATTTTAATGCCAAACGATTTCTAAGTGATAACACAAATAATTAATCTTTATGAATACGTTAATTATATTAAATTATTTTTTAAAAACTACATAAAAATATAAAAATTATATTTTTTGTTTTTATGAATATAAGTGTATATTGATATATAAAAGAAATTCTTTCATTTTTAATTTCACTATCCATTCATATCCATTTCTTCTTTATAAATACAAAATTTTGGCGCGTTTCATACCCAACTTGCATGGGAACAGTGAAATTTTGTCTGAGTGAATTTTAAGCTTGGCGCGTTTATTGAACTTAAAGTGGAAAGGGAATCAGTTCAGGTCTGTATCACGTGTAAAACATTTGAGTTTCAGTGTTCTGTTGATTTGACAGCGGTGGTTAAAAAAAAAAAAACTATAGAGTACTTGCATGCATATTAATATTACAATTTATTTGATTTATTTATCTATAATAGACATTATCCTAAAAAATACGATAATTTCGATCCATGTACGATAATTTTACGCCCCTGGTACGATAGTCAGTCCACTTCAAGTTGCTAACGCTGCACAGTCGTAATCGTTGCTAAACACCTAGATGAGATAAACCACATGTTCGGTATCATCTTTGAGAAAGTTAACCGGTGGATGGACTCAATGAATCTACAACTGGCTAAACAGAAGACTGAGGCTGTTCTTACCAGCAGAAAAGTGATAGAGACCATAAAGCTGAAAGTCGGAGAACAAGAAATCACATCACAACCATATATCCGATATCTGGGAGTGATGCTTGATGCCCGACTCAACTTTAAGCAGCAAGTCGAACACGTGAGTGCAAAAGCATCAGCAATGGTAGCTAGCTTAGCTCGACTGATGCCAAACGTCGGAGGCCCAAAGCAGAGCAGAAGACTACTGCTATCATTTGTAGTCACATCAATGCTCACTTACGGAATATCTATCTGGGCGGACGCACTAGAGAAACAAGAATCATGAAGAAAGGCTGGACCAGTCTACCGTCTGAGTGCCTTAAGAGTAGCGAGCGCCTTCCGCACAATATCTATGGAAGCAGTGTGTGTCATGCCCACGTTTTTATCCACAGCGAGATGAGCTGGAGAATATCCTGAAGAGGAAAATCCAACCAGAGACAATAGTAGAAGCAATGCTGTCATCAGAGGCTGCCTGGAACGCCACAAACACGTTTGTCACGGGAGTCCTCTCAGCCCTGCGGTCCATAGAAAGAAGAAAAGCGAATGACGCCAATTAGAAGGAGGAAAGAATAACACCTTAGCCACCAGAAGAAAGAGCAGTAGCTAGATCCTCCCCTCACGAAGTAATGCCTGACGGCGGTTTCCCTGAGGGATTAGGGGAAAGAGGAAAAGGGGTTTAGGGTTTAGTGGGTAGGGGCGCTAGCGTCGAGTTTTAGTATGACACTGCGTCGAGTCGCCACATATCCAGGCCAAACAGCTATGCCTAGAATCCGTAAAAAGGATTCCCCAACCTTAAAAACACACACACACACACACACACACACACACATACACACACATACACACATACATACTGGAGGGTATGTATGTATTTGCTTCTTTTGCTCCTGTCACTAATCAAACCTACCGAGGAAGAATCAACTCTGTACCGACCGTTACAGGCCAACAGTCACCAATGGAGAGGCTCGGC
This sequence comes from Cotesia glomerata, assembly GCF_020080835.1. Classification (NCBI taxonomy): domain Eukaryota; kingdom Metazoa; phylum Arthropoda; class Insecta; order Hymenoptera; family Braconidae; genus Cotesia; species Cotesia glomerata. The sequence goes on along the minus strand of NC_058166.1, from coordinate 11,073,751 downwards.
ATCAAAATCAAAGAGTTAGCCGAGTTTATAAAAGACAAGAAGAATCTCCATCATGAGATTAGAAAATTGGTTACATCTATCACTACAGCATATAGGTTAGCCAACAAATCACCAGGCATATCGGTCTCAACGACCCAAACAACTCCGAGTCTGACCAAAAAACCACAGCCATCTTTGGTCACTCCTAAAAAATTACCACGTCAAGGAAAGGACAATAACAAGAAGAGGCAGCTGTCCACGCCCAGCCCTTCTTCAACAATCGACAAGCCACCACAGAAAAAGACAGCCCAGGAGGACGTCTGGACTACAGTGGACCGAAATAGGAAAAAGAAGGAAAAAGAGCATGAAACAGCGGCTCCCCCTAATAAAGCTCAAAACCAGTCAAGTAAGGGTGCCTCTAAGAAACCGAGGAGAAAGAAGACAAGAACTAAAGCTGTTCTTGTCCAACCAGTAAACACGGAGGCGTTCTCCTTGAAATGGCTCGAAAAACCGAAGACAGCAAGGCTTTCACCGATGCAGTAAGGTCAGCCACTGCAAACATCGGCACGGTCAAGACGCTAACACCAACAACAACGATCAAGATCCTCGACTTGGACGAAATCTCTACCGAGAGCGAAGTCCGTGAAGCACTCAAACGTGAATTCACTGACAGCCTGGAGGTCAAACGGGTAAATTTGACAAAACCCACACCACGAGGAAATCGGGCAGCCTTCTGCGAAGTAGACGAGGCCAATGCGATTAAGGCCCTTGACAAGGCCCATATAATGATTGGTTGGGTGAACTGTCGTATACGCCCAGTTGCAAAAGTAACCCGCTGTTTTAAATGTCTTAGTTTTGGACACCAAACACGCCAGTGTGCGGGACCAAACAGAAGCAGGTGCTGCTACAAATGTGGCGGAGAGAAACACAAGGCTGTAAACTGCACGGAGAAGCCAAAATGCTTCCTTTGTGCTCCGGACAAAGATGCCCAGGATGGTCTATGCCATATTTCTGGCACTGGAGCTTGCCGGGCATTCCGCACAGCACTTGCAGAAGCCAAGAGAGGACAGAAACGACACGCATACTACAAGGCAATCTGAATAGGTGCACCTTGGCGCAAAACCTGCTGCGCCAGCGTGTCTTTGAAGATAAAATCGACGTCTGCTTTATCTGCGAGCAATATCTAAACATCGAAGGTAAAACAAGGTTCGCAGACGAAACTGGCACGGCAAAAATTTGGATTGTGAACACAAAGAACGTTACCGTCAACAACAGCGGAAGTGGAGCAGGTTTTGTCTGGATTCAAACCCCCACAACCTACTTCATGAGCGTCTATCTCTCACCTAACGAAGGGATTAGTGTGTTCCGACAGAAACTGGAAAATATAGAAGATGCGGTCACTAAGTTCAACGGCGAAGTCATCGTAGCCAGAGACTTAAACGCTTAATCGGCTGAGTGGGGCGCTGCTTTCTCCGACACCAGAGGTAACGAGGTCGCTGACGTCGCGGCTAGACTCGAACTCATAGTGCTGAATACCGAGAGCACCACGACTTTTAGAAGACCAGGGTACCAAAAGTCCATCCTCGACATTTCGTTGGCGACTCCAAGGACTGCCAACATGATCGAAGACTGGACTGTATCCGAAGAATACAGTGGCAGTAACCACCAGTTTGTGACATTCAACGTTGGATTGTCATCTACTCCGGTTTCACAACGCGACCTTTCTAAGCGGAAGTGGAATACCAGAAGGCTTAATCCAGAGGCATTGCGAGCTTCACTTGCACGAAGCTGGTCTATCCTTCAGAATAACCCGACTCCGGATACCTGCAGAGAGACGGAAAAGGCAGTGCTCAATACGATGAAGGAGATTGTTGCCGCATGTGACGCCTCTATGCCGCGGCTGAAAAATCAGAGTTTCCACAGGCCAGCATACTGATGGCCAACAGACATAGCAGAACTTCGCAAAAGATGTCATAAGCTACGTCGCCGCGCAACGAGAGCCGCGAAACGCTCCCCAAGCGAGGACTTGTATTCAAAAGAGTACAAGCAGGCCAAAAAGACGCTAAACCGAGCCATTAAAGCAAGAAAAGCGATATTGTGGAAACAGATCTGTAATGATCTCGACAAGGACATCTGGGGCAAAGCCTACCAAATTGTCACCAAACGACTTGGAAAGGCTTCACCAGAAGCGCTGAAGTCTCCTGCCTTAATGGACAGCATTGTAGTGGAGCTTTTCCCCAAACACCCGCCGCGGGAGAAGAAACACTACGCTAAAAACAGCGAGGGAACACCCTTCACAACTAAGGAACTACAAGACGCGGCCTAGTCACTCAAAACAGGAAAGGCACCTGGACCTGATGGCATCCCGGCAGCGGTGATCAAGATTGTAGCCCTGGAATACCCAGACATACTCCTGAACACCTACAACGCATGCTTGGCAACTGGCACGTTTCCCGCGGTCTGGAAGCGGTAGAGATTGGTTCTCTTAGACAAAGGAAAGGGAACCACTCTGTATGCTAGACATTGCTGGAAAACTGCTCGAGAAGCTCATACAAGGGAGACTTCGCAATGACATCGACCGTGCTGGAGGTTTTGCCACCAACCAGCATGGCTTTCGGAAAGGTCGTTCGACAGTCGGAGCGATCGAGAAAGTTATAAAGACAGCAACACAAGTATGGTCTGGTAGTCTCAAAGCTCGTAAAGTATGTCTCCTTCTCACGCTAGATGTCAAAAACGCATTTAACAGTGCAAATTGGAGAGACATTTTAGATGCTCTGGAGCACAAGTTTGACGCGGAGCCAGAGAATCTGGCACTAGTCGACAACTACCTGGACGAAAGAAAGCTAATAGCGGAAACTACGGAAGGCCCACAAGAATACGCCATAACGGCTGACGTACCGCAAGGCTCAATAATGGGGCCCGATCTATGGAATGTGGACTACGACGGGCTTCTTGAAATCTCGCTACCAAAGCAAGTAGAGCTAACGGGCTTTGCAGACGACGTTGCGGCCACGATAGTAGTAGACAGCGTAGAAGAGGCCGAATTACTGGTCCGGGAAACCATTGACGCCGTCGAGACCTGGCTTGATAAACACCACCTGAAACTCGCCAAACATAAAACCGAGATGGTTGTTCTGACACGTCAAAAATGGTTCCCAAAACCATTCGCTGTGGACATGGGAGGAACAACACTGACGTCAACAAGGGCCCTGCGCTATCTAGGGGTAATGATAGACGAGAAACTATCTTTCCGCGAACACCTTGACAGTGCATGCAAGAAAGCCAGCAAGACGGTGTCTAGCCTAGCAAGAATCATGACCAACACTATGGGACCAAGAACCAAAAAGAGAAGAGTTCTTCTAGAAGTAGTCCACTCGGTACTGCTATATGACGCTAAAAACAGTGATGAAAACATGGAGGACGCAAGAACGAGGATAAAGGCGGAAACGCAGCAAGAGTGGCGGGACCGATGGACATCGGGAGAGACGGGCAGATGGGCGGAACGCCTGATCCCAAACATCAACGTCTGGCTTTCTCGGAAGCACGGGGATACGGACTTCTTCCTGACCCAGCTATTGACAGGACATGGGCAGTTCAATGCCTATCTTTTCAAGATGGGTTTGCACAGCACACCAACGTGCAAATACTGCCCAGACAAAATTGACAACACCGAGCACACGTTTTTCGAGTGTGATCGGTGGAAGGACGACAGAAGCAGCACCGAAGAAACAATAGGCACCACGCTCTCCCCTGAGAGCTTGGTAATCTGCATGATCAAAAAAGAAGAAAACTGGTCAGCTGTCGCAGCCTACGCGCAGCGCCTTTTAGAAGAAAAAATAGCAAAAAGGGATTAGAAACCAGTAGTCACAAGAAGTAGGTGTCGTGAGACACGACATGGACTGGATTGAAGTAATGCGAACGCGGTCCTGATCCAGTCTTCCCTGTAACATCTATGGGGAAAGGAGAGAGGAGGATGTTTAGTCGGTATTGTTGCAAAATAATATTGACTTCTGAGTCTGACATATCCAGGCAAACACCTAGTCCTGGCACCAACACCAAGCCCTGACATACGTTAATGTATTTTACCTCCTCTACAAAAAAAAAAAAAAAAAAAAAAAAAAATATACATACATACATACATACATACAGACGTACGGATATCATCGTAAAAATAGTCAGGAAAGCTTCTTAGGGCTTTAAAACGTCGAAATCTGTTGAAACCTCGATTTTTGCAAAACGGGGTGAAACCAATAACTTCCCGATTTTTCGAAAATCATTGATTTTCTTAGCGGGAAGTTAAAAATTGCTATCAACGCTGGAAACTAGTGTCATTTTTTGAACGTAAGAACATTTTATAATTATTTTTGAGGAAAAATGGTTATGCAGAAATTCATGAAATTTTTAATTTTTCGTATTTTGTGAAAATTTATTGAAAGAATTTAAAATACAATTTTTAATTTCTTGTCAACAAAAATTGAAAATTTCAAAAAATTGGGCTTATTAATGCTATCGATTCAATTATCAAAAATAAATTTTTCATTAGATCTCAACGTTTTGGGCTCTTTAGAAGCTATTTCAACCATTTATTTAAATACGCCCTTTCGGCTTTAGAAATTATTTTTCTTAAAGCCAAAAGAGCTATGTTAAAAAAAAATTTTTTGCGTTCTTTAACCAGATTTTTACTTTTATAAATTCCCAAGTTAATTGGAGAAAAAAAATAGTATATTACTCATCTAGGGCAGTAAAGTAAGAAATGTCTCAGATTACACGTAATTATTGTTCAAGGCGAAGCCCTTTTAGTTCTGCAGCCAAAAGGGCGTATATTTTTAGGTACGCCTTTTTCGGCATCGGTAACGTGATACGGATTTTTTTTTACAGGGGATGATTTTAGGGCTCGTTCCGTTGACTCCAAACGAGCGGAAAATTTTTCATTGCTTCAGAGCTTCCAAATCATAAAATATGCAAGAATTAAAGTTGATATCGTATTTTAGTACTTTTATTTTGAAAAACTTAATTTTTTCCCTACGAACGTTCAGAACTTCAGGTACATAATTAAAGTATCAACAGATTTAATATAGATTGTACTGAAATAATTTTTTATATATATTTACAATTTATCATGCTTGATAAAATATACAAAATTATTTAAACATTTACACGAATAAATTTACACATACATAATCAAACAAAACAGTACAAAAATATATTATCGTAGTCATTTATCATTTCTCAATATTTACACTCTAAATGCCACTTGTCATGTTTTGCATAATACTAATGCTTATGAAAGTTCTAATGATTAAATCAAAATAATTTGTACCTTGTCTAAATTTATTTAATTTAATTTAATAGGGCTTGTAACCCGAGTAAGCTAGGTTCGAACCGTATGAATTTGCATCTGGCTGATAAATATGGTAACTAGGTTCATGATATTGATCTTCAGAAAATCCAGAACTACTCGAATCTTTGTAATGAGGAAAACCAATTCCACTTTGTGAATACACTGGCGGCTGGTAATTATTCATCAGAGGTTTGCAGAATTTGAAAAATGCTATCACACCTGGTATCACTATTGCCAAGAATCCCAAGAATTTTTTGAAGGACGCCAGACCCAGGATTAACGGTAAAAATAGAAGTAGTTTTAGTTTAAAGAGCTTCAGAATTATTAACATTGGTATTAACAATTTTTTTAGGCGATTGCGTGCTGAAACAAAAATAATTTTTTATTTTTACAATAAGTTACGAATTATAACTTACACACACACACACACACACACACACACACACACACACACACACACACACACACACACACACACACACACACACACACACACACACACACACACACACACACACACACACACACACACACACATACACACACACACACACACACACACACACACACACACACACACATACAGACAGACAGACATATATACAGACACCATCACGGGAATAGTCAGGGAAGCTTCCTAGGACCTCAAAACGTCAAGATCTGATGAAAACTCGATTTTCGAAAAACGGGGTAAAAACAATAACTTCCCGATTTTTGAAAATTTTCAATTTTCTTAGCGGGAAGTTAAAAATTGAAGCTCACACGTATATTTTATATCCAAATATACTTTCACGTATCACTTTGGATATCAATTATACATGATTTAATAATTTTCTGTTATCTCTGTATATTTTATAAATTAATTTCAAGAATCAATTAAACTTACTACTTAATTAATAATTTTTTTAATATTTTATGATTTAAAAAAAAATCAAAAATTATAATAAGTTATTGTTGTTATTGTTAAGTATTGTTCGTCATTGTGATATCTCACCAGATCAGGCCATATGTATCTATATCGAGCCATACATGATCATATGATAAAAATTTTTTCACGATTCAGTACAAGGATAATAAATAATTTTCGAATACTATATGATTGCTGTTCAAATAAACATGTGAGCTTCAATGTAATAATTTCAAAACGATAGACATGTATCAACTATAATTAATTAATAACATATTTCAGTATATTATAATCAATTAAGTTAAAAATTCAATTTTTTCAAGCTAAAAAACAAATACCTTAATAATAATCCCTAAAATTACTCACAAAAAAGTGTATCCTTTTTATTTTCAAGCGTATCTAATTCATCAGCAATTTCATCCAAAAACCGCGGTGAATATACTTCATTTTCACCCGTTTCCGATGACGGTATTTTAACTTCGATAGCTACTGTTTTCAAAAATTTTTCGGCTTTTCTTTCGACAAATTTTACTAATTGATCCCATTCGCTATCATCTGACCTAAAAATGAATTGAACAAATCTTATAAACACCAAATTATTTTGCAAATTATAATTTTATTATTATTCATTAATTAATGATCATTATAAGTAGATTATATTTACCTTGGTGAGCTAGTATATTCGAACGGCTGCCGATTAACTTCCTGCACCAAATCTCGCCCCATTCTGACAACTCTTACATTGTCATTTAAATAATATTCATGCTGCTGGAAAAACTCCGACAGCGAGTTTATGGCACGTGATTTGAAACACTCTGCGAAATCTCCACCCAAACAATTCTCGTTCATTTTGGCGATGTAAGGATCCACATGCTGACCGGTACCGAATCCGATCCAGTCGAACAAATTTTTTCCCTGGCGGGTGTTGTTTGAGTTCGTTCGTGATTCTCGAAAGTCGTTAATTTCAAAATTGATTTTTCCATCTGAAAAACATAAATTTTATTTCTCAAAAATTAGTATTCAAAGAAGAACAATATTTTTATGAATTTGAATAAAGTACAGGACATATATGTCAGAAACGAATACCATATTACAACCGATAAAAAATTTAACAAAATTTTTATGTAAGAAAAAAGGCTAAGTTAAATATTTCAGGCAATAATAATAATAATAATAATAATAATAATAATAATAATAATAATAATAATAATAATAATAATAATAATAATAATAAATCATTTTCGTTTGATCTCAAAATTGTGTGATCTAGTCTTTGGAGGTTCCAAAATATTGTTTTCAGAATTTAAAGTAATTGCGTAAGTAATTTTTGAACGTGCTTAGTAAATTGATTAAAAAAAAAAAATTTTTTTTGCAAGCACGCTTAAAAGTTTTGTTTAGATTAAAAAATAAACCTGTTAAAATTTGAGCTTTTAATATTAATATTAAGATTATCCACATGGCTCTTTTCATATTTTCTATAAAATTAACATAGGAAAAGATTGTTTTACTTTTTCTTTTTTTTTTTTGTAACTCACTAATCAACAATAATATTTTCTGAAATGTTTTTGAAATTCTAAGATTATTTCAATTAAATTTTAATAGCAGTTTTACCAAAAAAAACCTTACTTTAGGCACCTTTTAGTCTTTTGATATTTTTGTGATTAAGATTATCAAAGATACGAAGTCTGAAGTAAACCGATTATTCCAAATTGACCTGGAAAATATAAAATTCGATGGTGGGGTCCAAAAAACATCTGGCGAGGGCTGGAAAACTGAGCACCCTATTGTATTATATCATTCGATGGTTTACAAATAGATCCCGAAAAAGGGGAAACTTTTTCATAAATCGATATTTGGAATGTGATATCACCAAGGAGAACGATCAAACTAGCAGCCAAAATAAAATTTGGTCAAAATATCTGTGTTTAATATAACAAATTTAATCCGAAAGCTTGCTAGCAAGTAGGTACAACTATAGTTCATATTACTTAACTCCTGTCTGTTTACAGTTTTGTACTTTATTTATAGTTATTACTGTCAGTGGTGTTAAATAAAGTCTAAAGTGTCTTTAAAATAATTTTATTTACGGTTGTGAGTATAGTTTTCTCATATTTGAGCCAGGAGACTGCACAACTTGATTTTGATCGTAACTCGTATAGACAGCGACTCGGGTTCAATATTTACCGATGAATAATTTTTTATTGTAAGTATTATTTTTCATAAAACTAATAAACAAAGTAGTCATTAGATGCTAGACTAATTATTTTAAATAACTTTTTAATTAAATATCAATTTTTTCAAGATCTATGTAAATCAAGAGTGACAGTGTAGATAATGGAAGTGATTACTTTATTCAAATTCAAATTTGAGTAATTTTATTATTCACAGAGTTAGATTTAAGGCAAGAAACTTTCAAAAATGTATTGAATGTTTACAAAAAATTAAGATATTGTTCTTTTTGAAATTAATTAATTTTTGACAGTGGTTTATGTGTAAATATTTATGTGATTTAATTTTAACATTGATTTGTAATGGGATTTTTTTAATGTCAGTAAAAATTTAGATTGTAAATTAAAATCAATTAGCAAATTGAAAATACATTACCAGTTAGTAAATAAGTAACCCAATAATTAATAATGAAATTCATGTTGCAGGATATTTTCTCAAAAAACTTGAAATTGCAGTAAAACTCAGCGATAGTCCCGGCAAAAAATAAGGAAAATCTCATGAGAAATTACAAGAGCTCAGTTTTGTAATTTAAGAAACTGTAACTAAATTATGTTTTAAAAATCATCGATCACCTAGTGTCCTCATTGATTTAGTAATAAAATAATTAAATAATTATGACACCGTGGTGGAGTTGGATAATTGTTACGGTCATAGTAATTTTGATGATCGTGGCCTTTGTGTTTTGTATACGGTACATGTTTAAAAAATGTCGTGATTTTCCTAGTTAGTTTATTATAATTATAAGAGACTTTTTCTTTGTGAAATGTGTTAGTCTTCAGTCAACGAAAAATTATGTAATATGTGTTAAAATACTCGGACACTGATATAGTGTAGTATTGTAAATGTAAATATGTACTATTAAGAATAGCTTTAATCTAAATATTTATTAAAAATGAAATATTTTTATAAAAATAAATGTACATGAATTTGAATGGAAAAATTTTTCATGCAACATTTATTTTGTGTAATTATTTAAATCTGAGTCTTAATTTCTTTTTTCTGTTTCTAAATTCTAACACAAAATCAATCTTAAAAATTATACTTTTTATTGTAATTTTATATAATATTATTAATTGTGTAAAAAATATTGAATTCTTTGAATTTGTATTTAAAAAAAGAAAAAAAATTAAAATTGAATTACAAAAATTGACAAAAAAAAATGTAGTACCCAGAAAAATATTTTTTTCATGATATTTCACAAAATTTTATGTGATTTCATGAAATTTACGTTTTGATTTTTTTTTCAATTTAATGAAACCTCCAAAAACTTATTCAAAATTTTACAAAAAGAATATGAATTATGTGAAATTTTATAGTGATAAGCCTTTCGGTCTTTATCTATACAAGAATTCACATAATTTTATAGGATTTATGATAATTATCTCTTTGTCTTGGATAAAATTTTATCAATTTTTATATACTTTCATGAAATTTTTATTAAAATTATATGAAATTCTGTGAAAATATATTAGTTTCATACTAACAGTTCTTTCGGGTATAATAATAAATTCATAAGATTTTATGAACTTTTATATAACTTTATAAAATTTGCCCAATCTTCATAAAATTTCAGCACTAAAATTTTACAAAATTGAAAAAAAAGTTTCATCATTTGATAAAACTAATCGTAATTTATCTCAAACTCGCTATATTTTTACATACCGATAAAATTACTTACGTTTACTTTCAGTTGGTGTGTCTTCAAAGGTAACCGTCAAAACCGACGTTACCAATAGAGATAATAAAAACTTCTCTAATAAAGATTTCATCAATTCCATCTTTTGATTTTTAAAATATCTTCATCTGAAAAAGAAAATTATTTACTACTAATATAATTATTCATAATCTACAAATTTTATCCAATAATTTACAACCAATCCTTAAGTTTTAAAGTTACAATAATTATAATAACAATAATATAATAAAAATGCACACCAATTTCTTTTAAGAAAGCCGATAAAAATGAAAAAATATTTTTATTACTCACATATTTTTTATATTTTTATGAATAAGCCATAAAATTTCCGGAGTGTATAACAGTAATTTACATTCCATGTCGTTGATTGAATAAATTAATGATCAAAAATGTGAAATAGCTACTGTGATATTCAAATTTAAATATAAAATAAAATACAAACTGTAATTAATAATAAATAATATAAATGAAACAAAATAAACTGAAAGATATAAGCGCAGTGTCGCTATCCACGCGGTTCCCCAGTAAACTACCGGTTAGTTTTGTGTACACTCCACACGTACAACGATCACAACAATACCGTTATCTTGACAAGCCAATGAGGACTGCCATCGAGAGAGAATGTCTTCAAATTCTACTTAATGTTAATGTTAACTTATATTAAGGTATACTTTATTTATTAAATTAATTTAATTTGGCGCAGCTTTTACGAAATTTTATTTTTAATTGAGTTGAATAAATTTTTCGACTCAATAAGTAAGTAATGAATACTTAATACTTAATACTTACGGAAAATCACTAACACACAATTGGATCAAGTGGTTCGGTTTGACTTTTAAAATTTCGGTCGAGACAGTAATGAGGCCGAGGATAAAAAATACTGAAGAAGAAGAATAAGTGTGAAATCAAACGGGCTTATGACCGAGTGACGGTTTTGACCGGCGATTTGTATTTATATGCGAAACGGTATTATGTATGTTGTATATTGGGTATTGTATGTATATAATAGTTAATATATAAGGTAGTGTAAGTGAATTGTAAGATCAAGGCATGGATGCGTGGGTTTGTTATTGAGAAGGAACAAAAAAATGATTTTAAAAAAAGGATTTTTTTTGTAACTGGAAAGTGAAAGTTCAGGAAAGGATGTCTAACCGGAATTGGATTTCTTCTTCAAGACTTTCAAAAAAATGGGTATTCGTTTCTTGACATAACAGTTAGGCGTGCGTCATAAAATGATATGGATAGTGGGATTTTCTGACGCATGTTCAACGGTTTAATGGACTTTTTATGTCCAGGTTGAAGCTTTTAATTGGAAAAATTTATTGAGGAATGAATTCATTAGTTGGAAGAATTTGAGAAAATTAATGACAAAATAAAGATGGTTTTTTTTAATAAGAACGGTTGTAATTTTGAGTATGTGGAATGGAAAGAGTTCTTACACTGGTAAAAACATTTTAAGGATTAAGTTAGTCTGCGACAAATTTTTAAAGCTTGCAGAAAAAATAAAATTTACTTGATACAAGAAATTTTTTCGAAAGAACTAAATTGTTTCTGAGTAAGAACAAATTTTTTGAGACGAGAAAATTTTAATTCAATGGAGATAATTTTAATTTTCTTAAATATTTTTTTGAGTCAAGTAAATTTGTTTTTTATTAAAAATTTTTGTTCGGAGTAAATATGTCTTTTTTATCGACATTATTTTAAATAAAAATTCTAGATGAAAATTTTTTGGTTTTGATTATAATTATTTAATAATATCAATAAAATACTATACTTTTATAAATTTTATGTGAAAACGGTACGCTGATAAAAGAATGATCTTGATTCAAAAGAAAAAATCTCAAACCAAAAAAATTATCTCAAAAACTTTACTTTCTTAAACTAAATAGAAAAGTTTTTGAACTCATAAATTTTATTTGATACAAAAAAATTATCTTCTTCATTGAAAATGATACTGTTGCTACTTCTTCAGAATAATTTTGTTAGTTAAAGTTTAATTTTTTTAGTAGAGAACTGTTTTTTTCTTGTTTTAGTGCAGAGGTATAAAATTTTTAGATAAACTCGATTTCAAAATTAGTAAAAACATTTCAGTTAACAGAACATATTCTTACATCAATGAAACTATAACTGAAAAATTGTGTTATGAATCCATTTTTAGTTTTTCAGATTACCAAATAAATAATTTAACACAAATTTCATCAATATTTTTGTTAATTCCTTCCGTATCCTTCACAACTTGTTAAATTTTTATTTTATTCTTTTCAAAAAATTTCCTTTAATACCTCAGATTAATTGTTAAAAAATGTGTCACTCTAAATCTTCAAATAAACTTTTTTGAGCTTTTATTTTTACAACTGTATTATACAAGCTTACGAAACTCAAATGGTGAATATATGATCATTTTAATTGAACATTAAAAATAATTATTGATATTTCAATGATAACAATACAACAAGCTAAATAATGATTAATTTTCGAATTAATCAAAATGCTTAATTTCAACAAAATGTAATTACACGGCTTTTTTATAATAATAATATTAATAATTTAAATATTTGATTACTGACTCGTGACGGTTTTGTTCTATCTACTATACCTTTATGATAATTAATAAATCATATATATCATATTATACATTATGTATGGAACTCAAAATTTAATTGCTTTTGTTCCTATGAAAAAATTTATATCAAAAATATATGTATAACTTTGTTAAATCTATTTTCAACAGCTATTTTTTGGCGATTAAAAATTTATCTCAAATATAATAGAAATACATCTTGAAAATAAATTAGGATTCCATGTAAAAAAAAATATGTAATTATTTATTAACAGATTCTTATATTCATATGATTTTATAAAGTTTGAAATATGCTTTTTTTTTTTGTTTTCATAGATGCATTTCTTCAATATTTTGAACATAGTTCAACTACAATTTAAAATATATAAAATATGTACGAAAATCGTCCATGAGTTAGCTATTAAAAATGTATTTTTTATGCATATTTTATCAATTATTTATTTAGTTTTGATATATTTTTAGCATAAATTTTTTTCAATGAAGTTATTATACATTTAAATCCATTATTACTTTTGAGATAATAAATAAGTAATCCAAGTTCCACTGGATAAATTTTTAAGTAAATTATTTTAGTTACTTAAAAATATTTAATTAAATTAATTATAATAATATGTCTGTTTTATTCTTAAACAACCACTTTGATATCAAAACAGTCTGTGATGCAAAAAACTAATCACTCTTTAGAACTAAGTCAAAAATAAATAAATTTAACAAAAAATAAATTAATAAATAAATAAATAATTATCTAAATTATCTATACATTTAGTTCCTATAATTTTCTGGCGTGAACAAGTTTGTCGATATCCTGATAGGTTGCAAGCATGGCTTGATTTTGCCTTAAACTAGGATCATCCCTGGCGATTTCACAATTTACATAAACGTCTTCGCACTTCACTCCATCCTGGCCATCTTTAGCGGCTTTCATGTACCGGAAAAATCTCAGCGTTTCGGGATTGTCACTCGCCGGTCGACGTAATTCGTTCAATTCGCGGGATAATTGAGCTGATATCAGATTAGAATACGGTGCAAAACGGGCCGGGCTGCGGTACATGGCACATACCGCGTATTCGCGACATCCCTCAGTGGTGTGTCCAAGACGGGAAAATACTGCGTCCAGTCGAGAAAGCAAGGGTGAGTAGAATGGATCATAGTTTGTTAGAAGAAGAGAACTTGAAGGAATCTCGTGAAATACCTGGAAATTAAAAATTATTATGTTATTTTGTTAATTTTATTCTTAAATAATGATTTCTATTAGACAAAATTTGTAAAATAAGAAACTTTAGTGAGATTCATTGACGATACATTAAAAATTCGATAAAATAAGAATTTATTGCATTCTAGCTGTTGAATCAATCGTAAAAATATTTTTGATGTAGATAAATTGACAAAATGTGATAGAAAAATGGTGAAATTTTGGTAACAATAACTAAAAATTCAAAAAATTTTTAAATGCATGACTCATAAAGTTTATTAAATTTTTAATAAAAAATATATTATAATGATAAATAAGTTGATAATTACAATGACAAATATAAATAATAGGAGATAACTTGATTCGAGAGAAAAAATCTTGAACCACGAATAACATTTTCAAGAAAATGGTTTTCTTGAGTCAAGAGAAAAAATTTTAAAAATTTATATTTTTTTGTTTCAAAAAGTTGACAAAGAAAAATTGAAATTCGAACTTTTTTGTTCCGAAGTCTCTCAAAAATCCAATTTTGAAATTTTTTTTTTGATCGTAGTCCACTTGGTGTATTTAAGTATATAGATTAAAACCCCGCCGGGTTTTTTAGTTTCAGATAAGCCAATCAGCTGATCTCATGGAGGAAGTGAGCGTCAATTTTTTTCGAGGCAGGTGTCTTCAGACCACTATAACTTTAATTCTACTGAATGTTTTCAGGTAAGAATTAAACTGTATACTCTTGAAATATGTATAAATATGGTAAAAAAGTTTAAAGTTCTATCTCTTCATCGGTCTTTACAAAAAAATCCCAAAAAAATGCTCAAAAATCAGGGCGTCAAACCAGAAGACCCCCTTAAATCAAAAATAAATCAAGCCAAGAATTTATTCTGAGTTTAAGAATTTTTTTTTTTGAATAGATAACCATTTTCTTCAAAACGGTATTCTTGGTCTAAGATTTTTTCTCTTGATAAAAGTTCATTTTCGCGGTATTTTCTCTACTAAACTTAACACCAGCTGTTATTATCACGTGCATGCGAATACAGGACAAAATTTATCGTAGGTCATGCAAACAACTTCATTAAGTCAAACCGACTATTCGATTTTAAATTACGCGCGCTTAAAACACACCATCTATGTACGTCATTTCCTTTATTGCCACCATAAACTGAAGAAAAACTGAAAGTAATAATCATTGCTTTAGTGTTAGATTTTTCTCCAATAATTTTTTCTAGGTATTTATTATATTGTAAAAAAAATATTATTGTAATTCAATTATCTAATGAAACTAAAAATATCAACTTTAAACCAGAAAAATTGCTCTAAATAAATTTTAAAAAAATTAGGAAAACGGTTGACCCTGAATGCCATCCCTGCAATTTCCCGCTAATTCCAGACCTGGGCGCTTGAAATTGCATTTACGAAGTTTTTGAGCTCGAAGAGCTTAAAAATACAATTTATATGTTGTTTTGAGCTCTCCAAGCTCAAAAAGATAACTTTTCTATGCTTTTGAACTCTTCAAGCTCAAAAGTTTGATAGAAGGTTGATAAAACACTATTTTTGGAGTTTTCAAACCGCAATAACTTTTGAATGAATGAACCGATTTTCACGCGGTTGGTGGCATTCGTAATTCCGAAAAAACATTTTTTTGGGTTTGCTTTCCCGCACGATATCTCTCGAACGAAGAAGAATATATGGCGAGGCTTTCGCCTACCTCCGAAGAGGCCGTTTCCTGGGCTCAAAAGAGCTATACACGCGATATCTCTCGAAAGAATCAACCGATTTTTAACGGATTAGCGGCGATCGACATGGTTTTCCAAGGTTAAGAGCTGATTAGTTTTTGGAGTTGATCGATAAAGCCGTTCAAAAGTTATTCCAAAAAAATCACTTTTGAAAAAATTTTTTTTTAGTTTTTTTTAGATTTTTCGAAATCTATCGGTCCAAATCGATCCAAAATCTAAATTCGGACAAGCCCTTTCGAATGGCACCAACCGCGATCTTATCGGTCAAGCCATTCAAAAGTTATGAGAGGTTTACATACTTACACACACACACACACACACACACACACACACACACACACACACACACACACACACACACACACGCGCGCGCGCGCGCATGCATTCATGCATATATACATACATACAGACATAGTGACACCCTCCCGGGGATAGTCAGGGAAGCTTCCTGTGACCCTCAAACGTCGAGATCTGATGAAAACTCGATTTTTGTAAAACGGGGTAAAACCAATAATTTCTCGATTTTGAATATCTGAGATTTTCTTAGCGGGAAGTTAAAAATTTTAATTGATCATAATTGAATTGTCTGTATCATGTATGATGGTCTATAAATTATTTTAGTTACATGAACTCACAAGAGTATTGCAATAAAAATGATCACAGAAAGAAAGCGAAAAACATTTGTCAATCGTAGAGGACTTTCGCATTTTAAGTCGTGCAAATTTATTAGTTATAATAATAAAGAAAAATTTGTCTTTTTATTTAATGGAGATAATAAATCGAACAACGTCAAGGTATATGACTTAATAGGAATAAACAGATCAACATGTATCAAGCTCGCGTGAAGAATTGTTTTCATAAGACGTAAAGAAGAACTAAATTAATCTGAGGAAACAAATCCGTTAGTGTTATTTTTTTTTTTACTTTTGACTCCTGCTTATTATTTATTATCAGTTCAATAATTCTCATTTCCCTGTGCCGCATGTATAGTACCAAAGTATTATACATTATACATCTTCCGACAGTTCCGTTACTGGAAAAATGCTTCATGTAGGTCGAAATAGGAAACGATTAATTTATGTATTTTCTAGCTATTATTATGATATTATCTAAGCGGTGTTTCGGAAAGATCTGAGAATAATCTTAAAAGATCTAATTAGTTTTTCCATCTATCTCACCAGATAATTTATCGCTTTTTTATTACAAATAAATTAAACTACGATAAAAATTTGATTGTAATCTCGCTATAAAATTTATTTTCTATTTCTTGTGATAAGTCTTTTTTATTAATAAAATAAATAGTATAATACTTTCAAATAATAAAATGTATAAATACCATACTCATAATACTATTAATTTTCATTGAACAACGCATGGTCTTCCGCTCGTGAGACTAAGAATGATTTTGCAGAACTTTTTATTTGTATCATAACAGAAGTTTGGTAAAAAATAGTATTTTTAAAATCGAACAAGAATCAACAGAGTAATAATTTTATTTTCCTCAAAAAAATATTTTTTAAAAACTATTCGTCGTGCGTTCAACTCAGCTAGCAAATTGCAATCGTTATAGATCATATAAAATTAAAAATTTGAAGTTTTGATGATACCATTAAAGAAATAATTATCTAACACGGTTTGAAGTGTCCATATATAATTTTTAATACATTCTGCAATGCCCATATATGGTCAGACCCGAAAATTAGGCATGTATGACCGATCGAAAAATTTTTTTATGGAAAATTGAACGAAAAATTAAGATGATCCAAAAGTGCACGCCTCACAATGCTCATTAAATTTTAGAAAAAAAATTAGGAAAACGGTTGACTCTGAAGGCTATCCCTGTAACTTTCCGTTAATTCCATACCTAGGCGTTTAAAATTGAACTAATGACGTTTTTGAGCTCTTCAAGCTCAAAAAAACAATTTATTTGTTATTTTGAGCTCTTCGAGCTCAAAGAGTTAGCTGTTCTATGCTTATGAGCTCTTCGAGCTCAAAAGTCTGATAGAGATTTAATAAAACACTATTCTTAAAATTTTCGAACTGCAATTACTTTTGATTGAATAAACCGATTTTTACGCGGTTGAAAATTAATTCGACGCAGTTTTTAAGTTCTGTGATTTACTACTGAACACGAATTAATCAGACCAAAAATTTTGGAGGAATTTGAAAAATTCCCTTTTCCGAATTTTTTCAACAAGGATCTCACGAACCAATCAACTGATTTCGACGTTCTTGAAGAAGATCGACGTAATTTTTTGAGCTCTTCTAGTTGTATCATCACATCAAAAACGATCCGAAAAGAAATGTCGGAGTTATGGTAAAAAAACACTTGTTCCCAAATTTTTCGTCAACGATATCTCTCGAACCAATCAACCGATTTTCACGTTCTTGGCGGCGATCAACATAGTTTTTTAAGCTCTAAAAATTATTTTCTGGAATTGAAAACAATTTAAGAAGAAATGTCGGAGTTATGTAAGAAAAACACTCTTTCCCAAATTTTTCGTTCACGATATCTTACGAACAACTTAACCGATTTTGATAGCGTTGACAGCGATCGATGCAATTATTTAAGCTTAAGAGCTGATTAGTTTTTGGAATCGATCGGTAAAGCCGTTTAAGAGTTATTCCAAAAAACCACATTTAAAAAATTTTTTTTTCGTAGTTTTTTTTAGATTTCTCAAAATCTACCGGCCCAAATCGACTCAAATTGTATTCAAAATCTAAGTTTGGTCAAGTTTTTTCAAATGTCGTCAACCGCTATGAAATCGGTCAAGCCGTTCAAAAGTTATAAGAGGTTCCCGGGGAAAAAAAATTATATATAATTATATAAAATTATGTCTAATTATATATAATTTGATCTAATTATATATAAATATATAAACTTATACATAATTATATATAATTTTATCTACCCGGGGACAAAAAATTTTATATAGTAAGATATAATTATATAAAATTATATATAATTATACAAAAGTATATAAAATTATGTATAATTTTATATAATTATATATAATTTTATCTAATTATACACAATTGGTAACTTAAAATTTTATATAAATATATATAATTATATAAAATTATGTATCATTTTATATATTTTTATATAATTATACATAATTTTATCTACCGGGGAAATTTTTTTATATAATTATATAAAATTATATATAATTATTCAAAACTATATAGAATTGTGTATAATTTTATACAATTTTGCATAATTATATATAATTTTATCTAATTATACATAATTGTTAACTTAAAATTTTATATAAATATATATAATTATATAAAATTCTATGTAATTATACAAAATTCTATATAATGTCTGAGCAGAATTTTCCGAAAATTCACAAGTTTTCTCAATTTTTTCAAAATAGCTCAAACTATATTGAAATCACAGAAAATACAACTAATTGAGAGTTTGTAAAGAGTAAAATTTTCCACAGATACAATTTAAAACATTTTTCTATTTATTCATTAATTTAAAAAACAGAGTGCTTCAAAGCTGCACCAAAGATACAGTTGACAACACGTTTGAGAAATCTAATGTAATTTTTCAATTATAAAATACTTTAATATAATCAGCGTTAAAGTTTTTTTTTGGATAAATTTTTACTTATTTTGCAAAATGTTGAAAAAATCAATTGAAAAGGACTTTAATTGTTAGTTAAATTTGACCAAAGTATCCCACTATGATCTGACTTACGTTATATGATCATGAGGGCAAAGTAGTTTCTAATAATTCGACCTGCTGTTATATACATAGTAAAATAAAAATCAACCCTTATATCGCTACACTGAGAGAAAAAATTTCTTTTGAAAAAATAAGCTATGTTGTAATAAGAACTTAGTTGTTTTCGTAAATTCGTAAATTTTCTATCTAATATTGTTTTATTCTAATTTGAAAAAAATTTTTTTCAACACAAAAGTTACTGTAAGAAAATTTTTTATTTCTTCAACTAAGAAATAACTGTGTTAAAAATTTTATTTCTTATCACAAAAATGCCCATTTTTTTCAAAAAAAATTTTTCTCTCAATGTAGCGATATAAAATAATTTTTTAGAAAATATAACATTGATTAGTGCAATATGGTTGTAATAGAAGCATTTTAAATCCACAAAATTGCTTGACCTTAATGTGTTAATCGTAAAGCACTACCTCAACTGTGTTCGCGTTATGAGGCGTGCAAAGTGAATGAGCATTACCTTGAAGTCTTGTTTTTTCGCATAACCATTAGCAGCATGCCTGGTATAGTATCTGTCATTAAGCATGGCGACCGGTGACAATCTTGAGTCAATAAAAGAATACCGCGAGTCTGGTTTCTGAACTTGCATCATTCCTTCCTCGTACATAGCAGATGCTGGCAAGGTTCCCAAGGGTTGTTTCGCCAGATAATCATCATTGTAGAAATCAGAGTTGTCTTTGAATTCAAAGTTTTCATCCGGCGTCGCAGTGACACCTTGTGAAGACTGTGCGAACGATGAAACCCCTGCTAAACAGTCACAAAAACTGATGAACCCGCTCAAATTGAATAAACAATAAAAATAAGCGAATATTGATTATAATTCATGATAACTATTATTTGAATTTAGTGGCTAAGTAACAACTAATTACCTTTTCCAACCATTTTACCAATACTTCCAATGATACTCGGCAAAAAAAGTGCTATCAGGATACTTTTAATAACCTGGGCACCTATGATTAACGGTAACAGCAACTTCTTCAAACCGAACGCTAAAAAACCAAGTCCAAAGCCTGTTAAAAATGGATTCTTTCCATCCGACAAAGCTGAAAGCAAAATTTTACCAGGCATTTTTAGCGTTTAGTTGCTGTTAGTCAAGCCATGCGCTCTCCATCAAAGGTCACGATCTTCAAGTCTTTATTTCTTGCTGCTAAAGTTTTCTTCAAAAATATTTATAAATTTTGCCCCTTTTTTATTGTATTAATTCATGCAATCGTTCATAGCGAGCAGTTACTTTTTCACGACATTAAAAAAAATTTTAAATAATATTAACATTATTACTTTGATTACGTTTCAATTGTATAGTTAAAATAATAGTAAGGTAAAAGCTCCAATAGATGATCACGTACCAGTATATGATCACTCCATGTATTTGTATAACTATATTTGTGAATATAGATATACAAATACATGGAGTGATCATATACTGGTACATGATCATCTATTGGGGCTTTTACCTTATGTTAATCAAATTCATAAAAGAAATTCGTAAAAAGTAAGGTTGATAAAAACTAATTGAATGTTTGAATGTGACTTCTTAGTACGCATACGCAAAAGAATTTTGATTTAAATTAGTTTATTCAATTTGACAATTATAATTTTTAATAGCTAAAAAAAAATTCTTATTTTAGACCAGATCTAAACATATAGAGCCGATTTGAACATCTAAGTACATTTGCTTCTTTAGATCTGATCACATGTAGTATTTTTCCATAAGCATTAGTACCAAATTGTTCCAAGTTTGAAAATTATTTATGAATGAATTTTTAAAAAATTTGTTTCATCCTAAATTTTGAATTATTTTAAAGCTATATTTCTCCATGAAATTACTACCTACGATAATTTTTAATTGTATCTTCGATATACAAATATCGTCTTTTTCAAATGTTCAGCTCGAAAATTCCCCAAATATCCAAGACAAAGTATTAATTACTCAAAAAATTAACAAAAAAAACTGACTATAATTAATCACAACAGTTTTAATAGCAAAGCGGCATTAAATAAGCTTTTAAGCGTTTTGTTAATAACAAAAGCGATATAAAATCGAGAAATAAATTAACTTACAACCAAAAAACGTTCTCGGCTGTCTCAATTGGTTCAGTTTTATTTTTAGAACATAATTTTTGGTCAGCCTGTGAACTTTATCAAACAAACTTTCGTGCGGATCCACACCCGTGGAATTTGTTCTCTTTTCTATTTGCACTGAGTCGGTAACGTCGAGGATGCTCTTACCCTTGACGTCGTCTAAAAAATCCTCCAAATCTTTTTTTAGGCATTTGGTAGCTGAGCCTTTGCAAGCTTTGGTGTCTATTGAATTTGGATTTGGACTGTGAGATTGAGAAGAATTGTTGTCGGTGTAAGTGAGCCCAGAAACGTCGACATCAAATTTGCTGGGCTTATTTTTGAAAGAATGTGGATGGGATAAATCAGGCTTATCGTCCATCCAATTGTGATCTACGTTGCTAGACGTAACTTCATTGCTTTCTGTCTCGTTCACCTCGGCCTTGGCCTCCAGTGCATTACAACAAGTAAATGTAATTGCAATTATTAAGTAATAATAATAACAATGATGAGATTTTTTATGACTCCAGGTGTTTTTATAAGCCATTTTGCTGGCTCTCAGCAATCTTGAGCGTGATTATTGTTATTTAAGATCAAAAATGGCTCGGCTGCATTATCATCTTGTTAGCTAGAAGTAAAAAGTTATAATAATTGAGTTTAGTTTAGTATTTGTTTATGGATAATAATGGGCAATAAGAACTAAATTGCTGTTAAAAAATAGAGTAAAAAATTGATGTAGTTTATTATAACGATGTTTACTTGGTGGATATTTATTTTTGCATGGATCGTAAATTTACTCATAATTTTTTATTGTTATTTTAATACTTTCTACATCAAAAAATTGTTTTTTTTTCTCATAACAAGAATACATGTTTACATTTTGTAGTAATTTTTTCTGAATGTCCAAAATTTTCAAAAATTAAAATCTGCATTTTTCAAAATCTACTCCGAATTTTTTTTTTAAATTGTTATTTTTTGAAATTTTATTACTTTTACAAAAATGTAGTAATTTTCTAACTTTGACTTTAAAAAATTTTTTTTTTAGCATTAAAAAAATTGTATCTGAAATTGAAATTTTGAAATTAAAAATAATTCCAAAAATTACGCAACTAAACTTCCCAAAAAAATAATCAAAATTAAAAAAAAAAATAATCGAATTTTTTACACCTTTCCAAAATATCAAAAAATTTTTATTTTAAATTTCAAAATTCTTTCAAGTCCTCCAATGTTTTTAGATTTTAAAATAATTTGCCTAAAAATAATTTTTAGCTAAATAAAAATAAATAGAATCCTGAAATTCCTAAAATCTAATGTTTTATTTTGCCCTGGATACATGGTTAAACTTTACAAAGCCTTATTTTTTCCGGATTCCTGTTCCTGTATATAAATTTAATAACAATAATGTAAACTATTTAATGGTCAATACACACCGGTCATTCACCGTACTATCACTATTGTGCTCTCTCAAGGCCACTTGTCACACAGCAAACATTAATGGAAAAAAAAAATACTTACACGTGTTGTTAACACAGTCCTTAATCTCAAAGTAATTAAACAACAAAAATATTTATCGCACTGATTAATAACAAATCTTGAATACTAATTCAACTTTGCTTAGAGTTATATACAAAAACTTGAATAAAATAAAGTTGTTAAACATTCAAAAAGGAACGAAAAATCGATAAAGCAGTGGTACTAAATCGAGCAGTTTAAAGTCGGCTCGCGGACGGAGGACTCCACGGTACTGGCGAACGCACTCTTGGAATCGGTTGAACGCGGTTAATCTGGGTTACCCGGCCATCAGTCGTCTGTCCATTTGTACACTACTGTAGAAGAGGGCTACCTTTACTTCTTGAGCCTTCCTTCTTCCAACAATAATAATGATAGTAAAGTTAAAAAGAAGAGGAAAAAATAAATACATAAAAATACTTAAATGTTATCGCTCTTTTTCTCACCTTTCTATTCACCGATTTACTTTCTTTATTGCTCTAATCAGGCTTGTCATTTACACTTTGTCGTTTTTACACACCTCACTAAATTTATGTATTTATTTATTTATTTATTCATTTACATCTTTTTATTTATTTATTTAACGACCGAATTCTACTTAAATTTAAACTTGAAATTTTATTAATTTTACATTTATCCTAAATTTTTGTATATAAAAAATATTTTTTAAATCCTGTATTTTTTATTACATTCATTAAATATTTATAAATAAATTTGGTTTAAAAAAATCATGATAATTTTTTTATGAGATAATTTTGAAATAATAACAATAGAACAATTATAATTAAAAACAAAAACTGACCTTTAACTGAAAAAAGTTTTGTTCTGATCAAATTTCTAGATACTTCGATAAATCTAGTATATCAATTAATTATTTTCACGTGCAGAAACTTAACTCAGATGTTTTACATCCATGATTTAGCTATAGAATATAGTTTTCTACGTGTGAGTAATAATTTGATAATCAAATTCTTTAATATATACACATTTTGGAACTTTAAAACAAATTTTTATGTTTATCTATATAGAACAAAATCCATACGACAAATTGTTTACCTTGTTGTCTGTAATTAAAAAACTTTTAAGATAATTGGATGCTTTTATATATCGTCTTATGATAATTACATTTGCATATGAAGTTACAAAAAAAATTACATTCACTTTGTAATTCTATGGGGCTATATTTATTCAATTTTGAGTTTCTATTATTACAAAAAATTACATTCACAATTTATCAAATGTAATTACTAATAAAGTCGCAATTTAGATTACATGAGACTGCATTTACTAGTCTAGTATACTCTACTCTGTAGACACTACTTTGATTTTTTCCCTTCCCATGTAGGGAGTCCCCAGAGTTGAACGACGGGGCCAAGCTTGCGCCAACACTGGGACGCCAGGCTTGGCATCCCAGAGTTGGGCCAAGACTGGAGAACTCAGCCTTGGCCGTTCCTTTGGTGAACCAGACTTGGGCCAAGGCTGGGTTAACTAGCCTCGGCCGTCCAATGGCGCGCCAGTCTTGGGCCAAGACTGGCTCACCTAGCTCTGGCCATTTGATGGTACGCCAGACTTAGGCCAAGGATGGGTTACCTAGTCTTGTCCATTCAATGGAAAATCTAAAGTTAAATAATCATTAAGTATTATAATTTTTAACAGTAAATATTCTTTGTTTAACGAATATTTATTAGCTAATGCTACAATCGAAAATTTATTATTTAACAAAAACAATTACATATCATCAAGATTGATATGATATTAAAAAATTAAAAGATAATAATTTACAGTTGAATTTTTAATGTTGATAATTTTAAACATTAAAATTTATAATAAAATATTAAAAATGTACAGAACGATTTACAAAGTCTAAAGTAACATTAGAAATTGGCTCTTGCATTTTTTTACCTAATAAACATTTGTAAAAAATAGTTAATTTTCATCAAAAAACAATATTAAATATCCTAAGTTATATAAATAAACCGTCATCTTATAGATTTAGTTTATGAGAATGATGAGATGTATTTCAACATATCGGTCGTACGGTGTAGGGGTTATTTATCGGTCTGGCAAGCGCTTGGCTCGGGTTCGAATCTCGGTTAGGACGGATGCGAATTTCACTTTATTTCTTTACTTTGCGAAAATTAGGTTTAAATTAAGAGTTAAGCGGTCTGAATTTGCGTTAGCTCTACATCAGAAATAAAATTTTTGAAAATTAACTATGGCTCAGCCCTGGCAACCAAGCTTGGCCCAGCCATGGCAACCAAGCTTGGCCCAGTCATGGCAACCAACCGTGGTCCCATGTTATCATTCCAGACTTCCACCAAGGCTGGGCCAACTCTGGCTTACAAGCTTGGGCCAGAGTTTCACAGAGTTGGGCCAAGCCTGGGCCCGTTGTTCTTTCCTATATGGGTTCTTTTTGTTTGTAATTTTGTTATTTACCATTTGACTGATTTCTCATTGAAATCTTATGAATCACGCTTTAATTCAGAAACTTGGTCGTTTTTGTTTTCTCATTTTGAGAAGAATTAAAAATAATCTTCTTAAATTTGATACAAAATGGGCTTGGTTTTCATTTTGACTTCTAAAAAGCTCTTCGTTTATTTGACTTTTTCACGTCAGATGATCATTTGATTATGCCTAAATATGTAGTAATAACAAAAAATTTTCACTGAAGGATTGAGTGGATTTTGTCCATATTTAAATTAAAAAAACCTCTCTTGTTACAAAATAATAACACCAATGAATTAGTATATTCGAAATAATTCTAATTGGATTTTAAAAAGTAATTAATTTCTTAATCCCTCGGATTTTTTGCTTTTAGTATTTTTCCTTACTATAAATTGGTGAGTATCTTTCTTGATTGATGATTTACATCAGAAGAAATTTCTATTTTCTTGGTATCATGCCTATACTAATTTTTTGGAAGAAGTAAACCAATCGGAAGCCGATTACATATAAGTATCTATAACATATGTAAGAAACAATCAAAGAGTAATGGACGCGTGACGTGCACTTATCGCGATCTAGTCATATAGACCTAATACCCGTTACATTAATGTGACTTTTTTCCTCCGCTATAACGCATAGTGTAACGGTTGACTTGACGTACGTAAGCGACATTTCTTATGTTACATTACATTAGGATATATAGATCTATCAAACGAAATGAAATTTATATTGTAATGACAATGATAACAACAATAAAAATATTGCATATGACTAGTATTTATCGTATCGTTAGCATCCGATCTATGTAAATCATTATCATTTGCCAGTCAATTTAATACTCAATTGTTGAGGACATTTACCAAAATTACTTGTTGACAAAAAGTAACGGGCTCCTCGTATCGGATCGATTGATTTCAGTTTATCAACTGAATACATTGTAATACTTATTATGTCCCATGTCTAGTGTATATGTGTGAATTAATGAAGATTTATAAATATTTTTAAGCAGCAATCGAGTTTCAACATTTTAATAATACGAAAACGTGTATAATTATTACGATAATTATTAGCTGGACGTGTGGCGAGAGTCCAAATCTGTCAGTGGGTCAACAACTCCTGGGCCAACGGATTTTATGTAAATGGCCTTGAACTACAAATATATATAGTAATAGTATAACAACAAATAAAAATAAAAATAAAAATATCAATTGAATTACCGTTTATAGGCAGACCTCAAATATTTGGGTCATGTCCTTCGGGTTAATAATTTTTGAGTGGTTCGTCGTATTTTTTTGTTCGTTCTCGAATTATCATTGTATTTACATTGGTTGATTAAACAGGAAGATATTTTTTTTAAGAGGAATTTGTTGTTTTTCGATTGTACGGATTCAAGATTGAGTTTATAATTTAAAAATTATGCAATGTTAATTTTTCGAAGTAATTAATCTTTGAGATATTCAATTGTTTGTTACTTTCACTGGCTTCTGCTACGATAATTAATCACTATTATTTCAGTTCCATATAGAACATGTGTCATGTCAGAAATCAATGGTTAATATAAAATTTACTGCAAATGTTTTTTACTTAAAAGTTTATCATGTAAAAATAAACAAACATATAAAGGGTAACTTGATCCAAGAAAAAATTTTGAAGATTTTTTGTGAAGCAGAAAAACTTTTGAACAGTGCCAAATTCTCTTGAACTAAAAAAAGTTTTTAAGGGAAAAGAAACAATAATATTTTTTTGTAAAATTTTTATTACTTAAAACTTTACCATGCAAATTTCTTAACTCAAAATAAGAAAAACATTTTTTAAAATTATTATTTATTATTTTCATTCAAAATATTTTTAGTTGAATTAAATTAACTTTTTCATCAGTGAGTAAGAAATTCAAACGCATATGTACTTAAAAAAATTTATTAATAGATAGAGTCTTGTTGATTGAGATTCTTACAATAGAAAAATATTCTAATAAGCTACAAATAAATTAAATTTTACAATTTGACATAGCTACGCATTAATGCTTGAGTTTCAAATATAAAGTGGAAAAAATTATTATTTTAAGTAGTTATATTTGACAAATTTTATAAAAATTACACTTTCTCATCATTTACTTAATTTAAATACAACTTTTAGTAATGAAAAGTTTATAATTTCTTCAATTTTGCATTTGAAACGTTGCGTTGCTATTTGAAAGGTAGAAAATAAATTAAATGAATAAATAAATAAATAAGTATAAAAATAAATAATGCAGTCATTTTCATTGTAAATTAATAATTAATATTTTAATAACTAAATTTGTCTTCGCTGTCTATAATACGCAGGAGGATAATGGTAAGGCGCTGGATATCCTGGTAGTCCTGGATAAATGTCGTTCCTATGTGACCAGCCTGGATCTTCATTACCGTATCCTGATAACAAAAACAGTTACTTTAAAATTTATAATTTACTTTTCCAATAATTTTTTATTTTTCAATAATTTTTAATAAAGTCTTAACAAATCGTTATTTTCAAATTTATTATAGTTGTAATAATATAAATGAATAATTAAACAATATATTACCAGAAGGATAATCAACTGGAGCTTCAGCAGCAGTGCCCCAATGGAATGGAAAAGTAAATCCATGATGAGGAACCTTGCAGATTCTCAGTTTGGATAAAAATCCAGGTACGAATAAACCGCCAATAATTATTAATTTCTTAATTAAGTGCACGCCCAAAAATATGGGAATCAAAATTAATTTTATTTTCAGTAAATTCAGCAGAATAAGAACTGGCAGGATAATTGCTTTCTTTTTTTTATGGAAAAGCCGTGAGTTATCTGAAAAATGAAAGATGCCATTAATCACTGTTATTAGACGCTTTTTTACAGTGTAGATAGACGATTTATCACGCTGATGATTACGCAGCGACCTGACACCTGTTATAATCGTCGATACGTATGCACGGGCGCTGAACAAAAAGATTATTTCTTGCATTCCAAAGGAGAAAGGCTCATCGACTTATATATAGGTACGCGTTAGTTCAAAATTAATTTTTTTTTTTAAAAGTTTACGATCAAGAATTTAGAGCAGGAAAAAAACGGTACGATTATGCAAAAAAAGGCAGTTAAGTATTGAAAGTCATATTTAAATATGGCAGATAATTTCTGTACATGATCATGTTCTATGTGAACATAAATTTAAATACAAAAAAAAAAATTGTAAAAAATTATGCATTTTATGAAAAAATTTTCTGGTATGGTTAGGTATGGTCAATTTTTATAACTGGTTATATATGGCCTCATATAATTATACATAGCCTGATATGGTTATCTATTGCTATATCAAGCTCTTCATAAAAACAAAAAAAATCTATTGTAATTTTTCAATAACTTTTTTTTTCTAAAAATTTGTCCCTGAATAAATGACAAATTAAAAAAAAATTGGTTTAGTAGTTGATTAAGCCAAAAAAATAATCTCAGATAAGTTTCTTAGCAGAGTCAAAAAATTAATTTTTATTTTATAAGTCAATACCTTAAACTTAACTCTCCTGTAATGAAATAATTCAGCGATCATGCGCCCTCTGTTGGAGATTTTTAACACTGCATTTGATCAAAAAATTTCATATGGACATATCAGGCCCAAATATAGACATAATAAGTCATATCAGGACATATCAAGCCATAGATGCACAGTAAAAAATTTTTCGTCATTGTGTAAAGTGTAAAAATGTTTGTGTAGAATTTAACATTTTAGTGTGTAGAATTTAACATTTTAGTATGTTGAT
Organism: Cotesia glomerata; assembly: GCF_020080835.1. Taxonomy (NCBI): domain Eukaryota; kingdom Metazoa; phylum Arthropoda; class Insecta; order Hymenoptera; family Braconidae; genus Cotesia; species Cotesia glomerata. The sequence continues at coordinate 11,044,568 of NC_058166.1, read as the reverse complement.
TCAACACAAATTGTCTAAAAAAAGTCATCAACACAAATTTTTGTGTTAAATTTGACGAAAAATTTTTTACTGTGTGTCTCGAAATGGCCTAATATGGCCATATAAGACCTGATATAGCTAATTGTTCAATCAGACCATATATGAGTATATTAAGACATATCAAAAATTATTAATGGACATATGAAACCATATCTAACTATATATGGACATATAAAACCACATCAGAAAATTTTCTCATTTTGTTGGAAAAGTTTTAAAAAATGCAATTTTTAATTTGTAATAATGAATTTAAGTTTCGATAGAAGTGAGACACACGTGGTAGCTGATATCTTTCTAAATTTCCAAGAAAATTTTTTCGAAATTTCACAATGTTTATTTTAGTATATCTATAAAATATTCTCATTATTTCAATAAATTGTATATATTCATCACATGTTGAAAAAATTGTGAAAATTTACAACAATAGGTAGTTAAAAATCTATTTCTCTTCTCAATGAACAATGCGATTTAAAAAGAAAGTTACCTTTCCCGCCTTTTTGCATTTGCAAAAGCTCATCTTCGTCCAATACGATCGGTGCGTTTGAAAATGATCTACCGGTACTCAAAGCCGGTTGGAAAGTATAAACTAGAGCACGTCTTTTAATAATTTCCTCTGCGGTATCACGCAAAAAATTCAGCGTTTCTGTCACACCGAATTTGTAAGCCTTCTTTGCTGGAACTTTTGGCAGAATTGGCTCTTCTGTTACTGCAGGTATCCTTATAAATTTTATCGGCCCGTAGCTGAAATCCTAGATTGTCAATATAAATCTTTATTAACAAATAGTAATATAATTATACATATGCACTGAAAAAAAATTAACTTTATTCAAGAAAAAAACTCTTGAACAAAAGAATCATTTTTAAGAATTTTGTTTTGAATTAAGATAAATAATTCTTGTAAAGAATTTAACTGAAATTTACTTAACCCAAAAAAAATTTCTTTTTAAACTTTTTCAAAAATGGTTTTCTTAATCTATTATTTCAATGGATTAAATTTATAAGTAAATACCTTCTCACGCACGTCGTTTAACCACCTAGCAACACGATATTTACCACAGACCACAACGTCCCTCTTGATAACACAATCTCTGCGACATCGTGATACAAAATCACTGGAAATCGTTTCGTTAACATACTCTGCGGCAACTGTACTTGCAAGTACTGTTAAAGTAAATATTATTGATGACACACGCTTTATCGTCCTTGGTAATTTTAATTCTAATAATGGTGTTAATAATAATTTGGGTAATTTCGGGCGAGGAAAATATTTTTTTGCACCGTCAGTTTTCATTATTTAGCACTTGATCGTTTTTTATGTCATCCATGTGATAATCTGATGACTTTAATTGACAATTTTTTTCAGCTTAGTATCATCGCACTTTAGTTAGGAAGCCATTATGATAATTTTGGGTAGTAATAATTCATGACACTGAATTTAATTAAAAGTTTTTTGATTGAAATCTTAAGATTTTTTTTTTTTTTTTTTTTTTATTTATTAAAAAGTTCGAAGCAAGATTATCAAGAGTGCAAGAGCCTGTAGTTACTAGTTGCGAATAGAAGATGTTCTGAGCATATATACGAGAAATGAATATAGGTCGGTGGGGGTAACGGTCCATTGCTTGTGTTAGAAATACTCTTTACTCGTTACTATGACTCTTTTCTCAGATGTTGGGTACTAGATACCTCATGGATTGCTGATCGGAGAATGATTGAGGCTGTTTATTATAAAAGCAAAGACACTGATGTGTACTCATTGTCTAGACTCTAGTCGGGGTTTTCATTTTTGTGGCTTTATGTTGATGGTCTTCAAAATTTAATTTGTGAAACGGCTTAATGTGTATCATTATGCATATTAAATTTGTCGCGCATATGTAAATTACTCACGATTTTAATCTGTGAACTGTAAAAATTTAACTAAAAAAACTTTACGAACACAAACTTATAATTATTGAGTATTTTTTCCCGTATGATCATGAATTCAATTTGTTTTGTCATTTCGTTTGGATATGGATTCATTTAATTGAAAGTTCAAATTTTAGTTTTAAAAGTTGATTAACGAGTCCCGTTTCATTCAATTTTAATAAACATTTTTTGAAAATATTAATTTTTTCTTTTATTAACCATTTTAAATGAAAATTTCAAATATTATTTTATCTGTAAAGTGCTTCTTAAGGGCCCAAATTTTAAAGGAATTTTTTCTTAAAAAACAGACAAAATTATCCTTACTGATACGAAATACTGTTAAGCAGTAGATACTTAACACCGTGTATTTACACGGCCGTGAAAAGTCTTTATCGATCTTTATTATACTTCAATTTTTTGTAAGTGTAGTATCAATTATTTAAAATCAATTACTAGAAGAAATTTATCTGATGTCTCGTATTAAAGACTATTTCTATTAAGATTCCCATTAACTTCTAATTGATTATTAATTAATCGAACCTTTATGGTTAAAGATCATCAATATTTATCACGTATATTTTAATTATTTACAATTTAATAATTTTTCTGTTTGATTTAAGACAAAAAATCCTTCAGAGTATCTTGCTTGGTTCAAAATTTTATCTCCTAAATAATTGTAACAATATTTAAACTATATCAACTATCAGATAAAAAAATTAACTTGATTCAAGAATAAAATTTTTTAACCAAAAATTACATTTTTAAGTGTTTGATTATCTAGAATCAAGTGTAAAAATTATTGATCTAAGAAATTGTTCATGGTTCATGTAGATTTTACTTAAATAAAGAATTTTTCTACTTAATTCAAGATGACAAAAATCTTCAAAATGATTGTATCAAGAATTTTGCTCTCGAATCAAGTCAATTTTTTTATGAGTGTGTAACATTTGGTAACTTTTCGCCTCACAATTATTAAGAACAATCTACCAATTTATGAGTGTACTCAGATTCTAGGAATCAATTGAATCTTAATTGAAGAACGTAACGTTAAAATTCACTTCTTTTTCTTTCTGAAGTAAACCACAATCTCTTCTAATTCTATCGTGGTGACAGGATAAAAAAAGTTGTAAGTCTTCGACGAAATGAGGATGCTGCAAACGGTGAAGATATTCCCAGATAAAATACTTTTTATTACCGTTTACTTAACTAGTGTAAGTTGTTGATTATGAGCGAAACTAAACATTGAGTAATATATTATGAATCGTATTATTAAACAAGGACAGAACTTACTTAGAGGATTTCTAACTCAACACTACTTGGCAGCGACCTTCAGTCTCTGACGTCCCATTTAATTACTTATGATCATCGTTGTTATTATAATATGGACGCATTGAACCTAAGTATTTAGTTGTCGGTATCCAAGTAAGAATGGGGTGAAAGGTATTCTCGTAACCTCGTTACAGGACACGAATTGACCTCTCAGTCTCATCGCATTCAAGATTCTCCACACGTGCTAGTTGTCGTGTATTTAGCTAAAACTTTAGATCTTAGAATCCTATTTAACTCGATATTTATGTTTTATGAACTAATACCAGTACCAGTACTTATTGGTCTTGATGGATGGATATTCAAATGTGAGTATTGAGGAGTCGAATAAGTGCGTAAAAGATATGAATTTTCTTAACCTCTGGCTTCTCTTCATTCTATCTTATTGAATTGTATACGCTTGTGCGTTACCGATGGCCTGATTCGATGGGCAGCTTCAACTTTAACATTGAATGTTGTTTTTTTATTGCAATAAATAAGTCTTTTATCATGTGTGAAGCATTAAAAGTTTTTATTGAGAAGACTGGGTCAATTGAAACAATGAAACTTCAATAATTTATTTCTTCTTACTTGCCCCGGCAAAAAAAAATTAGTCTCATTATGTATTTTATTTTTAAATTCATATTTTGAAAGGCGTATGATTTTATGATGAGTTTATAAAAAATACATTAAAAATTTTTTATAGTATTGTATGTTACAATTGATTTGTAGTTAACTTCATTTTCGATCCAAGACAAAAATTTTTGAAGCTAACCGGTTGCCTTTAAAATTATTTCTAATATGAAAAAAATATCATCCCTTGAATCAAGAAGTTTTTCCATAATTGAAATATCCAATATTTTTTAACATCCCGCTTTATAAATTAATAATTTTCAAAAGTAGGAAGTTATTGTTTCGATTTTGAGAATTTTCATCTCCACATTTCGAGATTCTAGGAAGCCGTTCCGACTATTTCCGACTGGAGGTCCTGCCGCGCTTGTTCGTGCATGCGTGTGTGCATGTGTAATAGTATATTACACACCTAGGGAAGTAAAGTAAGAAATGTCTCAGATCACATGTAATTGTCGGCCGAGGCGAAGCCGAGGTTGACAAACATGTGATCTGAGGCTTTCTTATTTACTTCCCGTAGAGTGGATACTATTTTTTTGCTCGACGAAGGCAGAAAGCGGCACTTTCGTTTAGCGCAGCGGGCCGAAAGTTGACGCTTTTTGCCCGTCGAGCAAAAAATAAAATTTTTTCATACGATATATTTAGAATGAATCAACCGATCAAAATGAGCGACACAGCGTTCGAAAGTCTTCATTGAAATTTTAACCTGATTAGATTTTCACGTCAATCGGTCGAGTCGTTCCAAAGATATTCAAAAAATAAAAATCAGAAAAAAAGTTTGTTTTAAATTTTTCTAAATAACTTACAAAATATTCGACTAATCAACTCTAAACATCAGAAATATTTTTTTATTACTTGAAAAATAATAACCATTTAAAATTTCTATACAATCGTTTTTTTTTAGATAACTTTTGATTTTTTTGTGCTTAAAGAGCTCAAAAATCAACTAATAGGAATATATTTGAGTTCGAAAAAAATATAAAGTTCCAGGAATGACTTGTAGGTCAACCGCTTTTCAAATTTTTAAATTATAGAACAATTCCGTAATGAAATTCTCTGGTCTTGGATAAATTTATTTTTTTTAGTCAAGAATTTTAAATTTAAATATTCCTCAAATAATACTTAATATTCATTAAATTTAAGAAGAATCCCAATTGTTTTGTGATCATGGATTATGGTTAGTGAAAGAAAACCAAATCTTAATTTGTCGGTTTTCATCACCACAGACAATGACAATTCAACGTGGGAAATTAGTCAATAGTAAAGGGCATTTAGTGTTACCTCAACAATTTATGGCTGCCAGTTAAATTAAGAAGAGTTCGTTTAACTGTGCTCGGTAATAAACATTAATGAATGCCTAATATAATATAATAAGTGGTTAAATTTGTTTAGAGCTCATTGTGGACTGAAGCTCAAAAACAAATTATCTTTAAATTAAAAAATCTTTACCAAAATTTTTTAATTTAAAAACTGTCACGAAGTGGTTACAGTAATAACTTGAGCTATTGTTAGTATTTCCTTTGACATATGAGGACGAAAACACATAATCGCAAAGTAAATAGCTTAAAGAAAAAAAATGATTATCATTATTACGGTCACAGTTGTTATCATTATTTTGTTTTTTTATTAACGAGTACTTGAAACGACACGGATTAACAAGAATCTGGTGTGGATAATCGATGAGTACAGGTACTTGGTATAAATAACTCGTTGCACTTGATTAATACAGGAAACGAGTAGTTATCATTAAAAATGTATGCGAAAGATAAAAAATTTATGGTCCATTTTTTCAGCCCAGTTTCGTGTGACTTGAAAAAAAATTATGATTATTCGCTGAAGAAAGTTTTGTTTGAAATATTGTTATGTTAATTATGCAAATATTGCGGAGTCTGTTGGTGTATAAAAAGAATTTATTAGGCTTTGAATAAGTTCACTGGCTGTGAGAAAATATATGTGTGTTAAGTTAAGATTTAGTGTGTTTATTTGATAAGTAGGCGTACTTATATTGAGAACTTTTATTTATCTCGACAATTCAATGAAAGGATTTAATTATCTGTTGGGTATTTATTAACTGTTTATTTAATTGCTTTCATATTATTATCATTAATTATTTTAAATTAACTTTTTTTCTTGGTGCAATTTATAAAATTCACTCGACTGTTATTAACTTTTATTCTAAGTAAACTTTGGTGTTAACATTAATTTTCATTTTTTGTGAAAAGAAGTAGAGCTTCTTATTATTGTGAATTCAATGGATAAGTTTGTAACTGTTTAGCTATATATTTAAGTAATTTAAGTTATTTCGCATGATCTGGAATGATTATGAACGGAGAATTGAAATCTTATAATAAATTCGACAGATCAAACACTGATTATATGACTATTATATTATTATATGACCATTTAAAGTTTTCGACAATGTTGAAAAATTGGAATAACTCTTTTGACCAATTTATGTTATTTCATATTAATAAAATAGTTTGGATACGTTTATTTGTAGATTATATCTAAAATAGTAATCATAGAAAGAATATACAATCAATTAGTAAAAAAAAGTTTTCACAAATTCCAACAGGTGGCGCAAGGCCGCAAAATCTTTCCGCCGTCACAAAATTAGGTCTAACATAATAAGTTCGTTTTCATGAAAATCAAACTGAATACAATTTACATTGATCAATGTTAGTTTCTTATAAAAATTTATCCTAAAAATTAAATATTTAGTTCAAAAAGATCAAACATAATGTTCTGAAAATTACCCGAGTCGAAATTTAACGCCGACATAGAACCTCCATAAGTAGTATTCCACTCGGACTTGTGGGCTCAAAGTAGATTCTAGTGGCATGATAAATTAACTCCGACTTTAGACCTTGTAGTGGCCGAAATTTCCGTTTTTGACACTAGCAGGTCCAAAGTCGAAGCTGGTAGAAATAAAAATTAGGTCCGATATTAAACCCCTTTGACCTACTTTATGATAATAATAATAACAAAACAATAACAGTATGATAGTAATAATAATAATAGTTAATTTTCAAGTCTGGCCCATGCCATTTGAAAAAAAAATGATAAAAAAAGAACTTTTTAAGTGTCATTTTTTTATTTTAATTTTGATGTAGAGCTAATGCAAGTTTAGACCGTTTGACTCTTAATTTGAACCTAACTTTCGCTACTTAAAGAAATAAAGTGAAATTCGCATTCCGTTCTAACCGAGATTCGAACCCGAGCCGCGCGCTTGCTAGACCGATAACTAACCCCTACGCCGTACGATCGATGAGTTGATGCACATGATGCACATCTCATCATTCTTATAAACTAAATCTACAAGGTGACGAAGTGTGACGGCTTATTATTTATATAATTTATGTTATTTAATATTGTGTTTTAATGAAAATCAACAATTTTTTACGAATGTTTATTAGTTAAAAAAATGCAAGAGTCAACTTCTTCTATGACTGAAGATTTTGTACATACTTCTGTATATTTTTAATATTTTACTGTAAGTTATAATGTTTAAAATTATCAATATTAAAAATTCAACTGTGAATCGTTATATTTTAATTTTTTTAAGACCATTTTAATTTTGACGATAAGTAATCGTTTTGGTTTAACAATAAATTAAATAATCACTTGTTAATTCATTTACCTGACTTAGTGAAAAATTTAGGAACTTTATGGGCTCATACATGCTATAAATCTAAAGTTTTCAATGGTCAAATATTCAAATTATTACATTGAATCATCATCAGCAAATGAAAATGTATATTATTTGAGATATTGAAAAGAAAATATTTTGGAAAAAAATTTTGAAAAATGCCAAATTTGTCAAATTTTGAATTTTCGAAAATCGTCAAAAATGACGGTCGACATTAAAATTTTGGCTCAATTTTTTTTGTACAATACCTTGTACTGATCTTTAACGATCCTGAAATTTTTATAACTGTGTTTTTTGTTTCTTCAAAAATGGGATTTTTTGAATTAAAAAAAAAAAATTCTTTTGTTTTTTGCAACTTCTAAATAAGGCAAAGTTATGCAGATACATAGTATTATAATTTTGAGCATTAAAAAATTAAATGCACGACCTGGAAATATTATATAATAAATTAATTCAACTTTTTTTTATTATTTGGACGTAATCTCAGTCAGTCTTAACACATGATATAATTCGTTATTTTTTCGTTTTATTACTTAATTTGAAGTTGTTGAAGCCACTTATCGTCTTCTTAACATGGAAATAATTTGAAATTCAAGATTGAGCAACATTAATGTGCAGAAATTTGTAAGTAAACAAGTATTCGAAAGAATGAAAATAAAATAGATATTCTCATCCTATTATTTCTGATTTTTATTGGAAATTAATATGTGTTTGAGTTATTTGGCGTTAAAATCTGTAATTGAAGTGAATAAACGGACAAAATATATCATGCGTTAAAAAAATAAGAAATTGTATCATGTGTTAAGTCTGACTTTAATAAGATTACATTATAAGTTTACATCCAAATAATGAAAAAAAAAAAGTTGAAATTAATTTATTATTGAATATTTCCACGTCGTGCATTTAATTTTTTAATGCTCAAAATCACTATTCTATGTATCTGCATAACTTTACGTTATTTAGAAGTTGCAAAAGACAAAAAAATATTTTTTTTAAATTCAAAAATTCATATTTTTTAAAAAACAAAAAACACAGTTTAAAAAATTTCAGGACCTTTTAAGATCAGAACAAGGTATTATACAAAAATAATCGAGCCAAAATTTTAATGTCGACCGTCATTTTTGATGATTTACAAAAATTCCAAAATTGACAAATTTGGCTTTTTTCAAAATTTTTTTCCAAAATATTTTTTTTTAATAGCCCCAAGTGTCCCCTTTCAAACAAACGAATGGCCATTCCTACATCTATAATAGCGTTCGAAATGTTACAAAAACAAAATTGAAAAAATCGCGAAATTTCGAATTTACAAATCTTTTGAAAAAATTTTTTTATTTTTTTTCCTTTGGCAGAATTTTGTTTTGTGATAATAGAAAACTTCTGACCAGTATTTATCCAAACCGAAAGGGGTCCATTCCAACTATTGGTCGATTTGACATGGAATTACCCAAATATATTTAATCATCATAGTCATTTTTTAAAAGAGTTAATTTTTTCTTGATTTGAATCTTACAAAATAGCTTCAAAACAAAAAAAGAGAAAAAAATTGGGTAATTTTCGAGAGTTTCAAATAGAGTCAAATAAAACTGAAAAAAAAATTTGACAATTTTAAGAAAATTAAAAAAAAATTTTTTTCGTTGCTCATTTTACTCCTTTTTATAGTTTAATTTTTCATTTTTCACCAGTATTATAATATTTCTTCTGCGATGCTGCATTATTTTCATGTTTTATAATAAAATACATAATTTTCTTTATACGCCCTTTTGACTTTCAGAAAAATTTTTATAAAACCAAAAGGGCATATATACCTTTGAAATACGCCCTTTTGGCGTTGGTAAATTAAAAAATTTTTTTTACTGATCTTCTCGTTTTGGACGATTCTGAGTTGGTTAGCAAAAAAAATTTTTTTAATCTTTAATTTTTTTTATCATCACAAATATTTTAAAAATAATTAGTAGAATTTTATTAATATTAAAAGACAGATATTGTTGGACTTGAGGGTTCAAAATCGGACCTCTCGGTGAATGTTTGGACCCCTGGGTTCAAAGTCGGAGTTAAAGGACTACAAGCCTCTCAGTCGGATCTATTCCGGGTTAGAGGGATCTATATAGGCTCTAAATTTCGACTCGGGTAAATGCACAGATTATTTTAAGTTATCAGAATTCGTTAAGTTAAATAGCACGAATCATTTTATGTTACAATTGTCAATAGTTGCATTTTTCAGTTAAAATTGATATTAATAAAAGATTTTAAAAAACTGAACTCTGAAAAAACCAATTTCTTGAGTTTTTCTTTAAATAATTTTATCATTTTCCTTTTTTATGAATTTAAAAATATTTTAGTCCTCAATGTTAGACACAACTGTTGAGTCTATACAACTTAGTTAATTTAATTTGGAGAAATGTGAAATTTCTTCAAAGATTTTCTGCAGATTTGGACAAAAAAATGTTTCTTTTGATGATAACTATTCATTTCCATACTTTGTAAATACTATCTTCCTGTAGTTCAATTAGAATTTTCCCTGGATTTGGAAAAAATGTTTATAAACGGAAATAAACAACTTATACACAACGCTTGTGAAGTAGCTGGGGTTGTCCTGGTGTTTAATTTTTTTTTTTAAAAGAATCCGTTAAGGATCGAATTTCACGACGCTAAAAAAAGAAATAAGAAATTTATTTTTAGTTAAATTAATTATTAATTGAATTAATTGATCACTGGAAAAATCCATTATCAACAAAACAAGCTAAAAGTCAGTTAATAATATAAAAAGTATTTATTATTTAATAAAAAGTATAGTAAAGCTTTTTTTTTCTTTACACATAAATTTTTCGAAAACAATTTAACAATAATCATGAGAGATGTAAATGAAAGAATTGAAAACAAAAGATAAGATTTTTTCTACAAGAATAGACCATAGAAACCGTAAAAAATGGAAAATTTTAATTTTTTGCTACAAAATTATGAAAATTGAGTTAGCCGACATCTAAAAATTTGTAGAATTTTTTTTATTGAAAAAATTATTATGAAAAAAAAAAATATTATTTTATTTGTAAAAAATTTAAAAAACTTTAAGCGCAATTTTTAAAAAAATATTTTTCAGTTTTGATTTAATAAACGAAAAAAAAATCAAAAACGCCGGCTTACTTGGGTAATATAAAAAATTTCGTCAAGAATTTATATAATTACTTATTTTTCAAGGTTATATATAAAACGTGTCCGTTAAATTAGTAAAACGGTTCACCCTAAAGGCCATCCCTGCAACTTTCCACTAATTCCATACCTGGGCGCTTAAAATTGTATTTATGACGTTTTTGAGAATTTTGAGCTCAAAATATAATTTATGTGATATTTTTAGCCCGCTGAGCTCAAAGAGATAGTATTTCTATGCATTTTTGAGCTCTTCGAGCTCAAAAGTCTGATAGGAGTTTCATAGAACACTACTTTTGGAGTTTTCAAACCGCAATAACTTTTGAATGGATCAACCGATTTTCACGCGGTTGACGGCATTCGACGCAGTTTTATCAGCCTCATAAAGAATTTTCAGGTTTTTATTGATCAAACCAAAAATTTCGGAGTAATTTCGAAAAAACATTTTTTTTGGTTTTTTTTCGTTCACGATATCTCGAACGAATTAACCGATTTCGACTTGGTGGCGATCAACGTGATTTTTTATTGTCTAGAGCTGATTAGTTTTTGGAATCGATCAGTGGAGCCGTTTAAAAGTTATCAAAAAAAAACCACATTTGAAAAAATTTTTTTTCTTAGTTCTTTTAAGATTTCTCAAAATTTAATGATCCGAATCGGTCCAAATTATACTGAAAATCTAAGTTTGGCCAAGCCCTTTCAAATGGCACCAACCGCGATAAAATCGGATGAGCCGTTCAAAAGTTATAAGCGGTTCACACACACACACACACACACACACACACACACACACACACACACACACACACACACACACACACACACACACACACACACACACACACACAGTGACAACCTCGCGGGAGTAGTCAGGGAAGCTTCCTATGACCTTCAAACGTCGAGATCTGATGAAAACTCGATTTTTACAAAACGGGGTGAAAACAATAACTTCCCGATTTTTGAAAATCTTCGATTTTCTTAGCGGGAAGTTAAAAATGAAAATTAATTCTGCAAACATCTGACAATTTTTATTAATTATAACGGCAATAATTTATTACAAATAACAAAAGAAATTTATAAAAATAAATAAATAAGTAAATAATAGAATAAATTGAAAAAATAATAAATATTGTAACGCAGCAAAATATAGTCTAAGTCTGAATATTAGTTTAGCATCTGCCGCTAAGGCACGCACAGTTGGACATGGGGCTCATAAGTAGAGCGAGGATACTCAGTTTTATACACGGAAAAAAATTGAAGGAGTTTTTACTATTTCACTATTGTAATTTTTACTAAATTAAATAGTAACGGTGGACTATACTTCTCATTTAGTAATTTTTACGATCTACTATTGTAAATTTTATCCAACAAACAAGGCTAGCAAGAAACTTACAAGTCGAATAATATAGAGCAAATTATACAATATGTGTTTGTAAACTTTACAACTCAAATTTCGTAAAAATTGACAGTCGGTTTTTTTAAAAGAAATTTTAGGGAGGGAGAGAGATAGAAGGTTGGACTAATTGGTACCTATACAGTAACCGAAAAAAAGATCGGATTATTCGTCCCTATCCGGGAATCGAACCCAGAACTCTTTGTTGGCAGCCAGAGGCTCTCCCTCTACGCTATCCGAGGTAAACTAGTACCCGTGTCCTTTAACATTTACATAAACTCGGAGTTTAGCGCTGTGCACGGCCATCGCTCACACTAATTGAGAAACATTCCAATTCAACTATTGTAAAATTTGTTATAGTTATATTGGAAAGATACAGAGGCAGCACTGGAAATTTTAATCTCTTACTTTTTACAATAGTAAGTTGTAAAATTTCGTGAATAAATAGTAAATTTTCTTCTAAAATATTTGAAAATTAATAGTAATAAAAGTATAGTCCAGTTTACAATAGTTGTATCGTAAATTTTCCCAGATATTTTTTTCCGTGTAACCCGAATGTTGCAGCGGACATGAACGCATATACCCAGATATTATATAACACCCGAGAGCTGTAAAAAATTTAATTAAAATAGACATTTAAAATTGATAATATTTTATTTAAATTACATAATTTATTATTTTATTTTATTTAAAATTTATCTTGAAATTTATCGATAAATAACACCAGTTGAAAAAAAATATCAAAACTAGTTGTGGCGTAAATCGAACAAAAATCCGTTTAGGTGCACGTGATGCACAAGAACGATTTCTAGGAATGACGCTGATAATTCTTAAGGACTTGATTATTTAGAGTCTGAAACTCCCTCTAGAGAACACTAGTAGCGATTATCGACATAACGGCAAAAATACCGTGATCGATGTTATTAACAGAGATATACTTAGTAACTAATAATCTTATTAGCTCCATTAGACTCAGTGGACAATCAGAAACCACCTGCTAAATCCACTTGATACCAACGCCATAGATCATTACGCCGGCTATGTGACGTCACAACGTCATTATTTACGTTTTGCCTAATTAATCAATAGATCTGCCATTATTTTTAATAAAATATTTTAATTAACATAATTGATTACTATAATTTAATTTTTTTTTAATGAAAAATTTAGTAATTTTAAATAAAAATATTTAACAACATCAGGAGTTGAATTTTATTTCTACCGAAAAATTGTAAGCAACTTTGTTTAAAAATTACCAACAATAATGATTATAATCATTATTTAATAATTATTAAATATAAATCTGCTAGTGACTATTTGTTAAATAAATATGATATTGAAATTGAGGGACATGTGATAATTTTAAGAATTTTTGTAACAAATGAATTATAGCTAACAACTATCGAGTGTTATATAAAATCTGAAGATATGTATTCAAATCCGCTGCGAAATTCGGCTTATAAAACCTTGCTCTACTTGAGTATCCTTGCTCTACTTGAGAGCGCGGAGCGCAATTGTGCATACCCTAGTGGCAGACGCTAAACTAATATTCGGACGGACTACATTCTGCTACGTTACATTATTTATTATTTTATTTATTTGTAAATTTTTTTCAATTTTTTTTTTCGAGATGACAGTCTGGAGTATTTGTTTTGATTGCCCATATCTGTAATTCGATTATGTCGATTTTTTTAATTTCATCCATTTTCGAAAATATATTACAGATTATTATTATATTGAAATATACAATTTTTTTAATTATTTACACTGTTTCTTAATATTTACTAAAGATAATTCAACTTACAGGTTAAAGTGAAAAAATAAACATACACACACTAGTATAAGTAGAACATCGGTGTGATCAATTTTTACGATTCAATTGTAGATGGCGCAATTTCTAATTTTTACCTAGTTTCACTGGCCAGTTACTGGATATAATTGCTGGCCAGTTACTAGATATGATCGCTAGCCAGATACTAGATTTAATCGAGTGAAAACTTGATCATTTCTACTAGGGTTTTCACGACGATAGCGTCTCTAATTCATAATGGATCTTCTCCAAGCTCAACATACTTACCCATATAGGAAAAAACAACGGGCCCAGGCTTGGTCCAACTCTGTTAAACTCTGGCCTAAGCTTGTAAGCCAGAGTTGGCCCAGCCTTGGTGGAAGTCTGGAATGATAATATGGGGCCACGGTTAGTTGCCATGATTGGGCCAAGCTTGGTTGCCATGGCTTGGCCAAGCTTAGTTGCCAGGGCTGAGCCATAGGTAATTTTCAAAAATTTAATTTCTAATGTAGAGCTAACGCAAATTCAGACCGCTTAACTCTTAATTTAAACCTAATTTTCGCAAATCAAAGAAATAAAGTGAAATTTGCATGTGTCCTAACCGAGATTCGAACCCGAGTTTTTTGGCCCAAGTCTGGTTCACCAAAGGAACGGCCAAGGCTGAGTTGCCCAGTCTTGGCCCAAGTTTGGGACGCCACGTCTGGCGTCCCAGTGCTGGCGCAAGCTTAGCCCCGTCGTTCAACTCTGGGGGCTCCTATATGGGTAATTTTTAGACGAATACCAAGGTCAAGTTCAAAGATGAGCTTAATCGGTCAAGTAGTTCAGAAATTACAGGGTTTCAAAATTTTCAAAATCGTAAAAATTTATATTTTAGCAGTATATTTCACGGATAACTTTTTAATGAAATAACTTATCGAATTTTAGTAAATTGCATTTTAAAGCCCATTAAACGTCTGAAGATATTTGATGAAATTTTATTGTTGCAGCCATTTTTTTACAGCATAATTATGGATGGTGTCGATATAATTATCACGATATTGATAAGTTTTTTCTATAATTTTTTAGCTGTGTAACAGCGTCATCATGATTTTGATTCAATAATCATGATATTGATAAGTCGTTCTTATGATCATGCGTTAAAATCTAATTGTAATTTTGATTAATAAGTAGTTAAATGAAATCTACTTCTATTTTGGCTACCGAATGGCATTTTTGGATTTTTTTTTCATTTATTAAATTAAAACTAAAAAACATTTTTTTTTTAATTGCGCTTAAAGTTTTTCAAGTTTTTTTACAAATAAAATTATATTTTCTTTACACACACCCACACACACACCATCTTAAAAATTATTATGGAAGCTTCTTAGGACCTTAAAACGTCGAGATCTGATTAAAATTCGATTTTCGAAAAACGGGGTATGACCAATAACTTCCCGATTTCCAAAAATTTTTAATTTTCTTAGCAGGAAGTTAAAAATTTTCTAGTCTCAGACAAAACTTCGGTAAGTTAATTGCTTGACTCATGATGCGAAGCATCAGATAGTGTTTTACGATCAAAAAATTTTTTGTTTCCTATTATCATTCAAATAATTTTAGATTTATATAAATTAGTAATTCCGGAATTTCATTATTGGAAGTAAAACAGTTATCGATTGAAAAAAAAAAAAAAAAATTAATTTCACGCAAATAAAAAAGTGAATTAATAATTACTATATTCTGTCAGAGGTTACGTCAAAAACATAATATTTTTTTATGTTATTATTTTTAATGATAATCCCAGTAAACTACTTAAGAGGATAATGTACATTTTCTCACTGAGAATTGTACAATAAAAATAAAAGTTAAAATTACGAATACAGTTTAGAATACCCTGGGGAAAAGTATTCACTCAACTCAGTCATTCACATGCTTGATGAATAAAAGTATTTATTATTTTTATATGATTCTTCACTTTTTTATCGTTGCTATACTACGAAATGATAAGACGTATGGTATATACTAATACCGTCAGAGAAGTGTGTCACGATGTTCTGTCGGATTTGAGATGCAGAGGTAAGGCCCGAGTCATCGTTTGGAGCATACTTTATGATAATAATAATAATAGTAACAGATAAACGTAAAATGCGAATGTGAATATAAATACATTTGAGCGTCGCACCTTTTATTGGTAACCTTGCGTTTAATTATCGTGTCTGTCTTTATACAAGTATTATAACTGATGATACTTAATTTATAATATAGATATTTTTATTTCTATTTTTATAGTAGATAATAATGTCTATGGATTTATTTATTTCCTGGTCTTTAGTACTTGAACTTTCTATTATTATTTAGCGCTTCAACAATAATTAATTGTTAATTAGGATGAATGAGGGATTTAAATAACTTTTCTCTTAACTTTGTAATTTTAATTACGTAAATATACAATTACCTCCGATTTAAATTTAACTGAAAATAATTAATTACTTTTGACCCTTATAATTGGTACCAATGAAATTTAATTAATAATTAATTAAAAATAAACAGTAGAATAGGGAAAGAATGATAAAGGGCAAAGCTCTCGCAAAACTTTTTATCCAAAAAATTAAAAATATCAGATAATTCTATACCGTGTGTATATGCCCGGGAATAAATGATCAGACCTGACCATGCCTGTTCATGTTTGATCAGGCCTGAAATTAGACCTGATCATGCCTGTTCATGTATGATCAGGCCTGAAATTAGACATGATCATGCCTGTCCATGCCTCTTCATGTCTGATCAGGCCTGTCTATGTCTGGAGGGTTAAATACGCTCATGACTGTTTATGTCTGATCAGGCCTGTCCATGCTTATTCATGTCTGATCAAGCCTGTCCATGCCTGTTCATGTATGAAGGGTTAAATACGCTCATGTCTGATCAGGCATGTTCATGTCTGTCCATGCCTGTTCATGTTTGAAGCATTAAATATGCTCAGTCCTGTTCATGCCTGTCCATGCTTAGAAAATTTAATTAAATTTACCCTATGGTACGTTTTTAATGATAATCAAAATACTTTTATTTATTGAATAGTAAAATATGTCGTTTATTGATAATTTATAAATTTATCAATCAAAATTAATGTACATACACTGATCATATTCAAAAATTTTTACTTAGCATATTTGGTTCTTAGCATGAACAGGCATGGACAGGTATGATTAGGCCTGAGCGTATTTAACGCTTCAGACATGAACAGGGATGAACAGACATGGACAGGCATGATCAGGCCTGAGCGTATTTAACACTTCAGACATGAACAGGCATGATCAGGCCTGAGCGTATTTAACGCTTCAGACATGAACAGGCATGGACAGGCATGACCATGTCTAATTTCAGGCCTGATTATACATGAACAGGCATGGTCAAGTCTGATCATTTTTTTCCGGGTAGATCTGATCAGACTTGCATAGTCAGAGATGAGATAAAAATTTGTTCTTTGACGAAAAAAATTTTTTTGGTCATGCCAAAATGTGCAAAATTATTGTTATAATTATGTTTAAAAGATTTTGAAATAAAAAATTTGTTACATTTCCTAAAGGAAGTTTTGGCTTGCTCTGCTCCTGCCTTATATTAAAATCATTACTTATTTTATTATTTAAATAAATGTGATGTTATAATGAGATTTGGTTAAATAAATCAATTAGGACTATCAAAATATATTACAAAATCAATTTTTATATTATATTTATGATAAACTTATTTGATACGTTATGTACTTCATAAAATTTTTGTCACATAAGATAGCAGCACAGCAAACCACCTGACTCAAATTACACCAAATACTATAGTAACCTCACACTCTTAAACTTAGCTAAAATAGAGCGTATCGACAACCATATCATACGTCTATGCCGCAATCACTTTGCTAGTCCCTCCTCCTCCACAATAAACAGCTTAATATCTGGTCTATTTTACCCACAACCAGCATATTTTCAAATAGCAATGAAGTCGGGATTCACTCCTCCCGAAATATTCACTTACTTGGACAGTCTGGGCTACATACAAGACTCAAACAGTATACCCCTAATATACCACGTCAAAAGAGGTCCCAACACAAAAGCTATCACTTATGACCCAAAAGCATTATAATTCTTAGACCTGAAATACTGCACCTCAATACCCCTCAAAGATACAACAAATAAACCTCATTTCCGCAAAGAGTATTGGTGGCTCACCTAATCACAAGTTCTTTTTCTTTAATTGTTTTGTTGTTCTCTTTTAATCGCTTCCTCTTTCTTTTTGTCTTCTTGTTCTATTCTATTATTATGTTATATTTTTTAATTTTAATTGTTGTTGATTTAATGTCTCTCATGTACTATTCTAATAACGTAAGCCTTTTTTATGAAAATCACGTTTCTTTTTTAGGCTAACTAGTATAAATCATGTATTAACACTTTATGTATTTAACACAATAAGAAAAACTATATTATTTACTTCACTATGTACAGCCCCTGAGGCTTATCAGGTATTAAGAAATATCATTTATGTTATCCTCTATGAGAGCCCGTATGGGCCAGGTAGACAATTTATTTTAAGTAACAGGTCTTACGTTTATACCTGTGTATTATGTTTATATCTATGTATCAATGATTTAAATAAATAAACGCTTGAATAAAAAAAAAGCAGCACAGCAAGCGGGAACTTCAAGGCGCACGGATATCGGTAAAGTTAAGCAGCATTGAGCGTGGTTAGTAGTTGATGGGTGACTGCTGGTGTCACAGCCGTACAATTGCATGTTATCATTTTTTTTTTTTATTTTAATTCATTATATAGAATTTCGTATGACTATATCAAGTACTATATCCATAAAATTAAGCAAAATAATTAATTAAAAATAACAATGGGCTTTCAGACCTGACCATATCTGATCAGGCCTGATTAGGCATGGTCATTTTTCATGTCTGATCAGGCCTGAAGACTCATCTCTGATCAGGTCTGATCATTTTTTTCCGGGTGGTCACATATTGACACATATGATTAAATAGTATATTTTACGCATCTAGGGAACAAAGTCGGACATTCCAACCCGGACAATATTGTCGTTGTTGTTTATTGGAAAACTAAAAATCAAAAGAAAATACAAAACATTAAGTGTTTTATAAAGACTTCTAACAAATCTATTTAACAGTGTTAATTTAAAATTTTATTTTTTTTTCTTAAGATTCTTCGATATTAATAAAAAACAAGACTACTGTGGAATATGCAATATCTCCAAAACCAAACAACATTTTTAACAATAATAATTATCGTTCAGGTCTATTATTTATTAATATTAAATGATTTCATGAGATAAATGTATAATTATTTTAAGTTGTAAAATTTTAAATAATTTTTTATCATATCTGCACCGAAAGTTTAAACTTTCTGCCCTGTTTTGTGGGAAGAAAGTGCGACTTTTATCTTATAGAATAACATATACAAACCAATGAACAGCTGGAAATTTGCACTAACCTTCCCACAAAAACAAGAGCACAAAGTTTACTTTTGCAAAAAAGAGCACTTTTCGCGTGTTTATCATCCTCGCCTCCGGCTTAGGTTAGAATGTTCTACTTTTTTCCCTCGGTGTGTAATATACTAGTGCCACGACTAGATAACCGCGGACGAAATAACCGTGACAAAATAACCAAAGAAAAATAAACCGTGGACAAAATAACTATATGACAAAATTACCGCAGATAAAATAACCGAACGATGTTATAACCAAGTAATAAAATAACCGAACGACAAAATATTATAATGAAAATATTTTCGCATAAACACACACACAAAATTTATGACAAAAGGGCACAACATGGTAAAAAGCTCATATGTTGGCTTATTTTCGAATAAACACACACAAAATCCATGAAAAAAGGGCACATCAAAATAACAAGCATACTTGTTGACCTATTTTCGAGAGATTAATTATAAACTTTTATGATCTAGATATTTTGTGGTGTGGATATTTTGTCATCCTTTTATTTTGTCGTTTGGTTATTTTATCCACGGTTATTTTGTCGCGTTCGGTTATTTTGTCTGCGGTTTTTTTGTTACGGCGCCGTAATATACTATTACATATATGTATGCCACTGAGACACAATTTTATTTAATAGTAATGAAATTTTATTACTATTTAATAAAACGTTTATTTGGCTAATCCCAAATAAAAATTTTTTGAATATTTATAAAATTTCCTTAAATATATACTAATAGAAATTTTATTAAATACTAATAAAATTTTATTAAATACTAATAAATTTTTCTAAGCATACAATAGATGTTTATCTACATGTAATATGAAGAAAATTTATTAATCAACTAACTAACAAGTATTGATCAATAATTGATTGAATAAATAATTGAGTAAAGTTGAATTTTGTCGAAACTATATTGTGAAATACGAAGTCTACAACTGTTGTTATCAAGTGGTTGTTAATTTTTGTGCACTTAGATTTAAAAATTTAACAAATGAACCTGCAATCGTGGTCATTAATTTAAGTATGTTTTTAAAATTACTGGTTAATAGCCGTTTGTAAACTAGAACGTTTATTAACTCTAAATTTGGAAATCAGTTGATAATGTCATTTGTAAAATTAGTGGCAAATAAAAAATGATATTAATGAAATTAGCGAAATGAAAATTTTACCAAATATAAATTCAATCATTTATAAAATAGCGAAAAACAAAAATCTGTGGCTACGTGAATTTAGCCAATTCTTACTGCAAAAACTTATAAAATTAGCCGATTGTAAACTACAAATTGTAAAATTAGCCGTTTTTAAACTTCTTATAACTTTTGAATGGGTCGGTCGAATCTGCTCTAATTTTCAGAAAAACTAAATTTATGGAAGTTTTTTTAGATGCCTCAAATCGTTTTTTGATCCATCGATCCGTTCAAGAATTATGAGAAATTTACACTGAAAAAAAAATTTTTTCCTTCTAGAATACTAAATTTTTTGCTCGAGTTTTCTTAATTTAAAAAAACTGGTATTCTTAACCTTAAAACACCACGCTGTATTATAAGGCTAGTTTTTTGACAGTGAGAAAAAGGTATTCTTATAGTTAAAAAACTTTCGTATTGCACGACTCATGATGCGAAGCATCAGAGAGTGCTTTACGATCGAAAAATTTTTTTCGCCTCATTTTGGCGGCTATTTTTATTATTATAGCCTTGTTAGTTCACAGAATCAAGATATTTTGCATACTATTGTCGAGATAATTTAATGGAGATTAATTTCATACTTTTTAAAAATTGATTTACTGCAATAGAATTGGAAAAAAACACCAAAATAGGTCAAAAAATTTTCCTGTCCGTCATGTGTGAAACCCGAAAACACTGTAACTTGTGAAAAAATCCATTATTTGAGTTAAATTTTTTGAAGTGAAACTTCTTTAGAATCGTTGTGATTTCAAACCGGATGCAACGAAAAAACGACAGGTAAGAGACACAAATACAAAAATGTGTAGGATGAAGCCAGGGGAAAGAATGAGACAGAAATATACATAAAATTTGTATATTATCGGTCTCTCCTCTTTGTGCCATACTTCGTAGCGTCCCCACTCCCGTCTTCTAAGCATAGTCGCCTGTAATTTGTGAGCCAGAGCGAGAGAGCAGATGTCAGTGTGTATGTATATTGCACACTGTTTAATACGTGCTTGTATTTGAGCATTTAACGTGTGTAGTGCATGTGAAAACTACGTGAGCTTACTGTACACTGTATGCGGCTGCGTATTACAGCGTTTTAGTAAGATAGCGTGGTGTGTTATTATTTAACTGTTTGTGAGTATTTTTATATCTTGTACTAAATAATAAATTTTATAAAATGCCGAAAACTAATGCCGAAATGTGTCGTCAATATCGACGCAAAAAAAATGAAATTAAAATGAAAAAAAATTCAGCAAAAAGTTCAACAGAACGTAGTCGCGAGTTTCGTGCACGTAAAAAACAATTATTGAACAATCAAAATAGATGTTCAGATATAAGTGTCAATGTGGGATGTCACTGTTTACCTTTAACTGTCAAAGCTTACGAGCTCATGTACAAGATCTGCAACATGACAATATAGTGTCATCGTCAAATTTTTTAATTCTTTCGGAGACATGGATGAATAATGAAGATATTGTAGACATTCCAAATTTTAATATTGTTGTTAATTACAAAAGACCACGTACGAGGGCAGGCGGAGTAGCAATTTATTACAACGTAAATGATGGAGACCGTGTTGTTACGCCACAAATGGATCTCAATGCACAACAGCTAGAATCATTGTCTGTTCAGCTTTCGAAAGTTGGAGAAATATGTGCCTGTGAGAGCAGAAATGACCAAGGAGATTTAATTTTGATCGTAGCAATTTACATCTTTCCCAACCAATCAATAAAATCAGTTATTGAATTTATACATGAAAATTTGATCAAATATACCCCAGAGGTATCGCGAATTCTCAAAAAGAATTATGATAAAATTCCGATGATTTTAAGTGGGGATTTTAACATAAATTTTGCATCAGATACAGCGCTTCCTTTGATTGAGTTTCTCGATACAACATTTTATTTAAAAATGTGTAACAATCGCACTCAATCAACTACAAGATCAAAAACGGTAATAGATGCAGTGTTCCAAAGATATATCAACCAAATTGAAACTAAAATATTTGTATCGTATTTTAGTTATCATAAGCCTCTTGTATCATTTGTTGAAACTGAAAATATGGAACTTGAGTAATAGATTATGTAACATATGTTAAATAAAATATAAAATATCTTTTAAAATTAATCAAAATACTTTCATTTTTGAACAATTAAACTTTGTAATTATCCTACCCTTGTTATAAATATTCATCTCATTCTTTTGTCGATTCACTGAAGTTTCACTTCTATCGTGTGTGAATCGCACACACACCTTTTTTTTTTTTTAATTCTAATCGACGATTGTAAGTCACTGAATGCGAATGATTAATTAATTCAGTGTCGTTTAATTGCAATTAATAAAAAACGAAAACTACAAGACTGTATATCTATATATATCCATGTAAAATTAACATGGATGGTGATATATCTATATCTATAGATATTATGTACATTTTATTCCACCAGGGGCGCTTGTGCAGTACCTTCCTACTACAGCTGTTTTTTCGGCAATTAATTTTGAACGACTTAAGTTTTTTTTTTTTTTTTTTATATTTCATAATTAAATGAACATTATGAGTCGTGCACTTTTGGATTTTCCAAACTTTTTTAATCATAAGAATACCAGTCTTTTAACCATAAGGAAACATTTCTTTGGTAGAAAAAAACTTTTTTTTCAGTGTAGAAACGACTAATTTGACAATTCACAAAATTTATAATCGGCTCATTTTATAAGTTTTTGCAGTAAGAATTATCTAAATTCACATATTTTCTTGGTTCAAGAATTTTTCTCTCAATTCAAGTTATTCTTTTTTTTTTTTTTTTTCAGTGCACGACTTTTACATTGTATTTTATTTATATAAAATTGATAAAACTTAATCAATTATAACCTAATTTTTAGCGCTACAATAATTACTTTTGAAAAAATTCATTTAACAGTTTTTCATCAGTTACATGATCAATGATAAATAACCGTAGATCGTATTAGCTAAAAAAATTTGTTTTTTAATTATCAAATTTAAAAAACTACGCCATCTTTTGGCGCTAAACTTAAAAAAATCATCTAGAGTAAATAAAAATCTGTTAGTATAAAATATAAGTTAGTTCGAGAAAGACCGCGAGTGAGCCGCGCGCACGCCAACCAGTCAGATCAATGTGAACTTGATTCCGCGGCGATTCTGTGCCGAAGGACGGGCGAGGTCATCATAATTTATTATATTTCTGCTCCGTAGATACCAGAAAAGCTGGTTGTAGCTGTAACACAAGAAATATACCTATAGTTACTCACAATACGTGAGACGGAGAGAGATTACATTATAGTTTACACGCGTTACGTTTAACTTATAATATAATAACGTTGCAGACGCCATCTGTAATCTTAACACATGTCGCATGTCAGAAACCATCAGTGTACACTAAAGTCGGCGCGTAAGTTTGATGTTTCTGTCAAATGTTGTGTCTAATTCGCTTCAAATTTATTTTGTGAAATAAATTAATTTATTTTTTTGTTATGTTGCAGTTTTAGAGTGACTTGTGCCATAAAATATCTGCAGAGGTTAAATATAAGGCCGTAATATATATAATATACAAGGATCGTAGATAAAATAAAATATAATATAATATCGTGAACGAGGAGTATAGAGAGAAAATAGACCTGACTTGTAAGAGGGGAAAGTTTGGGATCAGGACACGTGAATTCTAATATTCAAGGACAGGAACAAAAATGTCGGGCTCTAAAGTTCAGAGAATTGATTTAGAAAAGCCAAGATGGGATCAAAGTACTTACTTAGGACGTGCCAAGCATTTTTTCAACTTAACTAATCCCTTGAATGTGTTTGCGTCAGACAGTGAACTTGACAGATCACGGGAAATTGTTTCTAAATACAGGCAAGAATTTTAAATAATTTCTTTTGATTGTTATCACAATAAGTATTGGTTGAGGGTGAAAGTAACTGACAACTTAGTTTATTTTTCATTTTATGAATTTTCTATGTTTATTGTTGATTTTTTAAATTTTTTATTGACATTTCTTTTAATTTATTACTTTTTTTAATTTTTAAAAAAGCTTACCATTAGAGAAATGTTTTATAAAAATTGCATTAATAAAATTGAAAAATTTTTCAAGTAAAATTAAAAAAAAAAATTTTTTTACAATAATTTATTTGTTATAAAAAATTCTAAAAATAATTAGACGTTTGTTAACTTCAGTACCATTTGTTAAATTTTTTAAAAAACTTCGTTAATTTTTCAAATTTTATTGATTTTATGTGACAGAAAAATTAACAGACATTTCTCAATTTTTGGAGTTTTTTTGAATGAATAAATTACAAAAAAAAAAAAATAAAGAAAAATTCCCCTACATAGAGACAAAAAAAAAATATTCTCACATTTTTTTTAAGTATTTTTTTTTTTTTTTTTTTTTTTTTTTTTTTTTTTAAGTATCATTACTTAATTTATTCACAAAACAGTAAGTATGTTATTTTTTAATAATTTTCTGTGAAAGTTTATTTGTTAAAAATATTAGATGTTTCATTTTTGAATATTTTTTTGTGATATTTTATTTGTCGAAAAGTCATTTATTATCTGTTATTTCCCTTGTCATCTATTTTTATCCAGTTGTTTTAAATTAATTGCTTCTTTAAATAATATTTTTACTGGCGTCAATGAACTCCAAATCTCAAGTAAAAATTACCGTACGTATCGTATTAGTACGACAGTAAATTACCACAACTAATAGAAATCCTTGTTGTATGTAATTATTTTTTAATTTATTCAATATGGTTTTACAATTATCAGCCGCAAGACGCTATCGTTTTAAACGGGTCAACAATCTTGGTTACGAAACACATGAATTATATTTTATTCAGATGAAATTCTGTGTTATAAACCCGAACGCGTCAATAAAAAACATATTTTTATATTATGTATATGATAAGGATAAGATAGTGCTCAATGTTAAACTTAATTACTAATTAACAGTTAAGTGTTCTAATAACGACACATTTTTTATGTTTCAGACTCAATATTCAATTTCTGGCTTGTCTAACTAATAAAAATTAATTATTTCAGAAAAGGAGAATCGCTGGAAAGCCTGAAGATAACCGAAGATGAACTGTGGAAGAATAAATATTTATATGACAGTGCGTATCACCCAGATACTGGAGAAAAAATGCTCGTTATTGGACGCATGAGTGCCCAAGTTCCCATGAATATGTTTATTACTGGCTGCATGTTGACTTTTTACAAGTAGGAGTTTTTTCATTTTTTGGTATAAAAGTTCTAAATTTTGGCAGTAATTTATTCAAAATTTCAGGAAAAGCATATTTACTCTAAATAACTAATTTTTCATCAATTCTTTCACTTTTTGATGTAATAATTTTTAGTAAACCCCATAGATAGCACTTTACTCTCTAATTGCCAGATGAAAGAAGAGACTCAATTTTACTAAAAGCAATTTCATATTTAGACTAAAAATTACCGTCTATTATTTTAAAGTTCCAGTTTAATATGAAAATTAATCTGATAATCTTTAAATTAATTTTACTAGAAGTTTTAAAAATTTAATTGTGTTTTTCTTAATTTAAAAGAACTGGAAATACTTTGAGGTTATAAGTTCTCTTTTTTTGTCTAAAGTTGTTAAACTAACACTGCACTTGCACATGAATGCAAACTCGATGACTATTATTAACAATTTAAAATTTTCGGAGAGTTGTAACACAAGTTTTTGAAATTTATACTAAAATTTCACTTATGTACAATTTATTTTAATTGTATGGAAGTGAGGCTTTCCCTATGATTAACTATAAAAAATCAAAGAATTAGCGGAATAATTAAAGATATAAGATAGATTTAAAAAAAAAATACATTTTTGAATTTCAAAAGTCTTTAAATTTACATATTGATCAACATATTGAAGGTGATATATTAATTTTTCTACATTCATTTTTTTTTTCATATTAAGAACCAAAAGTAGAACGATTTCAAAAAATAAATTTTCTCTGATCCGTCAATTTTTCAATTTTTGAAATTTGGTAAAGCATATAAGTAGCAAAATCATAACTCTCATATTATTCAATGTATACACAAAATAGTGAATATTAAAATAATTGATGTGCTGGCAAAATTCTTTTCTTATTTTAAATGTTATATTATCGATGCGCACTATGAAAAAAAAAAATAATATTGAAAAATAAATGCATTACCTTCATATTTTGTTATCTAAAGTAAAACAATTACATTTGTATAGTTTCTTATATTAAAAAATTTTTATATTCGATTTTTTAAAAATAAAACAAATTTTTACACATGGAGAAAAATTTAGTTAATTTCTTCGAATTTTTTATAGCTGAAAGTAGATAGAGCTTCACTTCTGTACATTTTCCCAAGTGTTGATCATGGATTAATTAATAACTAAGTTTGAAAAACTTCTTAAAATATTTATCAGACGTTAAAATTTTCTATAGTATTGAAAGAAGATAATTTATAAAATCTTTTGTTTAAAAAAAATTTCTCAATTTTTCTAAATATTGCTTATAAACAATAAATCGTGAAAATTAGTTTTCATATTTAAAAAAAATTCTATTTCTTAAAATAACATTTGCTAGCTAATAACTTTTCTGTCTGAAAACGTAAAACTAAAATTAACCCCGCCTACATCTGTACCAGAGGCTACAAGTCTATTTCAATGACGACTTAAAAATACCCAGAACAAGAACATAAGACCGCTCATTCTAATAACATTTTTTTTCAGATCTACACCAGCTGTCGTGTTCTGGCAATGGTTCAATCAGTCCTTCAATGCGGTGGTTAATTACACAAATCGCAGTGGTGCCAGTCCAATTCCCACTGAAACTTTGGTACGCAGCTACGTAGGCGCAGTAGGTGGCGCAGTTATCACTGCTTTGTCACTGAACCGTTTGGCGCGACGCGCGCCCCCTCTGGCAGGTCGTTTGGTTCCATTGGCAGCCGTAGCTGCTGCTAACTGCGTGAACATTCCACTGATGAGGATAACTGAGTTGCAAGAAGGAATTGAACTTCAAAATGAGGAAGGAGCAAAGTTGGGCAATAGTAAAAAAGCTGCTCGGGAAGCCATTGCTTCTGTTACTATGTCCAGGATTTTGATGGCATCTCCTAGTATGGGTAAGTCAATTAACATTATTTAACTCTAATTTGATCAACTTTAACAACAATAAAAATAATAATATTAATTGTTAAACCAGTTCTTTCACCAATACTGATGAACTTCTTGGACCGACGCAACATGTTAGCGAAAGCAAAATGGGCTGCAGCGCCAATCCAATTAGCAGTTTGTGGTGTCTGTTTAACCTTCGCAACTCCTTTGTGCTGTGCTCTTTTTGCTCAACGAGTGCCAGTTACTATCGACCACCTAGAGCCTGAAGTACAGGAAGCAATCCGTGCTAAAAATCCAACAATAAATATGCTTTACTACAATAAAGGGTTATGAACGGTGACATACAAGGTTATGTTTTATCCCATAAGTTTCAAAAAATGGGCGCAATTTTCTTATTGTTACGTTTAATCAATTTTACATTGATAGAAAAATTAATTTTATTCAAACGAATAGAAATTCTTTAACTGAAAGAAAAAACTATTCAAAAGTTTTCTCTTGAATTTAGTTAATTTTTCTATCAGCTAACAGATGGCCATATTGTTAGATAACTGTTTTGTTGTGGTTATGTTACTGTTACTCGCTGCGAATAAGAATCTCATAAACATTCCTCAGAATGTATTGTACACCTAACTGTGAAACAAAGACACTTAAAACTTATAAATACAAAAAAACATTTCATTATATCTAAGAAATAAGAAATGAATCTCTGGGAGGCATTTACGAGGACTGAGATCTTACTCAGGGGATAAATGACAATAAATAGATGATTAATCTAAACGATTATTTGGTTCTTTACTAAATATTTTATCATAATGAACATTATTTAAATGATAAAAAATAATTATTAATTAATATTGGTATCAATAGACAGAATCATCTCTTACAGGAACAGTTGGCTTGCGCTTGGCGTCCAAGTGAGTGTTGTACGCAGAGTGCGTAAGGGCAAAAGGTTTTCTTCTATGGAAATTTTCCTTGGTGTTGAAATGTATCGGTGGAGGAATGGGTTTAATTTTTCTACCATGCCGACCATCTTTGCGATGCCAGAGACCACTGCGGGGACGATTTCCAAGCTCACGGTTCCTCTGAGCGCTGCCAATAGGTGTCGATCCGTGATTGACGTTGGAGAGCCGGCCTACGGTAGCCATACAGGTTTTCGAGAGGCTGAAAAGCTTCTTGCTAGGCATCTGGACGATTACTCGATCGTCGCCATCTCGACGGAGAATGGTCCCTGAGGTTCCAGCTGCGTGGATCAAGAAACCTCCTAAACCTGGATATTTTTCGACGCAGTTCACAACAGTGCCGATAGGTAGAGCTCCAAGTGGATAGGCGTCGCCCTCAAAGGCTCTCACGGTCATTCTAGGAATTCCTAAAGATGTCCGGATTACTTGGCCAGCTTTCATGTTCTCGGTCGCGAGAATATAACTCAGTTCCTTGCCGTGGGCTACCAGAGCAACGTGGGCTGTTCTACAGCCGTCTTCAAAGACTTCGATGACTCGCTCTTCTTTTGGGGGAGCATCTGGGTCCGTTGGTCCATCACGCTTCCATTTTATCCAGTGATACTTGTGTTTTATTCCACCGCCTATTCCGATGTTTACTAGTCTTCCTGAAATTGATAATTGAAGAATATAGATTGTAGATTTTTTCGATCAAAGGATAAAAGTAAAGGACACATAAGGTAAAAGCCCCAGTATATGATCATGTACCAGTATATGATCACTCCATATATTTGTATATCTATATTCGCAAATATAGGTATACAAATACATGGAGTGATCATATACTGGTACATGATCATATATTGGGGCTTTTACCTTAGTGTTGACAAAAATTTTCAGACAGGATAAAAAATGTTAGTTTTGTAATGTAAAACAGTTACTTTTTCATGTATATTTTAATGACGACGATTAAATTTTCTAGATTTTTTCTAAGGACATTCTAGAATCGGCCCTTGGAGTCGGAATTGCATTAAAAGAAACCAAAAATCTTTCTTAGTAGTTTAATTAGTGAAAATTACTGAAAAATGGTGGATTTTTTATATAAAATAAATACTTTTGATAACGATGATGCAATTTTCTAGATTTTTCAAAGGACATTCTAGAATATATCTTTGCAAATCGAAACTATGAGTTATGAGGAAGCAAAAATATTTACTAGACATATCATGAAATTGCAAGATCGAGCGAGCCTGCCGTAGACAGGCGACGCTCGATCTCAATTATATCGATAGCTTCGTTCGAAGAGATCACTAAGTAGTACCGTTCATGTACGCTATTTATTCCACACATTTCAGCGCATAAACAAAAGTTAATCGCTGTTAATAGCAACCGCTTTGTTTATTGCTCATAAAGTTCAGCTAATCTTTAAAAAGTAAAGAGATCACTGGGTGGGAAAGAGAAAGAAAAAATAATGTTAGTTGGTTAAACCGGGTGGGAGTGATCTCTTCGAACGAAGCTATCGATATAATTGAGATCGAGCGTCGCCTGCCTACGGTAGGCTCGCTCGATCTTACAATTATATCTCTAGCTTCGTTCTTTAGATCACTAAGTATATGTTCAGAGCAACAATGAACATATCAACAGTAAACTTATTTATTAAATAAATAAAGTAAAATTATAATAATAAAATAATGTAAATGAAATTTACTTTTTATTTATTTATTTTTTTTTTTTTTATTCAAGAGCATAAAAAATTTGTATTACAAACACATAAACGTATTTAACGTAAACACAATTAACATAAACATAATTAATGAGTTAGAACAGATTCAGCGAATGTATTTTTATTTTCGACGATTGGTCGATTGTAAAATTTTTCGAATACTTTTGATTTATCCGACCAACCAGCTAATTTTTTAATTAAACTTAAATCAATTCCTTTTTTAAAGGCAGACGAAGTAGCTGCATGTCGCAAACTGTGAGATGTAAAATCTTGACCGACACAAGTTTGTAAAAAGGAACGAATCCATCGACTAACTGTGTGAGCAATGAACAAGGCGATTGCTATTAACAGCGATGATCTTTTGTTTTTGCGCTGAAATGTGTGGAATAAAGAGCGTACATAAACGGTACTACTTAGTGATCTAAAGAACGAAGCTAGAGATATAATTAATAGATATCTGTCAATTTTTCTTATTTTTATAACTAAATTACTATGAACAAATTTTAATTAAAAAATTTCACATCTAGAAATTAAAAACAAAATTTTGAAGTGCAAATTTAAAAAAAATTTTTTTTTTTCATTGATTTGGAACAAATACAAAAAAAATGGTCAAATGTCTGCTAAATTACTCAGAAGCCTATTCATTGAGGAATCTCCTCATATTAAGTGCTTGGCTAGATTGGCAGCTAAAGTAAATAATGTTACGTTTAAAATTCCTAATTTTTCTACAACTTCGTACGAACATTCGTTTATAGTAGCTGTAATACGTCTCTGGAGAGAATTACCGAATAAGATCGAAAATTCACTTAACCTTGCAACTTTTAAAATAAAAGCATTCAACTTTTTTCTAATGGTAAGCTGAAGGAAAATTCGTAATTTAAATTTACTGTCTGTTTTCTAGAAACTTAAAAACATTGT
Source organism: Cotesia glomerata (assembly GCF_020080835.1). Lineage (NCBI taxonomy): Eukaryota > Metazoa > Arthropoda > Insecta > Hymenoptera > Braconidae > Cotesia > Cotesia glomerata. The sequence continues at coordinate 11,013,388 of NC_058166.1, read as the reverse complement.
TTGAAATACCATACGAGCTAAAATTAAAATTAAAATCAAAACTACTATTTTAGAATCAAATTTTTTGTTTATATATAATTATGTTATACTTATCATCTTTTAAACTGTATATTTACGTGCACTAAACCTTACCTTTGTATGAAATTTTGCGATACGGCTGCACGCTTTGGCATTTAAATTTAAATAAATAAATAAATAAAAAATATTAATGAGTCACATTATCATGTAATTATATTTTTTATTTATTAAACCAGTACCTAGATATTTTTTATTGCAAAAAAAAACTAGAAAAATGAACAATTACTATTATTTTTTCCATTTAAATATTAATTCCACATTAAAAGTTTATCATTATTATTGAAGGATTCGTATTACTAATTTTTTTTTTATTTTCATCTAAAATTTAGTTCCTAAAGAAACACAAAAATTAGATGTCTCACAAATTTTCGGAAAAGAACAAAAAATAAAAAAACATAACCCATATCAAATTAAAAATACATATAAAAATTAAAGAAAATTCAGAAACTAAATTACAATAATTTCACAGTTAACAAAAACAATATATTTTACCCGTAATAGGATCCCTTCCAGCAAGATTAGTAACCTGAAGAGGTTTGACGGTGTACTTGTCCTCGAAATGTACGAATCTTCGGTAACTTTTTCCTTTAATACCAGGCTTTGGCTTCTCGACATATGTCCAAGATGTTGTGGGACGAGATTGCTGCACTTGACAAGCTGCCGAACCGTTGTAAATAATTAAATCGAAATTTTTACCGATAACACGTTTTAACAACCCGGACATCGCCATTTTTACCACAACAAACTCTCTATAACAATAATAATATGAGTGTACATATTATAATAACGTTAGTTTCTACCGCCCTCTATGCAGTAATATTTCGTATCTCAGTTGATAGGACTCTTCTTTATCGTGTAAAAACTTTGTTATCTCTTGCTATAAAAGTAGTTACGCGCACGCGCATGTATCTCATGGAAACTATCTTATTAACCACTCTATACTCTATTATTAATTATTAACCCTGCAGTACCCGCGCTATAAGATTTTTACTCATGCTCGGTTCCAATTTCAATTATTTATTTAAATTCAAAATGAAAGGCCAGTTAAAAATTTTTTTATCTTCCTATAATTTTATATTTTTTAAATTTGGGCAATAAAAACGTGTTAAATTTGTTTAGAAATAACGAAAAAAAAAAATGATTTTTGCAGGACATGAGATTTTTTTTCGTGGTGAGAATATTAAAAGTTGTTAAAAATCGAGCTGTTCGATTCCCTACGGTGTAGATCGGCTCTTTTCGGTAGCGCTCCGCCGACATATTTGTTTAGATCGTGTACGGAAAAAAGAAAACAGGAATAATTACCGTATAAAATGTAAAATGGGTCCCGTCGTAATCAAAACTAGAAAAATTACAGTTTGAAATAACATTTTTCTGAATTCAATTTTTGAATTTCACTTTCAGAGCTTTCAATTTAAGTATTATTTATTACATTCTACAATGTAATTCTTATAAAATCTGTAATAATTACAATCTGAAACTGTAATTTTTCCAGTTTTCATTACCAAGCGCCACGTTGCATTATATACTGTAATTTTTCGAGTTTTCTTTTTTCCGTGTATGTTTATTAAATATGAGATTTTCTTCTTATGTCGAGAGCAAAGAAGGTGAGCCGAATAACGTGGGTATTGAATGGTTAAATAAAATAATAATAACTAGAAACTTACAGGCACTGTTAAAGGGACGAGAGTTGCGAAATATAAATAAAAAAACGTTGGCTTAATGATTTTTCGATATTTTTTATGACACATATACAAGATTTGTCTACTTTTAGAATAAATTTTGAGATAGCAACGCTATGACAGGATCAATTAACAACAATTTAATGAAAATTGTCACGGAAATAACTTAATATAAACAATTTAATATCACCAATAAATATAAAAAATTGTGAAAAAATACGAATTAACATTAAATTCTTTCTAACAATACCCAATTTAATCATTAAAATATCTTTCAAAACAAAAATAGGCTGGAGGAAAACTTTTTATTTTCTTATTTATATATATAATGATAGCATTTTATCCCTGTTATTTATGATTATTGAAACTTAAAATAGCCAATTTTTTTTAAAACTTTCCGTTCACTGAAAAAAAAAATACAAAAAAAATTAACTCAATTAAAAAAAAAAATTCTTGTACCAAAGAAAATCATTCTGGGAAATTTCATTACCTTTAATCAAGACGGAAAATTTTTAAATTAAGTTGAATTTCCTTAAATGAAGAGAAATTTTTTAATGTAGAAAGATTTTCATTGTAACATTTTCAATGCTGTAAAAAATTTTGTTTAATTCTGTTAACATAAGTATAAAAATAAAAAATTTAATCAGAAAAAATTAAACTGTAAATAAAAAGTATATTTAATTTAATAATAATTAGTATTCTACAAAAAAATAATTAATATGATTCTTTTTCTTTTCAATGAAATTCAATTTTATTTCTTTTTATAAGAAATTATTGCAAAAATTAACTTAATATTTTTGAAAAAAATCTTTTGAATGTAACTTCTAAGCTTTGTAGCTTAGATATCGTTAGTTTCCTATTCTAAACGTAACTTTGAGGGCTCAAGCTTCAAAATAGCGAACGTTTTAGCAATCGACTAAAACTCAATAAGTGTTTCTATTTTTTTTTTATAAAAAAAAAAATAACAAAACAATCTTTTCACATTTTTTACGGTTTAAATCTTAATTTAACACGATATCGATTATAATTAAATTGTAACTTAACTATGAGTAATTATAATTAAATTAAACTAAAATATTTATTGTAAAAGTAAAATATTGTAAGTAAAATATTGTAATTTAGTAACTCTATGACATAAACATTGTATAATTGTACTTTTACGTGATTTTTTCATTGGCCAATGGGTGTTAGGTCTATATGTCAATAAATGAAAAAATAAATAAATAAATTTCTTCAATCATAATTGAATAATTTTGCATGCAGAAAATTTCTATGCTACTAAGTCATAAATATACAAAATTGTGTCTTTTATATTTGTACAACTTTTACAACAAAAAATTTCAGTAGAATTGAAACTTTGAAAAATAAAATAATTATTTTTATAAAATCATAAACACCAATAAAATTGAAAGACTCAAATAACAACCAACAGCAACCGATTGCTCTTCGGTTGTCACGATGAAGGTAATAAACTTGAAACACGAGTGCTTATAACTTGGCCGCCGAGTAATCTAAAGCTTCTAAAAAAACAGCAGAGGGGTAGTATAGTAGTAGAGTGCCCTCATGAAAGAAGAACCAACATTTCTAAAGTGAGAGAAATAGCTTAATAAGCTACTACTTTCCTCCCCCTTGCCTGACAGTAAGACCTAGAATTATAAAAAGAAGACAGATGAAGCCGGGCAAAAAAAAAAGACTGAGAAAAATAGAGGACTAAACTGAGGAATGAGAGATGAGGGGTGAGGGGTGAGGGGTGAGTCGATGGTTAAGTTGGACGTGTCTGTGCATCCGGGTCGGGTGTGCAAAGTGTGTCGGGTGTGAGTTAAGGTACAATATATACACAGATATATAAAGTAAGGTGGGTAAGATGGCGGACAATTTGCCGCTCGACTACTCTTACCCGCACTCCAACTTAAACTACCACCCTCGACAATTCCTCTCCATCGTCGTAGTTGGTCTGGTCTATGTACCAGTACAGTACGGGTAATAGATGTTCCTCCTTCGCGACAGCCAACGTTTCATGCGCGCGCGTTTAAACTTATCTAATACCACTACATACACCCCGGCTATTACTATTATTACCCTAAAATTACAACTACAACCACAGCTACAACTACCGATACTTTGCTGGAATCTACCGATCAGTTCGCACACCAATAAGGGTCTTAGGTGTGCATTTTATTAAGATTTATTTTGTGTGTCTTAGAGATTCAACAGTAGTCTCATCTGAATTAAATTTAATAATGTTATTAATTGATTTTATATTAAAAGGCTAAAATTAAAAGATAACAAAAAACCTACAGAAATCTAATAAATAAACCATACAAAAATATTTGTTTACAAAAAATAATTCAATTATAGGATAAAAAAATTTATCTTAATTACTAAATCGAATATTTGCAAATCTATTTTTGATGAAAGAGTAATCACATATTTATAATTACTATGTTATTTAGTGAATCGTTTGAATGGTTTTAAAATTTTAGTAAATTTTTAAGACTTTAATCAATTTCTTTTTTTTATTTTTTAAAATAACACTTTAAAAAAATTGATCGAGTCTTTTATAACATAGTTTTTTTGACTAGAGAAAATAATTTAATCATATTCTATTCTCAGTTATTGATGATTATAAATTATTTATATATTAAATTTAAAAAGCATTAAAAAAACTTAATAAGAAAATGATTTTAAAAAAATCTGAATTTATAGCATTCGCTTTTTAAATATCTTTTGACTTTTTGAATCCCATGTGTTATTATTAATATATTCATGAAATATTTGTAAGCATCTTCAATATGTTAAAAACTAAAATGAACCTTGATTTTCCTGAATGGATTCAAATAGTTCATTATTTTTTGTAACGCTATGAATTTTAAATCTTTGGCTCCAAGAAAATTATCTTTCGATGAAATTGTTTCAGATTGGCGAATATGTGTAATGAAAAATGAATATTGTTTGCTTACAGCTATTAAAAAACACTCTTTACGATAAAGAGATTTTTCAGCGAAATACATCTTTTCTGACTTCGATTGTAGAGAGATCAACTTGTTTTGGTTTAAAAATCGAAATAATTTCGAGATGAAGATAATGTGAGTTATTCGTTTTCTTTATCAGATTGATCCTCTCTATTATACCCACAAATCCCATTGAGAATTTTAGTGTGTTCAACGTTAGATTAACTAGGAGTTGATATGCAGCTGAGATAGTTCGCAAAAGCCAAAGAGAAGAGAAGAGAAGAGGAGCGAAGTTGTCTTAGTATTCCGGCAGCCATCTTCTCACTTAATAAAATAATTACCCCAAGTCAATTAAGCCCTTGCCGTCTCTTCTCATTCCATTAAATGTGGAATCCAAGATTCTGTGATTTAGTGTACCTGGGGTGAGTTCAGTACTTTTAATGGTTCCCGTCCAGAGTGTGCGTAGACAGGTAGTAGGTAAATGAAGATCCAAAACAACTCCAAACCTGGTTAGATATCGACGTAGCTGATTATTGTCAACGTGACTCGGAGGGTTGAAGGGTACATTGAGATACTCGACGGGTTTTTCAGCTTAATTTCAACTTTTATCAGGTTTTTAGGTTTTCATTTCTACATAGATACTTTTTATACATTTTTTTTTATATGATACAGGAAAAAAAAGTTTGGTGAACCCAAATGTGAATGCCTTATTAAGCACTTGTGTCATATGTGAATTGATTAAAGTAACGTTTAAATATCCTACAAATTTCCACTGATAATTCTAATACTATTTTTAATTTTTTTTTAATTTTATATCAAATCTTGATAGGAAAAAAAAATTATCAATTGTGCACTACAAGAATAAATTGAAAAATCAATGTTAATGATAAGGTAATTACGAATAAATTGAAAGTCATCAATTTTATTTAAAAATTAATTTTAAAGCTCTTTCAAATTTTTCCGTGAGTAGTATTTTTAACTTCCCGCTAAGAAAATCGAAGATTTTCAAAAAATCGGGAAGTTATTGTTTTCACCCCGTTTTGCAAAAATCGAGGTTTCAACAGATCTCGACGTTTTGAAGCCCTAAGAAACTTCCCTGACTGTTTTTACGATGATGTCCGTACGTCCGTACGTCTGTGTGTGTGTGTGTGTGTGTGTGTGTGTGTGTGTGTGTGTGTGTGTAAACCTCTTATAACTTCTGAACGGCTTGACCGATTTGATCGCAGTTGGTATCTTTCAAAAGGTCTTCGCCAAACTTAAATTTCCTGTAAGTTGGAACCGATTCGGACCTGTAGATTTCGAGAAATTGCAAAAAAAGTGAAAAAAAAAAGTTTTTTTTTTCATTTTTTTTAAATATCTCCGAATAAGCTGAACCGATCGACCTCAAAAACTAATCAGCTCTTAACCTAAAAAAACCGCGTCGATCGCCACCAAAAGCGTCAGAATCGGTTGATGCGTTTGTGAGATATCGTTGTCGAAAAAAATCGAAAAAAGTATTTTTTTGTAATAACTCCGAAATTTTTTATCAGATCAATTTTTTTGTTACAAATTATTTATAGAGCTCAAAAAACTACATTGATTACCGCCAATCGCGTCAAAATCGGTTGATTCATTCAAAAGTTACAGCAGTTTAAAAATTAAAAAAATTGTGTTTCATCGAACTGTGATAAGATTTTTGAGCTCGAAGAGCTCAAAAACATAGGAAAACTATCTTTTTGAGTTCGAAGAGCTCAAAATAACACATAAATTGTATTCATGAGCTCGAAGAGCTCAAAAACGTCATAAGTGCAATTTCAAGCGTTTAGGTATAGAATTAGCGGGAAGTTGCAGGGATGGCCTTCAGGGTCAACCGTTTTCCTAATTTTTTTCATACGAATTGAACACCTTCTACCGTTTCGATGTGTGAATCATAAAAAAAGAAACAATAAAAGTTTGGAAAATCCAAAAGTGCACGACTCACAATGCTTATTTAACTCTGAAATATTAATAAAATAAAGAATGTGAAAAAAAAATGTATAAAACAGCTAAAATTGCACGATAATGCGCAAGCGCCTCTAATGGGATAAATTTACACAATATATATAGATATACAGTCTTTTGGTTTTTGTTTTATTTTATTAATTGTACATAAATGACACTCAATTACCTAGCTATTCGCATTCGGTGACATGCAATTCTTTCAAAGAATTTAAAAAAGAAAATTTAACTCAATTAATGCATTTTTTCGCAAGTTACAGTGTTTCAGGAGTTTCATACATGACGGACAGGAAAATTTTTTGACCTATTTTGATGTTTTTTTCCGTTTCTATTGCACTACGTCAATTTTTGAAAAGTGTCAAAATAATCTCCATTAAATTATCTTGACAATAGTATGCAAAATATTTTGATTCTGTGAATTAACAAGACTATATTCTTACATTATATTCTATATAAGACTATATTCTACATTATAGTCTGTGTATTGTAGAACGCAGACGTGCTTTTACATTGGCATTTTTATTGTGTTATTTGTGAACGATATTTTGGTTTCCTGATATAGATAATTATCTTATACTGTACTCTTAATTTCGGACTCTTTCTGAAATAATAATTTCTTACTCTCATTATCAGAGAAATTTTATATTTTAAAAAAACGGTGATTATTTTTGATTTAGGTTTGATTTAGTTTAGCTGCTTTGATTAGAAATTTACGTGTGCCACCATCTTACGGATTGTGCTAGAATGTCTATGTGGTGTGGACTGTGTCTGAAGGGCATTAGTGAGCCTACGTCAGCTGTATAAACAAATGCTGTTTGTAAACATTACTTTCATGACACATGTGTAAAGGTGCGATGTGGTTTATCAACTAAGTCACGTGCGGCAACTAAGGTTCATGATTATTGCCCAGCTTGTGTTGTTGATGTCTTACCGATATTAAAAGAAATTAGTGAAAAGCTGAATAAAATAGATGATGTAGATAAGAATGTTGTTAATTTTGGAAAAAAGCTCGACAATTTTAATGATAAAGTTGACAAACTAATAACTGACTATGGTCTACTGCAGAAAAATTTCAAGGAATTGGAGGTTAGGGTTACTAAAATTGAGAAAGCTATACCTGCTGTTGATAATAATCTTTTGCAAGAAGCTACAGCTATTTCTAAAAGCCTTGCTGATGGTGATTTGGAGGCTAGGACGCTGCAGCTGGAGTCACGTTCGCTTGAAGATGAGTTAACTATCACTGGTCTTCCTGAATTGGATGGAGAAAAACTTGAAGGCGTAGTTGTGCAATTGACACAAGTTTTGAAAGTACCTGTTAGTGAATCTGAGATTGCTATTGTGGAACGGCTTGGTAAGAGGAGTGGCAGGGGTCATCGCAGTGTTGGTGTCAAATTTAACAGCCTGAAGCATGTTAATGAGTGCGTAAAGAGTATTAAAAACAACAAGCTGAAAGTTAGTACGTTAATGCCTGGTGTTCAGCTTCCTGATGCCGATGCTACGATATATCTTCATCGTAAACATTCATCATTTCTGTACAAACTTCGTCTTGAAGTTCGAAAAAAGTACCCGACAATTCATCCCAAAAACATTTGGATCTCTCATTCTTTTGTGAATGTTAGGTACGCTGATAACAAGCCACCTGTTAAGTTGAGACCGTCAACGGGAACAGGTCCATTGGAGGATCTTATTCAATAACGAGCTACTGCTCCCTCAACGTCTTCAGCTATCTCGATCCCTACTGTGTCTATGGCCTTGCTTTTGAGTCTTTCGACTTGTAATTTAAAGATTGTCATAGACTTGGTTATCTCCGCCTACCACAGGCGAATTGTGTCATGTATGATAATTCATTTTTAGTTCATGGCATACGAATTTGGAATGCTCTGCCAGCTGAGACTGTGGCTGTGGATAATTTGGTTGAATTTAAAAATGCTTGCTTCAATCATTTCTTTCAATGTGATACTTAAATTTGAATTAAATTTGAATTAGATTAAATTATATTTAAATTCAATTTTCACTTTCAATTTCAATTGGAATTCTTGAATACCTATGCGTCTTAGATTTATTTGTAATTATTTTAATTATCACTCTGAATTATTGCTTTAAATTGATATTAAATTAAATTATATTTTATAATTATAAGATCTTTCTGTCTATCACTAAAAAGCTGTATGTGAACGTTTCATTAATTAATAATTAATTTGTACTTAGTTTTACTATAATACGTAAAAATGTAAATCAATGTATTATTATTGCTGATGGTCCTGAGGGAGCTTAGGTTCTAGGAACAATAAAATTTATTATCTATCTATCTATATTAATAAAAATAGTTGCCGAAATGAGGCGAAAAAAATTTTTCGATCGTAAAGCACTCTCTGATGCTTCGCATCATGAGTCGTGCAAAAGATCAAATTACCGGTCATCAGCCAGAAAAACGATTGAGTATAGTATCAGTTGTCTTCAAACTGTACTTGGATACAAGAACAGAAAATTTCTCTGTAAGTCGGAAAAAATTATGTTACGTCGAAAACGCAACTAATATTTAATTATTTTTATCCTAGCCGTTAGACTATTAGATAAGGATCTGAAGCTTTATGGGAAGAGGTTGAAGTTATAGTATAAGAAAAATGAATTCAATTTAATAAATATATTATAAAATTTTAATACAAAGATTTTAATTATAAAAACAAACATAAAAATCTTAATTAAGGACTTAGTTAAATATCATTGTTACCGTTTCTTTACATAATTTAAATTTACTTCACTAACAATTTCTTTTTGAATTTGACGCGTGGTTTCATTGAAACTTACAAAAAATTTTTCGATGTTAACACTAGGACGTCAGGACAACGAGAGAGCGATACGACGACAGTTTTCCGAGTCTAAGAGTTTGGGTGGGTCCGATAGTTGAAACAGTAGGGGAAAAATGTGCCTAATTAATTGTGTCTCTAGTTTTGGGACTTCCACCCTCTCTCCAAATATTCCGGAAAACTAGCTGTGCATCGACTACCTTGTGTGTTACCTCTTATTATGGTATATTCTTATATTCATCTATGTGTTTGTTTATACGTAAGTGCATTTACGCATAGACAAAGACATAAATGCGTACTGTTTAACATTAAATTATTTATTTAAAACGTACGAATTAATATGTATTTCAATTTTGTACGTCTTATGTATTTGAAGTTAACTTTTAAATATTTAATTTTAGAGAAATTTCTGTTTTTATTGTTTCATAGATTAATTATTTTGTTGTATTATTTTGGGGTTCCATTGTTTAATATTTGTTTATTTTAAATTGTTCATTTATCAAGTTCTATGTGTTTATTTGTTTCATTATTTAAATTTTTGTCGCTTAATTTTATTTTCATCTAACATAATTATTACTTAATTTTATTGTTACTTAAATTATTGTTATTTAATTTTTTTTCTCTATACGTTTTATTGCATTATCAAAAAAAAAAAATATATTTCTATTTCGGGTCCAGATAAAAATACTCAAAAATCCATCAGGGTATTTGCTCAGACTCAAATCCCTTAATGTAGTCGGGCCCAACTAAATGTGGGAATTTTCCGAGTCGTAGTTAGATAAGAAAACTATTTTTTTATTTGCTCGGATCATAAAATTATTATTTACTATTCGACCCAGATAAGCCGATAAATATTTTTAAAATAATTTCTATTTAAAGAAAAAATAGTATCTAGAATTCTAAAAACGAAAAATTTAATAATAAAATAAATAATAATAAAATAATAAAATAAATATATGTAATTAGTTGTAAAAACATAAAACTATGGATAAATAATTAAATTCTATTTGTTATAAAATAAAAATGTCGAACGTTGAGTCGGACATAACAATTAATTAACTTTAAATAAAACAAAATTAAGTTTCATTTTTCATTCCAAAACTTTCCATGAAGCAGATGAAGAGATTAATAAATAAATTGAGTTTAAAAATTGATTTTTTCAAAAGCTATCGTGTGCACCCTTTGATAAAGACTTGAAAAATCTGCACCGTAAGCTATCAAAACCACCTTATTATGTAATGATAGCAAGTAAGCTATTTAAAAAAAATTTTGATTTCATCGATCATTTTTGTTTCCAACAGTGTGCTTTTTCTATCATTTATAGGCCATTTATGACAATTATGACCTTATTAGGTGACGGAATGGTAGTTACGGACAATGTCTCGGATAGCTTAACTGGTAGAGCCTTTGGCGCGTAACCAAATGATTCGGGTTCGAGTCCCGGTCTGGGCTGTCTGAATTATTTTTTCGGTTACCGAAAAATTCCTACTGAGTAAGGTCCCTCCTCCCCCCCCCTTTATCCTTTATTTCCCCAGTTCCCAAATTTGTCTTTAATGACAAATTTAGCTATAAATTATGGCTTATAGGTCATTTATAGGTCATTTATGACAATCGTCAGGCACGATTTAATGCGGCAAAACATTGAGATTTTGTCTTTTGGCAATAATAAAGCATACTCTTGCGTTCTTGCTCGGGGTATACAACAGGGAGGTTGGAATTACACTGAAAGAAATTTTCTTCAAAAATTACTGTTAAATCCACGGTGATCGTAGGACGGACGGTGCAAACAAATTTTATTATAGTCTAACGTAAATTTGATTGTTTTCCATAAATCTAAGTTTACCATAAAATAAATGCATTTTTTTTCGAAATTTTTATTTCAAACATAGTAATACATTAAGAGCCGCGACTTGTCCCACAATTACACTGAATTTGACGGTAAAATTTAAAGAAAATTTCTTTTTGTGTACCATACCTGTATTGCAATTTTTGCTATTAACTGAAGTCACGTAACTTTGAATAATCGATTCTAGTATGAACTCCAGACATTTCTTCACCGACTTCAAAATGAAGGGACTGAAACAAAAAAAAAGAAATATTTAATCGCAGAATAATACGAATAAAATATTAAATTATTTAAGTACACAACAAAATGCTAATGTTGATCCTTTCATCTCCATCTTAGTCTTTAAAAATCCGCTTTCTCGCTTGCCAATCTTCCTACAACTTCTTCGTCTCTTCTTTCTCCATAAACCATAATTTGCATCCCCGTATTCTTGTACCATCAGGAATAAAAGGTAAAGCTTCTCTTACTCCCTCTAAAAACTACCTCAGGCAATTCTCAGCGCCTTTCTTTCATTCGACCTCGACTCTACGTCTTTCTCTCCCTCCCTACGGCTCTTGGAAAAAGATAAGAAAAAGTACATTCTTATAAACTAAGAAGGTGGTCTCGATGAAACATTTTCATACTTTTTCTACCAACTTTACCTCAACCTCCAGCCAACTCTCACCCTTAAAAAAATCTATATCATAAACTTCAGCCACTTTACAACTACACGAGAACTTATATAATTTTTTTTAATTGTGTAAAAAGTTGGGGTAAAATTTATCTGATGAATATTTAGTGTCCTTAGGTGTAAATTTGATACATTATTTTTGTATAGTATAAAAAAAATGTTGAAAAAGTGATTAATTGTTGTGGAAAATTATCACTTGAGAATCTTATAACTCGCATTAGTAGCCAGTGGTTTGATAAAAAAAGTGAATAAAAATAATCAGAGTCGACAAAATATATAAATTTTTAGATTTTTTAATCTTTGTTCCGTTATAATAAATCAACTTCTCTTTGAATTAAGATGAAATTTTTCATAACGTAAAAAGAATACTCAGATTTAAATCTCAGGTCAATTAAAAAAAATTTTTAATTATAGTACACCGATAAAAGAACTTAATCCAAAAGAAAAATTCTTGAGCTAAGAACATAATTTTGAAGAGTTTAATCAACTTAAATAAAGTAGAAAAATTCTTAATCTGAAAAAATACTCGTAGTCCAAGTACATTTTATTTGATTTAAAAATTTTTTTATTTGATTCAAGATAATCAAATTTACCAAATTCTCCTTTAAGAGTAAACATTACGTATAATCCAATTGGGTATCTAAAATTGTTATTTGTTGTCAATAAAATTAGTCAATCGATTTATCAAAAAAAATGAATTAAAAATCGGTATTACTATACAAACATTTTTGCTTCGTATGTACTATTACAATTTTTTAAAATTTTGTTCGTTATTTAAAAAAAAATTGGGAAAACGGTTGACCCTAAAGGCTATCCCTGCAACTTCCCGCTAACTCCATACCTAAACGCTTAACATTTAACTTATTTTGTTTTTGAGCTCTTCGAGCTCAATAGTACAATTTCTGCGTTATTTTGAGTTCTCCAAGCTCAAAGAGATAGCTTCTTTATGCTTTTGAGCTCTTCGAGCTCAAAAGTCTGATAGAAGTTTGATGAAACACTATTTTTGAATTTTCAAACCGCAATAACTTTTGAATGAATGAAGCGATTTTCACGCGGTTGGTGGCATTCGACGCAGTTTTTGAAACCTCATAACGGATTTTTAAGTTTCAATCGATCGAACAAGGAATTTCGAAGTAATTCCAAAAAAACACTTTTTTTTTAATTTTTCGTTTTCGATAACTCTCGAACGAATCAACCGATTTTGACGGGACTGGTGGCAATCGACGTGGTTTTTCAAACTTAAGAGTAGAATAGTTTTTAGAATTGATCAGTGCAACTGTTTAGAAGTTATTCCAAAAAAACGATTTTTTGAAAATTTTATTTTTGAGATTTCTCAAAATCTAGCGAACCGAATTGATTCAAATTCCCACGAAATTTAATGGCAATGATACTCTTTGGATCGCCGCCTATTTCGATCCGATCGGTCAAGCCGTTCAAAAGTTATAAGAAGTTTACATACACACACACACACACACACACACACACACACACACACACACACACACACACACACACACACACACACACACACACACACACACACACATACACACACACACACACACAGCCGCACGGACACCATCGCGGGAATAGTCAGGGATCTGATGAAAACTCAATTTTCGCAAAACGGGGTGAAACCAATAACTTCTCGAATTTTGAAAATCTTTGATTTTCTTAGCGGGAAGTTAAAAATAATTCCCAAGAGGTAATAAGCATTTAAGAAACTGAAATAATATTCTTTCGATTGAATAATAATTCATTTTAATGATTGATTTTAACAATTCATTAAAGTCACTTACTAATGTATAGTTTTAATTTCACATGCCTGACAAAAAATCTATGTCAAAAAATTTTATAGCTATACCGATAACATAAGAAAAAAAAACTGATTTTCGGATCATCAATAAAATATTTGACAATACTATAGAACCTAAGTATTGTTTAACATACGTGAAGTGTATTCTATATCGAACAAAAACAGTTTCACTGTAAAAAAAATCGCGCCAAATCCACGTTCATAAGACTATTAAGAAAAAAAAATTTGTTTTTTTCTTTACAAAAAGATATAAAATAAAAAAATTAAAAAATCCAAGTAACCAATATGATTGTTTATGATTTTGGTAAATTAAAAAAAATTTTGTTGTAAATTTAAAAATTAAAAAAAAATTTTGTAACGTATTTAGTGTGGGCGGTTGCAAAATATTTTACTTTTAATGAAATTCGTAAAATCTATTTACTAGGACTTTAAAAAAATTGAAGTACACAATGACGCACACCAAGTACGTTCCAAAATTTTTTTTTAATTTTTAAATTTACAACAAAATTTTTATTTTATTTTATATCTTTTTGTAAAAAAAAAAAAAAATTTTTTTTTCTTAACAGTCTTATGAACGTGGATTTGGCGCGATTTTTTTTTTACAGTGAAACTGTTTTTGTTCAGATTTTAGTATTTTTTGTAATTATAATAAAAATTTACAATTGGTACCAACTTAAATCTCGCGTGGGCTACATTTTTTAGAACAAACTATCCTCTTGAAGCTACAGTTTATGTAAAAATAATTCCAGTGCACCCTGGTGGGTGTAGATGCAAGCTGTGAAATATCTTTTTTAACTGTAGTTTCCCATCTAATGAAGGATTACTATGCATTCTCGAATTATTTAGTCTGTGGCAGATCACTTTGCCCATCGAAAAAAAGTCAGGATCGAAATTTTTGCGTTGCTACAGTTTGTGCTGATTAAATTTAGTAATTTCAAGTAGATTAATTGTTAAAAGTGAATATGATTAATTAATGACAGTAGAATAAAGTATGAATTACTGTTATAATATACAATTTAGGAAAAAAAAGTACCGTAGAATTAAATAAAATTTTGCAACCTCAAAATACTGTTCCGCTTACAGTAAACATAGTCGGTAGTCTGGCGCTCCGTTGACAACGGATTTGAACGGAACTTGGTGCCAGATTCTACCGAATCTGTGGATTTAATGCCGTAAGCAAACTATTCTTTTTTGTAGTTGCATACTTTTTACACGTTTGAGGTGCGTTTATGGTGTGTTAAAATCAATATCTTGCTTACGGCGTCAAAGCATAGCAAAACTAAAACTTACTAATTTTCGAATTCTACATAATTGGCGGACCTAAATTAAAAGATTTTCGTAAAAAATTGAAATCAACTCTTCTATTTTTAACAATGGATGATTATGCAGGATGACTACCAACACGATTAACCGCCTAAAGATTACCGTACACAGCAGTAATGGTGGTGGTAAACGACTCCGGGTTTCGGATGAAAACCTCGCGGATGAGGATATGACGCGAAGTAGGGTGCAAATAATAACAATAATCATATTTTCCGGCAACATGGCCGCTGTTTTACACAGCGTAAAGGGTGGCTGGGGTTGCACGAGAACATAATGGGAAAGGGGTGAAGGGGAGGCTAGGTAGCTCCAGTTTATGTGGGAGAACTGAGGGAAAGGGGAAAGGGGGTGGCGAATGCGATCCTGTGAGTGGTGCTGCTCCCTTCGCTCCTCAACACTCTATAGATACACACACATAATACTTCGAAGAAGGCACAGCACTACAGGAGGGTTATCGTAATATTACAAACCACCAGGGCCGTATCTATATCCGCTTCCTCAAAATGCGATACAGTCAAGTAATGAGTCCCCACGCAGATCGCGCGAATCACCGCAGAACCCAATTGTTGCCTACGGAACAAGCACAGCGAGAACTACTAAAACTTTGGCATGTCTTCCCTTTGTGTCTTACTTAATGCTGCGAAGTATTAACCCGTCGTGCTAGCCAATATCCTTCTTCTTCGTTTTTTTTTAATATACGTTTTGCTTATATATAAATATTCATATAAATATATATACATATATATCTTTATTATAACATAAAGAAGTAAAGTTTACTTTTGCCATTATGTTGTACTCATATCTATTTCCCTCGAGCTACGTGCTGTAGCTACCTGTTCTGACGATATACGTTCTCCACCACGCCCTCATCTCGTTTCGCGTTACCTTCATATCATCCCACTTGTATTTTCGCGTATTTATTTATTTAGTTTGATGTTATTATTATTTTTATTATTATTGTTATAACAGTTTTTATTTTATTTTAGGAAGGATTTTATTTTTTACGCGGATAACAACGTCCTGGCCACGTTCCTCAGACTCAATTCCGTGTCGACGAGCTATAGGTAAATTAAAGTGATGAAAAAAAGTTGCGGAAAAAACATTGTGGGTATGACAAAAGAGATGGCGAGACGGAAATATAATTAGCAATAAATTTAAGGTTCGCAACGCAGCTTTACCTTTTTTTATTTTCTTTCCTGTTTATATTTCGCCAAGCTATAATTTTTTTATATTTTATTTTTTAGTTTTGTTTTCTCGACGTACTCTCTGCGGAAGAGGAGGATTAAATTTATTTTTCACCATTTATGGACATTTTCGTTGTTCCGATGCTTTGTTTAATTGGTTAATATTTACTCTGTAAAATTTTATGGAAAGAGAAGCAATTTCGGGCGGCAATTATTCGTAATGCAAAAAGTTTGCTTATGTTAGATGGAATTAGTTTCTTAGGAACTCTCAAATTGGTATTTATGAGACTTTTTATTTTTGGTATCTTTGAACGAAATGAGAACAAGGAAAAAATTGGAATTTTAAATTAAGTATATACAAAATAAAACAAAATTACTACTTGATTTCTTATATTCTAGAAATGAGTACGTCAAAGATTAATCAAAAAATAGTTAGATAAGCTCATTACACGGAGAGAAAAATTTTGCTATAGGAACTCTATAGTAGTTAGTCAGTTGTAGAAAGTTCCAGTAGGTTAACGTATTCTTATAGTAACAATACCGTTTGGCTCCTGCAACTCTACATCGTTGAGCTCTGAGAGCTAAACGTTATTTACCTCCCACAACTCTACATGATCGTTCTGAGACTATAACAAATTTTTGGAAGTCTGCTTAATAATTTTTTTTTACAATTCAGCATTGATAATTTAATAAATACGTGCGGTAGAATGAATTTCATTTACATTGCTAACAACAATTGTATATGACAAATAAGAATAGTATTATAACAGAAATAAAATAATAATAGAACTTATATTACAAATATAAATTATTTGTAAAATAAAAATATGGTCGTCACAAAATTATCTTATTTTCTTAATTATATCAATAAATATTGGACATAAAATCACTACCGTATATGCACAAGAAAAGATGAATAAGCGAAAACAAATTTTATTTTATGTTAAATGGGGTCTTTTTAATTTATTCCGATAACTTATTACTTATCACAATATATTCAACTAATAAATTAAATTAACAGTCACTGCAAATGAACCTTGAAAAACCATAAATACAAAACTGTTCTAACGAAATTCAATTTGACAAAAAAAAAACCTATTTCCTTAAATAAATAAATTGGAAACTTAATTGTCCTCATATATTTTTAATAATATGGATGAGTAACAAAATAATTCTGTTTGTCATTTTAGAAGGTTATGAAGTATGTCAGCGCACTCCACTACTGCGCAACGTAGAGCGTTCCCAACTATACCATTTGGCTCTGAGAACAATCCCGTAGAGCACTGAGAGCTCAACAACATTGAGTTATCAGAACTAAATAACATTTTGTTACTATAACTCTACAACGAACAGTAAACTGTGTATAGTTGTGGTAACTCTAAAGTTACGTTACCAGAACGAAATTTTTTTTTTTTTCGTGTAGGAGAGCAATGAAATAATTTTTATTTTTGAACTTCACTTCAAAATTAATTCTCCTGTAAGGAGAAAATTTAACCGCCATGCATCCTTTAGCGGAGACTTTCAACACTTCTTTGATTGAAAAATTATTCATGGGTAAATTTAACCATGTCAGACCTGATATCGACGTATAAATTCATATTAAGACATATCAGGCCAAATAATATATCCTGATATGGCCAATTTTCATATCATGCCATGCCCGAATAAATTAAATGATACCGGGAAATTTTTTACGAGTTAACTAAATTTTACTTGATATTTTAACTCTTGAAAAAGAAATTGATGGGTTAATTTAAATATAAGTGCATTTTGTTTGAAAACAAAACTGGTTAGTTCAAGTGGTAAAATTGTTGAATAAGAAACTTTTTTCCTTTATCCTCTTTATTTGATTTTCTTGCTTATGTTCAAAAATTTTTTTGAACTAAATACCTTGAAACAAGAATCGTACTTCGAAAAAAAATATTGACAAAACTTGAACTTAAATTTATGAAAAAAACTCTTGAACCAAAAAATTTAAATGATTTAAACCATTTTTAATCAAGTAGGAAAATTTATATACTTAGAAATTGTTTTTTGGTTCATAAATAAATTTTACTTATTCAAGAATTTTCTTACTTCATTCAAAATGATCTAACTCTTCAAAATAATCTTCTTCATTCAAGAGTTTTTTTCTCAAATCAAGTTAATTTTTTTTATCAGTGAATATTATTCTTGAATTGAATACACCGAAAAAAAGAAAAAAAAAAAATACTTTCTTTTGGAAAATTTTGTTAACACAATAACATATATTCTTCATAATAATAGAAAAGATATTTTCTGTCTGAAGAATTTATCGGATTGATCAAAGTAATTTTAAACTAATTCAAGTAAAGTTATACCTATGTTTCGCTTTTACATATAATAAATGCAAAAATTGATATTTTATTGTCAAAAATTCAAACGGTTCATTCCAACAAATTCTTGAACCGATAAATCCTTGTCTGGACAATAATTCATCTTTCTCTCTGTAATTTTTTTGCCTTACAGAGACCTTTATCACCAAGATTCCATCATTAGAGTCAACAATTCGCCGGAAAAGTAACTAAAAAGCCACCAATTGATAGTTGATCCAAAGATATTAAAAAAAAGCGGATCCCGAGCCGCGTGAGAAGTAAAACAATCGACCGGAATAAAAGACCATTGTATCGTGTAGTTATTTACTTATATATCCTTAGCAGAGTAGAAGAGTGGTTAAGAATTCTTCATCACTGCTTAGTTCGCGGTTAGAGTCTAAAAGTCTCGAGTAGAATTCGAGAATTGAGTCTTAGTAGTCTGGATTGAGAATTTCTGCGGATAAATAAAACAAAAGGAAACTTTGTAAAACTCGATGCAGTATTATCCCTCTAAGTATCTAGTGTAGTATACATGTATATGTATATATCTATATGTAACGTAAGTACTATTACTATGTGTAGTAGTCTTTTGGTTTGATCTGATCCGTCGGGAACCACGACGCCTTTAGCAGGTGAATGTTCAATACGAATTTCCAAAAGCTGTCGGTCGAATCCTCCACATTCTGGTTTTTAGAGTCCTCTTAACATTCGCCAGAGAAAATTCGAGCATGTGCTCGAGTAAAGTATATAACTCGATAATACTGTCATATATATAGATATATTGAAATAAAATGGATGGATAGAGAATGAGGATAAAGGAGAAGAGAAAAAAGAAGATGGAAATGAAGGAAAAGAAGAAAAAGAAAAAGAAGAAGTAGAAGAAGAAGAAGAAGTAGAAGGACAAATGCCTGAAGTGACACCTTGAGCAGGGTTGTGTCGGCCGAATAAAGAAGTCGAGGGTGTGTTGTTAGGAGGCAGAGAAGCATTGAGGAGAAGGGGAGTCGAGGGTGAACAGAAGTGTGCAAGTGTAAGAGGGTGAGGCAGAGAAGAGGACGCAGGAAGCACTTAAAGAATTATCCGAATTCTGGGGGTGAGGTTTTCAGTTGGAGATGGAGATGGAGATGGGCTGATGGGGATGGATCCTGCCGGAATGGGTGAGTGGGTGAAGAGAGCTTGGGCACGTGCATTAATTCCCAGGCCAACACCTAATACCTACTAATACTGTGCCCATGTATCTATCTACCCTTTTACCGCTCGATGTGAGCTAGATACTTACAGCATATATCTATCTATGCATGTATGTAGAAGGACTGAGGATACAGACGAACTCGATGACGGGACCGCGATCTGGTTGTCTGAAGATCGACAATCGATGTTTAACAACGACCTTTCTAGATAATGATGCCTCCAGGGACTTTTGACCTGATACGCCTGTTAGGTCCAGTGGTTTTTTGAATATTCGGTGGTTAATCGAATGATCAGGTATTTATTTATCTTTGTTGATTTGATATGAGAGTAATTATCTACTGGATTAGCATAAAAGTGTTGCTAGGACGATTGTTTGATTGAAACTTACATACGAATACGCTAAAAAAAAATTACTTGATTCAAAAAGATTATTTTCTTTGAAATTTTAACCCTACTTCGAGATATTTAATTCGGTACGTTGAAAAAAAATGAGTCAAACGGTCAACCCTACAGGCTATCCCTGCAACTTCCCGCGAATTATATGTGCAAAACGCTAAAAATTTGACCTTTTGAAACGTTTTCGAGCTAAAACGTCTATAGTTTGTATTTAAGGGGTTAGGGGTAGTCAGAATTTTCAAAAAATCAATTATTTTTTTTTGCATTTTCGTTATGTGTAATATCTTAAAAATATTCTCTGAAAATTTCAAGTCGATCCGATAATTAGTTTTTGAGTTATTCGACAAATAACAAAGAGAGCTCGGGTACTTCAAAGCGCTCGGGAGCAGATAGCTAGCGGCAGCTTCAAGAAACCCCCTTTTAGGGTTCTATTGTCATCCATGAACTAAGATGTGTAGGTGGATTCAATCAGAATAATAATGAGAGCTTCAACCAACTAGTGTGGAAAATATGCCCAAAAACCGTGAATACCAGTTCTACTATCGTACAAATTGCTGCATACATAGCTACTTGTATATTTAATGAGGGTACAAATTCATTATTAATGATTATGGATACCCTAGGACTTAATTGTGGGTCTAATTCCCATCGGTATGCTGAAAAATTAGATGCTGCACGTGTGAAAGTGGCAGATCAGCGCGCCAACGACAACATTCGGGAAGGCAGAATGCTTCGTAGGCAACAGCAAATTGATGTTATGAAAACTTCTACAATGGCTGAAGAACTATTATATGGCCCAGGAATAGATGACTCGATGTAAGTAATTTAATAATTCGTATTTCTGTACGTGAATCGAGTGTGAAACTTTAAACGAGTTTTTCTCAAAAGTATGTTTTTTGAACTGGTGACAACTGTAACTCGAAAACCGCTCAGTAGATTTTAATAAAATTTATACAGCTTTACTGTATAATACATAATAAACTCGGGCCTGATCGAAGGATTTTTTTTTTTTCAAAAATTTCGATTTTTTAAGACCAATTAACTGTTGATTTTTTCCCAAAAATCTAGACAAAAATTTCCTGAGTCCGCCATTTTGTTAATTTTTGGAAAAAAAAAATCCTTCGATCAGGCCCAGGATTATCTATTTATAAAACTAATTTTTTTCATCCGATTGATTTTAGATGAATCTCCAAGGACTTATGATTGTCACCGCAAGGACATTTTTTTGGAATTGGGTCAACACAGACAGCTATAACTTTGGAAATTAAATTTTTTTTTTTTTGAAATTTTCGTGACTTCAAGTCAAAACATTGTATAATAATGCCATATTACTACTTTTGTAAAATAACATGATTTAATAGCAAAAAAAAAAATACTGAAAATTCTCATTTTTTCGTGCCTCTGACTACCCCTAACCCATTAATGAAAAACTTTTTTCAAAATATTTAAGCTACAATAACTTTCGGACAAATCATCCGATTTCAAAACACTTAGCGGCGTTTAGCGTGGTTAAGAGAGTTTTACCAAAATTCAGTTCCTATAAATAATTGAAAAATTATATTGAAAAACACACACATACACACGCATACAGACATTCAGACATCATTCCTAGGACCTCAAAACGTTGAGATCTGATAAAAACTCGATTTTCGAAAATCGGGTTAAAAATAATAACTTCCTGATTTTTTGAAAATCATTGATTTTTTTAGCGGGATATTAAAAATTAACTTGGCTTAAAAGAAAAATTCTTGGGCCAAGATAATTATTTTGAAGAGGTTCATCGGCTTGCTTTAGGATGAAAAAGTCTTGAACTGTGAGAAATGTGAAATTTTTTTCCAGAGTTTTCCATCTTGATTCAAGACAATGAAACTCTGCAAAATTATTTTCTTGGTTCATGAATTTTTTGCTTGCATCGTCAATTTTTTTCTTGTAAATACAAGAAATTCATGATCTGAATCAGTATAGAAATAGAATTCGAGGATTACAAAAAAATTGCGATTCAAGAATTTGATGAACTCAATGAAGCAGTTTACTATATTCAAACAAGATAACCTAGATTTCACGCAAAATTTTTTGGAAACGAGTTTATGATTAACGGTAATAATACTCATTCAATACGTTACCAACTTGTTTCAAGAAAATCTGCTTTTTTTGTAAATTTCTATATTATTAAAAGTAAGGTTCAAATACGTGTCGAAATAAGTTCAAATTAAATTTTTTATCCTTTTAATTTTAATTGGTATTTTAAATGAAGAAATTTGTTTTTGAACCATGAATATAAAATTCTTAAGGGAAAACAAAATTGCATAGAAACAACAATTATCTTGATTCAAGAGAGGAATTTTTGAACCAAAAAAATTATTTTGAAGAGCTTTATTTAAAAATAATTTTATTTTTGCATCAAGAATGTTTCTCAAATTAAATCGTTTTTTTTTTTTCTTTTGTAACTTTTTTATCTCAAATTCAAATACCAAAATCAATTGATCTTTTTCCATGACCCTAAATTAAAATTTTTATGATTTTACATTCCATAATCAACAGATGAAAATATTTAATAGTCTAGTTGCCTAGTACAAAAATAAAATTTTCAATCAACGTTTACATTTCTTACTTATCGTGTAAATGTTTTAACCTCAAATAGCTTCAATAATTATAATTACTGTCATAGCAAAAATAATAATAATTAATTTATAATAATAATGCCAACAAATATTAATCGTATCTTTTCATTGGCAACAGCTATAACGTAAATCCCATGAGCAAAGTTGCACAGAGTAAGCCAGAGAATTCGCCGACCGGAAAACAATTTGCAACTCGATCAAACTAATTACGCGTCAGCTCGTTACGTATCAACGGCATTAGGTAACTAATTAACGAATTTTCTCGTCGCTGAAACACCGATTACGCGCATGTCTGCCCTCTCAACTTCACCCTCATTTCTACCCTCTAGAAGGTTTTCACCCGGTTAAGTCTCTCGCAACAACACAACCCTCCGATGATAAATGACCACCAGCCATCAGTCAAGATGCAGGAAATCTCGGGTATGATTTCCCAAAACACATCTCACAATACCCGAAATTGTGATCATTATCGTTGATCATCAATAACGAGCATCAAAAATTTAGACCAAATGTCTAGAAATTGATACATACATTTATCCCTCTCAACTCAAAGGCCATATGTATACATTTAATATATTAAATATCGAAGCTGGTAGACTGCAGGTCTCCTATTCCTGAAAATTCCGAGAATTATTTTCGACTTAATTTATAATGATCATTCTTTTTTTTTGGTGGCAGCCTTCTTCTATCTGTATAAGTCATAAGTCATAAGTTTGAGAACTAGCTGATGATGAACCTCGATGTTCCGGTGTCTGCACGACCACACGAGAAGATGAAGACAAAACAGAAGTAAAGACCCTAAAAAATAGTGTCAAGGGGTCGAGAAGGAAAGAAGATATAGAGGCAAGTAGCGAGGAACAGAAGAAATTAAAAGGAGAAAGATGTTTTTAAATGAATGTAGACAGCGAAAGAGAAACCGTACGTGTCGCACGTGTTACCAACGCATTCCCCGACAAATTGACTCCAGGCCTACAACCTTATATACCCACATATAATACAAATTTACATGAACTGAACCATTATACACTTTGAAAAAGTAGGAGTGCATTTTCAGTGCTATCTATTGAAATACTGGAATTAAGAAATTAAATACTCCGCGTACGGAGTAAATCTTGAATGGTTTTTTTTTTCCAGTGGAGTGGATATGGATTTTAATCCAAAAAAACATCCGATTACCGAGTATTTAGATTAAAATAAATTTTTATTCAGCTAAAACAAGTTTTATATGTCAAATTTTTGTTCTTGTCGGTATAAAAAACAATCAAAGTTTGGAAAATATAATTTTGGTCGATATAAAAAAAATTCAAAAAGGTTATCTCAATTTTAATTTAAAAAATCTTTACATTCGCATTTTGTCGTTTTTAAACGATTAACAACTATTTTTTTAGTTTTATTCAATAAAAAAATTAAAAATTTACTCTGGAGGAAATAAATTAGTTTAAAACTATCTATTTTGCGCTTACTCTTCAAATTTTCTACACACTGAAAAAAAAGTTTTTTTCTACCAAGGAAATGTTTCCTTATGGTTAAAAAAAAAACTGGTATTCTTATGGTTAAAATACGAAAGTTTTTTAACTATAAGAATACCGTTTTCTCACTGTCCAAAAACTAGCCTTATAATAAAGCGTGGTATTTTAAGGTTAAGAATATCAGTTTTTTTATATCACGAAAACTCGAGTAAAAAATTTAGTATTCTAGGTGAAAAAAAATTTTTTTTTCAGTGCAGTGTACAAATTTTCATAATTAATCATAAATACATTTACTATAATTATCGTGATTCACTGAAAAAAATTACTAAACATGGAAAAATATTTTAACATCGAAAATAATCAAAAATCCGGTGTCGGTATTAATTTAATACTGCTTCGGTGTTACAATTTAATATTGAAAATGTTAACGACCTACACTGCCTTGTTTTTACACCAGTTTTTTTTTTTTTTTTTTTTTTTTATAGTGTATTTCAAACTTTTTAACTTCCCTCTAAAACAATCAATGATTTTCAAAAATCGGGGAGTTATTGATTTCACTCCGATTTTCTAAAATCGAGTTTTAATCAGATATTCACGTTTTGAGGACCTAGGAAGCTATTCTGACTATTCCCATGATGATGGCAGTATTCGTGTGTGTGGCATATTAAAAGTTAACAGAAATTATCTGACGTCTAAGAAATATGTTCCTTTGTATCAGATATAAATAACTAATTAATTGATGTATGAAAAATTGTAAATTTATGTTTCACAAATATTGCTGTACCATGATTTTACGAACTTACGTTGTTGTAAAATGACGACAGCTCCCAATCTTATAATTTTTCGATACCACATTTAAATGCACGACTCATGATGCGAAGCATCAGAGAGTGCTTTACGATCGAAAAATTTTTTTCGCCTCATTTTAGCAACTATTTTTAGTATTATAGCCTTGTTAGTTCACGGAATCAAGATATTTTGCATACTATTGTCGAGATAATTTAATGGAGATTAATTCCATACTTTCTAAAAATTGATTTACTGCAAGAGAAACGGAAAAAAACATCAAAATAGGTCAAAAAATTTTCCTGTCCGTCATGTATGAAACCCCGGAAACACTGTAACTTGTGAAAAAATCAATTATTTGAGTTAAATTTTTTTTTTTTAATTCTAATCGACGATTGTAGGTCACTGAATGCGAATGGTTAATTAATTCAGTGTCGTTTAATTACAATTAATAAAAAACGAAAATTACAAGACTGTATATCTATATATATCCATGTAAAATTAACGTGGATGGTGATATATCTATATCTATAGATATTATGTACATTTTAGTCCACCAGGGGCGCTTGTGCAGTACCTTCCTACTACAGCTGTTTTTTCGGCAATTAATTTTGAACGACTTAAGTTTTTTTTTTTTTTTTTTATATTTCATAATTAAATGAGCATTATGAATCGTGCACTTTTGGATTTTCCAAACTTTTTTTTCAATTACATTTAATTTAAATATATTTATTAAGTAAGCACAGCATACATTTAACTGATTCTTTACTACAACTTAAAAACATTGGTACAAACTGTGATTGGTTGTGATTACAATGAAACGATGCTTGTGATAATTTTAGTAAATCATATATTAGTATTCAAGAAAATTTGATTAAATACTAATAAAATTTATTTTATACTAAAAATATTTTATTTTATACTAAAAAAATTTTACTAATATTAAATACATTTTTTTATTATTATTAAATAAAAATGTTTCTCAGTGCTGAAATATTATCAAAATTACACTTTCATTTTTAATTCCTTTTTGTTATAATTGACACTATTATAACAAAACTTGTCGATAAATTTTCCCGTACAAGCCTTTCAAAATGTCCTTTATTAATACACACGAGATAATTACAGTAAAATACACACCCTCAACATGATGGATATATTATAAGCCGTAAATTACATAAGTCAACTAGTTACCAAACTTTGTAGAGTGGAAATTATATTATTTAGACTGGAGGGAATTTACACCAGTTGAGGTATCACTAGGGAAGTTTTTTTTTCTATTTAGAAGCTGTGATTGCATTTAAGCATTTTTGCCGGTAGCTGGTAGGTATAATCGAAAATGATTAGGAAAAATAAAGTATACGAATGAATCGTATGTAGAATTTAGAATGAGCTGGTCTTATTTGTAGATGTAGAGATGTTTAGGTGTCGAGGAATTAACGATTTCCGACTGGCGTGAATCTTTTAGAATAGTGTTTTGATTTATCGCCAGTTATTTTGTTGTGCTATATGTCGCGCTCCGCTAGTGGAGAGGGAGGGAGAGGAAACCATAACTAAATTATCATTAAATTTCTTCGCAAGTATATTTACGCGACCGGTTTAGTCATCACATTAATTATGTTTTCAGTGTAACGGTACTGTTACTCGACTGATTTAATATATAGTTTTTTTTCTGTAGTGGATCTACGTGTGGTTGGAATATTAGAGGTTACATCTGATATGATACGATGTAAATTAAATTTTTTAGCCGTTTAGATGATGACTAAATGAGTTTAAAGTAATGTACAGCAAAACGGCTGCGAAATATAAAATAAATTAATTTTTTTACGCATTCCCTTCATGAATCTAATTCTATTCAGATATATACATCTCTAGAGTTTTTAATCTTTGTTCAGTTATTATTAATTATCTATATTAGACAATTATTTTTATTATTTTACCCTTGTTAGTTCACGGAGTCAAGATATTTTGCATACAATTGTAAAAACAATGTGCTAAATGCGAAAAATTCCATTAATTGAGTCAATTTTTTTTTAATTCTTTAAAGTAATTGTAGGTCCCCTATTGTGAATGGCTATGTAAAAAACTAATCAGCTCTTAACCTTGAAAATCCGCATCGATCGCCACCAAGTGCGTTAGAATCAGTTAATGCGTTCATGAGATATCGGTGTCGAAAAAAATCGAAAAAAGTATTTTTTTGTGATAACTCTGAAATGTTTCATCAGATCAATTTTTTTGTTTCAAATTTTTTATAGAGCTCAAAAAACTACGTCGGAGCTCAAAAAACTAAGAGCTCGAAAACGTAATAAGTGCAATTTTTAGCGCTTAAGTATAGAATTAGCGGAAAGTTGCAGGGATGGCCTTTAGGGTCAACCGTTTTCCTAATTTTTTTTTATTTTTTTCATAATTTAAAAAAAAATCCTGAGAGATAAATGAAGCTTTTAAAAAACTAAAATAAAATTATTTTGGTTGAATAAAGATTTATTCTGATAATCAACCTTAACAATTCATGGAAGTTACTCATCGACGCCGTTTTCATTAAAAATTCATGACAAAAAATTATCGTCAAAAAATTGTATAATTTTACAGATTGAATAATTATATAGATAATATACAAATACAAAAACGTGATTTTTGAACCATCAATAGAAGATTTGCCTAGTGATTACTTTTTTAATTTTCTAGATCCTGCACGGAAAAAAATTAACTATTGCTGCAACAGGAGGCAGTCGATTTGGATAAATTTTGATCAGAAATTTTCTTTTATCATATAACGAACTTCTGCCAGACGAAAAAAAATTAAAAAATTTTATTCAAAAGATATGCAAATTCAAAATTTCGCTATTTTTTTAGTTTTTTAATCTTGTTTATGGAATATCTCGAACGTTATTATAAATACGGGAATGGCCTTTCGTTTGTTTGAAAGGGGACACTTAGGGCTATTGAAAAAAAAAAAATTTTTGAAAAATGCCAAATTTGTCAAATTTTAAATTTTTGAAAATCGTCAAAAATCTCGATTGACATTAAAATTTTGGCTCAATTTTTTTTTTGTATAGTACCTTGTACTGATCTTAAAAGACCCTGAATAGGGCTTCACACGAGACGAGAGTAGGCGAGAGTACTAAAAATTTCGTCTCGGTCTCGTAAATTCCGAAAAAATTAAGTCTCGTTCAAGTCTCGGCCTCGTCTCGTTACTAGTTGTCTCGTCTCGGTCTCGTCTCGTTACCAGTTGTCTCGTCTTGTCTCGCTTAGTTCTAAATATTAAGAATAAATATCATATTCACTTATTCACTTATTTCATCATCACTTTCATTAGATCTTTGCCTCTTATTTGAGTTATTATCACTAACAATCACACTTGTTAA
Source organism: Cotesia glomerata (assembly GCF_020080835.1). NCBI lineage: Eukaryota > Metazoa > Arthropoda > Insecta > Hymenoptera > Braconidae > Cotesia > Cotesia glomerata. The sequence continues at coordinate 10,984,902 of NC_058166.1, read as the reverse complement.
CATTTTACTGTATCTGAAATCTGAAAATTGTAAATCTTCACTGTTCAAAAGTTTTTGTAAAACTGATGAACAACTCTTTAGAGAATTTCTCTGATCCACATAATATTGTCAATATAAACAATTTTTCGTGACGCAGTTTAGCATAAATTTTATCTTTACGGAATACTTGAAACATTTTTTTTGCATCTAACATAAGTTTGTTACTAAATACTTGAGTATTTGACCAGTTCTATTATATATACTCTTACAGATGTATACAATAACTGTTCATATCTTTACTACAAGAAGTAAGGTAAAAGCCCTAATATATGATCATGTACCAGTATATGATCACTCCATGTATTTGTATACCTATATTTGTGAATATAGATATACAAATACATGGAGTGATCATATACTGGTACGTGATCATCTATTGGGGCTTTTACCTTACAGGAAAAAACAAAAAATTTCTCTAGATGTCCAAATAGAGACTAAATTTTCAAAACATCGCTATAGAGGCAATAAAAGTTGTCCGTTAAGTACTGAATTTATAATGAGATTAGTTTTTGTATTAGTAAATTTTATTTTTCTCGAAAAATAACGTTAATTATCGCAAATTTGTAACAAACATAATAATTAATATTCTTTTGAAATATTATATAGACAAATCACATTGGTGATCATAATGGAAACTCTTTATATTTAATTGTTTTATATAGGTGTTGAAAAAGGACGAGTCAAATATAAGAAAAGTTTACTGTATGTCTGTAGTAAATAAGAGGATTTTGCAGGTAGAAAATTTCGAGTAAAAAAAACCCATCAATAGTACACACATCTATGACTTTCTCGCTTGTAGACACATACACAAGCGAGAGTATAAGTGAACCCATTGATCTTTTAAAAGGAATCATTCAAATCTAAAATGTAAAAGTCTGCAAAAATAAGTATTTATGAAAAGTGATACTGATAAGTAACTATTAGAAGAGTTAACAAGTTGAAGTAAAAATATGAAAAAATCATACTTGGCTAAGGATGTCATGATGTTTTGAATTGACAAACTACGATATAGAATATAAATATTAATACAAATACTCAAAAAATTACAGTTTCAACTTTGAGTTTTTTTTTAAAGTTACAATAAACTATTTCACAGATGGTCACCAGATTTTATACTTTGTAAAATTTATTGTTATCTTTGTGGATTTTTTCTAATTTTTTTAATAAAAACTTCATAAAAAAAATTTTACGAGACCAAGAACGAAACTCTCGGGTTGCGCTATATGTGGTCTCGGTATCGCCCATAACATTTTCAAAAACGTCTCATCTCGTCTCTTCTCGCTTTTCCGAGACGAAAACGAGACGAGACGAGAAAAATCTCGCTCTCGTGTGAAGCCCTAACCCTGAAATTTTTAGAACTGTGTGTTTTTTTTTAAACATGAATTTTTGAATTAAAAAAAAAATTTTTTTCTTGTTTTTTGCAACTTTTAAATAAGGTAAAGTTATGCAGATACATACACTGTAAAAAATTTTTTGGACTCGGTGTGGTGTAAATGATTCGGTGTAAAAATTTTTAACACGGACGGTGTGAAAATCGCACTAAGTGTAGTGTTAAATTTGAACGGTGTGAATCCTAAATTTTACACCATCAAGCGTGTAAATGTATTTCCTAAAAATTTCTCATTAATTTTATTTATTTATTTATTTCTCGGCCATGGAGCTTAGCTCCCTGTGACCATATTTCTTACATAAGTTACAAAGGTAGTTATAAGAAAAACACACTTACTTAATAGTAGTCAATGTAATAAACTAGTAATAATAATAGCAATCTTAAAGAAAAGTTATTAACAAAAATAACAATAGCAGTAGTACTAGTCATTACAGGACATTTTCAAACCTCATGATCAAACAACATCTTTCAAATTTAACACTCACTCATGCTCATTAACTTGCTCCAAGCGTTGCAAGAACCGGAAACAAACATTGCGAAATTCCTCCAATGTGGCAGCTGATGTGACCTCAATTGGAAGCGAGTTCCAAAAATTACAGCCCGTTACAATAAACGAACGCTGATACGTCGTTGTTCTCGCAAAGGGCACTTTTAGCGTACCAGTATTACTTAAATCTCGCCGCGTAGCAATTAATCAATTTGATTGTTTAGTTTGAGACTTGTACGATATTAGATTATAAATATAAACATGTATAGAAATGAATATTTAAAAGTATGTTTTTTTTTTTTTTTTTTTTTTATATTATGCCATTTCACGGAGTAAAATCATTCCAAAGTAAATCTTAATATCATTGGAAAGTCTGCAACAAGAATATTAATATTCAAGTTGTTAAAACTTTATCTAATTATACGGTGGATCCTATGTTAGAGTCTAATGATAGAAATCGAATGTTTATAGTATTAAATATATTTTTAAAGATATAAGCTCATCCCGATGTTACACTCATCAAAACCTTTCATTTGAGTACCCACATGCATTTTGATATATTTTTCATATATACATATATATCATATATATAAATATATGAAAAATTAATGTGGGTACTCAAATGAAAGGTCTTGATGAGTGTAACATCGAGATAAGCTTATGTCTTTAAAAACGTCAATAGTTAAAAAAGTAAAATGCAATTTAACAAAAGTCATTATTTAAGAAAGCAAAATTTTATTTATTTATAGTTTACAAGTCACGGCAATCACATATAGACTGCAAGGTTGCTAGTAATAGTTATTAAATTTTCAAAGTTATAAATAATAACACGGAATAGTGTAAAACAGCAAATTACACCGTGTTAAATTTACACGGAAGAAATTTTACACTGACATTTCACACACGACAGTGTAAAAGTCCCTGGGTCCAACTTTACACCGAAATTTTTTACAGTGTAGTATTGTAATTTTGAGCATTAAAAAATTAAATGCACGACGTGGAAATATTAAATGATAAAATAATTCTAACTTTTTTTTTATTTTTTTGAAGTATAATTGTTATTCGTCGTTTTTTTACTTCATTTAAATTTTTCGACGCCATTTATCGTCTTTTAGGCAGAAGTTCGTTATATGATAAAAGAAAATTTCTGATCAAAATTTATCCAAATCAAAAGGGGTCAATTCCAACTGCAGGTCAATTTGACATGGAATGACCCAATTATATTTTACTATTAAGTCGCAATAACAGTAGTAATCCTGTTACTGCAACAGGACTTTATCCTGTTGCTGCAACATGGCTGCCTCCTGTTGCAGCTACAGGAAAATCCTGTAACTGTAACAGGATTTTTTCCTGTTGCAGCAACAGTTAATTTTTTTCCGTGTGACTAATTGATTATAATTAAAGCAGTTCACGTACATTTAAAATCGAAACAAAAATTTTTAACATTCCAAAAGATAGCGATAGTAATTCATTGCCCAAAGCATTAAAGTATCATATGTAGTGATTCAAACAGTCAAAGTAAGATTTTCATCAGATAATTAAATCGTATTTTTGGTATCAGTAGTAGGAAGAAAAAAAGGCAACAAAAGTAAAAGGATCAGGTTTATCCTTCGCTCGTTTGTCGAGATACAGTAATTCCTCCAGAGAAGGGTGCTTGGAAAGGGAAGTAAAAACCTTTTGGATTTCCGGGTAAATCGACGCGATTATTCATGTCACTGGAAGTAGAGAAGTATGAGAGAAGCGTCGTACACCGTATACTGCAAAGTACTGAGTATAGACCGTGTACGTCAGCTGAGTCTCTTAACAGCTCTCTGAAGCACTGTTCTTGCTCTTCCGAGATAGGTGTGCACAGTAAGCGAACCGTCGTTGTATCTACCTGCATATAAATAGGTACACATTATGTAAAATGCACAAGCTCCAAGTCGTGTATTTCAACATTTCACATCTGCATATGTGCATACATATATGACCGAAAAAAAATGGCAAGATTGCAGAAAAAAATTTTTGTGAAATTCATTTTTTTATTTAACTTTTTAGTGACGAGCCTGACTAACTTGGCCTCGCGAGACCTTGGTTAAGACTATGTACGACGGACGATAAGTTACGAAGTGGGGGGGGGGGGCGCTCATTTAGTTCAGAAGGTTAACTAAGTTGTCAATCGTGGGCTTGAGTTGATATTCATGTTTTTTTTTTTTTTTTCAGTAAAATAATTTTTTAACTTCATTTCAGCTATTAACTTAATTTTGTTCTTGACGAAATTTCTAAACGATTATAATTTTTTATTTGCAAGGATAAATGGTGTTAATGTTATGGAAATGCCTTGAAAATTGATGTTTAAAAATATAAATAATTTTTAGTTTTTGGCATTGACATTTCTAGGTCATAATCTAAATTGTATTAAACTTAAAAAACATGAAATAAGAAAATTAACATAGAATTATTTATTTACTTGAATAAAACTATAAAGGAAAACAATTTGTAATGAAAACTTATTACTTTCTCAAAAGTATAAAAATATCGATAAATTGCTTCTTATTTAATAAGCCATAATTTATAGCTAAATTTGTCATTAGAGACAAATTTTGGGAACTGGGGAAATAAAGGATAAAGGGGGGAGGGAGGACCTTACTCAGTAGAAATTTTCGGTAACTGAAAAAATAATTCGGACTGCCCAGACCGGGACTCGAACCCGGATCGTTTGGTTACGTACCAAAGGCTCTACCCGGGTCGAAAAATTTAAACTGATTTCAAGGTAAATGATCTGTATTTGAATTTATTGATCTGTATTTGAACTTTAAAAAACATTTTTATCGGTATTTGATCTACTATTAAAATTATTTTTGATCTGTTTTAAGTCGAAATAACCTTTTAGTAAAATAATTGAGCAGCTATGAATACTTTATGCTGTTTCTAATCTAATAAGACTAAAAAGTTTTAAAAGTTTGATCGGTTATTAGTCTAATTAATTTGTAGATGGACTTTATGTATTGTTTTCAAATTCAATATGAAATCTCATACTTTTTTTGATCTACAATTTTCACTCTAAATGTTCGAAGGCCAAAAGTCGACTAAGATGGCTACTTATAATTTTTTTGACTCAAAAGTATCTTATTAAAAATTATAAGTCGCATTTATTTGAAAAAATAAATTAATTTATAATATATTCATGCGCTCTCTTGTTTTATGAACTGAACGTCGATTATAACCTTAAATCTGTCATATTTATTTGTCATAGCTTAACATTTCATGGATTATAAAAGTTTGTATCTGGGAGTATTAGTTGCAGTGATGCACTGATGAACTAATAAATTTGTATTTACATACGTAAAATAGTTTTCATCGTTTCATTGGATCTAAATCTAGAGTTTTCTAATTATCGATATTAAACACAATGTGAATACATCGACAAGATTAAAATGTTGACAAGATGACAAGATTAATATCAAACTTTATACTTTCACGCATCATTTAATGAGCGGTATTCACTATTTGGTAGTGCGAAAAATACCGTTTTTGGTATCCATTGCACTACGATATAGTGAATGGTCACTATTTCAGTTTCAGAGAATGAAAAGCCGTGCCCTGTAGAGGTTCTTCGAGGACATGAATAAAATAATAATAAATAAATATATCATTATTATTTTTATTAATATTATTGTTATCAAATTCGTAAAAGGTCGGTTTTTGATCTACAGGCGATGAAAAACCGACTAAAAATTATGGAACGTTTTGGTCTGTTTTTGACCTTGATGCGATCAAAACCAGCTAAATGATTGTGACAGAAAAGTCTGATTTTGGTCTTGAAACAATAGCTATTTCTACGCATTATTTTTTTTTAGACATTCTTTACACTAGCAGGGTACTTGGATTTCCTTAAGCTATCCGAGACATTGTCCGTAACTTCCATTTAGTCACCTAATAAAATAATCTAGCGATTATTGATTAATGAATATATATGATACTGAATTAAAAGACATTTGTCAATTTTTTGGATTGTTATAACAACTAAATTATTATGAAAAAAGCCCGTACAACAGTCGCTCCCCGGGTCAAAAAATTTAATCAGTTTTATGATAAATGAAAATTTTTAATTTCAAATTTTTAAACCAACCTTTTACGAATTTGATAATAATAATATTAATAATAATAATACAAATAATCATAATAATAATAATATATTTATTTATTATTATTTTATTCATGTCCTCGAAGATCCTCTACAGAGCACGGCTTTTCATTCTCTGAAATTGAAATAGTGACTATTCACTATTTCGTAGTGCAATGTATACCAAACGGTATTCTTCGCACTACCAAATAGTGAATACCGCTCATTAAATGATGCGTGAAAGTATAAAGTTTAATATTAATCTTGTCATCTTGTCAACATTTTAATCTTGTCGATGTATTCACATTGTGTTTAATATCAATAATTAGAAAACTCTAGATTTAGATCCAATGAAACGATGAAAACTATTTTACATATGTTAATACAAATTTATTAGTTCATCAGTGCATCACTGCAACTAATACTCCTAGATACAAACTTTTATAATCCATGAAATGTTAAGCTATATGACAAATAAATATGACAGGTGTAAGGTTATGATCGAGGATCAGTTCATAAAACAAGAGAGCACATGAATATATTATAAATTATTTTTTTTTTTTTAAATAAATGCGACTTAAATTAATTTTTAATAAGGTACTTAAGACTCAAAAAATTATAACTCGCCATCTTAGTCGACTTTTGGCCTTCGAACATTTAGAATTAAAATTGTAGATCAAAAACAGTAAAAGATTTAATGGCAATGATACTCTTTGGATCACCGCCTATTTCGATCCGATCGGTCAAGCCATTCAAAAGTTATAAGAAGTTTACATACATACATACACACACACACACACATACATTCGGGGCTGAGGAGAAACTGCTACCGGACGCGTCTCCCCGAGCGAATGAGAGGATGCTTGCTGTCCTTGGATGACGCTTAATATCTTAGTTGATGAGGTACAGCGGGTAGGAGCCAAGTAAAATAACCAAACAAAATAAGCTCCCGTGGACAAAACTCCCCTGTAATAGTTTGGTCACACTAACTGACCTAGCAAGACGATCGTTCTCTGCTGGGACCCACTGGGAGTGACCGGAACCTGTATCGTAGTTTCCGACGATGCAGGCCACGGCTGATGTAAGCTTGCTCTGCCGAGGACCACAGGAAGACGTCGAAATCCGAGATCTTGACGATACCACAACCAAGGAAGATATTCAGGCCGCCTTGCGAACGGTAATCGGAGAAACCTGCGAGATACCACTAGGGACAATTAATATTCGTAAGGCCTACAGAGGTACTCAGACAGCTGTTGTGACACTAGCAGCAGCTGCAGCGCGGAAGATATTGGCAGGAAGCGGTAAAGTCCGGATCGGCTGGGCCAACTGCCGAATCAGAGCTACGAGGAGACCAATCCAATGTTTCAAGTGCTGGCACTTTGGACACCATGGATCCCAGTGCAAGAGCAATGTGGATCGGTCTAAGCTATGTATTAGGTGCGGACAAGAGAGACACAAGATTGCTGAATGGAAAAACCCAGCGAAATGTGTATTATACGCGGACTAAAGTGCGGAGAACGCGGCCCATCATGCCGGCGCATCAAGGTGCCCAGTATTTAAAGAGGCACTCCAGAAGATAACAAACAAACAGACATGAAGATATTGCAGCTAAACCTAAACCATTGCGAAGCTGCACATGATTTGCTTATGCAAACAGCAAGAGAACTAGAGTTAAACAGTAATGATAGCAGAGCCATACAGACGCCTGAATACTCAGCCTTGGGAATCTGACAGCACCGCCAAGGCTGTCATCTAGTCCTGTGGTAAGCATCCCTTCCAGAGTGTAGTTAACAATGATAATGCCAGCTTTGTAGCAGCAACAGTTAAGGGCATCCGTTTCTACAGCTGTTATGCACCACCTAGCCTATCCATTGTTGAATTCACTGAATTCTTGGACAAACTGACCGAGGACGCCAAGCAGCATTATCCAGTCGCGATTGCCGGTGACTTCAACTCCTGGGCAGTAGACTGGGGCAGCAAGCAGACCAATGCGTGAGGAAAAGCACTAATAGGAGCTTTTACTACACTAGATGTAGTCCAGCTCAACAGTGGTGATACGCCAACCTATACTAAAGGAGAAGCAAGCTCTATTGTAGATCTCACTTTCGTCAGCAGCAGCCTCATCAGTGGGAAATACGACTGGAATGTGATGGATATCTACACAGCCAGCGACCACAAGGCAATTCTCTGGGAAATATCACATGACCGGAATACAAGAAGACCGATCAAGTCACTCAATACCATTGGATGGAAAGTGAAGTCTTTTGACACAAGCACATTGGTAATAGCCCTGAATAGTGAACCGATTAGTACTGGATCCGCAGAAGAAATGACCAAGGATCTGATGAAAAGAGTTGTCCAGGCCTGTGACGCAAGTATGGTCCGGAAACGTAGCATAAGCCAACGCCCGGCAGTACACTGGTGGAACGACCACATCAGCGTTCTTCGGAAAGAGTGTCTAAAGAAAAGAAGAATATCCCAGCGTGGCTATCGACGACCTAATTCTGCGGAGCTGGTCGCAGAGTACAAAAAAGCCCGTCGATCATTGAAAAAAGCCATCAAGGATAGTAAGAGGCAATGCTGGAAAGAGCTCATCAACGAGGTGGACAAAGACCTGTGGGGTAGACCGTACAAGGTGGTCATGACTCACCTAAAAGTCAAACAAATGCCGGCACCCACATGCCCACAACTTCTGCAGAAAATCGTTACCGCGCTGTTTCCGCAGCAACGCGAGCTTCATTACCAGTTAGCTCAAGGCGAACTAGAGGACATTCCACCTGTCACAGAAGAAGAACTGACGGAGGCTTGCAACCGCGTAGGGAATAATAAAGCACCAGGATTAGACGGAATCCCTGATATTGCCTTAAAAACAGCTATAAAGGCAGCACCGGCATTATTCCTGGATGTTTACATCACCTGCTTCAAAGAAGGGATTTTTCCTCGAAAGTGGAAACAGCAACGGTTAGTGCTGCTTTCTAAAGGGAAAAAGCCACCGGATGAACCGTCATCTTACCGCCAACTTTGCATGCTAAATACAGCGGGTAAGATATTTGAACGCATAATTCACCAGATAATTGAAGCAGTAGTCGACCCACTCCTGGCAGACAATCAGTATGGATTTCGGAAAGGACGATCAACCCTGGACGCAATCAAACTGGTTGTTGATACGGCCAAGGAAGCAATCGCAGGAATCAGATGGAAGGGTGGAACGAAGAAGTATTGCCTGGTGGTGACTCTAGACATCAGAAACGCCTTCAACTCCGCCAATTGGGAATGCATCATGCAGGCCCTCCAAGAGAAGAATGTACCAGAATACCTTCTTAAGATCGTAGCAAGCTACTTTGAAAACAGGGTCCTGAAGTATGACACGAAGAACGGTCCGAGGGAGTATGATATTACTGGAGGTGTACCACAAGGTTCAGTTCTAGGCCCGCTCCTGTGGAATATTATGTATGACGGTCTATTAAGACTAACTCTGCCAAGAAACGTCAAACTCGTAGCATATGCAGATGACGTAGCCGTAGTGATCGTTGCCAAACACCTTGACGAGATAAACCATATGTTCGATCTCACTTTTGAGCGCGTTAACCGGTGGATGGACGCAGTGAACCTGCAACTGGCGCAACACAAGACTGAGGCAGTGCTTATTACCAGCAGAAAAGTGGTACATGTAAGTGACATGTAAGTGAACATGTCAGCGCCAAAGCGTCAGTAGTGAGGGCTAGTCTCGCACGACTGACGCCGAACGTCGGAGGCCCAAAGCAGAGCAGGAGGCTATTATTGTCATCAGTAGTCACATCGGTGCTCTTACGGAATATCCATTTGGGCCGACGCACTAAAGACGCAAGAATCATGGAGAAAGGCTGGACCAGTATATCGACTGAGTGCCCTACGAGTAGCTAGCACCTTCCGCACAATATCAGAGGAAGCAGTGTGTGTTATTTCCGGTACTCTGCCTCTCAGAGTCCTAGCTGAGGAAATACGGAATCTATATTAATGAAAAAGGTCAACCACACTGAGCCCTGAAGAACTTAGAAGGGAAGAACGGCAACACAGCATCGCAAGATGGCAACAGGAGTGGAATGCTGCAGAGAAAGGTCGGTGGACGTACCGTCTCATACCTCGGATTGATGTGTGGTTCAACCGGAGTCACGGTGAGATCAACTATTATTTAACGCAGATGTTATCAGTACACGGATGTTACCGGAAGTATCTTTACCGCTTTAAGCACGATGATACCCCAGAGTGTCCGTCCTGTCCAGGGGTCAATGAAGATGCGGAGCATGTTTTCTTGTGCGCGATGAGTTAGAGAAGATTCTGAAAAAGAGAACCGAACCAGAGTCAATAGTAGAAGCAATGTTGTCGTCAGAAGCTGCCTGGAACGCCACAAGCACTTTTGCTACAAAAGTGCTTACAGAGTTGCGATCCATTGAGAGGAAAAGAGCGAAAGACAGAATCTAGAAGGAATAAATAACATCTTAGCCACCAGAAGGAAGAGCGGCAGCTAATTCCTCCTCCCGCGAAGAAATGCCTTACGGTGGTACCATGGGGGATCAGAGGATAGAAGAGAAAGGGGTTTAGGGTTTAGTGGGTAGGGGCGTCAGCGTCGAGTCGCCACATATCCAGGCCAAACAGCTATGCCTAGAATCCGTAAAAAGGATTCCCCCCCCCCTAAGGAAAAAAAAAAAAAAACACACACACACACACACACACACATACATACATACATACAGCCGCACGGACACCATCGCGAGAATAGTCAGGAAAGCTTCCTGTGACCTTAAAACGTCGAGATCTGATGAAAACTCAATTTTCGCAAAACGGGGAGAAACCAATAACTTCCCGAATTTTGAAAATCTTCGATTTTCTTAGCGGGAAGTTAAAAAAAATATAGATCACCGTAATTTTATATTAGAAATATGTAGAAGCAAAAGGTCAAGTTCATGTGACTTAATATGTTTACTGATGGAAGATTACTGAAATATAAGCTCAATGTAGAAACTTCTGGGCAGTTTTCTGTCGATATCGTCCAGCACGTTGGTATTTCACAAGGGAAAACTTTAAAAGCCTCTTAGAAGTAATAACTACTGTTTTCCAGGAATTAAGTAATAGTTGGCCTATAGTTAACGTGTCTTTCCCAAGAGGCTCATCATTAGATTCAACGATGTTCATTTACACTGTAAACTGCAGTTGTCAAAGGCAACAATTCGAAACAAAGTCATACAATTTGCAAAGCGTTCAGTCGATCACTTGACTTCATACTGCTTAGTCGCTAGCTTGCCAGGTGAATACACGTCGCAAATTCAAATATATTGAGAATTTATAGAGTATTTAAAAATTTGTGATATTGTATAAGATTGGTTTTAGAAATTGAACATCATCAACTAAACAATGCGGTTCTTAAAGATTATTTTATGTTTTTGTTGCGTATTTATTGGTCACTTTTCAAATGGAAGCAATATTCACACTTCTGAAATAAAAATGCGTCTCATGAATCATACGGTGAGTTAATGGTTTTTTTTTTTTTAATTTAATATTGATTATTTATAATCATTTTCCGAATCGTTTATTGTTTTTACAGATGGCATTAATTGATAAAGGTTTCACGAAAAATTCGAATTCGCTAATATTATCTTTTGATTTAGTTGATGACCAAATAGCAAGTGGAAATGTCGATAATGAGAATCCGCTGATTGTAGTAAATAGTGATTTTAAAGGCGAAAAGATCAAAGGGTACATTTCCGGTTATCCTACGTATGTCTTCACATTTGAAACGATCCCAAAACTCGCAGCACTTATTTTTGAGTTCATGCGCTCAAAAATCTAGAATATAAAGTCACCAATTTTCATTCTTGACCTTTCTGAAGGGCCATGTGATATAAACGCTAGTGAGGTTCTTCGTTTCTTCAGAAGTTTCGATATATTAGTAGCATACTACTTGTGTTATAATCATAACAAAAATTCAACCATCGTTTACACTTTGAACCCTTTTTCACAATACGCTCCACAACCTTGGATTAAAGTCAGACATGCAAATAGCAATAGTAAAACGAAGTCGACAATGTATAGTCTGCAATATCCAAAAGGTAATTATTTAGTTTTATGACAGTATTATTACACTGAAAATTGGATAGTTAGCTGAATTATAACGTCACAAGTATAAAAATACATTGTAAAAAAAAACCGGTGTGAGTCCATGCGGTGTACGGTGTTGAAAATTCCGGTGTTAAATTCAACACCGAAATCAGTGTAGCAGTAACACCGTTTGCGGTTTAAATATTTTTTTTCGGTGTTAAATCGGTGTTATAAATTTTCCGGTGTTGATAATATTTTAACTAACACAATTTTTATACTTGAACTTTTTATGTTTAATAATTGAAAATAAATAATCAAAAAAAGTTAGTATTTAATTTAAAAAGTTTAAAATATTAAGTAGATAAACATTTTTGATTAAAATAAATACACTGTAAAAAATTTCGATGTAACAATAGACCCGGTGCACTTTACATGGCTGTGTAGCGTGAAATAATGGTGTGAAATTCTCTCGGTGTAAATTTTCAATCCGTGTTACTTTAACACCATTATTGAAGGACAATTTTGGGAGATCATACAAATAATCGGAAACTTCAAAATAGTGCATTTTAGTAATTGTTCCATAACTTTCAAGTATTTTTTTTAAGATTTTCGGAATAGTTCTAAGATAATTTTAGAATCAATGCAATTTATTTGAAGCAATTTAGTTGAAATTTTGTCCTTAAATCTTATGTGGAACCTTTTTTGAATAATCTTAAAACATTTTTTTAACTATTTGAGAACAAATTTTGAATACTTTTGAGACATTTTTCGGATATTTTTGAGACAATTTTGGAACATTTCTTCGACAGTCTTAGAGTGTTTTTACAACAAATTTGAATCATTTTTAGAACAATTTTACGACAATTTTGAACGTTTTTTAAATGATTTTCATAGAGATAATTTATTTTTGCACAGCTGTAGATTTGTCATGTTTAAAACATCCATTATATTGTGAGAAACATCATGGTTACGATAAAAATAATTATTATATTGTTTCTAAACATATAAGGGTCATTCCATGTCAGATCGACCAATAGTTGGAATCGACCCCTTTCGATTTGGATGAAATTTGGTCACAAGTTTGCTTTCATCAGAAAACAAAGTTGTGCCAAAGGAAAAAATTTTAAAAATTTTTTTCGAAAAGTTATGCAAGATTCAAAATTCCACCATTTTCAGGTTTTTAAAATTTATTTTTGTAATATCTCGAAAACTGTTATAGTTACAGACATGGTCCAAAGTTCATTTTAAAGGGGATACTTAGGGCTATAAAAAAAATTTTTTTTTGGGTAAAATTTTTGAAAACTCAAAAAATGGGAAAATTTTGAAATTCAAAAAATTGTGAAAATCAAAGCCCGCTATGAAATTTTTTGCTCATTTTTTTTTACAGAGTACCTCTTACTAATCTTAAAATATCCTGAAATTTTCAAGAGGGTGTTTTTTTTTTTTTTATTCAAAGATATAAATTTTTGAATTTGGGAAAAAAATTTTTTTTATTTTTTTAAACTTCAGATGATAATAAGTAAAATAATTATTTAATTTTGTTATTCTCAATAATAAAAGAATGCAAATATTATCTGTAATACCATTTTTGGCGCATCAACATACATGATAAAAAAGTGAAAGAAAAAGTACAACAAGATGATATTTTATTTATTCCTGACTAGCAGTTCACCCCGGATTTGCACGGGCTCATAACACAAATTTAAAAATAAATTATAATATAATATAGCCTATATTACCCGGGGATAGTGCAGCTTTCCAACAGTGAAAGAATTTTTCAAATGGGTTCAGTAGTTTCGGAGCCTATTCAATGCAAACAATCCCGAGTCGAAATTTTTTTTGGCTTAAAATCCATTTGAACCTGGAATAGTCTGAGTCAGGGTGAAACAGAATGAAATAGGTTTTAGGAAATGAGGAACTGCATTGATACTAAACCTCGTTTCACTCTGGTAACGTCTACTTAAGTCCATTTTCAGACGAGTTAGGTTGAAACGGAGTTTAAAAATTTTTAAATTAAAACCCCTCTAGACCCTGGTTATCCTTGACCTACATTTATTAATATTTTGACCTATATTTTTTTCTACGAATTTCTTCAATATCATACAATAACTGTTGCTATACATTCAATTAAAAACTAAAACAATCACATATTTTACAATATTACTAATAACTAATATTGCCATATCACTAATTGTTCCTGTATTTATTTGAATGTACGATTTCATTTATAATTTTTTCGTATTATTGAAAAAATTCATATCAAAAATATAAGTCAATTCCAAAATTCAATATAAATCTATGCAAATATAAATAAATGTAAATATTTTCTTATTAAATATTTCTAATAAAAGTTTTTTTTTATTTATTTTTTTATTTTTTTATTGAACCAAACGAATAAATATGAATATGATTGTTTATTTATTATTTGATATTAAAAATAATGTTAGAAACAAATACAATTAAAATTATTACAGTAGGTAGTGCTTTTTAAATAGTCATACAGATAAAATAAGATTAAACAGATTATAATAATATAAATAATAATGAAAATAGTGAAAAAGTATTTTTAAATATTTGTCAGTTATGTTAAGACATAAATTAAAATTAAATACATTCATAAATAAAACAAAACATCAATAATTTTTATTGGTGATATTAAATAATCAAACTTGAAATCATGAACTTTAAATTTTTTCAAAGATTGAGGTATAAAGGGTCTTCTTCCTCATAGTCATTATGAAGAATATTCATTGATTGTTGGAAGACATTGTCATTTATTAAATTAATTGGATACTCACGACTTGTTGATGGATAATTTAAGTTCCAATTGAAATTATGATTAAACTGACCCGGAATACATTAATATTGAAAGTTGACATGTCTAGTGGTTGTAAATTTACATCATTTCCGTGAATAAAGTTATCTTCTTTTTCAGAAAAATTACAATTTGTCTTAGGTTCACAGCTGTCCGACTCGGAATGTTTAGTGATGGTCAACTTATTTCCTTGTGGTTTTATTTTTCCAGTTGACTGTCTTTTATTTGCTATGAACTTATTAATGTAGTTAACAAATTCAGTCTCCGAAATCGTTTCTTTTGTTCTTGATTGGGCCCAAGCTATACAAAATATAATTGTTAATTCAATATTGTCATTAAATTATATTTTATTGCACGACTCTCAATGCGGAGCATAATTAATTTCCACATCATCGGAAAGAGAATTTAATGGACATTAACTCGGTTACCTTTGAACACTGACTTGATGTATTAAGATACAAAAAAAATATCAAAATATTAAAAAAAATTTTCTCACCAAGCAGTAACAAAAATTTCTTTAATTCGTGAATACGAGAACTCGAGAAAAATGTAATTTTTTGAGTTACGTTTTTCTAAGATTATTATAGTGACGATAAATACGTGCAATTCTAATTGCTATCAAACTTGGTCTCGTTTAATTATAAATAATAAGAAAAAAAAAACTCAACTAAAATTGTATATCTAACAATGTTTATATTGTTGTACAAATTGTTAATAAAAAGAAAAAAAAACATTCTTAAAGAACCAATAATGATAAAAAAAAAGAAATTTTTTTGTTTTTTTTTTTTTTAGCGATTAAATAAGCATTAAGCATTATGAGCCGTGTATTTTTGAATTTTACAAATTTTTTTTAAATTTTTAATAAATAGTTACTCACCTAGAATCGCCTTAAATACCTGTGGGTCTATTCCAACATTTTGGTTCAACCGAGTGCCCTTTGCAGAAAAATTAGTGATTTCTGATTGATATATTTCCAGTAGAGCCTCTTTCACCAGTGCCTTCCAATCTGATATATCCGGAGATATGGAGGATTTTCTTTCGATATAAGAAATCACATTTTTCGGAAAATAGATGTTGTAACTTTCCCAGATTTTAGCCTGTCAGATTAATGAATAAAATAAACAATTGATTTAATTTTACATACCCTCAGAAAATATGCAATTTAATAATCATAAGGTCGTTTGTTAGATGTATAATAAAACATAAAGTGAAACGTACCTTACTCGAACCAGATTCCAGGAGATAATGCACTGACTAAAAAAAGAATGAAATGAAAACGAGAAATCAAAATCAAAGTTTCCAATTATTACCTTATCTCGAGATTCAGAATCACCCTGCCAGGTAATGTTCTTCTCCAGAGCAACCACAATTTTTTTGAAAAATTTAATATTTTCTTCAGAAATTATAAAAAAAAAAAAAAAGTACCAGTTACAAATTTATGAAATTTCAATAAAAAAAAGCATCCTTACTTTTATCAGGAGCAACGGCGGCTTCTTTTGTTCTTTTCTTCCAAGCTATGTTATTAATTACTGTCGTGTAATTTTGTCTAGTTATTTTTTCGGTGGCGAACTGTGACTGAACCCATTCTATAAAATAAAATGTAACATTATGAATTATCTCATTTAATATAATACTTCAAACAAACTTACTTAATAGCGTCTCATAAAAATTAGAATCAATGCCTGGATAATCACAGCTTCGTTTACCGCTGAATAATGCCCAATCGTATGACCATAGACTTCCTGGATCACTAACGTAACGAATTGTTTCCAGCTAGGATTTCCTACTTTGTCGACAGAATTATTAATGATATAAGTAATTCTGTTTTGAAGTAAAAACACTCCAGAACCGGTCAATATTTCAACCTGTAAATTAATGATAAATTAAATTTACTTCAACAATTATTAAAGACATTTTTAGTAAATTAAACAGCTTTTTCGATAAATTTAATATAAAAAGAGGTATAATAAAACCTTTTTATCTCCAGACGTATAAAAATTATTTGGTATCTGTAAAACGTATTTTTGATATTAGTTATAAAACGTATTTTTGTTATTAGTTATAAAAATAGTGATTATTTTTTTGTATGGAAAAAAATTACATTATGCAATTTCAAATAAAAACATTGAATTCAAGAGATAAGTATGTTATCATTACATACTAACTTTTACTACTATGAATTAAATTTTTTAAATTAAAGATAAATTTTTAATGCAGTAATATTATAATTTAAAATAAAATTGGTTTGAAATTGTATTATTGCTTATTTGGAAATCATTTTTTTCCATTTTAATTAATAAATTATTACCTGAGTAGTTACACATAACTTGGCATTATTTTTACTTTGGTGCTTATGTGCTTCTTCAAGTCCAGCGTAACCCTGAATAAAAAAAAGTATTGAGACAAAGAAAAAAGTATTGAAAAGTATTGGATTGACTAGAAAACCAATACTTTTCAATACTTTTTTCTTTGTTTCAATACTTTTTTTTTTATCAGGGAAACTTTTAGAAAACTCCGAACATCATATTTAGTAACTGAAAAAATCAAAGAAAACCTGTGCACAAAATTTCATTCAACTTGAGTTAATTATTATTATAAAAAAATAATTTACAATCATTAGGCATAAATGTATGCAGTGCTCCAATACTAATATCAGACGCCTCAATATCTTCAATCCTCTTCACTTCGATTCCATCATTCATAATTTTTTCTCCAGAAAAGGTAGGTGCTGCGCCAGTTGTATCTTCTTGTGTAAATTGTACACCAGTTATTTCTTCATGAGCATATTGTTCATCAGTTATTTTTTCAGGAGTAGCTGGTGTACCAGATTTCTCAATTGTTGAATTATTACCAGTAGTTGTAGTTATAAATACAGTATCATTGGCTTTTGAAAAATCTAGTGGCTCTATAGTCTGATAATTGACTTCATACGGTGTCAGTTGACTATAAATGATATTTGATGAGTTTTGTAGTGATGTGATGGGATGGTGATTGTTTCAAGATTGAATTCGAAATTGTATTAGCTGCAGCATACTTTTCAACAGCAATTCCATTAGTTTCAGTTGACACGTCATAGTTTACTTTAGAACAGTCAATCAACTGAGATTCCCGATTGTTGTGCGAAGAATAGCTCACTGCGTAATGATTGAGACTCATCCAAAATCAACGATTGTTTACAGAAAAATTGACGCCATATTTGCCTAACAAATATTATATATTTTATGGTAAATATACATCGAGAGTTATCGGCTATCGATGTTTCGGTAGAT
Organism: Cotesia glomerata; assembly: GCF_020080835.1. Classification (NCBI taxonomy): domain Eukaryota; kingdom Metazoa; phylum Arthropoda; class Insecta; order Hymenoptera; family Braconidae; genus Cotesia; species Cotesia glomerata. Next base: position 10,966,722 of record NC_058166.1, on the reverse strand, counting down.
AATGCAGTGTTGCGCCGGCGCGTACAGCAAATTTTTCTTATGTTGTCATGGCTGAACAGAATCTTGTTTATATTAATGCTTCACCCCTTAATATATAACTGTGTTGTTGAGTAATTAATTTACTAAATTAAAAATTTGCAAAAACTTAAATCATTTCACGATGAATAATCGAGTCCCGATTCCACGGAAATCTTACTGCAAAACAAAAACAGAGGATGATGATGATGATGATGATGACGATGATGATGAATGGCGTTTATCATTTTTTGCCTAACTCTCTTGTAACGAAAAGGAAGAGTCGTTTTAGACACCTGTCCGGTGTTCTCGAACTAGCATTCAAAAATAATTATTTATTATTTTAATCGCAATTTCCTTCATTTTCTATCCATTCGTCTCGCCAAATTCTAAGTTTTTATTTTTGAAACTCAAATCTTTATTATTTTAATCGCAATTTTCTTCATTCTCTATCCATTCGTTTCGTCAAATTCACAATTCTTTATTATTTTAATCGCAATTTCCTTCATTATATATCCATTCGTTGATTTTTCCATACTAAATTGTCCTCGGGACTTATAAAATTTTCGCTTACCTAATTTATTTCTTACAAAATAATAATCGTCATTTCTTTCATTTTATATCCATTCATCACTTTCCCATACTAAATCTTGTTCGGAACTTAGAATAATTTTCCCAGTATTTTAATTTCTTTTACAATTAATTCGTTCGGCTTCGTAATAATTTCTCACACGCTTAATTTCTTAATTTAATCATACCTTCGGTAACAATAATATAAAATTATTAACTAAATAAATACAATAATTAAATAATAATCGCCACACTAATAACAATAATTGTTTCTATTAATTTTTAAGTAATTAACTAAAAATAAACTAAAATACTCAAATACAAAAAGTAAAATCTGGGTCATACTCCTCTTTCCTCGGAAAGAAAAGTGGTGAACTTGGTTTGCCACTTTTCTTTTGGTCCATTCTTCTCCCTTTTTGGAAGTTCAGTCCACATCTTGTTGGTCTTTGACATCTCCATGGTGGTGAAAACGACGAACACGCGATAGATGGCTTTTACACGCCATGTCATTCAGCTTACAAACAAAAAAATAATTTTCTTTTCACGTTGTCAGGTCAATGAACAGGCTCGGTACTAATAAACTATGTAACTAAACAGACTCTCGAATTTAAATTTGGTATCTTTTAAAACTTGGGGTCTTTACTCGGTTTTACGCGGATCTTCTTTCGGTGTCCTCATCGCTGAGTCTGGTTCACAATCGGGACCTCGGATGGATCTTCCTCACGGTTATTCTACGGTGATGCGTCGTGGTTCAAGTTCTGCTCATACTCGGCTTCGGATTCAACTTCAAATGCCTGCCCACGTAGTGGCACACAGGACTTTTACAGGTGCCTGCCCACATAGTGGCACACAGGACTTTTTCAGGTGCCTGCCCACATAGTGGCACACAGGACTTTTTCAGGTGCCTGCCCACATAGTGGCACACAGGACTTTTTCAAGTTCTATTTCAGTGACTGGTAATTCTTGATGACTGTGACTCATACCTCCAGGGCATGGTCTCATCTTTGAATTGCTCAGAACACTGCGGACACTTAGATTTCGGTAATGGTTTACATCAGAGATTCAAGGTTCTAGTTTCATCCTTCATCCGGTTGAACGACTTCTTTTCGACAACACATTCACATCCCGGCTAATCGCGTTTTGGAACGATTTTTTTTTTCTCGTTCCCCAAGTTCCAAAAGATTTACAATAATATGAATTAACGATAAGTCATCTTTAACTACACTACGTGGCCCGTTACCAAAAATTAATCCTGTCCCTGTTCGAGCGCCAAAAAATTTGTAACGGGTAAAATTCGTGATAAAAGGGATTTTAACCCCTTTTATTATCTAAACAGTTAAATTAAACCGAGTCTAGTTTTCATGATCCGAAAGTCCTGGAATAGACCGTACTAGACAATATCAATAAAATCCCCGGCTCGAATTTAGAGCTCGCCGATGTCCAGGGTCAACAGGGGATTGTCCGAATAAACCAGAACTAAACCTAATAGAAGAAACAATAGAAATCTTCTATTTAGTAACAATAATTAAACATTGTGGTGAAAAGAACACCCTCCTATCACCTTTACAAAATGGTAGTCACACTCATTCGTCCAAATCAGCGCTTTCCGGTATTTTTCTGTTTTACCGACTGATGGTAAAACAGGAACCTGCTTACCGACTTTTTAGTATGATCGTTTTCTGTTTTACCGACCGTCTGGGAGTTTCCAAAATTCGCGTTATTCAGTTCGCGGCACTAGTGGGTCAGTTTCCTACTCGGGATTCCCCCGGAGAAACGAGAGGATAGTCTCCAGCTCTCTTCTCCCGCGGTGCTGCCCCCCAGCTCCCCGAAGTCGAGGTATCTAGCCGACTTCCTCGACCTCCTAATCGCCGTTCCCAAAGATCGAGAGGATAGCCTCCAGCTCGATCCCTCCTACTCGACTATGATCACCTGCCGCACCCTGACAGAAGGTCGGAGTACGGGGAGTCCGTAGTACCCCTAAGAGATGAGCTCCACTTACCTTGGTACAGTCGTACTCTGGGTAACTTGAGGTCCTTAGCGTTTTCCCTTCTGGATAGCCTCAACAGGGAAAATCGTCTCAGTGGTACTCGATGTCTCTTCCGCGATAAATTTGGGACTTTATCATTTTTCCAAAAAGTCACTTGCAACGAAACGGAAGGATCGTTTTAGACACCTATCGCCAGGTTTGGAAGCTCGATAAACGTCAATTAATTCTAAGTTTTTAATTTTCACTTTGAAAATTAAATATCAAATGCATTCAATCAATTCAACAGATTACTTCAATTTTCAACAGAATACGTTTCCATACAAATTTTTGCCCGGGACTTAGAATAATTTTGGGCGTTCTTACAGCTATTCTACGGCGCACTAAAATAATTTACACAGCGTTCTCCAGGCCAATTCTTATGATTTTGGATTCTCCAAAATTCGAGCCTATCCGGGCGGACATTTAGCGCATACCAAAATTAAACATAAATAATCATTACTTAACAATAATTATAATAAACAATCCTCGTTGTGCCCAAAAAAACGAAACGCCCGAGGCAAAATAATTTTCCCTCATCGGATTTTATCGGCAAAATTCCGAATTTCGTATCAGTTTATACCAATATATGGTCTTTAATTAAACAATTAAAAAAAATGACAAAAGATATAAATAAACAATAAAATTTCGGCTCTTTAATGCCCTCTCGTGCCGGCTCAGCCGGCAGAATATACCCAATTCGCCGGGTGCGTCATACAAATAACAAAAATAATAAAACATACTTTAAACAAAATTAACTAACGAAACACATTAAATAATACATATAATAATGAACTAAAATCTGGATATAGTGTTAGGTTCCTGGGGTCGCCACGACGGTATCTATGTTGCACCCCTCTTTCCTGGCAAAGAAAAGAGGTGAGTTTACTTGCCTCTTTTCGTCAATTCTTCTACCAGATCATGGGCCGTTTTACTCAGCGGTTTAATCCGGGGTTCCGTACGGTTCCGATACTGCGTCACTTTGAAAAGACGCAGTGCGGTATCGTAAGCCGTGAAAGTTGCCCTCCTCGTGCCTTGTCTGCGCCGGATATTGTCGAGCGGCGTCAGCGCGGTGAGCACCCGTTCCAGTGCGGTCTGGGGGTGTTTTGGAGGCGCAAACAGGTCGCCTGGTAGTGCCTCGAACTGCTCCGGGTAATCCGCCAGTAACGGGGCGTCGTCGTAGGTCAGCCAGGCTGCAGTACTTTCAGTGTTCTTGACGACCTGTGGCGGCTTCGGTGGTGGCTCAGCTGGAACGACGCTCCTCTTAGAACTGAAATTTTGTGGCCCCGGGATGGAGACGTTCTCGCTGGTCACTGGTCGCCTGGCCAGTCCCACCAGGCATGGTGGGGCTGGTCTGATGACGAGACGTCTGCGTCGTGCTGGGTACGACGGCTTCAGGAGCGCTGGGGGTTTCCCTGTGCTCGTGGTTGTCGTCGGTCGAGTCGTGGGCCGTACGAACCCTGGATTGGCCGGGTCATACGGTTCGTGCGCCCCGAGCATCAGTATGCTTGCGTCGATGGCGCGGTCCTCGACAATTTGGATAGCCGGTTTCCTTGCCGGTATTCCGATGCTCGGACATCGGACGTCAGGTAGTGGTGTGATTTCGAGGCGGGCTGGTCGGTTCAGCATTTCCTCCATAAGCCTGATCTCCTCCTCCATGGTGAGCTCATTGGCCATCTGTAACAAAACAAGAACAAAAAAAACATGCCGCCGTCAGCTCTCACACTCGTACAAACAGAAACTTAACCTAGTATCGTCATGCCCGTCTCATTCAGGTGATAGGAAGGGTGTGAACTCGGTTACTTCCGGGGAGTGTCCCCATTTCTACTTCAATCGGGTCAGCAAAAGATACCTTTGCCTTACTGGACATGGCGCGCGTGATTCGGCGGTTTTCGTCATATTCGGGGTCTTTGTTGGGTTCGTGTTTCGCGTTGTCGCCATTTTCTGGCTCGGATTCGGGCTCTCCCGACGTCAGATTGCCCTCATGAAAGGGTTTCAGGTCTTTTAAATGCGCGGTGAGGGTCCGGCCCTCTTTTGTGATTTCGTATACCGAGGGTCCCACGACTCTACTCACGGTAAATCCGGTCGAGTACTTTTCTGCGAGTTTCGCCGAGAAATTGTCGATTGCCGAGGACAGATGGCGTTCTCGTTTGCACACTAGATCTCTGACGGTGGGTTGCCAATTTCCGCGCCTTTTATTGTAGTATTTGGCCTGCTTCCCGTAGCTCTGGGCCAAATTAACCTTTACCAAGTCAAGTGTGTCGGCTAGGGTTTGGGTTGATCGTTGCGGGTCATGAACGTCTCCCTTCCCTTGGTCAGCTTGAGTTCGTTGGGAAACAGGAGGGTGCATTTCGCGGCCGTAATTGAGATATGCAGGCGAGAATTCGGTCGCATCGTGTTTCGCGGTGTTGTAGGCGAACGCGAACTCGGGTACTTGTTTGTCCCAGTTTCGTTGGTTCGATCCGACGAACTGGGCGATCATGGTCCCTATCATCCGATTAGTGCGTTCGACGGGGTTGCACTGAGGTGAATAGGGCGGCGTTCGTATATGTTGGATCCCGTATTGCTTGAGTAGGGTGGTAAACTCCTTGCTGACAAAAGGTGTGCCATTGTCCGTAATTATGGTGTCTACCCTCCCGAATCGCAATAGGATTCGTTCCCTGAACGCATTCGTGATTGCCGCGGCCGTTTGTTGGCGTAGAGGCTGAATCTCTACCCATTTAGTAAACTTATCCTGGAATACCACGAGGTATGACATTCCCCGAGCGGATCGTGGCTTAGGTCCGATGACATCGGTGGCTACCACGGCCCAAGGTCGTAGGGCAGGGATGGTACCCATCGGGGCCGACGGGGGTTGCTGGGTGGCTTTGAATGCCTGGCAGTTCTTGCATCGTCGAACATATTCCGTGATGTCTGCCCGCATGCGGGGCCAATAATAGTGTCGGGAGATTCGAGCGATCGTTTTTGCGATTCCTCCGTGCCCGGCTGTCGATGTGTCGTGGTTCTCGTTGAGAATATGTCTAGTGCCGGCTGCTGGGATACAAAGCTTCCAGACGTCGCCTCGGTCGGCGTAGTCTAAACTGTGGTATCGGTGGCGGTACAGCAGCCCTTGCTTTAGACAGTATTCTGGGTATCTCTGGGGGTCGTTCTCCACCCCTTTCGATATTCGATCGTACCAGGCGTCGCCCCAGTTCAGAGCATCAAAAACGAGAGTCGCCACCTCGTCTGGGGATCTCCCGTTTATTCCGTCGCTCGGATGCAGGCGAGATAGTGCGTCGGCTACTTTATTCCATTTTCCCCGGCGGTAGACTACATCGAAATCGAACTGCTGCAAGGCTAAATTCCACCTCGCGACGCGGCCGCTGGGACTTTCCATCGTTCGCAGCCATTTCAACGACTGGTGGTCCGTAATTACCGTAAACTCGTAGCCTTCGAGGTAGGGTCTTAGCTTCTGGATCGCCCAGACGACCGCCAAGCACTCCTTCTCGGTCACGGTATAGTTGCACTCGGCTTTGTTTAGCGTGCGGCTGGTGTATGCTATTACCCGTTCCTGAGTATCCTGCTCCTGCGTAAGCACGGCACCAATGCCTATGTCGCTGGCGTCCGTTTGTAGACTAAACCTCTTCGAGAAGTCGGGTGCTGCCAGCACTGGCGCCGTTTTTAAGCTGTCTTTGAGCTTCTCGAACGCGCATTGTTCCGTTTCACCCCACCTTCAGCGTTTTCTTTTCTGGAGAAGCGACGTCAGGGGTTTGGTCAGTTCCGCACAGAAGAGAAGGAATCTTCGATACCATGATATCATCCCCAGGAATCTGCGCAGCCCTTTCGGGTCTCGTGGTGGTTTGATCTCGGTGATCGCTCGTACTTTTTCGGGGTCCGTCCGGATGCCGTCCTCGTCAATCACGTGTCCCAGATATATCGTACTACTTTCTAGGAAACGACTTTTCTCGTGGTTAATTTTGAGGTTCGCGGCACGTAAACGTTCCATCACTTTGCTCAGGATCTCCATATGTTGGTCGAGCGTTTCACTGATGACGATTATGTCGTCCAGGTATACGACCACGTGGGGTTCCAGATCCGCGCCTACTACATCGTACATCGCGCGCTGAAACGTTGCGGGGGCTGAATGCAGCCCGAAAGGCATTACCTTGAACTGGAACAGGCCTCGACCCGGGATCGTGAAAGCGGTGATTGGTTTGCTACTGTCTTCAAGAGGGATCTGCCAGTAGCCGCTCTTCAGATCGATGGTACTAATGTACTTGGCTCGCCGGAGTTTGTCCAGTGATGCGTTGACGTGAGGGATCGGAAATGCGTCCTTCTCGGAGACCTCATTTACTCTACGAAAATCCACGCAGAACCGATATTTACGGGATTTCTTCTGGATCAGGACCACCGGCGAATTCCACGGGCTGTTGGAGGGTTCGATGACTCCCTCCTTGAGCATTTGATCGACTTCGTGGTTCATGATCTCCTGCATCCTCGGGTTCTTTGGGAAGTATCGTGTTTTGATCGGTTCGGTGCCGGGTTTTATCTTGATTCGGTGCGACGCGCACCGTGCGGGTCCTTTAATCCCCTCGTCTATTCGTAACCACCCTTTTATTTCGTGCTGCGCGGTCTCGAGATCGTAGGTTAGTTCTACTGCGTCAAAAGCCTCTAGTTCTCGGATCAGTCGGTAGCCTAATGTACCAAGATTGTCCATGCCCAGGAGCATGTCACTGGCGTAGGCAGGAACGATATGAAAGGGTAGGGTGTAGGGCCGGTCCTCGACCAGAACGCGGACCCAGGCTTTTCCCATGGTTTGAATCACATGGTTCCCTAAGGTAGTCCCTTTTGTCTGGGCCGGATTGAATTCGACGTGGAGTCGCTCGCGACGGATCAAATCCCAAGTGCGTTGAGAGATGAGCGATGCGGTGGCCCCGGTGTCCAATAGCGCGTGTATCGTTTCTTTGCCTAATCTAATCTCGGCGAACGGGCGTTTGTCGTGTGGTTTTACTGGGGTTGGCTGGAATTGCCCGGTTTCGGTACTGGCGCGTTTGGTGTCTGGTTGTGTGGTCGTTTCACGGGTTCGTTCCCTGCGCTGGTTGCTTCCCGAGGTGTCGCAGGCCGCTGCGGGAAGCTCACACCGGTCCTGTTGGCATTTCCCTGATCTGGGCAAGGACAATTTCTGTACGTCGTGCCCAACTCGCCACAACGACTACAAAATTTGACCCATGGGTTCGGACATTGCCAGCGGGCGTGGCCTTTTTCTCGGCATTTCCAGCAATGGGCCCTCCGGTCGTATTCCATGATCTCCAATGGGGAGGTTCGGGTCGGGTTCGGTGGGTGTCAGGCTACCGCTTTGGTCTCCTTCGGCCGGGACGTCCTTTCCTGCGCAATCAGCTGCTCATATTCGCCGGTGAGGCGTAGGATTTCCGCGACGTTTGCAAATTCGGTTCGCTTCATGTACCTTCGATACTCCGGTCGCAAGTTTTGGTACAGACGGGTGAGACGGGCCGTCGTGGACATCCTTCCGTGCCTCCGCATCAGTGTTTGCAGTTGAGTGGCGTATTCTGCCGCGGTTTCCGACGTCCCTTGCATTCGATTACGGATCTGCTCTTCTAAATCTAGTTCCAGGCCCGGGGGTAGGTAGAACGCCTTCAGGTCGTTGCTGAAGTCCTCCCAAGAAGCCCAGTTATGCTTGTTGTTTCGGTACCAAAGCAAGGCTTTATCGCGGAGGAGCATGGGGATGCAGGGTACCAACTGATCGAGTTCGTAGCCATAGCTTTCCGCTAGCTCTTCCAGTCGTTCCAAGAAATCTTGGACGTCGCGTTCCCCCTTAAAGATGACTCCCCACTTCCGGACCATATCCCTGCGTTAGTTCGTCAGCGTCGGTTTGCGGGGTGACGTCGGCCACCGATCTACGCGCTGGCGTGGTGGGTTGCTGGAGACGAGGACCCGGTGTGGAGGCGGGATTGCGCGTCGGAGTGGCTCCCTGGTCCGGGTCCACATGGTCGGGTCGCGGTCTTGCCTCGACGGGTCGTTTCGCGGGTTGTTCGCGTTCTCGCGCGATTTGGGCGCGGATTTCGCGCCTAAAGCGTTCCCGCAATTGTCATTCGGCCCTCTCTTTCTCCGCGCGCTCGTTTTCGCGTCGCTCTCGTTCTTGTTCCTCTTGCTCTCGTTCATTTTTATCACGTTCCGTCTCGTCATTTTCGACTTTCGCGCGTTCCCTCACCTCACGCTCGATCCGCTCTCGTACTTCGTTCTCGATCCGCTCTCGTACTTCGTTCTCGATCCGCTCTCGAACTTCGTTCTCGATCCGCTTTCGTACATCCCTCTCGCGTTCTTCGGCTTCAATTTCGGCTCTTATCTGTTCCTCCTGGAGCCGGTTCTCATCTTCGGCTTCCTCGGTTTCTTCTTCATCGGATGGTCGGTGTCTTTCTTCACCCTCGTCACCATCATCACGGGTATCACCCTCGGGGTCCTCGAGGCCGTCGAGTTCGATCTCAGATCGGTCGAGATCAACTAAGAGTTTATCGTAGCGCCCCGCACGGCCTCCGTTAGCCGTTTTCGTTTGATTCAGTGCAGTTCGCAGGAGAAACCGTAGCTCGGCTAACTTTGCATCCGGTTCGAAGGTTACTCGGTACTTTGCGAGTTCTTCCTTAACCTCTTCCTTGCGCAGGGACCATAGCCACGATCGCGATCCTGATTCCGCCATTGTTCTAATTCTTTTATTTTGTCAATTCGAAAAAAAAAAATCTACTATTAGCTTTACCCGCTACTCCACGATAATTACGTCACGTCACGTCGAGTCAGGTCCCTGTTCGAGCGCCAACTGTAACGTCCACGTTTTCCAAAAATTATAAAAATAAAATAATTTATTTGTCCCCGGCTCGAAATTTGCTCGCCGGAGTCTAGGGTCATAAACGGGGATTACATTATCAATAACAAAATAATAAACAAAACACTTCATTTTAAATAAATCAAAGAAAAAAAGAAAAACCTCTTTATTGGCCTGATCATATTAATAAACGATATAAACAATATAAACAAATTAAACAATATAAACAATGTATTAGAACACTCTTTTCACACATACTCGCGGTTCAAAATCGCGAACTAACTGTCAAGAGCTGGTTCCCCGCTTCCCCAGGAGACTAGCCGTCACCCCTGGGCCTAAACCTCTACCCCGAGAGCGAATGGAGAGTGTCCTCTTCGCCCCCACCTACACGGCTTATGATCACCTACCGTACCTCAGCTGAAGGCTTCGGCACGGGGAGAAGCACTTTCATCCGGTCGGTTCATGATACTTACCTGGGCCTTGGTCAGACTCCAGGTAGAGTATCATCCTCTGGAATTACTTGGTGAAGAGTATTCGCCCGAGTAATTCTCCCGAGAAAGAACTGCTTCCTTTATCGAGCCAAATTTTGGCGTTTATCATTTTTTGCCTAACTCTCTTGTAACGAAAAGGAAGAGTCGTTTTAGACACCTGTCCGGTGTTCTCGAACTAGCATTCAAAAATAATTATTTATTATTTTAATCGCAATTTCCTTCATTTTCTATCCATTCGTCTCGCCAAATTCTAAGTTTTTATTTTTGAAACTCAAATCTTTATTATTTTAATCGCAATTTTCTTCATTCTCTATCCATTCGTTTCGTCAGATTCACAATTCTTTATTATTTTAATCGCAATTTCCTTCATTATATATCCATTCGTTGATTTTTCCATACTAAATTGTCCTCGGGACTTATAAAATTTTCGCTTACCTAATTTATTTCTTACAAAATAATAATCGTCATTTCTTTCATTTTATATCCATTCATCATTTTCCCATACTAAATCTTGTTCGGAACTTAGAATAATTTTCCCAGTATTTTAATTTCTTTTACAATTAATTCGTTCGGCTTCGTAATAATTTCTCACACGCTTAATTTCTTAATTTAATCATACCTTCGGTAACAATAATATAAAATTATTAACTAAATAAATACAATAATTAAATAATAATCGCCGCACTAATAACAATAATTGTTTCTATTAATTTTTAAGTAATTAACTAAAAATAAACTAAAATACTCAAATACAAAAAGTAAAATCTGGGTCATAAGCACGCGGACAATTTTGCTGAATATCGCGCTTATGATCTTGCTGGTCATCTCGCTACATATCTTGCTGGATATCGCGCTGACGGTCTCGCTCGATATCGCGCTGACGGTCTCACTGGATATCGCGCCGACGGTCTCACTGAATATCGCGCAGGATATCTTGCTGGATATCGCGCTGACGATCACGCTGATTATCACAGTGACGGTCTCGCTGGATATTGTGCTGACGGTCTCACTGGATATCTTGATATCGCGCTGACGGTCTCGCTGGATATCGCGCTGACAATCTGGCTGAATATCGTGCTGAGTGTCTCGCTGGATATCGTGCTGGCGGTCTTGATGGATATCTTGCTTGATATCTTGCTTGTTATCGCGCTGATGGTCTCACTGGATATCTTGCTTCATATTGCGCTGACAATCTGGCTGGATATCGTGCTAAGTATCTTGCTTGATATCGCGTTGACGGTTCCACTGGATATCTTGCTTGCTATCGCAGTGACGGTCTCGCTGGATATCGCGCTGACAATCTGGCTGGATATCGTGCTTAGTGTCTTGCTTGATATCGCGCTGACGGTCCCACTGGATATCTTGCTTGCTATCGCGCTGACGTCCCACTGGATATCGTGCTGACTGTCTTACTGGATATCTTGCTTCATATCGCGCTGACGGTCTTGCTAGATATCTTGCTTGTTATTGCGCTGACAGTCCCACTGGATATCGTGCTGACGGTCTCACTGGATATCTTGCTTCATATCGCGCTGACAATCTGGCGGGATATCGTGCTGAGTTTCTCGCTGGATATCGTGCTGACGGTCTCGCTGGATATCTTGCTTGATATCGCGCTGACGATCTCACTGGATATCTTGCTTGTTATCGCGCTGACGGTCTCACTGGATATCTTGCCTGTTATCGCCCTGACGGTCTCACTGGATATCCTGCTTGATATCGCGCTGACAGTCTCGCTGGATATCTCGCTTGATATCGCGCTGACGATCTCGCTGGATATCAAGCTGACGGTCTCGCTTGATATCGCACTGACGGCCTCACTAGATATCGTGCTTAGTGTCTCGCTGGATATCGTGCTGACGGTCTCGCTGGATATCTTGCTTGATATCGCGTTGATGGTCTCACTCGATATCGCGCTGAATTATTTTCTATGTAGCACAATATCTAGCAACTCTTTTAGTATAATTACTAGCAAGATATACAGTAATATGTAGGGGAAAATTCCTGACCCATCAACGTTGCGAAAAACGTACACCGATTTAGTGTACGAAAAAAATTTACAGCAAGTTCCGGAAGAAATAGGCGAGCATCCAATTTATTTATCTGTGGACGAGACTAATGATCGATTAGGTAGATTAATAACTTATGCGATTGTTGCGCCACTGATTGCTGATACTCCAGGCACTCCGCGAATTATTCATTGTGCTGAGATTCCTCAGGCTAACGCTCAAAATATTGCTGAATTCGTGGAAGCTGCTTTGACGAAGCTTTGGCCTCGTGGGATCATGAGGGAAAAAGTTTTGTTATTTGTTTCAGACGCAGCAACATATATGATGGCCGCAGGGCGGCTACTTAAAGCTAATTACAACTACGTGAAGCTTATTCACGTATCATGTCTGGCTCATGGATTACACCGGGTTGCTGAAGAGATTCGTGGGACCTATGGACTAGCTAACAGTGTCATTGCTGAAACAAAAGCTGTTTTCAACAAGTCGCCAAGGAGGAAACGTTTATTTTGTCAACTTGCTCCAGGAATTCCTTTACCTCCTAAACCTATCGTTACCAGGTGGGGAGAGTGGTTAAAAGCAGCATCTTATTACAGTGAACACTTCGAAGAAGTCCAAGCGGTAATTGAACAACTTGAGCCGGATGCAGCTGTTGTAGAGCACGCTCAAGAATTGTGGGAAACTCCTAACCTCCATCGTGAATTCGGATTCATTCATGAACATTATTCTTTCATTACTGAAGCAATTACGCGATTGGAAGGACGAGGCATGTCGCTTCGCGACTCTGCTCATATCTTCACCGAAGTTGCTGCAGCTATTCATCGAGACCCAGTCGTTCCTGCAAACATTAAACAAAAAATTCAAAACGTTTTCCTCAACAACACTGTATTTTCGATTGACTTATTAAATATTTGTCGAAGTTTACAAGGAGAGCCCAATCAAAATTTTCCAAATGGGTGGAACAACGCCGACATCCAGTGTATGAGATACGCACCAACGACACCTTGTGAACTCGAAAGATCTTTTTCCAGTTTCAAGAATATCTTGCGTTCAAATCATCAGTCTTTAACGAATGAAAATTCAGAAAAGTTTGTAGTTATCTACTTCAACCAGTTAGAATTTGTTGAAGAACCAGTGTAGTATCCTCCATCCCATGATTTGAATGATTGTCTTTGTATTTTCTCCGGAAACAATAGTATTGGATCGATAGTTTCATAAAATTATCGAATAACTACATGAAAATTTGGTACAATATCAGAACATTTTTAGAATAAACTAATTTTTGTTTCAGATAAAGTTTATTGCGTCAAATAATGGCCCTCAAGAAATCATAAAATTGCTGTGTCATCCTACCATGAGCTTCGTTTCATAATCTTTCTTGTCCAACAACTTCTTAAGTAGAGTTGCATGATGGCATCCTAGCTATATTCTACCATTTATTTTGCTCTGGAGCTGTTCGTGATACTCTTATATTGCTAGTCGTGCTAATTCCATTGCCAAAGAATTTTCCTACGATCTTTATTTTAATAAAAAAGTTTTAGAATCAAATCCTAACCTCGTTTTTATCATTTAATTAAACGTTGCTTAAACCTATTAACTTTAATTTTAATCATCTAATCATCTCAGAGATATTTTTCAGGTGGTTTTTATCGATAAGTATACATCTCAAGTTGTTAGGAAGTATATGTACAACGTTATAGAACAGTTACAGAAGCAGTATTACACACTGGACAGATGATGAAGTTGAAGTTACTAATTAGGTGTCCACGGCAGAATGGAATGGAGTTGATTCAAAATCGAATGCATGTGAATTGATGTTTTCTCAGGTTAAACTGTAGGGACGTTTCCTAAATATTGTTCCTAATTTCATCAAGGTATGTCTGTTGTTTCAGACTCTACAGCCGATTCCAATATGCACTCTGATATATTTTTTGATTTAACTTTTATTATCCTTAATAATTACTGGCAGATTAGTTTAGTCGATTCATACTGTCATTGCTAGTTTTGATTCTTTGTGCGCTAGTTCATAATGGAAAATTCCGTTAAGAACTGAAACCCATGTGGCCCTTACTTCTCCTTGTTTCCGTCATTACCGAAGTTTCAGTTAGTATTCATAGACCATCAATGAGTCGTTGTACGAGTTCATCAAGGCACGGACTGATGATAACGAGTCGGTGCAGATTATTGCTTTTGATTGTTTTTAAGGGTGTCCGAAGTTAAAAAGACTAAGGTTATGTTGCAGGAGTACACTCATGTTTCTGTAGGAAGTCTATATTTTATGACGGTCATGTTAAACCATACTGATAATTCGTGTAGATTGAGATCGTTAGCGCGATATCAAGCAAGATATCCAGTGAGACCGTCAGCACGATATCCAGTTAGAACGTCAGAGTGATATCAAGCAAGATATCCAGCAAGACCGTCAGCGCGATATCAAGCAAGATATCCAGTGAGACGGTCAGCACGATATCCAGTGAGACCGTCAGCGCGATATCCAGCGAGATATCCAGTGAGACCGTCATCGCGATATCAAGCAACATATCCAGCCAGATTGTCAGCGCGATATCCAGTGAGACCGTCAGCACGATATCCAGTGAGACCGTCAGCGCGATATCAAGCAAGATATCCATCAAGACCACCAGCACGATATCCAGCGAGACACAGCACGATATCCAGCCAGATTGTCAGCGCGATATCCAGCGAGACCGTCAGCGCGATATCAAGATATCCAATGAGACCGTTAGCACGATATCCAGCGAGATCGCCAGCGCGATATCCAGCGAGACCGTCACTGTGATAACCAGCGTGATCGTCAGCGCGATATCCAGCAAGATATCCTGCGCAATATCCAGTGAGAACGTCAGCGCGATATCCAGTGAGAACGTCAGCGCGATATCCAGTGAGACCGTCAGCGCGATATCGAGCGAGACCGTCAACGTGATATCCAGCAAGATATGTAGCGAGATGACCAGCAAGATCATAAGCGCGATATTCAGCAAAATTGTCCGCGTGCTATCCAGCAAGACCCTCAGTACAATATCTCAGAAAATTACCAACGTGTTTGTCTGCGTCGGGTGCGTGTGCAATTTCAAAATATTAGATAGAAAAATAAACCGACAAAATAGCAGATGAGTCTTCTTCAATTATTTTATCGATTTTTGTGTTTGATCTGTATGTAATTTTGTCTTCAATGTGTAATTTTTCATATTCTAATCACTCGTAGAGTTATTTTATACTTGAAACTTTAAATTACTGCGCCTAAGAATTTTCGTCATAAAAAAATTGTTGATGTGTTGTGTTTATGAAAATGATTTATCTAGTTTTTAAGACTTACTGTGTGAAGCATGTAAATAATTCAATATTTCGACGTTCTAATTAGAAAATGGTCTAACTTCAAATTCTTGAGGTGATTTTTTATCATTTTTGGATAGCTGTAGCACGAATACATCAATACATATTATTTGGGTAACCTTAACAAAAGTATTAGGCATGTAACAGAAACTAAATTGATTTTTAGATAATAAGAAATTCAATTCGCTGTTTCTCTGCATAAATAGAGAATTTTCTGAAATTGAATTCGACAATTTGCTAATTATAACGTCGAAATTAATTTAACTCTGTGCGGTTACTACTATGTTGTATTAAAGAAATCGATTTAAAAGTATTAATGCATAATTCTTTTTTATTACAATTATCAAGAAAGTTTTTCTTTAAATTTATTAACTTTTTTTATTTTATTCGAGAATTTATTTCGACGAAATTTACGCAAAAGACATACTCCATTTAAATACAGTGCTCTGAGCAACATCACAGTAACAAAAATCTGATCAATGGTAAAAGGTTCCAATGGTCTCCATTGAAGTCTAAGCTCTTCGTCTGTTCAATCTGGTAAGTGAAATAATTTACTTATAATGTACCCGCGGGTAATAAGACCTAATCAGCACGGAAAAAAAAATTTCGTTCTGGTAACCTAACTGTAGAGTTACCACAACTATACACAGTTTACTATTCGTTGTAGAGTTACAGTAACATAATGTTATTTAGTTCTGATAACTCAATGTTGTTGAGCTTTCAGAGCTCTACGGGATTGTTCTCAGAGCCAAACGGTATAGTTGGGAGCGCCCTACGTTGCGCAGTAGTGGAGTGCGCTGACATATTTCATAACCTTCTAAAATGACAAACAGAATTATTTTGTTACTCAGCCATATTATTAAAAATATTTATTTATTTAAGGAAATAGGTTTTTTTTTTTGTGAAATTAAATTTCGTTAGAACAGTTTTGTATTTATGGTTTTTCAAGGTTCATTTGCAGTGACTGTTAATTTAATTTATTAGTTGAATATATTGTGATAAGTAATAAGTTATCGGAATATATTAAAAAGACCCCATTTAACATAAAATAAAATTTGTTTTCGTTTATTTATCTTTTCTTGTGCATATACGGTAGTGATTTTATGTCCAATATTTATTGATATAATTAAAAAAATAAGATAATTTTGTGACGACCATATTTTTATTTTACAAATAATTTTTATTTGTAATATAAGTTCTATTATTATTTTATTTCTATTATAATACTATTCTTATTTGTCATATACAATTATTGTTGGCAATATAAATTCGTTCTGCCGCATTTATTTATTAAATTATCAATGCTAAATTGTAAAAAAAATTACTAAGCAGACTGCCAAAAATTTTTTATAGTCTCAGAACGATCCTGTAGAGTTGTGAGAGGTAAATCAGGGGCTGCTCACTCAATGCTTTTAGATAGAGGCGAATTTTGTCATCGGAGGAAAATGGTGATACCAACGTAATGAAAGAAATTACTATACTTTTGGAGGTATTTTTCGTTAGTATAGAAAAAATGTTAGCAGTTTTTAGGAAATCGAGAGCGCCCTCTACTAAATAATGCGATTGGAGGAAATTTAAGCGCGGAAATTGAAACAAAATAATAGTGCATTACTGCAATATTCATAATAAATAATAAAATATCTATATAAGTTAGTTTCAAATAAATTATTGTCAATAAAAAAATTAACAAACAATTAAGTACTACGAATAATAAGTATAAAATAATAATAAACAACCTCACTCATGCTCGAGGCTAAAAATTTACTTGATGATAGTATCAGAGTCTATGTTTGGATAGCTACGTGGAATTGCGCGAGGCTAATAATTGTCGAAGCCGAGCTTCGATTCTTGCGAACGGCGAATATTTTTTTTTCCTTAACTAATAACAAATAATTAATAATTGTCTTTAAATGATGAATAATCAAATAAAATGAATCGTAGAATTTTTTTTTTTATTTGGAAAGAGAGTAAATATCAAACTATTCAGAAATTTTTTTTAATGATAGTAAGTCATAAATATACTAATTGTTAATGAAAAAAAAAAAAATAATAAATACGACCAAAAATGAATAATAAATTATCAGAAACAAACCCACTCATGTTCGAGGCTTAAGAATCACATGGTGACAAAAACAGTTATCTACTTAGATAGTCGCGAGAGATTCTTTGAGACCAGTGATTGACAGCGGAGAGGATCAATTCTCACCAGCGGAGAATATTTTTTTTCAATTAATCAATAACAAAATTAAATTTAACGGCGGAAATAATCTAAATGTTTATTATACTTGAAATAAATTTTTTTATTCAATTTTATTTTTATTTAATTTACGTTTTATTTTTATTCAATTTTATTTTTATTTGATTTACATTTTATTTTTATTCAATTTTATTTTTATTTGAGTCATATACCGAGAAAATAATATTACGAAATTAATTTTTACTTAAATTAAGGGCTGAGAAGTGATCAATTAATAAAATATATTAACTATAAATAAATAAATTATTAAAAATATTTTGCGCTACCGGTATCCTGTCGTGTATAAAAAGTATACACAAGACTGGATGTAGTGTCTCAGCTGAAAGAAAAACTGCAGTTGATAATATTGAAGTAAGAATTACTCGGGGGCTGTGCATAAATGCAATTTTTAATGATCAATATTAAAGTACATAAATAATTAAGTTCTTTATTTATAAAATTTTTAACAATACTTATTAATATCTTATCATTAATGTATTAATAAAATTGAAAATTTTTTCAAGTTATTTTTCGATAAAAAAATTTAAATAATGTAACTAGCTCATTGTCTAATTGAAAGAAAAAATAAATGTTGAATTAGAGAAATAGGCGTAAATAGTTATTAGATTTTATATATTGCTGATTAATTATCATTAATCAAGAATAAACGCTTCTAATCACAAAAATTCGAGATAACCAAAATTAACGCATATGATCGCAGTAATTGTGGCTACAAGAATGGCGGATAATGTTTTTCCGGTTCATCTTTCGGATATTATTATTATTATTGTCAGTGCTGCCACATGTGAGGAATCAATAATGGTGAAATTTCATTTTCTACAGTTGCAACTCTCTTTTCCTCCGGAGACAAAATTGGGCATGGTGGGGGCCCAGAGTGAGCAGCCCCTGAGGTAAATAACGTTTAGCTCTCAGAGCTCAAGGATGTAGAGTTGCAGCAGCCAAACGGTATTGTTACTATAAGAATACGTTAACCTACTGGAACTTTTTACAACTAACTAACTACTATAGAGTTCCTATAGCAAAATTTTTTTCTCCGTGAAAGGATATTTTTAACCACCCCTAAAGTTAACCCTAAAGGCCATCCCTGCAGCGTCCCGCTAATTCCATATCTAAGCGCTTAAAATTTAACTTATAATGTTTTTAAGCTCTTCGAGCTTGAAAGTCTGATAGAAGTTTAATAAAACACTGTTATTTAAATTTTCAAACTGCAACTTATTTTGAATAAATAAATCGATTCTCACGCAGTTGGCAGCATTCGACGCAGTTTTTCAAATTCTACACTGATAGAAAAACAATTTTGATTCAAGAAACTTTTTTTCTTCAAAACTTGAACTCTTGAAACTAGATATAGATATATTTCTTTCAAGAATTTTTGTCTCTTGGTTCAAGATAGGCGATATCATTGATTCAAGATGTTACCGACTTGTGTTAAGAATGGCTTTTTTTTTGAGTCATTAATTTACTTATTTTCAAGGAATAATTTTTTTTGGTATAAGTAACAATTAAAGACTATTTAGTTTTTGAAATATACTTTGATGGATTATTTTAAGTTTTTTAAACGATAATGTTATTTTGATTGAAAAACTCAAATGTATCGATTGAAAATAATATAGCTCTTAAGCCAAGAAAATCTAAATCAAGACAAGAAATTCTTAAAGCAAAATAATCATTTGTCTTCCAAAATAAATTTTCAGGGTCAACCGTTTTCCTAATTTTTTTCGTAGTTTTTTTTTGAGATTTGTCAAAATCTAACGGTCGAAATTTTATTTAAAATCTAAGTTTGGTTGTCCTTTCGAATGGCGCCAACCGCGATGAAATCGGTTCTAGCCGTTCAAAAGTTATCAGAGGTTTACATACATCCACACACATACACACCCCTACACACATACATACATACAGACACCATCGCGGTAATAGTCAGGGAAGCTTCCTAGGATCCCAAAATGTCGAGATCTGATGAAAACTCGATTTTCGAAAAACAGGGTAGAACCAATAACTTCCCGATTTGCGAAAATTTTCAATTTTCTTAGTGGGAAGTTAAAAAAAATTCTTAAAGCCACAAGGGCGTTATAAATAAAAATGTTTTTCTACATTTTCTTTTTGCTTTAAAAATTTAACGTTTTGAACTTGTGGCTATAGAAACTTAAAATGAAAAAAAAACGGCTCTTGAGATGTCAAAAGGTTAAAATTACAAAAAAACTTTATTTATAAAAATTGAACTAAATTTAATAATTCTTAAAAAATTTTCAATTTTTTATAACCAGAAGTTTGAATCATTCAATTTTTTAAGAAGAACGTTAGAAAACACCAACAAAATTTTTTTTACGTTCCCTGTTTCGGCTTTAAGAATTTTTCTTGTGAAAGCCAAAAAGAGCGTATGTCGAAAAAATTTTTTTTTCTTTTTCCCCACAAATTTAAACACTACAAACATTTTCAAGTTGATTGGAAAAATTAATCTTTCTGCGCGCCCTTTTGACTCCTCCGAACCAAAAAGCGTATGAGTTAAGGTACATTTTTTTGGCATTCATAACCTTAATATTTTTTATCTTCTTGCAAATATTCCTTGAATAATTTGATCTAATAAAATTCAAATGTTCAAAGTCACTGAAATCATTCAATAAAATTTCAAATCTCATCAACAAATATATAAAACATTTTCCGTCTGTAACTCAACTCTAAAATCTGAATAGACCATTAGATACATGTAATTACTGCTAAATCCACCTCGATATTTCCTTCTACAAGTTTCTTTGGAAGCACAAGAACTTCCAAAAAGTTAGACCTCAATCTAAAAAATCAAATGCATTTTTGATAAAAAAAAAAAAAAGTGATTGCCGTTATTAACACCTCAAAAATTACGACGAAACCTCATTACCGCAGACATACCCATTCAACTTGAGGGCAAAGTGAGTGAGGTAATAATGGCGACCACTAAAAGTTCGGGGATGAAAAGAAAGAGGGAAAATGAGGAGAACGAAAACGAGAAAGCTAAAGGGTAGGGGTCGGTTTGATAACGAGCGTTGGTGCGCGTAGGCGTCGCGGGATACCATAGTCGTCGAGAGTTCAGTTTAGTTGAGTCGAGTCGAGTTTAGTTGAGTCGGAAGAGGGCATTGCAGTGGGTGGTTAAAGGTGGGGAGGAAATAGGGATTCCATTATTTAACCGAGGTAGTTTAGGCGAGTATTAGGGGTTTGAGTTTATGACACCCCTCGGTAGCCCGGATTGCCTATTAATACGATATGAGCCTCGCCCGGCCTGGTTTCTCTTCCATCCCTCTTCCCATTCATATATATATATAACTCGTCGTTTTCCGCAACGCTTGGAATTTTTAACACACCAGCAATACCCGTCTTTCTACCAACACCAACTCCATCTACCCCCTTCCCCTTCTACTAAAATATATTTTTTCTCTTTATATCAAATATATATGAAACCACTACAGCTCCTTTTACATCTATGTATGTATATATATTTATATAATTGAGTAGGTAGGGGCGTAACGCTGAAACCGGACCGTTGAGAATCGTAGGCACCGAGTCGAATTAAACCGCGAATACCATCCTCTCGTTACCACTCTATACCTTTATTTTAGTTATACCTTTTTATTCAGCTCGCCTTTTTTTCCTTAACGGCAGAGCTGCCTTCCGTTTAATCCACGCACTGTTACAAATCCCAGAATCAGTAAGTTTTATTTTTTTATATCGCTAACTTGGGTTGAAATTATCATTTATAATTATAATCCGTGAAAAATTTATTTGATAAGGTTAAATATCAAAATTGGCTGGATCAGGCTACACGCGAGAACAAAAAAATAGTTTGTTATAATTTTTAAATTTTTCCAGAAATTTGTACGCCAATTAACATTTCATATTAAACAAACATTGATCCAGTAATTGATTATACTGAGAAGTCATGTTTAGTGATGTCTTTAGAACGGTAAACAAAAAAAAATTTTTTATTTTATAACTTACTACTTCAAGTGTCACTCACTTGTAAGCAAACGATTTAGTGACTATGCACTAGATATTGTGGATATTTTCGAAAAAAAGTTTTTAAAGTGTAAAAAATGGATGTTTATTGAATTCGACTTTGGATAATTGGCGATGCTGAGTAGGTCGCGATCTATTGAAAGTTACCCATGATTTAAATTTTACAGTTCAACTTTGACCTTGAAAAACTTTTGAAAGAGTGAATTTATCAACAAAATCATAAAATTATTTTTTGTTCAGCTTTTGATTTCTTTCCTAAATTTAATATTTAATTTTCGAAAAAATCTGTACTTACAAAGAGTAAAAAATTTTATCTAAAAGCTTCAAAATTTCAATGTTAAGGCCTCAAAATTTTTCCAATTTTTATTTTGTTATTTCTACCAAAATTTTGAACCAGTTCAAAGAAAGGAAATTGGTCGAGTTTTGGTCCACCTTCACGTATATACCTCTATATATTTAACAAACGAGGAACTTTACTCAAGGGAGATTCCCTTTGCGGCAATAGCCGGAGAGTCTGTCGATCGTTTTCTAATTTGACGAGCAAACACTCCAAGCATGGGTACACACATACATTATCTGGCGTCAGTAGTCCACTGGATCCCATTCCTCACAAAGTAGATGTGAACATAGTTTGATGTTTCTGTGTGGAAGCAGAATAGAGGACAAAGTATCCACCGGGTGTTGGGTAGTTTACAAACAAGCCTCGGAGCTTTAAGCTGATAGAGTCCAGCTAAACACCGATACTGTCGGTGCAAAAATTTTTTCCCAAAAATTAGTTTCAATTACTGATCTAAAATCACTACAATGTGATTTTTTTTAATTTATTGAAAGATATCGGTGAACAAATTTTGTAAAGAGAAAATTCAGTGATCTAACGCCCAACTGTCGGAGATTTTCAACACGAGATTTGCTCAAGAAATATATATGAACATATAGATTCATATCAAGACTTATCTAGTCATCTGTATCCTAATACGGCCAATTTTCTCATCAGACTTTATCAGAAAATGTCAAAAATTGTGTGGATCAATGAAATTTTTTGATATGGGCATTTATGAACATAGACGATATCAAAAAATTTTTTTACGGAATATGTTAATTTTTATGCACAATTTATCGTTGTCATTATTAATATCATCGATTGGGCTTATCAGGACATAAAAAATTTATTTAAGGCCATATTTGTCCGAATATGGCGATATCAGAAAATTTTTTAACAGTTAAATGAGCTGATGTATTTTTGATTTTGTTGCAATGTCTTAATCCTCAGATTAGTTAAGATCTGATCTGACAATTGGGCGCCAGAAAACAGAGACATCATATTGTTGCGCAACAGCTCGCGGATGATAATTAAATGCATTTACCCGTGATCCGTCTAGCAAATCAAATAACACATGGTCAAATAAAATTCGGCACTCAATCGAATAAAAATAAATGAAAAGAGTGAATAGAAAACAAACGAATGACAATACGAGAGAAAGCCGCGTAAAATGGGCTTTTAGTGTGGCGATGATCGCGAAAGCTCTCGCGGGGATATAAATGACAAGCATGTAAACGCACTTGGGGGTACAAATTCACGAGGGTTCTTGTTCGCATAAAGGAGGGGAGAGTGGGGTTATACAGTTATAGTGATATAACAACATCTCTTCATGTACTTGTTCTTATATATATATATATATATATATATATATATATATATATATATATATATATATATATATATATATATATATATATAACGGGAGTATCCTACCCAGCCAATTTCGTCCCGTTAGTGAAATTCACAACGCACTACTACTATTTCCACTTGGGACAACAACATCTACGAGAAAACCTGTATGATCATGGATTGGTAGTTGTCACTTTACTTGTGACTCTAGATTCGTCGTCTCTTTTCGTACATATATATGTTGTTTATGTTTGTGTGTATGTGTGTTTATGTTTGTATATTTTAGAGTATTTTGTGTATCTGTGTGGATCACCCCAATGCACGCATAGCGGCCGACAGAAGGCAGATCTCTCCCGGGAGACTCGACGCTTGTTTGCGCTGCTTATCATCAGTTCCCATTAATATTAAACCGCATTCAACGAACTACTGTACTCTCATACCATACCATACCATACTATACCATACTACACTGAACTATACTTGTACAGATCCGACTGGAGTAGAGGCCCCTGCGGACTAAGTGCGCGCGCATTATATACCTACAGGTATAGGGGTAGAAATATATGTAGGTATTATATTATATGTATATAAATGTAATTTGGGCGCGAGTGAGGGTACGGAAATTTTGCTTGCATGAGAGAACGCTAAATAGCGTTTCGCTTCACTTTATCGGGATCATCATTATGCTGGTCTATGATATTTCAGAGTCTATTTGCACGATAATTACATTTATGAACACATTTAATATTAATGTATAAATTTTGTCATTTTAATTTCGATGGTAGATGAGAATTATTATTCGAGCTGCTTTTTCGCTCCTCTTGGTATTTTTAATTAATTAACAAGGATGTAATTATTTATTAGGTTTAATCATGAATTATATTTATGAATTAAATTTTATTAAAATGTATTACGAATAATTGATTAAAAACTATACATTTGATATAACAGAATTCTCTATTGAAGAATGAATTCTCGGGGACAAAATCTTCATTTCGACGGCAAACACCGCGGAGATAAACCCAACCATATTACTGATGACAGTTATAATTTTCTCGTTTAGTTTTATTTTTCTACATTAAATAACCTATATGATATCATTATTATTTAAATAAATACATAAATAAAATCTTTCATTAGAACCACCGAATATATAATTAATAACTACTAAGTGGATATTGGAAATATTTCAATAAAAATTGTATTTAATTACCGATGTTTATTTACTGGGTCACCTAAAAGTTTATACTCTTGATAATTTCATTATAAAAAAATTAGGAAAACGGTTAACCCTAAAGGCCATCCCTGCAACTTCCCGCTAATTCCATACCTAGGTGCTTAAAATTGCAATTATGACGTTTTTGAGCTCTTCGAGCTCAAAAATACAATTTATGTGTTATTTTGAGCTCTCTGAGCTCAAAGAAATAGCTTTTCTATGCTTTTGAGGTTGTCGAGCTCAAAAGTCTGATAGAAGTTTGATAAAACACTATTTTTTTAATTTTCATACCGCAATAACTTTTGAATGAATCAACCGATTTTCATGCAGTTGGTGGCATTCGGCGCAGTTTTTTAAGCCTCATAAAGAATCTTTGAGTTTGAATTGATCGAACTCGGAATTCCGGAGTAATTTCGAAAAAACACTTTTTTCGGTTTTTTTTTCGTTCACGGTATCTCTCGAACGAATCAACCGATTTTAATCGGACCCGCGGTGATCGACGTGGTTTTTCAAGGTTAAGAGCTGAATAGTTTTTGGAATCGATCGGTAAAGCCGTTTCAAAGTTATTCCAAGAAAACCACATTTAAAAATTTTTTTCGTAGTTTTTTTTTAATTTTCTTGAAATCTACCGGTCCAAATCAGTTCAAATTCTCAGAAAATATGAGTTTGATGGAATTCTTTGGAACGCCAAAGTTTGGTTCCAATCGGTCCAGCTGTTCAAAAGTTATAGGAGGTTTACATACTTACACACATCCATACTGACATAGTGACACCCGCGCGATAGTAGTCAGGGAAGCTTTCTAGGATCTTAGAACGTCAAGATCTGATGAGAATTCAATTTTTCCAAAATGGGGTAAAACCAATAACTTCCCGATTTTTAAAAAATTTTCAATTTTCTTAGCGGGAAGTTAAAAAATATAATTTGATTTGGTCGGCTCATAATTAAAGTATCAACACAATAATTATTAATCTCGAAGATTAAGAAATTTTTTCCTCGACTAAAATTTTCCTAACATGACGAAAAATTTATTTTTACAGATAAATAATCTGCATTGTGATTACTATTACATTGAATTTTTGGTATCTGTAACAAATACACCTCCGTTATTAATTTTAATAAAAATTGGTGTTTATAGTTTCAATTTGTAGGCTTGACAAATAAATTAGTTTAATACGAATCAATCGTTTGATAATTATTAATCATTGAACATGTTTTTACAAAAAAAAAAAAAAAAAAAAAAAAACGATATCTTTCTACGACGCGGCATCCCGGGAAAAATTTTTTTGATCTCTGTACATCTAAGTAAATTAATGTAGATCAAAAAAATGGCGAGGTAGATGTACGGAGATCAAAAATATTTTTTCTCGGGATACTTCAATCGGTACAGTCTTGAAATGATATCGACGATTTATTCAAGAAAAAATTTTCGTGGTAGTATGAATCTCATTAAAAAAAAAAAAAATAAACAAACATTTAAAAAGTATTTATAAGCAATAACGCAGACAATGGTGGAGCTAAATCAACCCCTCTGGGCAAATAATTCTAGGCCATTTTAGTCAGCAGACGCGGGCAGGGGGAAAATGCTCAATTTTCACCCTTTGTTTAATCGGAACTCCCCCATCATCATCCGTACCGAGAGTCGACTACATTAATTTAATACTGACGCGTGCGCGTGTTTATAATGTGTCTACATGTGGGTGTAAAATCACGGGTAGAGCTACTTTTGATAATTTTGCGGTTTGCCTGTCCGCATATATTACTCTCTACCTCTACTCCCAATTTCCTCTCGGCCGTATAATAATTATTATATAAAATATATCACATTACATATTATAATTCCTGATTTTATTTACTATAATTTTGTTTACTTTATTCACTTAATTTTATTAGAAAATAAAAACAGTTTTTCTTTAGCATACTTGCCTTCTTTATTAATATAATCATAAGTTATGATTATGAGGAATAAAGAATAGAACATCAGTAGTTCATGCGAGTGTAATTATTGTTCCAGTGTTACAAATTGCATCGAATTCATCGACATAGTGGAATAGGACGTAGTACACTCACTGTCGCTTGGCAAACATTATCACTAGTAATTACACGGTAATTATGGTTCTCTGGTAGCAACACAGTAATTGCATTAATCGGGTGTACGCGACCGATGATTGCATATCGATACGTCATGCTTTTGTCCAAATATCACGTTTTCTCGTCCAATTAGCCATCATTAGTAAGCTTGACAATTGTTATTATTTATTATTGCCTTGATTAGTTGGGAGAGTTAATGTAATCGAATGATTGATACGATAAATCTCTTCATTAGATTGAACGCTATTTTACTGCTGTAACATAAATCATTTGTTGTTTAAACGACGATAATTTCGATTAAGAATACGATGTATTTAGTAATTTAGTGTTTTGTTGATTGTAAATGAAATCATACAAAAAATATTTTTGATATTTTAAAAACTTTTTTGAAAAAACATGTAATTCTCCTAAATATAAAAAATATGGATAAATAAAAGTGATTTTATCAATTATTTTATTTCAATCATAAAAAAATGTACATGCAATGGAATATTATTTAACGGCCATACAATTGAAGTTGAGATTCATTAAGCTCAATAAAGTAGAAATTTATTTGATTATAAAATATTCAACTGTTCATATCTTCAAATTTATGCGTTTTAGCGTTATGAACGTTAAAACCACTTCTGTAGAAAAATAAATCATTTACAACTTTTTTATTTGCATTGTTTTCGGTACGATGAACCATTATCTTAATATCTTCAAAAATATTCGAAAAAAACTTTTAAAATGACTTGATACAATTAATATATTTCAATTTAAAGTATTATTGCTATAGTGTCTTTTGAAAAGCGTCAAATTCACTAGAAACAATTATTTCGTTTCAATCGAATGAACTTAACATCCATATCGATAATTATAAGTACTATTAATAACTTTCAAGTGCTGAGTCACGATTAAGTTTAAACTAAAAACAATAAAGCTTACATTGTCAATTCATCGATAATTATAATTCAATTCGACTTATATGTACTATTCAATTGTTACATTAAATTAAGTTTTACGTCAAGATGATGGATGTAAATAAATCACAACATGATTACTCATTTGACCTAGGAAAATTTTCGAAGCTGCCTTTAGAGTGCTAGGCAAAAACACAAAAATGAGAGACTCAAGTGAAGTTATAGAAATAATAGTGTAAATTGTCGCTTGTTTCATAAGCTGTGACATGCATTTTATGGAATTGAGATACGATCTGTTATCGGAAATTTATTTAAAGATAAACTTAAAAGTTTGTCTCTACTTTTGAAACTTTAAAAGCTGGAGAATAATTTTGAAAATGATCAGACTTAAGTTTAATAACTTGATGAGTGCTAATTTTTCAAACTTCATCACGTTATATTTAGGTGTCACTTTCCAAAGTTCTTAAAAAATTAAAAGTTAAATCAAAAATTCAAAGTTTAATTCTCAAATTTTTTATAGAAGTGTCATCTATTCACAAGTGAAAAAATCCTGATAAATCCATGCTGCGTGAATATAAGGACCTTAGATCCACGCTGCGTGGACATGTCCATTTTTAGTTCATGAATTTTTATACAATTTTCGAACTAATAGACTCATTTGGCTCATTTTCAAAAATTCAACAAAAAAATTTATCATTACACGAAGTTGCT
Organism: Cotesia glomerata; assembly: GCF_020080835.1. Classification (NCBI taxonomy): domain Eukaryota; kingdom Metazoa; phylum Arthropoda; class Insecta; order Hymenoptera; family Braconidae; genus Cotesia; species Cotesia glomerata. The sequence continues at coordinate 10,938,621 of NC_058166.1, read as the reverse complement.
TTACCGTAATAAATTCATTCTAAAATTTTTTTCTGATTCTTTCAAATTTTTCAGTGACATCATTCATAAAAATCAATAATTCATCTCAAATCTACTCAAATAACGGTACGTTTAAATATTTAAAGCTCTCACTAAGCGGATGTGAACAAAAGTTATTCATGAATTTTTTTCATTTCATATATTATTAAAATAAACCCCTCCTTTATTTTTAGTAAGTGACGTTTTGAATTTTGTCTTTGATACAGTCACTAATAATCATAATCATAATAAAAACACAAAAAAATGACACGTTTAGCTTAAAAATAAGTCCTCCTTCAAGCAAATAGAAATTCGAAGCCAAGTAATTAACTCGGAAAAATGTTCTCATCTAAAATCTAAAATTAAAATTCAATTATGTCAACAATTTATTAATTAATATTAATATTGAAGGAGTGGTTGTTTTTTTGCTCCCAATACTCGGCTACATCATTAGTCTCGTATCTCAACTAGAAAACGATTTAGAAACGTCACTAGAAGGGTGTAGAGAGTTGTCAGTAGAGTCGTCTCGCACCGTCGGTAGAATTTCATGTGTACATGTTCCATCTACGATCTACGACGAAGGTCGTAGGTGCTAGATAGGCGGTACACGACAATTGCTTGTATAGAGTCCAAAGGACGATTCAATTAGAAGCGAGTTGACTAATCCCGTTCAGTCCTTGTACTAATCTCCTGTCACTCATAGTCATCAATGTCATTTGTTAGTAATTAGAGAAAAAAATGGAAGGTAGAATGAAAAAAATTGCTTGAAATTTAAAAATATAGTGTTTTTGAAAAAAAATCTCTCACATTTTTTATTCTAATTAAATTTATAATTATTAGAGTAACTTCCTGGTGAGAAGAATAATCATTTTGACGCGTTAATTAAGACAGCTTAGAAATTATATATTTATTTTTTTTGATTGAAGCATTTAATTAATAATTATTTTTGGGTTTTTTGTGATGAATAAAAAATTTAATTATGAAATAATTTAAACAGAGAATATGTGAAGAATTTTCATTAAAAATTTGTGTAATAAAATGAAAAAAATTATTAAGTTGAACAAGGAAATTTCCCTACTCCTGATATTGTGTAGCCGTTAATTAATTTATTGCCATTTTTTAAATTAACCGAGTTCTTAATTAATTTCTTTCGACCCTTTTGCTTATTAATAATTAAGCAAACTCTTTACAAGAATTAACTTGTTAATTTAGCATTCATTTTCTTTTATTGTTAACTGTGGAAATTTTATTACAATTTTTTTTCGTTATTAGTTGCTGAAAGCAAATGTTAGCAATGGGAAATAAAAAAAGCACGTTAGAGAGAAAATTTTAGAATATATTTATTGTGAGTGAAGGATTCAAAGGAGGCGCAGCAATTATAGATGATTGCATTTTCTACTTCTCGATTTACTTCCACTGTGACTACTCTATTTTATATATTTTTTACTGGTGGATGATTTCTTTTATCACGTTATTCTTTAAGACAATCTTTTATTTCAAAATTTTATATTCTTTTTATCAAGAAAAAAAAAATAATAATAAATACATTTAAAAGTGTCAGTAGACGTATAAATAAATTCAAAATTTACTTACTCGTAAGCTAATGCTCTCGTTAACAAATCCTTTGACGACCTTTGGCGGATTTTCAAACGTCGTGAGATCTCAGAGAGTCATTAGCCATGAATTAGTGGATAAAGAGAAAAGGCAAGTGCCACGAAACTCTTGATCTTTCATTTACACTCTGCACAACTTCTCAACTTCTTTGTCACGCTCATGCACACTGACAAGTTGAGTATACCTCACTCACATCCTCTTTTGCTTAACTTAAGTAATATACAACACTTGTTGGTGCTTAACATACATGAAAACATTATTTAAAATCAAATTATCATCACAAGTTTCACATTTATTTCAGCTTCAATGTTGATTTTCCAATTAAAAATAATATTTTTCTCTGCATATACTCTTACTAAAATTTACTGCTATCATATTTGCGCAACCATATTTTTTATCAAAATCAACAATATGTTTGTTTCAAAAAAAATTATTATTATTCATTACAGTGAAAAAAATTCAAAATCATAAAATTAACAATCCACAACTTTTGAAGTTTCAATAAATTCTTACCATTTTTTTTTATTTTGTATTTTTATCTGAATCAATTTCATCTCAAAATAAAAAAAATTTTTTAAAGAATCCCTAATTACGTCAGTAAAAATCATCTGTCAAGAACAATTACCTTGAACAAAAGAACCAAAACCAATAACTTATTTTTATGATCTCAGATGTCTCTCAGACATCTCATTAGTGAGACAAATAGCTCTACCTCAACTCGGCGCACTTGGTCCGTCATCTCTCGACTAACCCTCTGGATGCATTAAGCCCGCGGCAACTTTCTGTACCATCCCTGCATAATAAATTCATCCAACACCACCACTAGTAAAGACAAAACATGTGAACATATGACTATATGATACTCATACTGTCTATCTCTCACTTAATGTAATGTAATGTAGTGCCTTAAAGTTTATCCGGCACACACATCAGCAACTGGTTCTATAGATAGAGACGTTGCTAGCAAGTATAATTACTTGCTTACTGATTTCGTTTTGGCGATCGTTTGTAGTCATTTCTCAGGCGGACACATTCACATTTTGAGTGTTAACCACGCACCCTTTTTATAAATACAAATAGGCGCGTTATGTGTCGAGTGTGAATGTAGAGACCGAAATCGGTGGTGTGTTAGCCACCCATGATGATGCGAAAGCCTAATATCGTTGTTAGCCTCGCAGACAAATGTATTAGGGGCTCACATTGCTAAGCTAATTGGTTAAATCTGTTGGGCCGCATAACTGGAAGGCTAATTGGGTGATTTCCTGACAAATTATATCTACACCGACGAGTACGCCTACTCACTAGCGGGACCGTTTGTCACTTGACACTTTGAAGAGGCAACCGGCCGCGACCACAACAACATTTTGCGAGTATTATATAGTGTACTGTAGTATACTGTATGCATCTATGTGGGGTGTGAATACATGAATATACGAGTGAAAAGTGAATGTTCTGCCTTAACTTGCACTCGTCGCTATTTTTGTTGTTTTATCTGTAAGCCAATTCTTCGATGTCTGACGTATCATGTCTACACGGCTGGGGCTGCTCCTATGTGATGTTGTTATTGATATTGTTATTACATATGAATATAAAGAAAATTTGCTTATTGGAGTTGTTTGTTTTGTTTAGGATAGCATGAAAGAAATAATGTGAGCGCGCTACAAACGACCTGAATCACTTTTAGTTACTTTAGATTGTCACATATGTGTAACATGTGACAGGTGGGTTTCGGTTTAACTTGTTGATTATGAGATATTTATATTTAGATGAATACGTTTATGTGTATTATGAAGAGATGAAAAATATATTTTTTGACGTTTACTTAAAAGTTTGTGAAAAATTTTCTGACATACGTTGATCTGATCATATCAAGCTATATATTAGAACAGAAGGTTAAATTTTATTAATATTTTTAATTTTTACATATTTTTTTAAACACTGAAAATAAAATCGACTTGGTTCAAGAGAAAAGTTCTTGAACCAAGTAAATCATATCGAAGAACTTCATTATTTTGGTTTAAGTAGAAAAATGTTTGAATTCAGATATTTTTCTTAGCTTAAATAATTTTAATTAATTCAAGAATCATTCGTCTCGATTCAAGATATAACAGTAAAACTCTTCAAAGTAATTTTGTTGGTTTAAGAATTTTTTTTGAGTGAAAAAAAAAATTGTTTGTCATTTATTATGTCGTATTAGACGAATAGTCTTTTAGTAGTTAAATAAACTAAAAACTAATAACAGATCATCTTTTCGAAAGAGTAGATAAAAATTTTTTTGCATTTTTAAAAAATTTTATCGATATTAAATGATAAATTTTTCAAAATCATAAAACTTGTTTTTGTTATATTTTTTTTCATAATTCCTTTACATTGGGCTCAAATTATATTCTATGTAAATTCTGTAATTTTATTTAATTTATTATTCTCTTGAAAAATGTTGAGACGAAATTCTTCTTCTCATTCCTTTTTCTCATGAGGTCTAGGACAAGTAACGGTTGTAACATCAAATGACATCAGGTGTTATCAAATATTCTGATATCACGAATTTTTTTATCAGACCATATCAGGAAAAATAAAAAATCATTTATGTACACATCAGACCATATATGGATTTATCAAATTTTCTGATATGGTCATATATGAACATTCCAGGCTATATCAGAAAATTTTTCACCAGAAAAATTTTTAGTTTTTCATTATCTATCAATAATGAAAATGACAAATTATATGGAAAAATTAACTTACTTTCTCATCCAAAAATTTTCCATTATGGCTTGACAGGTCTGAGTATAGCAACATAAAGAAATTTGATATTTATTTAATTTATTTATTTCCCATAGAGAATATATAAAATTTTTATCCTAAAGATATTTTGATGATCTGTTACCTATTGAGGTAAAAAATTTATTTGTATATAGGTCGGGAAAGATAATAGACAGTTAAACAAAATTTAATTTGTATTATAATCAATTTCTCATAGTTGATTTAGAAAATATAAGTTTACATTTTTAGGTGCCTCAAATGCTCTTTATTATAATTATTAAATTAAGTAACTTTGATATGTTGCTTTGATTAATGACCATACCAAAAAAATTTTGAACAAGTTTTATTTAAAACCTAAATAGTACTTTGACTACCAGCAATGGAATTGATTTTCCACAATATTCGTAATTGACCCAAAATTCTTCTCATTTAATTCTGTCCATTAATGAGAAATGAAACCCCAAATAACCAAAATTTCCAATTAGTAATCATGATCATGGATCATCAATCACAATCCACCGAGACCCTGATCCATCATAAACGATTTGAACTATCAATAAACTAAGCTAAGCACCACTCTAATCCGTAACTTATTCCGACAGAAAAACTCATAACCTTTGCACTGCGCTTACCATAAATATTCATCATTATTATATAACAAGCAAATCGTGTGTAATAATGAGGTAACGAATCCTCAATGAAGCCCACAGCAATAATTTACGCATCATTAGCTCGATCATATCCAGATGATTCAAACACCCTGGAAAGCAGTTTAGTTCAGAGTCGTGAATTACTTTACCGCAATTCAAAAAACGGAGAAACGATCCATCTGAGGTGACCTAAACTGAGCAGTAAAACTTCTTAACTATTTTCTAGATAATTCCAGCCCTTTACGTCCGTTTAGATCTGATCTCAACTAGATACAGTTATAAATAATATTGTCTTCTCATGTGGTCTATCATCTACGCGGATCGGATCGCAGTTAGGGACGAGCAACTAACACAAGTGTATAAGTATACGATATACTTAGGGAATCTTTTAATTTGACGGGCCATAAAGCACGCCTAGACTTATATCACTAATAAAATCAGTAACACTATCTTTTTTTTCCATGTATCTTTCGATTGGTGGCGTTACTGCTGGACTAGCATGCGACAGTTGGTATACGAACTGAGAATGTATGAATGATATGGATTGAACCCCATGGGAGGTCACGGGTGACACCACGGCGTGTCGTATCGCTGCAATAATAATGCGTAAGCGATACCGGGCATGTGTATATCGAGACAGAAGCATCCCCTAGTCACTGTACATGTGTGTATGTATCGCTCTAATATGACATAACTGCGTTATGTCAAGCTTCGAAGCACATTGCTACTGTTAGAGATGTATAATGTACCATACGCACGGTTTGTGAGTGAGTCTATGTGTGTGGAGAGTTGTAATGGGGATCTGGTATAGTAAGAGTTACGAGAACTTCTAATCACCTCCTTAGGGTCCCATTCGCTCCTTCGCACGCATATACATTTTAGTTATACACTCGTTTTTCGTCATTTGTTACGCTATTGGTGTTGAATTCATTAAAAATCATTTTTCTCTTTTATTCAAGTGCCGTTTGTTTTTTTGTTTTCAAATGTTGACTACAAATAACAATAATTAATTAAGAAAGTGCGTAACGAGATAAAATAAATGTTATTTTAGCGATGAAGAATTTCGTCTTTTTGTTTACTTAAGATAGTTCAGGTTCAAAAAAATAAAAATCAGTAAATGTTTCGCAAATTTGAGATAGTTTAGTTGTTATCACTAAACATTCCGAAAATAATGATAATTTTTTTACTATCAAAACTTCTTTTTAACATCGTCAACTTAGCTTTTATTTATTTTTTGAAAATTTCGTTTTATTTTGCAAAAACTTTACAAAAAATATTCAAACGTTTTTCAGCAGTTTGAGAGTAAAAAGATCAAAGAAATTATTGTATGAAAAAAATAAGTTATATGAAAAAATTTTCGAAACCATTTGGACTTAGTTATTAGGTTGAAAATGAGAAAATAATTTTTTTTCATGTATATTTAATGTTTTTTCCATGTATATTTAAATTTGCCAAAAATGAAAAAATTTTTTGAACGGTAGCTGGAAATTTGTTCAATTTTATTTAAATATAACAAAAAAAAGGACCGAATATTTCTGAGTCCCTGAAAATTAAGCATTTCCTTAAGTCCCCCGTTTTACGCTCGTCCCTATCCCATAAATTTGAAAAATTTTTCAAATATCACTGGTCTAACTAGCTAATTGCCTACTTCCAAATTATTTAGGAGGTGGTTCTTTGACATTTTAAGATAGCAATAGTCTAAATACACATTATTTTAGTGATCTAAACAAAAATACTATATCTATAATAGATATTGGAGTTACAATTTATTAATTAAGATGTCGATATTTTTCTCTCTCAGAAATTCCATCGAACCAGGCTTATTCCTTTTATAAGTCTTTCCGTTGCAGGTTAATACACTAGCCCATTCAAGTAAAAGACCCGCGAAAACGAGCAACAATTACTTCGATCTTGTTATCGTTTCCCGTTGTCTAAGTTTAAACGGTTGATGTGTCATATTAGTGAATGGGGTTTCAACAATACGGCCTTAGATCCATGGCACTATAGGTTCATGGATGGAAGATAGAAGACGAAGGGACCAGATAGAAAAATGAAAAGGGAGCCAATTACGAGTGCTTGGTCGAGAAAATTTATATGAGAATCAGAATCAGCCTTTTTAGTGTTTTCATTTTACGTTGTTATTGCCATTATCATTATCATTGTGATTATGTCCATATGTGTGTAAGGGAGAGGGTTTAGTTAGACAAGATATTTGTTGGAGAAGTATATAATGGTTTGTATCACTTGGTGAGCCCGGTCACCCTAGAATCTTCACGCCTATCTGAACTTGTACACGTATTTCGCGGGACGATAATTGGCCAATTAAAACGCCCGCGGTCTCGCTCGAGTTACCTGCCATCCGATAATTATACGGTATCACAGTGGTTCGCCTATATGTATTCACGCGACACTAGATAAAAAGAGTGTAGATGCTGCGGGGTATTATGAAATAGAGAAAGATGAAATGAGGATGAGGATGAGGACCAGAATCTGAATCAGAGCCGTAGCTAGCGCCTGGGGAGAGGGAAACTGAGGAAGTGGGGGTGGCTGACGGCTTCCGATGGTGGGGACTCGGAGGAGAAGCGATCCTGTGGAGGGGAGCAGCCGTAGGGGTCAAAGACGCGGAGGTTGAGTAGCTAAAAGAGGGAGAGGGGGAGGCGAGAAATCGTGATGGAGATAGGTGAAAAATAATAATAAGTATATCTAAAAAAAAAAAAAAAAAAAAATAAATAAATAAATAAATAAAGTCCCTATGAGCAGTCGAGAGTCGAGTAAGAGTGACCGCGCCCGACTATTTTATGATTACGCAGATTCGATTCGCGGGTTTTGTTAGTTTTTTTTGTTTTTAATGTTTGTCTGCTAATTAATCAGATGCTTTTTTGGGTTAATTATTTTTCGGGGCTTTAGTTAGTTAATTAATGAAAAATAATTGGGGCAATAATTAGATAGATATTGAAAATGTATTCGTACAGTGGATGACGGAAGATTATTAATGGAAACGACGAGTCATTTTCTTGGGGAAAATAAAAATATTCATTTATATTTATGGATGTGTGAACTGAGGGTATATATTTATGTTTTTTTGCTTATGTTTTTGACGGTTACTTATGGACCAATTTGTTGGGAGAAGAAAAATAATTATAAATTATGTGTGACTAGAGGAAATTGAGTTTGTCAACGTGTGTGATATGAGACGAGATTTCTAATGTAGTTATGTTTATATTTATAGGTTAGATGGATATGAGAATGTGTATGAAGAGTACTGATGAGAAAAAATCTGTCTGATATCTGAATAATTAGATTTTTAGAGAATTAATTATCAAAGAAGTTCTTTTTTGTAAATAAACAAGCAGTAAAATATAATTGAGTTGTATACTATACTACAGATTTATTTTTGAGGCTAAGTATATGAAAGTTTTTTGAAGTAAAACTTATTTAAGTGCAAGTTGGAAATAACTATTTTCTAAGTAACATTATGTAAAATGCGAAACCCAAAACCTGTTAAAAGTTAATGCAAGTTTTGTAGCAATAAAAAAAGATACTGATTATACACTGAGAGAAAAAAAAATAAGTGTCCAGAAACGAATATCTTGGTTCGAGAATTTTTTGAAACAAACCATTTAAATTTGGTAATTTTTTGATGAAAGGAATATCAATATCTGTTTTAATTGAAAAAATCGCCTCTATTATTATAGATAAACAAACGAATAGCTTTAGTTAAATTAAATCAAAATTATTTCCATTAAGCCGACAATTTTTTTAACAAGAAAGTATATTCTTGATAATAACAATTGAGAATATGTGGGGTATTCCATGCCAAATCAACCACTTTTGAACCTGACCCCTTTAGATTTAGCTGAAACTTTACTATTCATTTCTACTCTTTGAAAGACATTTTTGAGAATTTTTTTGTCCAACCCAAAAAAAAAAATATGAATTTTTCAAAAAAATGGCTTTTTTATTTTCAAATAGCCATAACTTTTTTAGACATTGACCTTTGGGTACCTTTTTTTTTTTTTTTAATTTTTGTTTTTGAATGAAGTTTTCGAAAAAATACACTAAAAAAATTAAATATGATCAATTCTATAAAATAATCGGTTTTTTAGAGCAAAAAAAATTGTCAAATTTTCTAAAATAAAAAAAAATTTTTTTTTTCAATTCAATAAAAAAAATATAAAAAAAAAATCGGCCCTGCCCGGGATGAGCGGGGATAGTTGTCAAATTGATTGAAATTTTTTTTTAAGAAAAAAAAAAATAAAAAAAAAGTGACCAACTTTAAAAAAATAACGATTTTGCTAAAAAAAACTGATTATTTTATAGAATTGATCATATTTAATTTTTTTTTGTGTATTTTTTCGAAAAGTTCATTCAAAAAAAAATTAAAAAAAAAAAAAAGGTACCCAAAGGTCAATATCAAAAAAAGTTATGGCTATTTGAAAATAAAAAAGCCATTTTCTTGAAAAATTCGTAACTTTTTTGGGTTGGACAAAAAAATTTGAAAAAATTCTCAAAAATGTTTTTCAAAGGGTAGAAAAGAATGGTAAAGTTTTAGCTAAATCTAAAGGGGTCAAGTTCAAAAGTGGTCGATTTGGCATGGAATATCCCATATGCTCTTGGGTCCAGAAAATTTTTTTGATATTAGGATTTGTTTCTCTCAGTGTAGCATTACTATTAAAGCATTAATTAGGTTAACCCTACAGGCCATCCCTAGAACTTCCCGCTATGTACGAGTTTAAAACGATCGTGAAATTATCTATTCCGAACTTTTAAGTTCTTCGAGCTCAAAAACACAACTTCAACACATTTCCGAGCTCGAAAATCTAGTGGTTGTTAACAATATACTTTTTAAAAATTTTTAATTGCAATATCGTCCGATCGAACCAAACGTTTTTTATGAAACTTGCAGCATTCTACGCTGTTTTTTTAGTACAAAAAGATTATTTATCACCTACCAAACGATTCAACGTTAATTTTTGAAGTTATTTTAAAAAAACACATTTTGGGAATTTTAAAAAATTTAATATCATTCGAACGAATTAACTGCTTTTGATGCGGTTGGCGGTAATCAATGTTGTTTTTCAAGCTTGAGAGCTGATAGGTTTTTGGAATTGATCGATACATTAGTTAAAAAGTTATCTCAAAAAAACCTTTTCTTTTTCTAATTTTATTTTTGAAATTCACGTAAAATTTAATGGCAAAGGAACTCTTTCGAATGTCGCCAACCGTGTTTCAATCAGTCGAGCCGTTCAAAAGTTATAAGGAGTTTACACACACACACACACACACACACACACACACACACACACACACACACACACACACACACACACACACACACGCACACACACAAATACACACATACATACGAAAAGACATCCTCGTTGGGATAGTCAGGATTGCTTCCTAGGACCTCAAAACGTGGAGATCTGATGAGAACTCGATTTTCGAAAATCAGGATGGAACCAATAACTTTCCGATTTTTTGAAAATCATTGATTTTCATAGCGAAAAGTTAAAAATGCAGTAAAAACATGATTTCTTTGACCATATCGCGTTACAGATGCCATAAGGGCGTAGAAAAATTATACGCCCTTATGGTTCCAGGGTGCCATAAGGGCGTATAAAAATTTTTTTTGCATTTTTGCACATTTCGGATGAAAATACATCGATTCCCGAAAAAAAAATTCTTTTATACGCCCTTATGACTCCCGGAATTTACCTCGGATGCTATAAGGGCGTATAATAAAAATTCTGTTTTTTTTTTTCCAAGTCCAAAAAATTTTTTAATTAGGCGAAATTTTTTTTTGCATTTCTGCACGTTTCATACAAAAGTGCATTAATTCCCGAAAAAAAAATTAGAAAAACGGTTGACCCTGAAGGCCATCCCTGATGCGACTTCCCGCTAATTCCATACCTAGGCGCTTAAAATTGAACTTATGACGTTTTCGAGCTCTTCGAGCTCAAAAATACAATTTATGTGTTATTTTGAGCTCTGCGAGCTCAAAGAGATAGCTTTGCTATGCTTTTGAGCTCTTCGAGCTCAAAAGTCTTATCAAAATTCGATGAAACACGATTTTTCTAATTTTCAAACTGCTATAACTTTTTAATAAATCAACCGATTTTCACGCGGTAGGCGGCGATCGATGTGGTTTTTTGAGCTCTATAAATGATTCTCGACAAAAAAATTGATCTGATGAAAAATTTCGGAGTTATTACAAAAAAACACTTTTTTCGACAACGATATCTCACGAACGCATCAACCGATTCTGACGCTCTATGTGGCGATCGATGCGGGATTTCAAGGTTAAGAGCTGATTAGTTTTTGAAGTTGATAGGTTCAGCCAATTCGGAGATATTTAAAAAAAATGAAAAAAAAACAACTTTTTTTGTCACTTTTTTTGCTAATTCTCGAAATCTACTGGTCCGAATCGGTTCCAACTTACAGGAAATCTGTTTGGCAAAGCCCTTTCGAATGACATTAACCGCGATGAAATCGGTCAAGCCATTCAAAAGTTACGAGAGGTTCACACACACACACACACACACACACACACACACACACACACACACACACACACACACACACACACACACACACACACACACACACACACATACAGACGTACGGACATCATCGTGAAAATAGTTAGGAAAGCTTCCTAAGACCTCGAAACGTCGAAATCCGATCGAAACTCGATTTTCGCAAATCGGGGTAAAACCAATAACTTCCCGATTTTTGAAAATTTTCAATTTTCTTCGCGGGAAGTTAAAAATTTTTTTATACGCCCTTATGGCTCCCGGGACCCACCTCGGATGTCATAAGGGCGTATCAAAAAAAATTTTTTTTAGGAAGACGTATTTTTGTATGAAACGTGTAGAAATGCAAAAAAAAATTTTTCTCCTGACTAAAAATTTTCTTGGACTTAGAAAAAAAAACAGAATTTTTATTGTACGCCCTTATGGCATCCGAGGTGGGTCCCGGGAGCCATAAGGGCGTATAAAATTTTTTTTTTCATTTCTGTACATTTCAGACGAAACTACGTTGATTCCCGAAAAAAAATTTTTTTTACTCGCCTTTATGGCTCCCGGGACTCACCTCGGATGCCATAAGGGCGTATAATAAAAATTCTATTTTTTTTTCAAGTCCAAAAAAAATTTTTATATGGAAAAACTTTATTTTTTTGCATTTCTACACGTTTCATACAAAAATACATCGGTTACCAAAAAAAATTTTTTTTATACGCCCTTATGGCATCTTGAACGCGATATATATGACTATATATGATCTTTTGCGAACATGTGTGATCACAAATAATCATATTTGACAATATGTGTAATCGCAAATGATTATATGTAATCATGTATGATTTTATTTGATCATATATAGTCTTTTGTGACCATAAATTATCGTCTTTGATTGTACGGGATTATATGTTATTTTACGTGACCTTGTACGATCTTTTATAACCATATGTGGCTATATGTTTGACCTCATATGTTATTACGTGTTTATATATGATCTTTTCCAATTGTATGTGACTATATTTATGACTTATTTGATTTTCTGTTATCATGTGTGCCTATATATGACCAACTTTTGCCGAAAAAAAAAAACTGTAGTCAATAGTAAAAAGTTCAAGCAATAAAAAATTTGCTGCTCAGTAAAAAAAATTTTATGGTTTAAAAAAAAAAGTTTTATACCGATAATTATTCGCTTAACTAAAACTCAATGGCATGTATCGTGAATCCCTCCCACCTCCCCCTACACACAGTCATGTATATATGTATGCATGTAGATAAAGCTTGGTCAATACACCAGGTTTATAGGAAAGACGTTCAAAAGTATTCTTATATGCTTACATACTCTTGCCGCACATAGAGTGACTCCTTGAACGGGGAATTTATTTCGCGCCTCATTACACCCTGAACGATGACAACGACGTAGTGCCCCGTTGCTTGCCCCTCCCCCCCCCCATCTGTTACACTAAACCATTTATGCTCTCACAGACACGTATATATACGATATAAAAGTAGTAGTTTATCGTTTGTATAACCATCAGTAGCAGCTAACTCGATAGTACGGTTGGATTATCTAATCGATAGGCCATTTAATTGGAGTTTAGTCGAGGTGGCTTGCTAAATAACCACGTAGTTATTAAACTTTTATACTGGCATTCGCTAAATTGATTGGGCTATAACTATGTATATCCATACTGAATACACTCAATTGCTGCAGTGTTTGACTAAATCACGTGCCGTAATACCAGTTATTTATTATTTATCTTTAATCAATCAATTAATATACATATATTCAATTCATCGTTATCAACACATTTTTACTCCATTGTTATCGTCATCATTATAATTAATTTTTTCGAATATTGAATCACTGTAATTGATCGCTGCTGATCGGTTTTAATAATCAAATGAACGAAATTAATCTAAGTAAAAATTAGGAAAACGGTTGACATCAAAGGCCATCCCTGCAACTTCCTGATAATGTCATACCTAAACGCTTATGTGTACGAATAAGTCCAAACCTTAACATTGGACTTATGATGTCTTTGAGCTCTTCGAGCTCAAAAAATTAACTTATGTGTTATTTTCAGCTCTTCAACTTCAAAGAGTTAGTTGTTCTATGCTTTTGAGATCTTTAAGCTCAAAAGTCTGATAGAGGTTTAATAAAAAATAAAACACTATTCTTTAAATTTTTAAACAGTTTTTCAAATCCGATTCACTTTTACACACAAATTAATCAGACCGATCATTTCGGAGTAATTCGAAAAAATCGCTTTTTTTCAATTTTTTTCGTCAATGACAACTCACAAACGAATAAACCGATTTTGACCGACCCAGCGGCAATCGACGTGGTTTTTTAATGTTGAGAGCTGATTGTTTTTTAGAATCAATCGGTAAAGCCGTTTAAAAGTTATTCCAAAAAAACCAGATTTGCAAAAATTTTTTTTCGTAGTTTTTTTCAGATTTCTCAAAAACCTACTGTTCTGAATTGGTTCAAATTGTATTATAAATTTAAGTTTGCTCATGTCCTTTCGAATGGTGCCAGCCGCGACCAAATCGGTCGAGCCGTTCAAAAGTTATAAGAGGTTTACACACACACACACACACACACACACCATCGCGGGAATAATCAGGGAAGCTTCCTAGGACCTTAACACGTCGAGATCTGATGAAAACTCGATTTTCGAAAAACGGGTTCAAACCAATAAGCCGATTTTTAAAAATTTTCAATTTTCTTTGCAGGAAGTTAAAAAAATATATTTTCGTCTCAAATCTCTTATTTTATGATAAAGAAGCTTAACTATGCGACACTATTGATTAAGTCATCAGTTACTACAAGGTACTGCCAACGTACTGGCATAATAAACGGATTTAATTCTAGTACTTCAAGAAAATTCGGTACATAACGTTCATAGATAGCATGCTATCTGGAGAGATTTGCTCAAGTAAGTACATACAAAGAGCTAAAGAGCCGAAACAAGCTCGGAGAAGATGTAAGGAGAAGGTGTGTACATAGGAGTATCGTTGAGCATAAACTTCATCATCGTTGGCGTTTGATTTTAGCTAAATATGCCTAGGGACAGGATAAAATAATGGCGGATGTAAAACGGCAATTACCTAAATGGCAAAGCAAACAGTATCCTTGTTCCTTCACTATCAGCATCATCGTACTCACGAGAAACATGCTATAAAGTTTGGAAATCATGAAAGTGGTATACTTCATTAGCCATTAGTTTAGCGAAGCCTAATTGGCCTTAGTTTTCCCAGAAAATTCAGAGGTGTTGGTCAAAAGTTTAGAGACGTAAAGGCAGGACAAAAATCGTGAAAAATTGGATGAATTTACCACCAATTCAAGTGTACTGTCATAACTTGAATAATAACTTAGCGTATATCAGCAAATGTAACATTGTGTAGCAGGTATCTGAGTTTTGTGAGCACCGCGCAACTCCCAGTAATCAGCGACACCGACTACTACCATGCTGAGTAGACTCTCAACAGTGGTCCGGAGAAGCCGGGAAAACATCCGGATGCTGTGATAGGCCGGTCTACCATTAGTTTTGGGAGCAGTCGGATCTGGGCACGCCCATCCGAGGCGTACCAACCATCCCCATCAGCCTCGGTGTTATCTTACTCTCTTTCTCTAACTCACAACTTAGTGACGCTCTGTATCAACTACTACCCCGACAGTATTACTGGGATAATATTATCGAGATATACGCACCTACTCCAGAACCATGGCTCTCTATACGCGACACAATCATTGCCAAGACTGATACTACGTCTGCTAAGTAGCTAAAGTTATTGGTTGTCTGTTTGTTACTATTCTGATACTTGTAGTAAAAAAAAAACCTGACATCTTTCGTGGCAAGCATTCGTTAATGAAATGGATTATCACTCATTTGTTTCGTTATAATTGCTACTAATCCTGTTACTGTCAGTGCTTAAAAAGTGAGTGAATCAAAAGTTGATACAGTGTCAAAAACTGTAAGTGTTAACAAGCTTCAGCGTAACGCGTGCCAGCTATCAGTCGACACTTTAAAGAGCAAGTGGAAGAAGTGTTGGTCAGCGTTCAGTGATCACAAGTTACGTTCAGTGCAATACGATGTCAGTTCCAAGGAGATAGAACTGTCAGTACGATTCCTCCCCATGTAAGATGTGGAGGATGCATCAGGAGCCGCGAACGCTGTCCCCACATGCAGAGGGTCCGATTACGTGTCTAGACCCTGAGGAAGTGAATCTGCGAGCGGTGGTGCCGAGGGAAAAACGACGTGGATTGCTGCTCCACGTGCGAACTGGTGACCCCTTTGTTGTTGGGTTCGAACATTCTAAGCAGCAGATGCTGGAGACAAGTGCTCGGGCGGGTTCGCCAATAGCATCCCCGGCCTCAAGGAGCAGTGCAATGGAGGAGGACATCGATGACGCAAAGAAGGGTCTATTAAATCAGGAAGATGAAGAAGATAATGAGGTTGATGATGTTGACAATGAGGATGTTGCAAGTAGAATGAGGCTGTCGTCAAGGGGAGTGATTGATGATGATGAAGAAGACGAGGAGGATGAAGCGGAGAAAAACGGGAATTACGATGAAGATGAAGACGTCGAGGTAGACGTGTGCCGCGATCTCGAAAGCAATCCCAGCAGCCCAGTTGATTTGACGGCTTCCTCTAGAACAATGAGTGTCAATGAACAATTTATTCCTTTTGGGAACCGGGCTGTTGGATTGTTATCGTGCTTACCGTCTAGTGGTGGTGCTGGTGGTACTGGTGGTGCTGGTGGTTGTGGTATTGGTAGTGGTAATGGTGACAATGATAGTGCTGTTATTAGTGTTGGTGGAAATCCCAATGGTATTGTTGTTGTTAACCACACAACAACTGCTATGGCGCCTTATCTAGCAACTGGACATGCTACTGGATCTATGATTACGGGTCTTTGCACTACTGGAAGTCAATTACGAACAAATTTCTCTAATTCGCTTTCGGGGAGTAACAGTGTTGCTAGTGGTAACAATTGTTTAACGAGTACTAATGCTACTGTACAAAACAACAAGCGTGGACTTGCGTTCTCCGTAGAAAATATCCTCGACCCTCATAAATTTACCGGCGGAAGGGTAATTCATGATAGAGGACACCGTAGACGACGGAGAAATGGGAGCTTGCATGAAGGTAATTATTTATCAATGAATTGGTAATCGTTGTTTTACGATTAAGAAGGATATTTATCATCAATTAGCGCTAAGGCTTGTAAATTTTTATGTGTGAGAGTGTGAAATCTGGTTATAGTTTTTACGCTGGTCCGACGGGAAGACAGCCCTCACTAATTATTTAGCTGGCTCATTTTAGTAAGAGCTTTATTTCTTTAGCTCTATTTCTTTGGCTTTCCTTGTTGCTCTTGTAAATCTCAGCTTGTGCGGTCGAAGACATTGGCATCCTGTCTTATATTTAGACTCCATATGAGTTTAATTTTTTGTCGCTTGAATGTCAGCTATAGGAGTAGGGATTGTCGAATAACGCAGGGTTATTTAAAACTGGTCAGTAATTAGGTGTCGAGAATTCATCACTTGAATATTCAATTTGTTTATAGTATCAAATGGGATGATTGTTTTTCATTTTGAAATCAAAGTATCAATAATAATGATGATAAAAATTTGATGTTTATTAAAACCTCATTTAACAGTAAAATATGTGAGCCTCATAAAAGTACAATGAAACCGTAGCAATGATTAACGACCCGTCTGCCGAAGCAACTAGCCATAACGAATAAGCTGTAGGCAGACAGAAACAGATATATACCTACGCAAACGCGTGTTATTTAACAACACACACACACACACACACTGCCAGACATATTTCCATCTGTATGAGGTACATAACCGAAAATATTCGTCATCAATTTTGATATTTTTTCATCCAGAAACAAAGCGAATGTATAACTTCTGAACGGCTATTAAAAACGTTACCTCTTTACTATTTTTATTTAATCAAAAATATAAATAAATTTATTGATATATTTGTGATGGCAAATCCACCCAATCGAATGTTTAATTGTTGAAGTACATCGAAAACAAAAGCACAATACTAACAGAGATTAAATAGCTCTTGTCAAAGTTGTTTAGTAAGATGGGGGTAAACTGTCGTAGCGTGACAAATAGCTGTGCTAATCTCTCTTAAACAGTATTTGAACGCTGTAATCATCGGGTTCACCAGTCCCAGCGAGGGACATCAAGTACTCAAGTAAAGACACGATTATCGAATCAATCTTGCGTATAATTTTTCGAGCGATGGGTCCGAAAACCAAAGAAGGAACAAAGTTCCAATAAGAATAACTATCAAAAGAACATCAGCATTATCTTAACGAAACAGCCTCAGCATCAGATGCAGAAACGTATTACAAGGCCTGAAGATTGATCACGTTGAAGAGATTTCAGAGATTCCGAAATTGGAGAATCAGTTGTCAATCAATCACGATGGACATTCCACTAGTGCTATTATAGCTCAAGCTTTTATATTATCATTAAAAGTACATCAGATATTCGACAATTCTTAGGGATTTGGTGATGAGCCCCCTAAAAATTTAGTTACATTTTATTTTCGTCCTTACCATGTCTCTCTCTCCCACATGCGTCATGGACGAGGGAATAATATCCTCGGTTGTTATGATAATCGCACGGCATCGCGTCGCATCGCGCCAAGCCGCCCAGAAAATTGGCTCTTCTGCATCACAATGACGCCCTCCAACCCTCTAACTCACTTTATCTTTTTCTCTCCCTGCAAGTTTTTCTTCTCATCCCATTGGCTTGTCTCCGTCATATTCTTCCGATCTGAGCTTGAGCGTTTACCCGATAACCAGGGTAGATTTGTTGAACGTGCGAAAACTACCATCATTTCTATACAGCTTTTATACTCCGTGTCAGGAAGCAAAAGACATAGAAGCCGAAGCTCGAGTAAGTCTTCCATTTAGTTTAAATAAAAATAGCTAATTACGAGGCTTTCAGTTCAAGGGTCAAATTAGAAAAAAAAGGCGCCCAGCATTGGTCAGGGAAAATCAATTGCCCTTCTTTGTTTAATTTACAGAGGAGGGCTTTTTTCGTGTGTGAACCAGTAAAAGATCATTTTTTTTGTCTTTGACAAGTCACTATGGTAATTGATTAACAAGACAATGAAAAAGATAAAGTTCAGCATGATTAATCTGGCGATTATGATGCTTTCTAAAGAAATTAGACAAGTTGAAAACTTTGACCTTTTCCGGTAAAATTTATGCAGTATTCTTGAATGTCAGGCAAATTTAATTATAACCAGTTATTTTAGTGGCCAACGAAAAAAATTGAGAAAAAAAGTACGAGCTCGTTACAGCAAATCACACCGTGCTCAAGTCAAGGAAGACAAATCGTTCATACGACTCAAGCTGAACGATTTGCACGAGCTGCTGATAATGTAAGGCATAACACGGACATAGATTTACAGCACTAACACTTCGAAGTACAGAAAACTTTTTTAGGGTCACCAACGTCGACATTTGCCGGTCCCCAGTGGACCCTTAAATTCCGAGTTGAAAAGATCTATAAAAAAAGCTCGCTCATCTCACTGACAAACCTTTCTTCGCTCATGTTCCATTATTTTTTTGTGGTAATAAATTTCTCTTTGCTGGTTTATGTACGTGATCGTTACTTCTTCCTGCCGTGATATTTGCGGTCAAGCACTCGTTGCTCTTACCATATAGATACTCGAATTCGTTATTTTATTTTTCATGGACAGCTCTCTCGGGATGAGACTGATAAGCAGCTGCTTTTTGTAAAGATTTTCTAACTAACATAAAACAAGATACCTTCGATGAGGAGTTTAATTAAAAACAGTAAAAGCACATGTCGATAAAAGGAATCTTTTCTCTTGATCCTGGAAAGTAAAATCCTTGAAAAGGTATATATCTAAGGGAATGTGAATTACGCAATGGAAATTACGTTGAATCAATTGAAATAGAGTCCCCACTGATATCCATGCACGTATGTAGAAAAAAGCTCCTCTAAAGATCCTTTATTCGAGGACTAGTAATACTTTTTTTACTATCAGGAATACGGAAACCGATATACGGTATATTTTACCGTGAAAGTAATTCTTACAAAGAATGATCGAAAAAAAGGACGGTCTATACACCGACAATGAGAAGAAGAGAGACCTGAATATATCTGGAAGAACGATCGCGCGTTAACGAGATACAAATCCCATTACGGCGTAAAGCTTCTCGATCCGTCGCCCCCTATGGACTTGCAGTAGCAGTAGCAGCAAACCGTGTTCTCTCGCGCGAGGCCCACGAACAGCCACGTCAATTCGGATAAAATTTCCGTCTCGCTCGGTTTCGTTATATTCTAGTCTAGGTATATAGATGGGGACAGTCCTGATCGTACTTTGTGGCTGACGTTGTCTCTTATTCACTCAGTCTGTCACACGATCCATCGTCCTGGACCAAAACTTCCCCTTCTGTCTATGCTATCACTGCGACTACTACAACTACTACTACTACTACTACTATTACGGCCACTAACTGTGTACGGAGTTTGAAGCCAGGGAATATCTCTCCCCGGGACATCTGCGCGCTGATTGAATCTCCAATCTCGTCTCTCTCATTGAGTGAACGATTGGCCGGACGAACGGGCCGGTCGTTCGTTCGTTCAACTACACTAGCCGCTGGCGCAATTATTTCCATCTCTCTCAATCTTACAGCCTCCTTCTCTCTCTGTCCTGTATCTCTCGCTTTCAGTCTCTCATCACTTCACAAAGCTCTCCCAGCTCAGCTGCTTAAGCATCGCAAGCTGTTTTCCAATAAAACTTAACCGTTAATTTTTTAAAACCACGATTACTCGTCTGCGTTTTCCAGATCATTGTAACATTTTTTACGTCTAAGTCCTATAACAATCAGTCTCCTGATAAGTGCATGTTAATTGTCTCAAAATTCTTGTCATTACAGATGGTGACTCAAGAGGAGAATTGTGCAGCAGCGGCCAAGAAGACGAGAGCATGCTTGACCAAGTGGAAGACATGGAGGAAGAAGTCGACGAAGACGATGAAGACGATGAAGACGTTGATATGCAGGGAATCGATGACCGCGGAACACCAACCGTAACTCGAGACACCGCGTCAACGGGGTCAAACGGCAGCAAGAAGAGACAATCTTCTTCATCATCATCATCTTCAGGTGGTCAGAATCCGTCTTGTCAAGGTGGATCTTCACAAAACGGCGGGTCATCGGGTGGATCTGCTGGTGGAAAACCCCGTCGGGCACGGACTGCGTTCACGTACGAACAGTTAGTGGCGTTGGAGAACAAGTTCAAGACAACAAGGTACCTCTCTGTTTGTGAGCGGCTTAATTTGGCCTTATCACTGTCGCTGACAGAGACCCAGGTGAAGATATGGTTCCAGAACCGGCGTACCAAGTGGAAAAAGCAGAATCCTGGTCTAGATGTCAACAGCCCAACTGTGCCAACTACTCCGCCTCACCCTTCCCCCTACGCTCCAGCATTCCTGTTCGCTGCCCATCCACATGCCCATCCTCACGCTCATACGCATCCTCATCAGCATCCGCACTCTCACGTGCATCATGCTCCTCCTCCACCACCGCCTCCAGGTTACTACCACCACCCAGCTCCACCTTACGGATCTTCGCCAACATTTTTTGGACATCACTTGACTGGGTCACCCGCGGTTACAGCACCAACGTCGATAAGCGCATCATCAGCAGCAACTACCTCCAGCGTAGGTCTGTCATTGTCGTCACACCATGTACACGCACACGCGCACTCACACGCGTAGCGAGCGGTCACGCAACTTGGTTTAATCTCGTCCTAATAATAGTAACGAGTTCCCTTTACAAATTGTTTAATTAGACCTCGATTTTGTCTATTCAATTTTCTATGCGTATCACACTATTTTATTTACAATCAGTTGAATCACTGTCCGCACAATATCGTCTCTTGCTCGACAAATTTGTCATTGACAAAGCGACAAAGAGACATTTAGTACCTGGCTTTCTCCCCGAAACTCGACATTGTAATCCAAACATTTCCGTTAATGCTCCCTGATTACCTACGATTCCGACTATACAATCATGTGTGTAACTGTACTATACGTGTGCATGTGTGAGTTTATGCATATATCGCACATGCGTTAGGGCAGTGACCTGATTAACCGAGGATTTGTAATTAATTAATGATGCCAAAGTCTTGTATACCGTGTGTGATTGTACACTGAGAAGAGCAACTAATCCAATTGTGTATTTTCTAAAAATCCATATTCTTTTTCTTGACTGTTTTTATCCACGTAACAGAATCAATTGTAAACAGAAAATGAGACCAGTTTTTTTAGAGACTACGCAATAACAAGATACTTAAAAGTCTTCGATGATGATTATTATTGTAATGATGATGTGCAAAAATTACTATTAATTATAATTATGTACAAGTGTGATAATTAAGAGAGTAAATATAGGTTTAAGGTACTATAAGATGTGAATGTGGATGTGAATGAATAAAAAGATAACTATTATTGACAAATGTAAAATAAATGCTATTATGTTATGCTTGTAAATAATTTAGCATGTATATCTGATAAATGTTTATCTAAGCAACCAATCCTGAAGCCCACTATTTTTTTTAAACTCCTGAAAGCCTGCATAGCATGTACGATATTAAATATTTTTCCACAAAACCATTGAAACGTAAATTAATATTAGTCTTAAATAAGTTTCTTGCATAAAAGGAGGATAATTAGGAGAGTTTAAACCAAATCGTACGATGGCAATGAATTCATTTTTTGCTTTGAGGTTTCTGGAACCCCTTAGCCATTACGGCCTTTATGCTTCGCTCGCGATTCACAATCACTGGTCTGTATTAACAGCCCAAAGCGGCCACGGCAAATTAATGAAAAATTGTCCTCATAGCTTTGATGATTAAATTAGATACATACGTTTCTGTGAACGCTGTTTGTATATTTATTTGTCACATCTGTCTCCGCAAACTCATCATCGCTATCAGTGAATTCAAAGCTCCGCTAATTACAAATGCATTTATACTTTTGCGAGAAGATAAATCCTGGAAAGTTGATTTTCAAAACTGCAATCCGTAAGCTCTTTTTTTAATAAATCATGGGGCAAAGTAACATCAAATCATTGAATTACCTTGAACCATGACACGAAATAACTTGTAATATGATTCGATAAATCCCCTTAATCCAACAACATTAATTTCGCGGGAAGTAACCTAGTAATTTAACCAGAGATATCAAATCTCTAAAACTGATTATCCGACCTGAAACTGAACTTACCCATAAAGTTTAGTTCAAGGAAACATTGACACCCCTCTTGAAGTGCCTTTGGCGACCCTCAGCCTCTCAGCTCTATATAAATAAATAAATAAATAAATATATATATATATATATATATATATATATATATACGTCAGAATGGTAGTATCCGTCCTACGAAATACGATCCTCTTTATAACTTCTCAGTCTTGTCCTTTCTCAACGAATCCAACGTCAAGGAGATTAGCCTTCGACCTTTCGTTTTATCTTAATCCACGATATCGCAGAGGAGGGAGAGGAAGACTCTTCCATACTTCGATGCTCAAAGGTCTCTAAGATTCCGAGTGGTGCCAAACCAACCGCGTTATCAGAAGTTAGGTGAATGTGGATTGACACAGCTGAAGAATGCTTCGAGTTGGAAACAAAAGGCTGTGTATCGATGTAAAAAGGTTGAAAATAAAAGATTAAGCAAAGCTTCTCCAGAGAGAAAGGAAGCTAAACAAATGACAGAAGAGAGTTAGGAGTTAGGGTATAGGTGCTGTCGGGCTTGCTGGACGATTCTCTCGAATTAATTCTTAGAGCGGGGACTGGATTTGGGAAGGGGCCGATTTCCGTCAAGTATTCTCCCTGGGTGTGAGTTGCAGAGTGAGTGGACCGTGAAATAACCAACTCTGTCGTCTGCCCCTCGTACTCTGTTTGCCCTAACGTCACACGATTTCGAGGATCTTAGTCTCTGTTTTCACTAGCAAGTATATTTCCTGTTTTTAAAAAAGTGCTAGCTGACAAGCATTACCGTTTTAACTCAGACTCACTCATAATTTATAAACTCTTGATCCGTCTTTTACAATTAGAACAAGATTGAAGTAATTGGAAAAGTCGAGCCATCAAATAATTCAGAGTTATCATGTAGACTGTGAAGTTCTGACTTAAAGTTGCCCTGGAACTCCTTTTCTCAATGTATAACTAACTAAAGTTGACGCTAAAAGATCGGAATTTAAGTTAGAGGGTGTTCTATTTTCACACGCCACTGTTACGAAAGTGCAGTTGAGCGTGTAATAGGTTTAATAGTTGCGTCCCGTTTCTTATTCGCCCGAGCCATTCTGCAAAACGGATTGTAATTTCTATTAAATTACCTAGCATAATTAGAATAACTCTATTTTCTGGAAAAAGATATTTTCACTTCTTCCATTCCTTTCCATTTAGAAGCTAGAATACTAATGAAACTTCTAGAAACCTTAATTTATTAAGCCAGTGTCCTTCTCTAGACAAAATCAAACCGATACAATCTCAACCAGAACTTATCTAAGCCGAAGTATCGATCCCAGTAAGATGATCCAATTCCTTCCAGTGATGCTCACTATACGTATCTCCAACTGTCTATAAAGGATAGAGGATCTCCAGTCAAATCGGATACCAGCTGAACAAAAGGAGCTGAAAATCGATCGATGGACCGGGTCATGGAGTGAGGCCCTAGGTTATCTTTCTATGCCGTGCTATACACTCCAGTCTCCATCCAGTTATTCATTCTCTTGATTCCATATACGTCCAAACCAAAGCAACCTAATATCAAATGATACGTTTCGACTTAGTAAATCCTTTGAATATAACACGATTGTATTTTCTTGAGCGTGAACAAATCCGATAAAGTCATCATCACATCTACATAAAGTTATCCCATCTATCATTATCATCATCATAATCAGAATTATCGTAATCTCAAGTTAATCATCAAAATATACAGTCAAAATAAAGATTAAGTGAACAGTGTTTACGCTTCCTGATTATACATATTGGTATCAATTTGATTATAATTGAAGGGGATGTGTTTTCAGTGAATGAAAAAATAAAAACCACCCTTACGTTTTATTGTATCGTACAACAGGCCTTAACTGATCCCCGCAAACGATGATTATATATATATATATATATATATATATATATATATATATATATATATATATATATATATATATATGTGCACGTGTGGACACACCCGACGATAGATCGAGGGAGACATGCCTCTCTGTCGTTCTCTGGCCTTCGTAAACTGGAATTTCGCTCAACCTCAACAGTGCAAACAGAAGCATTGATTTCAACGCATTTACCCTCTGTCCCTCAGTATAAGCGTATATACATGCTTTCTGTCTGACCCAAACGCTTTAAATATAATTGCTGCTATACAAGCTGATATAACACAAACATTACCATTATAATCACATGTAGCTGTCCGATGTTATTGAGGTGAAGACAGCGATTGGTGAAGATAAATTAGGACAGCATCGATGAATGCTAATAAGCAGCCAGCTCAGAATGTTACCAATAGTTATGCTAATTATTGTCATGTTGGCTATCTGCATCAGAGAATCAGGCATTGGTGGAGGTACCATTTGTAAAAAAATGAACCTGTGGTTTGAAAGTATGATCAGAAGTATAAAAAATAGTTGTCAGCGTAGAATGGAAATAAAACAGCGAGTAAAAAATAACAAACATCGGTCGATACAAAATACACGGGAACAAAAACAAGTAAAGGTGGAAAGGAGGAAGGGACTGAACTGAATGGTAGGAAACTGGGAGGAACGAGCAGGAAAGAAAAGTATATAGGAGTCTCTTGGGGTGTGTTATCGATAATCCGGATAATCTGGTTGACGATGGAACAATGGAACGTGGCGAAAATCGCGCGTTGCGCATCGTATAAGAGAGCAATCGAGGACAACAATGAGGAGCATGGGAACCAGATACTAGGTGAAGGGAGAAAGAGATGTTGGTGTAGGTGTATGATTCTCGATTTAAAGGAAGAAAATGAAGCAAGATGTATATTGTGGTGGAAATACACACTGGCTCGTTATAAGTGTCCGTAGGTGGGGTAGATAGACAGACACAGAGACTAACGTAGACGGAGACAGAGTGGCCCGCGGGTGCTTGTTTCAAGGGGATGAAGAGGCAATAGAGGCGGCGATGCGAACGTTTAATAAAAGATGCGCAGAGATAGCGCCATTACCCCCGGCTTGCATTATTTACCAGGGTAAGCAACTATCTCTGGCCGCGTTCCGCCGCAGTCGCGTTAGGTAGGCGTGTCATCCACCCACTCACCTAGCACATCTCTGATATTCAACCTCTCTCTTCTTGCTCTTCTCGTTTCCTCTCTTCAAGGCTCTACCTTTCAGTATATACGTTTTCAACGGAATCTATTCTTATGATTTATCTACCTGTGTTTCACGTATTTCCCTTGTAAATCCACCATTCCCCGTCGCCTTTCATGGGGATAATACCAGAGAAAATGCAAATTAGGGGCATAAGGAGTGCTTAAAGAAAAAGGGAGAATCGCATTAGTTTAATTTTACTGTTACTTTCCTCAAGACAACTAAGTATCAAAAGCTTTTTTGCTAGGGGGTGGGAAAAGTCTTGCCTAATAAGATTGGGAGTGTTACAGGTCTGCTTGAAGGTTTTTTTCAAGTTTTATAGAGAATCAAATTTTAATTTTTATAAAGGCCCTTTTAATCTAGTTGAATCATTACGTCAACCAGTATTTACTTCTCTTGGCAAATTGTGACATTTCTAATTAGCTTTATTTTGAGCTAGGCTTCAGGTTGGCTGTGCAACATTCAACTCATCATTATATTATCATTATCATTGGGTCTCTGAAGCTTACAGATTGATTGCTTTCAAAATATGATGATGAAGATCCTCTAAAGATCTACTTCAGCCTGTAAACCCTGATATTTAGTGGGCCTGGAACCTGAATAAGCAGCGTATCTGGTAGTCTGTGGGTGTAGTAAGGTGAAATTAATTGGTTGTCGTAGGAGAAAAGAGACTAGTCTACGAGTTCGGACCTCCTTAACGAGCCGCATCACTCCCGAAGTGGAAAACGCCGTTAATTACCCGGCACTGGCTCTTCATTATCCTCTGACTTGGACCTTGCAAGGCCTTGGTGGCTAGCCCCAAATTACCTACTCACTTTTCTCAGCAAGTGGAAAGATCGCGCGATTAGACTTAACCGAAATTCCTCTCGTTGTTTCTCTCGAATTCCATCTAGGCTATGCTCACCCTACTGATCTCGGGGTAGTTTGTTTGTTGTTGGCCAAAAAGCGGGGAAAATACTACCCGTGGAAGAGTAAAGATTCAGTCTTGAGGCTGAACTTTTCCGGTTGTCGGCGTCTTAGGAAACTTTGAGAGAGCCTTAACCACTTGAAAGAGATGATACTACGGAGAAAATACGCCGGGGAAGTAACTACAAAATAAGGGATGAAGGTACGATCTGTGCGATCCCTCAAGGACTACTTGTGTGAAGGAAAGGCGCACTGAAATCCAAAAGCTGAGTGGTAACTTGACATTTATAACGCTGGGATTCTCGGCTTTACAGGAGGAGTGAACCCTTTCTGTAGAACATCTCTGTTGAAATACTGATAGGGGATAATGATGAAAAACAAGGGTGTCAATCCAGTTCAAAAAGATACTTTCGCCTTTTTAACTTCCCGCTAAGAAAATTGAAAATTTTCGAAAATCGGGAAGTTATTGGATTTACCCCGTTTTTCGAAAATCGAGTTTTCATCAGATCTCGACGTTTCGAGGTCCTAGGAAGCTTTCCTGACTATTTTCACGATGATGTCCGTACGTCTGTGTGTGTGTGTGTGTGTGTGTGTGTGTGTGTGTGTGTGTGTGTGTGTGTAAACCTCTCGTAACTTTTGAACGGCTTGACCGATTTCATCGCGGTTGATGTCATTCGAAAGGGCTTCGCCAAACTTAGATGTACTGTAAGTTGGAACCGATTCGGACAAAAAGATTTCGAGAAATTGCAAAAAAAGTGACAAAAAATGTTGTTTTTTTTTTCATTTTTTTTAAATATCTCCGAATTGGCTGAACCTATCAATTTCAAAAACTAATCAGCTCTTAACCTTGAAATCCCGCATCGATCGCCACATAGAGCGTCAGAATCGGTTGATGCGTTCGTGAGATATCGTTGTCGAAAAAAGTGTTTTTTTGTAATAACTCTGAAATTTTTCATCAGATCAATTTTTTTGTCGAGAATCATTTATAGAGCTCAAAAAACCACATCGATCGCCACCTACCGCGTGAAAATCGGTTGATTTATTAAAAAGTTATAGCAGTTTGAAAATTAGAAAAATCGTGTTTCATCGAATTTTGATAAGACTTTTGAGCTCGAAGAGCTCAAAAGCATAGCAAAGCTATCTCTTTGAACTCGGAGAGCTCAAAATAACACATAAATTGTATTTTTGAGCTCGAAGAGCTCGAAAACGTCATAAGTGCAATTTTAAGTGCCTAGGTATGGAATTAGCGGGAAGTCGCAGGGATGGCCTTCAGGGTCAACCGTTTTTCTAATTTTTTTGTTACGATCTCTGTCAAATAAACTTTTACATGAAAATATTTGTCGGCACTAGCATGCTTTAACTGATGGTCTATCAAAATTATTCGACCTTTTTATGACAAAATCTTCATGAGATGTAAACTCCAAAAATTGGAAACAAACCAGTTCATTGTTGTAACACTGATTTCGAAAGTTTCGATTAGTTTTTTTTTTTTTTTTTTTTTTTTTTTTTAGTGAATGTAATCTGTTTCGTGAGCTAAAGACAGTCAGTCTATAATGTAGTTTTAACATGTACCGACAGTAATCAATTGTTCGACAATTGGTACGAGAGCTTCCAGAACAGCCCTGATAGCCACCTTAACTGAAACTTGCCGTCAATCTACTGCCAAAATTTGTAGTCAACTTGATGAAAATAGTTATGAAAATAGTTGGCAAAGCAAACGTTTTTAGTTAAGTTGCCTATAAGTTACTCTGCAATTTGACGTCAAAACTTGCTGTGCAAGTATTTTAGTCAAGTTGTAGTAAAGTTGAAAGGAAATTTAACTAAAAGTTTGGTGTTAACTTGTATTCAAATTGTGGCCGTAGATTTTCGTCAATTTGCTTACAACTGTAATTGAGTGAAGAATTAGCGCAAACTCGATGTTAAGTTAACTGTAACTACTAAACGTCAACTACTTTTTAAGAAAGCGTGCTTATCAGGGAGGTTTTAGCAAGCATCGTGATGGTAACTTGGCGGAAACCTACGGCCGGA
The DNA here is from genome assembly GCF_020080835.1 of Cotesia glomerata. Taxonomy (NCBI): domain Eukaryota; kingdom Metazoa; phylum Arthropoda; class Insecta; order Hymenoptera; family Braconidae; genus Cotesia; species Cotesia glomerata. The sequence continues at coordinate 10,909,699 of NC_058166.1, read as the reverse complement.
ATATACAGTTAATTTGATGCCAAGAATTGGATAGAGCAAGGTTGTGGATAATTTGGTAAAAAATTTTCTGCAGTAGATAGAAATTGGCATGCCTGTAGAACTTTCGATCCTGCTTCAGAATTTTAATAAAAAATTTTAAAAAAGACTTAAGAATACTTCATGTATGAAATTTATCCTAAATAAATTTCTATCTACAAATCAATTTCAAATTTGGATTGATCTTAAAACTAATTCATATTTGTGTCAAAATATGAATTTCAATCCTAAATTCATTTAAAATCAGATTTTTTTTTGCACGGGCAATATTGACAGCAATAGATTTGCCGGTAACTTAACGTCAAATCGACTGTAACTACTGATGAAAATTTTTTTGTTGAGAATGCCTACAAGGAAAGAAAATTATGGGAACTATTCCTATACCATTATGGGAATGGTTCCCATAATGCTATAGGAATAATTCCTATACTATTATAATAACTATTCCTATACTATTATAAGAATGGCTTCCATAATTTATGGGAACCATTCCCATAATAGTATAGGAATGGTTCCCATAATATATAGGTAAAAAAATTGGGGCTACCACATGATACATTCCTGTGGAAGATACATGACTTTCATGTGACAGCAACATGATTTTCATGTGGCAGGCAATAATAGTTAAAACAACGCAATAATAATTAAATAATAATAATAATAATAATTTATATTATTAAGAGAATAAGAACAATTATGTCTCCTGGATAGTCACATGATGAAATCGATTTTTTTAGTGAAATTTAGTGTCGTTGCAAAGGACTTGACTTGAATTTGTGCCTTTTCAAGGTTTCATATCATTCTCGTCGATAGTCAGTTTATGATGATAGACATCTAGGTTGCATTCGAAAATGCTCGATCTCTAAACATATAATTGAGAAATGACCTTGTATCTTGTGAACTATTGACATTTTTAAAGACATAAGCTCATCCTGATGTTACACTCATCGAGACCTTTCATTTGAGTACCCACATCAATTTTTTATATATTTTATATATTTATATATATTATATATATGTAAATATGAAAAATATATATCAAAATGCATGTGAGTACTCAAATGGAAGCTTTTGATGAGTGTAACATCAAAACGAGCTTATATTTTTAAAAATATCAATAATTAAGAAATGACCTTGTATCTCGTGAATTATTGACATTTTTAAAGATATAAGCTCATCCCGACATTACACTCATCGAGACCTTTCATTTGAGTACCCACATCAATTTTTCATATATTTTATATATATTATATAAATGTATATATGAAAAATATATCGAAATGCATGTGGGTATTCAAATGAAAGCTCTTGATGAGTTTAACATCGGGATGAGCTTATATCTTCAAAAATGTCAATAGTTTACCAGATACAAGGTCATTTCTTCATTATGTATCTAGACACAGAGCATTTTCTAATGCAGCCTAAATTCTTATTATAATAAATTGACTATTAGTGAGAATGATATGAAATCTTGAAAAGGCATAACTGCAAGCAAATACCCTTTTTATCATATAAATACATTGGCCACAAAATTTTTCTTATTCTCTTAATAATATAGATTATTATTATTATTATTATTATTATTATTATTGTTATTATTTAATTATTATTGTTGTTTTAACTATTTTTGACTACTACATAAAAATTATGTTGCTGTCACATGAAAATAATGGATCATCTGGCAGCCCCAATTTTTTTTTTCCGTGTATATATTATAGGAATCATTTCGAACTCACTTCGCACGAAGATTTTATCTTTATTTTATTTTGAGAATGATTCCCATAATGGTATAGGAATGATTCCTATAATATTCTAGGAATCCTTCCTATACCATTATGGGAATAGTTCCCATAATAATATAGGAACCATTACTATATCATTATGGTAATATTTCCCATAATATTATGAGAATGGTTCCTATAATTGTATAGGAATCATTTCTATAATTATAGAAACCATTCCTATACCATTATGGGAACCATTCCCACCGTTATGGGAAATGTTCCCATAATTCTGGGAAAATTTCCTATAATTATGGGGACAGTTCCCATAATTTATGGGAACAGTTCTTATGATTGCCTGGGAACTGTTCCCATAAAATTATGGGAATAGTTCCCATATTTTTCTTTCCGTGTAGCTATTGGAGTCAAATTTACTTCCAAGAGATTTTCAAGGACGGTGGCTGTTGATAAGACAGATATAACTCTGGTCTTCAACGAAGAGATTACTAACCATCATCAGTTACAAATAAGGGCTGCTGAGACAAGAGAAAACGTTCAGATTCAGTATCTAATAATGTCGTTTTTAGTAATAAAATTATACATAATGTTTTGTTTAAAAATTATTTTTACCTAACTTTTCTGATTAGAAAATTCTATTGACTTTAATGGGCAACAAGAATATTTTTCAGAAAAATAATGTCATTATATCCGGGTCAAAAAATTAAAACTGATTTTGATCAAAATGATCTGCATTTGAACTTTTTGATCTGCATTTAAACTTTTAAGAACATTTTCTTCTGTATTTGATCTACTATCAAATTATTTTTGATCCATTTTAAGTTTAAACAACCTTTCAGTAAAATAATTGAGCAGCTATAAATATTTTATGCTGTTTCTAATCTAATGAGATTAAGAAGTTTGATCTGTTTTAAGTCTAATAGTTAATCTGTACTTGGACTCTATGTATTGTTTTCAAACTCAATATGCAATCTTTTATCCTGTTTTTGGTCTACAATTTTAACTCTCAATGTTCGAAGGCCAAAACTCGACTAAGATGGCGACTTAATGATTTTTTCGAGTCTTAAGTATCTTATTAAAAATTATTATAAGTCTCATTTATTTGAAAAAATAAACTAATTCATAATATATTCATGCGCTCTCTTTTGCACGACTCATGATGCGAAGCATCAGAGAGTGCTTTACGATCGAAAAATTTGTTTTGCCTTGGTTTTGCAACTATTCAATTAATTAATTACACGATTGGTAATCCACGTAGTCTAATTAATTTGTGCATCATTCAATAGATAATTTAATAGAGATTAATTCTATCTCTGGTAAAAATTAATTTAAAATAATAGAACCAGAAAAAAATATCAAAATAGTTAAAAGAAAATTCCTGTCAATCAGCACAATTTTCCGTTTGAAACACGATAACTTCTGTAAAGATTCACGGATTCAATCGGTTTTTCTTTTAATTAGCTTAAGATCCACTTTGCGGAGATTACCATCGAAGATGGTCATCTTATTTAGTGTGGATTAATCGTTATTAATGAAAAACTAAAATCAATGAAAATGAAAAAAAATACACATGAGTGTTTGTATACCTATATCCGTATATCCATATCAGAAAATATTCTACCGACGTATATGACAGCTGATGCAGGCGCACACTCAGTGCGCATGATCAATTTAAAACACCACGCGATATTCGAAATGAAAAAAAAATAAAATAAAGAAAAAAAATTTGGAAAACGGTTAACCCTCAAGGCCATCCCTGCAACTTCCCGCTAAATTCAATTTTCAAACGCATGCGATTTTGTCACTAGTTGTGATGTTTTTGAGCTCTTCGAGCTCAAAAATTTAATTTTAGTGTTATTTTGAGCTCTCCGAGCTCAAAGATAAAGCTATTCGGTGCTTTTGAGCTCTTCGAGCTCTAAAGTCTTATCAAAGTTTGATGAAACACGATTTTTTTAATTTTCAAACTGCTATAACTTTTAAATGAATCAACCGATTTTCACGCGGTTGGCGGCGATCGATGTAGTTCTTTGAGCTCTATAGAAAATTTGGAACAAAGAAAGTTGATGAAACATTTCGGAGTTATTACAAAAAAAACACTTTTTTCGATTTTTTTGTCAACAATATCTCACGAACGCATCAACCGATTCTGACGCACTTGGTGGCGATCGATGCGGGTTTTAAAGGTTAAGAGCTGATTAGTTTTTGAGGTCGATCAGTTCAGCCAATTCAGAGATATTTTGAAAAAATGAAAGAAAAATAACTTTTTTTTCACTTTTTTTGCAATTTCTCGAAATCTACCGGTCCGAATTGGTTCCACCTTACAGGAAATCTAAGCTTGGCGAAGCCCTTTTGAATGACACCAACTGCGATCAAATCGGTCAAGCCGTTCAAAAGTTATGAGGTTTACACACACACACACACACGTGTGAGACGCAACACGGACTGGATTGAAGTAATGCTAACGCGGTCCCGATCCAGTCTTCCCCGTAACATCTATGAGGAAAGAGAGAGGAGGATGTTTAGTCGGTATTGTTGTCAATAATATTGACTTCCGAGTCCGACATACCCAGGACAAACATCTCGTCCTGGTATACGTAAATGTATTTGACCTCCTCTATAAAAAAAATAAAAAAAAAAAAAACACACACACACACACACACACACACACACACACACACACAGACGTACGGACATCGTCGTAAAAATAGTCAGAAAAGCTTCTTAGGACTTCAAAACGTCGAGATCTGTTAAAACCTCGATTTTCGCAAAACGAGGTAAAACCAATAACTTCCCGATTTTTCGAAAATCATTAATTTTCTTAGCGGGAAGTTAAAAAAGTAAGGTAATATTTGAAATAGAATAAAAAAAAAATTTTTTTCCAGAACATTTATTTTTTAGTCAGAACAACTATTTTTTTTTTATTTATCGAAAGAATGGGCATTATGAGTCGTGTACTTTTGGATTTGCCAAACTCTTGTTTTTTTAAACTGATCGCTGACCATAACCTTACATCTGTGATATTTATTTTTCATGACTTAACATGTCATGGATAATAAAAGTTTTGTATCTGCGAATATTAGTTGTAGTGATAGTTATAGTATATTACAACCCTAGGCCAGAAAGTTGGATTTCCTGGCGTATGGGATATGATGGCCGAGGCGTAGCCGAAGCCATCATATCACATACGTCAGGGCATCCAACATTCTGGTCGTGGGTTGTAGACTATTTTTCTTGCTCTCCACCCGAAAGTACGCAACTCCGTGGAAGGGGTTTTGCAAAACCGAGGCAAAGTCGAGGTTTTGCCGGGCTCGAGGGGGGCGCCAGCCGACTTCTGCTGGTTGGGGCGGACATAAAAAAAAAAAGTAAAAATTAATACATTAAAAAAAAAAAAATAAGTTATTTTAAAGTTTACTAACAACTGTTCTAATTAAGAGTGATAAAATGCACAGAACTTGGCACAAATATTTGAACTCGTTCTAATAACAGAATTTATTTTTGAGTTGATTAAAAATTAATTTTTAATTAGTAATCGACGGCTAAGAAAGATTGAAATTAAATTATTAGAAGCTTGTAGAGTACATGTACCCATTGTTTTATAAACATTGCTTGACTAGCTGTCAAAATATAAAAGAAAGCAAATAAACTCCACAAAACTTTTATATTTTATTTTGTATAAACTTTTTATATAAATCATTTGTGTAGTGTTATTATTAAATAGTTCATTAATAATAATCTAGTAATAAATTAATTTTTATTTCTTTGACATTTTCTGGTTAGTTTATACGCTGACATGTTACATACAGACGACGATGTTGTGACTGTCAGACAGTTGAAACTCGCGCCACGAAAATATGAAAAAAAGCGAGGTTCTGTGCTGCCCGGCCAGAAAATATGCGTAGCGCGCATGCGCCAAAACAAGCCACAAATGTCGCTCTTTCTGGAGTAAAATGCGTCCAGAAAGAGCGTACTTTCGGGTAGGAGAGCAAGAAAATAAATTTTTCTGTCCTCCGGCCAGAAAGCGTCAACTTTCGGGCCGCTGCGCTAAACGAAGTTGCCGCTTTCTGGCTACGTCGAACAGAAAAATAGTATACACACCTCGGCCAGTAAATAAGAAAGCCTCAGATCACATGTTTGTCGACCTCGGCTTCGCCTCGGCCGACAATTTCATGTGATCTGAGACATTTCTTATTTTACTGGCCTAGGTATGTAATATACTATTCTCGGCTTCGCCTCGGCCAACAATTATATGTGATCTGAGACTTTTCTTATTTTACTGGCCTAGGTATGTAATATACTATTGTATTAACATACATAAAATAGTTTTCATTGTTTTCTTGGATCTAAATTTAGAGTTCTCTAAATATTGATATAAAGCACAACATGAATACATCTACAAGATTACAATGTTGACAAGATGACAAGATAAATATTAAACTTTATACTTTCACGCATCATTTAATGAGCAGTATTCACTATTTGACAGTGCAAAGTTAGGTAAAAGCCCCAATAGATGATCACGTACCAGTATATGATCACTCCATGTATTTGTATATCTATATTCCCAAATATAGGTATACAAATTCATAGAGTGATCATATACTGGTACATGATCATCTATTGGGGCTTTTACCTTATACCATTTGGTATTTATTGCACTACAAAATCGTGAATAGTCACTATTTCAGTTTCAGAGAATGAAAAGCCGTGCCCTGTGGAGGATCTTCGAAGAAATGAGTAAAAAAATATATTTATTATTATTATTATTATTATTATTATCGAATTGGTAAAAGGTCTGTTTTCGATCTACAGGCGATCAAAAACCGCCTAAAAATTATGAACCGTTTTGGTCTGTTTTTTACCTTGATGCAATCAAAACAGCCAAATGATGAAAAAAGTCCGATTTTGGTCCAGAAAAAATCGAAAACAATTTTATTATAATATTAAAATTGGTCTTAAATAGGTCTGAATTGGGAATAACACAAGCTAAAACAGTTGAAATTCTTACATAAAATCGATACACATAATAAAGTTGAATTGAATGGAAAATGTAAAAAATTTTCATTTATATCCTTAAATACATCAAATTTCTTGACCTGGGTAAGAACATCAAACAATAAATACAGAAAACTAAACAATTATTCAACTATCAGTATAAAAATAAAGTCGTTATTTAGTTATGATTTAAATTAGGCACGCTGTCAGTAAATCAGTTAATAATAAAACAATAAAAAATTCAATAATAGTATGATAGCATTTCTGAAGCAATGCCCCGACATAATAAAATATTAATGAGCCAGATAAAAATAATAACCAATTACGAGTAATTAACGGAACAATTATTATAGTTATCCTGTCATAACTTCGTAAGCTTATTTTAATTGAAAACTCGTCCTGTTTCATCAATATTTATATCAACCGATCCACTTATCTAGTTTTATTTCGATTGTGTTATTTATTCGATTGTGGTAAAATGCATGCGATTTTGATTTTCGATTTACTAGCAATCACTACTGTTTTTGCCTTCAAAGAAAGTAAAATCTCTTATTGCACTAACTACACAGATTTGGTATGTAAATTTTTATTATGTACCTTTCAAAATATGAGAATATTTTCAACTTCCCGCTAAAAAAATTGAAAATAAAAAAAATCGGAAAGTTATTGGTTTTACCCCCTTTTTCGAAAATCGAGTTTTCATCAGATCTCGACATTTTGAGGTCCTAGGCAGCTTCACTAACTGTTCCCGCGATAGTGTGTGTGTGTGTGTGTGTGTGTGTGTGTGTGTGTGTGTGTGTGTGTGTGTGTGTGTGAATTGAGAAATTTTGAGAAATCTCAAAAAAAAATGAGGAAAAAAATTTTTTCAAAAGTGGTTTTTTGGAATAACTTTTAAAGGGCTTTATCGATCAATTCCAAAAACTAATCAGCTCTTCACCTTGAAAAACCACGTCGATCGCCGCCAATCTGGTCAAAATCGGTTGATTCGTTCGAGAGATATCGTGAACGAAAGAAAACCGAAAAAAGTGTTTTTTCGGAGTAACTCCGAAATTTCTAGTTTGACCAATTAAAACTTAGAAATTATTTATGAGGCTTAAAAAAACTACGTAGAATGCCGCCAACCACATCAAAATCGGTTTATTCATTCAAAAGTTATTGCGGTTTAAAAATTCAAAAAATAGTGTTTTATGAAACTTCTATCAGACTTTTGAGCTCAAAGAGCTCGGAGAGCTCAAAACAACACATAAATTGTATTTTTGAGCTCGAAGAGCTCAAAAACTTCGTAGCCGCAATTTTAAGCGCCCAGGTATTAACGGAATTAGCGGGAAATTGTAGGGATGGCCTTTAGGGTCAACCGTTTTCCTAATTTTTTTTTGTAGTTTTTTTGAGATTTATTAAAATCTACCGGTCTGAATCGGTTCATATTATATTCAAAATCTAAGTTTGGCCAAGCCTTTTCGAATGACACCAACCGCGATAAAATCAGTTCAACCGTTCCAAAGTTATAAGAGGTTTACATACGTACACCCACACACACACACACACACACACACACACACACACACACACACATTGTTCGAATTATGACGGAATTTCCGGTCTGATCAATTTTTGTTTATCAAAGTATATCATAGAATTTAAAAAACTGCTTCAAATGCTGCCAATCTCGTGGAAATTGATTTATTCATTCAAAAGTAATTGCAGTTTGAATATTTAAATAATAAATAATTTATTAAACGTCTATCAGACTTTTGAGCTTGAAGATAGCTCGAAGATAGCGTCGCCAATTTACAACGGATCTTTACCAAACTCAACAAAGGTACTTATTCTACAGATAGAAACCGAAGTCAAGTTTGAAGATGAGCTTAATCGGTCAAGTAATTTAGAAATGCCAGGATTTCAAAATTTTTAAAATCATAAAAATTCATATTCCTTCACTTTCTCACTCGAATAACTTTTGAATGGGATAATTTATTGAATCTCTGTTAATTGCATCTGAAACTTTTGAAGAAAGCATCAGTTTGCGTACCATATCATATGTGTATTCTTAAAACTAAGTCCTATTCTGCTATGCTAATTATGAAATTTGCTATTGCATTCGTTTTATAAAATTTTTATTTTATTAGAAAACTTTGATTATAATGATTACAATAAAAATCATACGTTAAAATTTATTTGTAATTATGGTTAGCAAGTAATCCGAACAAAAACAGTTTTACTGTAAAAAAAATCGCGCCAAGTCCACGTTCATAAGACTATTAAGAAAAAAAAATTTTATTTCTTTACAAAAAAATATAAAATAAAAAATTAAAAAATCTAAGTAACCGATATGATTGTATATGATTTTCAGAAATTAAAAAAAGTTTTGTTGTAAATTTAAAAATTAAAAGAAACAATTTTGGAACGTTTTTAGTGTGCGTGGTTACAAAATATTTCACTTTTTATGAAATTCCTAAAATCTATCTACTAGGATTTAAAAATAAAATTGAAGTACACAATGATGCACACCAAGTATGTTCCAAAATTGTTTCTTTTAATTTTTAAATTTACAACAAAATTTTTTTTATATGATTTCCGAAAATCATATACAATCAAATCGGTTACTTGGATTTTTTAATTTTTTATTTTATATCTTTTTGTAAAGAAATAAAATTTTGTTTTCTTAATAGTGTTAAGTGTTGAACGTGGACTTAGCGCGATTTTTTTACAGTGAAACTGTTTTTGTTCGGATTTCAGTATTTTTTGTAATTATAATAAAAATTGACAATATAAAAAAAATATCTATATATGGTGGCAAACTATCCCTTTTAAACTATAGTTCATGTAAAAGTTATTCTTGCGCCGCCTGGCGTTCGTAATTGCAAGCTGTCAAATATCTTTTTTTCACTGTAGTTTCCCATCTATTATAAGATTAGCATGCATCCTTATATTATTTAGTCTCTGGCCGTCCGCTTTTTACATAAAAAAAAAGTTAAAATCTAAAAATCTGGGTCGCTATAATTTGTGCTGATTATTTTTAATAATTATAAATAGAAATTATAAAGATAATTGATAATAATCAAGTAATACGCGTAATAAAAAAGCATAAACTACTATTATAAAATATCATATAAAAAAAAAAATTAGGAAAACGGTTGACCCTAAAGGCCATCCCTGCAACTTCCCGCTCATTTCATACACAAAACTGCATTTATTACGTTTTTGAGCTCGAGCTCAAAAATATAATTTTCGTATCATTTTGAGCTCTCCGAGCTCAAAAATCTGCTAGAAGTTAAATAACACACTATTTTTCAAATTTTCAAACCGCAATAACTTTTGAATAAATTAACCGATTTTTACGTGGTTAGTTGCATTCAACGCAGTTTTTTAAGCCTCATGAAGAACTTTTAAGTTATAATCGATCGAACGTAGAGTTTCGAAATAATTCCCAAAAAACGATTTTTCGATTTTTTTCGTTAACGATAACTCACGAACGAATTAACCGATTTCGACCGGGCTGGCGGCAATCAACGTGGTTTTTTTATGTCAAGAGCTAATTGGTTTTCGGAATCGATCAGTAAAGCCGTTTGAAAGTTATTCTAAAAAAACCACGTTTGAAAAAATTTTTTTTTGCAGTTTTTTTGAGATTTCTCAAAATCTACTGGTTCGAATCGATCCAAATTATGGTCAAAATCTAAGTTTGATCAATTCCTTTCAAACGGTTTCAACCGTGATGAAATCGGTCAAGCCGTTCAAAAGTTATGAGAGGTTTACATACGGCCGTACACACATACACACACACACACACACACACACACACACACACACACACACACACACACACACACACACACACACATACATACATACATACAGACGTACGGACATCATCGCGGAAACATTCGGGGAGGCTTCCTAGGACCTCAAAACGTCAACATCCGTTGAAAACTCGATTTTCAAAAAACGGGGTGAAACCAATAACTTCCCGATTTTTGAAAATTTTTAATTTTCTTAGCGGGAAGTTAAAAATCAAAATAAATTTGAAAAAAAATTTGTGACCTCAAAAAACCGTTCTGCTTACCGTATATACACACTTGGTAGTCTGGCTTGAGAATGGAACTTGGCGCCAGACTCTATCGAGTCTGTTGATAAAATGAAATCTTCCTTTATTTCGGCTGCCGAATGGCCTTTTTATTATTAAATTTATTTCTCAACCTAACGATTGTGACGAAGAAACCTGGTCAGATACTTTGTCTTTCCTTGAGTCGCGGAATTAATTATATTGAGGTTAATTTTTGTCAATACCTGGGATTATTATTAATTCTCGGCGACTTCGTGTGTTGACTTTCTTCCTCTTAATTTTATTCCTCAGCTGCACTTATCCAAAATCTCAGGCGTTGTTATTATTTCTTTGTTCTTTAAAATTTCGTGGGGGCTTTGTCGGACTCTTTCCTCACAATGTCTTTTCTCTCGGAGCGACAACTTCTTTTCTCCTCGGTGTGGTCTTATCCCCACCCTTTCAGCACTTATTGGAGTCTCTAGAACGTTCTTATTTCAACTGCGCGAGCGTCCTAGACCACAGTGCCCTGTGATCCGTCAATAAATAACCACGATCAGGGCGAGGACCTTCATTCAACTGATATTGAATAAGTCCCGTAACAAACTATTTTCCTAATTAGTATATTACGTACCTAGGCCAGTAAAGTAAGAAATTGTCTCAGATCACATGTAATTGTCGTCCGAAGCGAAGTTGAGGTCGACAAACATGTGATCTGAGGCTTTCTTCTTTACTGGCCAAGGTATGTATATTATTTTTCTGCTCGACGTAGCCGAAATGTGGCAACTTCGTTTAGCGCAGCGGCCCGGAAGTTGGCGCTTTCTGGCCGGAGGACAGAGAGGTAATTTTTTATTTGTCATGGTATTTTTCTAAACAAAATCGTAATTATTGTAGTAGGTTTTTCTTCATAAATATAATCGACGGTTTAATTTAAAAATATTATTATCCATGAGTTGAAAATATTGATTTGTTTATAAAAATTGATTTCTATAACAACTATGATCAAAAATTTGTAGTGTAATCCTGACTTCATAAAACCTTGTTGTGATAAAACATTTAAATGCTCACTCGTTCAACCAGAAGGAAGGTACAGATGCATCAAACAAGGTATAATATTCTCAAATTACCTCAAGACTCATAAAGATCAGCACCAATAGTTTTTCTAATAATTTTTAAAATTTAGTGGGATTGGGCGAAACTTGTCATTACAATAACGATTGTAGCCAAATATTGTGGCATGCTCATTGCTCCAGTGAGAAGAAATGTACTTGCAGATCAGACGCTATCCAAGTCGGTCAAAGATGTGAAGCGTTTATAGGCGGGTTTTGCATTTACAATGAACAATGCACTCCAGAAAACTCTATTTGCTCGAACAAAAAGTGCAAATGTAGCCACCGCTACCTAGCCGTGGCCCATAACCTTTGCATACGAACTACGTTAGGAGTTCCTTGCGCCAATAACCCATCTTGTTCAGGGATAAAAAACGCTGTATGCTCAAACAATGTTTGCAGTTGTCGATCGGGAACAATGAAAGTTAGTTCAACCATGTGTGGAAAATTCTTGGATAGCGTTTGCCGGCAAGATGATGACTGTGGTCCCGAGAATTCTATTTGTGTTGACAATCATTGCAAATGTGAACCAAATTTTTTCCGTGAAGGCAATTTGCAGTGTAATTCACGTATGTTAATTATTTTTATTGATATTCCGAGATGAAAATTGAATTTTAAGATGTTTTATTGATGCAGCTCAACTGAAAATGCCTTGCAGCACATACACTGACTGCAATAGTTTGATCAAGCACTCACTGTGTTCAGAAAATAACAAATGTGAATGCTTTCCAACTTATTTTCAAATCAATGAAACAGCGTGCGTGCCCTATCATGAGTCGTATTGTTCAGACAGCGATCCATGCAAGCTTGAAAACTCGGTTTGCATCAATAATTTGTGCCGATGTGCTTCTCATTATAGTTACATTGGGCTAAAATGCGAGCCAAGTATTTATATTCATTTATTTATATAAGATTCTTTTATATTTTTGCACAGCTCATAATGCTAAGCATTCCATTTCTCAGAAATAGAATCCTATAAAAAATTCTCAGACATGACGATATATAACCTGTTATGACCAATTTTTATATTAAGCAATATCGGATATATGAACACATCAAAAATTATATATAAGCTTAGAGTGTTTAAAAAAAACACACTATTTTTTTTTTCGAAGAACATTGAAAATTTTTCAGAGTATTCCTAATCAAAGACATTGTGAAAATCTCAGCCCTTGATATTAATGTATAGAGGTGGCTATACTTAATTTATTATTTCCATTTAAATAACATGGAAAAAATTTTTTTTTACTTTTGAATTTTACTAGTCGACAACAGAGCATTCTACAGCTATGATCGATACATATTCTTGTAGGAAATTTATCGATCTAAAAAAATTGTTCGATAAAATATATGCGTACGGAGAACCATTTCGGAGTTATCAGGCCTCAAACATCGAACTGTTTACAAAAATTAGGAAAACGGTTGGCCCTGAAGGCCATCCCTGCAACTTCCCGCTAATTCCATACCTGGGCGCTTAAAATTGCGTTTATGACATTTTTGAGCTCTTCAAACTCAAAGAGATAGCTTTCCTATGTTTTTGAGCTCTTCGAGCTCAAAAATCTTATCAAAGTTCGATGAAACACGATTTTTTTAATTTTCAAACTGCTATAATTTTTGAATGAATCAACCCATTTTCACGCGGTTGGTGGCGATCGATGTAGTTTTTTGAACTCTATAAATAATTCTCAACAAAAAAATTGATCTGCTAAAAAATTTCGGAGTTATTACAAAAAATCGCAATACTCTGTTTAAGTGAGTGACTTATATTTTCCGTACGATACTATTGCAAGTTCAGAGAGTAGAGTAAAAAAAGTTCCCGCGTAAGACTCAGCGCGTACTTCACTTCTTTTTTCTCCGTGTTTATATACCGTGTTTATACCTTTAACCTAAACATCGTTTTTAAGAGCATAAAAAAAATATTTATATAATTGACAACAATAATTATTTAAGTATGGATCCGTGGGTAAAAAATAAATCAACTGAGTGGAATTAATCCTCCTATCATCAAGTGTTTGAAGGTATACCTTACATATAAGAAAAAATCTTGTTGCAGCAACAGGATTTTCCTGCAGCTGCAACAGGAGGCAGCCATAATGCAGCAACAGGATAAAGTCCTGTTGCAGCAACAGGATTACTACTGTTGTTGCGACTTAATAGTAAAATATAGTTGGATCATTCCATGTCAAATTGACCAACAGTTGGAATTGACCCCTTTTATATTGGATCAATTTTAGTCAGAAATTTTCTTTTATCATACAACGAACTTCTGCCAAAGGAAAAAAAATTAAAAAATTTTTTTCAAAAGATATACAAATTCGAAACTTCGCTATTTTTTCAATTTTATTGTTGAAATATCTCATACGCTATTATAGATACAGGAATGGCCTTTCGTTTGTTTGAAAAGGGACACTTAGGGCTATTGAAAAAAAAAAAAATATTTTGGAAAAAAATTTTGAAAAATGCCGTCAAAAATGACGATCGACATTAAAATTTTGGTTCAATTTTTGATGAATAGTACCTTGTACTGATTTTAAAAAACCCTGAAATTTTTAGAACTGTGTACTTTTTTTTAAATATGAATTTCTGAATTTCAAAAAACAATTTTTTCTTGTTTTTTGCAACTTTTAAATAAGGTAAAGTTACGCAGATACATAGTTTTGTAATTTTGAACATGAAAAAAATTAAATGCACGACGTGGAAATATTAAATAATAAATTAATTTCAATGTTTTTTTATTTTTTTGGAGTAATCTTAAAGTCAGGCTTAACACATGATATAGTTTCTTATTTTTTTTAACGCATGATATATTTTTTTGCCCTCCGGGCGGAAAGTGACAACTTTCGTCCCGCTGCGCTAAACTAAGTTGCCGCTTTCCGCCTTCGTCGGACAAAATAGTATATTACACACCTAGGGAAGTAAAGTAAGAAATGTCTCAGATCACATGTAATTGTTGGCCGAGGCGAAGCCGAGGTCAACAAACATGTGATCTGAGGCTTTCTTATTTACTTCCCGAGGAGTGTATACTATTTTTTTGTCCGACGAAGGCGGAAAGCGGCAACTTAACAGACTGGCTACGCCGGAGAAACCATACACTCCACGGGAAGTAAATAAGAAAGCCTCAGATCACATGGTTGTTGACCTCGGCTTCGCCTCGGCCAACAATTACATGTGATCTGAGACATTTCTTACTTTACTTCCCTAGGTGTGTAATATACTATTGTCCGTTTCTTCACTTCAATAACGTCAAATAACTCAAACAGATATAAATTTCCAATAAAAATCATAATAATGTGATTAGAATATCAATTTTGTTTCGTTTTTTTGAATACTTGTTTACTTACATATTTCTGCTCATTAATGTTGCTCAATGTCAAATTTCAAATCATTTCCATCTTAAAAAAACGATAAATGACTTTAAGATTACGTCTAAAAAATAAAAAAAAGTTAAAATTATTTTATTATTTAACCCTCGGAGTACACACCTTCGAACTTTAAAGAGCTTTAGAGTACATACGGGGTCAAATTGACCTTAGTTGACTTTCGAAGAATTATATCTCAGAAACTATGCATTTTATCGAAATTCAGTTTGTTACATTTTTGGTAGGTAAAACAATGCTCTTTTGAATACAATCGTTATTATTCTAAATTAAATAGTTTTTAATGTTGAAAAAATTAATACAAAATGAACCTATTTTCAAGAAATATTTTAGGATAAGAAAAATTCTGGGGTCAAAATGACCCCCAGTGTACTCCGAAGGTTAATATTTCCACGTTATGCATTTAATTTTTAATGCTCAAAATTACAATACTATGTATCTGCACAACTTGACCTTATTTAAAAGTTGCAAAAAAAAAGAAAAAACTGTTTTTTGAAGTTCAAAAATTCATATTTAAAAAAAACACATAGTTCTAAAAATTTCAGGGTTTTTTAAAATCAGTACAAGGTACTATTCATCAAAAATTGAACCAAAATTTTAATGTCGATCGTCATTTTTTACGATTTTCAAAAATTTAAAATTTGACAAATTTGACATTTTTTTCCAAAATATTTTTTTTTTTCAATAGCCCCGTGTCCCTTTTCAAACAAATGGAAGGCCATTCCTGCATCTATAATAGCGTACGAGATATTTCAAAAATAAAATTGAAAAAATAGCGAAATTTCGAATTTGCATATCTTCTGAAAAAAATTTTTTAATTTTTTTTCCTTTGGCAGAAGTTCGTTGTATGATAAAAGAAAATTTCTGACCAAAATTGATCCAAATTAAAAAGGGTCAATTCCAACTGTTGGTCAATTTGACATGGAATGACCCAACTATATTTTACTATTAAGTCGCAACAACAATGTACCTGAAGTTCCGAACGTTCGTAAAAAAAAATAGTATTTTTTAAAAATAAGAACACTAGATCGGATAAGCAAGCTGATTTTTGGTGAGCTTCTACATTTTCAACCTAGAAAACTACAAAAAAATCATCAACCCTCTAAGACCTCCGGAACAACCCCTAACACCCACCCTTATGTTATAAAAATTCGTATGGCCTAGGCTAATTGGGTTAGCAAGCTGATTTTTTATGAGTTTCTTCATTTCAAACCTATAAAACCTTAAAAAAATCATCAACGCCCTAGGACCTCCGGAACAACCCCTAACACCCACCCCAATGTTAAAAAATTCGTAGAGCCTCGGCTAATTGGGTTAGCAAGCTGATTTTTAATAAGCTTCTTCATTTCAAACCTATAAAGCCACAAAAAAATCATCAACCCTCTAAGACCTCCGGAATAACCCCTAACACCCACCCTTATGTTATAAAAATTCGTATGGCCACGGCTAATTGGGTTAGCAAGCTGATTTTTAATAAGCTTCTTTATTTCAAACCTATAAAGCCACAAAAAAATCATCAACCCTCTAAGACCTCCGGAACAACCCCTAACACCCACCCTTATGCTATAAAAATTCGTATGGCCTAGGCTAATTGGGTTAGTAAGCTGATTTTTCATGAGCTTCTTCATTTCAAACCTATAAAGCCTTAAAAAAATCATTAACCCCCTAGGATCTCCGGAACAACCCCTAACACCTACCCCAATGTTAAAAAATTCGTATAGCCTCGGCTAATTGGGTTAGCAAGATGATTTTTAATAAGCTTCTTCATTTCAAACCTATAAAGCCACAAAAAAATCATCAACCCTCTAAGACCTCCGGAACAACCCCTAACACCGACCCTTATGTTATAAAAATTCGTATGGCCTCGGCTAATCGGGTTAGCACGCTGATTTTTAATAAGCTTCTTTATTTCAAACCTATAAAGCCACAAAAAAATCATCAACCCCCTCAGACCTATTGACACCGTGTAACAGTCCCATAAAGAGCGTTTTTTTACTGAAATGACAAAAATTTGACAGTGAAAAATTCATGTCTCGGTGTCCACAGTAGATTAAAGAAAAACAATCAATGGAAATCGTAGAGTGTACTCTTATAAAGATTTCCATAGCCTTAATAGATCGATCGACCCCATAGACACCGAGTAAAAGCCAGATAAAGGGCGTTTTTTGACTAAATTCCTAGAAATTTGACAGTTAAAAATTCATTTCTCGGTGTCCACAGGAGATTAAGGAAAAAAACTCATGAAAATCTCAGAGTTCACTGTAAGTCCCGTAAGTGGTGACTTTTGACTAAATTGACAGAAATTGAGTTTTTGAAGTGAAACTTCTTTAGAATCGTTGTGATTTCAAACCGGATGCAACGAAAAAACGACAGGTAAGAGACACAAATACAAAAATGTGTAGGATGAAGCCAGGGGAAAGAATGAGACAGAAATATACATACAATTTGTATATTATCGGTCTCTCCTCTTTGTGCCATACTTCGTAGCGTCCCCACTCCCGTCTTCTAAGCATAGTCGCCTGTAATTTGTGAGCCAGAGCGAGAGAGCAGATGTCAGTGTGTATGTATATTGCACACTGTTTAATACGTGCTTGTATTTGAGCATTTAACGTGTGTAGTGCATGTGAAAACTACGTGAGCTTACTGTACACTGTATGCGGCTGCGTATTACAGCGTTTTAGTAAGATAGCGTGGTGTGTTATTATTTAACTGTTTGTGAGTATTTTTATATCTTGTACTAAATAATAAATTTTATAAAATGCCGAAAACTAATGCCGAAATGTGTCGTCAATATCGACGCAAAAAAAATGAAATTAAAATGAAAAAAAATTCAGCAAAAAGTTCAACAGAACGTAGTCGCGAGTTTCGTGCACGTAAAAAACAATTATTGAACAATCAAAATAGATGTTCAGATATAAGTGTCAATGTGACTGATGTAATAAATGGTAAGTGTAAATATTTTTTAATCCTGTTTTAAGTATAAACTAATATATCAATGTTTTTCAATCAATAAATTTTATTTTTATTTTAAACTGATCATGTATTATATATATATATATATATATATATATATATATATAACCTCAATACATCATGTGTCTAACCTTATTTATTTTTCTGTTTTAGACCACTCTCAGCAATAAAATAGTGTTCCAACGGGATATAATTTAGTAAATAATGATTGTAAGTACTAATAATTAATACTAACTTTCATCATTTAATGTTAAATAATTTAAAAGAAATTTTTCAATTTAATAATAATTTTAATGAAAAAACTTAAAAACTTAAAAATTTAATTTAAAAACATGTACCTAATTTACAATTCATGATTTAAAATATTAAAAAAAATTTAATTTAATTTAAACTTATATTCAATAATTCAATAATTCTTAAATTAACAAAATGATTTAATATTTAGATTTATAGGAAAAAAAAAACAATTTTAAGACGGATGAATATTTTTGAATGGTAAAATAAATTGTAAAAAAATTCAAAAATTAAAATGATATTAAAAAAAAATAATTTAATTTTAAACTAAAGAGTGGATAATTTTAAATGGTACATATAAGTTAATAACCATATTTGAAAATAATCATTATGTTAAAATGAGTGTTTAAAATTAATTTTATATACATTTTTCGATTTTACGATGTAAAAAATTTTATTTGTTTAAGGAATTGATTCTCAATACAGAGGTGATAGATAACTCGTTACATACTTTGAATGGTTTTTCAGATAACCCTCCAGTAGATGTACAGCCAGAAATTCCATACTCACGGTTTCGTCGAAATAAGTTTGCTCATAAAGAATTTAACGACAAGTTTTTAAACAATATGTTTGGTCATAAGTGCTCCGTTTGTGATCGATTGTGGTTTAAGTTAGATTTAAAATCACCACGTGCTGAAGATGAACAATTATTAAGGGTAATAGTTGAAAATTACAATACAGTTGAAGATATTTTACTGTGCAACACGTGTTACCAAGCAATTGGGAGGAAAGTGATTCCTATAATGTCTACTTATAACGGTTTTAAATATGAAAAAATACCTGAGGTTTTACCACCGCTTGACTTAATTTCGGAAAGACTTGTCTCACCACGAGTTCCATTTATGCAAATTCGACGGTTACGACATGTTCATGGGCAATATGGAATTTATGGACAAATCATTAATGTACCAGTCGAGGTAAACAATATGGTAAAACTCTTACCCCGTAATGTCGATGATGATTACTGTATTAACGTACACATTAAAAGAAAAATAATACATAGATCAAGCTATTTAATGGGACTAGTTAATAAAAGGACAATTCGTGCATGGCTTCAGTATTTGCTTCAAACTCCACTTTATTTATTTTACGATATTAAAATTGATGAAAGCTTCTTCAACAATAATAGTAATAATGAAATCGATCTAGAAGAAATGAGTGAAGATATACCGGTCGAAGAGAGTCTAACAGCACAACAGAAAACTCTACTTTGGAATGAAGATATGTATTTACGGATCGCTCCTGGAGAATATAATATTCCCAAAAGTATAATTTTTGATGAACATGCCGAAGAACTTTCTTTCCCATCGATTTATTTGGGTCATTTCCGAAAATTCAGAGAGGGAGTAAATGCAACACCGTTCGCAATAGCAACTAGCGAATTACGAAGATCAGATCGGCGTGGAGTTACTCCACATCATTTATTATATCTAGCAATGAAAATTATGAGGTTAAGAGTTCGTGACTCGCTTACGATTGCATTTAAACATGTGGGAAAAAATACTAATATTACACGGCAGCAAGTTGAGTCAGCTGACTACATTAATAATTGTATCGAAAGTAATTTAGCTTTTCTGCGCTCAATACCAAATTCAGTATGGTATTGGAGCGATCGAAAAAAGAGATCTTTTGCGATGATTCGGCAACTAGGAAAACCTACGATGTTTCTTACTTTGAGTGCCAATGAAATCGGATGGACCAATTTAATACAATTATTGTACAAATTAAAAAATAACGGTACTGAAATTTCAGCTGAACAAGCTGCGTCACTGGATTACATATCTAAGACTACACTAGTGAATGAAGATGCTGTGACCTGTGCTATCTATTTTAATAAAATAGTCAATATATTGATAACTATTCTCCAATCAAAGAAGAACAGCCCATTTGGAAATTATTATGTTGTCGACTATTTTAAACGAATTGAATTTCAGCATCGTGGTAGTCCTCATGCACATATTTTATTGTGGCTGAATGACGCTCCATCAGATCCTCTTGGTACAAACTATCAAGATACTGTAATGATGATTGATCAATTGATATCAATTTCTTCATCAGAAGCTTCTGGACATATTCGCTTGCAAAGTCACAAACATACCTTTACCTGTTATAAAAAGTACATGCCAATCAACCTCAGAAATGCCGATTTGATGCTCCATTTATGCCATGTAAATCCACTACAATATTAAAACCAATGCAGAAAGATCATCCAGGATATGCTGATTACGCTAAGCGGTATAAACAAATACAAATTAATCTTGAGAACAATGATTACGAGAATATTGAAATGTTTTATGCACAAAATCATATAACTTCTGATAATGATTATTTTCATATTCTTGAAGCTGGAATTACCAGACCTAAAGTATTTTTGAAGCGACAACCTAAAGAAAAATGGCACAACCCTTTCAATCCTTTTATTCTCAATGTCTTACAATCAAATACAGATATGCAATGTATTATCGAAGAATACTCATGTGCAGCGTATGTTGTTGAATATGTCAATAAAACTAATAGGGGTATAAGTAATTTACAAAGACAAATTCATGAAATCATGGATGAAAACCCTGAGTTTGATATAGTAGAAATAACTAGAAAAATGAGTGTTAATATGCTCAACACCGTTGAATTAACAAGCCAGGAAGCAGCATGGTACCTTCTTCGTGAACCTATGTCTAGAAGTTCAGTCTCCATAGTTTATATTCCCACCGTTTGGCCTATTGAACGACAGCGTATTAGACGAACACAAAAAGAATTAGATGAATTAAATATCGATGAATATTCAACAAGTATTTGGAAGGAAAACTGGTTTGATAAATACGAGAAGCGGCCACAAGAAATGGAAGAATTATCACTTGCACAATTCGTTGCTAATTTTACTAAAAATTCGCAAGGTGATTATATTCGTCGAAAGCAACAACGCATCATTCGTTATAGGAATTATGACATAGCCTCAGATATAAATGAGTATAAAAGAGAAATGGTGACTTTGCATATCCCATTTCGGAATGAAGAATTCGAGATTCTTGAAGAGATGAAATTTATTAGGATTTACGACGAAAATGAAAATCAAATTCTGGAGCGACGTAAAGAGTTTGAATCTGACTTAGACATTAATAAAACTATAGAGCTATGCCGAAAACTATGTCGCGAAAATGAAGAAGCAGACGATGACGATGAGATTCATGATATTGCCACTAGATTTCCAGAAATTAATCCATTCCAAACGCTATATGACAATCCGAATTCGGATGTAAACAGTGATTTACGTCTCGCAACCCTAAATAAACTTGGTGCCATTGCAAAACGGAAAGAAAATTTAATGCCTAACGACCAATATTATGAGCTGATGAAAATGGCAAACCAAAAACAAAAGGAACTTTTGATGCACGTCATTTACAATCTTCAGTTGGAAGATCCTCCTCCGCTGCAAATATTTTTTACAGGACCTGCTGGATGTGGTAAAACATTTGTTATTAAATTATTAATGGAAATTTATAATCGATATTCTGAAAGTGATGGGTTTTGTAATGCTTATATCGCTTGTGCTTCTACTGGTAAAGCTGCTGTGGCTATCAATGGGACAACAGTACACACTGCACTGAAGATAAGTCTTTCAAAGTTGCTTCCTTTATCAATTGAAGTAGCCCAACAATATAGATCACTTTTTTAAATATGTTCGTGTATTGATTATCGATGAAATTAGTATGATTGGAGCCGAGTTGTTGTCCCAAATAGATTCAAGGTTAAAGCAAATCACCGGTAATTTTGAAGTCCATTTTGGTGGATTAGATATAATTTTGATTGGTGATCTACGTCAACTACCGCCAGTTCGTGCTACCCCAATTTACAAACAAATAAAACGACAAATAGCAGGTTCAACACTATGGCGAGGGTTGAAATTTTTCGAACTAAACGAAGTTATGCGACAAGCTAATCAAAGTTTTGCAACAATATTAACAAAAATTGGTAATGGACAGTTGTTAGATCAGGAAGAGCTAGATTTAATTGAGTCACGGATTTACTCTGAAGAAGAAGCTGAGAGACTTTGTCCAGACGGTATACGATTGTTTTAATAATCATTCAGTTGCTGAATACAACAATAAAATTTTGAATTCTATAGAAGAAAAAGTGAATTCAGAGGCAACTGATATATATATTGGATGTAGAAATGTTGAACAGCAAACTTCTATGCGTCAAAAATTACATAAAATGTCAACTATTGATACAGGAGGTTTGCCATATCAAATTACATTGGTTTTGAACAAACCATACATGATAACAACTAACATCGATGTATCAGATGGATTAGCAAATGGTGCGACGGGAAAATTAATTTTCATTGAATATAATGACAAAGGAGAGATAGGTCGTTTATGGCTAGAATTTCCAGAATCTCCAAAAATCGGAGAAAAATTGAGAAGAAAGGCAGCGGCATCAATTCAAAAAAAATAATCTTCATCCACTGGCAGTACCAATAGATCGCAGAACATCATCTATACCACTAGTACCTAATAAAACCGTTATTGTAAAACGTAATCATTTCCCATTAGTCTCTGCATGTGCAATGACGATTCACAAGTCCCAGGGAGCTACTTTTGGTGAGATTGTATATGAATATGATAAATCACACGTTCAACAACTCCTGTACGTCGCATTATCACGAGTTACATCAATAAACGGCTTATATCTCGTTTCAAAAAAATGATAAAAATTTTACCATGGCCGAAGAGCGTCAGTATCTACAATTGATCTACAACATGAATTTCGAAGGCTGAACTTGAATCGACTTGAGACAATTACAAATGTTTTATATGATTTCTTAAATAAAAGAAAAGGGATGTCACTGTTTACCTTTAACTGTCAAAGCTTACGAGCTCATGTACAAGATCTGCAACATGACAATATAGTGTCATCGTCAAATTTTTAATTCTTTCGGAGACATGGATGAATAATGAAGATATTGTAGACATTCCAAATTTTAATATTGTTGTTAATTACAAAGACCACGTACGAGGGCAGGCGGAGTAGCAATTTATCACAACGTAAATGATGGAGCCCGTGTTGTTACGCCACAAATGGATCTCAATGCACAACAGCTAGAATCATTGTCTGTTCAGCTTTCGAAAGTTGGAGAAATATGTGCCTGTGAGAGCAGAAATGACCAAGGAGATTTAATTTTGATCGTAGCAATTTACATCTTTCCCAACCAATCAATAAAATCAGTTATTGAATTTATACATGAAAATTTGATCAAATATACCCCAGAGGTATCGCGAATTCTCAAAAAGAATTATGATAAAATTCCGATGATTTTAAGTGGGGATTTTAACATAAATTTTGCATCAGATACAGCGCTTCCTTTGATTGAGTTTCTCGATACAACATTTTATTTAAAAATGTGTAACAATCGCACTCAATCAACTACAAGATCAAAAACGGTAATAGATGCAGTGTTCCAAAGATATATCAACCAAATTGAAACTAAAATATTTGTATCGTATTTTAGTTATCATAAGCCTCTTGTATCATTTGTTGAAACTGAAAATATGGAACTTGAGTAATAGATTATGTAACATATGTTAAATAAAATATAAAATATCTTTTAAAATTAATCAAAATACTTTCATTTTTGAACAATTAAACTTTGTAATTATCCTACCCTTGTTATAAATATTCATCTCATTCTTTTGTCGATTCACTGAAGTTTCACTTCTATCGTGTGTGAATCGCACACACACCTTTTTTTTTAAATTTATTCCTCGGTGTCCACAGGAGATTAAGGAAAAAAACTCATGGAAATCATAGAGTACACTCTAAGAAAGATTTTCATCGTCTTAATAGATCGATCGACCCCATAGACACCGAGTAAAAGCTCCATAAAGGGCGTTTTTTATGTACCTGAAGTTCCGAACGTTCGTGAAACGAAATCGTTTTTCATTCATAATTTCAACGATATTAAAAAGATCACGCCAAATATTTCTGTAAAACGTTCTTTTGGGGGCTCGAAGGTATAAAAAAAATTTGAATCCTCTCCGACTTCCGAAACATCCCCTAATGACGACCCTTAACTTTAAAAAATTCATAATTCCGTGACTATTAATAAGATCACGCCAATTCTTGCTGAAAATTTTCATTTTGGGGTCTTACAACTATTAAAAAAGTTTGAACCCTCTCGGACTTCCGGAACACCCCCTAAAGCCCGACCTTAACTTTAAAAAATTCATTACTACGTGTCTATTAAAAAGATCACGCCAACTTTTGCTGAAAATCCTTATTTTGGGTACCCAAAGATATAAAAAAAATTGGAACACTCTCCGACTTCCGGAATATCTCTTTATGCCACCCTAATGACCACCCTTATCGTTAAACAATTCATAATTTCGTGACTATTGAAAAGATCACGCCAATTCTCGCTGAAAATTTTTATTTTAGGGTCTCACAACTGTTAAACGAGTTTGAATCCTCTCTTACTTCCGTCACACTTTGTTTCATTTTCAATAAATAACTCAAAATTCTAGCGTTTGAGTTACAAATGAATCTTTTACGTTTTTATCCCAACTTTTAGTTTAAAAAATAATTTTTTATTTTTTACTCTATATTTAGGATTAAAGATTAAATTTTCAGCTTCTAATTCCGATTTTGGGATTAAAAATTAAAAATAATATTTTTAATCACGACTTTGGGGTCGTAAATTTTAGTTTTAATTTTCAATGCAAAATTTCTTAATTAAAAAATTTGCAACCCTGAGTAAGACTAATAACTTCCCGATTTTTTTTAATTTTTAATTTTATTAGCGGGAAGTTAAAAAAATTAAAATAAAAAAAGTTCCCCACACGATAAAATATTTTTATGATTTAAGAAATTTTGAATCGATTGTTACCCTCATGTGGAAACATATTTTGAATTGTTAACTAACTTTTTTTTTAAACAAATACACAATAAAAAATTTCTTGTCAAATTTAACACAAAAATTTGTGTTAATGACTTTTTTTACACAATCTGTGTTGAATCAACACTCGATTGTGTTGAATCAACATACTTAAATTTTAAATTCTACACACTTAAATGTTAAATTCTACACAAACATTTTTACACTTGACACAATGAAAAATTTTTTACCGTGTAGAAAGAATTAAAAAAAAAAGTTCTCTACACGAAAGGATATCTTTATGATTCATGAAGTTCTGAATCGCTTCATAACTTCAGTACGGCAACAAATTTTTAATTGTTATCTAACTATTTTTTTTAAACAATAGGAAAAATTAAAATAAAAAAAGTTTCCCACACGATAGGATATCTTTATGATTCATGAAATTCAGAATTGATTAATACCTATATTGTGGAATTGATTTTTTAATTTTTAACCAATAAATTTATCAAAGAGATAGAAAAATTAAAAAAAAAAAAAAGTTTATACTATTAACAAGTTCTCCACGCATTAGGAAATAGCTATAATTTAAAAAAAAATACTTGCTTTCCCATAAAAATTTTCTCGGCAACAAATAATCGATATGAAAAAAACAATTTTAAGAAAAAATATTTTTTAGTGCAAAAATACAATTAACAAGTCTAAAAAAATATGAGCTTTACGGGGACTTAATGTCCGGATCCGAGGAGTGCGCATGCGCTATTATCTCAAATTGTTGTCGGAGTATGATGGGGGAATAATAGTAATATGAAGCAAACAATAAAAATAGTAAGCGGCTGCTCTGATAATCGAATATTTGTGTTCTCAACTTTTTTGTAACTTTTTCTGGTTTTTTTGGAATAACTTTTATACGGCTTGATGGTTCAATTCCAAAAACTAATCAGCTCTTAACCTCAAAAAACCCCGTCGATCGCCACCAGTCCGATCAAAATCGGTTGATTCGTTCGAGAGATATCGTGAACGAAAGAAAACCAAAAAAAGTGTTTTTTCGGAATAACTCCGAAATTCCTAGCGCGATCAATTCAAAATTTAAGATTCTTTGTGAGGCTTAAAAACTGCGTCGAATGCTGCCAACCGCGCGAAAATCGGTTTATTCATTAAAAAGTTATTGCGGTTTAAAAGTTCAAAAAATAGTGTCTTATCAAATCCCTATCAAGCATAGGAAAGCAATCTCTTTGAGCTCGGAGAGCTCAAAATAACCCATAAATTGTATTTTTAAGCTCAAAGAGCTCAAAAACGTCATTGGTGCAATTTTAAGCGCCTAAGTATGGAATTAGCGGGAAGTTGCAGGGATGGCCTTCAGGGTCAACCGTTTTTCTAATTTTTTCTCTGAGTAATATCCACAATATTTTTCTAAAATCTAAATTTCATTTCGGTTTGGTGTCATAAATTTGTCATAAAAATGTCCTAAATTGTGTCACGTTTAGGATCCTAAGCTTATGACAGTTTTAGGATAAATTTTTTTTACACGGGAGTGATTTAAGTCGATTTTTTGTATTTATAAATAAATATTATCATTTTTTTAAACAGTTCGATGTTTGAGGCCTGATAACTCCGAAATGGTTCTCCGTACGCATATATTCAATCGGACAATTTTTCAGATCGTTAAATTTCCTACAAGAATATGTATTGATCATAGCTTTAAAATGCTTCGTTTTCGACTAGCAAAATTCAAAAGTAAAAAAAAATTTTTTCCATATTATTTAAATGGAAATAAAAAATTAAGTATAGCCACCTCTATACATCAATATTAAGGGCTGAGATTTTCACGTCATTGATTAGGAATACTCTGAAGAATTTTCAATGTTCTTCGAAAAAAAAAAATAGTGTGTTTCTTTGAAACACTCTAATGAGCATATCAGACCATATAGGCCATATGTGGACATATCAAAACCATATCAGAAAATTTTTTGACGCATTATACGTTGTGCAATTTTTTAAACTATACTTATACTAACTTTCTTCTTTAATATATTAAGCATTTTTGGATAAACCATGTAAGCAACATACTAATGGAGACACCACAAGTTGTAAATCATTATTAAAGGGATCATGCTTTAAAAACAGTGATTGTTTTGTTGAAAATAGTGTTTGCATCAACAATAAATGTCAATGTAAAATCGACTATGCAACTGACTTCAATAAACGATGTGTATCAAGTAATAATTGTTTTTAGTACCTTCTCAAAAATTATAGAAAAATTAGATGATTCCTAGCTAACTAATTCTCATTGATTTTCCAGAATTAAAGACAACTTGCAATGTTGACGATGAATGCAAAACACTCTACTTCCAAAAATGCTCTATCGATATGAAGAATCTTTTTAATTCCAGTTATACCTTTATGCATAATTTTAAATGCAAGTTGCAAATAGGAGACAAATGTACGCTAGATGAACAATGTACTCCGAAACATTCTCGCTGCATTGATAACTGGTGTCAATGCAAGCCGAAATTCATGTCATCAGAAGCTGGTAATAAATGTGTGTCAGGTATGTTTAAAACCAATGGTCATCATTGTTAGATATGTTTGAAATAATAGCACTTGATAATGCAACATTATGTTTTTGAATCAAGTTTACTCAAATAGAAAATGTACAACTCATGACGATTGTGCTGACATTCAGAACGGAATGTGTTCGGATGACAATGTATGTGTTTGTGAACTAGATCATGAGCAAACAGATGAGAATACATGCTTACCATTGTTGGGTCAATATTGTGATAAACAGACAAAATGTATGACCGACAATGCTATTTGTTCCTATAATACATGTGCATGTGACACTTTATTCACGCAACAATCTATTAACCGATGCTTGCCAAGTGAGTATTGTCACATCGAATCAATATTAAATATTTTAACAAACGATAAAAATGAAATCAGCTTGCAATTCACTAATTTTATTTCAGCTTACTTGAAACAACCTTGCAAGCTGCAAGATGATTGCAGACAAATAAAGTACGCGGAATGTTCCAAAGACAATAAATGTGTTTGTCGTTCAAATTACATCGAATTAAACGCCGTGACATGCGCACCATTTTTAGGGGGATACTGTGAAAGCGATGAAGAATGTTTTGTCAATCAAACAAAATGCATCGATAATAAGTGTGCACATGCTCCAAATGTGAGACCTCGAACCATCGAACAACATCCACGTATGTATTTAAATATATTATAAATTCCAAAAACAGGCGATAAATATCTTTTATATCTAAACATTGCAGCTTCTTCGACACGTAAGTGTCAAGACGATAAAGATTGTCTTGTTGTAAAAAACACAAAATGTCTTGCGAATGGCGAATGTGGCTGTAAGCTGAATCACATTTCAGTAAACCAGACACTATGCTTGCCACTTTTGAATGAAGATTGTTCAAATTCTACATGTATTGTCGATAATTCGTATTGCATTGAAGACCAGTGTCAATGCGCGGATCATTTTGTTCAGCATTTAAATGACAAATGTTTACCAAGTAAGTACCTATTTTCATATGGAACTTGAAATTTTGGTGGTAACTGAAATCTTTCCTTTAGCTTGGTTGAACGAGCCTTGCAAAATTGACGCCGACTGCAAGGAAATAAAAAATGCAGTATGCTCGAAGAAGAAAACGTGCGTTTGCAAAAAGTCATTTAATCAATTCAGCTTGACGAGGTGTACATCACTTACTGAAGAATTTTGTACGTCAAACAAGGATTGTCCAGTGGAGAATTCAGCATGCACTAATAATTTCTGTGAATGCAAACCTGGCTTCGAACAATTCTACAATAATCAATGTATACCACGTAAGTGACGTCAAAAATTTTTAGATTCAACAAAGATATTTTTTTTTTTTTTTTTTTTCAAATTTTACGCTTGTTTCGAGATATTATGTAGTCTTAATTTAGAAAGTTTGCTTATACATGAGAGCCTCATAGCGTGAAGCGCATGAGATTGTGCTTTATATCCGACTCGTCAAAGTCAAGCAATTTTGTAATCTCTAAATGCCTCTATCACAACCATATTGCACTTATACAATAATATAAGTAGATGTACACCGAGAAAACACTTAAATTAAACCATCTTTTACTTTCTAAAATCATTTCATGTTGCCGTTTTGAAAAAAAAAACGTTTCGAAAAAAATTTTACGTGGACATCCTGATGTCACCCCATTTTGGATGTACCAACGATTACTCTCGAACAAATTGATATTTCGAGACCGAGCCTTTTTTATTAGTTTAAGAATTCGATGAACTGGTGCCGTATTTCATATCAGTAGCATAGTTTACGTATTATTATTTTTATTAATTGAATTTTTATTAAAATTTACTACGATACACACGTACAAAAACAAACAAACTTTTCTTATTTCTCTCACATGAAAACTATGGCGCTACTTGATTAAGCTAGATTTTTTTAGACTGTGTGCGCATATGACAAGAAAAACGGGCGCCGATATCACCGGCACACAAAAAAAAAAAGTGGAATGTACTTTGGACCGGACCTACCTACCGACATGTATTTCGACCCGCTGAATCCGAATTTCAAGTCTGTTTGCTCCGGTCACCCTCCAGTTTCGAGTAAAATGCAAAAAACCTCAAAAAATTACAAAAAACTGCAGTCACAGCAATGAAAAAATTTTTGTGGACCCGGATCACGTATGATTTTTATGTATTTCAATTTACTGAATCTAAATCTAATAGTTAATTAGCCCGGTGAGTCGTCCAAATTTGAAAAAATAACAAAAAACCCAAAAAAATTGCAAAAAATCATGAAAAAATGAAGTTTTCGAAATAAAAATTTTTTTGGACTCAGATTGAGTATGATTTTCATGTATTTTGTTCCGCTGAGTTTGAATCTGAAGTTTTCTTCCCCCACTAACGTTTTAAAATTAAAAAAAATCGGGAAAATTGCAGTTACAAATATGAAAAAAAAATCTGTAAAACATGATTAAATACTTTTCTTGTATTTTTTCACGAATAAAATACAAGTTAAAATTCTGAAAATATGAAAAATTGTAATGTCTATAAAAAATGACGTATAACTGGAATAAAGAGAACGATTTTCTCGAATTTCAAAATGTTCTTCGTTGGTATCACTCTTTTGTTCTCAAACGATCTACGCAGTGGATTTTTCTTCCGTTTGTTATTATCTCTTGGTGTATCCCTTTTAAGTGTCCAGTGTACTACTACTATGTGTACTACTATTGTTTCCAGTATTAGAAAGAAAAATTTTCTGCGATAAGTGATGCAAAATCAAAAGAAGGAATTTTGGATGGATCCCAAATTCGAACTCTATTTCAGGATGCAAATTTTATAGAGAAAATGAACGAGACGGAGAGAGCAGCTTGGGTAAGTTTCAAAAATGTGTCTCAAAACTTTTTAGAAAATCAAAAAAGCGAAAACTACAGGACGTTAGTAGAAAAATTGGTGACAAATTACAAAAATTTAGGTTTCTTAATGAACCTCAAACTACACTTCATGGATTCTCACATTGACCACTTTCCTGAAAATCTTAGAGGCTACAATGAAGAACAGGAAGAATGATTCCATCAAGACGTAAGTGAAATGGAGACTAGGTATCAAGGAAATTGGAATATTAATACGATGGCAGATTTTTGCTGGACACTTAAAAGGGATACACCAAGAGATAATAACAAACGGAAGGAAAATCCACTGCGTAGATCGGTTGAGAACAAAAGAGTGATACCAACGAAGAACATTTTGAAATTCGAGAAAATCGTTCTCTTTATTCTAGTTATACGTCATTTTTTATAGACATTACAATTTTTCATATTTTCAGAATTTTAACTTGTATTTTATTCGTGAAAAAATACAAGAAAAGTATTTAATCATGTTTTACAGATTTTTTTTTCATATTTGTAACTGCAATTTTCCCGATTTTTTTGGTTTTGGAGATTTTTTTTAATTTTAAAACGTTAGCGGGGGAAGAAAACTTCAGATTCAAACTCAGCGGAACAAAATACATGAAAATCATACTCAATCTGAGTCCAAAAAAATTTTTATTTCGAAAACTTCAATTTTTCATGATTTTTTGCAATATTAAATATAAGCGCTCTACGTTGCGCAGTAGTGGAGTGCGCTGACATATTTCATAACCTTCTAAAATGACAAACAGATTTATTTTGTTATTCATATTATTAAAAATATATGAGGACAATTAAGTTTCCAGTTTATTTATTTGAGGAAATAGGTTTTTTTTTTTTTTTTTTTGTCAAATTGAATTTCGTCAGAACAGTTTTGTATTTATGGTTTTTCAAGGTTCATTTGCAGTGACTGTTAATTTAATTTATTAGTTGAATATATTGTGATAAGTAATAAGTTATCGGAATACATTAAAAAGACCCCATTTAACACAAAATAAAATTTTTTTTCGTTTATTTATCTTTTCTTGTGCATATCCGGTAGTGATTTTATGTCCAATATTTATTGATATAATTAAGAAAATAAGATAATTTTGAGACGACCATATTTTTATGTAACAAATAATTTTTATTTGTAATATAAGTTCTATTATTATTTTATTTCTATTATAATACTATTCTTATTTGTCATATACAATTATTTTTCGCAATATAAATTCATTCTGCCGCATTTATTGCACGCGTCATAGCGCGAAGCGCGTGAGGTTGTGCTTTATACTCGACTCGTCAAGGTCAAGCAATTTTGTGATGTTTAAATGTCTCTATGGATGTGCCATATTACACTTATACAATAATATAAGTAGATGCACACCAAGAAACCCTTAAATAAAACCATTTTTTATTTTCTAAAATCAATTCATGTAGCTATTTTGAAAAAAAAAAAACGTTTTGAAAAAAATTTTACGTGGATGTCCGGATGTCACCCCATTTTGGATGTACCAACGATTACTCCCGAACAAATTGATATTTCAAGACTGGGCCTTTTTTATTAGTTTAAGAATGCGATGAACTGGGTCCGTATTTCATATCAGTAGCCTAGTTTACGTAACTTTTTTTTAAATTGAATTTTTATTAAGATTCATTACGATACAACCGTACAAAGACAAACGAATTTTTCTTATTTGTCTCGTGAAAACTATGGCGCCACTTGATCAAGCTAGATTTTTTTAGACTGCGTGCGCAGATGACAAAAAAAAAGGGCGCTGATATTTAAAAAAAAAATACTCTGTCAGAAATTACTTAATTATAATTTTTCTTTTTTTTGAGACAATTACACAATTTATTTTTTCTTAAAAAATGGATGAGCGTTATGAGGCGTGTACTTTTGGATTTTCCAAACTTTTTATTAAATTATCAATGCTAAATCGTAAAAAAAATTATCAAACAGACTGCCAAAAATTTGTTATAGTCTCAGAACGATCCTGTAGAGTTGTGAGAGGTAAATAACGTTTAGCTCTCAGAGCTCAACGATGTAGAGTTGCAGGAGCCAAACGGTATTGTTACCATAAGAATACGTTAACTTACTGGAACTTTTTCAACTAACTAACTACTATAGAGTTCCTATAGCAAAATTTTTTTCTCTGTGTACGTGATCGAGGTCCACAAAAATTTTTTCATTGCTATGATTGCAGTTTTTTGCAATTTTTTGCCCTTTTTTGAGGTTTTTTGCGTTTTACTCAAAACTGGAGGGTAACCGGGCCAAACAGACTTTAAATTCGGATTCAGTGGGTCGAAATACATGTCGGTCGGTAGGTCCGGTCCAAAGTACATTCCACTTTTTTTTTGTGTGCCGGTGTATTTAATAAGAAATAAAAAATACTATGTAAGAAATTACTTAATTATTTTTTTTTTTTTTTTTTTTTTTTTTTTAATCAATTACACAATTTATTTTTTTCTTAAAAAATGAACGAGCGTTATGAGGTGTGCACTTTTGGATCTTCCAAACTTTTTTTCACTTTCCTTTCCAATAAAGTCAGATACTATTCAGAATATGTAGAACTCAAATTTTCATTTTTTTCAAAGATGTTTCAGTACATTGAATAAAAAAATTTTTACTGGAGCAAAAAAGAAAACAAAAATTGAAGTTTCTTTCTAATTTTTGAGAATTTTTGTTGGGTTAAAAATTTTCGGTATCAATTGAAAATAATATTCTGTCAAATCATGTCAGAAAATATCCTGATAGCCTTACTTTCTGTGCAAGAACATGCAGTACAGTATAAGTAAAGTTATCGTAAAGCTTACGAAAAGTCTTTCTAAATCAAAGTTGTATACAATTTGATGGAAACTTACGGCCGGAATTGGAATGCAAGTTAACATCAAGCTTGTAGTCAATATCCTTTTACTACAACTTTACTAAAGGACCTTACACATTAAGTCTTGACGCCAAATTGCAGAGGAAGTTACTGTCAACTTAACTAAAACTTTTGCTCTTTCAACTCTTTAGTTGGTTATCGACTGTGGACGCAGATCAACAGCAAATTTCAGTTAGCATGGTTATGAGGATAATTATCGATTCAAAATATGATTCTTTTGGCCCATGAAAAAATTTAAGATAAAAAATTCTCGGAAGTAACCGGTTGTCTTAAAAAAATGATTTTTTTTTCGCGAAAATAATATTTTATTAGAATTAATTTTTTCTATTAGTATATAAGGTAAAAGCCCCAATAGATGATCATGTACCAGTATATGATCACTCCATGTATTTGTATACCTATATTTGTGAATATAGATATACAGATACATGAAGTGATCATATACTGGTACGTGATCATCTATTGGGACTTTTACCTTAATCAATGTCTGAAAACATTTATCAATACAAAATTTTTCTTATTAGGGATTTCAATAAAATCATGTTCTTCCGATCTTAGCTGCTCGGATATTAGTAATTCATACTGCTCAAATAAGAGATGCACTTGCACCAAAAATTACGTCGCAATAAACAGTACAATATGTTTGATACGATCCTCCGTTCCTTGTGATGACAATACTGAATGTTCTGAGATAAACGGATTTTGCTTTCATGGACAATGCTTGTGTATGCCAAATCATGACATGATCTTCGGTGAATGCGTACCAAGTAAGACTTAATTTTTCTATACGAAATATTTTATCATTTTTACGAATCATGAGTATCAACTATCTATCCTAATAACTACTTTCATTCCAAAAAAGAGTCACTCGGAGGATCCTGCCGATGGAGTTCAGATTGCAGCACAATATCCAATGCGGTATGTTCCATTGATAAAAAATGTATTTGCGGAACTAATTACTATGCACGAGACAGATCTTACTGTGCACCGAAGCTTGGTACAGAATGTTCGAATGAAAGTCCTTGTGAATTTGATAACTCTGAGTGTTTTCAAAGTAGTACATGTCAATGTCAGCAAGGCTTTTATGCTGCTTCAGAAAAACAGTGCTTACCAAGTGAGTAAAATTCTTTTTTAGGGGGATATTCTGGTCTAGAATTGTAAAAAAATCTATTTTCAAAGTTCAAACCTTTAAGAATATGCCCTTTCAAGGATTTTTTGAAAATCCAATTACTTTCAGAGATATAGCTACTTTAGTGACGTAGAATTTAGATAGTCTAGGAGGAGCATAAAACTTTTAACACATTTTTCTAAAAAATATTTCTTTGAAGATGGGTGACATGATACCTCCAATTCAACTGAACCGATTTACGTAAAATATGGTGTGGGCTCTCTCAATACTTTTCTTTATGGAATGAACTCGATTTATAAAATAATTACAATTTTTACTATTTTCAAAAAACTCGAAAATATTAAAAAAAAAAAAAAAACTGAAAAACGATTGACCCTACAGGCCATCCCTAGAACTTCTTACTAAGTACGAGTTCAAAACGCTCGAGAAATAGTGTAATCCAAGGGTTTGAGCTCTTCGAACCAACTTTTTTTTTGGTTCAGACGATAATGGTATCGTGACTGATTAGGAATCTAAATTTTTGTTTTTCAATTTCGGGAGGGTATTAAGAGTTAAAGTCATGTCAA
Source organism: Cotesia glomerata (assembly GCF_020080835.1). Taxonomy (NCBI): domain Eukaryota; kingdom Metazoa; phylum Arthropoda; class Insecta; order Hymenoptera; family Braconidae; genus Cotesia; species Cotesia glomerata. Next base: position 10,874,283 of record NC_058166.1, on the reverse strand, counting down.
CAGGAACGCGTTATCTTTTTGACTCCCCCTACTTTACTAGTCTCTAACTGTCTGAATTTTTAATTTTTTGGGTTGAATGTTTATTTGTAGATTCTTGAAATATTATTAAATATCTGGTAAAAAAATGGATGCAAAAATATTATTGCATGTCTGAAACGCAAGCGCGACGGTAAGCTGTATTATCACTTAGAAATCAAGATTTTCACGTTTTGTCACATCAAATCGTATTTGACAGTCATATTGTACTTACAAATGATACAAACAGCATACTGTTAGAAAGAAAAATGATCGCTGAACTAATCAAGATATATTTTAAATCGATTCACTAGAAGTTTTACATAAAGATTTGTTTTGATGGCTTATGGCGTGGATTTTTCTTTATAGAGAAATAAAAACAATAACTTTTGAAAATATCAACTTCTCAACCCATTTTTTTTAACCCTTGGAATACATTGGGGGTCATTTTGATCCCAGAATTTTTTTTATCCTGAAATATTTCTCAAAAATAGGTTCGTTTTTAATTAATTTTTTTACCTACCAAAAATGTAGTAACCTGAATTTCGATAAAATGCATTGTTTCTGAAATATAATTCTTCGAAAGTCAAGTAGGGTCAATTTGACCCTGTGTGTACTCTAAAATTCTGTTTGGAGTCGTATACTCTGAAGGTTAATATTCTCATCTCCGTGATGGAAACTTGCGAAGTAAAATTAATTTCTTGTATTTTTTTGTAATTATTTTATTATAAGGTTTATTATTTCAATTTAATCTGGTACTGTGAAGTACATAAATTCCTTTCTGTTGACGTTTAATTGAAAATTGAAAATAGTATCAAAGTTATTCATCAATACTATTGCATATTTGAAATTTTACTTTTAGAATTAAAGATCAAATAAGTAAGAATACCTTCCTCAAAATTTCTTGAACGTCGCGATGGAATAGAATTTAAATGCCTAATTGCATTGTTTGATTGCAGAGATGGCGATGTCTTCTTGTAGCGATGATCTGGAATGTGGAGAACCCTGGCACGGAGAATGCTCAAATGAAAAAAAGTGTTCATGCAAAGAAAACAGTGTGGCGATCAATATTTCAACATGTTATCCGCTTCTAAAAGGTCTCTGCTGGCGCGACGAACAATGTGTCACAAAAAATTCTGTTTGTCTGGATTATCATTGCTTCTGTGAAGTTGGCTACATTCCCGTCGCCAATAATTTGTGCGTCAGAGTGAATTTATGAAAATAATTTCTTCTATAGACAAAATCAATACCTTCATGACCCACTGAGCTCTGCAGTTTTAACCCATAAGAAAGCATCTATCGACAACAGCAAATCCTCTTTTATCTCTCGCTGACATTATTTTCTGAGGGTTCGAACTGCATTATCCAAAGCGAGAAGCTTTTTTATCCACGTACGTTTACAGAGAAGACTTCTTAACGACAACTGATGTCTTCAAGATGACTTACCATATAAATAACTAGAATAAGTACTCACAATATTCAATTTTTGATATTTAAGAAAGAAATTCGAGAAAATCTTACATTTCATGACCAGGCATTATAATTTTTGTTGTACGAAAATTTTTATAACATATGGACCCGTGTAGAGAGGCTTACAGTAAGAGCGCCATAAAACTAGACTTACCATGTCATTTGAAACTTTTTATTTTTATAAGATCGATGAGTTTAAGTGTATTATTTGTGAACTTAATTTGTAAATAGTAATGAAAGTTTTTAAGTTAAAGATCAAATAATCGATTTAATTGTTTTGTTATTTAAAATTGTCTGAAATAACTTGAACATAGAAGCTCAATGAGCACTGTTATTATAAAAATCTTCAATAGTAATAAAAACTAAAAGAAAAATATATTCATTAGCGTTTATCGATGCCTTTTAATAAAAACAAACATTAAAAATTTTTCATTATCTTTTTACCATTCTACCGTTTACCACTCTCCCGGGAATGGTATCAGAGTACGCGCAATTATTAATGAATCGCAGCTTTGCAATTGGCATAATGAGCACCACTCGATTTCTGCTACTCATGGGCTTGCTATTATCTGCTATGAGCTGAGATAGTATGCATTGATGTGCAAACAATGATACACTCAACCGCAAATTTAATGCGGAAAACCGTTTACTTATACGTTATACTCGAGTTTATTAGACAATTACAAAAGCATTGGCTTTCTATTTTGTTACAATTTGTACAGAAATCAGATTTGATGTGTTATTTAATTTAAACTTCAATGTGAATTGTTGTTTAATAAAATAATTTTATACATTTTTTTTTCTTACTTTAACGTTATAATAATTTCGTTGAATCAAAAAATGAACTCTATTTTATGAAACTTAATAATGATATTTCAATCTTTATTTGTTTTTTCGTCATTCTTTTAGTAAAGGCATAATTAATAACTTTGATTTTTCTGTTCCAGGCAGACATGTGTAATTTTTTGCTAAAGATACACTTTTGTAACAAATGAATATGAGCAGTAGCATGCGTTTTTTTTTAAATCTAAATAATGATGGCACTAATGTATTATTATAAAAACAAAGTGGGTTTTTCTGTGATATAAAATTTTAAAAAGAGAGAAATTTATTGATCGTAGAGCACTCTCTAATTATTCCCATTATGCAAAAAACTTTATTACTCCACACTGTTATGTTTCAAATCATGCGCGTTTACGATGAGCCATCTATGTACGGCATTTCCGTTTCTGCCAAAATGAGCTGAAGGAAAGTTGCAAGATTAGACATTGTTTCTGCGTTTTATTCTTAACTGCTCATTTTTCATTCAATTATATCGTAAAAAATTAGAAAAATGGTGGACCCTAAAGGCCATCCCTGCAACTTCCTGCTAATTCCATATCTAAGCGCTTCAAATTGCACTTATGACGTTTTTGAGCTCGAAAATATAATTTATGTGTTATTCTAAGCTCTCTGAGCTCAAAGAGTTAGCTGTTCTAAGCTTTTGAGCTCTTTGAGCTCAAAAGTCTGATAGGCGTTTAATAAAACACTATTATTTAAATATTCAAACGGGAATTACTTTTGAATGAATTAACCGATTTTCACGCGATTGGCAGCATTCGACGCAGTTTTTTAAATCTTATGATATACTTTTGAACGCAAATTGATCAAACCAGAAATTCCAGTGTAATTCGAAAAAATCACTTTTTTTCGATTTTTTTCGTCAACGATAACTCACGAACAAATCGACCGATTTTGACCAGCTCAACCAGATCTCGACGTTTGAAGGTCACAGGAAGCTTCCCTGACTATCCCCGCGAGGTTGTCAAGGTGTCTGTATGTGTGTGTGTGTGTGTGTGTGTGTGTGTGTGAACCGCTTATAACTTTTGAACGGCTTGACCGATTTCATCGCGGTTGGTGCCATTCGAAAGGGCTTCACCAAACTTAGATTTTGAAAACTATTTGGACCAATTCAGATCAATAGATTTTGAGAAATCTTCAAAAAACTGAAAAAAAAAATTTTTTCAAATGTGTTTTTTTTTTGAATAACTTTTAAACGGCTTGATGGTTCAATTCCGAAAACTAATCAGCTCTTGACCTCAAAAAACTACGTCGATCGCCATCAGTCCGGTCGAAATCGGTTGATTCGTTCGAGAGATATCGTGAACGAAAGAAAACCAAAAAAAGTGTTTTTTCGGAATAACTCCGAAATTTCTAGCGCAATCAATTTAAAATCTAAGATTCTTTGTGAGGCTTAAAAAACTGCGTCGAATTCTGCCAACCGCGTGAAAATCGGTTCATTAATTCAAAAGTTATTGCGGTTTAAAAATTCAAAAAGTAGTGTCATCAAATCCTTATCAGACTTTTGAGCTCAAAGAGCTCAAAAGCATAGGAAAGCAATCTCTTTGAGCTTGGAGAGTTCAAAATAACCTATTGTATTTTTGAGCTCGAAGAGCTCAAAAACGTCATTGGTGCAATTTTAAGCGCCTAAGTATGGAATAAGCGGGAAGTTGCAGGGATGGCCTTCAGGGTCAACCGTTTTCCTAATTTTTTTAATATTGAGAGCTGATTGGTTTTTGGAGCTGATAGGGGAAGCCGTTTAAAAATTATTCCAACAAAACCACATTTGAAAAATTTTTTTTTTGTAGTTTTTTTTAGATTTCTCAAAATCTACTGGTTCGAATCGGTCTAAATTGTATTTAAAATCTAAGTTTGGTTAAGCCCTTTCGAACGGCGCCAACCTCGTTTAAATCGGTTGATCTGTTCAAAAGTTATGAAAGGTTTACACACACACACACACACACACACACACACACACACACACACACACACACACACACACACACACACACACACATACAGACATAGTGACACCCTCGCGGGAATAGTTAGTGAAGCTTCCTAGGACCTCAAAACGTTGAGATCTGATGAAAACTTGATTTTCAAAAAACTGGGTAAAACTAATAACTTCCCGATTTTTAAAAATTTTCAATTTTCTTAGCGGGAAGTTAAAAAAGGCTAATTTTTGAGTTTTCTTTTAATCTCAGCTATTTTCTTATTTATCAATAAATATTAATCTCCGTAGTTTATGCAATAGCGATTTCTATATTGAAGATAAATGATTTTGGTAACTCAATCATTTTAACTCAATAGATTGAATCAGTATTCATAATTTACTTGTAAAAATCAAAATTTCAAACCAGAAAAATTACACTAAATAAATTTTTTAAGATTAGATAATTAATTGTGATTGAATTATCAGTTTGATGGTAAACAATTTATGAAAGTTTCACGTACTAACCAGAGTATAATAATAATTGCTACTATACAGAACTACTCGAGAACAACATTACTTCGCAAAAATTGACAATAAAAAATTTTTTCAATTCTTACAATGACTATAAATTATAAATCTAAATATAAAATATATGATGCCCTATAAAGTTATTTCATCTTAGTATCAAAAGATTGATGTCAAGGATTGACTAAAACAAAATCCCATAAACCACACCTGACAATCTCCAGCACGGGAACAAAAGATACAGATAAATTTGTACTGAAAAGAAAAGAGGAGGCGAAAAGTTTGCCGAGGATAAGAGTTCACTGAGTTAAGGTCCTACGTCCCTTCTTGTTTCATTTGATTCGACCCTACGCCCTTCCCCTACAACATTATCCCAGCTCTGTTTGTGTATAAAGATGAATATATATACTTATACAAAGACCGTACGCGGTGGGTGTTTAAGAATCGTAGCTTGGATTCGGGTGTTTCCGAAAATCCAGGACAACGCCATTGGTGGTATAACCAACAGATTGGAGGCTTCTTACTTCACTCGCCTTAATGCTTAGCTGACAAGCCAAACAAATTTATAGCTCTCTTATCCGAAAGATACACGAGATTATCCCCGCCATTTCATTTTCTGTTCTCCTTCTCGTGGTAGAGGAAAACTTATCCAGTTGTCTCTGTTGAAGATGTCACTGGGGACTTAAAGTCTCAGACCTCCGACTTTACCTTTTTCTCCTCTCGTCTCTTTGGGCTCTCTAGTACCTCGGAAAATCGTAAAAATATTATGTAACTCGCAGCAGATTGGGTTCTGGATTTCTCTGTATATCAACAAATGTTGATAAGAGCTGGAGGTTGAAGGACCTACGAAGATATCTATAAAAATTTAATACCACGCGAAAAATAGCTTTATAAAATAGATTTATCACTTTAGATATCATCAGAATTTTGAGGAATAAAAGTTTTATTTTTTTTCAGTAATAGATTTATTAATCAAACTTGTATGATATAGTGTGAAGTATTTCGGGAGAAAACCTGGAAAAATAGCGCAGTACAAGGCGTAAAAGTGAGCAAACCAAAAGGACAAGGGACAATTTATTCTAATTCGGTTGAAGGCTACAGCATGTCCAACAGCTAGGGTGAGCCGTTTCTGTCAGGAACGTCAAGGACCAGCTCAACCTTTCCTATTCTCCACGTTCCCTTTTTTTGCTCTATTCCTGTAACCGTTACTATCTCGCTGCCACTTTTATCACTGTATTATCGCCGCCATCGCACTTTCTAGAATTTTTTACAGAATACAAGTTTACTTTGTCTATTTCAGAACTATTTCTTTGAAATTCAAGCCCTAAGATGATCAGATTCAAGCCTCAATCATTGAACTGTTTTTAATGACATGAAGTAAATTCCTTAAGAATCACTGGGCTTATAAACACAATAACTTTAAATCAATCCTCTCTTCTAACCCAATTTTGCTTTTAATCCTTTCATGTGTTCAACGCGAAGAACTTTTTTGGAAATTTTAGCTCAGTATTGTTTTGTTTAATTATAATTAATATATTTCGACTGGGAGTTACAACCAACTTTCTACCTCTCGATCAACCATACTATTTATTTTTATAAATATAACTTTATTTGATGCGTGAATACAGCTGAAATTGTACTTGAGCTATTGCACTTTCGACTATTGTTCGAAATCACCAGAAGGTAGTGTAATAGTCAACTTCTACCAGAGTGTATAGATTCTCTTGAGTAACGGCGGACTATTCAAAACTAAACTTTAGAAAATATTTATTGCTCGACTCATTATGCAAAGTATCATAGAGTACTTTACGATCGAAAAATATTTTATAAATACTACTTGTTATGTACTTAGATACTTATAAGTTCATATTACCTTCATAAATTTAATTTATATTGTCGACATTTTATTTTAATTCGTTAATATTCATACAAACTTTTCTAAACTTTTTCTGCTGCTAAGTCAAATTTATCATTTTATTTTTAACTTCCCGATAAGAAAATTGAAAATTTTCGAAAATCGGGAAGTTATTGGTTTTACCCCGTTTTTCGAAAATCGAGTTTTCATCAGATCTCGACGTTTTGAGGTTCTAGGAAGCTTTCCTGACTATTCCCGCGAGGGTGTCACTATGTCTGTATGTATGTATGTATGTATGTATGCCTGTGTGTGTGTGTGTGTTTTTTTTAAGGGGGAATCCTTTTTACGGATTCTAGGCATAGTTGTTTGGCCTGGATATGTGGCGACTCGACGCAGTGTCATACTAAAACTCGACGCTAGCGCCCCTACCCACTAAACCCTAAACCCCTTTTCCTCTTTCCCCTAATCCCTCATGGAAACCGCCGTTGGGCATTACTTCGTGAGGGGAGGATCTAGCTACTGCTCTTTCTTCTGGTAGCTAAGGTGTTATTTTACCTTTCTTCTAGTTGTTGTCATTTGCTCTTCTTCTTTCGATGGAACGCAAGTCTATAAGGACTTCTGTTGCAAATGTGTTGATGGCGTTCCAGAAGGCTCTTGATGACAACATTGCTTCTACTATTGTCTCTGGTTGGATTTTCTTCTTTAGGATCATCTCCAGCTCATCTCGCTGTGGGTAAAATCGACGGCACTCAAAGAAAACGTGCTCCGCGTCTTCATTGATTCCTGGGCAGGACGGGCACTCCGGTGAATCATCATGCTTGAAGCGGTGAAGATACGTCCGAAAACATCCATGTCCTGACAACAACTGCGTCAGATAGTAATTGACCTCGCCATGACTTCGGTTTAGCCAAACGTCGATCTTCGGTATGAGACGGTGTGTCCATCTCCCTGTTGTCGCGGCGTCCCACTGCGATTGCCATCGTGCGATGCTGTTCTGCCGTTCTTTAGCTCTGAGTTCCTCGGCACTTCGTGCGGTTGTCCTCTTTCGTTGGTAAAGGTTCCGTCTTTCCTCAGCTAAGACTCTGAGCGGCAAAGTTCCGGAAATGACACACACTGCTTCCTCTGATATTGTTCGAAAGGTGCTGGCTACTCTTAGCGCGCTCAGTCGGTAAACTGGACATGCTTTCCTCCATGATTCTTGGATCTCAAGTGCGTCGGCCCAAATGGGTATACCATATGTGAGGACCGATGTAACTACTGATGATAGCAATGACCTCCTTGTCTGCTTCGGGCCACCGATGTTGTGCATCAATCGTACTAGGTTGGCTACTACTGCTGATGCTTTGGTGGTCACGTGTTCAACTTGTTGTTTGAAGTTAAGTCGGGCATCGAGCATCACTCCCAGATATCGAATGAATGGTTGGGATGTGATTTCTTGGTCTCCGACGTTTAGATTGATGTGTGTGTGTGTGTGTGTGTGTGTGTGTGTGTGTGTGTGTGTGTGTGTGTGTGTGTGTGTGTGTAAGTAAGTAAGTAAGTAAGTAAGTAAGTAAGTAAGTTCGAGAGATATCGTGAACGAAAGAAAACTGAAAAAAGTGTTTTTTCGGAGTTACTCCGAAATTTCTAGTTTGACCAATTGAAACTTATTTAGAATTCTTTATGAGGCGTAAAAAACTGCGTAGAATGCCACCAACCGCGTAAAAATCGGTTCATTCATTCAAAAGTTATTGCGGTTTGAAAATTCAAAAAATAGTGTTCTATGAAACTTCTATCAGACTTTTGAGCTCAAAGAGCTCAAAGCATACAAAAGGTATCTTTTTGAGTTCAAAGAGCTCAAAATAATACACAGATTGTATTTTTGAACTCGAAGAGCTCAAAAAAAGTGGCCAGGTATTAACGGAATTAGCGGGAAGTTACAGGGATGGCCTTTAGGGTCAACCGTTTTCCTAATTTTTTTTTTTCAATTGACCGTTCTGTTAAAATGTTAAAATTGATGTATAGAAGTTTTAAATAAAACATTTTTAACTGTGTAGCCACATCGCAATCGCCATTACAATGTAGCAGTCAATTACCTTTATATACATTTTCTGTTAATATAATAATTGATCACATATTATGTATATGTTTAAGATAAATATATAAATTTTAGATTATTATTGATAATTAATATATTCGCATGTGCGATTACGCGGGTGTTGTCGATGATTTTTAACTGTTTGAACATAATATACGCTCGTTTTTATCAATATTAAACAGACATTGATGATATTATGCTCATTTGTCCACTTGAAATTACTTCTTAATCTGAGGAAAGTTCAAAATCATTTTTTTATTCATCAAAGTTTAAATTATTGTTTACTATTTTATTTCAATTCTTTAATATTTATACATTTTTCTTCTAAAAAGTTTTATTTGCTTTTTTTCTTCAAATTAACCCTATGTTAAAATCTTAAAACTGAACCATGAAGTAGAGGTTTTCAATGAATCTCTGTAATAAATTGTCCCAGATGATTAAAATTCATGATTAATGTCCATTGGGGAAGCTCGGTAAGCATGAAAGCAGTAAAGAGGATGAGAGATACAAGATAAGGACTGAGAGCTTAGTTTGAGAGTCATAAGTTTATCGCAAGGATACCAAAGTAGGTATCAGAGTTTAGGACTTGGGTATGTATAAAGTGCGCCAAGTCTTGGGTAGTTTTAGGTAGTGTATGATGGGCAATGGGTAATGCTGCAGTTGCAAGTTTCATCAAGCGCCATCGAGCTTTGTAGGAAGCGATCCTGCACTCAACTCTCTCTCTCTCCTTCTTGCTCATTCAAACTCACCTTGATCTTTATCTTTACGTACTTGGTAGTTCTGATAGTTGATAGTTGTAGACTCTACCTATACATATACGTGCTGTTGTGTCGTGTCGTATCGACTATCATCAACGCGGCAAAGTATCGTTGGTAATGATTATCTCCGCACTCAAAAGTTTTAATTGCGAAACTACTGCTATCATAGTTTCATCCTCACCGAAACTCGTTGATACTTAGCACAAGTTACTAACATCAGTGTTTGTTTAAAATGTCTATTACTTAGGATTAGGGCTCATTTTAAATTAACATTTAATGATTTTAATTTTAATCAATACAATAAGCGTCTATTTTCGTTGATAAACATTTTAATGTCACTTCAATAAAACGCCAGAGCTTGTAATACCTAATCTTATTTTTAGTAAATACTTTTAACGAAAGTTTATCCAATAATTGACGATTTATTTTTCATAATCCAATAAAATAATAATATTTAAAACAATGGGCTTATCTCGCAGCACTGATTTCAAAAAATTTAACGGTGAATATATTTTATAATTTCCGGGAATTTCACTGAAAATTAACCAGCAGTTAATTGATTAAAGTCAATCCATTGTTAATTTAATCCTAAGCGAACTCACTGTTCGGATTATTATCCTACACAGGTATTCGGTGGAAAAATCATTGTCTATCGAGGATATTGTCAAGGATTTTGTACTCTTTTTTTTTTTAATTAAATTGTACATTGTTACCGTTGGTGTTATTCGAGATAAAATTTTTTAATTTTAATAAATTTTTAAAATCTCCGTTAAAATCGAAGATGAGCTAAATTAGTTGATTAGTTTGAAGGTTGTTCAAAATTTTTGATCATGAAAAAATTATTGATAATTCTTAAATAACTTTAAAATATGATAATCTCGTAAAATGTATCTTAAAGTTCGAAAGATTAGCTCTTATTGACATCATTTAACTTAACAGGCGAGACCATCTTTTTCTCGCTTTGCTCTCACGGAGTTCAACGGAACTATCTCTGTCGCTCTCCCAACAGCAGAGCAATTGCAGTTTCGATTGGTTTCACGAAACGAATGAAATTTTTGAAAAAAAACGCTTTGTGGTGAAATAGTTTATTAAATTATCTATTATCTCTAAAAACGTTTTTTCAAAATTTCCATTCGTTTCGCTAAACCGATTGAAACTGCAATCACTGGTCTCGGCTGTTAAGTCTGATGATTGTCGAATTTATTCTCCAGCTTTTTAAGTTTCGAAAACATGGATAAGTAGTTACTTTTATAAATTTATTTTTAAATAACTTCTAGATAGCAGATCGTATCTCAATTCCATAAAATGCATATTACAGCTAATGAAACAAGCTCTAATTTACACTATTACATTGTAACAAGGCGAAATTTGAATTGAATTTCGCGCTGCTAGTTCGTTATAGATGGCAGCACGGGAGGAGCGCTAGTTGTCTGCTCCTCTGCTTTTTAGTTAGGTTGGCCGTCGGGGTCTCCGGAGTGGGGAGCTTGGGGACTACTACCTCCAGTCAGTCGAGCGTCCAGACAGTTCTTGGTCTGCGAGCAAATAGTTCACACTAAAGTTCAGAGTTAAGTTTAGTTACCATTGTGAAGACCAGTCCATTTACTATTGGTGGAATCGTTGTTCATGGAGAGCCTACCCACAGAGGAAGACTTAAAAACAAGGAACCGCGACGTAAGGAGTTCAACATCGTTATAAATTCTTGGGGTTTTATTTCCATTGTTTTCTTAAATTAAATTCGAGTCATTAATACTAGAGTCATTGTTAATAAATTAATTAATTTGTCTGATTAAATTGTGGTTGTGCAGTGACAATAATTTCTACAACCGAGCCTCTTCCTCTCACTTAGCAATAATTAATTTATTAAGTTTATTCTGTGACCGAATACCAGTTTTGGATTACCCACTCCCTGAGTGTAAGCTAGCCTTAGTAACTCGGTTCCAGGAGGCCGAGTGAACTCAACACCAATAAACTCTCCTGGTGGCGTCCAGAAAATCTCTGGCGTGAACAGGATACCTTGGTTAGGGGGTCACGAAACCTGCTAAGTTACCACTGTTTTAACATCCATAATTTCACTTGAGCCTCTCATTCTTGTTCAGCACTCTGAAGACAGCTTCGAAAATTCTCCCAGGTTAATTAATGGTTATGTTCTGATTTATTTTCATCCATCATCTTGACGTAAATTTTAATTCAATATAACAGTTGAGGGGTGGATATAGGTCGAATTGAATAGGAATTATCGATGAATTGACAATATAAGCTTTACTGTGGATTGTTTAAATTTGATCGTGACTCTGCACTTGAAAGTTATTGGTAGTATTTATGATCAATGATATGGATGGTAAGTTCGTTCGATTTAAATAAAATGATTGTTTATACACTGATAAAAAATTTAATTTGATTCAAAAGAAAAAATCTGGAATCAAGAATATCATTTTGAAGAAAAAAATTTTCTTGAGTCAAGAGGAAAAATTCTTGAATTGAGAATAATTTCTTGAAGATATGAACAGTTAAAAATGTAATAATTCAGGAAATTTCTATTTTATTAAGCTTAATGCACTTCAACTTTAATTTCATAAATACAGTCAAACCTGGATAAGAGAGAGTTCAAGGGACTGCGATTTTTTTCTCGCTCATAGAGGATTCTCACTAATCCGAGTTTCTAGCTTATACAGGCATAGGAGAAGTAAGTCTCACTTACAGAGGTTATTTAATAAAATGCAAAATATTTAGTTATAAACAAGATAAGTATAGTCTATTAGAATGATAAGTTTGCAATGAAATCAAATAATCTACAATTTTATTTAAAGAAATCTGTTTGTTTCAACAGCGGCCCATCTATGGGAATATTCTTATTGAGGGTTTGTTTAATCCATTCTAGCAGGCATTTTTCAACGTGAGGAAACTCAGAAAGCCGGCTCCTCTTAATATTTCCGTATCCCTCGAAGCACTAAGACTTTATTGAATCTTTGAATTTAATAATCTTATAAAAGGTTATGTAATGTAATAATCTTATATCCCACAAAAAACAATTTCACTGTAAACCGCCGTGCCAAGTACACGTCCAAATATTGTTACAAACTATAATAATTCAATTTTTACAAAAAACTATTGAATCGAAAAAAAAAAACGAAGTACAAAAAATTTTTTAGATTAAAAAAACATTAAAGACAGTAAATATTCAGGAAAAAAATTTAATGTATTTGGTGAGCATCATTCGAATACTTTCATTATCCACAGTTTTTAAAATTGATACTTGTAGTGTGAATTGTATAGCACACCAAGTACACTAAATTTTTTTCCTTAGTATTTACTGTCTTTAATATTTTTTTAATCTAAAAAATTTTTTGTGCTTCGTTTTTTTTTTTTCGATTCAATAGTTTTTTGTAAAAATTGAATTATTATAGTTTGTAACAATAGTTGGACGTGTACTTGGCGCGGCGGTTTACAGTGAAACTGTTTTTTGTGGGATATATCTTTTTTTTGTAAAATAGAGTATATTAAGTGACATAATCAAATATTTTATAAATATATTAAAATTCCAAATATGTACTTCTCAAGTAATTCAGCTGATTCTTTATGCATGAATTTTTGTAATAATTTAATTACAAACAAAATTACTACAATACTTTAAATGACGCGCGTGACTAAACAATGTGACATCTAAAATATAGCGGTAATGATTTTGTGGCTCCACCTACTGTCATATATTGAAATGTTAAACTAAAGACCAACTACTTATATCGGCGCTAAGTTCAGTACTTAGTATATTAACTACTTAGATGGTAGAATAACAGGGTTAAGTGGTGCCAACTTGGAAATAAGAAAATTCGCCCTAAACTTGTAAAATCTCTCGTAGAATCGAAAACAGGCGCAAGCAAAAATTTTCAAACTGGCGATATATTAAATAATTGTTAAGATCCAATAATTTTTTGTAATATATGCATAATTGGTAAAAAGAAACTTATTAATAATGATGTCAAGTGTTAGTGTCTTAGCAATAATAAAAAAATATAGAGCTAAATATGTGAGGAGGTTATGTTAACATATGATGAGAGAATAGAGACACGTTGTCTCACGCCATATATTGGACGTGTACTTGGCGCGAGACACTATCGTGTCTCCGGATACGTTTATTTTTCGTTTTGACATTGTTTGTACCGAACCTATCAACTGTAGTTAGCATTACAAATTAGCTAATTTAGTTGATTAAGAGTTCTTCGAACTATAAAGAAAACAAAAACACACACAATTGCTGAAAAATGAAGAATGAGTCATACACTGCCAGTGTTAAATTTTCGCTTATAGAGGTACAGGCAAGAGAGACTCTCAGTTATAGAGGTCAGGGCGAAAAAAACGACTCTCACTTATACAGGTTATTGCTTCTTACTTATAGAGGTTTTTGGTGGGTCAAAGTTGGGGACCTTAGAATTATTCTTACTTATAGAGTTTTCTCGCTTACCCAGTTGTCTCTTATCCAGGTTTGACTATATTAATTTCATATATCTCTTAAATAATTTTTCATTGTATCTACTTTTTTTTACAATCAAGGGATCATTCTGGTTTGTAAATTATGAAAAAATTTTTTTTATTTTATATTTTCTGAAAGTACATATTTCTAGAAGTATTGTATTAAAATTTCTAAGTGATTGGACCACCGTAACTATATTAATTGACGAGGTTTATGTGGATTTTCGAATGAAAAAAGAATCTAATTTTTCAAGAGCTTGAAGGGATTTCGTATGGTGACGGCATCATTGATGGACTTGAGGTAAGAATTAAAGAAAAAATTAGGAAAACGATTGACCCTAAAGGCCATCCCTACCCGGACTACAACTTCCCGCTAATTCCATACCTAGGCACTTAAGGGGGATGGCCACTGTGAGAATCGAAAAAATAGGTGATTTTCAGGAATTTTTTTGACTGGGATAATAAAGGAATTTGGGGATCGGGTTTTTTTTTGTTTTATAAAGTATACATTAAAGATTATTCTTCGAAATTTTTATCAAAAAATATCATGTTGTTACAAAGTTATTAGCATTTTTTTGGAGCACCAAAAAAATTTCCCCCTCCATGATAGGATCTCTAACTCAAAAACGGATTATCTAAAACAAAAAAACGAAAGAGCGTTGTAATCTGCATGCATGTGGTTATCATTGCACGTAGGGGATTTTGAAAATTTGGATTAAAAAAAAAATGGCGACATATTAAAAATTTTTTCGTTTTTTTTTTCCTCATTTTTTTGGATTCAAACAGCCCTAAAAAATCGTAAAAATCAAAATTTCCAAAATCCTCTACGTGCAACTATAGGTACTGAATAGACGGATACAGGGGAAACAAAAAGTTGCAAATCGGTTCATATTTATGCAAATTACAGTTCTCAACAGTTCAAAAAAAGTAGTTTCGAGAAAAACGCGTTTCCATCGGAGTGCCGCGCGTGTAAAGTCAATTGACGCGCTGTCACAAAAATGACTATAACTCGGAAAATATTCGGAATTTTGATACTAAACTCTAGATACATATTTTTAAATCTACAAACTGGGATTTAGTAAAATAAAAAAAAATTTTTGTTTTTTGAAATTTCACAGTGGCCATCCCCCTTAAAATGGCACTAACGTTTTTGAGCTCTTCGAGTTCGACAATACAATTATATGTTACTAGTTGTTACCCGCCCGCTCCGCTGAGCACTTAAAACTATAGTTAGAATTGAACAGGATTGTATTTTTAGATCTAGATTTGAAATTTAATTGGAGTATTGTTTTGACTTGAACAGATTACAAATTCCATCGGATTGGTCTGTACCTTTTATCCATGTGATTATTATGGCTAATATTCATTGTAACTTTCAATGTGCAATTACTATAACATTTCCGTGGCTATCTTTCAAAAATCAATAATGATTGACATGAAGAAAAAAATTTTTAAATCTGTTGACCTTGAAGACTATCCCTGTAATTTCCTGTTTCTCTTAAGATTCTATCAAATTTTATATCTGTACTCTTTTAAAAGAAATCAGTGGAATTTCACTGGTTCACCAGTGGAAGTTCACTGATTCCAACCAGTGAATACAATGTCACTGGTGAATCAGTGGATTTCACTGATTCACCAGTAAAATTGCATTCATTGGTTGGAATCAGTGACCTTCACTGGTGAACCAGTGAAATTCCACTGATTTCTTTTAAGAGAGTAGGAACTGTATTTAAAGAATATGAATTTTTTGACTATTATTACTCCCGCACTTCTATGTTGGGGAAGAATTTCGTAAGATCCTATTCGAGATGATTTCTACATTATAAATAAAAGGTTCCAACAAAACTTCGAGTCCATAGAAACTATTGTTTGAAAATGGGAGATTTTCATTGTTAACACCCACCCCCGCAATCCATATTGAGAGTCGGTTGTCATAAAATCCGCTCTTAGATGATTTCTACCTCACATATTGCAGATTCTTACTAAATTTGGAACTTATAGGAGCTATAGCTTAGAAATTTAAAATTTTCATTGTTAACACCCACCTCCGCAATCCATATTAGGAGTAGGTTGTCATGAAATCCGCTCTTAGATCATTTTCACATCACATACAGAAGATTCTTACCAAATTTGGAGCTTATAAGAGCTACAGCTCAGAAATTTTAAATTTTGATTGTTAACACCCACCCCCGCAACCCCCTGTGGGGGTAAAATATTGTTAAAATCGTTCATAAATTATTTTTACATCACTTTCAGAAGATTCCTATCAAATTTGAAGTCGATAGGAGCTATAGCTTAAAAATTAAAAATTTTCATTGTTAATAGTCACCCCCACAACCCTCTGTGGGGTGAGATATCGTAAAATTCCTTCATAGATTATTTCTACATCTCTTATAAAAGATTCCTACCAAATTTGGAATCGATAGGAACTATAGTTTAAAAACGGGAATTTTTCATTGTTAACGCTGACCTCTACATGGCAAAAGTAATAATCCTACCAAATTTCAAGTCTCTATAGGTCTGATAGTTCCAGAGATATCGTGATGAGTCAATCTATCTATAGAACAGCGTCTATATATATATATATAGATTTTGAGCTCTCCGAGCTCAAAATGTTAGCTATTCTTTGTTTTTGAGCACTTCGAGCTCAAAAGTCTGATAGCGGTTTAATGAAACACTATTCTTAAAATTTTCAAACTGCCATTACTTTTGTATAAATAAACCGATTTTCCCGCAGTTAGAAACATTTGATGCAGTTTTTTGAATTCTATTATTTACTACTGAACACAAATTGATCAGACCGAAAATTTTGGAGAAATTTGAAAAATTCACTTTTTCCGAATTTCTTCTACAACGATTACTCCCTAACTGATTTCGACGTTTTTGGCGGCGATCGACGTGATTTTTCTAGCTATAAAAATTATTTCCTGAAATCAAAAAGAATCCAGGAAGAAATGTCGGAGTTATGTAAGAAAAACACTTTTTCCCAAATATTTCGTTCACGATATCTCACAAACGAATCAACCGACTTTGATCGCGTTGGCGGTGATCGATGCAGTTTTTCAAGCTTAATAACTAACTAGTCCTTAGAATCGATCGATAGAGCCGTTTGAAAATTATTCCAAAAAAACAGCTTTTCAAATTTTTGACGTTATACTTCTTTTGGCGCGTTAGGCAAAAATGATTAGGGTAAATTTTTACGATGCGCGCGCACACCTTCACGAAAAACCGACACCCTGAAGTTAGTTACTCAACATTTTAGTTTTTTAAAAAAAGTTACCAACAAAATAAAAATAAGTACATCTACGTATGTTTGCGTGAGAACTGGCTACTGTATTCAAGATATTTCATATAAATATATATTTTTAACTTCCCGCTAAGAAAATTGAAAATTTTTATTAATGGGAAGTTATTGATTTCGGTCCGATTTTTAAAAGTCGAGTTTTCATCGGATGTCCACGTTTTAAGGTCCCAGAAAGCCATTCTGATTATTCCCACCGAGGTGTCCGGCCGTGTGTGTGTGTCAATAAATTTTTATCGTACGGTTTTTCAAAAACGAATCAACCGATTGAGTTCTACGACACGTCATTCGAAAGGGTCTATCAAGAAATTTAAAAAAAAATTTGAATTTTTATGTTTTTTAAAAATAACTTTAAAGAGTACGAAAAAATCACAATGAAACCATGTATACATTTTTTTGCTTAAAAACTGCGTCCAATGCTTTTTTTAAAATGAAAATCGAACGACGCATTTAAAAATTATAGTTGTTTAGAAATTCACAAAATTTTTTTTTTTTCGGTATTTTTTTAAGATATTTTCTAGTTTCTTCAACCGATCAATAAAAACTTGTACATTTTCTTTTTGTGCTTTAAAAACTGCACCGAATGCTTTTTCAAAAAACAAAATCGAACGACGCATTCAAAAGTTACAGTTGTTTAATAAATACATTTGGAGCTCGAGGAGCTCAAAATGTGAAAAACTGCGCTTTGAGCTTGAAAAGCTCAAATATTAATCAAAAAACACATTTTAAGGTGCTTGAAATGCAAACTTAGCAGGAAGTTCTAGGGTTGGCCTGCACGGTCAATCGATTTCCAGATTTTTTTGTTTATGTAGAAATAATTTTTTTATGATATTTAAATAAACCTAATTTAACTAGACAATGCGTTATAATAAAACTTTCAATGTATTAAATACCTTTTTTTCTATTATTAGTGTCGTTTTTTCTACAAACGTAGGATAACGTGATAGATAAAATATTTAGAGAGATTTTTATCTTGTTACGTCAAAGAAGTATAACTTCTAACGTACGTACATAAGTACACACACACTTTTTTTTATTTTTGAGATTTCTCAAAATCTACTGGCCCGAATTACTTCAAATAGTATAAAATATGTAGGGGCAAAGAAATTCTTTCGATTGCCGCCGATTTCGTTTAAATCGGTCAAATCGTTCAAAAGTTATGTGTGTGTGTGTGTGTGTGTGTGTGTGTGTGTGTGTGTGTGTGTGTGTGTGTGTGTGTAAACCTCTTATAACTTCTGAACGGCATGAGCGATTTGATCGCAGTTGGTGTCATTCAAAAGGGCTTCACCAAACTTAGATTTCCTGTGAATTGGAATCAATTCGGACCGGTAGATTTTGAGAAATTGCAAAAAGAAGTGAAAAAAAAAAGTTGTTTTTGTTTTTCATTTTTTCAAAATATCTCCGAATTGGCTGAACCGATCGACCTCAAAAACTAATCAGCTCTTAACCTTGAAAACCCGCATCGATCGCCACCAAGTGCGTCAGAATCGGTTGATGCATTCGTGAGATATCGTTGTCGAAAAAAGTGTTTTTTTGTAATAACTCCGAAATGTTTCATCAGATCAACTTTTTTTGTCCCAAATTTTCTATAGAGCTCAAAAAACTCCGTCAATCGCCGCCAACCTCGTGAAAATCGCTTGATTCATTCATAAGTTATTGTAGTTTGAAAATTCTTTCCTATTCTTTCCCGCTTCACAGCATTATTTATATTTGTAAAAATGCTTGCCGTAAGATGGCCGGTGTGGCTTAATGTATATAGAATAAGTGAAAGGAAATTTAGTATAGACCGGATAGCTCAAATGGTAGAGTAGCCGACATGTCTTCGGAAGGTTCTGGGTTCGAATCCCAGTCCGAGCTAACTAATAATTTTTTCTCGCATATTCTATAAACTCACATTAAGATGATCCTCTCCACATTCCTTTCTCAATCCTTTCCTACCAATATCCTGTTACGTGAATGTGGAACGCTTCACGTAATAATTACCGTAACTCCTATTCTTTCCCGCTTCACAGCATTATTTATATTTGTAAAAAATGCTTGCCGTAAGATGGACGGTGTGGCTTAATGTATATCCGAACAAAAACAGTTTCACTGTAAAAAAATCGCGCCAAGTCCACGTTCATAAGACTATTAAGAAAAAAAAAATTTGTTTTTTTCTTTACAAGAATATATAAAATATAAAAATTAAAAAATCCAAGTAACCGATATGATTGTTTATGATTTTCGGAAATTAAAAAAAATTTTGTTATAAATTTAAAAATTAAGAAAAAAAGTTTGGAACGTATTTAGTGTGCGTGGTTGCAAAATTTAAAAAAATTGAAATACACAATGACGCACACCAAGTACGTTCCAAAATTTTTTTCTTAATTTTTCAATTTATAACAAAATTTTTTTTAATTTCCGAAAATCATAAACAATCATATCGGTTACTTGGATTTTTTAATTTTTTTATTTTATATATTTTTGTAAAGAAAAAAACAAATTTTTTTTCTTAATAGTCTTATGAACGTGGACTTGGCGCGATTTTTACAGTGAAACTGTTTTTGTTCGGATTTTAGTATTTTTGTAATTATAATAAAATTTACAATTGGTACCAACTTAATTAAATCTCGCGTTGGTTGCATTTTTTATAGCAAACTATCCCCTTGAAACTACAGTTTATGTAAAAATAATTCCAGCGCACCCTGGCGGGCGTAGATGCAAGCTGTGAAATATCTATTTTTAACTGTAGTTTCCCATCTAATGAAGGATTACTATGCATTCTCGAATTATTTAGTCTGTGGCAGATCACTTTGCCCATCGAAAAAAAAGTCAGGATCGAAATTTTTGCGTTGCTATAGTTTGTGCTGATTAAATTTAATAATTTCAAGTAGATTAATTGTTATAAGTGAATATAATTAATTAATAACAGTCAAATAAAGTATGAATTACTGTTATAATATACAATTTAGGAAAAAAAAGTACCGTAGAATTAATAAAATTTTGCAACCTCAAAATACCGTTCTGCTTACAGTAAACACAGTCGGTAGTCTGGCGCTCCGTTTACAGCAGATTTGAACGGAACTTGGCGCCAGATTCTACCGAATCTGTGGATAGAATAAGCAAAAGGAAATTTAATATAGACCGGATAGCTCAAATGGTAGCGTAACCGACATGTCTTCGGAAGGTTCTGGGTTCGAATCCCAGTCCGAGCTATCTAATAATTTTTTCTCGCATATTCTATAAACTCACATTAAGATGATCCTCTCCACATTCCTTTCTCAATCCTTTCCTACCAATATCCTGTTACGTGAATGTGGAACGCTTCACGTAATAATTACCGTAACTCCTATTCTTTCCTGCTTCACAGCATTATTTATATTTGTAAAAATGCTTGCCGTAAGATGGACGGTGTGTCTTAATGTATATAGAATAAGCGAAAGGAAATTTAGTATAGACCGGATAGTTCAAATGGTAGAGTAGCCGACATGTCTTTGGAAGGTTCTGGGTTCGAATCCCAGTCCGAGCTATCTAATAATTTTTCTTACTACGCCGGTCGAAAGTACGGGGTTCCCGCTGCGATTTCACGGCAGAAACCCTATCTTTCATGCATCGGTGTAGCTATGCGTGCGCCCTCTGTTTAGGCAGGAGTAAAAAATTTGTCGCGTGCACTGGTACTCAATACATGAGACTCCGATTATACTACTGTTCACGGTACACTCGGTTACTTTCGTAGAGCTCTCGTGAATATCCCCACCTCTACACCCCTCCATGCAAAAGTCTCGAAAAAAATACGATCCACGCAGTTGGGAGCTCTGCCACATTCTCGCTCAGATAACCTCAAAATTTGTTTATTAAAAGTTAATGCTAGCGTTTTAATAAACACTAGTGGATATTATTAAAAAAATAGCAGTTGCTAAAGTGTAAAAAATCAAAATAATAAAATGAATAACATAACCCCTTTACCATCTGATGAATCAACTGATGAAGAAGATGTTATTAGAAACTTTGAAGCTGAAGCACAATTAATTGTGGAAACTGAGACTTTACCGAAGAAGTCCGCTGAGAGATATATGCTAGTCTATAATACCTATCAAAAGTGGAAACACGAAAATAAAAATGCATTATCACAGTCTGAGGAAAATAATCTAATCGTGTATTTCAAAAATCTAAGTGCAAAATTAAATCCATCTACTGTCTGGAGTGTCTGTTCGATGCTAAAGTCGACATTGAGGGCCAGAGACAATATTGATATTAACCAATTCCACAAATTGAAAAACCTAGTTAAAAATAATTCTAAGGGTCATAAGTCCAAGAAATCTTCTGTTTTAACATGGGACCAAGTCATGAAATTTTTAAATGATGCACCGGACTATGACTATTTAGCTCATAAAGTATGTATTTCTCATTAATTCTATTAATTATTTAATAAATTAATTAACTTATTTACGTTTATTTTTATATTTGAAGGTTGTGCTCATCTTTGGTGTTTCTGGGGCTACGAGATGTGATGAGCTGAAAGAGCAACTCGCTGATGTCGAAGACCTTGGTGGAAAATACTTAGTTTCCATTAATGATTCTAAGAATGGTCTGCCTCGTAAATTTGTAATTGGAGACCTTTTTTATAAAACAGTAAAAAAATATATAGCATTCAAGCCTTCTGATTTTAAAACAGAAAGATTTTTTATACAATTTCAAAAGGGCAAATGTCCGCGACAAGTAATAGACCGCAATAAAATTGGTCAAATTCCTAAAATTATCGCCGAATATTTGGAATTGAATGAGCCACAACGTTACACGGGACACTGCTTACGTAGAACTTCAGCTACACTGTTATCTAACTCTGGGGCAAACACCACAATGCTTAAGCAATTGGGAGGATGGAAGTCGGCAGGTATAGCAGAAGGTAATTATTTTATTTATTAAAAGAAATAATTATTATATTTTCTATAGTATGAAAATTTAATATATATTTACACACAGAAAAAAAATGTTCTTGAATCAAGTATAAAATTTTGAAAAACTTAATACTCTTGATTTGAGTAAAAAAATTCTTGATTTACGGAAATTTTTCTTGATTTAAGGAAATTTTACTTGATTCAAGAATTTTTCATCTTGATTCAAGACAATTATCCTCTTCAAAATTATATTCTTGGCTCAAGAATTTTTCTCTTGAATCAAGTTAATTTTTTTTTTCTGTGCAGGATATATTGAAAACTCGTTGATGAACAGACAAAAAATATTTGATGGTATTACTATTGCGGCTAAAGCTAGTGCCCAATCGAATTCTCAACCATCTACGAGTAGAATTATTACAACTAAACCGCTAAACATTGATCCAAAGAAAAAGTCTACACAAATAGAAGCCGATTGTAAAAGTTTTTCTGAAGATTTCGACTTTGATAATGACACTCTGACAGCAATCGAAAATTCATTTGTATCAGAGAAACCAAAATCACTGCGACCTTTGTTTACTACAGGAAACAATCAAGACATCATAATAACTGATCCTCAAACAGCACAACCTACTCATTTTATGAAAAAAAAAGCCAATCTCAGTTTTTTGAGGTGGTGAAGAATGAAGAATGAAGAATCAGTATCTCCATCTACTGTATATACATGAAATGTATTTAAAACTTCTTATTATTTAAAAAAAAATGACTGAATATTAGTAAGTTAAATGTGATGAATAAATAAAGATGGCTGTTATAAAATAATTTTCTAATTATGATTTAAAAATATAGTCATGTTTATTAAATAATGACTATTTTTTTTCATAAGGGTGGATTACTAAGATTAAGATTAATATCTTTATTGACAAGTGTATTTGATGCCTGCCCCCCCCCCCCTCGACCAGCAGCACTCGCTTCGCTCGTGCCGCAAATGTCGGGGGCAGGCATCAATTTTTTTTCAAAGCAATTTTTTGCGTACTTTCGACCGGATAGCAAGAAAACTAGTATACACTACACGGGCAGAAATTTGAGAGCCCAGAACTGCGCGCCATGATGCCCTCGGCTTTGCCTCGGGCACATGGCGCGCAGTGCAGGAATCTTAACTTTCTGCCCTTGTAGTGTAATATACTATTTTCTCGCATATTCTATAAACTCACATTAAGATGATCCTCTCCACATTCCTTTCTCAATCCTTCCCTACCAATATCCTTTTACGTGAATGTAGAACGCTTCACTTAATAATTACCGTAACTCCTATTCTTTCCCGCTTCACAGAATTATTTATATTTGTAAAAATATAAATGTGTGGCTTAATGTATATACAAATATAAATAATGCTGTGAAGCGGGAAAGAATAGGAGTTACGGTAATTATTACGTGAAGCGTTCCACATTCACGTAACAGGATATTGGTAGGAAAGGATTGAGAAAGGAATGTGGAGAGGATCATCTTAATGTGAGTTTATAGAATATGCGAGAAAAAATTATTAGATAGCTCGGACTGAGATTCGAACCCAGAACCTTCCGAAGACATGTTGGCTACTCTACCATTTGAGCTATCCGGTCTATACTCAATTTCCTTTCGCTTATTCTATATACATTAAGCCACACCGTCCATCTTACGGCAAGAATTTTTACAAATATAAATAATGCTGTGAAGCGGGAAAGAATAGGAAAATTGTAAAAATCGTGTTTCATCGAACTTTGAGAAGACTTTTGAGCTCGGAGAGCTCAAAATGATACGAAAATGATATTTTTGAGCTCAAAGAACTCAAGAACGTAATATATGTAATTTTGAGTGCTTAAGTATGGAATTAGCTGAAAGTTGCAGGGATGGCCTTCAGGGTCAACCGTTTTCCTAATTTTTTTTTTTTTTAATCTCAGCTATTTTGTTATTTATCAACAAATATTAATCTCCGTAGTTTATGCAATAGCTACACTTCTATATTAAAGGTTAATAATTTTGGTTTTTCTGTTTTAGATGAGCCGTTATCAAGTTATCATGTACGTCAGCACTATAGCAACTTTTGGAGGAGTTCCGTTCACCTGTTGTTTGTTCATATAAAAAATATAAGAAAAAATAAAATTAGATATTATTTGTGTTATTCAAGAGTGTTTGTGTTGATCTGAATAAAGTTTACATCAATATCAATAACAGTTTCTATGTAAAAAAATAATGAATATTTGCTTTTGTTCGAGCGCTGGAATCATAATGATCCCTGAAAATAAAATAATTAATAGAATCTCCTATTTTTTCATCAACAGTTTCGATATTGAGTGAAATTAAATGTTTTCTCAAAAAAAGTTCTTAAAACATTAAAAGTGTTTTCAATATAACTTCATCTAAAACCAACTTAACAAGCCATCTAGAGTACCACCTGACAAACAAATAATTCAAAAGCCTCCTCTTAATCAAAGTCATTGAGGCGTCAGATACTCAATTCCCCAGTTTACCAACACCCCAAGTACTCATTTTCGCACCACTCTATCCATATTTACGTTGACTGTCCATGTGTAAGTCAAAGTACCTATCAAAATAATCGATGATAAATGCCTATGGATATCGATAGGCACTCGTTCCTCGTTCCTGCTCGGTGGGCCCGCTGGGAAACCACTTGGCTGTTGGGTTTTATTAGGGTGCGACTACACAACCAGTATGGTCCATGTAGAGGTTCATATACATCAAGGGTCAGTTGATAGCTCTTTCTCTTGAGCTTAAACATCAACCAAGACTACTCTTATAAACTCGCTTTTTTTTCCCTCTCTATTCTTCTTTTCGATCAATCTACTGGGATATTTGTGTAAATAAAAAGCTGAAGATAGAGCTCGACATGTGGAATCACCGAGGCAAGACCACCAGCATCTACTAACAACCAAAAGTCGATGGACAACTTCATCTATCTATCTTTCTGTCTATATAACCCCAGGACTTGCTACTACACTTTTTTTTCTTTCTAATGGGACATCCCCGAGGGTGTTACACACGTCCCAGTGTCTATGCTCGGTTCAGTTCGTTTAAGCAATAATCACAATCACAGTCTATGAAATGACGCGTTGCATAAGCCTCTAGATGAAACAACCACTCCCACATGATCATCAACACTAACACAAACTTGCTATAGCCCCCGTTCAATCGATCAATTTCTTACCCTTTTTCATCTGGTGCATTAAATGTCAAAACATTTTGTGACTTTAAGCTTCTTCTCCCTTTCCCTTTTAGCGTCAATTATGTGCATATGTGCGTGTTAGTGTGGATATACATTTAAATGTTTGCGCGTTTATTCATTTACGCAATTAAATGTTGACTGACTGTTGAATTTAAAATAAATTAACGCTGTCATTAAACGGCTAATGGATTAAAAATTAATGCTACGTTTTATTGCCGTTTTTTATTATCTTTTATTTTTGCGATTGAAGCATTAAAGTTTCATGTTGACATTTTGTTGAGCAAAAATTGTATGAAAATAAAATACTCCAATGTTTTGGATAAATTACTACTTCGAAAATTTTTCTGCAAGAGTCAATAACGTCGTTTCAGGACTATACCGACTGAAGTATGCCGTTTCGTAGAAAGATATAATTTTCTTTGGTGTAAATATATTTTTTCAATAAATAATTGAAAATTATCGAAAGAGTTCGTAATAACGTAATTTATTTCTCATATTAAAAATTCAGTATAACTGTAATTACAGTACAAATTATTTACCTTAAAAATAGATTTTCTATTGTCAGAAATATTTTTTGTTTCTAATTTTCTTAATCTTCAAGATTAATGATTAATGCATTAATATTTAAATTATAAGCTGATAAAATAAAATTTATATTTTTTTCACGACGAAACTATTAAGAGTATAAACTTTTAGGTTATCCATTAAATGAACATCGATAATTGAATATTAAATTTACTATAAAAATATTTCAAGCATCCATACAGTAGTTATTAATTATATTTTTGGTTGTTCTGATGAAAAATGTTATATATGTAAACGACTATATAATATATAATGACATAATGTTGGTTGTTTGATACAAAGAAATGGAACTAACAGAAAAAAAAAAAAAAATATAACTGTTATCAGCATCATGATTGTTTATTTTCGCACTATCTAATGTTAAAATTTAGACTTTGTTATTGAGAATTTGTTCTTGATTCAAGAATTCTATTATATTAACTGTATACTTTTGAAACATAAACAAATCTTTAATCAAGAACCCTTCTTACCTTAAAATAAATTATCGACCAATATCCTAGACCCGTAAAAAAAGTTTTATATCTGGTTATATATGGCCAAACTAAAAATCAGAGACAGATAAGCTCTTTGGGAACGAAAAATGATTTTTAACTTCCCACTAAGAAAATTGAAAATTTTCAAAAATCGGGAAGTTATTGGTTTCACCCCGTTTTTCGAAAATCGAGTTTTCAACGGATGTTGACGTTTTGAGGTCCTAGGAAACCTCCCCGAATATTTCCGCGATGATGTCCGTACGTCTATGTGTGTGTGTGTGTGTGTGTGTGTGTGTGTGTGTGTGTGTGTGTGTGTGTGTGTGTGTGTGTGTGTGTACGGCCGTATGTAAACCTCTCATAACTTTTGAACGGCTTGACCGATTTTATCGCGGTTGGCACCATTCGAAAGGGCTTGACAAAACTTAGATTTTGACTATAATTTGGATCGATTCAAACCAGTAGATTTTGAGAAATCTGAAAAAAACTTCAAAAAAAATTTTTTTCAAATGTGGTTTTTTTGGAATCACTTTTAAACGGCTTGACCGATCAATTCCAAAAACTAATCAGCTCTTAACATCAAAAAAACACGTCGATTGCCGCCAGCCCGGTCGGAATCGGTTAATTCGTTCGTGAGTTATCGTTAACGAAAAAAATCGAAAAAATCGTTTTTTGGGAATTACTTCGAAATTCCTTGTTCGATCAATTTAAACTTGAAAGTTCTTTATAAGGCTTCAAAAATTTCGTTGAATGCCACCAACCACGTAAAAATCGGTTCATTCATTCAAAAGTTATTGCGGTTTAAAAATTGAAAAATAGTGTTTTATTCAACTTCCAGCAGATTTTTGAGCTCGAAGAGCTCAAAATGATACGAAAATAATTTTTTTGAGCTCGAAGAGCCTAAAAACGTAATAAATGTAGGTTTGTGCGCTTAAGTACGAAATGAGCGGGAAGTTGCAGGGATGGCCTTTAGGGTCAACCGTTTTCCTAATTTTTATTTCAGAATTTAACATTCCAAGCTTAGCGCTCATCATGGGGGATGAATTCACGATCATGCGACCTCCGTCAAAGATTTGGAACACTATACCTTTGATCGACAAATTATATATGGGCATATATAAAAACATGGAGTAATATCATAAAATTTTTTCACTGCTAATTTAACCAAAATGAATAAATTATTTGCCGTATTCATAAAAAAATCAATTCCATTAACTTTTTAACAAACTAAATCGCAAAATAAATTAATATCAAAAATGAACTACGAGATTAAATAATAGTAAATAGCTTCAATAATTACCCACTGAACATTATTAAAAATTTACTACCCTATCCAGCATATAACATTAATAAAATATAATATAATAGCAGACATAAAAAATAATTCCGCCCCAAACAATATCAATCCAACCAGCCCGAAGTTATTTCAATTTATTCGAAAGTTATTCCAATTTACGACACTTGCCGGCCCTCAGTGGCCCTCAAGCCTCAAATGGGCTAAATATAAACTTCTATTATGTTGACATCGACGTGAGTATACACATACAACAATAGACTGGTGAATAAGACGATGAAAAAAGAGAAAAAGCTAATACCAAGCCAAGTAAAGTAGCGATGGGTATCCTGGTAGAGGTGAGACGTGGAGTTAGCCTCCGGCGGTGGTCGTTTTCACGGACAAGTAGCCGGTGGAGTGGATGGATAACTTGGGCATTGTGTGACGAGCGATGGCCCCAAGCAAGAGTAAATGATTGTCGTGGAAGCGGATACGGGACGGGACGGCAAGCAGGGTGATGATGGGGCTTTGTTGTTTAGAATAACCGAAGGGCTCATTGAGAGCTCTCTTAGTTTTCCCCTTTCCACTCTTCACTCTTCACTTATTGCTCTTTCTCTTTCTCTTTCTTTTTTACTCGCTCATTCTATTGTCACGGATAAATGTGTACACATATACTCAAATCCAAGCTATATATTACCCTTCCTATTCTCTATTATATATTACGCTTTAGACTCCTCAACACTACACCAGAGTATCTCTGTTTCCCGTATCCGTTAACTAATGTTAACTATTAACTGTTACTGCTGCTATCCACGCACTGGCGCTGAGTACACGTTCCAATTGGAATATCTAAACTAAAAGTTACTGCGTGTGCTGCCACCTGAGTTCGCTGACTGGTATTCACTTAATCACCATCACCATTATCGTTTTTTTTCTTGCCATCATGATTTTTTGGTTAGTTTACTCCATAAGTATCATCAACTGGCCCTGCCACGTGACTAGGCTCATTATCACACACCGTCATTTTTATAGCGTTTTATTTCTTTATTTTACTGGTATCGAGTTACTAAGCCACGAATTCGGTTATTAACCATTCTTGAGTCTCGCCCAACTCAAGCACAAATAAATAATGGTCTATTGTTATTGTTACAAATTTTACTTTACTGTTTGCATACATTAACTTAGATCAGCAATGTGGAAAAAAAATAGTTGATTCAAGAAAAATGTTTCAAAACTTCATTATCGTTTTGAGATTTTCAATTTAAATAAATTCAAAAAATTTATGAACAGAATCAATAAAATATAAAAAGAAAATAAACATAAAAAATTCCCCATTCTAAAATTTTATAAATTTAACGATACACTTTTCTATCTATAAGCAAGAGAACCTAGATTATCCGACCATTTCTTCATCGAGGATTGAGATACAAGGTAACGTTAGTGTAAGATTTTACCGATTTATTCCAAGAATACTAAAAATTCTACGATTTCTGCATTGATAAAAAATGTTAAGTTGATTCAAGAGAAAAATTTTGAACAAATAACAATTTTGCAAATTCTGATCATTTTTATTCTTCATGAAAAAAAGACCTGTCAAAATTTTAAAAAATCTGTCAAATCTAGTTTCACTTCTGTCAAAACATAATTGTCAAATTTATATTTTTCAAATACCATTCGACTGATCAACATGAAAATTAACATACACATCTTAACTCTGATCTCAGGGGATATAATAAAAATTTCGAATTATTAAGTTTTCGACTTAGCAAGTATTTCGGGATACGGAAGTTGTTACGTATAAAACTTCGACTTAGAAAGGCGCCTAATTCGCTCATCTTGTGACGAAAGTTGGAAGCCGACTAAAGACAAAACCACTCTGAAAATAAATTTCTTTAAAGATTTATATTATCACGTATTTATGGGTTCAGCGGTAAAAAATTAGGAAAACGGTTGACCCTGAAGGTCATTCCCGCAACTTCCCGCCCTATACCTAAACGCTTGAATTTGCACTTATGACTTTTTGAGCTCTTCGAGCTCATAAATACAATTTGTGTGTTATTTTGAGCTCTCCGAGCTCAAAAAAATGGCTATCATATGCTTTTCAGCTCTTCGAGCTCAAAAGTTTGGTAGAAGTTTGATAAGACACTATTTTTTGAATTTTCAAATCGCAATAACTTTTGAATGAATCAACCGATTTCCACGAGGTTGGTGGAATTCGACGCAGTTTTTTAAGCTTCATATAGAATCTTCAAATTTAAATTGATAGAACGAAAAATTTCGGAGTAATTCCGAAAAAACACTTTTTCGGTTTTCTTTCGTTAACGATAACTCACGAACGAATCAACCGATTTTGATAGGACCAGCGGCGATCAACGTGGTTTTTTTATGTTAAGAGCTGATTCGTGTTTGGAATTGATTAGTAAAGCCGTTTAAAAGTTATTCCAAAAAAACCACGTTTGAAAAAAATTTTTTTTGTAGTTTTTTTGAAATTTCTCAAAATCTACCGGTCAGAATCGTTCCTACACTGTAAAGAAGCGGTGTTAAAAATGGAATTATTTTAACACCGTGCGGTGTTTAAATAAAATAACATCGGCGTAACGGTGTACTTTTCCGGTGTCAAAACACCGGTGTTAAATCGTTGTAAAAACGGAGTAATACCAGTGTATAAGCGGAGTAAACAGTCTATTTAAAACATCCAGATTATAAAATCTATAAAACATAATGAAACTTAGTTTTTAAATTAAGAAAATATATAAAGTAGTATTCATTACACTAGCCCACAAAAAAAAAGTGGTCTGTACTTTTGACCGGACCTATCTATCTTTAGGTATTTTGACGTGTTGAATCTGAATCTGAAGTCAGTTTTGCCCGTACACCCTCAACATTTTGAGTAAAATGCAAAAAAAAACCCCAAAAAATTGCGAAAAACTGGTCACCGCAATGAATAAATTTTTGTCAACCCAGATAAATTATGATTTTTACGTATATCAAAATTCACTGAATCTGAATCTAAACGTTAAGTAGCCCCTTGAGCCGTCATTCTATCTTCGGGTTCTGAAGATAAAAATTCTGAGAATGAAGATCGTTTGAGAACAAAAACGTTTGATAACAACAAAGAACAGTTTAAAATTCGAGAAAATCGTTCTCTTCATTCTACTTATACATCATTTTTTATATATTTAAAAATTTTGTCAATTTTTCAATTCTAAGATCATATTTCATCCATTAAAATACACCCAAACCTGATCCGGGTCCACAAAATTTATTCATCGCTGTGACGTTTTTCGCAATTTTTTGCCTTTTATTGGGGTTTTTTGCATTTTACTCAAAATTTTGAAGGTGTACGGGCAAAACTGACTTCAGATTCGGATTCAGCGCGTCAAAATACATAAAGAAAGTTTGGAAAATCCAAATGAGCATGCCTTAAGCGCTCATATCATACATAAATTATTTAGATCATAACAAAAATTATTCGTTTTTAATTTGAATTTTCCCGCGAGTAGTATTATCCCCTCTGTAGATCGAACTAAAGAAAAATTTTAACAGATGATAAAACAATTAGTAATTATACCATCATGTATGTATAGTTTCTGCTTGTTTATAGTTATTTCAATTCTGTTTATGAAAAATAATATAAATGGCTGCCGAAATCGGAGAAAAAGTCACCGAACTTACAATCGAAAAAAATTAACTGCATCGAAACGGAATTATTTTGACACGCAATTTTCACAAGGGTTTTGATAAACTTTCTCAGGAATAAAACAAAAAAAAAATTAAATCGTGAAAGTGATTTTTGACAAGGTTGTGGTGTTATCAAGCCCATAGCTCCCGTGAATACCACGCTCTTATTCATTTAATTCATCAGAAAACGAGTTTTTTCTGAGAAACCTTATTTAATCGATAAGAAAATTTTTTTAACGTGTTCTGTAGTTACTATTATTTATTTCAATATGCTTTTATCCATAATTTTTTTCATTTAAATTATGAAAATCACGTTTTAATCGAAATCACGATTTTAAGGCATGCAATAGGTAGGTCCGGTCAAAAGTACAGACCACTTTTTTTTGTGGGCAGGTGTAATTTTTATGATTTTTAGTGAAATAAACAAAATTATGCCTATAAAAGTTAAAAAAAAAAATGTGTGACTTAGAAAAATATAAAAAGTCTATGAGTATCATCTAGAACAAATTTTAATTTTGGTTTGTAGTTATTTCAATTGTTACATATGTAATACAAACTTTATTAAAAAATTATACAATTTTACACCCAGCATTACAATAATTAATAGTTTTATGAATTAATGAATATACCGTTCTATAGTAGTAATTTAGTGAATAAAAACATTCATAAAGTAAAATATCTTCAACATCGAAACAAGCTTTAACACCGGAAAAAAATATTTACACCGGCAGCGGTGTTATTTTAACACCGCTTTCGGTGTTGGAATTTAACACCGCAAATTTTAACACCTACACCGCTTCGGGCTTACCCCGGTTTTTTTTACAGTGTAAGTATATTCAAAATCTAAGTTCAGTCAAGCCCTTTCGAATGGCACCAACCGCGATGAAATCGGTCAAGTCGTTCAAAAGTTATGAGGTTCACACACACACACACACACACACACACACACACACACACACACACACACACACACACACACACACACACACACACACACACACACACACACACATACACACACACACACACACACACACACACACACACACACACACTCGGGGCAGAAGAGATACTGCTACCGGGCGCGTCTCCCCGAGCGGATGGGAGAACGCTCGCTGTCCTTGGATGACACTTAATCTCTTAGTTGATGAGGTACAGCGGGTAGGAGCCAAGCAAAATAACCAAACAAAATAAGCTCCCGTGGACAAAACTCCCCTTTAATGGGTTGGTCACACTAACTGACCTAGCAAGACGATTGGTTCCTGCTGTAACTCACTGGGAGTGTCCGGAACCTGTATCGTAGTTTCCGACGATGCAGGCCACGGCTGATGTGAGCTTGCTCTGCCAAGGTGAAAGTTGCAGCAGTGGATCAGGAGCCAGCCACTTCGGGCCTTGATCAGGAAGTACGCAGTGAGTGTTAGAGATCGGAATCTTCACCGCTCTGAGCGAGTCTAGTCCGTCCGTGTATTCCGGGACTGGCTAAGTGTCGGCTAGGCCTCAGGGAACTGGGGTAGGAGTACTATCTCCGAGGGTACACCCGTTCCTAGTTATGACAACCCGCTCCACTCCGTACGATGCGGTGGTGAATTTAAAAGTATGAGTAAAATTCAGGAAAACAACAATAGTGAAAACGGGCCTCATGCCCAACAAGCAGCGATTGAAGCAAGCGCTGAAATGAAGCGGTCGCAAGCGTTTGAACGCCTTGAAAAGCTGACCAGTGAGCTAAATGACTTCATCCAATCTAAGGTCAATATCCACAAGGAGATTAAGACCAAGACGACCAGCGTAGCCAATGCCCTCCAGAGATTCAAGAAACTTGATGAAGAATGGTGTTTAACAGTACGACGCACTTCTCGCACTACACCGGAGAGAAGCATTCAAGCAACTATCGTGAATGAAGAAGCAATGGACACTGGAGCCGAAGGTGACGGTGAATCAGTCGTGGAAGACAGAATCAGAACTAGCAGCAAGTCAACTAAGAGAAAAGATCGATCTTCTCCCGACCCAACGATCTGCCAAGTTGTGAAGAAAAAGGACCTGAAACCAAGCCCTCCGAAAAACACGGCAGTGCAGAACGCCGGAAAAAAGAGGTGACTGAATGGCAGAAGGTCCAATCCAAGAAGGAGAAGAAGGAGCAAGCGAGAGAGCGGTTACCAAAACAACCGGTGAACAAATCTCGGCCGGAGCCTAAGCGGGAAAAACCGCGAAAATTCACCAAACCAGATGCCTTAATTATTCGACCCGTTGAGAAGGCAAAATATGCCGAGATACTGCGTCGGATTAAAAAGATGTCCCACCAGATCAGACCCGTGACGTCGTTGACAAGGTTCAAAAGACGAATGATGGGAATATGCTCATTACGCTTTCCAGAAAGACCGCAGACAAAGGACAAGCTTTGCTGAAGACCATCAAGAGCATCCTTAAAGAAGAAGCGCAAGTCATCTGTAAAGGCCCAGAGGAACAGCTTGAAATCCGGGACATTGACGACGAAACAACTAAAGACGATGTCCGGAAGGCCTTACAAGAGGCAGCTGGAAATGACTACGAAATACCTGAAGATGTCATTAAAATTCGTCCGGCCTACAGAGGTACTCAAACTGCTTCGGTACGATTGCCAGCAGCAATAGTGCAGAAGATACTTGGAAAGACAGGCAAAATAAGGATTGGCTGGGTAAATTGCCGTGTCAGAGCAATTAAGACACCACTACGATGCTATAAGTGCTGGCA
Source organism: Cotesia glomerata (assembly GCF_020080835.1). Classification (NCBI taxonomy): domain Eukaryota; kingdom Metazoa; phylum Arthropoda; class Insecta; order Hymenoptera; family Braconidae; genus Cotesia; species Cotesia glomerata. The sequence goes on along the minus strand of NC_058166.1, from coordinate 10,840,230 downwards.
CTTTGGGCACACTACTGCCCAATGTAAAAGCGAAGTCGACCGATCTGGGCTTTGCATCAAATGTGGGCAAACAGGTCATCAAGCTGCTCAATGCCAAAATAAAGTGAAATGTGCGTTATGTGCGGAAAAACCTGGCTCTCAGGACACTGCTCACCGGTCTGGTTCTGGCCGATGTCCAGTCTTCCAAGAAGCACTCCAGAAGCTGACAAATAAACGAACATGAGGATACTGCAGCTTAACATCAATCACTGCGAAGCTGCGCATGACCTGCTTATGCAGACAGTACGGGAATTAAAGCTCGACGTTGTGCTTTTATCGGAGCCATATAAACATTTAGCTGGACAACCTTGGGAGACGGATATCACCACGAAAGCTGTGATCTGGGCTTGTGGTAAGCTCCCTTTCCAAAGTGTAGCTACCAATGGCAGCGCTGGCTTTGTAGCAGCATCAGTAGATGGCATCCGCTTTTACAGCTGCTACGCACCACCTAGCCTCTCAATTGCTGAGTTTACTGACTTCTTGGATCGACTGACCGAGGACGCGAAGCAACATCATCCAGTGGCGATAGCCGGGGACTTTAACGCCTGGGCAGTGGACTGGGGCAGTAAGCAGACTAATGCACGAGGAAGAGAGCTGCTAGAAGCTCTTTCTACACTAGATGTAGTCTTGCTCAACAGTGGTGCCACGCCGACCTACACCAAAGGTGACGCAAGCTCGATTGTAGACGTCACTTTTGTCAGTACCAGCCTTGCTAAAGGTAACACTAACTGGAAGGTACTGGACATCTACACTGCCAGTGACCATCATGCGATACTCTGGGAAACGTCTAACGACCAGAACCTCCGGGGGCCTATCAAGCAATTCAACACCGTCGGTTGGAAGGTGAAATCTCTTGACCCAGAAGTATTGCTAACAGCCCTCGATAGTGATCCGATAGAGACTGGATGTGCAGAAGAACATACTAAGGCTCTGATGATGCGAGTAACACAAGCTTGTGATGCCAGTATGCCTCGCAAACGTGTTATTAATTCAAGACCTGCGGTACACTGGTGGAATGATCATATCAGCAACCTCCGTAAAGAGTGTCATCGAAAGAGAAGAATATCACAGCGTGGCTATCAACGACCTTACTCTGCAGTGCTGATCGCAGAGTACAAAAAAGCTCGTCGTGAACTTAATAAGGCCATAAAAGAGAGCAAAGGAAGATGCTGGAAAGAGCTCACATACGAGGTCGACAAAGACGTGTGGGGTCGGCCGTATAAGGTGGTCATGACGCACCTGAAGAAACAACAAATGCCGTCACCTACGTGTCCCCAACTCCTTCAGAAAATCGTCACTGCGCTGTTTCCACAGCAACACAGTCTCAATTATCAGTCAACGCAAGATGAACTGGACGACATTCCACCTGTCACTGAAGAAGAATTGTTGGAGGCCTGTAATCGGGTAGGAAATAATAAAGCGCCGGGATTGGACGGAATCCCTAATATAGCCTTGAAAACCATCATAAAGGCAGCACCAACATTATTTCTAGACGCTTACAACGCATGCCTCAAGGAGGGGACTTTTCCTCGTAAGTGGAAACAGCAACGGTTAGTACTTTTACCTAAAGGAAAGAAACCGCCAGAAGAACCGTCATCTTACCGACCACTATGCATGCTAGATACGGCGGGTAAGATATTTGAGCGTATCATCCATCAGCGAATAGATGCAGTAGTCGACCCACTCTTGGCAGACAACCAGTATGGATTCCGGAAAGGACGATCAACCCTGGACGCGATCAACCTGGTTGTTAATACGGCCAAAGAGGCAGTCGCAGGAACTAGATGGAAGGGTGGAACGAAGAAGTACTGCCTGGTGGCTGCCTTGGACATCAAAAATGCTTTCAATTCCGCTAATTGGGACTGCATCATGCAAGCTCTCGACGAGAAGAACGTGCCAACATATCTTCGCAGACTAGTGATTAGCTATTTTACAGATAGAGTGCTGAAATACGATACAAAGAATGGTCCGAAAGAGTATGATATAACCGGTGGTGTGCCACAGGGCTCCGTTCTTGGTCCACTTCTGTGGAATATCATGTATGACGGGCTCCTGAGACTGAAGCTTCCAAGATGTGTCAAACTGGTAGCGTATGCGGATGATGTTGCCGCAGTGATCGTCGCCAAACACCTCGACGAGATTCAACATCTGTTTGACATCACTTTTGAGAAGATCAACCAGTGAATGGATACAGTGAACCTACAACTGGCCAAGCAGAAGACCGAAGCAGTGCTTATTACCAGCCGAAAAGAAGTTGAAACAATTAAGATTAATGTCGGTGACCGAGAAATCACATCACAACCTCATATACGATATCTGGGAGTGATGCTTGATGCCCGACTCAACTTCAAGCAGCAAGTGGAACACGTCTGTACGAAAGCGTCAGTAGTGAGAGCTAGTCTCGCACGATTGATGCCGAACGTCGGAGGCCCAAAGCAGAGCAGGAGGCTACTATTGTCATCAGTAGTCACATCGGTGCTCACCTACGGAATATCAATTTGGGCTGACGCACTAGAGGTGCAAGATTCATGGAGAAAAGCTGGACCAATATATCGTATGAGTGCCCTACGAGTTGCAAGCGCCTTTCGAACAATATCAGAGGAAGCAGTGTGTGTCATTTCCGGAACTCTGCCGCTTAGAGTTCTAGCTGAGGAAAGACGGAACCTTTACCAACGAAAGAGGTCAACCACACTAAGTGCCGAGGAACTCAGAGCTGAAGAACGGCAGAACAGCATCGCACGATGGCAATCGCAGTGGGACGCCGCGACAACAGGAAGATGGACACACCGTCTCATACCGAAAATCGACGTTTGGATAAACCGGAGTCATGGCGAGGTCAATTACTATCTGACGCAGATGTTGTCAGGACATGGATGTTTTCGGACGTATCTTCACCGCTTCAAGCATGATGATTCACCGGAGTGCCCGTCCTGCCCAGGAATCAATGAAGACGCGGAGCACGTTTTCTTTGAGTGCCCACGATTTTACCCACAGCGCGATGAGCTGGAGATGATCCTGAAGAAGAAAATCCAACCAGAGACAATAGTAGAAGCAATGCTGTCATCAGAGGCTGCCTGGAACGCCGCAAACACGTTTGCAACAGAAGTCCTTATAGACTTGCGTTCCATCGAAAGAAAAAGAGCAAATGACAACAACTAGAAGAAAGGTAAAATAATACCTAGTTACCAGAAGGAAGAGCAGTCGCTATATCCTCCCTCCACGAAGTAATGCCTAACGGCGGTTTCCATGAGGGATTAGAGGAAAGAGGAAAGGGGTTTAGGGTTTAGTGGGTAGGGGCGTTAGCGTCGAGTTTTAGTATGACGCTGCGTCGAGTCGCCACATATCCAGGCCAAACAGCTACGCCTAGAATCCGTAAAAAGGATTCCCCCCCCTAAAAAAAAAAAACACACACACACACACACACACACACACACACACACACACACACACACACACACACACACACACATCGGAATCTTCACCGCCCCGAGCGAGTCTAGTCCGTCCGTGTATTCCGGGGCTGGCTAAGTGTCGGCTAGGCCTCAGGGAACTGGGGTAGGAGTACTATCTATAGTTATGACAACCCGCTCCACTCCGTACGATGCGCTGGTAAATCAAAAACTATGAGTAATTTACAGGAAACAAACAAGGGTGGAAACAGGCTTCATGCCCAACAAGCAGTGATTAAAACAAGCGCTGAAATGAAGAGAACGCAAGCGCTGGAGCGCCTTGAAAAGCTGACCATTGAGCTGCAAGAGTTTGTCCAAGCTAAGGTCAATATCCACAAGAAGATAAAGACCAAGACAACCGGTGTAGTCAATGCTCTTGGAAGATTCAAGAAACTGGACGAGGAATGGCAGTCATCACGACGACGCATTCAAACTGAAGTTGAGACGGAAGAAGCAATGGACACTGGAGCTGACGGTGACGGCGAATCTGCTGCTGAGGACAAGGGTGAAACTGACACAAGGCCTGAAAAGAGAAAGGACCAAAATTCGCCAGAGCCAACCGACAAAGTCACAAAGAAGAAGGACTTGAAAAAAAGCCCTCCCCAACGTCTGGCAGGGCAGGGCGACGAACCTAAGAAAGCGACTGATTGGGAAAAAGTACAGTCTAAGAAGGAGAAGAGGAAGCTAGCTAGAGAGCAACTCTCAAAGCAGCCGCCGAAGGAGCCCAAGCCAGAGCCTAAGCGGAAAAAACCACGCAAATGGATCAGACCCGACGCACTGATCATCCGTCCGGCCGAGAAAACAAAGTATGCCGAGATTCTGCGTCGCATAAAGCAGGACGTCCCAGATGAGCAGGTTCGTTCAACGGTAGATAAGATCAACAAGACCAGTAGTGGCGACTTGTTGATTACGATTTTAAGGACGAGCACTGACACAGGCCAAGCCCTCCAAAAGACGATCGCAAACATCTTTAAGGAGGAGGCCAAAGTGATCTGCAAAGGACCATAGGAGACCATCAAGATCCGAGATGTCGATGACGACACGATGAAAGAGCATATTCAGACCGCTCTAAAGAGCGAAGCTGGAGAAAGTTGTGAAATCTTACTAGAGGCAATCAAAATCCGTAAAGCCTTTAGGGGTACGCAGACAGCCACAGTGTCACTACCAGCAGCTGCAGCACAAAAGTTACTGGAGGGAAACTGCAAAATAAAGATCGGCTGGGTCAATTGTCGAATGAGAGCAACGAATAGACCCATACAATGCTTCAAATACTGGCACTTTGAGCACTTCGGATCTCAGTGCAAAAGCGAAGTCGACCGGTCTAAGCACTGCATAAGGTGCGGAAAAGAAGGACACAAAATTGCTGATTGTAAAAATCTAGCTAAATGTGCACTGTGCGTTGAACAGCACGGCGTAGAAAAGACGGCTCACCATGCAGGCACGAACAGATGCTCCGTCTTCCAAGAAGCGCTCCAGAAGATAACGAAGCCAAGAACATGAAGATATTGCAGCTCAACCTCAATCATTGTGAGGCTACGCATGACCTGCTCATGCAAACTGTGCGCGAATTAGAGGCAGACGTAGCACTTATAAGTGAGCCTTATAGACACCTGAGTAACCAATCCTGGGAATCCGACAGCACTAACAAAGCCGTCATCTGGTCCTGCGGTAAATGTCCTTTTCAGAGAACAATCAACAATAAAGAAGCCGGCTTCGTAGCAGCATGGGTAGATAGCCTCCGCTTCTACAGTTGCTATGCACCACCTAGTCTCTCTAATGAACAGTTTGAAGACTTCCTTGATCGGCTAACTGAGGACGCAAGAAAACACTTTCCCGTGGAAATAGCTGGTGACTTCAATTCCTGGGCAGCAGACAGGGGCAGCAAGTTCACTAATATACGTGGAAAAGCACTTCTCGAGGCAATGGCCACACTGGACGTGATCCTTCTTAACACCGGTGACACGCCAACGTATAGTAAGGGAGAGGCAAACTTAATTGTCGACCTTACATTTGTCAGTAGTTGCTTAGCTCGAAGAGGTTGTTCTTGGAAAGTATTGAATATCTACACAACCAGTAACCATAGTGCGATACTATGGGAAATATCAACTGGCCAGAGTATAAACAGGAACGCCAGCTCGGTTGGGTGGAAAGTTAAATCTTTCGAACTCACTGCTTTAGTAGTAGCCCTAGAGTACGATCCGATCATCGTAGAAACTGCTGAAGAGAAGACCAAGAACCTAATGAGAAGAGTCACCCAGGCTTGCGACGCCAGTATGTCTTAGAAACGTGGCATGAATTCAAGATCTTCGGTGCACTGGTGGAACGATCACATTAGCATTCTACGTTCAGAGTGTCTTAAAAAAAGAAGAAAGTCTCAGCGTGGCTACAGACGACCTAACTCCGCAGAGCTGTTGGCAGAGTACAAAAAGGCCCGTCGAGAACTAAACAGAGCCATTAAAGAAAGCAAAAGACGCTGCTGGAACTGGTCGCAGAAGTAGAGAAAGATCCATGGGGCAGACCGTATAAGGTGGTTATGACCCACCTGAAATGCCAGCCAATGCCATCACCTACGTGTCCACAGCTCCTAGAGAAGATTGTTACTGCGCTGTTTCCCCAAGAGCCAGTATTCACCTACAAGTTGGAGCAGCTCAACCCTGAAGACATCCCAACTATCACGTTGGACGAGTTGATAGAGGCAGGCAATCGAGTAGGGAATAATAAGGCGCCGGGATTGGACGGAATCCCTAATATTGCCCTGAAATCAATCCTTAGGGCAGCACCGGCATCATTCCTGGACGTTTACGATACATGCCTGAAGGAAGGGACTCCCCAGAAGTGGAAGCAGCAACGGCTAGTGCTACTTCCGAAGGGGAAAAGGCCGCCGGAAGAACCGTCATCCTACCGACCACTCTGCATATTAGACACGGCCGGCAAGATATTCAAGCGCATAATTCATCAGAGAATAGAGGCTGTATTCGATCTACTCCTGGCAGAGAACCAGTTTGGTTTCCGAAAAGGTCGGTCAACTCTGGATGCGATCAAATTGGTTGTTAATACAGCCAAGGATGCAATCACCGGAACGAAATGGAAGGGTGGAAAGAAGAAATACTGCTTGGTGGCTGCTTTGGACATCAAGAATGCCTTCAACTCCGCTAACTGGGACTGCGTTATGCGGGCTCTAGAAAAAAAAAAACGTACCAGGATACCTTCGCAGAATGGTAGCGAGCTACTACACGAATAGGGTTCTGAAATATGACACGAAGAACGGTACGGAAGAGTACGAAATCACCGGAGGAGTGCCACAGGGATCAGTTTTAGGTCCTCTGCTATGGAACATCATGTATGATGGCCTCCTGAGAATAGCATTGCCTACGGGAGTCAAACTTGTAGCATATGCGGATGACGTAGCTGTCGTGATCGTCGCAAAGCACCTCGAAGAGATAGAAATGGCATTTGATATTACATTCAGACGAGTCAATTTGTGGATGGACCATGGTGAACTTGCAACTAGCCAAGCATAAAACCGAAGCAGTCCTCATCACCAGTAGAAAAACGGTACAAACTATCAAGTTGAGAGTCGGAGAACAAGAAATCACATCACAACCATTTATCCGTTACTTGGGAGTCATGCTGGATGCCCGACTCAACTTCAAGCAGCAGGTGGAACACGTCAGTGCTAAGGCGTCAGTAGTGAGGGCTAGTCTCGCACGGCTGATGCCTAACATCGGAGGCCCAATGCAGAGCAGGAGGCTACTATTGTCATCAGTAGTCACATCAGTCCTCACTTACGAAATATCCATTTGGGCTGATGCACTGGAAACCCAAGAATCATGGAGAAAAGCTGGACCAGTATATCGACTGAGTGCCCTACGAGTAGCTAGTGCCTTCCGCACTATATCAGAAGAAGCAGTATGCGTCATTGCCGGAACCCTACCTCTTAGAGTTCTAGCAGAAGAAAGACGAGCCCTTTACCAACTCAAAAGGTCAACTGCACTGAGTCCTGAAAAACTTAGAATTGTAGAACGGCAGAACAGCATAGGCCGATGGCAACTACAATGGGATGCTGCAGAGAAGGGTAGGTAGACGCACCGCCTCATACCTCGGATCGACATTTGGCTTAACCGGAATCATTGACCGGCGAGGTCAATTACTATCTTACGCAGATGTTGTCGGGACACGGGTGTTTTCGAGAGTATCTACACCGCTTTAAGCCCGATGACTCTTCGGAGTGCCCGTCCTGCCCAGGAGTTGCTGAAGATGCGGAGCACGTCTTCTTTGTATGTCCTCGTTTTGATTCACAGCGTGAAGAGTTGGAGAGGATCGTGAACCAGAGAACGCAACCAGATTCACTAATCGAAGCAATGTTGTCATCAGAAGCTGCCTGGAACGCTACCAACACGTTTGCAACAGAAGTCCTCAAAGACTTGCGTTCCACCGAAAGAAGAAGAGCAAATATCAGAAGATAGAAGGAAGGAAGTTAACACCTTAGCCACCAGCAGGAAGAGCAGTAGCTAGTTCCTCCCCTCACGAAGTAATGCCTGACGGCGGTTCCCATGAGGGATTAGAGGAAAGAAGAAAAGGGGTTTAGGGTTTAGTGAGTAGGGGCATTAGCGTCGAGTTTTAGTATGACGCTGCGTCGAGTCTTCACATATCCAGGCGAAACAGCTATGCCTGGAATCCGCAAAAATGATTTCCCCCTATGAAAGAAAAAAAACACACACACAGACACCATCGCAGGAATAGTCAGGGAAGCTTCCTAGGACCTTGAAACGTCGAGATCCAATGAAAATTCGATTTTCGAAAAACGGGGTAAAAACAGTAACTTCCCGATTTTCTTAGCGGGAAGTTAAAAATGGTAGTTCATTTTATCTTACTGCGGCTTTCCACTTGACGAGATTCGAGTTATCCAGGTTCAACTGTATATCTATTTTTTTACGGAGAAAGTTTTTGTGCCATACCTTTTGCTGTCACCCGCTATCAGATGGCGTTTATTAAGTTCCATACCGTTAAAACGATAGGTATGCTTATGTGCATGTCATCAAAAATAAATCTAAAACACATTTCAGAGTATACTTAATTGAAATATTTGTTTTTTTTTTTAATTTTTTTATTGAAACTACATTATTGTTAGCTTTGGAGGATAATATTTTTCGATGTCGAATTTGATTATATCTCACGAAAATAATATCCTGCAGAATTTCTCTTCGCTACGAAAATGAGTTTCGAGATAAAAAATTAAGGTAAGAAATTCTTAAAATAAGATTTTTCTTGAATCAAGTGTGTGTGTGTGTGTGTGTGTGTGTGTGTGTGTGTGTGTGTGTGTGTGTGTGTGTGTGTGTGGCCGTATATAAACCTCTCATAACTTTTAAACGGCTCGATTGATTTTATCGCAGTTGGCGCAATTCGAAAGAGCTTGACTAAACTTAGATTTTAGATACAATTTGGACCGATTCGAACCGGTAGATTTTGAGTTCGGTCAATTCAAACTTAAAAATTCTTTATGACGCTTAAAAAACTGCGTCGAATGCTGCCAACCGCGTGAAAATCGGTTCATTCATTCAAAAATTATTGCGGTTTGAAAATTCCAAAATTAGTGTTTTATTAAACTTCTATCAGATTTTCGAGCTCGGAGAACTCAAAATGACACGAAAATTATATTTTTGAGCTCAAAGAGCTTAAAAACGTCATAAGTGCAAATTTGAGCGCTTAAGTATGGAATTAGCGGAAAGTTTCAGGGATGGCCTTAAAGGTCAACCGTTTTTCTAATTTTTTATTCAATGTTGTTAAAAATTTTTTTTACGTCCTAAAATTTGATTCATCTGAAAGTACTTTATAAAGTATACTGTCAAAAACTTTTTACACCTATTCGCCATAATTATTATCATTGTTATTCTTATATTTTAGATACAAAATAAGCATCTCGAGTCAAATCATCACTTTAGCAATTATGAATCATGACAAAATTAGTTGAATAAAATATGTATAATTCGATGGATAATTGTTGCTTTTTACCTGTAAACTGAGCCGCTAGTTGGTTTCGTTGATTCTTGAAGACCCACAAGTAATCACCAGGTGTGCGTTTTAACCGTGGCAAACTCCGAGAGAGATAAAAACTAAATACTAAGTACGTACTACTTGAGAGCTAATGAGGGCTCAAAAACATCTGGTAAGTGAATTTATATCCATACACTATATTAATACAATAGTATTTATTATTATAAGGCAATAATATGATAATCAACAAATAAATGTATAGAAGTGTATTTTTTCGGACACAAAGTATCAAAAACGTACAATTAAATTAATCTTTAACTAATTTTAAATTTACTAAAAAAAATTTCTACATTCTAAGTTGTATCATGAAGTGAGAAGAAATTTAATGACTTATTAATACGAAAAGTTACTCGCGGAAAAAGTTCCGAAGTGAAAAAAAAAAAAAATTTTTATGGAAACTCATTGTAAAACATCACGTGATAAACCGTCTGTCTTGGTATACTTGTCATTCTATCGTTGTCATCCCCGGGAAATGAAAGCAAGAAAAGTGTATAACTACGCATTCGTACGCCGAAAATAAAGAAAGAAAAGACTTCAATAATCAGAGGTGTTAAACAAAACTAAAAGAGGACAGGAACAATATAAATAATAATGATAAAAATGAGAATACAAAGACCTTTTACTCATGTATACAAATGTACAGCGTAGAAAAATAAATCAACATTCTGCGGAGACAAAACATTGGATCGACGGTAGCTTTTTCTCGGTGCAAGGAATCGAAATCCGAGACTTTGCGTTATACACTCGATAAAGCTATTAGCATTTAGACGAGCTGTCGAGATTGTTCTCATCCAACTGCACCCACTCTCTTTTTCACTCAAACTCTATTTATAATGCGAATTCATTTTATGCATATAATATATTGTTGCTGAGCTTACAGTACCTTTGCCCTCTCCCCTTATTCTCCTTTTCACTACTCTGAGTACTCAGTAAATTTTGTGCGAGTTACTTTTACCTCAATGTTCCATTTTCACCTCTCTTTGTTGGCTTTTGGTTTTGTTACACTCTTATGCCCTCTACATCGAGGAATTTCCCGGCTGAAATGCATACCAATGTATCACGCCATTCCGCGAAACTCCCATCCCTACACCTACGGTAAAACCCTTCTCGCACATGACAATACCGAGGTATGTGAGCTTGCAAACGTGTCAGGTGCATATGACGGTACACGGTTATCCTTTTTTCCTGTGGAATAAAAGCTTTCGCTGGTTGGAAAATTTAAAATTTAATTTGTTAATAAATTGATATTAGTTGACAATTTGCGGAGTACAAGGCACAAAGTAATCGAAAATATTTTTTTCATTAGAATATTGTTTATTTTGTAATCTAATTTAATAAATTCACAATTTTTCATTTGGATTTCAAGCATAAAAAGTAACAATAAATTTTTTAACTCCGATATTTTTTGTAAGAATCTCGGTTCTGTGATACTTAAAGAATAATTTTTCGCAAATAAAAATTTTTTTTTAAACCCTTTGTAATTTAATAAATGAGCAAGATCACGTCAAGTGGACCCCCCATTTATCACTTGATCATAAAAATTTAATCTATATATATTTTTTATTAGTACTTATGATGGAAAATTGATCCCCCAAACGATTCTTCAAAATTTTGATTTTAACAATTTTTTTTTTTATAATGAAAATTTTAAGCACTTTTAATTAAAAAATGGATTAAAAATCAACCGCAAGAGATAAATTCGTGAAATTTTCAGGATCCATGGTCAAATGTCTATATTTTAAGAATATATTCACGAATTAAAATTATTTATTTATTTTCGTATTGTTAATTAACTTTTAAGTTAACAAATGAAAATTTAACTAACTTCTCGAGCAAAAAATGCATTGTTTTTTTATCGGTCACATACTTTATCCATTTAAGTTTAAAATTCCGGAATAAAATTTCACTGCTCGCCATTAGTTTAAACAAAATTAATTTATTTATGACAGCGCGCCAGGCGCCGAGCGCTGTGGAAATGCCGCGCTGCCGAGCGTCTTGAACTACATTAATGCTTTTATCAGTGATAATTTATAATAACATTACAAAATATTATTATAAAACAAATTTTATTATTATTTATCTTATAATTTATTATAATTATTATTAATAAAATTTAATTTTTTTCAACAATGTTATAAAGAAAATACAATCATAACATACTGAATAGAACAAACAAGCTTAAATGATTAAATAATATATTCTGTAGTCAGTTATTTTTATTTGTTTTTAAAAACTCTGTTAATTAACACTGTTTCATCTTCTGAAACGAGCCTAGATTCTAATGAAAAATTTTCCAATGGTTTGTAATAATGGAATTGGCGAGTATTTTTTATTGTTGTTAAGCGTTCAAATCGTGGTTGGTATTTTTTTTCATGTAGCTCATGATCTTTAATAGTACAGAAAGCAAAATTAATTTTCTTAAAAGAACTTTCGGCCCACTGAAAAAAGGAAAGTGCTGATGTTATGTGGTTATTCTTATCACGTTGAAGACTAGCACGATAAGCTTGTCTCTTTACACTTCCTGCCAAGCCATCACACGCTCCTTTGCCATGAGATGTAGCGAAAAAAGTCCAATCAGCATCAACACCAAAATCATTTTTATGATTAACTAAATTGGCAAAATTATATTTATTTTTATATTGTGAAGCTGCTCCATCGGAAAAATACTTGATTTTTTTAATTTTGTCGGTGCCAATTCCATTATTACAAACCATTGGAAAATTTTTCATTAGAATGTAGGCTCGTTTCAGAAGATGAAACAGTGTTAATTAACAGAGTTTTTAAAAAAAAATAAAAATAACTGACTACAGAATATATTATTTAATCATTTAAGCTTGTTTGTTCTATTCAGTATGTTATGATTGTATTTTCTTTATAACATTGTTGAAAAAAATTAAATTTTATTAATAATAATTATAATAAATTATAAGATAAATAATAATAAAATTTGTTTTATAATAATATTTTGTAATGTTATTATAAATTATCACTGATAAAAGCATTAATGTAGTTCAAGACGCTCGGCAGCGCGGCATTTCCACAGCGCTCGGCGCCTGGCGCGCTGTCATAAATAAATTAATTTTGTTTAAACTAATGGCGAGCAGTGAAATTTTATTCCGGAATTTTAAACTTAAATGGATAAAGTATGTGACCGATAAAAAAACAATGCATTTTTTGCTCGAGAAGTTAGTTAAATTTTCATTTGTTAACTTAAAAGTTAATTAACAATACGAAAATAAATAAATAATTTTAATTCGTGAATATATTCTTAAAATATAGACATTTGACCATGGATCCTGAAAATTTCACAAATTTATCTCTTGCGGTTGATTTTTAATCCATTTTTTAATTAAAAGTGCTTAAAATTTTCATTATAAAAAAAAAAATTGTTAAAATCAAAATTTTGAAGAATTGTTTGGGGGATCAATTTTCCATCATAAGTACTAATAAAAAATATATATAGATTAAATTTTTATGATCAAGTGGTAAATGGGGGGTCCACTTGACGTGATCTTGCTCAAATGTAATATCTTTTTTGTGCTATCAAAGCAAAATCACATCAATAATTACGCGTCGCATTAGCGTCAATAAATGAAAAGTTGTTAGTCTTTAGCAGGAAATTGGACGCAAAATTATAAAATTTTATTAATTTCTCAATAGATTAATCAAAAATTCTTCAAGCTTTTCAAACAATATTTTTATAAATTAAATTTAAAGTTTATACTTTAAAAAGTGAAACCGTTTTTAAAAATTACGGACATTATTCGTAAATAAGTCTAACAGTAAAGAAGTATTCTAGACTCAGAAATCCGTCAATAGTTCCCAGTAGATGGAAATAGGTAGTAACAGTTTTCGGTTATAAAGCGGTAGATCGAGTGATTAACTGCGATTCGAAAGTTCAGTTTAATATAGTACTTTTGTCCTCTGGAGATATCTTCAAATGTCTTAAATATTGTTCTATTCGCTAATCGAGATTATTGTAATTTAATAGATTAAAAGTAGTAATTATTGTAATTTAATAGATTAAAAGTAGTAATTATTGTAATTTAATAGATTAATTAGTCATTATCTAATTGAGGCAATAGCCTAGTCGGCTCGGTGCCCGCTTTTCGAAAGAGTGGGACCCGGGTTCGATCCCGGCACGCACCAATATTTTTCAGTGATTATAATTAAAAATATGTGCGTTACATTGCCAGCCTCTGGAAGTGGCAGAGATAGCCGGGCGGCACACGTCTGACTTGGGCAATCACCCACCCCCATGGAAAAATTATATATGCTAAGAATATATCCCAGAATATACTCTAGAATATACGCTGGAATATACGAAAATTCGCCGAAAAAATATATGCTAGGATATATGTGCTATTATATATCCCAGAATATATCTCGGATGTATCCATGGATATATACTTGCGCTCATATGTGTCCCGTTGTACGTAAAATTTTTTTGAGATCTATATAGTCTGGTCTGTCGTTAGATCTACAGTCTGGTTCATAACACATGCATATATATCTTAGAATATATCCTAGGGTATATTCTAAGATATATTCTAGAATATATCCTAGAATATATCTTAGAATATATTCTAGGATATATCGTAGGATATATTCTAGAATATATCCTGATATATTTTTCGGCGAATTTTCTTATACTCAGCATATATCCTAGAATATATAGCATATATGCTAGGATATATTCCCAGCATATATTCTAGGATACATAATTTTTCCTTGGGGGCAGTTAAGCTACAACTTAATTGGGTGACCACTCTAGTCAGCGTTGGTTAGCACAAGGGATCTCTGCACACTAGGAGAAGGGCCTAATGCTCCAGTGGTCGATAAAGAAGAGTTCCTTATCAATCACTGTAGACTTAGCCCAGCTCCGACTGTACTATCATGGGTTTTCTCTGTGTTTTCCCCATGATTCAGCTCCAACAGCCTAAGAAGGTGAGGTTCAGGGTGAATACGGTACAGAAAGCACAAGTCGGGCCACAGCCGCAAATATAAAGAGCAGTAACCAATCAAAATCATTAATGTTGAGAATGGCTTGGGGTGTAAAGGGGCATAAAAAGCCTATACACTAGAAATAAATAGAAATAGAAATAGTCATTATCTAATTTGACAGGACGTTAAATTTTTTTATATTTAACTTATTTAAATCATTTTGGAATTTTCATAAGTGTTATAAGCGCCAATGTAAAAAGTTAATTACATATTTATTCAACCGTAATGTGCGAACCAGAGTATCTAATCGTGGAAGGTCAATAATATCTTGACCTAGCCAGACTGCACACTACAGTCTGGCTAATTCGTAATATCACACCTACATTACGAATGTAGTCTATTCACGTACATCATGGAATAAATCCTCGGCTGGCAAGCCATATATCACAAAAACACACCGTCTAATTAATACTCACAATTAATAATGTAAAAGGTAAGAGAGTAAAAAATGTATAATTTATCTTTAAGCGCTTTGTATCGTTTTTTAAATTGATATGATAGCTTCCATTTCTTTCAATGACATTATCAATATGCTGCATAATTTAGATTTTTTTTAATTTTCAGATAATTTATACATGGCAGAATTTCCAATCATTTATCAAATGAAATGAATTCAAAAATTTAATCAAAAGTAATAAATTTTTTGTAAGAATAATTCTCTTTAGTCTAATAATAATTTATAGATTTTACTGTGTATGAAAATATTTACTAAACTACTATTGAATAATAAGTAATACTATCTATAATAATTTATTTGTTAAGGAATCCTCAAAATTTTCGATCATCAATTAATTTTAGTAATTTTAAAATAATTAATATTATTTATTATTTACTTATTTAAAGTCATTTTTAAATACTAAATCATTAACGACTACTATTTATACATAATCAAAATTCAGTACATCACATTTTTCAATAGCGATAGTTAAATCTTATGTAACAATTTGAATGGCTTTAAAAAATATAGTTCTTATACACTATTTTTGGTTTTTGAGTAAAGTTTTTAGGTTGTTTAAGAAGACCACGCTGCTTATTTTCTGATGGAGATAATTATATTTAATCAGGAGGTGCTTGATGGTTATCCTTACTTCACGCCTCGGACAAGCTTTCGGATTAATCTTATAATGTTATTAAATTAAACGTAGTCATGTTAATGATTTATTATTATAAATTTCTTATTTCAAGATTAATCAACAAGGTTTA
This sequence comes from Cotesia glomerata, assembly GCF_020080835.1. Taxonomy (NCBI): domain Eukaryota; kingdom Metazoa; phylum Arthropoda; class Insecta; order Hymenoptera; family Braconidae; genus Cotesia; species Cotesia glomerata. The sequence continues at coordinate 10,824,481 of NC_058166.1, read as the reverse complement.
AATCACGTTTAAAAACGTCAAATTTTTTTGAAAAATAAAATTAATAATTACAACCTTAGATTTTAGATAAACTTTTTGAAGTATTTGTTATCAATTTAACAAATTAAATTTGTTTCAGCGAAATAAAATTCATTTTAGTCTAAAAAATCCATACTCTGATGTTTTTCTGGATTAAAATCTATATTCACTCCGTAGAAAAAAAAAAAATCCAAATTTACTCCGGTACCCCGAGTAATGGGAATCGAAAATTCAGCCCCGATAAAAAAAAAATTCAATTCCATTATTCTTTAGCAGCTTACCACAACATCGTATCATAATTTTTTCTTCAATCTCAAAAAAAGCCTGAGCATTGCCAAAAAGAGTCACAATTCATAATCTCATGTTATTTATTATTACACCGTAACCATCAGAGTAGGATACCTTCCCCAAATCCGAAAAGCGAGTGTACCCGTATCCACACCCCCGTATCACACCAAAGAGATTCTATTCCTATTAAAGCCATCTTCTAAAGCTCCGTCGAGCGTGATGTGTTCCCGGGTATCTATACATATCCAGCAGAGACTAGCGTTGCCTTGGAAACCCACAGGGCACTCGCATTCTCATTCTCAGAACCACGGCATAAACGTATCTATCTCTCCAGCACCAACACTTGGCATCATCCCCGAACACCGATCTAGCTTCAAACACACCTACGATATAGAGATACAGAGGGTGCTTATATCCGCATACTCATCCGTACACCGTGCAAGTAAAGCTACCTTCTCTCTCTTTCTATCTCTATATCATCTGCTGTGCTCGCCAAGTAGAGAAACTGCTCCGCACAGTATAGCACAATATAGCACAATACAACTCAGCAAACGTAGTAAAAGTAGTGGGAGATGAAACAACCCTCTATAATAGCCGGGGCGGCGCCTGCACCCAACCCTAATAGCCCTATCTCACCCTCCACACTACTCGTTTTCTCCATCCTCATTTCATATATATCCCTCCTTTACTACTGCTGCTGCTAGCGTTCTCCGCCGAAACTAGTTCCCCCTCTCCAAAAAAGCTCACCATAGCCCATAGCATGGCCCCTCTTCTCTTGATCTTCTCTTCTCTATCATCGGCGAAACACCCATGCAATCTCACTTCCTACCCCTTCATTCCTCTTAACCATCACCAAACGTTCCTCACCGCGGCCTCTGTTGTTTATTTGATGCCTTTTCACTCTCTATTAGTCTCTACCGCGCTTCTACATTTTCTGATTAGCCGGATGTCGCGCTTTACCCACTCTCATTCTATCCGCTACATCTACACCAACCCTCTATCCTCTATCCTCTATCCTCTACCCTCTCAACTTCTGTCTATATATATGTATTCGTTGTATTGTATGTGCAAATCCAGAACTGTTCGCAGGAAAGAGACGAGCTTTTTCCTTGTGGCATTAGGAGGTGATCACTCCTGGCAACATTAACTCTCATCGCAAATGCCACAGAGGTGCTGCGATAGAGATGGAGGGACGTGATGAAATAGAATGTGGATGGGACTCAGGATCAGGGGAAAGGGTGGCTTTCCTGGTTTCCCTAAACCCAAAGCTATCCAAGCAACCATTTCGGTTCTTTGAGCGAGGCGAGGATCGATCCGGTTCTCTGTCACCGATTCCAGCCGAGGGTTCAAGGCACGAGAACGAGTCAGAGTAACGCGAATAAAAAGCCACTCGGGCTCTAAAACCGGTGTTATGTCTTTGAGGAAAAATGGCTATTTCAAGGGTTGCAGAAATAACTCAATCTCTGTAAGGAATTTTGTGAGACATATTATTGGTTTTGTAGATATTTATAGTAAGTAAATCTTTGAAAGAGTGGGTAATTTCGCTTCAGGACAGTACGGACTGAAGTATGCTGCGTTGTAGAAAAATATCATTTTCTTTGGTGAAAATAAATGTCTAGTAAACAATTAAAAATCGTTAAACAATTGATTCGTCTTAAAGAAATTTGTTTAGTAAGTTCAGGAATTGGCATTAAATAGAAATTTTTTATCAAAATTAATCATGGAGAAATATTGGTCATAATTATTTAAAATTCGATGTAACTCTAATTACAATGCAGATCATTCATGTTTAAAAATAGATTTTCTGTTGTGTCAGAAACATTTTATTCTGGAAATAATTTTCTTGATCTTCGAGATTAATGATTATTGTGTTGATATCTTGATTATGGGTCGACGAAATCGAATTTTATTTTTATAACAACGAAATTATCAAGAGTATAAGCTTTTAAGTTAACCAATAAATAAACATTGACAATTAAATACATTTATTATTAAAATCATTCAAAGTTACACACGGTAGTTATCAATTATATATTTGATTATTCCAATAAAAAATTTTATTTATGCATACATTTAAATAACAATAACATAATGTGGTTTATTGGATGCAAAGAAATGAAACTAGCTGAGAAAAATATAGAGAAAATCTGTCATCAGCAATATAAGTATGTTCACCTCAGCACTACCTGCCGTCAAAATTTAGACTTTGTACTCAAGAATTTGTTCTTGGTTCAAAAGCTCTATTATATTAGTTTTATACTTTTGAACCATAAACAAAGTAATCAATTTTCAATCAATAATCCTACTCAAGAGTATTAGAAAAACCATTTTTAAAATTTTCTCAAATCTAGTCTTTCAATCATTATTATTTTGTGCATATCGTCAGATGAAAATCACCCAATGCTAAAAAACATTAAAACCCGGGGCTTCTATAGCCCTTTACTCTTTTCCAACAGGTTTATCTTCGTCTTTTGTCATGAAGTCGGGTTATTTATCTCGAGCCTTTTCAGCGGGCGTCTATTGCCAGAATGGAGATCTATTTCTCTTTTAGTCTGTTATGTTGACACCCAACAACCAGAGGTTGCTCTGAGCGGAATTTCTGATGCCTGTGGGTTATTTATATTTTTTTTTTTTATTTTTTGCAGAAAGCACAATGCAAAAAGCGCTTCCTTACTCGACGAGAAACATCCTATAGACACCGCGCTTATTAGCTCCTCGTATTAAATTTGTGTCAAAAGAGTCGAAAGGTTATTGTGATCGAGATCAGGGAGCTAGCTCAAAAGTGTGTGGAGCATGAGTGCTGGAGTAATAAAGATGAATATACGTACACAACATGTATAAATTTGTATGCAGACATGTCGAATGTTGAGGATAAGGAAAAAGAGAAGGGGAAAGGGGAGGGATCTGGTAGCCTGGAGAGTTTAAGACTCAATGGCATTATTAGTGTTCGGCATTGGGTATAACTTGGCAAGCCAAGGTATATCATCACATCACCATGACTATTGCTGTGATCATTTTGTTTATGATTATTATTGTGATGGTTAGATTGTATACGATAATTATTTCCTCCCGCTTGAGTATGCACGGTGAATGTCAAAATAGAGGCTGCGAAACCCTCTTCATGTTTGCTTGAGTGAGCATCAGCTGCACACGTTTCGTTCACTTTTCGCTTTTCTTCGCTCACATTTGCTATTTCTCGTGCTAAACATCGGTACCAACATTTTTTATTATTTTTATCGTAGGGTCGCGAAGGAGAGAATAAAGAATTCATTAGCGAGGTTTGTCGAGGCGGTAATTAGCATTGCGTTTTATTGTTCCCTGTTTGTCGATCCTAGTCGCTCTTTGTATTGTTCCTGTTGACGTTTATTTCATTTCGTGCAGCTGCATTGGGGCGTGATGTAATGGAGCGCGGTTTCGATCAATCAGCTTTCAATTATTTAGTTTTATTTATTGCTCTGAGCGGTTTTTGGATAGTTTACTCCAGGATTTATTTGGGTTAAATTTTTGTATTTTTGTGCAAAATACATCAGTAATTGTTTTTTACCCAAAAAGCAAGAGTTAAAATTATAAAATTTAATACAGATACTTTGAAAGGGCTAAGTAACAAAATACCCAAACATCAATTTCTCAACAACTAATTACTCCATAAAAATTAAAAGGTGGTTTCAAAAACTACAAAAGGTTCTACGTCACTATATCCGAAGTCATTATATCCGCGATTTGTTTGTGTTTCTCTAAAAATACGCCAACACATAAACTTGTTACCGTGTTGTGCCCGTTTATCATGGATTTTGTGTGTGTTTATTCGATAATAAACCAACACATAGTGTCACGGATATAATGTCCTCGGATCTTTTGGTATGTTACCCTACAAAACATTATCTACAACAATCTGCCATGGTTTTTTGAAAAAGAAAAAATATATATATATATATATATATATATATATATATATATATATATATATATATTAGGGTGTGCCAAAAAGACGATATTTTTTTTTTTTCACTCTTAGCCCAAAATATGATAGGATATGTCTAAACAAAAATTCTGTCAAAAGGCCATCTCTTAATTTCAATTTGAAGAGCTCCTTCATCGAACTTTAAGTTTTCCCATATAAATAACATGGAAAGTACGGTCTTAAACAGTATTTTACCCTGCAAGCTGTGAAGAAAATTTTTTTTGATAAAATGAATGATTGGACCTTTTTAAGCATTAAATTTCTGAGAAAAAATTTCATTGAGTCATAAATCAATCGTCATTATTTAAGTTTTTACGGATCTTTGAAATTTGAATTTTTTGAAAATTTTACGTTTTTTGCATTTAACAGCCAAACTATTGGAGATAGAAAAAAAAATTAAATAGCAATTTTGTAGTTCGTTTGATGTTCTATAACAAAGTTCTTAACAATTTTTTTGTATAATCAATAACAAAAAAGCTACAGACCTACAAAGTTTTGTTTTTATTATTTTTCACTTTTTTTCAATTGAACTATCAATGATATAGAACAAAAAATTTAGTATAAATTTTTTAGTATATCAAATTTGCAACAAAATTGTATAGGTGAGATTTTTCGTATTATTGATGGTTAAAAGTTACAGGCTCAACAAATTCTATTTTTGTGATTTTTCATCTATATCATGTAGTATATCAATAATATATATAAAAAATTAATAAGAAATATAAAGTACATTCAATTTTTTACAAATTTATGCTTGGTAAACTTTATATACTGTCTGCAGTTCAATATCGTTACAATATTATTGTTACTTCAGTAATGTTTTGCGTTAAAGAAATATTCAATGAATACAAATTGAGTGATTATCGAGACAAATGGTTAATTTTTAATCAGCAAGATTGAGATTCCTAGATCAAAAATTGTTTACTAAATTCCAGTAAGAATCAGAAAAACTACAATAAGAATTTGTGAAATAGAACCCTCCTTCAAGTTGATTACTATGACTAGATTATTATAATTTTGGTTCATGATAAAATTTACACGATTAGATTAAATAATGATGATAATAAATTTATAATCACTTAATAAAAATAACAGACAAAAACGATTATCATAGTTTCAATCGTGTAGTTAAATTTTTTTTTATTTCTTTGAATAAGTAGCTACAATTTTATTTTTGGTAACGTAAGGAAATTTTTTTCTGTGTTCTTCGACAACTTGCAATAAATATTGTTTTTGTTCTTCATTTCTCGTTAAGCAGTTGTTGTAGTCCTGGATTAATGCAACACCTCTTTCAGCGAGATCGTTGACAACTTTTAAGTCTGAAAACACAGATTTGCAATGTAGATAATCTTGATCAAATGCCCAGAGCTCTGGATCCTTGTCCATAAATTGATACGGTAATTGATACTGCTCAAACAAAAATAGAGATTGCTTGCTAGCAAAATCTTCGATGTTTTTCGATAATAATAAGCTTACGTCTTTGACGATAAATTTTTTTGAATTCGAAGCATTACTTTCTCGCGTTTTTATTGCAGTTACGGTTTGTCTCTTAGCATGTAAGGAAACTCTGTCATCAAACAAAGCTAACCCGACCAACTCTTCTGACAAGTACCATAAGTGTCTTGAAAATGTCACCGTTGCTGCTTCAGACATTTTTATATGGACAGAACGGAATTCATAAAGATTTTTGATCAGATTCAAATCTTGATAGGATGACTTTATCGCAGAAGGTGCATTAAACCATGAAACCGTGTAGAAATTAACTAGAAATAAGCAGACATATCTCAGTCCATTTACTTCAGTTGCATTGACTTTAAACTGTTTTTTAAAAATGAAGATTTTTAAAGCATATAGAGCCTTAGCCATCCATCTTGCATGATGATTTGGTCCTGGAGCTCTAAATTTGATCCCGTTTTTCGGAGTACCACCTAAGAATATTAACACTAATTCCAAAAGCTCTTTATAATCATCTCTGTCATGCTTTTTCTGGAATATAAAAATGTTCATTAAGTTTTAGAAAATTATTTCAAAAATTACGATCAAATTATAAATCTCATGTCAGTTTTCAGTATTAGTTAAATTCGACTACTAGTCAAAAGTCTAAAGGAGCAAATGAATTTTTTTAATTTTTTAGTGATATTTGAAAGGCGGTACTTTCATCAATAACTGCTTGAACGAGAGACAAAAAATAGTATTTTGAAATGTTGAGTTTTTAAACGGAGAGGTTAAATTGCGATTAATTGATATTGAAAAGGAAACATATTTCTTTAGAGTCTAAATATATAATCAAAACTATAAAAAACTTTTTTATCTGTTTTATTTGCAAAGTAATTATAAATTTATTATCATCATTATTTAATCTAATCGTGTATATTTCATCATAAACCATAATTATAATAATCTAGTCATAGTAAACAACTTGAAGGAGGGTTCTATTTCACAAATTCTTATTGTAGTTCTTCTGATTCTTACTGGATTTTAGTAAACAATTTTTGATCTAGGAACTGCAGACAGTATATAAAGTTTACCAAGCATAAATTTGTAAAAAATTGAATGTACTTTATATTTCTTATTAATTTTTTATATATATTATTGATATACTACATGATATAGATGAAAAATCACAAAAATAGAATTTGTTGAGCCTGTAACTTTTAACCATCAATAATACGAAAAATCTCACCTATACAATTTTGTTGCAGATTTGATATACTAAAAAATTTATACTAAATTTTTTGTTCTATATCATCGATAGTTCAATTGAAAAAAGTGAAAAATAATAAAAACAAAACTTTGTAGGTCTGTAGCTTTTTTGTTATTGATTATACAAAAAAATTGTTAAGAACTTTGTTATAGAGCATCAAACGAACTACAAAATTGCTATTTAATTTTTTTTCCTATCTCCAATAGTTTGGCTGTTAAATGCAAAAAACGTAAAATTTTCAAAAAATTCAAATTTCAAAGATCCGTAAAAACTTAAATAATGACGATTGATTTATGACTCAATGAAATTTTTTCTCAGAAATTTAATGCTTAAAAAGGTCCAATCATTCATTTTATCAAAAAAAATTTTCTTCACAGCTTGCAGGGTAAAATACTGTTTAAAACCGTACTTTCCATGTTATTTATATGGGAAAACTTAAAGTTCGATGAAGGAGCTCTTAAAATTGAAATTAAGAGCTGGCCTTTTGACAGAATTTTTGTTTAGACATATCCTATCATATTTTGGGCTAAGAGTGAAAAAATATCGTCTTTTTGGCACACCCTAATATATATATATATATATATATATATATATATATATATATATATATATATATATATATATATATATATATATATATGTGTATCAAAAAAATCGAATATTTTTTTTTTTTTTCAATGAACATTGAGAAATCGTCAGAGTATCTCTAGAAAAAGATCATCGGAAAATATGAGCTCTTAATATTAATATTTAGAGGTAGCGTCAAGTAATTTCTATTTCCCATTTAAATAACATAGAAAAATATTCTTTTAAAGTTTGGAATTCTGTTACGTGACAACGAGCTACTTTATAGATAAAACTAAACCTTTTTCTTATAGGCAATTAAATGCTCTACAAAAAAGGTCTGATTAAAATTTTGCGTAAGTCAAGCCGTTTAAAAGATATCGAGCCTCAAACTTCAGACTGTTAAAAATTACGGTTTGTTTTCGTCTTAAACACAAGAAAATCAGTTTATATGTATTAAAAACCCATTTTTATTAACTTTAAAATAATAATATGCATATATTTAATAGAATTTTTGTCCAAAATTCTTAATAATTTGACAAATGCTAATTTTTATTAATTATTAACAAAAAATATTTACTTATGGGTCATTCCATGTCAAATCAAACAATAGTTGAAATTTTCCAATTTTTCCAGTTTTTCAATTTTGATTTTGTAATATCTCGAACGCTATTATAGATACAGGAATAGACTTTCGTTTGTTTGATAGGGGACACTTGGGGCTATTGAAAAAGAAAAAAAAGGAGTTGAAACTAATTTATTATTTAATAATTCCAGGTTGTGTATATAATTTTTTAATGCTCAAAATTACAATACAATGTATTCGCATACCTGAACCTCATTTAGAAATAGCAAAAAAAAAATTTTATTTTGAATTCAAAAATTCACATTTAAAAAAAAAAAAAAAGTTCTAAAAATTTCAGGATCTTCTAAGACTAATACAATGTATTATATAAAAGAAATTGAGCCAAAATTTTGATGTCGATTATCATTTTCGACGATGTTCAAAAATTCGAAATTTGACAAATTTGGCATTTTTCAAAATTTTTTCCAAAACTTTTTTTTTCAATAGCTCCAAGTGTCCCCTATCAAACAAACGAAAGTCTATTCCTGTATCTATAATAGCGTTCGAGATATTACAAAATCAAAATTGAAAAACTGGAAAAATGCATGCCTTAAGCGCGAAGCGCGCAGGTATGCTCTACTCTCGCCTAAAAATCGTTATTTCGATTAAAACGTGATTTTCATAATTTAAACGAAAAAAATTATGGATAAAAAGCGTATTGAAATAAATAATAGTAACTAGAGAACACGTTAAAAAAATTTTCTTATCGATTAAATAAGATTTCTCAGAAAAAACTCGTTTTTCTGATGAATTAAATGGATAAGAGCGTGGTATTCACGGGAGCTATGGGCTTGATAACACCACAACTTTGTCAAAAATCACTTTCACGATTTAATTTTTTTTTTGTTTTATTCCTGAGGAAGTTTTTCAAAACCCTTGTGAAAATTGCGTGTTAAAATAATTCCGTTTCGATACAGTTAATTTTTTTCGATTGTCAGTTCAGTGACTTTTTCTGCGATTTCGGCAGCCATATATATTATTTTTCATAAACAGAATTGAAATAACTATAAACAAAGAGGAAAAACTATACATACATAATGATATAATTACTAACTGTTTTATCATCTGTTAAAATTTTTCTTTAGTTCGACCTACAGAGGGGATAATACTACTACTCGCGGGAAAATTCAAAAAACGAATAATTTTTGTTATGATATAAATAACTTATGTATGACATGAGCGCTTAAAGCATGCTCATTTGGATTTTCCAAACTTTTTCAAATTTGCATATCTTTTGAAAAAAAAATTTTTTTTTTCTTTTTACAGAACTTCGTTATATGATAAAAGAAAACTTCTGACCAAAATTTGTCCAAATCGAAAGGATTTGTTTTCAACTATTGTTTGATTTGACATGGAATGACCCATAAGTAAATATTTTTCGTTAATAATTAATAAAAATTAGCATTTGTCAAATTATTAAGAATTTTGGACAAGCATTCTATTAAATATATGCATATTATTATTCTAAAGTTAATAATAATGGATTTTTAATACATATAAACTGATTTTCTTGTGTTTAAGACGAAAACAAACCGTAATTTTTAACAGTGAAGTTTGAGGCTCGATATCTTTTAAACGGCTTAACTTACGCAAAATTTCAATCTGACCTTTTTTGTAGAGCATTTAATTGCCCATAAGAAAAAGGTTTAGTTTTATCTATAGTGTAGCTCGTTGTCACGTAACAGAATTCCAAACTTTAAAAGAATATTTTTCTATGTTATTTAAATGGGAAATAGAAATTACTTGACGCCACCTCTAAATATTAATATTAAGAGCTCATATTTTCAGAGGATCTTTTTCTAGAGATACTCTGACGATTTCTCAATGTTCGTTGAAAAAAAAAAAATATTCGAATTTTTTGATATACTCTAATATATAAATATATATATATATATATATATATATATATATATATATATATATATATATATATATATATATATATATATATATATATATATATATATATATATATATATGTACATATTTCTACAGTGAAAAAAAAACTAGCTGATTCAAAAAAAATATTCTGTGAAAAATTTTATTCTTGTTTTGAAATTTTCAGATCGAATTTATTAAGAAAATTCACGAACAGAATCGAGAAAATAAAACTCGATGATAAAGAAAAAAAGTTCACTTTCAAAGATTTTTACCAATTCAACTAATCACTTTACTACTCTCGTAAAAAAAAATTTCTGATATAGCCTTACATGGCTATATTATAGAATTTTTTGACGGGAAGCTCTTTAAAAAATACATTTAAAAAATTTTTAAATCATTACTTACAATTATACCCGACTAGAAATTTCAGTGAAGCAGTGATTTGGCGCAAGTAAGGCATGCCGAATTCCAAACTTGCAGTAAGTGAGGCATCCAAACCAGGCCGAAGTTTGGGATGTAACGCAGTTGCGAGGCTCAGCCTAACTTGACTTCCTGATTAGGTTGCAGTTTGGAAACCAAATTCGCAACGAAGAATCCAAATCTAATTCTTTCTTGATTTTTAGCTTTTTTATTATCAAGCGAAAATTAATAATAACAAATGCTTATTTTTTTATCTTCTTTTACTATTTTAAGTATAAATATTAAATTTAGGGCTGAATTTTTTAAATATTTCATGAATAAAAAAAAAAAACAAATTCTTTGTTGCTTTTATTTAATATTATTTTTATTATTTAATTTTATTTTTTCTGTAATTTTTTTTTTTGTTTTTTGGAGCGTTTTTTAATGTGAAGAGGTTTTTTTGATTGGTAGATTTGATAAGTCAAGGGGGAAGGAGATGATGGAGGAGTTAGATACACTAATCACACATAACACTTAACTTTACTTCACACTCGCCTTAATAGTAATTATAATTAGTAATTATTAATTATTAAAAATCGTACATGTCGAACGCGAGACTCGAACACGGTACCCGACGCAGGAGGGCCCTTTACCTTACCACGACGCTACGCCGATGATGAGCGACCTCTTACTTCAAGATCCTTATAAGCACAACCAATGTTCGGCTTGCCTAATTTAAAACAAATAAGATTCGAATTGGGCTAGCCTAAGTTCGGAAAGCCAAGTTCGCTCCAAACTAGCAAAACTCAGGTTATCGTTACTTGAAATCAGTTCGGCGTTCCCATGATATATCAGACTTAAGGAATCCATGAAACTTTCCTAGTTACGTTCAAATATGGCAAGCCAAACATTTCGTTCTGCCTACCTTGGTTTTTATGAGGTACAACCTAGGCAAGCCAAACTTGCCCCGAATTGGTTCTTCGGCATATGCCTCACTGAAATTTCTAGTCGGGTACATGAGACACCATGTTTATATGTACAATACATAAATACTCTCATAAATACACACTTTTATATGTATAGAACTAAAAGGCTTAACCTTGGAAAGACTTAAAGCCAAATATCTTCTCCCACTCCGTTTTAGAATACTTTGGCAAGAAACGCCGAAGTTCGTCAAACGTTAGGAATGCCTAACTTGCAGGAAATTATAAAATCCAAAGGTCTACGGAAGTTCGGTTTGCCAAACTTGAAAGTAATTGGGGCCATCTATGGTAAGACGAAGTTTGGCGAATGTTTGGAATACCTAACTTGCAGGAAATTATAAAATCCAAAGGCTTACGAAAGTTCGGTTTACCAAACTTAAAGGTAATTAGGGACATTTATGGCAAGCCAAACTTCGGCAAATCTTTGGTTATCGTTACTTCCAGCTAGACAGGCATTCCAAAGGTTCGCCGAAGTTCGGCTTGCCATAGATGTCCCAAATTACATGCAAATTTGGCATGCCAATCTTCGTTTTGCCTAACGTGGATTTAAGAAGGCGCAAATTAGGCTTGCCTAAGTTAGGCAAGCCAAACTTGCCCCTCACTAATTGTTAGGCATTCCTCTGTAACAGGGCTATTTACCCTGTAACAGTAAAACCGCACACGCGTGATAATTATTCGACGCAGCACTGGCGCGTCTCGGTCTTCGGGACCCATTAGCATTAAGTGAGGGAAATTTTAGGTTTCTTGGCTGATCACGTAGCTGCGGTGAGTTAGAAGTAGTGCAGTGACCAACGCAATAACATCGCTAGCCAAAACAGTCCAAAGAAGGAAGCCTGAGTTTCCAAAGCACAAAAATTACACAGGTATTGAGACTTTGATTCCTTTGATGAGCCAAGGGGGTCATATACCCGGCTCATCAATTTTACTACTTCTCATTAAATCAAATTTTTTGGTAATTCAATTGTTTATAATAATTTGCTCAATAATAATTAATTATTTTAATTGATTTGGTTCGTTAGCAGTTTGAACATTCTTCTTGGGGATATTATACCCGAGGAATGTTCTAGACCTCTTGGGTTTGGAAGTCGTGAGTAATTAATTTGTTAATTTGGCCAATTGATAATTGTTAACATCTTAGATTGGCTTAAATAAATTTATTTTATTAATTAAATTCTGAACATCGAGAAGGTTCCAATCGACACGACATAGTATTCGGTACCCGAGGTCCAAAACGTGCTACGCAGCTACGAATAACGGCGTCCATTTTGAGCGCGCAAATTCCTTTGTGAATTCTACTACTCAACAATTTACAATATTAACAACTGGACTATTATTATAAATTATAACAATTGAGTTATCATTTATTAATATTATTTGTTACAAGAAAGTATTATTTATTTAATATAATTTATTGAGAATCGGCTACTGAGTTTCGACGCAATTGAGATCGAATTAACCGTGGATAATTTTTCGTGAATTTATTTTATATTGAGACAAATTGTTTTATTAATTATTTATAAATCGAAAAATTCCACGTGGTCATTTATATATTGAACTATGGAAGACTAAAATTATTATTGGAATTATTTATAAAAACTATTTATCAGTGTGGATTACGTCCGAGAAAATTTAGTTAGAATTTTACAAAGAATTATTCTTAAGAATTTATTCAAAATTTAAGAAATAAAATTACGAGTTGAAAGTGAAATAAATTTATGCGTCGATATTGTTCCTGAGAATTTATTTAATGTTGAGTATTAAACTCGTGGATAATTTGGAATAAATTCAAGCGTCGGTTTTTAGTGTAGATTTTTTTGAGAATCAAATTATTAGTTGTGAAAATGGGTTACGATTTAATTGCGAGCTAATGACTGAAAATTTTAATAAAAATTAATGTTGTAATTTTTGGAGTTTAATTTATGAGTCAGAAGTAAAAAGTAAAGTAGAGCCAGTGTGTGTGTGTGTGAGTGGGTTATGTGTGTGAAGATCGTGCGGGTGGTGTGAGGCATTTCTAGAGCGTGTGTGCCAAGTGGACAACGCGAAGTAGTTAGAAGCCGTTGTATAGACGCCAAGTGGGGTACAACGGTAGTAAGTTAGAAGCCGTGGTATAGACGCCAAGTGGGGTACCGCGGTAGTAAGATAGAAACTGCGGTATAGACGCTCCATAAGAGGGTACCGTCAGGATTAAGAATTTTGATAGAGCGTGAGGGTCCGGTGGACAGCGCGACTTAGTTAGAAACTGCAGTATAGACGCTCCATATGAGGGTACTGTAGGATTAAGAATTTTTGTTAGTTTTAAGAAGTCTTGGTCAGCCGTTAGTTAGGCTGTAGTCTTAAGTTGTAAATTGTACGTGTGAGGGCACGAGTTGTTATTCTATTTTGTTGTTAAATAAATACCGGTCATTTTTGTTAAATAAAAATTTATTTCTTTCAGATCACCTTCCTCCACTCTCTCTCCCTGTAGATTATAAGCTCAGCTCTGGTTTCCGGTTCCAGGAACCGAGATACAAAATCCTGGTGGCGCCCTTGTTAATTTAGAATCATTTATTTATTATATTGCTTTTATTTAGATTAATAAAGGGGCCAATGAGCGGCATAAACAGCCCGTTACACCTCACTACAATTTCTAGTCGGGTAATTGTAATTTTTGCAGTTTTTGAATGTATTTATAAAGTTTGTAAAAATTTTATTTTGAAACTATAACTGTTCTAGTTTTTGCATGGGGTACCTAACTATCACACTTTATTAACTGCAAAAATTCTGATATTTTTTTTTTCTTCCATGTAGCAAAAAATGAAAATCTAATTAAAGACGAAAATAATATCGTAAACTCATTTCATGAGTTTAAACAATTTTTTACAAGAGTCTTTCAAAAGAGAAATTTAATAAAATTATAACTCACACTCAGCCATGAATAGAACAAAAAATAATTATCCTTATAAAATTATTTAATTTAAAGTTTTTGAAAAAGCTATTAATTTAAAAACATGATAATATTTATTACACAATTTCGTTGGAAGCCGAGGCCTTAATTTGGACGGCACTAAATGAAAAATATTCAAGTTTATGGGCAACTATTTTCTATTTACTTTCATTATTCAGAGTTTTTACTTTCATCATCAAGATAGTAGCTCTCCCCAGCTTATCCTGTCTTGCGTGTAGGATTTGCGTTTGGGTCTGTTCCCAGCAAACCGAGCGAGTAACGAGAACGAGTATCCCTCGCTAGCTGAAAATGGAGTCCGTGCTCCATTCACTTATAGTCATTACTTGCTCAGTGAGAAAGACTCTTCTTGCCACTATATTATGGAGGCTGCTACTGTTTAGCTAAACCATAGACAAAGATAGTTTGGAAAATTTTGTAATTTAAAAAATGCTTAATCTGGAATTTTTAGCCCGTAAAAAAATGTTCTTATATGGTCATATCAGGATATCTAAGAAAATGAAAAAAAAATAAATAATTTATTATAATTGTTTGATTTTTTCTAAAAAATTTGCACGTCTATTGACATATTTTAAATTTAAATTGGCTTATTATTTAGTTAAATGAAAAAACAATGTCATATCAGGTCCTTAGTAGGGTCAAAAAAACATTTTTTTTTCTATCTTTTATTAATATCAATTTAATATTTACAGAAATGTAAATTTATATCATCATAGATATTGTCATTATACATATTGTAATAATTAGTGCTATTTGGCCTTGCAGACTCCTATCACTTGAAGTAATCTTTACATTTATTTCTATAAATTTTTATATTTATGCCTTGCATCACGGAAAGAACAATAACCCACTGTACATCCTCGTATAGTATACTCCGTCGTATTTGTAGTGAAAAAAAATTTCAGACTATAGTCAATATCCTTCAAAGTATACTAAATTATTTTTGGACTGTACTCAGTGAAGTCTCCGATTTGATCGATTAATTTTTCTGGTTATATCGCGTAAAACTTCACGGGATATAATCTGAAAAATTATTTCGTGTAAATTAAATTATACTCTGTTGGAATTTGGATTATGCCCACGGTGATTCCGCCATTTTTTTTTCTAGGGCCTGCGCGTAAAGTGCTGTTTATAATTTGTGAGTTATAGTCAATCAGCATATTGGACATTAATTAAAATATAATGAGTGAATTAAAATTTCAGACTATAGTAATATCCTTCAAAGTATACTAAATTATTTTTGGACTGTACTCAGTGAAGTCTCCAATTTAATCGATTAATTTTTCTGGTTATATCGCGTAAAACTTCACGGGATATAATCTGAAAAATTATTTCGTGTAAATTAAATTATACTCTGTTGAAATTTGGATTATGCCCACGGTGATTCCGCCAATTTTTTTTCTAGCGCCTGCGCACTTAGCATTATCATATCTATTATGTATTTTAAATATTAGGTTAGTCAAATATTGTTTTAAATAATTATTACATACATCAAAAACATTTAAGGAGCTTTAAAGCACAATTTTTTCGATAATTTGGGGTTAAAAAATTTTTTTTTCTTTTCTTAGACTCTTCGAACTTAAAAATGTTAGGCTAAGAAAAAATATTTTTACATATCAAAATATATAAATAGTCACACACTCATATAATTCACTGATTATATTTTAATTAATGTCCAATATGCTGATTGACTATAACTCACAAATTATAAACAGCACTTTACGCGCAGGCCCTAGAAAAAAAAAATGGCGGAATCACCGTGGGCATAATCCAAATTTCAACAGAGTATAATTTAATTTACACGAAATAATTTTTCAGATTATATCCCGTGAAGTTTTACGTGATATAACCAGAAAAATTAATCGATCAAATCGGAGACTTCACTGAGTACAGTCCAAAAATAATTTAGTATACTTTGAAGGATATTGACTATAGTCTGAAATTTTTTTTCACTACAAATACCACGGAGTATACTATACGAGGATGTACAGCGGGTTATTGTTCTTTCCGTGCAATATATATATTAAATTTTTAGGAAAAGTCTTTCAATGAAAAATCTCAATTAAATTAGAGCGAAGAAATGACTTTTTTTTATAGAAATTAATACTTTAAATTTAATTCTTTTGTAAGCAGACGATTCAGAAAACATGCACCTTCTTTCGGAGATTTTTAACACCACCTTTGATCGAAAAATTATATATAGACTAGGGTGCGTGTCAATTTTAGGCGACTTTTTTTTTTCAACGAAAAAACAGGCTGAAAACTTGCATGAAGGTGAGAACAGAAGCCTGTTTAAAGCAGAGCTCTTAATATTAATATTTAGAGGTGTCTGTCCCTAATTTTTCATTTCCCATTTAAATAACATAGGAAAAAAAATTCTTTTTTTTGTTCATTTTTCTAGCTCGGCATACGCACGTCATATGAATAAGTCCATAGCATATTCTTGTAGGAAATTCAACGCTCTACAAAAAAGGTCTCTTACACTTTTATCATAAAGACAGCCGTTCTAAAGTTATTCAGACGTAAACTTCTAAATGTATAAAATTTTGATTATTCGAGTATTAAACTGATACAAATTAATTTATTACTGTCTTAAAAATTATTTTTATATGTAAAATTGGTTCTGATGTGCTAACATTTTCATAAAGCTGAAAAAAATTACTCATGTATAAAATTTTTTTCTTCGTTATTTCATTTACTGTAAGAAAATCATGACCCGAGTTGAATGAATTAAATTTTTAAAAAGTTCCATGGAATTATCAATTTATTACTCTACACGGAGAGCAAAGATAAGTTTGGAAAATCAGAAAAGTGCACGTCTCATAACGCTCATTTATCACAAAAAAATCTGAAAAACGGTTGACCCTAAAAGCCATCCCTGCAACTTCCGCTAATTCCATATCTAAGTGCTTAAAATTGCACTTATGAGGTTTTTGAGCTCTTCAAGTCAAAAGTTTGATAAAAGTTTCATAGAACACTATTTTTTGAACTTTCGAACCGATCAATCAACCAATCAACCCATTTTCACGTTCTTGGCAACGATCAACGTGGTTTTTTAGACACCGAAAATTATTTTATTTCATCAAAAACAATCCAAAAGAAATGTCGACGTTATGTAAAAAAAACGTTTTTTTTCGATTATTCGTTAATTCATTCAAGAGTTATTGCACTTCGAAAGTTCAAAAAATAGTGTTCTATGAAACTTTTATCAGACTTTTGACTTGAAAGGCTCAATTAAAAATTTAATTCATTCAACTCGGGTCATAATTTTCTGACAGTAAATGAAATAAAGAAGAAAAAAATTTGATACATGAGTAATTTTTTTTAGCTTTATGAAAATTCTAGCACATCAGAACCAATTTTACATATAAAAATAATTTTTAAGACAGTAATAAATTAATTTGTATCAGTTTAATACTCGAATAATCAAAATTTTATACATTTAGAAGTTTACGTCTGAATAACTTTAGAACGTCTGTCTTTATGATAAAAGTGTAGGAGACCTTTTTTGTAGAGCGTTGAATTTCCTACAAGAATATGCTATGAACTTATTCATATGAGGTGCGTATGCCGAGCTAGAAAAATAAACAAAAAAATGATTTTTTTTCCTATGTTATTTAAATGGGAAATGAAAAATTAGGGACAGACACCTCTAAATATTAATATTAAGAGCTCCGCTTTGAACGGGCTTCTGTTCTCACCTTCATGCAAGTTTTCAGCCTGTTTTTTCGTTGAAAAAAAAAAAGTCGCCTAAAATTGACACACCCTAATATAGACATTTATTCATATCAAGCCAAATATGACTTGATATGCCCATATGTAGCCTCCCGAGTCGAAATTCGAGTTCCGTTTTAACCGTAATTTTTTCCCATCTCAATTTTACGGTCAAAACAGACTTGGCGCTGTATTGATAGCTCATTTAAACTGAGCCTGGTTTCACCGTAACTAGTGGAGTTTTGTCCCATTCTACCACGATTACGGTCAAACCAGGCTTGAAATAATGATAATAATAATAATAATAAATAATAATAAATTAAATTTTAAAATTCTTAGGGGTCCGGGTTCAAATCCAATTGAAATCCCATTTATTTATTTTTTTTTTTGTTTTAATCACTGCAATAATAATTATTATTATAATTAATAATTATTATTGTTATAAGAAATAAGTAATAGTAATTAATAATAATTGTCATTAACATAAAAATTTGTAATTAACAATTATTACAATTACTACTATCAAAATCGTTTATGAGCACAAAAAAATATATAAAATTAATTTTGTAATAAAAAAAACAAAAATGGATGATTTCCCAAATTTGAGTCTTTTTTTTACGAACAGGGGTTATTTATTGTCCAGTATATACATATTAAGGAGTAAGGAAATAGGAGGAAAGGATTACTTATGGTAACTTAACCTAATACGCTTCGTAAATAAAGAAATAAATAAAAGTCGCTTTGCCCTAACCGAGAACCGAACTTGGAACCTATCGCTCGTCAAGACTTACGCGCTACCCGCATCGCTACACTGCCGATTGGTAAAAGGCGAATCTCAGTAGTCTCATAAACTTTTTAAATGACGCGTCTTGAAATGACTAAGTTCTGAGTGGAATCTGAAAAAGAACTTAGAAATTAAATTAAATTAAATTAAATTAAAAAAGAACAGAGAAATTAAATGAATAGTAATAATTATATTTATAGACATTCAAAATTGAAATTTAGTTACCCATTCTCAATTATTAATCTTATACTTCTATTTTCAATTGTAAGATTCGGTAATTGCTTATTTTCACGGGGTGTGAAATCAACATGATTAGATTATTTTCTACTTAATAGATATTTTTTTTTTTTTTTAGAATAAATCTAAAATAGAAAAATTTTTCAAAATTTTTTTCAAAAATGTTAATTTTGGGATAAGAAAAATTATGAAACGTTTCAATTTTTTAACTAAAAACAAATTATGAAAAATTTCAAATTTTGGGTTAAAAAAAAGTTTTAGCAAAATATCGAAAAATCGATAATTAAAAAAATTTTTTTTTTCTACTTGTAAAATATTTTTTTTATCAGAGTAAATCTAAAATAGAAAAATTTTTTTTAATTTTTTGAAAAATTTCAATTTTAGAGTAAAAAATATGAAAAACGTCAGTTGTTGGATTAAAAAAAACTATGAAAAAATATCAAAAATTAATTACTTTTAAAAATGTGAAATTAAACAATTACCTGCGATTCTTATATATTTTAAAACTTTTTTCAGTGAAAATATGTGAACTAAGCTGAATTTAGAAAAGAATAATATTTTTTTTCCAAAATTCAAATTTTTGAAAGAAAAACCCTTCTCTGAGATTATTATTGTTGTTATTATTATTATTATTAAATTTTTAATTTTTAAATGTCAACTTTTCATGTTTTTTATTAATTTAAATTTTCGCGCCTAAGAACTACAAGATGGCAAGAGAAATAATAATAATCAACAAGATGACAAATATAGTAATAATATTTATAATAATAATATTATACTCCTGGAAATTTTTACGGTAAAAACAGACCTGCGTACGCCTGTTTTAACCGTACTTATTCTCCGATACCGTCTTGTACGGTCAAAATAGACTCGATTTTTAGCGGCATATTAGACTTCAAAGAGTTGGGACATTTTTACGGTCAAAACGGGACTCGAATTTTGACTCGGGCTGGTACGGCTAATTTTTATATTAGCCTATATATAGTCGTATCAAGCCACATTAGCAAATTTTTTCAGAGGAATCCAAAATTTAAACAATTTTTTTAGCTGAAAAAAACTTTGTACACTAACTTTAAAGAAGCGCAAAATGTATATTAAGATGAAACAACATTCTTGGTGTCAGTATGTCAAAACTTTTTAAAAATCCGCGTATATTTTCTTGCTTTCTTATTTTCGTTTGAAACAAAAAGCTGTAACAATAAAGACAAAAGAGCGAGATAGCTTTTTATCTACACTGTGTACCTACATGATGGCGGAATGTAACCGCACGTTAAAATGGCAACGTACGTCTGACTCTCTGACTCTCTGCTCTGCACTTGTTTGATATTTTTATTTATTTATGGTTTTCGATATATTTAATTAAAAATTTATTTAAAATAAACAGATTGTTAAAAATAATTAATGTCCCGAGTAAAAACAGAATTCCGCCGCACCACCGCCGCAACACCGCTGCACGGCTTTTTAAGCGCCGCACCACCGCTGCACTACAGCCGTGACAATTTTGATTATTTTACAAGTGCCGCATCACCACCGCACCACCACCGTGCCAAGTAAAGATTTTATCTATTCGCCGCACTACCGCCGCACTACAGATGTGACGCGCCCGGGTGAAAATAAAATTATTAATTTTTACGAAAAAATAATAAATTTCGTTCGACCGCCGCACCACTGCTGCACCACCGCCGCACCATACTACTGTTTGATGGTATATACATTGAAATAAAATATTTGTTGATCATTCAAATAACTTAACTAAATTTTTTTAGTTAACTATGGCTTGCAACTCAGTAGACAATGTTCGAGACTTCTATGCAGACGATCCAGGTTCGAATCCCATCACAGTTCAATTTTTAAAATTCTTTCAGAGTATTTCGATAGGCGTAGCGCTTTTGTGCAACCCGAGGACGAAATTAAAAATCTACATCAATAATACGACTAAAAAAATCAATAATTTCGCGGTGCTTTGGCCTGATTTAAAAAAAATTTTTTTTTTTAATATTAGGCATTTGATTAAAAGGAGGTTGATCAATAGGTCTTACATTAAGATTTCTAGTCGCATTATTTATTAATTAATTATTGCGTGATAAATTAATTATGATACCATTTTTTGTGAAATTGTAGGTATGATTTAGCATTGGTGCGACGGTGGTGCGGCGATGCTAGGGGGAGTAAATTTTTAGCGTGCGGCGTAATAGTCTGCCAAACGGCGGTCGTGCAGCGGTGGTGCGGCGGTCGAACGAAATTTATTATTTTTCCGTAAAAAATAGTAATTTCATTTTTACTCGGGGTTTCTTTTTATTTGACTAATTGAAAGTTATTTATATTTATTACTTTATAAATATAACATAATGACTAATAAATAATAGTTTAAAAAAACTAAAAACACGCTTTTTATAGAAAACCAAACTGAAAAATAGAAAATAAATTTTAATAAATTTAAATTAAGAATAGTGTTAAAAATTTCAATAAATATAAATTAATAATAGTGTAAATAAAAAAATGTATTTTATTTTAAAAAAAGCGTGGGGTGCTTTTTAAGATATCAAAATGATAATCACTCTACTCATATCTGTCAATAAAATATTTATAACTATTGACACCATGCACCCCACGCTTTTTAAAATAAAATACATTTTTTATTTACACTATTATTAATTTATATTTATTGAAATTTTTAACACTATTCTTAATTTAAATTTATTAAAATTTATTTTCTATTTTTAGTTTGGTTTTCTATAAAAAGCGTGTTTTTAGTTTTTAAACTATTATTTATTTTTACTTTTAGTTTGGTTTATTTATAAAAGCGTGATTTTTTAGTTTTTTTAAACTATTATTTGTTGATTATCAAAAATATTCAGGCGCGCAAATTACCCACGGAGAGTTACATACTGACAAACTGACATACAAGTGAAGCTAATATAAAGCGTGTAAAAAACCTACGGAGGAAAACACCTGGTTTCGAAATATAACTTCGGGATGGTCATCAGAGGATTCCGGGTTGATGTACGGGTTTATCTGTGCCATTCCCGATGAAAACCTACGGAGGAAAACACCTGGTTTCGAGATATAACTTCGGGATGGTCATCAGAGGATTCCGGGTTGATGTACGGGTTTATCTGTGCCATTCCCGATGAAAACCTACGGAGGAAAACACCTGGTTTCGAGATATAACTTCGGGATGGTCATCAGAGGATGACTAGGAAGGTCATCACCTGGGTTCTAGGTTGATAATAATCAAAATTTAAATAATATCATTATGGTAGTCTCTTTATGCGAAGGAGAGTTACATACTGACAAACTGACAAACTGACAAACTGACAAACTGACAAACTGACATACAAGTGAAGCTAATAAAAAGCGTGTAAAAAAATAAGTTATTCCACTTAAAAATTTCTAACATAAATGATCATTAGCTGATGCGTCAACTGCAGGATGGTTAAAATTTCTATCGTCATGATGGGAGCGACATATGCTCTTTGAATTTATAGAAATTCTTTTTACCAATATACTTATATAAAAATCTTTATTGTGTTATAATTAATTAATTAGCCTTCTAATTAAAATAAATTTCTTCATTAAGTATAGAGAACACTAACTTAAATTCAGACCAAATTTGGCAATTTTGAAATTATAGTGTCTACAGATAAAATACTAATTAATGAATAAAAAAAAATTTTTTTAAATAATTCCAAGCAATATCATCGACTGTCAATTGTTTTTTTTTCTTCGAAAATTTAACCTGCAATAGTTAACATTAAGTACAATCCAAGTAAATATCTCAAATTAATATTGATTATCAAGAGAATTAGTCAATTGATCTATCGAAAAAATAAATTGAAAATCTATATTATATTTACAAGCTTATACAAACATTTATACTCTATCTGTACATATAATTTATTTCAAGTTTCATTGGTAATTTAAGAAAAATCAATTTCTGAGGAGTGATAAGGCCTTAAGGTAGTTCCAGCATGAAATCACTTTTCGACAGAGTCGGCTGAAATTTTTTTACGGGTTCAGAATAGCTTTATTTATAAATTCCTAAAATTTCATAATTTTTGACCGTTTAGATCGCGAGATATTTAAAGTCAAAGTTGGCGATTTTGAGGGTCATGTTCCATTTAAAGTATGTAAAATGTCCGGTTTCTCCAAGTATTTTTTATTATATTAAAAAATTCTCTGGACAGAATTGGAAAAAAAATTAGGAGAGTGTTGAAAAATGTGTTTAGAATAAGTTAAAAAAATAAAAGTAGCACCTCACCGTTTTGTTATCGAGATATAATAATTAAAAAAAAATAATTTTCGATCCATTTCTAACCTGCTTATTGAACAATTTATAGCGATTCGGCAATGCCGTGCGCAACGCTCTCTGAAATAGTGTAGCATAAAAAGCGGGAAATTCAAATCTTTCACGGTTTTCAAGAGCAACGTTGCCAGATCACTAGACTAACAATATGTAATTGTATGTGTGAACGTCTGTGTACCGAGGCTTTTAAATTTTTGTCTATAGTAAATGCTCTGACTATACTATACCACGCTGGAACTACGTTAAAAGATTAAAATGAAATTTATTCAAGTGAATAATAATTATTTGTGAAATTTTAGTTAATTGAACGTAACTGGTAGCCTTAAATTTTCAAAATAAACAAAAATCTGGAAAACGGTTAACCCTGCCGGCCATCTCTAGAACTTTCCGCTATGTACAAAACGCTTGAGAAATGAGCTTTTCCGGTTTTGAGCTCTTCGAGCTCAAAAAAAGAACTTTTATTTTTTTTTCGACCTTGAAAGTCTGGAAGTTGTTGAGAACATACTTTTTTGAGAATTTTTAATTGCGATATCGTCCGTACGAATCAATCGTTATTAATGGGACTTGCAAACTAATTAATCGATTATGATAAGGCTTGCAGCGATCGACACAGTTTTTCAAGCACTCATAATTAACTTGCTACATGACAAATGATCCGACAAAAAATTTCGAAGTTATTTAAAAAAAACAGTTTTTTCAAAATCGATTTTGATTTTGTAAACGGCATTCAGCGTCATTTTTTAAGCTTAAAAGCTGATTAGATTGTGAAATTGATCGATGAAGCAGATCAAAAGATATTTTGGAAAAACATGATTTCAAAAAATTTTTTCATTCGGTTCTTTGGAATTTCTCGAAATCTATCACACCGAATTGGTGTAAACCTACACAGTAAAAAATTTTGCGTCATTGCGTCAAAAAACTTAGTGTTAAATATTTAACACTTTTATGTGTAAATTTAACATTTATTCTGTTAAATCAACACGAAAAAGTGTTAAATATTTAACATAAAAATTTTTAACACAAAATTTTTTGACGCAATGACGCAAAATTTTTTACTGTGTAGATAAAACCCTAAGTTTTGCTGATCCCTATTGAATGACGCAATCCTCGTTTAAATCGGTTGATTTGTTCAAAAGTTATGAGAGGTTTCACACACACACATTTTCATAGCGAGAAGTTAAAAAGTAAATCCGTCGAATGTTAATTTTTTTTCTTCAAACATTTAATTTTTAAAATTTATAATTAAATATAATCCTAGTGATTATTTAAAGTTATTATTCATTGTTAAAAGAATTAATCAATTGATTTCTCGGAAAAGGAAGTTAAAAATTTTTATTACTACACAAATATCTAGGCTCTGTACATATTATTCCTTTTAATTTTGTCCGTAATTTTTAAAAAATGAATTCCTGCGAGATAAATAAGGTTTTATAAGAAACTAAAATAAAATTCTTTCGATTGAATAATTATTTACTGTTATAATTAATCTTATAAATTCATTAAAGTTACTCACTGAGGTCGTTTTTATTCGAAAATCGTGACAAAAATAATGAATGTCGAAAAATTGTAAAGTTATAATATTATATAGTATTCGACAAAAAAAAAAACCGAAGTTGAATCATCATTAGTATTTTCTTGCATTAGATGGAAAAAATAATAAATCGTAACTTTGTAACTCCAGTTTATTGAACGAAAGTAGATTTTACAGTTTACAGCATCAAAAATAAAAATTTTTGTATATCTTGAAAAGTAAAAATACTCATTTATCATCCACAGAAAGAAAAAGCCTTGCGCTAATTTAACAATAAAAATTTTCAAATAATAAACAAATAACGCTAAATAATTAATACAAAGTTACACAAATAAAGAAGTTAAAAGAATATTGTCCCAAGTAATTATAAAATTAGCTTAGTAAGAAAAACACATTAAAGTGAATCTAGATTGAGACGTTTCACGAGATAAGTGCTAGCTTACATTTTAATTAACGAGAAATGAGTAGAGCCGAGGGCTTATTTAACTCTCTCGTAAGATCCAATGTTTCACTTTAATATTTTTATTATTTTTTCTCCACACAGAGTGTACACTGTTCAGTATAAATTTTATATTTTCTTTCTGGTGTTTTTGCTGTTTGAAATCCAGTTTTTGTCCGGGCCTCGAGTTTCCTCTATTTTTTACATTTTATTCTCGTTAGAGTTTCATGCGCCAAAAGAGTCGGGATAAAATTTCCGCGAGGTGACGAAGAACGGCTAAGGCTAATAAATATAAGAGGATAAAGGAAAGAAGAGAGGAGATACAAGAAAAAAGACAAGGACAAAAAGAAAACAGACGGAGAAAGAGGTAAGGGCACTTTTTTATTTTTTTTTGTCTCCCGTGGCTACTGAAGGAAACATTCCCGCGACAAACTCAGACAGCCGTTTTTTAATTCCCGTTTAGTCTCAACGGCGTCGAGTAATTAGTTGCTCGGTACGAAGCTTATAATGTAAGGCATTAAAGCCGGTATTACCGCTTTCTACTCCTTGATATTATAGCAACCTTCTTTAGCACTCCTTCCCTACTTATCATACACAGACAAACACCGACGTTAAAAACAATCTCTATTTATGTGTGTATGTGTGTATTTTCTACCCTCCATTCTATTCCTCCTCTTCTATTGTTCCTCGGTGTCTATATACATAGAATCTTTAGCAGCAGCAGCATCACTTCCTTAAATTTCTCAAGCTCTTCGTCATTGTGTTCAGCTCCTCCCTTCGGGCTTCACTGTCGTTAATCGTTTGTTGTCTAAACGTGCTGACGATCTACTACTGTCTTTCATACTTTATTGTACCAACAATTTGTCGATATCTTATACATAGTACCTACTTAAATTATTATTATTATTATTATCCTGTTGTAACTTGTAGAAAGGTTGTCGATAATTCACGTTAACTCAAACCCTAGTAGAAATGAAATCGAGTTTTTAGCCATTAACTGGCCAGTTTGACTAGACTTAAACTAGTAACTGGCCAGTGTAATATCGAGTTTCTGTCGAGTAACTGGCCAGTTTTACTAGAGATCTAACAAAACATGGCGGCCTTAGTGAAACTGTCAATTTAGAATTTTCAGGTTATCAGGGGTTATTAAAATTGTCAAAAAAAATAAAAGTGATGTTTAACAAACGAAATGATTTAAAAGTTTCATTTATATTTATATTGTATAATAGATAACATTATTAGACTAATAGACTAATAATAATAAATCTAACAATGAAATAATAAAATAATTGTTTTTTATTGGAGATAATTAAAAAAATATTCATTTAGTTTTTCAATTTAAATAAATTTATTCCATCGATATTAAATTGTCAAAATATTAAGCTTTGTTTATGAACACTTGGATTAATAATCCCTGTAAGATGATCTTCAACATCGAAGTAAACAAATTCACTCATTGTAACTTTATCAGCATTTGAAATTTTTTCAATTTTAAAAGATACACTGCATTTATTTAAAAATGTTTTTGCAGTTATTGGTAACTCTGGAAGAACTCCAGCTTGCAAAATTCTTAACAACTCGTCTAAATAACAATCTGAAATATTTGTTTTTATTTCCCACATTCGCAATTCATTCATTGTGTCAACTTTTTTTACTGCATCTATTTTGTAATATATATTGAAAATTATTTATACATAAATATACATAAATTTTTATTGATTTAGACTGATTTTTAACATTTTTTACAATAATAATACGTACAGGTTAATAGAGAAAAATAAACAGACACACACAACTCGTAAAGGTATAGTGTCAATGTGACCAATGTTTATCATTTAGTTGTAGATGGCGCGATTTCGAGTTTTTACTCGATATCACTGGTCAGTTACTGGTTTATATCAAGTGAAAACTCAATTATTTCTACTAGGGAAGCGTTAACAATGTGAGGAGTAACTCAACTATTTTCATATAATTATTCATAGATTTTATTTTATTTTTTTAGTAGATTTCATCGAAATCTAACTATTGCATTGGCCTTCATGACGGAACTTTTGAAAAATTTTGCTATATATCGACTCAGCTCGTCAAACGGATTCAGACAACACGTATGGTTCGAAAACTAATATATGTAGCTACTGTTTATATGTATTTAAATATATACGATATTAGCGGCTCTGTCTCTTCCATAACTCCCTTAATTCTGAACGGATTTCAATGAAACGTAACATACTTTTTTTTTGGACGATTTCTGAGGTTAAGTTCTAAGATTAGCCAAATCTGTCGATTAGTTTAGAAACGGCAGCAATTCAAAAATTTTTTTAATTCGCAAAAATTTTCAATTTTACCCTATTTCTATACAATAACAATTAAACGCAATATCATATTTAATTTCTGTAAATTTTATCTGAAAGCTTATTTAATAAGCTTGAATTTGCATACTTGTTTAATTTTCTAAATTAAATAATTTAGGAATTACAGTAATTAAAAAATGTTTAAAAATCACAAAAATTTTCACTTTTACCGTATTTTCGTGCAATAACAATTGAATGCGATATCCTGTAAAATTTCTGTAAGCTTATTAAGTATTCTTTAATTTGCATACTTATATGTTTTGTTAAATTATTATTTAAATTATAATAATATAATAATAATTATAATAATATTAATTATTAATTAAATAGTTTAAAATGACAGAAATTTGAATTCTTCAAAATCCTCAAAAATTGTCACTTTTACTGTTTCTTTGCGAAATAACTATTGAATCCAATAACTTGTAAAATTTTTGTAAATTGCATCAGAAAGCTTATTAAATAAACTTTAATTTTCATACCTTACCATCAATCTAGCTCAAAGATTCCTTACTATTTCTGTCTATTTAATTAAATTTTACTTTTGCATTCGTTTTAGAAATGATTATTTTAGTAGTTGTTGGATTCACTGTGAAATCTACTTCCATCTCGGCTGCCAAATGCTCTTTTTTACTCTTATTTTTATTTTAAGTACAGTGTGCGTCATTGATTTATACCGGTTAATAATTTTATGGTAAAATAGAAAAATCAAAATTTCGACATCTGTAAATAAAGAAATCAATAAAAGGAAAACCTTTATAAGCATCAATTTAAACAAAATTGAAAAAATAATGCACTGAAAATAAATAACTCAAAATATCAATCACAATTAAAATAGAAATTTAAAAATATCAGTAATTAAAATAATTACACTTTACAAAATAAATAATAGCAAATTTATAATATTAAAAAAAAAGACAACAATATAATTGGATAATTTTAAAAATTATCAAATATAAATATAGACATTGAATAAAATAAAATGAACTGAATTCAGACAAGTCAGTAAAAAGACATTTGAATATTTATATTTATAAAAATATTGACAGTTATTAATATGCGAATTCTTAAACAATAGACATCTATAAATATAGACTAGCAAATTTAGAAACCCGTAATTTTAGACATCTGTAAATTTTGATTTATATAAATTCATAAATTAAAATAAAAATACAATCAAATATATAATTGCTTGCAATTTATGAGGTAATAAAAAATTAAAACAAAACTTCTATAATGCTCGAGAGTCCTCAACTGCAACCCTTGGATGCTTACGGAGTCAGTTCTCCGGAAGGTTGCGGATCAGGCAGCGGCGAAATTCTCTGCGCTCCAAAAAATAACCTAGACAATTTTTAAATAGCGAGTGTCGTGCTTATCAGAGTTAGCTACCCATGGAGGTTTATCGTCCTCCAGGAAGTTGCGGATCAGGCAGCGGATGGATTCTTTGTACTGCAAAAAATAACCTACATATTTTTTAATTAAATATAAAAATTTACTTACAGTTTTGAATCTTCATACACATGTCAATTTTTCAAATGGTTATTTTATTTTTCTGTTTCTGCTTTATTTTATAAAATTCTTTGTTTACAGTCAAAAACAAGCGTCGACGACGTAAGAAAAAATTTGTAATCAAATATTAAAAAAAATAATATTAAAAACAAAATTATAACAGAATGCAAAATTGTAGGGAACATATACAACCTCAGTCTGAAGAAATTACACACGCTATTTTAAAAATGTCAAGGTTATTTTTTGGAGCGCAGGGAATCTCGTCGTTGTCTAATCCGAGACGTCCTGGAAAACCGACTCCGTAAGCATCCAAGGGTTGCAGTCGAGGGCTCTCGAGCATTATAGAAGTTTTGTTTTAATTTTTTATTACCTCATAATTTATGAATTTATATAAATCAAAATTTACAGATGTCTAAAATTACGGGTTTCTAAATTTGCTAGTCTATATTTATAGATGTCTATTGTTTAAGAATTCACATATTAATAACTGTCAATATTTTTATAAATACAATCGTCGTCATTGATTTGTAACGGTTGGCAATGATTCGAGTAAAATAAAAAATTCTCAATTTGGACATCTCTCACTAAAAATTTCAATTAATAATATGTTTGGAAAATAAAAAAAAATAAACAATATCAAATAACTATAGCTAAATATAAAGACATTTACTAAAATATTAGATCATATCATCATACAAAATTAAAATTGAAAAGGCCTAAAATTAGAAAATAGACCATTAAAGCAATTAAAATTTTTTTTCTGCCCTCCGGCCGGAAAGTGGCAACTTTCTGGCCGCTGCGCTAAACAAAGTTGCCACATTCCGGCTACGTCGAGCAGAAAAATAGTATACACACCTTGGCCAGTAAATAAGAAAGCCTCAGATCACATGTTTGTCAACCTCGGCTTCGCCTCGGCCAACAATTACATGTGATCTGAGACTTTTCTTATTTTACTGGCCTAGGTATGTAATATACTATAAAAATGGAAATATAAATAGAAGAAACAAAGGAAATTAAAAAATAATGACAAACCTAAATTCAGACAATTCGAATAAAAGACATCAAGGTTATTTGACACATACACAAATGAACAACTCTGAATATAGAAAAGCTTTACAAATGAACATCTCTAATTATGGACAAGAAAATTCGGAAATCTCTCAATATGGACATCTCTGATTAAAGAAAATAAAAAAAAAAAATACAATATTTATAAATTAAAAAATAAGTAATAGTTCAAAAAAACATGCTTTAACATAAAACCAAACTAAAAAGTAAGAATAAATTTTTCGGAAAATTTAAAATTAAGTTAAAGTGATTAAAAAAAAAAAATCATTTTTATGTAAATAAGTGTGGGGATCAGATAAAAACATTTATTCAAGGGTAATATACTCTGCACCAAGACATCTTCTTCGGAGAACTTTGCTGAAAAATTAATTTTTATTAATTATAGGTAATGTACGATTCTTTAATTTTTAGCTAGATTTTTGAGGGGTTAGTGCCGATTGAGTATCAGCACCGGCACGTGCCAGAGTCGCGGCTAATTACGCGGTTATAATTACCATTACGCCGGTACACGATGATCCGTTTTGATGATACGCTGAATTTGATGATTGAGACGAATCGCCCGCCATCTCGTCGTCGCTCAAATTATCGAGGTCATAGGAGTACGCGGTTGATGCAGCGTTCATCGCTGATGACTATAGTCAATGACGAGGGTTATTTATATCAAATTTTTCTTTCTTGACTACTAACGTGATACTATAATAAAATTCATAAAGATCAGTTCAATAGATAGATTTCTAAAAAATCTACCTAAAAATTAAAAAATCGTACATTACCTATGATTAATAAAAATTAATTTTTCAAAAAAGTTCTCCGAAGAAGATGTCTTGGTGCAGAGTATATTACCCTTGAATAATTGTTTTTATCTGATCCCCACACGGAGAAAAAAATTTTGCTATAGGAACTCTATAGTAGTTAGTTAGTTGTAAAAAGTTCCAGTAGGTTAACGTATTCTTATGGTAACAATATCGTTTGGCTCCTGCAACTCTACATCGTTGAGCTCTGAGAGCTAAACGTTATTTACCTCTCACAACTCTACATGATCGTTCTGAGACTATAACAAATTTTTGGCAGTCTGTTTAATAATTTTTTTTACAATTTAGCATTAATAATTTAATAAATAAATGCGGCAGACCGAATTTATATTGCCAACAATAATTGTATATGACAAATAAGAATAGTAATATAATAGAAATAAAATAATAATAGAACTTATGTTACAAATAAAAATTATTTGTAAAATAAAAATATGGTCGTCACAAAATTATCTTATTTTCTTAATTATATCAATAAATATTGGACATAAAATCACTACCGTATATGCACAAGAAAAGATAAATAAACGAAAACAAATTTTATTTTGTGGTAAATGGGGTTTTTTTAATGTATTCCGATAACTGATTACTTATCACAATATATTCAACTAATAAATTAAATTAACAGTCACTGCAAATGAAACTTGAAAAACCATAAATACAAAACTGTTCTAACGAAATTCCATTTGACAAAAAAAAAACCTATTTCCTTAAATAAATAAACTGGAGACTTAATTGTCCTCATATATTTTTAATAATATGGATGAGTAACAAAATAATTCTGTTTGTCATTTTAGAAGGGTATGAAATATGTCAGCGCACTCCACTACTGCGCAACATAGAGTGCTCCCAACTATACCGTTTGGCTCTGAGAACAATCCCGTAGAGCTCTGAGAGCTCAACAACATTGAGTTATCAGAACTAAATAACATTTTGTTACTGTAACTCTACAACGAATAGTAAACTGTGTATAGTTGTGGTAACTCTACAGTTAGGTTACCAGAACGAAATTTTTTTTTCCGTGCACACTTATTTACATAAAAATGATTTTTTTTTTTTTAATCACTTTAACTTAATTTTAAATTTTCCGAAAAATTTATTCTTACTTTTTAGTTTGGTTTTATGTTAAAGCATATTTTTTTGAACTATTACTTATTTTTTAATTTTTTAATTTATAAATATTGTATTTTTTTTTTTTTATTTTCTTTAATGAGAGATGTCCATATTGAGAGATTTCCGAATTTTCTTGTCCATAATTAGAGATGTTCATTTGTAAAGCTTTTCTATATTCAGAGTTGTTCATTTGTATATATGTCAAATAACCTTGATGTCTTTTATTCGAATTGTCTGAATTTAGGTTTGTCATTATTTTTTAATTTCCTTTGTTTCTTCTGTTTATATTTCCATTTTAAAAAAATTTTAATTGCTTTAATGGTCTATTTTCTAATTTTAGGCCTTTTCAATTTTAATTTTGTATGATGATATGATCTAATATTTTAGTAAATGTCTTTATATTTAGCTATAGTTATTTGATATTGTTTATTTTTTTTTATTTTCCAAACATATTATTAATTGAAATTTTTAGAGAGAGATGTCCAAATTGAGAATTTTTTATTTTACTCGAATCATTGCCAACCGTTACAAATCAATGACGACGACTGTATAAATATTCAAATGTTTTTTTACTGACGTGTCTGAATTCAGTTCATTTTATTTTATTCAATGTCTATATTTATATTTGATAATTTTTAAAATTATCCAATTATATTGTTGTCTTTTTTTTTTTAATATTATAAATTTGCTATTATTTATTTTGTAAAGTGTAATTATTTTAATTACTGATATTTTTAATTTCTATTTTAATTGTGATTGATATTTTGAATTATTTATTTTCAGTGCATTGTTTTTTCAATTTTGTTTAAATTGATGCTTATAAAGATTTTCCTTTTGTTGATTTCTTTATTTACAGATGTCGAAATTTTGATTTTTCTATTTTACCATAAAATTTTTAACCGGTATGAATCAATGACGCGCACTGTATAAGGAAGGACGTCATTTAACTTACACAGAGAAAAAATAAAAATTATCTTCAGACACGAATTTCTTGAGTCAAAAATTTGTGAAAATAAACAATTTAATATAATAATTTTTTGACAAAAGGATATTAATATCTGTTTCGATTATTACAAGCAAACAAACAAATAACTACTTGAATTAAAGAAGAATGATTTTAATTAATTCGACCAATTCTTCAGACAAAAAAGTACATTATTGAAAATTTTCAAGAGTATATTCTTGTGTCAACAACTGGTGAAAGAAGTATTTTTTTTTTTTTTCAGTGTGCGTCTAATCATTTTGAAAATTATTCTACAATTTTCAAAATTTCATAAATATGGACA
This sequence comes from Cotesia glomerata, assembly GCF_020080835.1. Lineage (NCBI taxonomy): Eukaryota > Metazoa > Arthropoda > Insecta > Hymenoptera > Braconidae > Cotesia > Cotesia glomerata. Next base: position 10,790,970 of record NC_058166.1, on the reverse strand, counting down.
AGTAGTTAATTTTACAGGTTTATTTTTAAATAACTTTCGGATAACAGATCGTATCTCAATTCCATACAATGCTTTTTGTTCTTTCTTATGAAACAAGCTACAATTTACTCATACATCTGAAAATTTTCCAAGGTCAAATTGATGAATATGATGCAATTTATTTCCATTCATTATCTTTATGTAAAAACTAATTTAATATAACAATTGAGTAGTAGAGAAGTCAAACCGAATGGTAATTATAGATAGATTGACGATCTAAACTTTCTTGTATATTATTTAAACTTAATCGTGATTCTGTACTCTTAAGTTTGCTCGATTGAAATAAAATAATTTTTTTATAATGAATTTGATGCTCTTCATCAAGAGACCCGGTAACAATTTTACTATAACGAGTCACATTATTTGTATCGTCATTTACTTGACTTTTTTCGAATAATTTCGAATATATTGAGAGAAAGGCTCGTTTATTTGAAAAAACGCTAACAGAATAGTTTTTTGTAATTCAAATCTTTACAAAAATGTCCCTGACAGTCATATTGCTTAAATGTATAGTTTTTAAGATATGAAAGTTTAATATTTTATGATCAAGAAAATTTGTATTTATATAATTCAACTTTTTTTTTTTTTTATTCATTTGTTTTTAGTCGTATAAACTACTAAGGTCATGAGCGACTACTGTAGGGAGTAAACTTTTTGTGATTTGACTCGTTTTATTTGGGCTGAGCAGAATAATACACTTAAATATTGAAAAATATTCATTAGTGTACGCCGGGCTCGAACCCAGTCCAATGCTTTGTTAAGCAAGAGTCGGATCCGATAGGCTACTGCGCGCCACTATAATTCAACTTATAATTCATAAAAATCTATTTAAAGAGACCAAAGAAAATATTAATACTTAATTAAGAAATCCTCAAAAAGTAAACCGCTTCTTGTTACATCGACGATTTAACGATTTATATTTATATTTATGTTTATCCTTATTTCGCTCCGCAATGATCGATTGTCGATTCTCAGTGGGCGTCCGAGTCGGCATATTTGAACTCACGCTCAAAATAAGTCTGAGTATCCACATTATCCTCATAAAACGAAAACAACAAAGTGAAAGCTACAAAAAACCGTGGTAGCTGGAAAGAGAAAGGAACAAAGTACCCGTAAGAATAAAATAAAATAAAGAGATCGCGCTGGGCGTAGATCGTTTGTTTGTTCGCCAAAATATCTAAGCGTAATGTATACAAGGTCCAAAATTATCCTCCATCCTAGTGGCTCCAATAAATGTAAAATATCCATGCGTAGTCTTGTTGCAGCATAATAGGGTACCCCCCGCGGTAGCTTACCTGCATCATCGACTAATCACATCGGATAATAGACAACAATGCCAAAGCCCGTGAAAAGTGAAGCATACTCACCACTTACGTCTCAAGAGAGGAGAACATAATCCTCTTACGCACCGCGCGCCAGACACAAAATAAATCTTTTATCTTCTTTTCTCCTTTTTAACCGATCTCAATAAAATGTGTACCATCCACTCACACTCGAACACACACACACACACACACACACACACACACACACACACACACACACACACATATGGAATAAACATGAGAATGTTGATGTAGACGAATTCTAAAGTGTGCTGGAGCAAAAAACATCGAGAGATAGCCAGATACCCGGCGCACCAAATGAAACTAAGTAAAAGGAAAAACTAAAAAGGCGCGAGAGAGAAAAAAAGTGGAGAAAAAAAAACAAGTTTGCAGTTTAGTTACAAGTAGCCAAACGAAAACGATCGTCAGGCATTGTTATAAAATCCAGAAGCTCTTGAGCGGGTGCTAAATTGACCCAAATCGCGTGCAACGATCTCTGGCCGTCGGGCCTCACAAATCTAAGGGAAAAGCATTCTTAAATCGTTTTCCTTACATTACATTAGCTCTGTAGAATTTATTTTAACCAAAACACATAAATGTGAGGGTGTGTTTACTGGATTCTCTTTGTTTAGGTAAAAGGAAGCAATTAGTGGTGATTGGCTTTTTTATTAATTGAAAAAGGAAAAGCGTCATGGGATAGGAAGATTAACTTTCGGGAATCTACTGGACTAGTAGAAACTTTTTTTCCGTTTACTTGAGGTGAGAAAACTCATTTTCAGGACAAGAATATGTATTTAAATTAATTAATCTAAAACAAAAATCTAAAAAGCAATAGCTGACATTAAATATTTAACAGCTTGTATTTACTAGAACAAAAAGAAATTATTGCGTCAGAGCAGTAATTTCGGAATTACCGAGAAAAATAATTTGTCTCGTGAGCCTACAACAAAAGGATCGATATAGGCTTAAAGGCGCGGCAGATTGCCCGGGTGGTTTTGATGAAGCCCCGTAGCATATCTCGACACGTAAACCAGGCACGTATATGCTAGAAACCACGCGAAAATCGACGCGTGGTTCCTATGCCAAGAATAATAATGATAATTCTCAGTACGGCTATTTAACCTCCGCATCTACTTACGACACAGAGGGCATAGGGTTGATCGTTATATTGTGCTTACCACTCATCAGAAATACTTGGCTCGCTAATGGCGGGCAGTGGATTACGTGAGTCAATAAAGTGACATTAGAATTCAGATGAACTAAGGGAATTCTGCCCTGCCCATGATTCTTCATGCTGAATTATCCAATGATAATGATGATGATGATGGTGAGCAACTACGGAAATCCAAACCAGAAGAGAAGTAGAAGATTAGGTGAATATATCGCGTAGTAGAGGTTTAACGGGTGCCCTTTCTTCTGGCTCTGGATGAGCGAGATGCTAGGATCTGAAAAGAGCCACACACTATATCCGATGAGTTGAGATATTCTGATGGTAAGGAAAACGGAATGGGTAAGCCGAGAGGGATGCTAAATGCCAGAAACTAGTGTAACAAGCTTGAACCAGAGCGAGAGAAATTGTTAGACGGTAAGGTGTGTAGAAAGACCGGGGAGAGCAGCATCATCACATCACCACCAGTAGTTAACAGCAGCTAGTTGTAGTCGTTGATGCTTGGAGTACTTCTAGGGTGAAGTAGTTGTGGTAGTTACAGAAGTGGTATTGGTAGATACGCCGCTGAGAGTGCTATACACTGAAAGCAGTTACAGCAGATCCAGTGGTGGTAGTCGCAGTAGCTGAAGAGATGGGGGACGCCGGCTATAAAGGCTAATTGGTTAAAAGCTCACCGCCGCTGCAGGCTTAAATCAAGATCTTGGAGTGTTATAATGGATAAGTAACACGGTGTGCCAGACATCCCTTCCAGCCACGGGTACCTCACTGTAGCGATCTTTCGAGTTAAGGACCACGGTTTGTCTGGGATTGGTTGCCACTGAAAGCTACCCCTGACGTTACCAGGAAATACAGGCCATCGATCGTACCTCCACCCTATGAGGAGACGTGAGAGCCGTCCCCTTGGTACGAAACTCCGCCCTGTCACCCTCCAGGCTAACTTCCAAAGGTCTGTCTCGCTCTTTCACACTGAAAGAGCATTAGATAGGGTGTCTTTGTTGAAAAGCACCGCTCTTTCAACAAGCGACAGCCGTTAAAATCTACCCCCGCGGGTTTTGGAGGGTCTCTCTCGCTCTCATGTGGCAATCATTGGTGAGAGGGGAATCCGGCAGACTAGACGGTTGCGGAACCGCCGCCCCGTGACTAGCGGCACTGATGCCAGTAGATAAAACCGACGCCTGTATTAATGTATGTTGGTGGTTGTTGTTGTGCTGTTGATATGCTGAATAGTGTATAGCATGTGATGTGTTAAACTCGGGCATGAATCGGTGTGGATTTTAGTTTTACTGTGTTGGAGTGGGCCGCCCCGTGTGTGACCTGCGGTTTCTCCGGTGTTTCTGTCCTTAGTTTTAGTACAGTAACCATCCACAGCCCGTGACAATCAGCCCCCGCTCACAACACGTACTCACTACTGATACTCTCTACTAATTCATCAACTGTGTATCATCACTACCCGGGTGTATCACCTAAATTTAGTGATTACTTTAATTATTTATGGATTGAGTGTGTTTGCTATAAATCCGTATATTTTTACTAAGTTTGATTGCTGTTTAGTGAGTGGTTGATGTTGATGTTTATAGTCATAAGTGATCGGGGTTAATCACTGTGAGTGGATATTGGAAGTTAAGCAGTGATTACCAAGGATTTTTACTCTGGAGGTGCTAACGGTGTGACAGGAAGACTACTGTGCCAACCTAACTTCGGCATCAACCTAACTTGGGTTAACGAAGATAGCTGCTAGAGGAGATGGAGATGGAGATGAATTGATAGCGGTTACAAAAGTGGGGAGTAAGTATCACGGAGGGGTTGCCCACCTAAAGTGTCTTGTCTCCTATCATCTTCTTGTTCGGGATCGCTTACGAATGAACCGCGATCGAGGGATCGGGTGGTTCAATCGCGGCGACTATCACTGTTGTCGTCGTTCTCGGGTTGTTAGCAATCATCGGCATTGCGTACTGCCTGGTATCATGATTGTCAGATTGGTTTGTTACTGTTCTTGTGTGACAACGCGGTGAAAACAACTTAGTGACTTGGATTCATATATGTGTGGATAAGTTATGATAATAATAATAATGATGATTTATGATCACGATGAGTAACAAGGACATGATGTTTGATGTGAGGACCGTTTCTTTAAACTAGTGTTAAATTATAATCGCGAGTGTGTGTTGCAATCACAAACAATAATCAAGACCACAAAGCTATATGCAGTGTGGAGTCGAAAAGTAACCACGAAAATTGTTCGACGCGTGCTGTTCCCGTCGGCCTGTGCTGGGAGGAGGTTGAACGTCATTGAGACGAAGAAAGGTGAAGACGCAGGAGAGGAGACGGCTGCACAAGCAGCCGACAACTTGGAGGTGGCGGTTGAAACGACGGGGGAGGCGGAGGAGGACATGTCGGCAGAGACCGAAATCGAGGTATCCGTCGTCTCCGAGGAAGATTTGGAAGCCTCTCGTGGCAGCAGCTCCTCTCCACATCACTCCGAAATGTTGCTCCAGGACAAGCAGAGACTCGGGTGCAATATTCCCAGCCATCCCTTCAGTTTTGACGTCGGCAAAGCTGCTCTCAGGCCGGCGTGCAATGCTCACTATACGTCTTTCAGCATCTCTAGCATCCTAGGTCGCTCCGAATCCCCGACGGCAAACGCTACAGCGGCTGTTAGCATTGTCAGATCGTCTTCCGACGCAGAACGCGGGTCTCCACCGGCGGCTACAACCTCCCAAAAACTAGTAACCTCTTGTGAGTCTTCGCCTACCGAAAGGATACTATCACCCACATCGTTGATCCTCACCGGCGGTTCTAGTGCAAGGTCAATAGTTAGCCAAAGCACCCCGGAAACACGCAATAGCAATCCTACCATTGGATTATCATGGAGTTCCGGTGCTACAACCAGTCCTCCGAGTTTCACCGCTTCTGGAGACCATGCTAATCCGCTGATGGGCCACCAGGCGTCGGCGAATCTGGCCATGTTGTCTAGGTAAACTTGTTTTAATGTCCTATTAGCTTTAAAAGATAGAAGAGAGCTGTTGGCGGGTAGTTAGATCTCTTTGGTTAGGTTCTTTAATGCAAACAATGTTTGCAATTGAAGCAATCGTTGTTTTGTTTCTGAGGAATGGTAGCACCACTGACAAATCCTCGTTTTCCTGAAGCAAATACTTGTTTCCGTTGACAAACCATTTCTTAAGCCCAAATAAATCCTTTTATCAACGCTGTGGCGCCTAAATATTTGTACTGTAAATTGTTCAGTCCAAATGAGCATCCTTAGATGTAAGATATAAAACACTTGAGTCTAAATGCAGGTAATTCTCTGAGGAATGTATCCCAAATCTGGGTTTACTTCCGCACCAGTAAACTGGTGCTATCCGAAACGAAGCCCAAAATCTTCCAGACATTCTTTTTATAACTGAAAATGGATATTATGGATATACAGAAGACTTTCGAGAAACTGTCATCAGGAATTTACTTTTTTTTTGTTGGTTAATCTTGAGTTAAAAGGTCTATGAGCATTATCTGTCGTGTGATCTAAGTGGCTACGGTGTGTGGGCGCGCGTGCAAGATGGATAAAGATATACACTGTCATGGTATAGTTGTACAGTTTGCGGTGTATATAGTATAAACTAGTATAGTAAAGTTTGATATAATATAATATAATAACAACATAAAAGAGTAAAAGCGAGGAGCGAGGGCGTGTGATGGTTGAAGGGGCTGGTGAGTTTATTCCTTCAGCAATATGATAAGGCGTGCGGTAAGGATTATATGATATGTGGGATAGGAATGGACCGAGGGTCCAAAGAGACGGGTAATGGGCCTATTAGGCTGTCTCATTTAATAACAACCGTAGTAACAACCACCCTCTTACTTTCGTTAGTTACTCTCTGATGGTTTGCGTGTTGGGGGTCCCGAGATGGAATGATATATATTTAGACAGACTACAGACTATAGACTACGGACTATAAACCCGAAATTTATATTATGACAAAGACGGTTGTTTCTCGATGATACGAGGAGAGAAGAGTTTTCACAAAGGGGATGCTTACAGGGGATGAGATTTTATCTGATTTGACGCTCAGTGAATAACGTACCAGCCGAATCTAAACCTTTATACCCTAATTTTATGTCGTAGGTGGCTCAAATTGCTTGTTTTCCACCCGTTTACCATTTTATTAAGTTATTACGGGCTAGTGCCGATTCTAGTGTGATTAGAGGCCTTTTCGGTAGTTATTTTGTTAGGGAATAAAATAAATGACAGGAAAGGCTCGAGAGCCACTTATTTTTGAAAGTCTTTTTTGGGAGGAATTGAATTTCTGGGTTGAAAGGAAGCTGAAGAGAGTGCTGAGAATATGTTATTTAACTATCGTAAAGAAATGCCTGTTTTTTCACTTTACATAGATTTTCTTCTTCTCAAAAGAATTTAAAAAATGATAATTAAATTTCGTTAAGTATATTTTAAAGTTCGTGAGATTAGCTCTCATTAACGTCATCTAAAAACATTTAATAATTTTCAAAATTATTCTGCAACTTTAAAAATTTCAAAAACATAGACAAATAATTACTTTTACAAGTTCATCTTTAAATAACTTTGCAATAACAGATCGTATTTCAATTCCATAAAATGCATGTCACAGCTTATGAGACAAGCGACAATTTACATTATTACATCAATAATTTCACTTGAGTCTATCATTTTTGTTCAGTACTCTAAAGGCCGCTTCGAAAATTTTCCAAGGTTAAATTAATGATTATTTTGAGATTTGTTTCTATCCATCATCTTCAGGTAAAAATTAATTTAACATAATAATTAAATGGTAGATAAACCAACAAGATTAAACAATTGATGGTAGATCTAATTAGGTATAATTCTCGGTGGATTAACCATCATATTAATGATATCGGTTTTGAAAATCGTTTTTTCGACTTTTTTAGTACATTTTTTAAGATAGTAAGAGAATGGCTTGTCTTATTAACAAACCGCAAACATAACAGTTGTAAGTAATTTAAATTTCTGCAGAAATAATTATAACGATGATGTCGCTAAAACGAATATATTTGAAGATATAAGCAATTGAATATTTTACAATTAAGAGAATTTGTATCTTTTTCGAGCTTAATGCATTTCAACTTCAACTTTATGACCATTAAATAATTTTCCTCCACATATACATTTTTTGATGACTGAAAAATTCATATAAGGTCATAAAATCTTTTAGCGTACTGAAACAAAATTATAAAACTAAACTGAAACTTTAATAAAACGCATAAAATACAAACTACTTTAGCGTCATTAACATTAAAGAATATGAATAAAATAAAATTCGTTTTACCTTGAATATTTAAAAAGAAATGTATAAAAATGACTTATTAAAACGTCAGCAGTAAAAATGATGCGTTTGTTTCCCGAAAAAGTTTTTTGATCTTCTGTTATTGTTGATAACGATTGTCAGTAAAAAAGAAAAATATTTATTGTACAATCTGGGATAGAAATAGAAGCTTGATCAATTATTAGCCAGGCCGTTTGTCGTCAATATCTTTTTCCAGCGAAGCCTAGAGCTTTGATCTTCTTTCTTCATTTCTTCCTCCTTTTATTTTCTTCTTTTTGCTTCAATCGCGAGAGTACTTTGTAAAGTCCGGTGTTCTTCCATGGCCATTAGGCTACCAGTCGAGGGGAACAAGCTCAAACTACCAAAAAACTACGACCAAAAATTAGGATGATTAAAATTTTTCTTCGATTTTTAGTGCCTGATCTAATCAGAAGATTTTATGAAAAATTAACTCATAGTTCATGATTAATAATCTGTCAATAATCACTTTACTGGGCATTTGACTTTATAATCGACGAATAGGCTGTAATATCAATATTCTCAAGCAGCTACTGCGAGTATGTAATAAAGTGGTATTGGGATGACTTAACAATGAGTTATTGGGTTTAGAAGTGCAGGAATTAATCCACTGGTTGGCTTCTATTCGTAGTACGATCACTATTGAGGGCCAAGTTAGGGGATTTATTTCTTGTGCTTTCGACGACCGGTACGATGGATTATTCACTCTACGAAACTTGTTACTTTGTACTTTAGTTATATTACTAGCACTTCATTGAAAATAAATCCAGATTATATGCAAAGTTTGCTGATTTTTAAAAAATTTTAAAAAGTGCCATCACTAACAGCATTTAAAAAGAAAATAAAATTATTTGACTCAAAAAAAATATCCTTTTGAAAATCTTATTCTCATTTCGAGATTTTGTGTTTCAATTGATTCAAAAATTTCATTAATTAAAATAAGAAATTACAGCGAGAAAGATTGAATGAAAAAAATTCGTCAGTCAATAATTTTACAAATTCATTGATGTAATTTATTATTTTCAAACCAGATAATCTGAATTTCACCCAATAACTTTTTTCTCAAAGATAATATTGATTCAAGATATTACTGGCTTGTTTCAAGAAAACCAATTTTCTAATTTTTTAAGTTCTTTATACCATCAAAAATAAATCTCAAATGCGTTTCAGAATTGGTTTATTGCAGAACTCATGATGCGAAGCATCAGATAGTGCTTTACGATCGAAAAATTTGTTTTGCAACTATTAGTTTATTTAAAATATTCGTTTGATTTTTTTTTTTTTTTAATTTTGAATGGAGAAACTTTTTCTTGCACCAAGATTATGAATTTTTAAAATAAAATGAAATAATTATTAGTTTTGCAAAATAATTTTTTCTTCGATGTCGAATATGATTGTATCTCACAAAAATAATATAGTCTTGATCCTCAAATTTTAAATTGACCTTCGCTAAAAAAACGAGTTAAGATAAAAAACTCTTGAATCAATACAACCAGTTCTCTTTAGGATAATTTTCTCGAACCAACAATATTTTTTTTTAATTAAGTATTTTTCGTTCAGCGCATTCATTTTAAAAAAGAACAATTTGACAAAAAACAGAAGCTAATTTCTAAAGCTTAAAAATCAAGATACTTAAAGATACTTAATCCTTTAAAAGACCCACAATAAATTTCTACTCTGGGACTAAGAAATTTTGTTTTCACTTTGCTACAATGAATAACCTCAAAATCTATAAAAATTCCTAATTGTATATCCATAGACAAAGTTAACAAGTAGCAAAATTAAATGATATTCAATATTGTATCTCAGGTATGTCCGCTTAAATTACAATAAAAGTTTATCCGTAACATGATTCAATAGACTGGTTCGATTATTAGCTCTATTTCCAACAAAAAGACACTGTATTATCATTGAGTTCCAAAGTGATGGACAAACAAACAACATAATGGCCCGAGAATCAAAATCGGGTCCGATGAGTTACGAACTTTGGGGCAGTCGAAATAATTTTATTGGATCAAGCATATCTCTCTTGAATCAATTTTTTTTCTTTTAGTATAATCAAATTTTTTTTAGATTCTTCTTTCATTAGTTTATCTTCAGCTTCCGTAAAAATTAATCACAATATTGAATACAATAATTTTAATTAAAAAATTTCATTTACACGAACACGCGTTCTTACAATATCGTCAAATACATATGAACATGTATATTCAATATCTCGGTTACATATCACCAATAGAGTTATACAATTTCTTTTGTCGTTGGAACCAAGCGAGCGATTCGTCACTAATTAACGAATCAGTCATCATTGATGGTCGTAATTAACGTGAGAGAAACTCCATCAGAGATTATCAGAATGGGAACGCGATCCGGAATTTGATAGGCTTCTCAGTGCTCAGGCAATGCAAGTTATTGGCTCTCCATCATATCGCTGGAGCACAGACCACTGGATTATCATATAACGACGATCTCTTTGTCGTTTCATTTCAATGCTTGGTAATTATTATTCAATTAGTAATCACTTCATCATTTCCAGTCCAGCTTTACTTCTGTGGATCCATCGCCGTGATTGCTATCAAGCCATTACTAATATCAGCAACTTATCACATCGCACACTGAAATTTATAATCTTAAAGTAGAAAAATGTTTTGTCTTCAAAAGTAGCTGATAAATTCTGCTCAAATTTAAATAAAATATTTCCGTGAGCGTTCTTGAGAATATTTCTTCATCGAATTATGTATACTAAAAGTTAAGTTACCAAAGTTGTTTCGTTGTGGAGTGGTATAGCTTATATAGAGTACAAAGGAACTTAGAAGCGTTGGGTTAAATAATAAATAAGGCTGAGAAAGTTGCTAAGTTCCTTCCTTGCAGAGGATGTAAAGACTCTCTGCCGAAACAAATGAACAGATTGCCGGATAAGAGAACCCTGGACCCCACTGGCTTCTTTCGATCTGGGTCTATGATGGTAAAGTATACATATATAGTAGATATACACATACGTGGATAGATGGTGGATGTGTTAAAGTGAGGGATAAATAGGGTACATTCTACTCATCTACTCAAGGGAGTTTTAAAACTCCTTAACCTTTACTTTAGCGAACGCTCTAGACTCTACCAGGTATCCATTATGCAAGCTTCTTCCTAATTGATTTCTTCAACGCGCCCATTAACCGACGGTATCAAACTAAACGGCTTTTAACTTTGTAATCTTCAAATATAAGTTGTATGACATTTTAATCTATGGAGCTGTAATTACCGCATGAACTATAGAAAGTTAGCCATAATTGTAATTATATCTCAAATTTTTTCAATATTTGAAAAAATTTTTTTTCTACCCTATTTCGAAATTTTTAATTAAATTAATAAAAAAATAAAACAGCAGTGGAAAATAGAACAGCAGTATGGAAAATATATCAATATGAAAATATAAATTGAAATTAAAATTAAAGGCTCAAATTTTGAGGAAATTTTTCCGGTGTTTCAAACAATATTGTAAATTTTCAGTGGAAAATTTGATGAGGAAAATTTGATAATATACATGTGATTGGATTACTTTTTGTAAATATTTTAAAACGTTCACAACTAAAAACAAATTTTTTTTTCTCAAAAAATAAATTTAAAAACCAACCACTAAATAACAATATAACATAACTTTAACAAATGCTTTAGTGGTTTCAATAAACTGCTATCTTTTAATTTAAAAGCCTAAGAAAAAGTAATATTTATATTTTTTTATCGACTACGAGGCCACGCGTTGATTACCAGTCTAGCCAGTGAAGCATACGAACATTAAAGTTCTTTGTCGTTTCTCCTCTCTATGGCTTCGATTATGTGTTCATTTTACTATTGCATTTTTATATGACTTACTTTGCAGTAACTTGTTGTTAGTTATACATTTAAATTCACTACTTATATTTAACTGCAAGAATAATTTACTCACTCACATATGTGGATAAATCCGTACATATGTGCATCGCACAATTACGAAAAAAGATTATGGATAGAAATCGATCGAGCATCAGATATATAAGACTACTACTGCGTACAATATAGTCATCAGCACGCGAAATTGTTCATCCATTGTCAGAAGTGAAGTTTAATACAGACGTTTGAGTGATGGCGCTGATGAAAAAATCACTTGAGCAAACCAAAGCAACCAACTGAGCCACGAAAAGCCTCAACATGCTTCCTGCCGTATACTAAGCTGATGCCCTACACTACTGGTAATATAAAAGAGAGAATCGATTGAAGAAAATTTATGGCCTTTGGAGTTTACAGAGCCCGAATGAAGATTCTTTCATCCGTATTAAATCCTTTAAAATCTGCTCTTACATGTATTGCTTCTGCTACTGTACTATAAACACTACCCAAGTCTTTTTAAGTAAATGAAATAATATTTCAAGTTTATTGGAAATAAGATTGGTTTTTTTTTTGTCTTCATTAACTATTACTATGAATTATTTCAGTCTTGATACATGAAAATAAATTTGAGTGAAATATAAATTTAAATCTATTCATAATCATTTTTGTTTTTTGTATGAAAAAAAAAAGTTTGGTGAATCCAAATGTATATGCCTTAAGCGCACGTGTCATACGTTAGTTGATCGAAGTAAAGTTCGAGTATACAACAAGTTTTTATTAATAATCTTATTACTGTATCTAATTTTTCAATAATTTTATGTCAAACGTCAACAAAAAAAAAATAATTATCTACTGTATACTACAAGAATAAATTAAAAAAATAATTTTAATAATAAGTTGATTGCAAATAAATTACAAGATATTAATTATATTTAAAATTAAATTTTGAAGCTCGTTTAAATTTTTCCGCGTATAGTATTTTTTTCATACGAATTAAACATCCCTTTCCATTCCAATTCGTGAATCATAAAAAAAGAACCAATTAAAAATTGTATTACCGGCGATCAACCAGCAAGATAATTGAGTATAATATCAGCTTCTTCAAGCTGTATTTACAAATAAATTTTATGGCTACTTAAAGAACGGAAAATTTTTCTGTCACCCGAAAAAAAATTAATTAAAATTAAACAAAACAATACTAAACTGCAATTTTTATTTTACAACTTCCCAAGAGGCAGATAAGATTAAAAAAAATTTTTAAAAAGTTCAGCGACCATTTTTCTTTTTAACAGTATACTTTTTGTATTACTTTATATGTACATTGTGCCAAGTACGATTTAATGTGATACAATGTTAGGATTTTGATTTTGAATATTTTAGTTATAATTGAAATACATTCAAAATGTAAAAAAAAAAATGAAATTAAAATTTATTTTAAACTATATAAATAATTTCAGTATATTTACGTAATTCTACTTTTTATTGGTTGAAAAATTATTTTTTTGCTCGACGGGCAGAAAGCGTCAACTTTCTGCCCACTGCGCTAAATGAAGTTGCCTCTTTCTGCCTTCGTCGAGCAAAAAAATAGTATACACTTCACGGGAAGTAAATAAAAAAGCCTCAGATCACATGTAATTGTTGACCTCGGCTTCGCCTCGGCCAACAATTACATGTGATCTGAGACATTTCTTACTTTACTTCCCTAGGTGTGTAATATACTATTCATAAGGGGTGTTGAACGAATAAAACATAAGAAAGCTTTTTCGATGACTTTGTGATAGTAATGCAATGACGATGATTGAACGATATAAAGATATTACGATATAACGACGATTGTTAGGAAAATGTGGGTATTAGGTAAGTAGGTAGGATCACTTGCTCGTGGTGGATAGGCTTCAGAAGCCATGCAACTATCCCCTTTTTTCTCCTGGATATACTGACGGTACTTCGATTATCGTTCCAGGGATATCTCGGTTGTTAAGATATCGCAAATCTAGTTCCTCAATTACGAATTAAGCAATATCATTTTTATTGACTTTGGTTCGATTACCAGTTTCGATCACTGCTATGCTCAATTAAATTGATTAGATAATAATTAAAATTGCTATTTTTTCTTCTTACTGTATTTTCGACTTCGATCAACGAAATTTTAAATTCCGGAAAGTTAAAAATTTGTAAATAAAAATTATATCACTTTCTTCCATTAATAAGTTATGATTCATATTTTTTAATATATCAAAAGAAATTTGAATAGCGCGCCTTAATTTTAACCAATAATGAATTGTGACACATTTTTTGCGAGTTTCGACCTATAACTAACTTCAAGACTTTGATGTATTTTATAATATAGGATAAATTATAAGTATTTTTAATGATAGACTCTTAAAACTGTACATTTATATTCATTATGAACATTTATGGCCTGCAAGTATACAAATTACTGCGTTTAGGAATTACTCTTCAAGAATTTTTAACCTCCCGCTAAGAAAATCGAAGATTTTTAAAAATCGGGAAGTTATTGGTTTTACCTCGTTTTGCAAAAATCGAGTTTTCATCAAATCTCGACGATTTAAGGTCACAGGAAGCTTCCCTGACTATTCCCGCGATGGTGTCAGTGCGGCTGTATGTATGTATGTATGTATGTGTGTGTGTGTGTGTGTGTGTGTGTGTGTGTGTGTGTGTGTGTGTGTGTGTGTGTGTGTGTGTGTGTGTGTGTGTGTGTAAACCTCGTATAACTTTTGAACGGTTTGACCGATCGGATTGAAATAGGTGGCGATCCAAATAGTATCATTACCATTAAATTTCGTGAAAATTTGAATCGATTCGGTTCACTAGATTTTGAGAAATCTAAACGGCTCCACCGATCAATCTCAAAAACTATACCGCTCTTAAGTTTGAAAAACCACGTCGATTGCCACCAGTCCCGTCGAAATCGGTTGATTCGTTCGAGAGTTATCGAAAACGAAAAATTTCGAAAAAAGTGTTTTTTTCACATAACTCCGACATTTCTTTTCGGATCGTTTTTGATGAAATAAAATAATTTTTAGAGCTCAAGAAACTGCGTTGATCACCACCAAGAAAGTGAAAATTGGTTGATTCGTTCGTGAGTTATCGTTGTCAAAAGAAAACCGAAGAAAGTGTTTTTTCGGAATTACTTCAGAATTCCTTGTTCGAGCAATTAAAACTTAAAGATCCTTCATGAGGCTTTAAAAATTGCGTCGAATGACACCGAGAACGTGAAAATCGGTTGATTCGCTCAAAAGTTATTTAGTGTTTTATTAAACCTTTCTCAGACTTTTGAACTCTGAGAGAATTAGCGGGAAGTTGCCGGGATGGCCTGTAGGGTCAACCGTTTTTCGAATTTTTTTTTTAGCAAATTTGGTTTCCTAGAAGACTATGCGAATTGAAAATTCTTTGTTGAACGATTCAAAAGTTGTTGCAATTTCAATAATAAAAGAATTTTTCACGTATTTCAATTTTAATGGAAAATTTCAAATAGCTACCAAAACCTGTTAAAATTTAACTAAAAATTATTTCAAGCGGAAGAATTTTACTCTCTAATAAAAATTAGAGTGTTTTGTTGTGAACAAATATTTTTTTTCGCTCCCAGAACGAAATATTGTTTTATGTAGTGAAAATAAAAAAATCTCTGAAAGTGTAAGCCTCTACAATTAAAAAAAAAAAAAAAAAAAAAAAAAAGTGGTTATAATTAAAATTAAAGTTTTTTCATTTAAAATAAACATGAAAATTAGAATTTTTTGTCATTTACCTATAACTTAACGGCATTTAACGCTCTTGCAATAAACTTAAGCTCAATCTGAAGACACTAAAATATTCTTTGAAAGTACTTTCAGCCGATTGACGTTCACTCATATATTTTGGTCGATTTATGTTACAAAAGTCATTTTTTTACGAAAAAATCTTATTTTACGCATTTTTCAGTGAAACATTTGAAGTGAGAGAAAAATTAAACGCAAGTATTTTGTAGAAAATTTAATTTAAAAAAAAAAAAATTGTTTGCATTGAAATGGTAAAAAGCATTGTTTAAAAGATATAGAGCATTTAACAAATTAATTAGAAAAATATTGATGAAGTGGTAATTTCTATTTTAATTTTTTTTCAATTTTTTTCGAAAATTACGTAAGTTAAATTTTTATAAAATGTATTGAAATATTGAAATTAAACATTTAAAAAATTTTAATAATAATCCATTTATAAAAATTTATCTCTTAATGCACTCGGAATGAGTAAATCCAATATCGCGTGATGATCCTTAGGATTTGGTGACAAATCCATAGAATCCACGAAACATCGCAAGCCGTATAAAAGCACCCAGGATAATGTAGCCGGAATATTAGTAAGGGCTGGCAAAGGAACAGAACATGAACAAGAAAGTTGGAAAAAGACACCCTACTGTACCCTCGCCAGTGTCTTTAGTCCTCCCTCATGTATACTTGTGTATTCCGTACCTGGCTGGTAAACTCTTGGCTGCTTACAAACAGACGCTTGTCAGATTTCCTTTATACTATCTTCACCAAGGAATCTGGAGCGCATGCCTCCAGATCCTCCTCCATCTCTCAACGGTTTCCAACTTATTCGTCCTCTCACTTAACAGCTACCCTCTTTATACTTTAAATTCTCTTAGGAGCCACCCTCATTGCAACATCACACTCTCGTTCCCGTAACATCACACTCTGCCAATAACACAATAATACTGTCCCAAAGTTCTTAATTTATCGCACCCGATTCCGATTCTCGGGCCATTATGTTGTTTGTTTGTCCATCACTCTGGTACACAATGACAATACAGTGTCTTTTTGTTGGAAATAGAGCTAATAATCGAACCAATCTATTGAATCATATTACGGATAAACTTTTATTGTAATTCTAGCGGACATACCTGAGATACAATATTGAATATCATTCAATTTTGCTACTTGTTAACTTTGTCTATGGATACGATTAGGAATTTTTATAGATTTTGAGACTATTCATTGTAGCAAAGTGGAAATAAAATTTCTTGGTTCCGAGGTAGAAATTTATTATGGATATTTTAAAGGACCAAGTATCTTTGAGTGTCTTGATTTTCAAACTTTAGAAATTAGCTTCTGTTTTTCATCAAAAAGTACTTTATTCGAAAGAAATATTGTTGGTTCGAGAAAATTATCCTAAAGAGAACTAGTTATATTGATTCAAGAATTCTTTATGTTGGAATTCATTTTCTTAGCGAAGATCAATTTGAAATTTGAAGATCAAGACTATATTATTTTTGTGAGATACAATCATATTCGACATCGAAAAAGATTATTTTGCCACACTAATAATTATTTTATTTTTCTTCAAAAATTTATCTTCGTGATGCAAGAAAAAATTTCTCCATTCAAAATAATAAAAAAAAACAAAATCAAACAAACATTTCAAATAAACCAATTTGGAAACGCATTTGAGATTTATTTTTGATGGTATAGAGAGTTAAAGAAATTAGAAGATTGGTTTTCTTGAAACAAGTCGGTAATATCTTGAATCAATATTATCCTCGAGAAAAAAGTTATTGGGTCAAATCCAGATTATCTCGTTTGAAAATAATAAATTGCTTCGATGAATTAGTAAAATTGTTGACTGACGAACTTTTTGTATTTCATTTCTTTATTTTAATTCATAAAATTTTTAAATTATATCAAATGGAAAATCTCAAAACGAGACTATATTTTTCAGAAAAATATTTTTCTTGAATCAAATAGTTTCTTCACTGAATAATTTTAAAAATCTGTAAAAAAAGTTTATAAATGTAATCACAAATTTTTAAATCTAATCATACATGATTCATATGTGACTATAAGAGTATTTCATTTGAACCGAGTATTTTTTTTCACTGACACTTTGAGTGTTTTTTTTTAGTGTAAAAAAATATCATATTTAAAAATTCATTTCCTCGAAACAATTCAATAAAATCAAAAATTTCATAAACTATACAGCAAATTCAAACTATGAGATAAAATTCCACCATCAATTGTCATCCGGTTTAGTTACAAGCAATTTGTTGATTTAAGCGTCATTTATTTACACTATCCACACAGTTAGTTATCCATATCAAAATATTGGATTTATGACAAATAAATATGCTTGTTTTCATTCTACTAACTCACAATAGAACAGTGGATTGAATATTTGTCATTTCACCCAAACATTGCTCCAAAGTTTCAATGCATCGAACAATATTTGAATATTTAATTTTTATTTTCTTGACGCAAAAAGTAGAAAATATCAAAATTTACTCTACGATAAATAACTATAAGCACTAATAAATTCATAAGTGAATGATTTTATAAAAATCTTATAAAAATCGGAAGGTAAAAATTTAAAAAACCGAAAGTTTTGGCAGTAAAGATTTTATTGAGCCATTTTGGTCGTATAGACCGTATATTCGGTATATATATTTATATATATATTTATATAGATGGCAGCAATAATGGCGTTACGAGATAATAGCTTATGGTCGGGTCAATAGCGATACGCGATAGCGCGAAGCGCCCAATGCTGGGTTTTCGATCGATGCCACAGAGAATTTCAGCATTTACCTGAAATTGTTCGCTAGTTTATCCCGCAAACGATGAGGAGGAACGCAATGCACCAGAGGCAAGAGGGACTAGGGTAGTTCTAGTGGTAGCCAGTAGCATCAGCCATCAACAAACAGATTGTGTATAACTGGATACTCTGCCCGGTTATAACGATTCGTTGATTCCGCTATTGGGCATTGGTCGGACATAACCGACAGGAATATTTTATCGGGTGAATACAAATTAACTCTGATACAAATTAATGCCTTCGTGTGTATCCGAACTGTATACATCATTATTAAATCGCCATTTAAACCACATTAATACAATTGGGGATTACATTCTATCGATTTTTCGTCAATTGCCACCGCCGAAGGCTTTTAATAATACTGATCAAAAATTGTCATATTTAATTCTGATCGTATAATACCAAAAGAGATTACACAGTCATTGTTCTGTTTTGGTTACCATTACTTTTAACGATGATTATAACGATTCTATACTATTGTATATTTTGAACGTGAAACGCCAAAAAAAATAGCGATATCCCGTGAAAAAATTTCTGATAAATCCAAATATTTCTATTAGGATATTTCATTTTTTGGCGATATTTTTTTTATTTTATTATGTAGATTCTGCTAGGGTAAAAGACTCCATTAGCAGCGGGGACCCCATTACTGACACTTTCTTTGATTTTGGTACTTATTCAATTAATGAAATCATTAATTTCATTAATGAATATATCATTTCTAATCTTTAAGACCTTTAGATCAAAAAAATTTTTTATTTTGATCCGAAGTAAAACATTTTTTCATTGAAAGAAAAAGGGCCAGTAATAGGGGTTGAAGGTGCCACTAGTGGGGCCTTTTACCTTAGTTAAAAAACAAAAATAAATATCCATTCATGAAAAAAATGCAATGTGATCTTAAAAAGGCTAGATAGTGCTAACACTCATCCTATGAAAATTTTTCGAACATGAGTGGATCGGGTTTTAGCAAACTATATCTAAAAATAAAAAAATTTTCACTATGATTTTTAATTTTTATGCACAGCCAAGAAAAATTAATAGGTCATTCCACCAACTAATTGTTATCTATTGGAAAACCTAATTATTTTTTAACTGTAAATCGAGATGATCCAAAGGATTAGCAAACAAAAATACTAATGTAAATTTTTTGATTGCTAATTCACTATTTCTCATTACAAAGTAAAAAATTTTGTGTCATTGTGTCAAAAAACTTAGTGTTTAAAATTTTTCGTGTTAAAGATTTAACACTTTTATCTGTAAATTTAACATTTATTCTGTTAAATCAATACAAAAAAGTCTTAAATATTTAACATAAAAATTTTTAACACAAAATTTTTTGACGCAATGACGCAAAATTTTTTACTCTGTATCTTAAAAATTCATTTGTAATTTCAGCTAGTGGTCTCTGGCAAAATTTGCCACTGGATGTATTGTATGAACTTTTTTTGATTATCAATTGTCATTTAACTTCTAAGAAATTTTAAATGTACAGAATATTTATTTTAAATAATCATATAATTCATGGTTTTCTATTGCTAGAGCTTTAATCAGTTTTATTAGACTAAATAAAATTATTTTTAGTTAAATGTCTCTTATTAATAATTAATATTATTTACTTAATCTTATTATATCATTATTATTTGATATTTTATCTATTTATTTTATACATTATTATTATTATTATTATTATTATTATTATTATTATTATTATTATTATTATTATTATTATTATTATTATTATTATTATTATTATTATTATTATTATTATTATTATTATTATTATTATTATTATTATTATTATTATTATTATTATTATTATTATTATTATTATTATTATATATTTACAGTTGTAACTTTTGTGACTAATTATTTTGCCGTTTGGCTTGTGTCGGCATATTACACCTATAAAATAAAATTATGTTCAAGGGGATTTCTCCTCCGGTCATTTTAAAATTTTGTAGACATGTTCTCTAACAAAAAAAAAAAAAAAATGATGTCAACATTGTAATTTTCTCTAATCATACATTTGAATCTTGAATTAAAAATTAGGAAAACGGTTGACCCTAAAGGCCATCCCTGCAAATTCCCGCTCATTTCATACTCAAGCACACAAAACTACATTTATCACGTTTTTGAGCTCTTCGAGCTCAAAAATATAATTTTCGTATCATTTTGAGCTCTCCGAGCTCAAAAATCTGCTAGAAGTTGAATAAAATACTATTTTTCGAATTTTTAAACCACAATAACTTTTGAATGAATGAACCGATTTTTACGTGGTTGGAGGCATTCAACGCAGTTTTTAAAGCCTCATAATGAAGTTTTAATTTTGAATTTATCGAACAAGGAATTTCAAAGTAATTCCCAAAAAACGATTTTTTCGATTTTTTTCGTTAACGATAACTCATGAACGAATTAACCGATTTCGACCGGGCTAGCGGCAATCGACGTGTTTTTTTCATGTTAAGAGCTGATCAGTTTTTGGAATCGATCGGTTAAGCCATTTGAAAGTTATTCTAAAAAAAACCACATTTGAAAAAATTTTTTTTTGCAGTTTTTTTGAGATTTCTCAAAATCTACTGGTTCGAATCGGTCCAACTCGTATTCAAAATCTAAGTTGAGTCGAACCCTGTCGAATAGCACCAACCGCGATGAAATTGGTCTAGCTGTTCAAAAGTTAGGAGAGGTTTACATACGACCGTGCACACACACACACACACACACACACACACACACACACACACACACACACACGCGCGCGCGGGAAAAAATTTCTGGGAAAATTTACGATACAACTATTGTAAAGCTGGACTATACTTTTATTACTATTAATTGTCAAATATTTTAGAAGAAAAAATACTATTTATTCATGAAAAAATACGATATTACTATTGTAAAAAGTAAGAGATGAAAATTTCCAGTGCTGCCTCTGTATCTTTCCAATAGAACTATAGCAAATTTTACAATAGTTGAATTGGAGTGTTTCTCAATTAGTGTGAGTGATGGCCGTGCACAGCACTAGACTCCGAGTTTATGTAAATGTTAAAGGATACGGGTCTTAGTTTACCTCGGATAGCGTAGAGGGAGAGTCTCTAGCTGCCAACACAAAGTTCTGGGTTCGATTCCCAGATAGCAGGAAAATGTCGGTTTCTTTTTTCGATTACTGTATAGGTACCAATTAGTCCAACCTTCTATCTCTCTCCCTCCCTAATATTTCTTTTAAAAAAACCAACTGTGAATTTTTACAATAGTTGAATTGTAAAGTTCACAAACACATATTGTATAATTTACTCTAGTATTCGACTTTTTAAGACTCTTGCTAGTCTTATTTGTTGGATAAAATTTACAATAGTAAATCGTAAAAATTACTAAATAAGAAGTATAGTCCACCGTTCCTATTTTATTTAGTAAAAATTACAATAGTAAAAACTCCTTCAATTTTCTTTCCGTGTACATACAGACGTACGGACATCATCGCGGAAACATTCGGGGGGGCTTCCTAGGACCTCAAAACGTCAACATCTGTTGAAAACTCGATTTTCGAAAAACGGGGTGAAACCAATAACTTCCCGATTTTCGAAAATTTTCAATTTTTTTAGCGGGAAGTTAATAATAATAACTGAGTTTCTTATTTTTTCAGACTGGGTCTAGTATCTTCGTTGATCGAGAGGTATCCCATCGGCGTAGGCGGGGTATTTTTCCCCTCAACACTTCAGCACCTCCAACAACAGCATCATTCCCGGCTTGCAGCTGTCGCAAGCTCAGCTTTAAGCAATGCCGGTCAATCCGACGCAAGTGACGCTGATGGAATACGCGGAGTTTTACCGGGAAACGGAGGCTGGCCGTTTCCATGGAGGCCGACTCATGGGTTGCAAGGTCTCGAACATCCATCCCCAAGCGACGTTATTGGATCGCACAGTCGTGTTAGTCCACCCTCTGGGTCTTATCTTAAGCGAGGTGAGTTTTGTTGTAGTACTAGTATTTTATTCTATTTATTCGATGAAATTTTTCAATATAATTCAGTATCATCCATGTGTTAAGAAAGTAAACAGTCAGCAAAATAATTATTAATCATGCACACAAAAAAAATTTGCTTGAATCAAGTTAATAATTATGAAGGACTTCATCTTCTTGATTTGAGTAAAAAAATTCTTAAACTAGAAAATTTTTCTTGTTTTAAGGTAGTTGTAGTGGATAAGGCATACTGTCAGAAAATTCTAAATTTTTGTATACTTATCAAGGACATGATGATACAATTACCCTAAAACTTTGAAGTCGATTGACCGCCTATAATCTGAGATGAATTCAATTAAAAATTGGATATCTAACATTGATTGCATATGCTCTCTGCAGTTCTGTATCAGTTTCTTAGATATAAAAAAAAAAAACTAACTGTCAGAAACTTTCAAAAAACTGACAGTCATTTAATCTATTTGTTGTGAGTTTAAAAAAAATACAAAAAAAATTTGGAAAATCCAAAAGTGCACGACTCATAATGCTCATTTAATTGTGAAAAGTTTTTCGATCGTAAAGCACTCTCTGATGCTTCGTATCATAAGTCGTGCAATAATAATAGAATAAAGCAAATGTGAAAAAAAAATATCAAACAGCTGAAATAGGATGATAATGCGCACGCGCCTCTAGTGAGATGAATGTACTCAATATATATATACAGTCCTTTTGCTTTTTAATTTTATTAATTGCAAATAAACGACTCTAAGTTACCTAGCCATTCGCATTCGGTGACCTACAATTCTTTCAAAGAATTTTTCAAAAAAAAATTTGACTCAATCAATGGGTTTTTTCGCAAGTTACAGTGTTTTCAGGGTTTCATACATAACGGACAGGAAAATTTTTTTAACTATTTTGATGTTTTTTTCCGTTTCTATTGCACTTATTAAATTTTTGAAAAGTATGGAATTAATCTCAATTAAATTATCTTGACAATAGTATGCAAAATATCTTGATTCCGTGAACTAACAAGGGCATAATAATAAAAATAGTTGCCAAAATGAGACGAAAAAAATTTTTCGATCGTAAAGCACTCTCTGATGCTTTGCATCATGAGTCGTACAAAATTTTTGACCGTCTAATTATTTATAAACAACGGATTAAAGTTCAACAATTTATGAAAAAGTATTTCTCTATGGAGTCGGACAGAAACTATTGTATGGGTTGCGTCTCCAAGGGGACAGTGTTGAGTAAAAATTTTGGATTACTTAGCTACAAGCTCATATGCTTTTGCGGCGCGTATAATCTCTAATTTGTCGACAATTGTACCATGACAACTATCTTAAGTAAATTTTCCTTTATTTAAGAATTTTTCGTCTTTATTCAAAACAATTAAACTCTTCAAAATTATTTTCTTGGTTCGAAAGTTTTTCTCTTGAATCAAGTTAATTTATTTTCTGTCTATGAATTAATTTAACGAACTTACTGTAACAAATTTACACACTGATAAAAAAATTGAATTGACTCAAGAGCTAAACTCTTGAACCAAGAATACCATTTTGAAGAAAATGATATTCTTGAGTCAAGAGAATAAATTCTTGAGCTAAGAAATTATTCTTGGTCTAAGACGATTTTCTTGAGTCAAGAATTTATTCTCTTGACTCAAGAAAATAATTTTCTTCAAAATGGAATTCTTGGTTCAAGAGTTTGGCTCTTGAGTCAAATCCATTTTTTTTATCAGTGCATCAACTAAGTGACCCTCTTATTGACCTCTGGGCTGTTGGGTTTTTTCAAAAGAAATAAATAAGTAAATAAACAACCCGACAACGAATCACTTTGTTCCGACGATTAAGGCATTTTTTGTAGGGGATTGAACAGTCTATAAAAAAGGTTAAAATAAAAATTTTCGTTTGTCTAAAATCCAGTAAGAAATTTTTTTTAATGTCAATTAATCATAATTGGTTCAGGAAATTCTTTTGCTTCTTGCTGCAGGCGATTAACGTTTAAATTATTCGTTCAAGTTATATAAGTCTTAGGCTTAAATAGGAAGGGAACACAAAAATTTAGACAGTAATATAAGTCCTTATGTTATTAAGGTTCGACACTAAGAGAAAAAATTACTTTTCAGAAGAAAGAACATTTTTGTTTCAAGAATTAAAATTTTTGGAAATATTTAAAACTTTTCTTTTTCAGCTGAAAAAATCACTTTTTTGTCATTAAAAGCTTTAAGTCTACAATGAAATACTTTTAGACTTTCATTCAAATTGTTTCTTTCTGTATGAAAAAAACCTTATTTTATAAAAAAAAAATTAGGAAAACGGTTGACCTTCAGGGTCAACCTGAAGGCCATCCCTGTAACTTCCCACTACTTTCGTAATTAAGCGCTCAAAATTGCACTTATCATGTTTTTGAGCTCTTCGAGCTCAAAAATATAATTTTCGTGTAGTTTTGAGCTCTCCGAGCTCAAAAGTCTGATACGAATTTAATAAAACACTATTTTTTTAGTTTTCAAACCGCAATAAATTTTGAATGAATAAACCGATTTTCACGCGATTTGCGGCATTCGATGCAGTTTTTCAAATTCTATGATGTATTTTCAAAGATAAATTGATCAGACCGGAAATTTCGGTGTAATTCGAAAAAAAAACTTTTTTTCGATTTCTTTCATCAATGATAACTTACGAACGAATCAACCGATTTTGACCAGCTTGGTGGCGATCAACGAGGTTTTTTGATGTTGAAAGCTGATTCGTTTTTGAAATTGATCGGTCAAGCAGTTTGAAGATTATTAAAAAAACAAACACATTTGAAAAAATTTATTTTCGCAGTTTTTTTAAGATTTCTCAAAATCTATAGGTCCGAATCGGTCCAACTCATATTCAAAATCTAAGTTGAGTCGAACCCTTTCAAATGGCACCAACCGCGATCAAATCGGTCAAGCCGTTCAAAAGTTATGAGAGGTTTACATACACACACAAATACACACACACGAACACACACACACACACACACACACACACACACACACACACACACACACACACACACACACACACACACACACATACATACAGACATACAGACACCATCGCGGGAATAGTCAGGGAAGCTTCCTAGGACCTCAAAACGTCGAGATCTGATGAAAACTCGATTTTCGAAAAACGGGGTGAAAACAATAACTTCCCGATTTTTGAAAATTTTCAATTTTCTTAGCAGGAAGTTAAAAATTAGGAAAACGGTTGACCCTGAAGGCCATCCCTGCAACTTTCCGCCAATTCTATACCTAAACGCTTGAAATTGCACTTATGACGTTTTTGAGCCCTTCGAGCTTAGGGGAGAAGGGGGTCAATTGAACCAAAAAAAGTTTTGTAATTTTTTACTATTCGAATTAAAACTAAAAAATAATTTTTTTTTTCTTGGAATGGTAGCTTATTAAGTCTACTATTATTATCAACACATAAATTAGTCAATAAACAACGTGAATT
Organism: Cotesia glomerata; assembly: GCF_020080835.1. Classification (NCBI taxonomy): domain Eukaryota; kingdom Metazoa; phylum Arthropoda; class Insecta; order Hymenoptera; family Braconidae; genus Cotesia; species Cotesia glomerata. The sequence continues at coordinate 10,765,226 of NC_058166.1, read as the reverse complement.
TTTAAAAATTATTAATTTATCCAAACGCGTCGAATGGTTCAATTGACCCCCCGCTCGGGGGCAATTGAACCACTGCTTGGGGTCAATTGAACATTGCACATTTTTAATGCACAGATATTATATTAAATAAATTAAAAATCAATTTAAAAATAATTTTCATTATAAATTCTGTTCATCAGATTGTTAGGTTATTTCCCTGAGTATTTTTCACGTAGTCAAGATACGCGCGCATGTTCCATGCTTCTCCGTATGGTTCAATCGTGCCCGGGACTGTTGTTTCAATTTACCCCATATAATTTTATAACAATTAATAGTAAATAATAAATAAATAAACTATTATATCACTATGAACAAAGTTGAGGATTATAAAGTATAAGTATATACAACTACTACGATTAAAATTTTATCAATTAATTCAAAAATTGAAATATTATCAAACAATTTGTCACCAGCCGAAAAAAACAGTTTACATGCCTAAAAATAAGATAATCTCAATTTTTCAAAATTTATTAATCGCAATGATTTCAAATTTTGATCATATCCGAGTTTAACATATTAGAATCTAATTCTAAGAGCATGAAGCGTTTTTTCAATTTTTTCGATTTTTTAAGTCGAGTGGTTCAATTGCCCCGTTGTTCAATTGACCCCCTTCTACCCTATAAATACAATTTGTGTGTTATTTTGAGTTCTCCGAGCTCAGAAAAATAGCTTTTGTATGCTTTTGAGCTCTTCGAGCTTAAAAGTTTGATAAACGTTTGATAAAACACTATTTTTTTAATTTTCAAATCGCAATAACTTTTGAATGAATAGACCGATTTTCACGCGGTTGGTGGCATTCAACACAGTTTTTTAAGCTTCATGACGAATTTTCAAGTTCCAATTGATAGAACAAAAACTTTCGGAGTAATTCCGAAAAAACACTTTTTTTGGTTTTCTTTCGTCAACGATAACTCACGAACGAATCAACCGATTTTAACTGGACTAGCGGCGATCGACGTGGTTTTTTGATATTAAGAGCTGATTAGTTTTTGGAATTGATCGGTAAAGCCGTTTAAAAGTTATACCAAAAAAACCACATTTGAAAAAATTTTTAACTTGCTAAGAAAATCGAAGATTTTCAAAAATCGGGAAGTTTGTGGTTTTACCCCGTTTTTCAAAAATCGAGTTTTCATCAGATCTCGACGTTTTGAGGTCCTAGGAAGCTTCCCTTAATGTTTTCGCGATGATGTCCGTGTGTGTGTGTGTGTGTGTGTATGTATGTAACCCTTTTATAACTTTTGAACGGCTCGACCGATTTCATCGCGGTTGGCGCCATTCGAAAGGGTTTGACCAAACTTAGATTTTAAATATACTTTGGACCGATTCGGACCAGTAGATTTTGAGAAATCTAAAAAAAAACTAAAAAAAAAAATTTTTTCAAATGTGGTTTTTTTGGAATAACTTTTCAACGGCTTTATCGATCGATTTGAAAAATTAATCAGCTTAACATCAAAAAACCACGTGGATTGCCGTCAGTCCGGTCAAAATCGATTGATTCGTTCGTGAGTTATCGTTGTCGAAAGAAAACCGAAAAAAGTGTTTTTTCGGAATCACTCCGAAATTCCTTGTTCGAACAATTCATACTCTAAGATTCTTTATGAGGCTTTAAAAACTGCGTCGAATGCTGCCAACCGCGTGAAAATCGGTTCATTCATTCAAAAGTTATTGCGGTTTAAAAATAGTGTTTTATTAAACTGCTGTCGTCCTAATTTTTTTTGTAGTTTTTTTGCGATTTCTCAAAATCTACCGGACCGAATCGTTCCAAGGTATATTCAAAATCTAAGTTCAGTCAAGCCCTTTCGAATGGCACCAACCGCGATCAAATCGGTCAAGCCGTTCAAAAGTTATGAGAGGTTTACATATATCCACACACACACACACACACACACACACACACACACACACACACACACACACACACACACACACACCATCGCGGGAATAGTCAGGGAAGCTTCCTAGGATCTCGAAACGTCGCGATTCGATGAAAACTCGATTTTTGCAAAACGGGGTGAAAACAATAACTTCCCGATTTTTGAAAATCTTCGATTTTCTTAGCGGGAAGTTAAAAAAAATACTACAAGAAAAATGAGATTTTTTCAGCTTAGTGAAGGAAATTGTTGGAAATTTCCAAGAATTTAAATTTTTGTAACAAGAGTGCTCTTGTTTCTCAATTTCAATTTTTCCTCTCAGTGTACTGTATTATAGATTATAGATGTGGCCAGGGATTATAGAGCAAAAATGATACTAAACTTTGCAGCAAAACATGACGATGAAATTATTTAAAATACACGAACATTAATATGCAATATTTATCTATCACAAAAACATTAACTATTACAAATGTTGTCAAACTAAAATTATTGGATCACATGTTTCGGGTAAATAATTTGTCAACATATGTAACCGCTATAAATTAGATAGCATCGAAAAATTTACCACCCGCGATTAGTAATTTCGTTCACGCATTAGCAAATGTCATTAAACAAAGGCATCATTATCATGAGAGTTTATCTAAAACAAAGGCGCAATTAGCCGAATTGGAAGATGGGCACAAGCTAAATGTAATTTAACACAACAGATAGAAGGTCAATTGAATTTTTATCATAAAATCTTAGTTGTCAAAAGTAATAAACCGCTAATTTAGGCGATAGGCATTGGCCAAGGCCATCTGGTGTCCCCTCTGTCAGTATTCGCTGGATAGACCATCCCAAAAATTGACTCATCTCATTCACTCATTCACTGTCGACACAATATAACAGTGCCAGTCAATAGATAACCATCAAATTAATACCATCAAACGAGCTAAAAGTCTGCTCTCTCTTTACTTACACTAAAATTTAATCTACCACGTCGAGTGAACCCCTTTACTTTAGTAAACTGTAACCTCCAGTTCGTGCACTTTTTAGTATAGGGGTGGCCTCTTGAAATATAAATCTCCGTTTTGTGACTCGAGACATATCCTCGGGTTGTATATATATATATATATATATATATATATATATATATATATATATATATATATATATATATATATATATATATATATATATATATATATATATATATATATATATATACATATACACACATATATATATACATATTTAAATACATATTTATATATATTTGTATTATATATGTACGAGTTCGGTACTCGGTTTTCTCTGATTTTCTGGACGAACTGGTATGGCGTTTCGCATGCAAACTGAGACACAAATAATAAATATAATTTTTCATATAACATTTTTTTTCTTAAAAAAAAAAAATTCTAAAAAGGTGCAATTGCATCTGTACTTAGAACCAGTACATTGTAGATAACAGTTATACATAAATTAGACTTACATATTAATAATATAGTGCATCGTAAATTAAGCTGCCGAAAACAGAATTATAAATATATCTTATTCTTAATTGTAGCTTATAATTATTAGTTTTTGTCCAATTACTACACTTCTTATTTAAATTAACAATTTTTTAGAACACACATAAAGTTTTCATATTGTTAGGTTATTGATTATATTTTGAAAGCTACATAATGTGCATTTTTGTAGCTAATTGTTTCATTGATTTTGGGAAGGACTAACAGCTTAGATCTCGTACCAACTACGTTCTGTAAATATAGGTTCTTACACTCTTTATAATAGTAATGAAGATGATCTACGATAAAAGACACTTTGATTTCTAGAGTCATATATGCGCATGTATAGAGATATATATTTCAGAGTTTTGGAATTTCTGTCCGTTACTATATTTTGATAACTTTAATAACTTTTAATTTATTACTTACCGCATAAACTGCAGTTTCAAAGTAATTCAATCGATTTTTCATTAGTAGTGAATAATGAGGCAATATCGAAAAAATCTGTAATTATTTATCAATAATACATTAAAAAAAAAAATTACTTCTTGAGTCGGAATATTTGGGTTACATTAAACTTTCGTTAATTTAAAAAGCTTACAATTGATTTATGTGAAAATTTTCAATATGTTGATAGTATTTAGACTTTAATAGCTTGAATATAACTCAATTAGCCCTAGTTATAAAATTGAACTTATTGATGACTTATTATGGTTTAAGCCTTGACAGGCAAATCGGGCAAAAAAGTACCTACCTCTAATATTTAACTTTATTAGAACTTTGCAGACTTTGTTCATATTAAATGTTATTTTTATATTATTAAATTATTTCAAAATTATATCTATCTTATCCAGAATTATTTGCGCTTTCATTAAAAAACAAAAAAATTTCTTTGCCTTTATTGAATAAAGGCTTGCCGTAAGATGGACGGTGTGGCTTATTGTATATAGAATAAGCGAAAGGAAATTTAGTATAGACTGGATAGCTCAAATGGTAGAGTAGCCGACATGTCTTTGGAAGGTTCTGGGTTCGAATCCCAGTCCGAGCTATCTAATAATTTTTTCTCGCATATTCTATAAACTCACATTAAGATGATCCTCTCCACATTCCTTTCTCAATCCTTTCCTACCAATATCCTGTTACGTGAATGTAGAACGCTTCACGTAATAATTACCGTAACTCCTATTCTTTCCCGCTTCACAGCATTATTTATATTTGTAAATTGTACTAGTTCATTTTACTCTCATTGTTGTTAAAGGAATAACGTTTAAATATTTGCCTATCAGGGGTTAAATAAAGTTTATTATCAAAAATGTATACTGAAATTAAAAAACTACTTGATTCAAGGAAAATATTCTTTTTGAAATTGGGTTGGCGATTTTTAATAGCACACTGATAGAAGGATTTGTTTATAGTTAAAAAGATTTGTTAATACTTAACAAATTATTTATTTGAAGCCATTTGTTAGTCCTTAACAAATATTTCTTAGTATTTAAAAAGATTTATTAAATACAAACAAATCATTTTAAATACTAAGAAATATTTGTTTAATACTAAAAAGTGGTCTCTAATAAATGATTTGTTAACTATTAACAAATATTATTTAATACAAATAAATCCTTCTATCAGTGCAATTTAAGAGGAAATTTTGGATAAAAAGATCAAAGGAAAATGGTGTCCTACTCAGTGGGTATTTTTGGTATCGGAAAAAATAATTCGGAGAGCCTGAATAGGAAATCGAACCCTGATCTTTTAGTTACGCACTAAGAGTACAAAGAAACCTACGATTATTACACCGGAAAAAAATTGAGATGATTTAAAACAAAAATCAAGGAGGAAGAATATCACTTTAAAGAGTTTAATCATTCTGGATTAAGTAAAAAAATTATTGAATTAAGAAATTATTCTTGGTACAAGTAAATTTTTGATTCAAGATTATCAAACTCTTCCTAAAGTTCTTGATTCAAAATTTTTTCTCTTGAACCAATTTATTTCTTTATCAATTTTCTATTTTTATATAGTCAAAATAAGTCTCAAACACATTTCAAAATAGCTTTAAGTCAAATACTTTTTTTTTAACATTATTGTTTTGGTATCTTGAATGAAAAAACTTGTTCTTGAACCAAGAACATAAAATTCTTTGAGGATAACGAAATTGTTGTTAGTTTTGGAGAATAGTGTTTTTGGATGTAGAATGTGATTGTATCTCACAAAGATAATACATTTTTAATCTTTTTACATCAATTTTCTCCAACCGAAAATCCATTCAAGATGAGCAATTCTTAAATCTAGACAACCCATTCTCTTCAAAATAATTTTTTTGTATCAACATTTCTTTTGAATCGAGTAGTTTTTTATTCAGTGTTCAATTTAATAACAAAAAGAGTATTTTCATTAACATAAAATACATCGAATGGCAATTTCGAATGAACAAAGTTATTTTTTTTTTATAATGTTCTAAATTATAACATAACAAATCCTTTGAAATGTCTTTTATCACTTGTGTGTATTGACAACAAATAAGCATCTACATAGTGGGACTTTGCAAACATTAACAAGGCAAAATGGCGATAAACCGTTGGGGATAGTTTGACGCTATAAGTATAAGTACTGTGTACTCGCAGAGGTGGCAATAGCAAAACGATCGACGAGTGTAAGGCGATCGACGTTGGTTTGTCGTAGCGGAAGCCGTGGAAGCCGTATATTTATGCTATATAGTGATAGTCTTGCATTAAAGCATTGTACTCCCGGGTATATCGTCTCAATTCTGTCTCTCATACTTTGTGCTTCACATGCACAAGCACACACCCTCACACCCATCTATAATATACAATGTATATATATATATATATATATATATATATATATATATATATATATATATATATATAAAATATTATGTATAGAAGACTGTGCTGAATTCCGTTCCGGCTTTACATATAGCTTCCCTCTAGGTCTCCTCTACTCAGCACCCTCTTCCATCGCCGCCCTCGTTCTATCATCGCCATCCCAAGCGTTTAGTCCCGCACGCACAACAACCACCAGTCCAACATAACTAAACACGGACATAGAGGAGATACCAGTGGAGACTCGGAACAGTGATGGAACACACTCTAAACTCTACACCGTAAATGTTCGATGTGAATAGAATAGAATGGGAATACCATCCAAAAGAGTCCAAAAGAGATAAAGAATAAACCACGGTGAATACCCAGAACACACCCCATTCGAAAATTTTAATCACACCCTCCTGTTGGCCACGTAGCGGTTTTGTGAGGAAACCAACCTCATTCTATCTCTACCTTCTACCACACACGAATAAGCAAAGCGTTAACAGTGTTCCCTTCCCACGTGAAATGCCAACTCGTCTCGAGAACCAAAGACAACTTTATTTGCTGGGAATAAAAAAGTTTAATCGGACTTTGTCACCAACTTTTTAATATTTTTGTCAATGAAAAAAAAAACTACTTGATTCAAAAAAAATATTTTGTTCAAAATTTCTTTTTATTGTTAAATTAAAGGAAAAATTTGATTGAATTTAAATTTAAGAATTATGAACATCTATTGGAAGTCTGTAAAAACAAATAATTTTTCGTAGTTTTTTTTAGATTTCTCGAAATCTATTAGTCCTAATCGGTCCAAATTAAAATGAAAATCTAAGTTTGTTCAAACCCTTTCGAATGGTGCCAACCGCGATCAAATCGGTCAAGCCGTTCAAAAGTTATTAGAGGTTTACATACATCCATACACACACACATACATGTATACAGACATACAGACACCATCGCGGGAATAGTCAGGGAAGCTTCCTCGAATCTCAAACCGTCGAGATCTGATGAAAACTCGATTTTCATTTTTTTATATTTTTTAGAAAAGTATACTTGGAAATAAAAACTTTTGAAAAGAAACGTCTCTTTTTCAATATGCTTATCGGAAAAAGTAGCCATTTTTTTTTAATTCGTAATTTTTTTTTAGTAGATTAAAAATATTTCCTGAGAAATCAATTTCAAAAGTACTAAAACTCACTCACTAATTATCATTCTTTCAGAAGATGACGATGACAATCCGTCAGACGATCGACTGCACCGAGGTCGAAGTCCATCCACGGGAGACGAAGTCCACGAAGACTTAGGAGATGTCGACGACGGAATGGACGGCGACGACGGCGAATCTCCAGGTTCCTCCGGCCACCACGGTTCGATAACAGCAGGCGGAAGTTCAGGGGGACAGAACGTAAACGGACAGGATTCAAACGTGAAACGTAAGAAGAAAACGCGAACCGTGTTCTCCAGATCGCAAGTGTTTCAACTAGAAACAACCTTCGAGATGAAGCGATACCTTTCTTCTTCAGAGCGCGCCTCATTGGCCGCCTCGTTGCGGTTAACAGAGACCCAGGTAAAGATCTGGTTCCAGAACCGGCGGAACAAGTGGAAGCGTCAATTAGCTGCAGAAATAGAGGCCTCCAGCATGGCACACGCGGCACAGCGGCTGGTTCGCGTACCCATTTTGTATCATGAGGCCAGCGCTACAAATAACACAGTAGCGACCTCTTCTTCCGTTGGACAGGCTCCCAACGCTACGAACCCTTTGACGGCCACTAGCGGACCTCATTCTGTTGGTGTTAGTGTTGGCGTTGGTGTTGGAACTTCCTGTGTTCCCTGCACCACAGCACCATCAATATTCTACTCCCCACACGCAGCAGTAGCGGCTCATCACCAGCATCACCATCATCATCACCATCCACCGCCGCCTCACGTTCAGGCCCACACATTGCTACCTCATCAGGTGCATCCTCAGCCTCCACCACCGCCACCTCCACCGCCCAATTCTCAGGTCCAGTCGTCGCAATAACCCATCCTTAATTCATCCTATCACTCCGGATTGATGGTGAGATTGGATCCTCATCAAAGTCATCATCACCATCAGTTTCCGCGATTCCTCGCTGCACCGTGATAATATTCACTAAATATCATGGACGATCTTATAACTGTAATAATAGTTCTAATTGATATTAATAATAATTATATATATATTATATATAAAGTAATTATAATGATGATGATATTATATATTGTAAAAAATGAAGATTTTATGATTATGATAATATTATTATATAGCGGAAATGATATTATTTGATTTTAAATCGCACCGCTTTATAAATAATAATTGATTCGTACTCGCCCAGATTGTCCTATGATGTTATTATTATTATTTAATTTAAATTAAAACAACAAAAAATAAATCATCGATGATGTACGTGTCTGAGAAATTATGTTTTGATAAATTTATTCACTAATTGTAAGATTTAAGTCGTAAGTCAAAAAGTACACGGATAGACAAATTCATCAAGAGAAGCAAAACTTGAACAATAAAAAGATTATTTTAAAGAATTTTTTCGTCTTGAAAGAAACATGAAAGATCTTGAACCGAATAAAATTTATTTAGACTAAAAACAGTATTATATTTTAAGAATTTTTAAACTCGATTCAAGATAATCGAATGATTTAAAATAATCTTTTAGGATTAAGAATTTGTTTCTTGAAAAAAATTAAATATTTTATTGGTGTATATTAATAGTTTCATTGCCTTAACCCTCATAAAAAAATACACATGTTAACGTAGGCAAATATATCAAAAAATATATCTTAGGGTAGTGAAAAGAAAAAAATAATGCCTTTTTCGCAAATTGGCTTAATCGTTTCGTGTAAACCTAAAAATTAACCTGTAAAAATATAAGAAAGTACACTGATAAAAAAATTGACAACTCAAGAGCCAAACTCTTGAACCAAGAATTCCATTTTGATGAAAATGATTTTCTTAAGTCAAGAAAATAAATTCTTGAGCTAAGAAATTATTCTTGGTCTAAGAAAATTTTCTTGAGTCAAGAATTTATTCTTTTGACTCAAGAAAATCATTTTCTTCAAAATGGAATTCTTGGTTCAAGAGTTTGGCTCTTGAGTCAAGTCAATTATTTTATCAGTGTACTAATGTTGAGACGATCTGCATCAAATTAATTCAGCATTGAGAGAAAAAAATGTTTCTATTAAAAATATTTTCTTGACTCAAGAACACATATTATTAATAATCATTATGAATATATTTTCTAGTCTAAAAAATTGATCAAAATGATCCTTACTTAAGGGGTTATTCTATAAAATAAAGTATACTTTGGATGCATGAAATATAACGCTATTTTAAAATTTTTTTTAAGAACACTGATATGTTTATTGATATAATAAGACTTCTAAGGCTCAAAAAATACATTCATAAACTACAAAAAAAGAATTTTTATTGATTTAAACCCTTTGTTTAGTGTAAAAACGACAGTTAAACAAAAAGTAGGTAGGTGTGAGCTGTAGAAAAAATCTCAGAAACTTCTGAGCCGACTCTTATGAAATTTTAACTATATATTATATGCACTTATCACTATGTTCCATATCAAAATTATTCATTTTTATGCCAAAATAAAAAAATGTCGGTCAAAAAAAAAGAAAAATACGTTTTTAACTTCCCGCTAAGAAAATTGAAAATTTTAAAAAATCGGGAAGTTATTGGTTTTACCCCGTTTTTCGAAAATCGAGTTCTCATCAGATCTTGATGTTTTGAGGTCCTAGGAAGCTTCCCTGAATGTTTTCGCGATGATGTCCGTATGTGTGTGTGTGTGTGTGTGTGTGTGGCCGTATGTAAACCTCTCATAACTTTTGAACGACTCGACCGATTTCATCGCGGTTGGCGCCATTCGAAAGGGCTTGACTAAACTTAGATTTTTAATACCATTTGGATCGATTCAAATCAGTAGATTTTGAGAAATCTCAAAAAAACTACAAAAAAAATTTTTTGGAATGTGGTTTTTTTGGAATTCCGTTTAAATGGCTTTACTGATCAATTCCAAAATCTAATCAGCTCTTAAGATAAAAAAACCACGTCGATTACCGCAAGCCCGGTCAAAATCGGTTGATTCGTTCGTGAGTTATTGTTGTCGAAAAAAAAACCGAAAAAAAGCGTTTTTTCGGAATTACTTCGAAATTACTTGCTCGATCAATTTAAACTTAATAATCCTTCATGAGGCTTTGAAAACTGCGTCGAATGCCGCCAACCGCGTGAAAATCAGTTCATTCATTCAAAAATTATTGCCGTTTGAAAATTCAAAAAATTATGTTTTATTAAACTGCTAGTAAAGTTTTGAGCTCAAAGAGCTCAAAATGACACAATAATTATATTTTTGACCTCGAAGATCTCAAAAACGTAATGTGTAACTTTGAGCGCTTAAGTACAAAATGAGCGGGAAGTTGCAGGGATGGCCTTTAGAGTCAACCGTCATCCTAATTTTTTTTACGTGATTCTTCGCAATAACATGTATTAAAAATATGAATTTTGTAATAATTCCGCTACGGAATATAGCAATAAGTGTACAGAATATGTAATTAAAATTTCATTTTCAGTTTACCTGGCATTTTTCCACTGAAAAGGGGGCTAAAATTAATAAAATTTTATATTTTTTCTTGTAGTTTATGAATGTCATTCTTGAGCCTAACAAGTATTATGTTAATAAACACAACAGTATTCTTCAAAAAAATTAACAAAAATAGTGTTATTTTTTGTGCATCCAAAGTAGAATGATCCCTTAATTCAAGTAAAGCTTTTTGTATTTTTATTTGTTATAATAAAAGAAAATATTTTTTGGACAATAATATTTCTTTTCCTCAATGGATACAGCGAAATAATTGATCATAATGTTACATACGCTAGTCTGAATCGGATATCGGATTTTCTCGCTAATTCGGTTACTAATGTGTTAGAATATTGAATTTAAAGCTTATGCTTTTGATCCGAAATTTATACATCTTATGAACTATTTTGAGTATCAATGGATGTATTCATCTATCATCAATTATTAGGTTAGTGCAGATCGGTGTAAGTCATTTTGTGCCAAATTTTTGAGCTTTTGATTTAAAATGTATATTTAGTATGAAAAAGCTTTCTTAATCTCACAAAAACATCTTACACAGCCGACTGCACTCAAATGATGAAAAAAATGTTAAAAAAGGTGAGTTATATTCCATTGAAGAGATGTACGTGATGTATCTAATGGTTGCCGTGAAAAATTTTCTAGACGAGTGCACCGGCGGAAGCGGTTACGAGTTTTATAAGTGAGTGAACGTCATCATCTCCATCTTCATATCCATCTGAGCATCTCTGCGTCGTTTTTGTTGTCATTTGTATATTATATACAATGTCCTCTTGGGTTCTTTAACTCACATCTCCACTCTTCACTCTTACACACATATAACAGAAAAGTTTATGAGTGCATGAGTTTGGATAAGAATTTTTAGTTTTTATGCACACCGCAGACCCTAGACCACAAGGGAACACATCCGTATGACAATACTTGTACTCGTTGATGAGTGTCACGTATTACGTGAGTTAAGTGCACTTCAATCATCATCTTGGTGTGCATACGTATACGTATAGAGATGTCACACTTTCGCTGCTCTTTGGCCTATGATCTTCAGAGCTTTTACCCTTATTTCATCCTTCATTCATCCTCTTCATTTCACCATCAGAACAAATCAAAACTTTCCTCTTTATATATTTTACGCACCATCAGATTCTAGATGCACACCCTCGGCATTTTTTAGACACCGACTCTATTGCCCGTTGGGAGTTTACCAGGTTTCATTTTTTGTAGCATAAATTTTTTCATTTGCATTTCGACGATGAACAAGTTTTAAATATTGATGCAAATTTTATGGAGTGTAATTGATCATTTATTTTTTGGTACCCATCCGCTGAAGTACAAAATAACTTCAGTAAAAATAGAAATTTCAGTATAGAATTTTAAAAACTTACATTATAGAATTTTCAAATGTAGAATTTCTGAGGAAAAAATTTTGAAATTTGCAAAAATATAAATGACTATTCAAGTTTAAAGTCAAATCGATCAATTGGTTTCAAAAATATAAAAAATTTTCGATCATGGATGAAAATTTCAAGAATTTTTAAATAACATTGAAAATTGATAATTAAATATCGTAAAATATATATATATATAAATATCTTGAAGTTTTAAAAATAATAATTTCATTTTTTGAAAATTATTCTACAGCATTTAAAGTTTCGGAAATATGGACAAGTAAAATACTTTAACAAGTTTATTTTTAAATAACTTCCAGATAACAGATCGTATCTCAATTCCAAAAAATGCATGTCACAACTTATAAAACAAGCTACAATTTACTTTATTACATCTATAATTTCACTTGAGTCAACCATTTTTTATCCAGCACTCTAAAGGTAGCCCGAAAAATTTTTCCAAGGTCAATTTAATTGTTGTAATTTATTTTCATTCATTATCTTTATTTAAAACTTGATTCTTTATAACTACTGAGTGGTCCATAGAAATCAAATTTAATAGTAACTATCGGTTATGTATTATTTAAACTTAATCGTGATTCTGCACTTGAAAATTTTTTTTATTGTATTTATCGTCAGGTATTCTAATAAGAAGTATGTTAATTGAAATAAAATAATTGTCTGTAGTAAATCTGATGCTAACCAAAAGACTTTGTAACAATATTCTTTGTAACAATAGAGACAAAGACTTTGTAATAATAGATTATTACTCTATTTCTAGTCATATTAATTTTATTAGCTTTGAAAGTGATTTTTTCGAATCTTTTCATATATTTTTAAAAATATTGAGAGAATAGTTCGTCTAACCGAAAAACCATAAAGAAAAAGTGGTAGGTAATTTAATTTACTACAGAAATAGCTCGAATCGCTCAAACGTATAATTTTAAAAATATGAGCAGTTGAATATTTTACTATCAAGAAAATTTGTATTTTATCTCTTGTATAATTTCTTCATCAGATATATATTTTTCGCAATTGAAATAAAATAATTAATAAAATCCTCAATTTTTCTTTCATATTTTCGGTGTTGAGTGAAATAATATTTTTACAAAAAAAATTTTGTAAATACTGAAAATATTTTATATATCATTTCATTTATAACTAACTTTACTGCACAGTAAAAAATATTGTGTATTTATGTTAAATACGATCTGTGTTAAAAATTTTTTGTCTTAAAATAACATAATGTGCGTTGAATTTCAACACAAATTTTGTGTCGATCGTATTTAACACAGATATTGGGTTGATTTTACACAATATTTTTTAACTGGATGCTATCACAAACAATAAAGCCTAATAGGTTATATTAGAATTATAAATAACTCTATACAAGAAGGGTCTGGATTAATATCCTCCATTAAATTCGAACAAGGGCCCGGTCAAGTTTACATCAAGCAATATTTCTTTTGACTGTAAGATTTGACAAACACACTCGTAACACGATCATTACACGTCAGTATATAGTCTATAGGTGTAGGGTGAGATAATAATTCTTGTGAAGGGGGCGCTAAATACACTGCGGGGGCACATACTGCTCTCTCTCGTCCATTGTCATCCCCTTTACGCGTTAAATTACTCTGGGGTACGATACGGTATACACGCGTGTTGGGATAAATGAAGAGGACAAAAAACTAAACTGAAATAAAATAATAATAAAAAAAGAATAAGAAGGAAAGAAAAGAGGGCGGAGACGTAAAGCGACGAGCGACGGCAGCAGAACGACAACGAGCTCTAAAGACCCGCAATTCGACTCCAGATTGCCGGGGTAACAATAATGTCACCGGCAAACTTTCGATCCGTTGCAAACTCGATACCTACTGTCGTCATCCACCACTTTTTCAACCATAACCTCTTTTACTTTTTACGCCCTCCCCCCTTGCCCTTCAGTCCTGATTCCCTTTATACCTCTTTAGACACTTTTTATTCAGTACACTCTCTAATACATGATCCTTTTATACATTTAATGCATGAGCTTTATATTTTAATCATAATATTAATTTTTCGAGTCAATTTAACGGAATATACTTTGCAGGACTCAAATCACGCAACCGTTCTTCCCTCGAACCATCAAGCACCAACAAGGTTATTAATTGTTCACTTTTATTTATTAAATTAAACTTGTAAAGGAAAAATATTTTTTCCGCCGGACACTCAAAATTAATAGCGGTAATTTATTTAAAAAGATAACTTTAATAAGCACTTATCGCCCCAAAATCATTGATAGTAATCCTAAGTCATTTGACCCGTGGACACTATTAATCGGTTAATTAGGTCGTTGCTCTACCAACATCTGGCGTTTAACACGAAATCACTTGACAGATTATCGGGGCAGATGACGCTTCTATTCTAGCCTTAGATGTATATCTTCCATCTATGGTTCTATGAACTATAAATGTATATATACGGTACATAAGTATACACATTACTAACCATTTCCGTTTAATTTACTTTTGCTTACCCATGCACACACATTTACGGGTCTATTATCACGATCAGTCACAACATTAACCCGCCTACTCTGTAATCAACACACAATTATCCTAATGGAATAAAATAATAACAAAAATATACTATATCAATGTCAATGAAAAATTGACATCATAGAATAAAATTATTTAATAAAACAATCAAAAAGTCATAAAAAAAATAAAATAATATTTCTGTTTCATTATTTGAAATAAATATTAATCATTTTTCAACTTTTGGGAATAAAGTAAAATATTCAGTAGTTGAACAGTTTTCAAAGTAAAACGTATTGAACCCTACTTATAATAAATAAAAATTTATTTATTAGTTAAAAGAACTATTTCTCTTGAAAATATAAACAATTTTGAATTTATTAATGAGTGAAAAAAAGTCCCGACACGTCAAGGTCAAGCAATTTTGTGATCTGTAAATGCCTTTATTACAACCATATTGCACTTATACAATAACTAGATTGAACATGCACGCGCCTGAATATGAGTGTGGAATTATATATATTTTCATGCTTATATATTTGACCAATCACATTACGAATAAATCGGCTTCACATATATTTCATCTCAATTTTATTTTAGGACTAGATTTAACGTACGCGCGCCTGAATGTACCGTTTACAAATAGTATTTTTTTTTTTTAACTTATTCCCTCTAAGAAAATTAAAAATTTTCGAAAATCAGGGAGTTATTGTTTTTACCCCGTTTTTCCAAAAATTGAGTCTTCAGCAGATCTCGATGTTTTGAAGTCTTAGGAAGCTTCCCTGACTAATCCCGCGATGGTGTGGGTGTGTGTGTGTTTGTGTATAAACCTCTCATAACTTTTGAACGACTTAACCGATTTCATCGTGGTTGACGCCATTCAAAAGGGCTTAGCCAAACTTAGATTTTAAATACAATCAGGGTCGATTCGGACCAATAGATTTTGAGAAATCTAAAAAAAACTACGAAAAAAAAAACCACGTCGATCGCCGCCAAGCTGGTCAAAATCGGTTGATTCGTTCGTGAGTTATCGTTGACGAAAGAAAACCGAAAAAAGTGTTTTTTCGGAATCACTCCGAAATTCCTAGTTCGATCAATTCATACTCTAAGATTCTTTATGAGGCTTTAAAAACTGCGTCGAATGCTGCCAACCGCGTGAAAATCGGTTCCTTCATTCAAAAGTTATTGCGGTTTAAAAATTCAAAAAATAGTGTTTTATTAAACTTCTATCAGACTTTTGAGTTCGAAGAGCTCAAAAGTATAGAAAAGCTATCTCTTTGAGCTCGGAGAGCTCAAAATAACACACAAATTATATTTTTGAGCTCGAAGAGCTCAAAAACGTCATCAGTGCAATTTTAAGCGCTTAGATATGAAATTAGCGGGAAATTGCAGGGGTGGCCTTTAGGGTCAATCGTTTTCCTAATTTTTTTAATTAAGGTAGTACGGTTATGAAAGCAATATTTTAAGAAATCCTCGAAACTATGAATGTCAGCCATTAAATGCATAATACTTATGCTGTTAAAATTTGAAGACGATTTACCGCACCTAACTTGAGATAATTGCAATTGAAAATGACATTTTTTGTACATGTAACATAGGAGAAGCGTAGGAAAGTGACAATTTTTTAATTTTTTCCATCGAAGGAATTTCACCACTCGATCGAAAAAGTAGTATATTGAAGAATAAGATATTTCGAACAATTAAAAAAAAAATGAAAATTGTTTACCACATAATTTTCGTGATTAATTAAAATAAATTTCCCGTTTAGAGAATTATTTTCAGGAGAGGGGGTACGAAAAACAGTTGCTAGTTACTGAAACCGCAATTTGTGTATATGTATAGAGAATAAAGTAGTCGAAGAGTACAGTAACGTTAAAAAAACTTAACCTACAACCTTAGCTCTGTCGATACGTATCACATGGATAGTGAGCCAAATTTTTTTCCCTGGACTGCCGCAGAGGAACTACCTTAACTGTAGAATTTATTTTTTTCTTAAAAAATAAATGAGCATTGTGAGGCGTGCACTTTTTGATTTTCTTAACTTTTTTTAAATTTTGCGTGCTTACGATGCGCCTTCTATGTACGTCATTTCCTATATTTTGTTTAAACGCTATAATTTTGACCAAGCGTTATGAAAGTTGATTACACTGAGAAAACAGTTTGTTTGGCTCAAATGCGCAGATTTATTTGAAATAAATTAAAAATATATATTTAATGTTAACAAATTTCTTTTATTCAAATATATATTACTTTGAATCAAATACTACCTCGTTTTAGTTTATTTAACTGAATCGACTCATTTATTTTATTTAAATAAAGATTTGTTAACTGTTAACAAATCTCACTTTAAATAAATTACGCTTGGTGTCGCTACGGTCACCACTGTTATTTCTCGACGTGATTTGTAAAAAAATAAATAATGAAAATTAACTTAGTTTACTAATGTATTTTGTTTAATTTTTGTAGAAATAAATAAAATAAAAAAAAAAAATATATATATATATATATATATATATATATATATATATATATATATATATATGCTTAGACAAATATATATATTGAAATAGTTAACTATAATAGACATTAATAATTATGATGCTGAAGTTAGCAGACAGCTGTCAATTTTTTTAATTTTTATTACAGATCAACAATAAAAAACATATTTTAATGCATTTGTAATTTTTTTTTAATTTTTAGACGTGGAACTTTTTAACTAAAATTTTTTCGTGATAATTTTATTATTATAAAAGTCCTAAAAATTGACAGATGTCTGTTAATTTATGAAAATTAAGTTAGCCGTCATCTAAAAATTTTTAGAATTTTTTTTATTGAAAAAATTGTTACAAAAGAAATTTTTTTAAAAAACTTCATTCGTAAAAAACTTGAAAAATTATAAGTGCAATTTTAAAAAAATATTTTCTAGATCTAATTTAATAAATAAAAAAAAAAAAAAAATTAAAAATTAAAAACGTCGACTAACTTTATAGTATTATTGTTAATTTCAGTATAATTAATAATTCCAAAAGAATTGGCCATTTAACCCCAAACGTTCGATATGTCTACTTTTACTACTTTCCTAACCTAAAACTAAAAATCATTGCTTTGAGTATATTCAAACATACCATTTATTTATAGTTAACAAATCTGATTTGGTTGAAATATATCATTGTTAGCACCAAAGAAATATTTGTTAACTATAAATAAATCTGGATTTCATTCAAATTTACTGTATCTTTGTCTCAAATAAATCAATTTATTTCTATCAAATAAATATTTCTTGTGATATTTAAATAAGAGATTTATTTATAGTTAACGACCCTCATTTCATTTAAATGAACTGTTTTCTCAGTGTATATTATTAAAAATATTACATTATATAATTAAAATAATGTATCAAATGATCACTATTTAAAAAATTTTGAAGGTTGTGACTTACAAATGACTCTATTTAATCCATCAATTTCAAAGATAAGACTATAAAAAAATTACCAAAAGTCCGAGAAACCTGCTGGGGGTACATTAATCTTCTCTTAACTTCCTAAAAGCCCCTTCCTCTATCCCATGACAAAGCCTAAATAAAATGATTCGAAGCCAGCATTATATACAAAAAACAAAGAAAGTAAAACGGCGCCCAACGTAGGCGCCCATTCCATATATCACCGCTCGGAACCATTTTGTAGTCTTTTAAAACGGAAGCAATGAAGACGATGTGAGCAAAACAGTTCAACTAGACAGAGATCATACACAAAAGTTAAAAAAAGGTAAATAAATATAAAAAAAAAACCGAGAGGGAGTCAATGGGTATAAGCATTAAGCACGTAACTATGAAAAGAGTCGGGGGTTCGAATCGTCGCTAGATTAAAAAGAGGCTCCCTTTTCACTTGCTCTTTTATCCTACGGTGTATACACCAGATACAACTCTCTCAGTACCACCCAGTACCTCTTCTCTGTACTCTACCACTTTTAATACTCACTGGCGCCCTGTGTGCTCTGTGTTGTGTGCTTGAACATCATCATGCGAGAATAAGGATCGAGCACATGTTGCAGAAAACAGTGTACTAGCAACGCTGTTTTGCTCCACCATTTCTTCCTTCTCTTTTCATACATCTACACTTTATTGTATACACGCTTTTTGCTTTACCTCCACGATTTCGGTCTATACAATTTATGTATATAGATCAACATTCATTCGATATCTCGCGACCGTCTGCTACTGAAAAAGCAATTTGATATGGTATAGAGTACTACTGTGCTGTTCTCTCTACTGGCACCCTTTTCGTTCATCTCGCGAGATATTAAACCTAAAGCATATGAGTGGAGCATCAGAGATCCAAAACCAAAGCATATTGTACATAATAGTAATTGTAATAGGATTCTAGATATTAGCCATTAGTACTTTAATAAATAATGATAAAGGTATTCGTATAAAATTATTAATTTTTTTAAAGATGAATTTTAAAGTCCATTCATACCGCAACGATTTTTCAATCTGGTCAGCTAATGGTTTACACTCTTTCCTCTTTCAGACTCAATATTTTTTATTCCAACCATATTTCCGATTATTTCCGATATATTCATGGCTTACCTCTTTCTGTGTGGTGTGTAAAGCTCGCTACCGCTACCTATATCTCTATATGTCTTTATCTCTTTGTGTAGACAGTCCGCAGTCAGATTATTACGCAGAGTGCTCGTACAACCATGGAGCAGTCTTTTTATTTTTTATTTATATTTATTATAAAGAGACGCGAGTTTTTTAGCCCAGTGAGATTATATGTGAGCAATGTTTTTTAGTTTTTAAATAATATTTCAAGAGAGAAAATATAAGTAGAGACACCTGGTGTTAATGTGGTGATTAACACTATATTTTGTAACAGATTGAGCAATGAATAGTATAAAATCACTTTATTATTTAAGATTATTGTATCAAAAATATTTTTAATGACATGAAACTAATTTCTTAAGATTTTATGGACTTGCAAATATGATAAGTTTTGAAGAATCCTATTTTTTATCCTAATTTTTCTTTAAATCTTTTCATATGGTCAACGCAAAGAACCTTTCTGAAAATCTCAGCTCAATATTGTTTTGTTTAATAATAATTAATACATATCGACTGGAATTTACAACCATCTTTCTACTCGTCAACAAGCCGTACTAGTTATTTGCAAAAATATAAATTTATTATTATTTGACTCGTGAATACATCAGAGATTGTACTTGAGCTATTGCACTCGAGTATTGTTAGAAACCACCAGAAGGTGGCGTAGTATCTGTTTCTACCAGTGTGCATTGTTTCTTTGAAGTAACAATCCCGTGTAAAAAAAAATGTTCCGGAAACATTCCTCTGAAAAGTTCCTATTATGAGACGATCCGGAACTTTTGCGGAACTTCTCCGGAACTCTTTAGAAACAGTATTAAAAAAATTAGGAAAACGGTTGACCCTAAAGGCCATCCCTGCAACTTCCCGCTCATTTCGTACTTAAGCGCAAGAACCTACATTCATTACGTTTTTGAGCTCTTCGAGCTCAAAAAAATAATTTTCGTATCATTTTGCTACATAATAGATTTTTTAATTATCTATTTCGTATAGCAGGGTGTTTTTTTCAAAATTCTCATTTGTTTAAAAGAAAAACATAAAACTTTAATAGCTTTATAATCATGAATGCACCGAGGATAGTACCGTTTCTTGCAGTGAGTGCGACGCGAGAAAAAGAGGGGATCGGCTGTTTTTAAGTACTTAAACAATATTGAAAAAATAATAATTTTTAACTATTTTTATACAAGCAATGGATAATTAAATTAATCGAAAACTAATGAGATTGAAATAATTTTCAAATAAAAAATAAATTAATACAATCACGCATATTTTTCAATTTTTAAAAAATATTTTTAATTGTAATTTTAAAAGAGTGTATGTTGAGTTAGAATACGCCTCTTTTGTGAGAATCTACCGTTTTTTTTTATTTTTAGGCTAAAAATGAGCGTTTTAATGAATTATTTAGAAAAAAAAATTTATTAGCCCTTTTAGCTGTAGGTCATAAAATTTTCAAATTCCTAAAGCTAAAAGGGCGCATAATTAGAGACATACGCCCTTTTAGCTTTAGGAAATCAATGCTTGATTTTTCGACGAAGAATATGTCAACTAGTCGATTGGTGATAAAAAAAAAAATTATGCGCCCTTTTAGCTTTGCAAAGCTAAAAGGGCGCATACTTTGCTATGCGCTCTTTTACCTTTTAGCACGCGATATGTTAATATAAAAATTGATCACATATATCTATGTATTTTTTAAAAATAAATAAACTTTAAATTAATATTTAAAAATTAGTATATTCACATGTGCGAATACGCAGCTGTTGCCAATTTTTCACGATTTTAATATTAAAATATAATATACAGTAAATTATCAAATTTTTCATTTCTTCCTGCTCATCTGTACACTCAGAGTTACTTTTTAACTTCCCGCTAAGAAAACTAATGATTTTAAAAAAATCAGGAAGTTATTGGTTTTACCCCGTTTTGCAAAAGTCGAGGTTTCAGCAGATCTCGACGCTTTGGAGCCCTAAGGAGCTTTCCTGACTATTTTTACGAAGATGTCCGTGTTTTTTTTTAATATTTCCGAAATGTTTTATCAGATCAATTTTTTTGTTCCGAATTTTTTATAGAACTCAAAAAACTGCATCGAATGCCGCCAACCGCGTGAAAATCGGTTGATTCCTTCAAAAGTTATTGTGGTTTGAAAATCCATAAAATAGTCTTCTATGAAATTTCTATCAGACTTTTGAGCTTGAAGAGCTCAAAAGCATAGAAAAGCTATCTCTTTGAGCTCAAAATAACACATGAGTTGTATTTTTAAACTCGAAGAGCTTAAGAACATCATAAGTGCACTTTTAAGCGCCCAGGTATGGAATTAGCGGGAAGTTGCAGGGATGGCCTTCAGGGTCAACCGTTTTCCTAATTTTTGATTTAAGGAGTTAAATGTTATTTTTTTATTTATTCAAGTTTTAATTATTGTTTACTTCTTCATTTTCGTTTTTTAATAATTATTAAAAAATTTTTTTTTATATTTTTTCTACAGCAAGGCCTAATTTGCTTCCTTTTTTCAAGCGATTTTTATGTATTGAAAATTTCTAAAAAAAAAGATTCTATTAGCAATTAATAGTTTCCAAAAGAAACTAATTATTCGCTAGCTAAAAGCACATGTTTTATTAAAAAATCTCGACAGTTTAAAAACTAAAAGAGCAAAGCTAAAAGTATGAAATAATAATATCAAAGCAATGAAATCTTTTTTCAATTCCCCAGTGGGATTAAATACACACAACAAATGTGGAAAAAATGTAAAAGTAAAAGGCGTATCGTGAAAAGTAAAGCGAGATGCCAGATACTTTGGCGTGTATTCGGCTTCCAGCGCTCAAACCACTATAGTACAGCATATAGACATATCCACATAATACCTTACTTTAGTGGTGTAGTCTAGTGTTGACTGTTGGCTGTTGATGTGTAGTGTAGTGTAGTGTGTATGTTACCACAGGGAATTCTCGATCCAATCGACGCTTATATTCCAGTATTCGCCACTCAGCTAAACTCAGCCTCGTGCAAAAGCCATGTATGTGCTATCTGCTATGGATTTACTGGTAGTGCACTCATGTGAGCTACACAAAATGTTAACGCGACCAACCGATTACAATAGTCGCTCACCGGCCCCGTTATACATTATATTAGTTGGTTTTCTCCATCTACTCCGATCTACATGCGCACATCACCAGCATCAACATCAACATGAACATATCCATATAATACGCCAACCATCATGTATTTGCCTTTTAATAGAGTCCAGTGGATAGGAGACGAATTACTGCTCCCATCTCTAATCCGGGGTACACTCTTCATTGACCCCATCGTTCTAAGGATAATCGACTGAAAATAACCCCAAGAGACACTACAGCACACCCTCTCTCTTAGCTTTTTATAGACCAATACATCTGTTACTGAAATCCTGATTTTTTTTTTTACTAAATCAAACTATTTATTTGCTTGTCTAATGTTTTATTTTTATTGAGTTTGGAGCTTTGATTTTTAACAATTGTGAAACCTTATGTGTTGAGAAGCAATTATACAATTTTATACATGGTACTTTTGGTCTAATTGCATTAGCAAGTATGTTGCGGCGAGGATGATGTATAAGTTATTATAGGTGATTGTCGGGCTTACGTTTTATTTATTTATTGAAATACGCAATTCTACAATTTACGTCGAGTTTTACAGTATGATGTGTTTGAATAAGGATTCGGTACAATATATGAGGTATTCCACGCCAAATTGATCACTTTAGAACCCGACTCCCTTCAAATTGGCTGAAAATTTGTTCTTATTTTCTATTTCATCAAAAATGATTCTCTGGAAATATTCAAATTTTTTTGTTAGAAGTAATTTCAGTTGAGTCATCAATTTTATGTTATAGGATTTTTCAATTATTTATCAGAACAGATTTATTTCTGAGAATTTTTATAAAGTTCTCGTAATCACGTAAATACCGCTAAGCGTTTCAAAATCGGATAATTTGTCCGAAAGTTATAGTAGCTTCAATATTTTGAAAAAAGTTTTTTATCAAATACAAACTAGACGCTTGAGCTCAAAGAACTCAAAAACGTCGTAACAGGTTAAAATTTGGAGCGCTTTGCATTTGAAATTAGTGGGAAGTTGCTAAGATGGCTTTTAGGGTCAACCGTTTGACTAATTTTTTTTATATATAAAAATTTTTTTGATTAAAAATAGATGAAATTACATTTATTTTTTTAATACATAACTTTTTTTTTTATTTTTTTTTTTTGATTGATTAAAATGAAAATTTTCTAAGAAACATTTTGAGTAGAATGAAAAATGATCAAACATTTTCTGCAGATAGTTATAGGAATACTATTTCCAGAATATCTTTTTTTTTTGACAAATTTTGAACTTATGGATGGTCAGAGAAATTGTACAGTTTTTTCAATTATTTCTTATGACAATCCAAAGATGGATAATAATTTCTAGCTTCCCAGGTAAAAAAAAATTAATTTCTTCTTTTTAAATTCGTCGGGTAGACAACGTTTAAAGTTTAAGGTAAATAACAGATATCATGGGAACATAAGTAATTAATTCATCTTAAATCTCAATAATTCCTGATAAAATAAAAAATTTTCACAGCTGTTCATTGAAAATGTTATTAAAAAAAAAATTAGAAAAACGGTTGACCCTGAAGGCCATCCCTGCAACTTCCCGCTAATTCTATACCGAAACGTTTGAAATTGCACTAATGACATTTTTGAGCTCTTCGAGCTCAAAAATATAATTTTCGTGAAGTTTTGAGCTCTCCGAGCTCAAAAGTCTGATAGAAGTTTGATAAAACACTATTTTTTGAATTTTCAAATCACAATAACTTTTGAACGAATGAACCGATTTTCACGCGGTTGGTGGCAATCGATGCAATTCTTAAGCTTCATAAAGAATCGTCAAGTTTAAATTCATAGAACGAAAAATTTCGGAGTAATTCCGAAAAAACAGTTTTTTTGGTTTTTTTTCATCAACGATAACTCACGAACGAATCAAACGATTTTAACCGGACTGGCGGCGATCAACGTAGTTTTTTGATGTTAAGAGCTGGTTAGTTTTTGGAATTGATCGGTAAAGCCGTTTAAAAGTTATTCCAAAAAAACCACATTTGAAAAAATTTTTTTTTGTAGTTTTTTTGCGATTTCCCAAAATCTACCCGTCCGAATCGATCCAAATTATGGTCAAAATCTAAGTTCAGTCAAGCCCTTTCAAATGGCACCAACCGCGATCAATTTGGTCAAGCCGTTCAAAAGTTATGAGAGGTTTACATACATCCACATCCACACACACACACACACACACGCGCGCGCACGGACGTACGGACATCATCTTAAAAATAGTCAGGAAAGCTCCTTAGGGCTCCAAAGCGTCGAGATCTGTTGAAACCTCGACTTTTGCAAAACGGGGTGAAAACAATAACTTCCCGATTTTTGAAAACCTTCGATTTTCTTAGCAGGAAGTTAAAAAATTTTTGGCGACTTATTCAACGACAATCAATTTTTCCAACAATTTCATGCAAAGTTTAGTAAGCCTGATATTTATTAGCAATTGGTCATGGGAACAAACAAAAGTTGTCTTCAGAAATTTATTTCATTTAAAGTTTTCGAAATTCATAACCTCTAGGTTATTGAATAAAGATACTACTTAATATACAGAATAGCTCAGTTTTATATTTATGTTTTAGTATAAAAATTTATAAAACTTTTCCCATCTTACGATGAAAAAATATATTCACGTTGTAACCACAGTAAAGTTCCGCGTGTATTCTTCATACATATATTTATCTATGTACACATCTTCAAGCTCATACTTTTTCTTGGATAGGAAGCCGGTGGGAGCTCTCTCAAAATGTACTTTCTGTCCGCACCTTCCATTCAAGAAAAGTAGGGTTTTGCAAGCAGTATATCACGTTGATGTGAAAGCTCGAAACTCCGTGACGACGCTTTACTCTTCGAGGTAAAAAGACAAGAAGAAGAAGGAGAAGTAGAAGTACAAGTAGAAGGAACATAAAGGACCAAAAAACATAATAAGACGACAGAGTTTACGGTGAAAAAGTTATAAAATAGATACTAGTTAAAAGTTATAATATTGACATCTGTCTAAAATGGCTGAAGTATATAAAAAATATTGCTATAATTGTTAAACTTGTTTTTTATCGCCCACCCGAACTAAGCCCTTGATTGCAATGATCAAGTCCGTGGAATTAGTCTCAATCTGTGAGGCTGGAATAAAAGCATAAAGAAAGCAGTGTACGGATGCTATCGCTGACTACCACTACTTCATGTCTGTGTCTCCACGCTGGGTCGCTGGCTACTGGGACCCGGGACTTTGATTACTTGTTTTAATCTTCCAACTAGTGGTAGAGCATCTGTCACTCAAAGTACGTAATTGTACGAGCCACCCCTTCTATTATGCCTTTACTTATTCTCTAAGCTTATGCTCATTTCAATTTCACTCTCTTGCACACACGAGCTTTGTGTTTTCAGTTACTCCCGCTATGGTGGCGCTTCAAATGCTTTTTTTAGTCGCTTCTGTTTCTCTACTTACGACTTATTTATCTTCTAACCTGTTTTATATTAAGTAGTTTATTTAACATAAAAAATTTGTTGCAACATTCTATTAATTAATTTGTATTTGGTGATACAATTAAACCAAAATTTTATGTACATTGAAAAATAACTAGTTGATTCAAAAAAAAAATATTCTCTTCAAAATTTTACTCTTGCTTCGAGATATTTAGTTAAAATCAATTTAAGAAATTCACTTAAGATAGTTCACTCACGACATATAGTTTGTGCTATTTCTTTCCTTTTCACTGCTAGTGCTGCCTTTCTCACAGATTATCTCTTATTCGCTTTTACTAATGGTTATTTTTGTTTAACGGTAACATACCATAAGATCCGAGGCCATTAAATCCGCGAAACTATGTGTTGGTTTACTGTCGAATAAACACACACAAAATCCATGTTAAGGTAGTACGGTTATGAAAGCAATATTTCAAGAAATCCTCGAAACTTTGAATATAAGTCATTAAATACATAATACATATGCTGTTAAAATTTGAAGACGATTTACCACACCAAGCTCGAGATAATTGCAATTGAAAATGACATTTTTGTACATGTAACATAGGAGAAGCGTGGGAAAATGACAGTATTTTTAATTTTTTCCATCGAAAGAATTTCAAGACTTTATCAAAAAACTAGTAGATTGAAGAATATGATATTTCGAACAATTAAAAAAAAAATGAAAATTTTTTACCATGTAGTTTTCGAGATTAATTAAAATCAATTTCACTTTTAGAGGATTATTTTTAGGAGAGGGGGTACAAAAAACAGCCGCTAGTCACTGAAACCGTAGTGTGTGTGTATATGTATAGAGAATATAGTAGTGACGAGTACAGTAACGTTAAAAAATCTTAACCTACAACCTTAGCTCTGTCGATACGTATAACATGGATAGCGAGTCAAAATTTTTGATCTGGATTGTCGCGGAGGTACTACCTTAAAAGGGCACAACACGGTAACAAGCTTATGTGTTGGCGTATTTTTAGATAAACACAAACAAATCGCAGAAAAATCGGAGATATAATGACTACGGATATAATAACGTCCCAGTGAACACATGACTTTCATCTGACGTCAGTCGAATGTCATAAGAATGTCACAAGATTTTGACATAAGTTTGACGTAAAACTGACCTTCCCTATGATCTTATTATGATGTCAAAACCTGTGATGTTATTTTTACATCATTCTGATATAAAAAATGTTATGTCGTATTAAAGTCATTATTGTACGTCATAATGACGTAACTTTACCATCATACATTTACGTCACTGATAAGTCAAGGTTTTACGTAATACTGATGTAACTTTCAAGTCATACATTTACGTCACTAGTAAGTCACAGTTGTACGTAATACTGATGTAACTTTCAAGTCATACATTTACGTCACTGGTAAGTCACGATTCTACGTTACACTGATGTAACTTTCAAGTCATACATTTACGTCACCGGTAAGTCACGGTTCTACGTAATACTGATGTAAGTTTCAAGTCCCTATTTCACATCAGTTAAAAGTCACAGTTGTACGTAATATTGACATATATTTGAAGTCATCTTTTTACATCACTGAAAAGTTCTGATTGTACCTAATACTGATGTAACTCTGAAATCTTTTTCTTAGATTAGTGAAAAGTCACAATCGTACGTAAGGCTGATGTCATTTTGAAATCATCTTTATACCCTTTTAAAAAAAAAAAGTATTGAGGATAATAAAAACCATTTATGAAAAAACCAATACTTTTCAATTCTTTTGCCATACTTGTTTTTATCAGGATACGTCATTGTTAAGTTACGGTTTGACATTATATTAATGTAATTTTGGAGTAATGGTTTTTCATCATAGATTTGTTGGAATCAAGCAGTAAAAAATTAATTCAAAAAAAGTATAGGACAAGAGAGAGGACAAGAGAGAGGTCAAAACAGAATATACCTACGGAAATATTAAGTTTTTGGGGATCCAAATACCGTAAATCGTCTTCATTTTAATTCTGTTCAAAATAAATAGCACTAATTTTTAACTGCCGTTTAGAAAAAGATTTTTTATATTTGCGGGCAAAACGGGGTACTCCTCAAAAAAATTCAAAAATAATTTTTCACAAAATAAGTATCTGCTTTGACAAAATCAAATTCTTGCGAACAACTTTGCTACAAAAACTCAGTTTTCACCTGATGAGTATGAGAGTAAATTATAAGGCAAATTTTTTTTTAAACTTATTGTATTTTTCAATAATTATTGTATCTTCAATGGGAAATGAAAAATTTAATAGTGAGAAAAAACCGTGATCATTGAGAAATTGGAATAGATTATTTTCTATGCATACTATCCACAAAGAAGTCTGAATTTTTCCCGATTTTTAACCTGTTGTATCTCAGTGAAAAATGATCGTATTGCAAATCTAAAAAGATGCATTTTAAAGCTATAAATTTCATGATTATAGTTCTTAGATTTTCTGACAAAAAAATTTGGCTAAAAATGGCATGAAGAAGAATTTTTTCAAAATTTTTAATTTCTTTTTTTTTTGTCTCAGAGGCTTAAAAAAATTTTTTCGTATCATGACTTGACAGGTCTTCATAGAAAATTCATTCCAGCTTCCGAAAATGTCTTCTACTTTGCTGTGCGACCATTGATAGCTGAAATATTAATAGTTGAAGACAAATGGGCTTTTGCAAAAGTATTGCTTTCATGAAAGTAATATAATTCTCTTTAATTATGTTTTATGAATTTTTTTGAATTTAGAAAAAATTTGTCAACTATAAGTGGCATTTTGTGTTTAATTGGATAATCTAAATATTTATGTTTTCAACTTACTGAATTTATGACGTTAATATGACATTGCTATGACGTTCTTATGACCAATAAAAGATTAATTCATGGAAATTCTAAAATTTTATAAAATTTAGAAAAAATTCATCAATTTCTGTGCAATCTCATCATAAATTTTAATGAAACTTGAGAAAAACGTATAAACTTAATCCTTTCCAACTCTTAAATTCATGTAGATTTAAACAAGCGTGTTTAATATCAATCGTGGTGCAGACAAATGAGCATCATTCAAGACTCCGAACTCAATGGACCCGAGTTCAAGCCCAGCACACGCCAAGATTTTTCAATTCCAAATCTTCTTCTTCACCATGTAATCAATCTCCAAATTATTATTCGAACCCAAAACCACATAATTAAATGCTTTTTTTTTTCAAAAAATTTTCTTCTGCGTAATTAATTTCGACATCAGTTGTATATCATAAGGACGTCATAATTACGTCATATAAACGTCATAAATGTCATACAAGCGTCACATTTACATCATGGGTACGTCATACGTATTACGTAAGAATCTTACGTCAAGAAGTGGGAAATTATGAGTCATATATGACTTACATCTTACGTAAATCATGACGTAGCATGATGTCATTCTGACGTCAGTTTGACTTAATTGTGTTCACTGGGGTAGAACTTGTTTAACTAGTCAGTTTATTAACAATTTATAAAAAACTATACGATCAAGATTCTCAAAATTTCTTTGGGTTTTTTTAAACAATCGTAAAATCCTTTCAATGCAATAATCATAAATATTCGTGATTTTCTTTCTCTCCACCCATACTACCTGCGCTAAAATGACATTTTTAATTACAATCATCTCATTTCTGGTACGGTCAATTGATTTCAAGTTGATTTCAACAGCACATGTAATGCGTATTCTATTACCCATATTTCAAATCTCGAAAACTTCTTAAAATTTTGCATATGTCCTAACATGACTTGATATGTGCATATGAAGCTTAATACGGTAGAATTGAGTTAGTATGGAAAATCTTTGACAGGGAGCGCATGATCGTTTAATCGTCTCCTTCCAAAATTTTAAGTCTGAGTTCTTAAGTTATAAAATAAAAATAATTTTTTTTGACATTTCAAAGAAGTTTGTCTGGCATTAGTTTTCACTTTAATCAACTACTTTAGGGGAAATTTTTTTCACATAACGGACAATTCTCTGATTACTTTCATTTTCTACGTCATTTAAAATAAGTCTCAAATATGTTTCAGAATAAGTAAAAATAAAATCTTTTTTTTTATATTTTAAATGAAAAAATTTTTTTCCTGAATCAACAAGATAAATTAAAAAAAAAAAAACGAAATTATTGTTAGTCAAAAAAAAAAAATTTCTCTTACGTCGGATTTGATAGTATCTCACAAAGAAAATATACTCCTGATCTTTAGATATAGAATTTTTCCAGCCAAAAAAACGAAATTCAAGACGAGAAATTCTTGAATCAAGACAACCGCTTATCTTCAAAATAATTTTTCTTGATCAAAAAAATTTCTTTTAAGGTAATTGTCGTAGTTAAGGCATACCGTCAGAAAATTCTAAATTTTTGTATACTTATTAAGGAGATGATGATACAATTACCCTCAAAATTTGAAGTCGATTAACCACCTATAACCCGAGATGAATTCAATTAAAAATTGGATATTTAACATTGATTGCATACGCTCTCTGCAGTTCTGCATAGTAAAAAATTTTTTGTCAAATTTAACACAAAAATTTGTGTTGATGACTTTTTTTACACAATTTGTGTTGAATCTTTTAATGTATTTGTTGTGAATTTAAAAAAAATAAAAAAAAAAATTTTAACCGTTTAATTATTTATAAATAACGGATTAAAGTTAAACAATTTAAGAAAAAGTGTATATCTACGAAGTCGGACGGAAACAATTGTATGGGTTGAGTCTCCAAGAGTACAGTCTTGCGTAAAAATTATGGATTACTTAGCTACAAGCTCATATACTTTTGCGGCGCATATAATCTCTAATTTTTTCACAATATTGTACCATGACAACTACCTTAAAGACGTTCCTAGTCAAGAAAAAGACACCAATAGGTTATGGCTATTGGTTTCTTTTTCAGGCACTAGTGCTGCCTCTCTTTCCCACACTGAAAAAATATATATACGCATATATGCTGACAAAAATACATATACGTCGCACACATAAAATATATACGCCACATACTTTTTTTTTGCCCCCGTATATGCGGCGTATATTTTTTTTCAGTACGGGTTACAGACTATCGCTCACTTACTTCCATTCACGTAAAATATCGAAAGTCACTAACTTCAAACATTTTTTATAAAAAAATGAATACCGCTCGATTATGTTATTTTTAATGAAAAATACTTGCTATGTCTTCAATTAATGATTCTCAGTTTTTTAAAACAATCCTAAGAAAAGTACGATTGATATTTAATAAAACGTTCGCTTGAACGTCGGTCAGCATAGGGTTTGTACGTACTTAAAATATACTAATTTAAATGCTAATATTTCAAAATTTAGTGCCACAAGGACTATTTAAGAAAATTCCTGTGTATAGAGGATACTTATAAGTGTAAATACTTGAAATTTTAAAAAAATTTTAAGAAACGGTTTTTTCTTGGAACGTCCTTAACACAAGTATTTATTTTTCAGTGTAAAGACATAATTAACCCCTCAAAGCCCAAAAAGTAAAAACCTAACATAAAATAAAAACCTTAAACAACAAAAGAATTATGTATTTATTTTTGTATGATAAAAGTATATATAAGTTGATGGGTGCTTGGAATATGATTAGTCCTTCGAGACTCCCATTCTCGAGGACAGGATTGGATTTGGCGGGATATAAAAGAGGATGAGCCGTTTATCTCTGGCGTCGCTTTTCAGTTTTTTCCCGTTCCTATTCCTCTTACTGCCATCGCTCATCTCCGGTTACTTTATCCCTTCCTTTGGGGCGTTACCAGGAGCCTCAGCTTCACCAGCAGGAGTAATAGTAAAGTAAAGTCTCTCTTTCTCTCTCTCTCTCTCTCTCTCTCTCTCTCTCTCTCTCTCTCATTCGTATTCCTTATTGGACAAGTTCAAAAAGAGCGAAAGAGATAAAAGTTAAGTAAAAAGAGTACAGTACCTTGACTACTAACATCGCGAAATAATAAGCTCCCTCATCTTCATCTTTCTCTCTTTATCTCTGCTTCTCTCCTTCTTATTATATATAATATCTAACTCGTCGTAAAACCCCACCTCCCCTCCAACGCGGTACACACGCTCAGCTTCTCCACTAGCGCAAATTTATCACGAGACCTTTGAAGACGTAAGTCTCTTTCAACGTTATCTCTCGCTCTACCGTTATACAACCGCTCTTTCTTTTACCATTTCCAATTGCATATATCCCCTTTGGCGAACTCTACCTACTTATATATGTATATACATATATAAAGAGAGTACCTACTTCTCTACCTACATATAGATCTCTCAAAAGGTGTAGCTTATCGATTTCAAGTAGCACTCATCACCCTTTTCCACTCACCTCACTCCCAACTCCATACTACTTACTCGCCAATTTCAATCCACGTTCAAATTTCAATTGGATACCACATAAAACCGATTACGGTTTCAAATTACGCTTAAATTATTATTTTACCTGGTTTATCGTCCTGACGATCATACATGTTCACTTTATGATATAATTATCTTGAGCAGTTTGATATTTCGAACATCAATCAATAATCAATTGACGGAAAATTATTAGAGTTTTTGATTCTTACATTTCTTCGATTCATACCTAGAAAAAATTCAATGATTAAGCTTTCTTGTTAAATAGAGTCATTTAAGATTCTTTATCTGGATAAAAATATTTAAAAATAAAGTATTTATTATACTATATACTTTTTGATTAATTTTTAACTTCCCGCTAAGAAAATCGAAGATTTTCAAAAATTGGGAAGTTATTGTTTTCACCCCGTTTTGCAAAAATCGAGTTTTCATCAGATCTCGACGTTTAAAGATCACTGGAAACTTCCCTGACTATCCCCGCGAGGTTGTCACGGTATCTGTATGTATGTATGTGTATGTGTGTGTGTGTGTGTGTGTGTGTGTGTGTGTGTGTGTGTGTGTGTGTGTGTGTGTGTGTGTGTGTGTGTGTGTGTGTGTGTGTGTGTGTGTGTGTGTGTGAAAGTATGTGAACCGCTTATAACTTTTGAACGGCTTGACCGATTTCATCGCGGTTGGTGCCATTCTAAAGGACTTAACTAAACTTAGATTTTGAAAACTATTTGGACCGATTCAGATCAATAGATTTTGAGAAATCTTCAAAAAACTGAAAAAAAAATTTTTTTCAAATGTGGTTTTTTTGGAATAACTTTTAAACGGCTTGATGGTTCAATTCCAAAAACTAATCAGCTCTTAATCTCAAAAAACCACGTCGATCACCACCAGTCCGGTCAAAATCGGTTGATTCGTTCGAGAGATATCGTGAACGAAAGAAAACCGAAAAAAGTGTTTTTTCGGAATAACTCCGAAATTTCTAGCGCGATCAATTCAAAATTTAAGATTCTTTGTAAGGCTTGAAAAACTGCGTCGAATGCTGCCAACGGGGTGAAAATCGGTTTATTCATTCAAAAGTTATTGCGGTTTAAAAATTCAAAAAATTGTGTCATCAAATCTCTATCAGACTTTTGAGCTCGAAGAGCTCAAAAGCATAGGAAAGCAATTTCTTTGAGCTCGGAGAGCTCAAAATAACCCTTAAATTGTATTTTTGAGCTCGAAGAGCTCAAAAACGTCATTGGTGCAATTTTAAGCGCCTAAGTATGGAATTAGCGGGAAGTTGCAGGGATGGCCTTCAGGGTCAACCGTTTTTCTAATTTTTTTCAGAAAAAACCCGCACTTTCAACTTAATAAATACCTATTTTAGGTGGCACTGAAATTAACAGACATTTGATCATTTTTCACATAAAATACTCTAAAAAAATGTTCATATCTAGAAATTGTAAAAAAATATAAATGAAAACTAAGTTAAATAATTTTTCTAAGTAATTGATTTGTTAAATAGAACCAAAAAATTGTCAAGCATCTGCTGATTTCAGTATCACAATTTTCACGTATGCTGATAAAAAAATTAACCTAATTCAAATTAGTAGAATTTTTTTGACAAATAAATTATTGTAAAAAAAAATTTTTTTTTTTAATTTTACGTGTAAAAATTCTGAAAAATTGATAAAATTGTTGAAAATAGTTTCTTATCATCAATCTAATATATAAAATTCTCGTGTCACAATGTTCGTTCCCATACTCCTCCGAAACGGCTTGACCGATTCTCATGAAATTTTTTATGCATATTCAGTAAGCCTGAGAATCGGCTACTATCTATTTTTCTAACCTCTAACTGATAAGGGGTGTTCACCCTAAAAATTTTTTTTTATTTTTTTGGTAAAATTTTTTTTTTTCTATTTTTTTATTATGTGGCATCAAAAAATACATACAACTCTAAATTTGCACTTTTTTATCACCAACCCTTGCTTTTTAATAGTCATTTTCATAATTTTATCATTTTCTATCCCGCTCGATAATATCAATTATTATCACTTGATAAGTTATCCCCTCCATGTGTCTACCAGTGTCACTTCTCACCCTGTAAACAGCACGGAGTAGGGATGTTACCTCTACAGTTTTCGGCTATTATTAGTGTTTTTGCTTCAAGCGTAGTAGTTAAACATTTTTACTATCTCAGTGTAACTCTCATATCAAATATATTCTCGAGTAACTTTATTATTTATTTATTAATAACTAATATTATTGAATATAATTAATTATTAATAACTAATAAAATTATTAATTTTGAGTGTAAATCGCACGATCAGTTAATTAAGTGACTTACCTTTAAAATACTCAACACGTGTCACGAGTTCCCGCAAACAACGGCTATTGAGTTGTAAGTATAAATTATTTTTTACGTTTATTATAAAATCAAAAATTATTCTTTCTTATTTATAACGAAAATATTGTTGGGAATGGTGAAAAACGAATTCGGTGAAAGTTAGATTTTTATTACAATTGGGAAATTTTTTTTGTGTTTACTTATAAGAGCTCTAACTTCGACAGAATTTTTTTTTTTCACTATTTCTAACAATATGTATTTTCGATATAATTAAGAAACATAAATTTTTCGCTTTCGTGAAACTATCTAATTTTTACATGTATATTTAATGTAATCAAAGATAAAATAAATGATTAATATAATAATTAAATAATTCAATCAGTTCTATTCATGTGTGTTTTGTATTGTACAGTGAACAATGCCAACAAAACGCAAAGGGGCCAATTTCAGCCGTGATACAAATAAATCTAGAAGCATTCGAAATAGAAGAGCCCAAAGAACCGAAGAACAAGTTCAGGAAGAAAATACTGGAGCGCGTGTGAGAATGGCGCAATTGCGTCAAGAACAATCAGACGATACACGAGCTGAACGCAATGAAGTCATGAGATTAGAACAACGACAATCACACCGTTTTACTGTCAATAGACGCAGAGCGAATGACCAACAACGCCAACAGGCACATCGAGCATTTGTAGCTACATCATTTCTGCGTCTAGCATTCCAGTATGAGCCCGATATCGAATATTATGCTCATTCAAAAGTAGTAATTGGTGCTATGGACAAAGAATGCCCGTATTGTCATGCTTTGAAATTCAAAAATGAACCAGCCGGGATGTGTTGCGCGTCAGGGAAGGTACAACTACCTGTAATTGAAACACCACCGGAACCATTGAACGGTTTGCTTATCGGCACAGATCCAGATTCTAACGTGTTCCTGAAGTCCATTCGAACATTCAACTCATGCTTTCAAATGACATCGTTCGGAGCAACAGAAATAGTTCAAAATACTAATGCAAATGGTCAACAATACAATTCTACATTTAAAATCAGATGCCAATGCCAAACGAACCACATAAATTTTTACAAATCTACTTTATGGGCGGCGAGGACTCCGGAAGCGCACTAGCCAATCGGGTGGATGCACGTTGTGGCTACAATAACCTTGATTCATTCTTTGCTAGATGCATCGTCAGCGAGCTGGATGCTCTATTGAATGAGCATAATGAATTGTTGAAAATATTCAAATCCCACATGCACAAATTAGAAAGCGATAATCACGCTATTGTTATTAATCCTGATAAAACACCAGCTGGAGAACACATTCGTAGATTCAATGCACCTGTTACTGACGACGTTGCTGGAATCATGGTTGGCGATCGTACAGGTGCACGAGAAATTGTGATTCGTAGGAGAAATAATAATCTTCAGTTCATTGCTGATACACACCGTTCATATGACGCTCTCCAATATCTGCTAATCTTCTGGAAGGGACAAGACGGATATAGCATAAATATTAAACAACGAGATCCCGTATCAGGTACTTCATTTATTATGAATTTGATTATTACACTTTTAACAAAACAATTAAATTATTAAACGCAATTAACTTAAATTAATATTTATGAATATATTATTACAGGAGCCGAAACAAACAAAAACGTTAGCTCGAAGGATTATTATGCGTATAGATTGATGATTAGACGCGGGCTGGATAACGTCATTCTACGATTTCGAGAGCTTTGTCAACAATTCATGGTCGACATGTACGCGAAGATAGTAGGCGAATGACTACGATACTTACGATATAATCAACTTAAGCTACGTGTGGAAGAGTACATTCACTTGCGAGACGCTATTGTCAACAACGCCGACGCCGCCGAAATTGGTAACTCTGTCATTCTACCATCATCGTACGTAGGCAGTCCACGTCATATGCAAGAGTATATACAGGATGCTCTGACTTTCGTGCGCGAATATGGGCGACCGTGTTTATTTATCACATTCACATGTAATCCAAAATGGCCAGAGATTACATCTTTGCTATTGCCTGGCCAAAATGCAATACATCGTCATGACATTACAGCACGTGTGCTTAGACAAAAGCTGAAGTCATTAATAAATTTTATTACTAAATCACATGTATTCGGTCCCACACGTTGCTGGCTGTATTCGGTTGAGTGGCAAAAGCGAGGATTACCTCATGCCCACATTTTGGTTTGGTTAATCGACCAAATCCGTCCTGAAGAAATAGATAATATAATTTCTGCAGAAATTCCCGATCCGTCTACTGATCAATTACTGTTTGATATTGTTACAGCAAACATGATTCATGGCCCATGCGGTACTTTTAATCGTTCATCGCCTTGCATGTCAGATGGAAAATGTACAAAAAATTTCCCTAAAGATTTCACTAACGATACAATCACAAATTTCGACGGATATCCAATATGTCGTCGAAGGAATCCAGATAATGGCGGACAATCATTTAAATGGCAAGTTTCGAGGTGAAAATATATTGATACCACGAATACCTATTATACCCACAGATGTGCCAATTCAATTTAAGCGTATTCAATTTCCGATTAGATTGGCATTTGCAATGACTATTAATAAATCCCAAGGCCAAACAATGTCTGTTTGTGGCTTAGATTTGAGCACACCATGTTTTTCACACGGACAATTATACGTTGCATGCTCTCGAGTGGGTAAACCATCAAGTTTGTTTGTATTAGCTAAAGACGGGCTAACAAAAAA
The DNA here is from genome assembly GCF_020080835.1 of Cotesia glomerata. Taxonomy (NCBI): domain Eukaryota; kingdom Metazoa; phylum Arthropoda; class Insecta; order Hymenoptera; family Braconidae; genus Cotesia; species Cotesia glomerata. Next base: position 10,727,866 of record NC_058166.1, on the reverse strand, counting down.
TATTGTTCACGCTGCAGCATTAAGAGATTAATATTATGTAATTAATTAATTATATAAATAATTATTACTTTTAATAAATTAAAACAATTAATGTTTGGTGTTTTGTTATTTTTAAACAACATTCCCTCATCGTTCACAGCGCTCCAGGCCTTTTTCACTCATATTCCACATCCTTATACACTTCCAATAAGTTAGTAATTTTTTTTCGACACTAGAAATTCTCTAGAAATTATTCACATGGCAAAACAACGTTTGCCGGGTCAGCTAGTATATTCCATAAAATGATGAAATTTTTAAGTATCTGTTGATTTCAGTATCATAAATTCAACTTCATTCGAAAATTTTTTTTGGATCAAGATTATTTCTCTTTAATTACATTAATTTTTTCATAAACCCAGTTACGCATGAAGATCTTATTTTTCTACAAATATAAATCAACAATGTTTAAAAGAGCACAGCTGATTTCTTCAAGATAATTGCATTGATAATTAATAAATTGAGTTTCAGATAAAATTTAGTGTGACAAAACGTAAGAATCTTAACTTTCAGACGATAATTAATTAATAACTCGCTCCAACTTGTCTACTTTGATCCCGACAAACAAACTAGTGCCGCCACCGTTCGGAACTCTTGAAAACTATAATTTACCACTTTTCCATCAACTCTTATGATAACTGCCTTACAAAATATTTAATATAATAACATTCTAAAATTATATTTCAATTACTTTATTACTTTCATCAATAAAATTTCGAATTTTTTACTCAGCTTCACCCTTTCTTCACACCCAAATCTGATAATATGATTCAATCCTCAAATCTTTGCATTTATCGCGCAAAAATTAGCTAATAAACGCACGTAATAAAATCAATTACAAATTTCTTTCAGACAGAAAATAAATTCCAGTCATCAATAAAAAAGAAATCGAAAAAATAATCTGTGTACTTTGAATGACTTCCTTGTACAATAATAATAAATCCGTAGGATTGGACACAAATTCACAGAAGCGAGAGATAAAGACGAGAGAAGGATAATCCGCCGAGGAAGGAACCCAAGGAAACGTGGTCTTTCAGAGTGACTACTCGATCTGCTATTGCTCCCATCGCCACAAAGAATCAAATCAACCAGCATGAGATTGCTTGGTGTGCCTATTTCTTTCCCCCATCTCCGATCTCTCTTCACCCTTGCGACCCTTATATATACTTATATATATATTTCCTCCCACTACAGACCGTACAGACGATAGTCTCTTATTCAAACTCCGTGTGCCCTCGTGCCCTTCATCACTGATTGGTCTTGGTTGCTGCATTCATCATCTTCATACTTTATACTCTCTATAAAAATAACAATAACAATAATAATTTTTCTGGCAGAAAAATTACACCATTCGCACGTGCGTGTACTCCAAACTATAATGTATCAATCGACGACTGCAAATTGCTGTTTTAAACACACTCCAGCACGCGCAGTTACTCGTTCATGTTCTTGCTCATTCATATCAACCCTAAAAAATTAATAGGATAACAAAAAACGGAAACAATTACTGTGACCACTTATATTTTCTAATATAATATATCAAGTACGTTTAATTTTTAATTATTAATTATTGTTAATAGTAAAACTTATTTTATTAATTTACGGTCTCGAAGTACTCCTTGCTGTCCTTGGGATTGGGCTTGATCGTTTTGGAGTCGGGTTGCCAATTAGCGGGACAAACTTCCCCGTGTTTCTCCACAAATTGGAAAGCCTTTATGAGACGCAGTGTCTCGTCGACACTGCGGCCCACGGGCAAATCGTTGACACTCATCTGCCGCAAGAAGCCCTCTTTGTCGATGATGAATAGACCACGTAGTGCAACACCCGGCTCGTCTAAGAGGACTCCGTACCTTGAGGATATTTGTTTGTTGAAATCACTTAACAGCGGGTAACCCAACCCGCCCAGACCGCCTTGCTTACGAGGAGTGTTTATCCACGCCAAGTGACTGAAGTGAGAGTCTGTTGAAACACCAATTACTTCGGTGTTTAGCGACTTGAATTCTGATAGCTTTTCATTGAATGCTATCAACTCGGTTGGGCATACGAATGTGCTGAAAAAAAAAAAAATTTTATTATTTTAATTGTATAGTTCGAGTAATAATACTTAATATTTCATTAATTTTTTGATGAAGTTTATAGTAAAAAATTATAAAATTAATATTTAATTTTATTTTCTTCAATCTATTTCAGGTGAAACTGTTAATTACCGCATGTAAATCATTGAGATTGGTCGCGCGTAAAATCACGTACTATTATGAATTATTATGATTATTTATTAACTATTAGAAACATTAGCTTTGTCGAATATTTCATTTATACAAATATTTTTAATAAAAAGACACAATTGTTATTTGAAAACTGGTATTCATATATTAAACGTCTTCTAAAAATAATAGTAAAAAATTAATTATCATTAATATTTAATTTGTTAAATATTTAATCATAAAAAATAATTATTTTAATAAATTGTTTATTTATTTTGTTTTATTCATTGACAATTAAAATAATTGCCTTTTAGAAGAGCCCGTCATGGAGAATGGAAAGCAATTTAAAAAAAGGCCTTATAAATTAAATAATTAATTTTTTATAATACGCACGCACAGCAGATGTATTATTCGCTACTTTTACTCAATCGTGCTTTGGAAAAAAAAAAAAAAAAAAAAAAAAAATGTTCAAGTATTTATTTTTACATTACTTATTAATTATTTAATATTTTAGTTAAGTCTATAGCGAACATCTCCAAATGCCAACAATTAAAAAAGTTATATTTCATATTTTTCCTACTTCTTATCGGCAATGATAGCAAAGTGCATTAATTTTATTTATTATTATTATTATTATTATTATTATTATTATTATTATTATTATTATTATTATTATGACCAATTAAAAATATTAATATTAATTATCAATTCATTCAGTAATAGTAACTATTTAATTACTTAATCTAACCCTATAATTATTACTGATACTTTACTTCTAGTTTTACTCAAATCGTACTTTTTTATTTTAATTATCAATCTAATTAATGGTTAATGTACTCGAAGCGATCGCTTATAATACAAACAAATTTAAACTTTTAGATAATAATTAATCATTATTATTGTTATTGTTAATATATAACATATATTATCGTATAATTGGAGCAGATCCTAAAAAATATGGTCGCTGTACCAAATAAATCTCAGCCAAATGAGAAATAATAAAATATAATTATATTTTTATATAGATATTTTTTCAATTATTCATATGTTATTATATGTAAACAATTATTAATTATATTTAATGATTAATATTACCGTCGAAACTTTCATACACACTAAATCTTAATGAACTGATACATTTAGTTCGCTTTAAATTATTTACATGGTAATTATAATTAACTTTAATCTTTATGTCATTTAATAATCAGATTGTGACACTTAATTAATATTTACGGCAAAATAATTTGTTTTTAACGTTAAACAATAAAATGTTTGATTGTTGTGATAATAATTAAAATATTAAATAAAATCGTTGCTTTACTTCGTTGGAGCGTTTAAACTTTGATTTGAAATGAATGTCACAATTTGATAATTTGATGTCTTTATAGAAATTAATGATTATAGTTTTATCAACAAATAATTCAATACTTACAAATCAAGTGGATAAAAAAACAAGACAAGGTATTTTCCACTGTAGTCAGATAATTTTATTTCCTTGAAATCACCATCAACAACAGCAGTACCGGCAAATTCTGGAGCTCGCTTTTGGATTTGCGGCCAGGCCGACAATAATCTTGATGTTATTGAAAAATTACGGGTGCTGTTTATTAAATTAACAGATTTAACGTCAATCAATGACCCGGCAGCCGATGAAATCTTGTTCAAAAAAATTAAATCAGAATTAATATCAATGAACCATTAATAAATTAATAAATGATAACTGTCAATAAAACTTACCAGGCTTTTTATTTTAGGACACAAATTTATTAATAATCTTGACATTTTATGTAATAATCCACTTAATCTTCACGTGTTAGATTATATAATAAAAATTTTATCAAATTTATTAAAAACACCAAGTAAAAAATAGGTTAAGTTTTTTTATGGAATTACTCGATTAACAACTACTGACAATTATCAATAACTTACAATTTTATTGATAGAAATAGGAATGTCTAAGAATTGGTTATAATAAAAACAACTTCCTGCGGCTTTTTTTTTTATTCGTATACGTTCTTGTTTTATTTATCTGACGGAGTGTATTTTGGAAAAGTATAATACTCACGCGCATGAATAATATAGAAACTCGAGGACCGTTTCTAGTTTACCCATGATTGGTAACTTTGAAATTTTGCTTATCGACTATAAGCAATGAAAGTTTTTTCTGAGATACCGACAAATTAAAATTCAAGAAAAAGAACAAAAAAGAGAAAATTATGATTTTTTGTGAATAGAATTGTCATATATGATTACAATATTGAGTTTTTAATGAAATTTCATTCAACTGAATCCAATATATTATAAAAAAAATACTATCTTAAATTCATTTTACAAAAAAATTTATCATATAATTTAATGGAGTGGCTGATATATCTTCTAAAAACCGAGCTGAGCTAGAAGACGCTCTCATGACTAAGAATCTGTGGAATAATGATTAAGATTATTTATTGATTTATATTTTAAATCAAGGCAATTAGCATATTAAAAATTATTCCGGTCTTTGTCATACTTTTTGGTATTCTGATTTCTTTTTGCGTAAAATTTTTTTTATTATACATTTCTGCACAAAACTAACGCCGTGTCGGTAAGAAATACCTATAATTATAAAAACAATGCGTAATACTAAAACCAGCAGATATCAGACAATTTTTGTTATTTTTGTAGCAAATCAATTGTTAACATATTATATATATTATTAATTCGGACTAATAATTTTTTTTTAATTTCTGATGTAAAATTTTTTTTACGAAAATTTAGTTGTTATAAAAATCCAAAAATTGTCAGAAATCAATTAATTTAAATTATTATAAAAATTATGCGAGATGATTAAGTTCAATAATTAAAAAAAAAAATACTCAACAAGTTCACACTTTAAATTGATAACAATTTTAATTTAGAGATGAGATATGCATCAATATATCAAAACTTTTCAAGAAAAAAATATCAGATTGTTTAAGTATTAAAAAAATGCAACAATATAGAAAAAAAGACCGAAATTGTTGCAATTACGATTGTTTGTCTTAAAGTAGAGCATCTAAATTAAATATAAATTTTATAATACTTTAGAAGTTTATTTACAACTTAAGATAGAAAAGATAGAATAATACAATATTTACATAATGAGAATTACAAAAATCTAATAAAATATTCAACCGATAAATCTTAAAAATTGACTAAACAATCAAGTTCAAGAATAATAACCAAGTGAATATCTTCGCGCCCTGTCTAAGCGATGTATGATCATCCCAGCGTAAATGGGAAATTCGTTGAAGATTTCCTGATATAAACGACAGGTAGCATCAACTTGCTCCAATTTTTTAGCAGCTTGACGAAGAGATAAATGAAGCAAGGTGTAGCAAGTCAAATCAGTGGTATAGAGATGATATTCCTTCATCTTGGATACTTCAGTGAAACAGTCCATAGGAAACCTACCGAAATTTATCCCATGAATACCCTGCATATTTCTTTGACACATGTCAAAATCAGCAAGTATCATCTTCACAATGTGTCCTCTTACAAGATTAACACACACTTGACAAGCCGGATCATTTTCATCCTGATACTCAACAGCAAAAGTGCCATCACCGTCTGGTACGCTAATTTCAATCCCAGCATCCAGAAGATAGGCCACCATTCGTGGATTTTGACTCAAGAAGACAGCGTGATGAAGGTAAGAGAAGCCCATTGAGTCTATAAAATTAATATCCATCCTGAGATTCTTCAGCATCCACTTAACAGCTTTTAGATTCAATCCTTGTTTTATTATAGCTGACAAAGGTGTTTCCGTGACAGTAATACTTCCTATTTGGACATCAGTAACATGATCTACATTGGCGTCCCAAGATAGAAGAATCTTCATAGCTTCGTAGGAACTGTGGTGCGCAGCCAGGTACAAAGCAGATACATTATCAACTGGATTAGGAATATTAACATAACCCCCTCTGCTTATTAACAAATTAAGAATTTCAGGTTCATTTTTTATCACTGCAAGCTCAATTGGCGAGCAATAGTAAAGGTGATCATGGATTCGTATTTGAGATCGCTCATTTATTTCACCACCCGCAGTAATTATTTCATCAACAAATACTATGTTTCTCATCAAAATAGCAGTCAATAGAGGCAGTTCACATCCCCTTGGGGCTACGGTTACATTCACGTTACTATTTAAAAGAAATTTGACAAAATCATTATCGTGCAGGCGCATAGCCATTACGAGAAGAGTTAGCTCTATATCACAAGATATCTTCTCATAAAAGTACTCTTGGTATTGTTCTACTGACACATGAAGAATAGTGTGAACTGACCGTGTTCCGTTTTTTACTTGTTTACGTACCTCGAAGTAATCTTCATAAGCATGAGGAAGACATAGAGGAATATCTATTTCTATTAACTCTTCTATCACTTCATCGACTTCTTGATCCATATATTCTTCTTCTTCTTCTTCTTCTTCTAATTTTTCTATATTTATATAATATGAATCATTATCGTCATTGTCATCATCATTCTGATGATTATTGTAACAAGTGTTATCATTATTATTGTTATAATTAATAATAATATTGTGGTAATCCATTTTATTTCATTAAACTTTATTGATTTTTAGCTTCAAATGAATTTGCCACTTATTGATAAAAATTTATCCTCTTGGCGATTAAGAAGAGTCCAGCGGCAACAATACAGTGCAGGGAAAAAAGCATGTAGATCCCAATTATATTCAAAGTTGAAAAATTTTGTTAAATTCTCAAAATTTAAATAATAACTATTATTCGTCACAAGTTTTAGTTGCTGTTCCCCTTTAGAAATATAAATTTTTATTGTCCATTTAGTCACATGTATTATAACCTCTAGCTTCTTATCACTTTTTAAAATTGAAAATCAACAAAAATCGTTCGGAAATAGTTTAGTTTTTTTTACTTGAATTATTTAAAGTTGTTTAAACTTTTATATTTTTATAACTTTTTCAATTCTTAAATTAATAACCACTTCACTATGATTTCCTTAACCGCCAAAATTTATTTTACAGATTCAACGTCGAGAATAGATATATAGGACACTAACCTACTAACAAGTATCAATAACAATTGGGAAGGTTAGCATTAAAATTAAGAATGTGTTTTGAGTTTTAGTAAACAAATTTTTCCTCCACCATCCAGTTTGATTACCTCTACAATTTACGTTTGGGAATTATTGAAGCTGTCATTATTGAAATACTCGATATGCTTTTGTGCAAGACGATTTTAAAGCTTGCTTAAAATAACAACTTCCATTAATGAATTTGAAGTAAGAATTATCAATACAAGCTTTGGGGTTAATAATCAGATGTTACGAATACCAACGTGCTGATTGTTGTGTTGTTTTATTATTGAATTTAAAAGTGAGTAAGGTAGAAAAATTTTATGAAAATTAATTTAGCAGATATTTGATAATTTTAAGAATTTTTTAACGAATAAATTATGACAAAAAAAAATTGACATGACAGAAATTTTAGAAAATAAAAAATGCAATTTTTTTTTTAATTTTTTCGAAACAAATTTGTTTAGTAAAAAAAAAATAAAAAATCGTCAAGTAACTGCTAACTTTAAGGTCATAAAAATTTTGTGATAAATTATTAATGTAGATAATATTAAAATTAACAGATATCTGTCAATTTTTGGATTTTTAAAACAATTAAATTATTTTGAAAAAATTTTGATGAAAAGAATTTCACGTCTAAAAATTAAAGAAAAATTATAAGTGAAAATTTTTTAAAATATTTTTTTTTACCATTATTGATTTTTTATAAAAATTCTAAACATTGTCAGATATCTGCTGTTTCCAGTATCATTAATGTATTTATAAATTTTTAGGCTTCATTAAAAAGTTTATGGAAGTTCAATTAATAAAAATTAAAAAAATGAATGAACTAAAATAAATTTCGAAGATAACGCAATTGGAGAAGTTCTTTTTAGTATTTTAGAAAAAAACGAAGGTATGAACATGCCAGAAAATTTGAAATAAAAATAAAAAATACTTATAAGTATTTGTTAAAACAAATTATTTACAAAGGTTTGGAAAATTATGTTATTATTTGTATATTCAATTTTTATATTAAAATAGAATAAATTAATGATACAAAAAACTTATCAGATATAGTTGACAAGATAGGAAATAATAAAAAATGTGATTTAAATTAAATTAATAAAGATAAAACAATGATAGATCATTTTCAGATGCTCTGTATTAATATTGCTTGCTTTTCATTGCACTCAGGTGATAATACATTCAATATAATAACAGTTATTGTTACTAAAACAATACAATTTAATATAATACAATTATGATAATCATATTTGCCGTGCTTAGCTATAAATTATTAAACTGTTGAAAGAAATAATTAATTTAGAGGTATATACGGGTAAATATTATGATTGCTCAGAGTAAATAAAGCAACACGTAGAGGTAAATAATAGGAGTATTAGATGGCAGACTGCGTAGGTGAATGCAAAATTGATGAAAGCCGTGAGATAACTGTCAGAGCGGTCACGCTACCACTGTTATTATTGACAATTGATGATGTTGATGATGATGATGACGGATACTCGGGTATAGTTTTGCAGCACAAAGATTTTCTACCATTGAAGATCGCTTCCCATTGATTGAGATTCATTGAGCAATTATCATCTGCTTTATCTGTCGGTACGTATCGTTGAATTTTTCTTATCACTTCATGGAGGGTTTCAATTTCTTGACACAGTAAAATTATTTTTTTCCAGAGGATCCCGTTCTCGTTCTCTAACAATTTCGCTCTCATTGCCGTCTACGATGATCAATAAATTGTTTATTTATTTTCAATAATTAAAGAACAAAAATTTATCAAGGTATAACAATTATCGCTTTAATTATTTAAATAAATAAACTTACATAGTCTTCACGAAGTTTCCTAGCATCGCGTGATTTTTTAGCAGCTTCATTATTCCTCTTACGACGCTCATAATATTTATCGTCTTTTTTGTCATCAGATATTGCTTTTTTTTCACTTCTTTGATACTTTTTTCGTTCACTTAAACAATTCATCATTATAACCACCGTATTAATAATAACAATAATTTTAATTATAAATATTTATTATCAAATAAAATTACTAAAAAAATTTTAAACTTTCAAACTTTAAAGGCAAAATAAGAACTGGAGAGCTTTAAAGTGGTAAACGAACTGCGAGCCTGGGATGACACCAAGTGACTTCCAATGGGTAAAAAAGCTCGAGTACATGCATGTATACATATTGTATTACGTGATGTGATTGTACAGAGATTGTCGTAACTTTGTGAACCATCAGTTGCTGTCCACGTACTCTAAAGGTCTGCTCATCAGCTTTGGCCCCATCAACCATCACTGATCATCATGACAAGAGTATATTACTATTTCTACATTTGTATATAAATGTACGTACATGTCTACTCATATATTCACCGGTGCAATACGTAGATACATACATGCATATATCCTGATATATTTTTTACATGCTTCCAGGAAATATACGTTAATTTTTAATCAATGCAATAAATACCAAGGACTGTTGGATCATAAAAAGCTCACGAATGGACGTTTTTCTGCGATGAAATGGAAATTTGCGTTAAATTTTAAATAACAGATTTTAGATTAACGACCAGGATGGGGTCGTTTTCTCATTATGTGAGTTCTGCGAAAATTATGTAGAGCATTTTTTTTACGTCTTCGCTGCGCGTTCATTATTGACACTTTGCGTAAATAACTATAAATTAATTTAGCAACTGTTACATGGTTATGTCTTTTTTTATCTTCTGATTTATCGTGATTGTATATGCGTGGCATTGTTTTTGGAATTTTTGATTTTTGATAATTTAACTAACTAATAATTTATCAAGCTAAATGTCAAAATTTAGTAGAGTGAAGACTGAAGTTGTTTACATGTATTAAACAACTAGCGATCAACTAACAGTTAATTGTTCTGATTTTTGAGATTTATAAAGAAATTTTATTTTTTACTAGATTAAATATTATTTTATAAAATTTTTCTATTAATATTTTGAAGTCATAAGTCTCGCTAAAATTTTATTTGTTGAAAAAATTTTATTTTATGCCAGAAAATTAAATAATTTTGGTAGTAAACATGAGTATTTATCAGATGAAGATTTTATATAGTTTACAAATTCAAGAATATTTTTATATTAAACGTTTATATAGATCTATTAATAACAGTTAATTAATGATAAATTGAACAATTTTATTACGATACTTGAGATCAGCAAACACCTGACCATTCTTTGGTTTTACTTAACAATAATTAATTAGTACTAAAAAAATATTAAGAAAAATTTACATTGATAGTTTTTCAATATTCATGTACAGTCGTCGTCATTGATTTGTAACGGTTGGCAATGATTCGAGTAAAATAAAAAATTCTCAATTTGGACATCTCTCACTAAAAATTTCAATTAATAATATGTTTGGAAAATAAAAAAAATAAACAATATCAAATAACTATAGCTAAATATAAAGACATTTACTAAAATATTAGATCATATCATTATACAAAATTAAAATTGAAAAGGCCTAAAATTATAAAATAGACCATTAAAGCAATTAAAATTTTTTTAAAATGGAAATATAAACAGAAGAAACAAAGGAAATTAAAAAATAATGACAAACCTAAATTCAGACAATAAAAGACGAATAAAAGATATCAAGGTTATTTGACATATACACAAATGAACAACTCTGAATATAGAAAAGCTTTACAAATGAACATCTCTAATTATGGACAAGAAAATTCGGCAATCTCTCAATATGGACATTTCTCATTAAAGAAAATAAGAAAAAAAAAAATTCAATATTTATAAATTAAAAAATAAGTAATAGTTCAAAAAAACATGCTTTAACATAAAACCAAACTAAAAAGTAAGAATAAATTTTTTGGATAGTTCAAAATTAAGTTAAAGTGATTAAAAAAAAAAAAAAATCATTTTTATGTAAATAAGTGTGGGGATCAGATAAAAACAATTATTCAAAGGTAATATACTCTGCACCAAGACATCTTCTTCGGAGAACTTTGCTGAAAAATTAATTTTTATTAATTATAGGTAATGTACGATTTTTTAATTTTTAGGTAGATTTTTTAGAAATCTATCTATTGAACTGATCTTTATTAATTTTATTATAGTATCACGTTAGTAGTCAAAAAAGAAAAGTTTGATATAAATAACCCTCGTCATTGAATCTAGTCATCAGCGATGAACGCTGCATCAACCGCGTACTCCTATGATCTCGACAATTTGAGCGACGACGAGATGGCGGGTGATTCGTCTTAATCATCAAATTCAGCGTATCATCAAAACGGATCATCGTGTACCGGCGTAATGGTAATTCCAACCGCGCAATTAGCCACGACTCTGGCACGTGTCGGTTCTGATACTCAATCGACACCAACCCCTCAAAAATCTACCTAAAAATTAAAAAATCGTACATTACCTATAATTAATAAAAATTAATTTTTCAGCAAAGTTCTCCGAAGAAGATGTCTTGGTGCAGAGTATATTACCTTTGAATAATTGTTTTTATCTGATCCCCACACTTATTTACATAAAAATGATTTTTTTTTTTTTTTAATCACTTTAACTTAATTTTGAACTATCCAAAAAATTTATTCTTACTTTTTAGTTTGGTTTTATGTTAAAGCATGTTTTTTTGAACTATTACTTATTTTTTAATTTATAAATATTGAATTTTTTTTTTTCTTATTTTCTTTAATGAGAAATGTCCATATTGAGAGATTGCCGAATTTTCTTGTCCATAATTAGAGATGTTCATTTGTAAAGCTTTTCTATATTCAGAGTTGTTCATTTGTGTATATGTCAAATAACCTTGATATCTTTTATTCGTCTTTTATTGTCTGAATTTAGGTTTGTCATTATTTTTTAATTTCCTTTGTTTCTTCTGTTTATATTTCCATTTTAAAAAAATTTTAATTGCTTTAATGGTCTATTTTATAATTTTAGGCCTTTTCAATTTTAATTTTGTATAATGATATGATCTAATATTTTAGTAAATGTCTTTATATTTAGCTATAGTTATTTGATATTGTTTATTTTTTTTATTTTCCAAACATATTATTAATTGAAATTTTTAGTGAGAGATGTCCAAATTGAGAATTTTTTATTTTACTCGAATCATTGCCAACCGTTACAAATCAATGACGACGACTGTATGTGGATTTCTTTTTCTAAATTTTTTATAATTTATTTTTTAAAAACATCTTAAAAATTGTCAGTTGTTTGTTAATTTAAGTATAATTTTTAGGTCACATCAGTAAAAAAAAAAAAAAAAAAAAAAAAAAATAGAAGTATCAAAAAATTAATAAACACTAAGAAAGCCTGGAAAGTTTGTCATAAAACTTGAAAAAATTGATCTAGAAAATTTTTAATAAAATAATAAATTAAAAAAAAATTGTGCCGCCAAAACTTTATTAATTTTTTACGTTAATAAGGTAAGAGCCCCAGTAGCTGCTCATGTACCCGTACATACTCACTCCATGTATTTGTATATCTATATTTGTGTATATACTGGGGCTTTTACCTTACATGTTTCATGTTTGCGTTTTAATAATTTACGATACTGAAATGAACAAAAATCTGTCAATTTTTTTTATTATCATATCATCTAAATTATTAAAAAAAAAAAAAATTATTTTTTAAATTCCACATCTAGAAATTTAAATGAATTACAAGTGCAAATTTTCGAAAAATATTGTTTTTATCGATTTTAATAAAAATAAAAATTGTCAGATGTCATATGACTGAAGTTGACAGATGTTAGAAATTTTTTTTAATTTATATTAATAGCAAATTATTATGAAAATAATTTAATAAAAACATTTCACATGTGAGAATTATAAAGAATAATTAGTGGAAATTTTTAAAAACATTTTTATTATTGTTATTGATTTATTGTGAAAATTTAAAAAATTGACAGATGTCAGCTGTCTTCAGTATCATCAGATGTCTACTGATTTCAGTATCATTTTAAGTTACCTATTATCAACAAAATCTACATTTCTTAGTTCTTAATTCTTTTAAAATGAGTTCATTTTTTTTTACACGAAACTATTCATAACAAAGGATTGTCAATATTATTTTATCTCAGGTAGTTGATTTAGAATTTTGACAGATGAATTAAAATTCCATCAATACTGAGAAATTCAAACAGAAACAGCCAGTAGATAGCTCTGCGTTGAACTTCCAATATTTAGCAGGCAGTGACCTCGGTGACAACCTAAGCTGGAGTGAGCTGAGCTGAAGGGTTAAGGGTTCGTCCAGCTAATAAAGTAATCCCAAAAATTACGTCCTCACCTCGAACCCCGACAAAAGGTCCATATCCCTCAGTAGTATCTGGAATTGGGGTTCTTCAGCCATCCAGGTTCTGAAACAAACAAAGAAGCGTCTCACTAGCAAGTCGGTAGATGTGCGCGTGTGTAATTAATTAGTGAACAAACGAGCGTAAATACATGCGTGCGTGTCACTACTATCACCATCCACCGTCCACAATATTATATATCGGGGCGTGTACATACATCCTCATTTACCATTGAAATAATATAAATATAATAAATATATTTTACAGTTAGCCAGCTAACGAAATAGAATCATCAACAAATAATGGTAATCTACAACCTCGCCAACAAATTACAATTATTGTAATGTTACTATGTGAATATTGTTTAACAAAAACAAAAGTGTCTACTGGTGGTACTGCTGCTGTATGTTTTGTGGTCGCGCGCATGTTCAGCTTATCGCCATTTTGTAGGTGAATATTACCATCCTAGCTTTTTTATTAACACACACATCTATAATCCACAATCTACATTTCAACATATATATAAACTTTAAAAAGTCACTTTTTGCCGTACTAGTTATTTTAAAATTCATTTTATCATATTTAGCAATCAAGCATCACCTACTGTCACTCATAAAACATTTACATTTTTGGTAAATTTATTTACAGTGATTCTGCTCCTTGTTATTGTTGTGTGTTGTCGGGCAAGATTTATTAACGTCAATCGTCAATTGCAACCCAAGTTTCTCCAGCGAGGGAGCTATTACATTTTTTTTTTATTTTTCACAATCACATAAATTTTTTTACATCATCAGTGTTACAAACAAAAATTTTTTTTCAAGTGCGACTAAGTCAGACTGATAAGTAATTTGCAGTCGCGGCCAATGCCATGGCCATTGATTTTTTATCATAATAAATAAAATAATTTTTATGACACTTGTTTCATTTTTATTATTCTGAAAGTAGCAGACAGACATTTTTATTTTTTATTAAAAAAATTAAATATTTGATAAAATTCAGATTTTCGTGAAATTAATATTTTTTACTTTATTTTAATAAAATTGAGTGTTTTCTATTTATATTTATAATTTTTTTTTTTTTTTTTAGTAATTGTGAATTTAAATTGAATAAAATAATATTTTATTGTAGGTAAAAAAGTCTAGATAAGTAGAGGATGGACTGACATGAACTCACACGAGGCACAAGGTAAAATTCTATGAACAAACGCGGTGGTGCTGTTGTTGGTGGCGGTGGTGAAGAACCATCGGGTAATAACCCTGACAGTGGTGATAAAAAAAAAGTGACGGACAATTAAGTTTGTACGTACTGATATTAAATTACTATGCCAGCAGTACCGAGACCTGGTAGTCTCAAGGACCCGGAGATTGCCGAATTGTTTGAGAAAAATGACCCGGAAAAAATATTTGAAGATCTGCGGGAGATCGGACATGGAAGTTTCGGGGCTGTTTACTACGCCAGGTGTTTACTCACCAAAGAGATTGTTGCTATCAAGAAAATGTCCTATCTTGGGAAGCAGACGGTGGAAAAATGGCAGGATATCCTCAAGGAAATACGCTTTCTGAGACAACTTAATCATCCAAATACCATTGAATATAAAGGATGTTATTTACGTGATCATACAGCATGGGTAATTTATTTATTTTTTCTATTTCATACAGTAATGTAGTATTTGTTTTACGAAGTCCAACTTAATATAAATTAAAATTTTTGTTCAATAATTCATTTTTATTAAGCTTGTATTTTTAATAATAAATATATTTATTTTTTAATAATATATTAAGTTACTTTGAATTTATTTGTTAAATATGTGATATAAAATTTATTAAACAATTGGACTTCTTTAACTATTTTCTTGTAAATCATGTAAAAATAATTGTATTTCAATACATTTTTCAATTTTTTTGACTCAATATTTAATAATTCAATTTATTGTTTTTTCAAACATTTATTTATTTGTCTTCAATAATAAATTTCTGAAAAAATAAGTCATTTGATTAATGTTTTAGTTACTATCGATTAGAAGTCAGTTCATTAATAATATTTCAACAAACTACATTACGTGACATTTAATAATCGTGACATAATAATAATATAAAAAAAATCAATCTAACAAAATAAATTATTAAATAATGACTGTGACATTAAACAACAATAGATATTTTGTTAATAATATTTATAAAAAAAAATAAACACAATTTAAATAGAGAAAGGTATTAAAATACAATTATTTCTTTGCATATAAAAGAAAAAAATTCTATAGCTATAAATAATTTATTATTTATTATAAATATTTAATCTAGCTGGTAATGGAGTACTGTCTTGGCTCGGCTTCTGACATAATAGAAGTCCACAAACGTCCATTAAAAGAAGACGAGATTGCAGCAATATGCGAAGGAGTATTACGCGGATTACATTATCTCCACTCGTTAGGTAGAATACACCGTGACGTTAAAGCCGGTAATATTTTATTAACTGAAAATGGGACAGTTAAACTCGCAGACTTTGGTTCTGCGAGTATTAAATGTCCAGCGAATAGTTTTGTGGGTACTCCTTACTGGATGGCTCCGGAGGTTATTCTGGCTATGGACGAGGGTCAGTACGATGGAAAGGTTGACGTTTGGTCACTTGGAATCACGTGTATCGAATTGGGTAAGGTTTGTTTTGTTTATTTATTTTTTAACTGGAGTTACAGCGACAAGGTACTCATTTATTTATTACTTTATTTAACACAAATAATGATAATTAATAATGTTGAAAATAATTGAAATTGTAACAATGGTTGTAGTGATAGAGATGATTGATAATGCTTACTGACAGATTTTATTATTTATTTCAGCGGAAAGAAAACCACCGTATTTCAACATGAACGCCATGAGTGCGCTTTATCATATCGCGCAGAATGATACACCAACGTTAAATTCTCCAGATTGGTCTGATGTGTTTGGATATTTTGTTGAAGTATGCTTGACTAAGAGTCCAAATGAACGGCCATCGTCTGGTACATTACTTTTGGTAATTATTAAAATTAACTAACTTAGTAATTAAGTTACTACACCCTTGTTTTGTTTATATTTTAAAAATAAAAATAAATAGGTAGAACTACTTATCATTTAATGGATTAGAAAAATTCATCACAATATTTATTTATAAAAATATATTAATTTTTTAATAATATATATATATATATATATATATATATATATATATATATATATATATATATATATATATATATATAGATCAATAAAAATGTGTTATTAGATAATCGTGTGTTATCGCGGTTAGATTATTCAAATTTATTTTAATTCAATATGCTAATTAGAAATTCAATTTTTATTAATTTTTAACTTCCCGCTAAGAAAATTGAAAATTTTCAAAAATCGGGAAGTTATTGGTTTTACCCCGTTTTTCGAAAATCGAGTTTTCAACGGATGTTGACGTTTTGAGGTCCTAGGAAGCCTCCCCGAATGTTTCCGCGGTGATGTCCGTATGTCTGTATGTATGTATGTGTGTGTGTGTGGCCGTATGTAAACCTCTCATAACTTTTGAACGACTCAACCGATTTCATCACGGTTGGTGCCATTCGAAAGGGCTTGACCAAACTTAGATTTTGGATATCATTTAGACCGATTCGAAGCAGTAGATTTTGAAAAATCTCAAAAAAACTAGAAAAAAAAAATTTTTGAAATGTGGTTTTTTTGGAATTACTTTTAAATGGCTTTACCGATCAATTTAAAAATCTAATCAGCTCTTAAGATTAAAAAACCACGTCGATCACCGCAAGCCCGGTCAAAATCGGTTGATTCGTTCGTGAGTTATCGTTGTCGAAAAAAAACCGAAAAGTGTTTTTTCGGAATTACTTCGAAACTCCTGGCTGGATCAATTTAAATTTGAAGATTTTTCATGGGGCTTAAAAAACTGCGTCGAATGCCACCAACCGCGTGAAAATGGGTTCATTTATTCAAAAGTTATTGCCGTTTGAAAATTCAAAAAATTGTGTTTTATTAAACTGCTATTAGAGTTTTGAGCTCGAAGAGCTATAAATGACACAAAAATCATTTTTTTGAGCTCGAAGAGCTCAAAAACGTAATGTGTAATTTTGAGCGCTTAAGTACAAAATGAGCGGAAGTTGCAGGGATGGCCTTTAGGGTCAACCGTCATCCTAATTTTTTTTTATGAAATTAG
This sequence comes from Cotesia glomerata, assembly GCF_020080835.1. Lineage (NCBI taxonomy): Eukaryota > Metazoa > Arthropoda > Insecta > Hymenoptera > Braconidae > Cotesia > Cotesia glomerata. Next base: position 10,710,074 of record NC_058166.1, on the reverse strand, counting down.
TCGAGTTTGAATATTTTGACAGATTTGAAAATATGTTACATCGATTTTAATACTGTTTTTATGAAATAGACCCATATAATTTTTTTTTTATTATAAAAGTTCCAAGTCATGTTGAATAGACTCATTTTTTTTACGCGACTACATTAAAAATTAAATATTCAATCTCTACTAACTTTTCACATGAACTACAAATAATTCTTTTGATAAATATCTTAATAATAATTTAAAAACTTTGAACTCACATAAATACATTAGTAATTAATAATTATTTAAAATATTCTAGCATCCGTTTGTAACACGTACGCGTTCACCCCAAGTTTTAATCGACTTGATTCAACGAACAAAAGCAGCAGTACGTGAATTAGATAATTTAAATTATAGAAAAATGAAAAAAATATTAATGATTGACGCTTGTGAAACTGAAAGTGCTGCTGGTGACGCTGATGGTTTGTATATTATTTGATTTATCTCGTTTTTATTAATTGTCTTGGTATTAACGATGGAATAAATGTTTGTAGATACACCTGACGAACAAACAGGTGGTGATAGCAGCAAGAGCAATTCAATAACATCAGAGCACTCGATTCATTCAATGGGTGTTTCAGCAAGTTCACAAAGTTCATCAACAAATAGTCTACCACTGCCGAGCGCAGATGCAAATGATTTTTCATCTGGATCTGTTCGTAATCGCCACAAAGTATCGGGTGTCACTGCCAATTTGCTCGAACATGGTGCCAATAATTTTGCCACAATACGTACTACATCAATAGTTACTAAACAACAAAAGGAGCACATGCAAGAAGAAATGCATGAACAGATGAGCGGTTACAAGCGCATGCGTCGTGAACATCAAGGCGCGCTTGTTAAACTCGAAGAGCGCTGCAAAATAGAAGTTGAGTCACACAAACAGCTCCTGGATAAAGAGTATGAAACTTTATTGCAGCAGTTCAGTAAGGAACTCGAAAAACTGCAATTCAGGCACATGCAGGAATTAGAGCGTAAGTTGAAACAAAATCAAAATGCCGAGAAGAAGTTACAGAAGGAAATAATTGGTCGTCAGGAAGCTGATCGCAAAGCACTGGAGACCCAGCAGAAACGCGAGTACAAGGCTTACAAAGAACGGTGGAAGAAAGAGCTTTCACAAGATGAAGTTACACCCAAGCGACAACGTGATGCGACTCTTCAGAGTCAGAAAGATAATTTGAGGCAAATGGAGGCTCAAGAAGAGCAGCGACTCGCTCGAGGCCAACGCGAGTATCTCGATCTGGAGATACGTAAATTTCGCAGAAAAAAATTGCTCATTTTTCATAGTCTCGAACAGGAATTGCTGCGCGAGGAACTCAACAAACGCCAGCAGCAATTGGAACAAGCGCATGCCATGCTGTTGAGGCATCACGAAAAAACTCAAGAACTAGAGTACCGACAACAAAGGGCGGTACACTCGTTAAGAGAGGAACAAATTCAACGACAACACGCCACTGAGCTATGTAACCAGCAGGATTATATGCAGCGCGCTGAACGCGATTTGAGGAAGAAACACGCGCTTGAATTGAAGCAGCAACCAAAAAGTTTGAAGCAGAAAGAGATGCAGATCAGAAAGCAGTTCCGCGAGACTTGCAAGATTCAGACGCGCCAGTACAAAGCTCTCAAGGCCCAGATTTTACAAACGACACCCAAGGATGAGCAGAAAACGGTGATCAAAAAGCTCAAGGAGGAACAAAGACGCAAACTCGCTCTGCTGGGTGATCAGTACGAACAGAGTATTGCCGAGATGCTGCAGAAGCAGAGTATCAGGCTGGACGAGTCTCAGGAGGTCGAGTGTCATCACCTCAAAGAGCGACTTAATTACGAGCTCGAGATTCTGATGGCGTACCAGTCCAAAAATAAAATGCAAGCTGAAGCCCAGAGAAACCGCGAACGTCGTGAGCTAGAAGACCGTGTTTCTGTAAGACGGGCTTTGCTTGAACAGAAAATGGAGCTTGAAACTCAGGAATTTCTGCAGGAACGCAGTGAAAGAATCAGGTTGTTGCATGAGAGGCAGGAACGCGAACTTCAGCAGTTTGACGACGAGAGCGCAAGAATTGGTTTTAGGTATTCAATTTTTTAACTGTTTCTGGGGTTTTATCTAGTCATGGAGGTTGTATGTATAAAAAAAAGATAGAGAAGTTTTTGGGTGATATTGATTTTACGAATTACTAGACACACCACTAGAAGAGTTGGAATATCTAAGTACAAGGGAGTTATAACCGCAGTACAGAGTTTTGACAAGATTTTATACTTTGACAAATATTCATGTTCGGTTTAATAATTTATATTTCTAGTTTTAGTCAAAGAATTGATAATGGAAAAACAATAATAACGTTTTCGACTCCATGACTAGTTGAAATACCTTGAAGAATGCTGAACAATAATTTAAAATTTTAAATACTAATAAAAAATAATTGTTTTCAGCGCATTAGCAATAGCCGAAGCATCAAAAGAATCTTATCCAGACGACGATAGTCTAAGTGGTTCCATGTTGAGTTTAGCTCACAGCAATAGCTCTACATCTTTTCCTCCCAATAGTCTTTAATTGTCAACATTTGAATAAATATTATTAATAATATAATTATAATAATAATTATTATTATTATTATAAATATATATAACACAATAACAATGAAGATCCCTAGAACATGTCTCTAAACGAGCCCACGTGACATTAATTTTAAAAAATATCTAGAAGACTACGTAGTTTTAAATGTATCAAAAAATAATCATACTGTGAATCGCTAAGGTCTCCAATGAACATTTAATAATCATATGTAATCCCACTATAGCGCAAGCTCATCTTCATCTACTTCATTAATCATTTTTTTAAAAATTAACTAAATCACTTACCTCAAGCTATCATTCCCCGTTATTACATTTTGTATGTTGTACCGCTAGTGGTTTATCTTGCATCATCAAATTGTGACATTCATTTCAAATCAGAGTTTAAACGCTCTAACGAAGTAAAGCAACGATTTTATTTTAATATTTTAATTATTATCACAACAATCAAACATATTATTGTTTAACGTTAAAAACAAATTATTTTGCCGTAAATATTAATTAAAAGTGTCACAATCTGATTATTAAATGACATAAAGATTAAAGTTAATTATAATAACCATGTAAATAATTTAAAGCGAACTAAATGTATCAGTTCATTAAGATTTAGTGTGTATGAAAGTTTCGACGGTAATATTGATAATTAAATATAATTAATAATTGTTTACATATGATAACATATGAATAATTTAAAAAAATATTTATATAAAAATACAATTATATTTAATTATTTCTCATTTGGCTGAGATTTATTTGGTAAAGCGACCATATTTTTTAGGATCTGCTCCAATTATACGATAATATATGTTATATATTAACAATAACAATAATAATGATTAATTATTATCTAAAAGTTTAAATTTGTTTGTATTATAAACGATCGCTACGAGTACATTAACCATTAATTAGATTAATATTTAAAATAAAAAAGTACTATTTGAGTAAAACTAGAAGTAAAGTATCAGTAATAATTATAGGGTTAGATTAAGTAATTAAATAGTTACTATTACTGAATGAATTGATAATTAATATTATTATTTTCTATTGGTAATAATAATAATAATAATTAATAAAATTAATGCACTTTGCTATCATTGCCGATAAGAAGTTTAGGAAAAATATGAAACAACTTTTTTAATTGTTGGCATTTGGAGATGTTCGCTATAGACTTAACTAAAATATTAAATAATTAATAAGTAATGTAAAAACAAATACTTGAACATTTTTTTTTTTTTTTTTTTTTCCAAAGCACGATTGAGTAAAAGTAGCGAATAATACATCTGCTGTGCGTGCGTATAAAAAATTAACTATTTAATTTATAAGGCCTTTTTTTAAATTGCTTTCCATTCTCCATGACGGGCTCTTCCAAAAGGCAATTATTTTAATTGTCGATGAATAAAACAAAATAGATAAACAATTAATTAAAATAATTATTTTTTATGATTAAATATTTAAAAAATGAAATATTAATGATAATTAATTTTTTACTATTATTTTAAAAAGACGTTTAATATACGAATACCAGTTTTCAAATAACACTTGTGTCTTTTTATTAAAAATATTTGTATAAATGAAATATTCGACAAAGCCAATGTTTCTAATAGTTAATAAATAATCATAATAATAATTCCTAATAGTACGTGTTTTTACGCGCGACCAATCTCAATGATTTACATGCGGTAATTAACAGTTTCACCTGAAATAGATTGAAGAAAATAAAATTAAATATTAATTAAAAACAACCACCTTTTTTAGATATTTTATTATATTTATCAATAATATTTATTAATTAATACTAATTAATAATCTAATTAATCAGCTGTTAATTTATATACCAATTAATATACACATAGAATTGTTAAATCAAGTCTCAAATTCAAAATTAAACATTATCAATTATTTTTTCCGTTCGCTGTTATTAAGTGTATACTCATTAATTACAAATATTAAAAAAAAAAAAAGTAATAAGTATTTGCGTATAGTAATTGTGATAATAATGTTACTTTAAATGACTTCATTAGAATATTGAAAAAAAATAAGACCTTTCTTTAACTGATAAATCATTTTTAACAAAAATAATATTTATATATTATATATATATATATATATATATATATATATATATATATATATATATATATATATATATATATATATATATAAAATTCGTAATTATAAAAAATAAAAAACTTTTACTGAGTAGGTGAAAATGATGTGGGTTTCAAAATACGGGAATGCATTTCACGTATCAGCGGTACTGTGTAAGCAACACACTCGTCCCATCCTGGTGACCTCCATGCACTTTCACGTGTTTCTTTTCTCGCTTGTAAATCTTTATAGCCTATTAATAATTAACATTATTATTAATTTCATGAAAAATTTATTGTTCAAATTAAAATCAAAAAAATTAGGAAAACGGTTGACCCTGAAGGCCATCCCTGCAACTTCCCGCTAATTCCATACTTAGGCGCTTAAAATTGCACCAATGACGTTTTTGAGCTCTTCGAGCTCAAAAATACAATTTATGGGTTATTTTGAGCTCTCCAAGCTCAAAGAGATTGTTTTCCTATGCTTTTGAGCTTTTGAGCTCAAAAGTCTGATAGGGATTTGATGACACTATTTTTTGAATTTTTAAACCGCAATAACTTTTGAATGAATAAACCGATTTTCACGCGGTAGGCAGCATTCGACGCAGTTTTTCAAGCCTCACAAAGAATCTTAAATTTTGAATTGATCGCGCTAAAAATTTCGGAGTTATTCCGAAAAAACACTTTTTTTCGGTTTTCTTTCGTTCACGATATCTCTCGAACGAATCAACCGACTTTGACCGGACTGGTGGCGATCGACGTGGTTTTTTAAGGTTAAGAGCTGATTAGTTTTTGGAATTGAACCATCAAGCCGTTTAAAAGTTATTCCAAAAAAACCACATTTGAAAAATTTTTTTTTTCAGTTTTTTGAAGATTTCTCAAAATCTATTGATCTGAATCGGTCCAAATAGTTTTCAAAATCTAAGTTTGGTCAAGCCCTTTTGAATGGCACCAACCGCGATGAAATCGGTCAAGCCGTTCAAAAGTTATAAGCGGTTCACATACTTTCACACACACACACACACACACACACACACACACACACACACACACACACACACACACACACACACACACACACACACACATACAGACACCGTGACAACCTCGCGGGGATAGTCAGGGAAGCTTCCTGTGACCTTCAAACGTCGAGATCTGATGAAAACTCGGTTTTTGCAAAACGGGGTGAAAACAATAACTTCCCGATTTTTGAAAATCTTCGATTTTCGTAGCGGGAAGTTAAAAATTTCTCTTCTATGCTATGAAATTTTGATTATTTTAATCTGACTTCATTTCCAGAGTAAATTTACTATTAATCAATATCTCAAGCAAATTCTTCATCGAATATTTTAACTCTTATATAAACTCACAAAGTAAAAAAAAATAAAAAAAAAAATACTTTTCTCAATAGCTTGAATAGATTCCCTAAAAATACTTCAGTAATGACTTCCATGAAATACTTCCAAGATAAATTTTATTTAAAAACTTTACAAATAGATATTTTTTTTTTTTTTTTTTTTTTTATTTTAACCCCGCTTTTCAGACTTCTGTCTCGATGGGGGGTCCGGCCGAGTCCGGAAGGGGACTCCAGGCTGATCGGTACATTAAGTTTGGCAGAATAAGTTTGGCGGTATTACATACTTTTTCAGGCTGGAGAGTAATGCGGCGATGGGCCGACTTTGGGGAAACTGCACGCATTTGCCTGTGCCCCACCGGTAGCACAGGGCTTGAGGAAACCATCGAAAAACCCAAACCTGTACAAGCCCGGTGTGAGTTACGAGCACCGATGTTCACTGAAAATTAAATTTCAGCTCACACCGGGATTCGAACCCACGCCTCACCAGTCCCAAGCAAGCATTACAAGCATTATACCGCTTAGTCATGGGACTGGCTCTACAAATAGATATTTAATGAACCTTTGAATTACTATTGAAACCTGGATTATTAAGTTGTCACACGATAAATGAATCTACAAGTGCCAATTTAATTCACAAGTAAAAGTAATTTCATTGATTCTAATTCTATTAACAAACATTAAACGCGTTTCTTTTTATTTCTGCTATAATTTATTTCAAACCCAGTAAATATTCAAATATTTATATCTCTCGATAACTATTCTCACTTAATTTTTTATCTTTTTTTTTTTTATCAAATCACTGATTTACAGGTAAGATATTTAATCCAATTATTTTTTCTAAAAATCACATTGAAGATGTCATAGCATTTTTTCCAGCTCTCTGATTTTTTAATTAAAATAAACTCAACTAATTAGAAATAAAAAAAAAAAAAAAAAAAAAAAAAAAAAAAAAAAAAAAAAAAATATATTTGCATGTATGGAGTATCAGAAATAAAATCTTAATTTCTGAGTTTTAGCCTAAAGATGTAATATTAAATAGCAAAAATACTTACACCAAATATGATGAACATTATACAGGCGACCAATTTGGGAAAAGTAACCAGCAAAGGGTTCATCATTATTTCTCCTGTGATTAATAGCTCGTGCCCAATTATTTCCCCACTCAATCATAGTACCAGGTCTCAATCTGTAGCTTCTTATCTCATAGATATTGGGACCCTCACGTTTCCCGAGTTGCGGCCAGTAACTAAATGCGAGCAGATACTGTAAATGTCGTGATCTCAAATAATTACCGCGTTCACGAAGTAATCGTTGATAAGCCTGTAAGATAAAACCATAAATAAATCCTCAGATTGAAGCCAGTGAGCCAGTGAATTGATTTAATAAATCAATCAGCTAATTAATTATTCAATACTTCGTCCTTAGATAATGCAAGCTGAGCACGATCAATACGTTCAAAGCCACCGGTGTATTGCCACAAATGTAAAGCTTGATCAAGATCCCCGACTTCAACGGTCCAGGAGCCGACTAATTCGCAGTTTAATTCACTTTTCTTGGAATGGATAAGATTTACATTTTCCTGGCTGAATTTTAAGAAGATAAAATTTAAGATTTATAAGATTGTTATATAAGTATTATTTAAATCTCATAAAACTTGTCAACAGAATCATTTTTAAAAGCCTGCTCAAATGTTTACTTGAACATTGTACTTACTAATTAGCGAGATACTTGTCAATAGAATCAGGTCGTATATTGTGTGTATGTAATGCATAAATAACTTCTTTGTCTGACAGCATACGCGAATGTGATTCTTTGGTGGGCTCCATTTTTCTTACACCAAGCTTACTTAACCATCCTTCACTTTTATTGTCTTGATTTAATGGCAATGTTCGCGATATGAATCTACGATTTAAAAAAAAATTAGTTTTTATATTATTTACTTTGTAAAAAATTCACTTAATTTAAATAATTATTTGTCCTGCAGACATTTTATATATTATTGACAATTAAATCAGACCATTTTTCAATTTTATAAAACGGATTAATTATTACACAGAAAATGCTTTAAAAAATTGTATTTTTTTATTGAATATTTAATTCTGTCAGCATTGATAAAAATACATAAAAAAATTAATACTTACCGAGTTGTTGTAAACATAGGCAAATTTCTAGCAATTGCCGGTATGGATAACCGTCTACCTATTACTGATGTCGACATATTTATATATCAACTCTTTATTATTACTTATAAAGATAAATAAATTAAATGCAATATTTAATGGAAGATCAGATCACTGGTCCTGGAATAAAGTTTACAATTATTAAAATATGTTAGTTAGAATTGAATAATTAACTAAAAAATAAATAATATTATTGAGTAATAAAAATATACTACGATATTACTGTTGTGGTTTTGTGATATCTGGAATACTCAGTAGTGGAGTTTTTCAGTAGTAGTAGTAGTAGTGGAAAAAATAGATCAGATGATTATAATCCGATGATTATTATTATTGGTAATGGTTTGCTACAATGTCCAAGTCCGACTCCGACATTAAATTATCATGGCTGCGACTGATAGCTGGCGCTCTCTAGTGTTTTTTTTTATAACCTAACACATCACTTGCCTAAGCCCATATGATATTCACAATTCACAATCACACATGTGATAATGTGGAATTTACAATTTGCACCATTGTCATCACTTCTGTATTGAATATTGAAGTTAAAATTGAAAAGAAATGAGGATTCATGGAAGTAATTATTGTTTGTCATTTTTTCACAAATTTACATTTTATTTTTTTCAGGAGCTTATAATAACTTTTTCAGTTGGCATAGATGACAATGGTTGCTGTGTTATGAACAGAAGAAATTATGAGAGCAGAATTTAATTGGACAATGAGTTAAATGGATTGTTTGTTAGAATGAATCATGTTTCTTTTATCATCTTCGTGATTACGCATCTGTTACCGGTATTTTATTTTAGGACATAGATTATTTGTGAGGTAATATTATTATTGAACGGTCTTCGAGTATCAAGTGGTTTTATATTTAGTCATTAATAATTCTATAAGAGAAGTTAAGAGTCTCAGTAGCTGCTTAGGAACCAGTACCTGCTCATCCCATGTATTTGTATTAGTATACACGGAGTGAGCAGGTACTGGAGCTTTTTCCTTACTATAAATTAATAAAATTTTACAAAGATTTTTAGAAATCGTATGTTGAAGAAGACAAGCTTTTTAATAATTTTTACAGAATGAAGTAATAAATAAAATAAAAGATATTTTATTTATTTACTTGACAAATATTTGATTCTGCAACATAATACTGAAATATAACAGACATTTTTTAATTTTTTGGATTTTTACTATAACTAAATTATTATGAAAAAATATTAATAAAAATTCCACATTTAAGAATTAAAATAAATTAAAAGTAAAAATTTTCAAAAAATACTTTTTTTTATTGTTGATTTGAAGTAAAAATTTTAAAAAATGTCAGATGTTTGCTAATTTCAGTGTAATCTCTAGAACTGATATTTTTGAAGAGTCGTTAATACAATGAAGTACTTAAAAAGAAGTTGCATAAAATAAAACTAATAGTTTATTTGATTTATTATAAAAATTTGGCTGTAAATTTATATGATGGAATCAATGCATTTCCGAAATTTACAATATGTTCACTCAGGATAGTATACTATGAGATTTATTGAAAGGATTTAGAAATTTATCAAGTATCAGATCACTTTTCTAGCCATAGTTTTTTTTTTTTTTTTTTTAAAAAAGTATAAGTTGATTTATAGAGCTATCAAAATAGTTTGTCCGAGTATTTGGTGATCGTATTTAAAAGTTTGAAGTTGGGATATTGTGTATATATCTCTCCGGTTGGTGAAATATGACGGCTTCGTTCGGACCTTGTTTAGAACTATTGAAATTTATCGACTTGATGATGTCCAGACGATTTTGAATATTCGATATTAGTATTTGATTTCTATAATTATGACTTTATATTTAATTTATTGATTTTTTTCACTTAAAATATTCTACTTTATATTTAATGTAATGTAACTATTATATTTAAGAAACTCTATTTCAGTATAAAAATCATTATCAATATGATTAATTACAAATTTCTGTATATAACCTTCACATTGAGATTTTATAACAAAAAAAAATTCCCCTTCTTCAGATTGGCGATTTTAAATTAAGTACGCAGTAGAATATAATATGATTAGTTTATTTATATTTTTCTAAATTTATAAATTTCTATCTAGTTGTCGTTAAAGTGAATGTCTAATCATCCGTAAATACAATAAAAAAAAAAAATGATCCCGTAAGTATAAAAAATAAGTTATTTTATTATTTAGTTTTATTGGACTAATAAAAAAAATTTATTCGTGCAGTTATCGGATGAATAAATATTTGTTATTGATCCGATAGTCGGATGACTAATGATTTTATATTTATCCGATAATCGAGTCAATAGATATTGCGAAAAAAATTTATATTCGTTGTTGCTAAGGGCCAATTTTTCAGTTCGAGGTTCAGTATCCAAGGTAACTTTATCATTGATCATACATAATCATTGTCGATTTATAATATACCACAGTAAATGCATTTTAAAATATACATAAATGTTGCCCTGAATAATGGAATTCGAATATTAAATATTGCATTATAATTATGATTTAATTATCTTATTCCTTTATTCTGATAAAAGCTGAAGTTTTTATCAACTTAAAATTTCAACTTATTTACATCTATTATCCACCTAATTTATTATCTATATAATTAAGAGAATAACAAAAATTTTGTCCCTGGTATATTTGTATGATAAAATGAGTTTTTTAAACTAAATTTAGTATCGTTGGAAAGGTCTTGACCCTAATTCATGCCTTTTTAATGTTTCATATGCTTTTCAGCAATAGTTAATTTATTATGATAAGTTTTAGAAGTAGTTCTAAAAAGGTTCGAATTTTTCTTTTGTTTATTTATTTAATTTGTTTTGTACATCTGAATGTGGTTATATATATATAAAAAATTAATTTATATAATTAAGAGACTAAGAAAAATTTTGTGACAGGTATATCCTTGTCGTAAACAGATTTTGATATTTTTTCAGCGATATTCATTTATGATTTAAGTAATTAAGAAAGTAAACAAAATTTTGAGACGAGCATATTATTATTTTTAATGGAATTTTTAGAGTTAAATTTAGTATCATCAAAAAGGTCTTGATAAGAATTAGTGCATTTTCACGGTTTTATATATTTTTCAGTGATATTCAATTTTTTATGTTAAGTTTTTAGAGGAGTTTTTGATAGTTTGTTGATGGTTCCATAAATTTGTTCCGTCATATTTATCCGTTTAATTAATTCTAATTGATCCTGTCAGCACTATTTTTTTTTTTTTAATTTATTTAAAAAGTTCAAAGTTTTCTTTATTTATTTATTATTATTATTATTTTCTTTTTCAGATCTTCTTCATTCGAAAAAATTCTTATCATATAATATAATTTCTATGAAGAAACAATACAGGATATCGATGCTGTATCAATCACCTCATTCATATGTTTATCAGCAAAAAATTATCACGAGAAGAATAAGGGACATAAAAACGAAAAAAAAAAAAAGCATAAGTTCATAGAATAGAAAAAGCTAAGAACAGGTCAGGAAGAACGATCAAGTTCAATGGAAATTTTTATTCATCCCTCATACGGTTTAAAATGCCTTCATTATTCATATACAATATCTTCCATATGATAATATGCTCATCAGTAAACTAAATCCTTACTTTTCATTTTCTTCAGCAATTTATATTATTAAAGACTAAAATCTACCATCACTATTCCTATTATAACTACGTACTTTAGCTGATTAAGATTAATGGAGAAACAAATTATTTTTTAATAAAACAAAGTTTCAAGTCATTAAAAAAATTGAACTGAGTTTATCGTTGACGTCAGCTGATAATAGTTTATAATCTTGACTAAAAAAAATTTTCCGGATATTAAAAATTTAATTTAAAATAATTTATTAAAATAAATTATAATAAAGCATAATAATCAATATGATAAATGCAAATTCATCACAGCAATCATTTTTTAGCACAATCAAATTAAATTAAAAATGTATATTAAATTTCACATAAAAGCTTTATATGTAATAATCGAAATTTCATACCACCCACGCCGAATATTCAAAGTATTTGTAAATATAATATTTATTACACACAATTTTACGTAAAAGCTTTTTGTAATAAATAAATTTAAATATCAAACAACACGGTAAATATTCAAACTATCAAGCAAAAAATTTCATTTCGTTTCGAAATGATAAAAATTTCCAAAAATTAAGATTATTACAATATAAAATTCATAAAATATAATATTTAAATCATATTTTTCAGGTAAGCTCCAAGCTCAACAAAAAATATTAATAATAAAAAAGTATGCACAGGAGAATTATAAAAAAAATATACAATAATGAGATTTGTAAGAATTAAAACAGTTTAAGAGGCAATATATGTATAAGCACGAGCTTGGAGTAAAGATTGATACCATGATGACCGTTGACCCCGTGATGTACAATCGTGTTAGATAATAGAGTCTAAATAACTTGGTTTAAACTGTCAGCGTAAAGAGTGGCAAGTCAACGAGTACATACGGTTTAATTCATCAACCCACCCTGTACATATGTTTACATGTGTGCATACATTTAAGACATGTGTACCTACATACAATCTGACCATCGACCATACAATGGTTAAATATTTTTGCTTTATTTTAGTATAATTAAATGCGTTTCTATATTTATTGGATTTGATAAGCCATCAAATGTTCATTAAAAATTAAAGATTAAAATAATTAATTTAATTGTTTATCTGAGAATTTAGTATCAATTGTAAATAATATCTTATTTACTATTTATTATAAAAATAAATTATGAATTATGTAATCTCGAAATAAGGACATTGATATTGGGGATTGAATTCAATGATAATATTAATTTTTGCTGTGAAAATAAATTCTTGATGAATGAATCAATAGATATAAAAATTTTTATACAGTTTTTATAAAAATATTGGAAAGTTGAACAGGAACATAAATCCCATATTTTTATAATAATTCAATATTAATAATTTTAATATTTTTACAAAGCTCAAGTTTCCGTTGGATTTTTTAAAAATAATTAAATTATTTTGAAACACAAAAGGTATTAATGAAATTCATCAACAAAAAATCTACGGCGTTGAATAAATATAAAAAAGCATGAGAATTTTAGAAGACTAAGGAAGCAAACAGAAGTTATTTTCATTGAAAATAAGACAACAGTTTTTTAGTCTCTGGAAAAAAAAAAAAAGATTCTGTTATCATACAAATATTATATCGGTTATTTGTCCAAGGTATCTACTGAAACCCTGGTAGCGTAGGGTTTTTCTTAGCTCTTAACCTTTTTTATCTCAATCTCGTAAGAAAACAGATACTATTGATTATATTCGGTCTATGATCTTTACTTTTGTCATAGTATGTATTATAGTATATATTATAGAAAAAGGCCAAAGGGCGTATTGAGTGTTCATGTTGAGATAATAAAATTGAACGGACCGTGGTTTATGTATTTGTACTTTTGTACTATACTACTCCTATTGTTGTTACTAAGTGGAAAAATTTACTTTCAAAGAGACCAGAGTACAAATACTAATAAAAGTTATCAAAATAAAGTTAATCTTAACTTTAACATCTAAATTACTAAAACTTGGATTATTCAGGACTCGAATATTTTATCGTTTGTCAAATAGCCCGTATTCGACGTAAATCATTATTTACAAAACATACAATACATGTTCAAACTAACAAACATAAATAAAAATACCTTCTCTATTGTAATCTATTATGTAAAAAATTTATAAAAAATATTGAAAAAATTAATAATTGTTAAGTTTTGTGGCCTCCTGATTTTTTGGTATAAAAGTAAAAACAATAACATTTTTTTTTCTCTCAAATTTTTATATTTTACAACGGAACTACAATAATAATAATGACTATTTGTAAAAATGAATTTTTCAATTAATAATAATTTGTAATGTTAAAAAAAAATTTCAAATATTATTATTATGAAATACAGTGGACCGTGTTATCAAACAATTACCGAAAAACTAAGCTAATATATCGTAAACACTATTATAATATTAAAATTCGAATGAAATGGTCAAAAGTTGACTTTTTTCTTGGGTAGAAAATTAAAAATGTTTCAGGAAAGCTCAGACCTTTTTGAGTCATTACAAAAAATTAAAACAATTAAAAAAGAAGAAAATAATTAAAAAATTTTTTCACAATAGATTGATAAAATTATTGGAAAAAAGTAGCTATATATCACTAACAATAATCAGAAGAAGTAAAAAAGTAAGTAAAAATGAGTATCATTAAAGTAATTATCTCCAGATTAAACAGTAAATATTTATCAATTTCTGTCGGTTAAAAATAAACCAATAAATCATAAATATAATTGTTAACATAGTATAGTAAAGTGAAAAATTAATCATAAATAACAGAATATCAATTAATAATGGATATTAAAAAAAATCAATAATCAATGGGAATAAATAAATTTGGATTACGCAGCAATTACAACGTCCATGATGATGAAGAGTTTAAGATTGACACAAGCAAAGAGAGTAGAAAACAGGGACCTGATCTTCATTGTGAGCGAGCTTATCCGTGGACTTACAAATATATCATCACTAGCATGTAAAATAGAGGGGGTCAGTATAAGATGACATCGCCCCTTACCCTGTATCATCATCGCATCATTCTGGCCGCTCTTGAGGACGACGAGAGGGCAGGAGAGTTCACGAGAGCATAAAAGCACCGGACGAAGAAAACTACGACGTTGTATTCAACGGACTCGTTGCTTTCATACCTATTTGTAAAAATACTACTTTATTTATTTTTTTTAACTTTTTTTTTGTTCATTTTCATTTCTAATTATTGAAATTTATATTTGTGACAGTGTGACATTGAAAGCAAGAACATCATGGGACACCCACCCCGGCTTATGTCCGCGGGTATAATCGCCGCATTTTTAACATGTTCCTTCACTACTGCCTTCGCAGGTAAGTTTTTAGTAACTGATAATTCATAATTAATTTATTTGTTTTTTTTTTATTTTTAGAAAAGTGAAATTTTTGAGTGAAAAAATATTAAATTTTAATGCGAAGAAATTTTAAGAAATAATTTGAAGCAAATTTTGAGAATTAATTCTGAAATAGGAGATTGATTAAAAATGAATTATTTATTATTATTGTTATAATTATTCTTATTATTAAATTGTTGATAATGAGGTAGCTCACGAGTATATCATTAAAACGATTATCGTTCCGCCGGATAGAACGTATTTGACCGGACATTTACTAAATTGAGCTCGACGTACATCATCACTGTTACTCCCTTACTTTACAAAATTGATCTACCGTATTATCTCTTTTTATCTTTATTGTAATGTAATATACAAGGTGTCCCAAAAGTCACGGACGCCATTGTAGCATCTGATGAAAAAAATAATTCTGAGACGAAAAGTCCTCAGCCATTTTTCAATTAACCACATAGATAATTATTAATTAAAAATAACGTCTCTTTATTTGTTAGAGAGAGAGCGCTAGTGTCCAGTAAAGTATGTGCCAAACAAAGACACAACTAACTGTATGACTAACTAGTTTCTATAGCTAACGTAGTCACACATATTTACTTACACATTCACACGTGCAAGTGTCTTCGTTGGAACGCACTTGACTTGACACTAGCGCTCTCTCTTTAACGCATAAAAGGACGTTATTTTAATTAATAATTAATTATCTATGCGTCTGATTAAAAAATGGCTAAGGACTTTTCGTCTCAGAATTATTTTGTTTATCAGATACTACAATGGCGTCCGTTACTTCTGGGACACTCTGTATAATATATACCGCATAATATATAAATAAATTTTATATTAAGTACGAACAGTTCTAGAACATGAGGGTATTAAATCTGACACTTTTCTTGTCACATCACGAAATTAAATTCTCATTTGCCCATTAGCCCACCCTAACTATTTACTCTGTTTAAATTTATTAAACAAATCTAAATATCCGTCAGTTATTTTATTCAGTTGATTTAAACTCAATTGATTTTATTTTTTTATTTCGGTTTGTCTTTCATTGAATTAAGCTTAATTTTTTTATTTACTTGTCGTGGACATTTGTCTTACAATGTTTTTTTCATTATCATTATCATTAATTTCGAACAATATATAATTATTAAATTAATTAATTTATATAATGGATAATTGATTTTTTACTCATATGAAAAGTTTGAATTTTTTAAATGATATTTAGTTGAAATAATTTCTATTGAATAAAATTATTAACTTCAATTCTCATAATTTATAATTACGAATTATTACAATTATATTAAAAATTATTTTACTTTTTAATTTTATCAACTGTTAATATATTTTTAAGTTCATTTTTATAACATCATACAAGTTGTTGTAATATGTATAAAAAAAATTTAATGTTTGAAATAATTTGAGGTTTAGTATTGAGCAATTTTTTTATATTTCTTTAAAATGATTCAATTATTTCTTTAATAGTTTCACTTTACTAGTATTTAATGACATAAAAATTTTTTTGCGTGTCCGTTTTTTTTTTCAACGCATAATTTTCAGTTTTTCTTTTAAAAAATTAAATTCGTGAATTTTTAATAGTAAAAATTGTTAAAATTTAAAAGAAAGAAATAAATATAAGAACAGAGGGAAATTAAAATGAAAAAATGAAAATAATTAATAACATATCTGCAACATTTTTAAGAAATTGGCAAAATCATAAGACCCGATTAAGCGATTAATCCTGACCCGTGTTCAATATTTTTATTTATTTTTCATTTTTTGGTTTCGAGGAATCGTTGGGAGGAGTGATAATATGAGATATGATAAATCATATTCTGAATTATGAGTCTCGTAGGGGTAGATAAACATATCTATTTATCTTAATATGTAGAAACAACGTAATTTATGGATTAATGTAAAGACACAAACTTTCCTTAGCGTTTTATTTTATTTTTATCATTACGTATTTTTACACCCGAGATATAAATTAATTAAACAGTCAACAACAATAATTATAACTGTAATAATGATGATGAATAATGAATATAATTTATAAGAGTGTAATGTAGCTTAAAAAAAAAAAAAAAAATATTTTAAGGTCATTCAAGATGTGATATCGCGAAAAATACCCAGTAAATATATAGGATAGAATATGTCACAGGTCGAGTGACTCAGTGCTCTTAGTACCGTCAGATTATCGCTTTAGCTTCACAAACGATACGTTGTTAAAAATATTTTTTTCTTCTTTTCATTATATTTGATACTTTTCAATTTATTTATCTCTCATATTTTATATTATCAATAAAACAATGCATATATAGTAGTTATTAAGCTTTTACATAATTGTAAAAACACTTTCAATTATTTATTAACTACTGATCATTTTATTTTTCAGATCAATGCATGGTTGGATGTCATGGAAGTAAGTTCATTTATTTCTTCATCAGATTTTAATCAATGTACAAAAAAAACTTTTTTTTTAAAAAAAGATACTTTTAAAATTTTAATTCTTTTAATAAAAAAATTTTTTTCAAAAAAACTTAAAAATTTTCATTTTCTATTAACTTCAGTATTATTAATTCATTATATAAAATGATCCAATCTGCACAAATACAAAATGATGTAGATTAATTTAATAGCTAATAAATTTAAATGAATAAATCACATACTTGAGTTTGAAACAGCAAATTTTTAAAATAAAAAACAATTTTTTGGTAAATCGCTAGTGCGTTAAATTTTTTTGATAAATATGATACTAAAATCATCAAACACCTTACAATTTTTGGGACTTGGTATAATAAATTACTTTTTAGTTCAAAAATATTTTTAAGAATTTATACTTAAAAATTTTTTTAATCTCTACAAGTTTAATTTTTTTACAAAATTATTTTTTCATAATAATTTAGTTTTTATAAAAATAAAAAAAAGTGTCAGATGTCTGTTAGCTTCAGTATCGCACTTAAAATTATTTCTTCCAATTATCAAATCAAGCTAACTTAAAATTTTTTTCTCTTTAAAACAATAGTGCAAACGAGTAAAGCTTACGCAGAGGGACACACATACACATATGAATACGAAGGAACGTCGGTAACGTCAGTTAGTGAAGTTGAAGGCGACACGAATGTAAAACTCAACGCATTAGTTGAATTAATCGTCAAGCCAGACTGTATTCATCAATTGAGACTGAAAAATGTCCGCGTTAACGGTGCTGTAAGTACCTATTGTCATTTATCTTTGTTCTTATAAATCTTAGTAAGTTACAATGACCTCGTCTTATACTTCTAACCTCTAATCCCTTGATCTCTGGCTTCTGTTGTTCGGCAACAAAATAAAACAAGTAAATTAATTAAAAAAACTTTTTTCAGCCGGCACCGCAAAAAGACGTGGAGAACCACGCTTTCCAGTTCAATTACCACGATGGACATATTGACACGAGTGTTTGCACGGAACCCGAAGACTCTCAAGCTTCGCTTAACATCAAGCGGGCGATTGCTTCACTGTTTCAATCCGCTGTGATGCAGGACTCTGGTGTTACGACACACAGGGAGACCGATATATTCGGGACATGCCAGACCGACTTTGAGTTCCGCCGTGAGGGCGAATCCACAATTGTCCGCAAGTACAAGAACTTCAGCAAGTGTTCGTACCGCGAGAATATTCGTCACGCATTAATTAACGCGGTCTACGATGAATCATCAGACATAAAAGCATCTCCAGTTCTTGATTCTACCCAGCATGTTGAGCAGAGCTTCAAAAAAGGAGTTCTTCAGTCGGCCAAGTCAGAGGAAATTTACAAGTACCGTCCATTTTCCAACGGAGATGCTGGAGCAAAGACTCACGTCGTTTCAACCCTAACCTTCAAGTCTGACAACGCCAATCCAGGTTCACCTGGCCCAGTATCTCGTCCCAAGTCGATAATATTCGAAAATCCTCATCCAGTTTCTGAGTCATCGTCGCCTGATGCGATAATGGCGGCGTTAAAAGCCGTAAAACAACAAGAAACTCCTGAAGGAGTCAAAAGTGGCGTTGCTGAGAAATTCGGCGCATTGATTAAAGTCCTGCGCAGAAGCTCAAAGGGCCACATATTGTCGGCTTACAATAAAGTCAAGGCTGGAGTCGATGGTTTTGACAAGAACACGGATAAAAAAACTCTTCTAGAAGCTCTTTACCGCGCTGGAACTGGAGATTCTGCGGAAGTTGTTATTGAGTTGATTAACAACAAAGAAATAACTGGAATTCCTTTGATAGCTTACTACGCGAGTCTTGCGCTGGTAAATCACGTAAGTTTGCCAACTGTTGCTGCGGTAACGTCACTTTTAGATCGCCCGAAACTCCCTCGTATTGCGTATTTGGGAGTTGGTCGCGTAATTGGTAAATACTGTCAACAACATGATTGCGAAAACGCAGCTGAGGTGAAAGAAGCACTTGGGAAAATTTCAAGCAAATTGAGTAACTCAAAGTCCGGGAATCGTGACCAGGAAAACGTTTTGATTGCTGCATTGAAGGCACTTCGCAATGCTAACTATCTAGATGAACCGACCATTGAAAAAGTAATGTCTATCGCTAAAGATAAAGCAGTACATCCACGAGTTCGTGTTGCTGCGATTGAAGCGCTTACTGCTAAGTGTTCAAAGCAATGGATGATGCCTTTGACTAAACTATTCGGGGACAAAGAAGAAGACAGTGAAATAAGAATAAAAGCATATTTAACTTTAGTTGAATGCCCGTGCCCGCATGTCGCTAATGAATTGAAGGAAATAATTGACTCTGAAACAGTTAATCAAGTTGGCTCTTTTGTGACAAGTCATCTGCGTAATTTACGTGCCAGCACTGATCCAAACAAGCAAGATGCCAAGAGGCATTTCGGAGAGTTGAGACCGCGCTCTAAATTTCCTGAGGACTTTCGCAAGTTTTCATTCAATCGTGAGTTCTCATACAATATCGATACACTTGGTATTGGTTCTGTTGCTGAACACAATGTTATTTACAGTCAAAAGAGTTTTGTACCTCGTTCAAGTAGTTTGAATTTAATCACTGAATTATTCGGACGGTCATTTAACTTTTTGGAGATTGATGCACGTACTGAAAACTTGGATCGGCTAATTGAGCACTACTTTGGACCCAAAGGTGTTCTCAAGCATAAAGAAGTCGCTGGATTGTTGGTTGACGGCAAGAAGCAGTTTGATGAAACTTACGGCAAATTAAAAGACAAGGTTAACAAGGTTGCTCGCAATCCTCGTAGTGTCAGTCAAGCTGATTTGGACGAGTTTGCACGCAAAGCAAAACCTCAAGAGACTGAAGTTGATGAAGATTTGGATCTTGATCTCTCCATCCGCATGTTTGGCGTTGAGTTGGCTTACATCGACATGCAGGACAAAAGCAACCATAAGGACTCCCAGCCAATATTGACCAGCTTGCTTGACCTGATCGACCATCTCGCCAACGCAATGAAGAACTCAAATTACCACAACACGCACCATGTCAATTTTATGGACATGGACTTGGTTTATCCGACAGGTTTGGGATTCCCGCTGGTCGTTGGTGTTGAAGGAAACGCTGTCAGTCAGATCAAGGCCAATGGAAACATCGACACGAAGGCTATCCTGAGCGACCCAAAGAACGCGGTCATAAAAATTGGAATGGAGCCTAGTGCAAACATTGCATTGGAAGCGAGTTTGATGATGGAAGTTTTTGGCTCT
Source organism: Cotesia glomerata (assembly GCF_020080835.1). Lineage (NCBI taxonomy): Eukaryota > Metazoa > Arthropoda > Insecta > Hymenoptera > Braconidae > Cotesia > Cotesia glomerata. The sequence continues at coordinate 10,689,197 of NC_058166.1, read as the reverse complement.
GAATCAGGTCTGAAGATCATAAGCCGTATGCACACTTCAACCGGCTCAGACTTTTCACTTAAAGTATTGAACGGCAATGGCGTTGAAATTAGCTTCGGTGTACCCAAGAAGAAGCAAGAGATCATCAACCTGTCCAGTCAAGTGTTCTTCGTCGACGGAAAAGGAAATTTGAAGGCACCCAAATTCTCATCTGGAAAACAACACAGCGATTGCTTCGATCAGTTGTCCCAAGTTTTGGGCGTTACTGTTTGTGGACACTTTTCGTATCCTTATGATAGCATTGATGCAGTTCACAAGAAGCCTTTGTTCCCATTGGGTGGTCCAGCCAAGTTCTTAATTAGCGTTGAAAACAATGATGTCACCAGCTATATGTTCAAGGCTTACTACGACCAGAGCAAGCCCAGCGAACGGTCATTTGAGGTGACTTTTGACACTCCTAAGAGCCGTACCAACAGACGAGTTTCTTTGCGCATCGACGGAGCTAACAAGCCCGAAGAGAAGTACATCAAGGCTGCCCTGGAATCGCCGATCAAGAATATTAAGGGAGAAATAAAGTTGGAGAATACTGACAAGAAGAAGGCGCTCTCTATTATGGTCAACCACGATTCTGATGAGTATCATGCGACAGTAGGTCTTCAGGCTGATGGTAGCAAGTACAAACCTATTTTAGAGTACAAGGTCCCAGAACACATTGAGAAACTAGCTGGTGCGAAGGGATCTTCTGGCAACAAGGCTGCTTATCGAGTAGAAGGTGACATTGGAGTGGAAGATCAAGGAGATGGTAAGAAATACTCCTTCAATCAAGTTGCTTTGATCGCTTCCGACAAAAAACTGGTTGGCCTCGATGGTTTCGTTGCCGTGAAGCCCAATGCTCTTACTATAGACACCAAAGCTTCGCATAATGATGAAAATTTGAGCATCAAATTCGACGGAAAACGATCGCCCGAAGGTTTCGATACGAATTTCGCAGTTGTACCTTCCAAAAATCCAAACATTGGGTTCAAAGTAATCTGGCACTATGGCAGGACTAATAATATGATCGATCATAACTTCGTAGTGACTTATGGCGCAGACTTGGACTCAAAGACCAACAGATTTGCGATCACCGATCGCCTGGAGTACAAAAAGAACGAAAAGCCAAGCCATCCTTACGATTACTTCACTTCTATGAAAGGCAAGTCTGAGATAACGTGGCCTGCGCAAGACATTTCTGCTAAATTTGAAAACGAGATCTCTCCCAATAGTTTTGATTCTGAGTTTGACGTAAAGTATGGCAAGTTCAAAATTGGTGCTGATGTTGAGGTAAAATCTGAAAAAAACATGCCTCAAAATTGGGAAGCTGGATTCGAAGCTTACATTATGGATAACAAAGTCGCCCTTGAAGGTAAGCACAAGAAGCTATCAGACTTCAAACACACATTCGCAGGCAAACTAGAGCTCCCAGGAGGAAAATACGAAGTCGATGTGCAATCTGAGTGCCAGATGGATCCGCAGAACAAAAATATCCAGTTTGTTGGAGACTTGAAGATGAATGGTAAGAGTTTCAAAGTCGATTATGGACTAGCTGCCACTCCTTCGCAGATAAACAACCACGCTGTCGTCTCGTTGGATACTGCCAAGTACCTAGATTACTTGTTGAACGTTCAGATTGGGGCTAAAGCTTCAGGAAAGCTCAATTTGAATGTCAAGAACATCATCTTGGTTAATGGCCAATACAACTATCAAAACGGCAAAGGAAACGGTAACTTTAATATCAATCTGATAACAATCAATCGCAAGATCAAGGGAACTGGAGATGTAAGTGTTACAGGACCTCGCCACGTTGGCAACTTAGAGATAAGCTTTGACGATAAGGACCCCAACAAATCAATAAAATTCTCAACTGACACAGAATTGGACAAGACATCTGTTAACTCGAAGAACACTATTGACTTGTTTACTCATAAGTATGAAGTAAACGGCAAAGGACACTTTAAGCGAACTCCCCAAAATGGCTACGACTTCAAGGGAGATGGTCAGCTGACTCTACCTAATGGAAGATATATCGTTATTGAAGGTAGCCAAGTTGCGGATCGCACCGCCGAGAAATCTAACATCAAGGGTAACTACAACTTGATGGATTATGAGAAGAAAGGAGGTGAACCCCGTAAGTTAAGTTATGAATTCAACCTTGCACTTGTCGAACCCTTGAAACATGAATTTGATTGCCAGCATACCATGCAATTCATGAACCGAGATGGAAAGGACATCAATATGTTTGTCCATACCAAGCACGCGGAATCTAAGGACAACAAGCACCACAGCGATGTTAAGGTCAACCTTAAGGGCGCTTACATGGTGAAGCCTTTCGACTTTGACTTGAGCACTAAGTACTCTGCCAGGAAAAACAACGTGCCTGGAATGAATGGATCATGGAAACTGGACTCTTCATTGGGCAGCGACTTGTCCTTCAAGGGCACTGAAGACTACCATCACAGCGAAGGACCTACGGATCCAAATGTCGTGGAGACTAACTTGGCTTTTGTCTTCCCTAGTGAGAAGTTACGTAACTTGAAGTACAGCAAGATGCACAGTATTTTGCTGCCTAGTGATTCGGAAGGCAACAACAAACTGGACTACAAGAGTAGGTATGCACTGACTTACAATGATGACAAGAGTATCAAGGCTGAAGCTGCTGTTACTCAGACTGGAGTCAAGCCTGGAAGTGTCAAGGAAGGCAAAGGACATGTTTCGCTGACTGTTTTGACTTATCCACCGCTGATAATCGAAACTTCTTTCAAAGATGACCCGACTGGAGAAATCAAGAAGGGCTCAGGTACTGTAGCTGTCAATTATGGAGATTCCAAGACCTCAGGAGAGTTCGCTGCTGCGTACAAACCAGATATGAGTGATGTTAAGATTACTGCTAAGGCTTTAGTGCCGATGGAAAAGATCCATGCCATTGAATTTGGCCTTGAGCATAAACGCGAGAAAGATGGCCCATGGAACAATGACATTTACGTTAAGACGGATGATAATAAATACGAAATGAAAAGCGAGTTTGAAATGAACCCTGCTTTGCATCATGCTCATGTTATCTTCACTAGTCCGAGCAGTAAAGTTGAATTGGCAGCTAAGGTCAATAAACTCAGTGAGACTGAATACAAAGGTGAGTTGTAATTTGTGGATAATTTGAAGAATGTTGGCTTGAAGTAATGATCATGTCGATGATGATGACTTTTATATTTTAGGAGAGTGGAAGATTGATTCAACTGGCTTTGCTAAAGGATTCGCAACTGCTGATGGTCATGTTAAGTTTGATAACATGGATAGCTTCATCATCGAAATCAACTTCGACAGTGACAAGATTCAACATCGTAAGATTCATGCTGAAATCACTACAGCACCTGCCGTCAAGACTGGCAAGAGGATTCTTCTCACTGTCACCAGTGATGGAAAGAATATTGTTACTGGAAGGTAACTATTATTATTATTAATTTTTTTTACGCTAAAAGGAAAAAAAATTTTTGTGTAGACAAGGACTTCTTGATTCAAGAATTCGTTGAAATTAATCATTTGTATTTATTAATTTCTTCAGACAAAAAAAAAATTGTTCTTAATAATTATCAAGAATATATCGTGTGACAAATGTCAAAAGGGCGTACTCTTACAGTAACCCGAGAAAAAATTTTTCTATATAATCATATATAATTGTATATAATCATATATGATTATATGTGAAATCACATATATAATTATATACAATTATATATAATTACATCTTTCTCTAATCTTTATAAAAATTACATCTTTCTCTAATAATAATTGTCTAAACAAATTTTAATTGTTATCGTCACCTAAATTTTCTCTGATGGTATTGAGACTTCATACCGATAATATATTATGGTGAACAATTAATAATGAAAAATTAGTCATTCTCCAACAATTTGGATCGGGTAGCTGGCTTATAATATTAACTATCTTAGATTTATTAAATTTAAAACACCGATCTCCATATATTAAGTATACATTATATATAATCATATATAATTATATATAATCATACATGATTATATATGGAATTGTATATAAGATTATATATGACTATATATAGAGCAATATACAGCCATGCAGGATTGTATATCCTATATACAATTATATATAAGTATATATAATTATACATGATTATACATGGAATTGGATATGAGGTTATACATAATCATATATAATTATATATGACTATATATGGAGCAATATACAACCATGCAGGATTATATATAGTTCAATATACAATTATATATAATTGTATAAGTATATAAGTATTAGGGTGCTTCATTTGAGACGACTATTTTTTTTTCTCACTCCATTGGCGAAATATTGTTCTTTACATAGAAAAAAAAATTCTCACCAAAGGATAGTTCTTAATTTCAATTTTAAGTACTCGCTGGATGAATTTGAAGTTTTCTCATTTAATTAACCCGTTAAAATCATTTTTTTTGCTTAAATTATCTATAGCATAGCGACATTTCATGATATTCATTTGACCATGGGCGGAAGTTGTAGAGGGATCCTTCCTCTTTAAAAGCTCTGACAGCTTATTTCCAATTTATGAGCTATCTCGCCAGTAAAAAATTGTATATTTGATTTTTGCTCAAAAGTCGTGGTTTTTTGATTTTTTCTCCTAAATTATTGATCTGACACCAAAATTGCAAAGGACCTTTTTTGTAAAGAATTTAATTTTCTAAAAGATAGATTGATAGCTGAACCCTTTAAATGAAATTCCTCTGAGATAAATTTAATTAATCACAAGAAAACAATAAATGACACTATTTTATCGTAATTTTTATACTTTTTAATAAAACAACAGTTGATAAAAAAAATTAGGATGACGGTTGACTCTAAAGGCCATCCTTGCAACTTCCCGCTCATTTTGTACTTAAGCGCTCAAAGTTACACATTACGTTTTTGAGCTCTTCGAGCTCGAAAATATGATTGCTGTGTCATTTTGAGCTCTCCGAGCTCAAAACTCTAATAGCAGTTTAATAAAACACAATTTTCACGCGGTTGGCGGCATTCGACGCAGTTTTCAAAACTCCATGAAGGACTATTAAGTTCAAATTGATCGAGCCAGTAATTTCGAAGTAATACCGAAAAAACACTTTTTTCGGTTTTTTTTCGACAACGATAACTCACGAACGAATCAATTGATTTTGACCGGGCTTGCGGTGATCGATGTGGTTTTTTATCTTAAGAGCTTATGAGATTTTGGAATAGATCGGTAAGGCCATTTAAAAGTAATTCCAAAAAAACGACATTTCAAAAAATTTTTTTTGTAGTTTTTTTGAGATTTCTCAAAATCTACTGATTCGAATCGGTCCAAATGGTATTTAAAATCTAAGTTTAGTCGAGCTCTTTCGAATGGCGCCAACCGCGATGAAATCGGTCAAACCGTTCAAAAAGTATGAAAGGTTTACATACGGCCACACACACACACACACACACACACACACACACACACACACACACACACACACACACACACACACACACACGCACGCACATACTCACACACGCACACACGCACGCACACACACACACATACATACATACAGGTAGATATACGGACATCATCGCGAAAACATTCAGGGAAGTTTCCTAGGACCTCAAAACGTCTAGATCTGATGAGAACTAGATTTTCGAAAAACGAGGTAAAACCAATAACTTCCCGATTTTTGAAAATTTTCAATTTTCTTAGCGAGAAGTTAAAAATTATAACATTGTATATTTTTATAATCAACCATTTTGATATCGTTATAATGCCTAAATTTTTAAAATTTTAAATCATCTTACAAATATTCTCATAAATATAGTTACTACATATAATATATCCAAAATATATAGTCATACATAACTCCAGCTCACAAAAAAAAGTGCTTTGGACCGGAACTACCTATTGAAATGAATATTGACCCACTGAATCCGAATTTCAAGTCCGTTTGACCCGGTCACCCTCCAATATTGAGCATAATGCAAAAAAACCCCAAAAAATTGTAAAAAACTGCAGTCACAGCAATGAAAAAATTCTTCTGGACCCAGATCAAGTATGATTCTTGTGTATTTCAATTTACTGAATCTAAATCTGAACGTTAATTAGCCCAGTGCCACGTTAAAGTTTTAAAATTAAAAAAATCTCAAAAAACCAAAAAAATCAGGAAAATTGCAGATACAAATATGAAAAAACAATCGATAAAACATGATTAAATACTTTTCTTGTATTTTTTCACGCATGAAATACAAGAGATAATAACAAACGGAAGAAAAATTTACTGCGTAGATCATTTGAGAACAAAAGAGTTCGATACCAATGAAGAACAGTTTAAAATTCGAGAAAATCGTTCTCTTTATTCTAGTTATACGTCATTTTTTATAGATTTAAAAATTTTTTATATTTTCAGATTCTTAATTTGTATTTTATGCGCGAAAAAATACAAGAAAAGTATTTAATCATGTTTTATAGATTTTTTCTCATATTTATAGCTGCAATTTTCCCGATTTTTTTGGTTTTTTGAGATTTTTTTTAATTTTAAAACGTTAACGGGGCAAGAAAACTTCAGATTCAAACTCAGTGGAACAAAATACATGAAAATCATACTCAATCTGAGTCAAAAAAAATTTTTATCTCGATAACTTCAATTTTTCATGACTTATTGCAATTTTTTTGGGTTTTTCTTTTTTTTTTTTTTTTTTTTTTTTTTTTGGCAAATTTGGTCGGCTTGCCAGGCTACTTAACGTTCAGATTTAGTTTCAGTAAATTGAGATACATAAAAATCATACTTGATCCGGGTCCAGAAGAATTTTTTCATTGCTGTGACTGCAGTTTTTGCAATTTTTTGGGGTTTTTTGCATTATGCTCAAAATTGGGGGGTGACCAGGTCAAACGGACTTGAAATTCGGATTCAGTGGGTCAATATTCATTTCAATAGGTAAGTCCGGTTCAAAGTACATGCCACTTTTTTTTTTTTGTGAGCTGGAGTTATGTATGACTATATATTTTGGATATATTATATGTAGCAACTATATTTATGAGAATATTTGTAAGATGATTCAAAATTTTAAAAATTTAGGCATTATAACGATATCAAAATGGTTGATTATAAAAATATACAATGTTATAATTTTTTTTATTAACTGTTGTTTTATTAAAAAGTATAAAAATTACGATAAAATAGTGTCATTTATTGTTTTCTTGTAATTAATTAAATTTATCTCAGAGGCAATTCATTGAAAGGGTTTAGCTATCAATCTATCTTGTAGAAAATTAAATTCTTTACAAAAAATGTCCTTTGCAATTTTGGTGTCAGATCAATAGTTTAGGAGAAAAAATCAAAAAACCACGACTTTTAAGCAAAAATCGAATATACAATTTTTTACTGGCGAGATAGCTCATAAATTGGAAATAAGCTGTCAGAGCTTTTAAAGAGGAAGGATCCCTCTACAACTTCCGCCCATGGTCAAATGAATGTCATGAAATGTCGCTATGCTATAGATAATTTAAGCAAAAAAAAATGATTTTAACGGGTTAATTAAATGAGAAAACTTCAAATTCATCCAGCGAGTACTTAAAATTGAAATTAAGAACTATCCTTTGGTGAGAATTTTTTTTTCTATGTAAAGAACAATATTTCGTCAATGGAGTGAGAAAAAAAAATAGTCGTCTCAAATGAAGCACCCTAATAAGTATATATAATTGTATAAGTATATAAGTATATATAATATATGTATAAATAAGGATATATAAGTATATATAATTATATATGACTATATATGGAGCAATATACAGCCAGGCAAGATTATTTATAGTTCCATATATAATTATATATAATCATACATGATTATATATGGAATGGTATATGAAGTCATATATAATCATATATAATTATATATGAAGCAATATACAGCTATGCAAGATTATATATAGTCCCATATATAAGTATATATAATTATATATGCTTATATATAATTAACATATATAAACATTTTTTTCATATAACCTGCATTGAAAATGCGAGTTTCAATGCCTGTTGAGCCAACCGAATATAAACTAGACAATTTCAAACGAATGCGTCTGTGCCGGGCAGGAATCAATTATTTCTTCCCGGCGGACAGAAAATGACGATTTTCAGCCCGCGCGATGAAGTTGCAGCTTTATTTTCAATCCTATCAATTGTTTGTTTATTTTATACCTTTATAATTGTCATTCTAACCGTTAACTAGTACAGCTGTACTGACATATTATAATTCTGTTATTAAGCATAAATAAGAATGACAAAAGAAAACTATTCAATTTACGAATAATGTTTGATAAAAAATAAACCATTACTTTCTATTTTATTATAAGCTTTATAATAAAATGATATTTTCGCTATTTGTCTGAAACTATCTAGTTCTGGTTGGCTCCAGACATTGAAACTAGCATTTTTAATGCAACTTATATGAAAAATATAATGTGTGACGCGGGATGAAACACGATTTCAGACCGAGTGATGCCAGCCCTCGCTTCGCTCGGGCAGGCAACTTCACTCTTATCTGGTCTGAAATCGTTTTGTTTCATCCCTAGTCACACAATATACTATTCTTTGAAAAAAAATTTTTTTCGGTCATCACAAAAAGTGTAAAATGATGTTTATAATTACGTTTAAATATAATTCTGAAATACAAAATTTGTTACATTTCCTATGAGATGTTTTGGTCTGCTCTGCTACTACCTAATAATAAAATCATTATTTATTTCATTCTTTAAATAAGTGTTATATTATAATGAGATTCGGTAACATAAATAAATTATGAATTATGACTATCCAAATATATTATAAAATCAATTTTTATACTATATTTATGATAAACTCATATGGTACATTATGTAGATAATAGAATAATTGTTATCTAAGACAGCAGCATAGCAGACAGAAACTTCAAGACGCACGGAGATCACCAAAGTTAATCAGCATTGAGCAGGATTAATAGTTGGATGGGTGACCGCTGGTGTTATAGCCGTAAAATTATATCTAGATATTTTTTTTTGCATTTTAATTGGTTACAGAGAATTGCGTAGGGCCATATTAAATACTATATCCATAAAATTAACCCAACAATTAATTAGATGTAATAAATATGTAATTAAATATTATATATATATTTAAAAATATATTATAATATAAAAATATATTAAATATGTAATTAAATATTATATATATTTATATATAGTTATATATGATTATATTTGGCCATTTTTCATATATAATCATATATAACCAATTTATATATAAATATATAATATTATATATAAATATTTTTTCTCGGGAAAATAGGATTTCGGGCCGAAAGGGCGAACAAAAAAGTTTTTTTCCCCTTATCAACTCAAAATTGTCCAAATCATTAAGATCAGTGAAAAAAATTTTTTGAGTTACCAACCTCAAAAGGACACTTCTCAAAAGTATACGATTTCGTTTTTTACTACAAAATATGAAAATAATACTTACCTCAATGAAGCAATTTTACATAATAAATATGAAAAATGAAAAATTGAACTATAAAAAGAGGCAAAATGAGCAAGGAAAAAAATTTATTTTCTGAATTTTTATAAAATCGTAATAATTTTTTTTTTTTCAGTTTTATTGGACTCTATTTGTAATTCTCTAATTTTTAGAAAATTCCGGGTTACTTTAAATTATTTTTAAAATAATTAAAAAAAAAAAAAATTATCTAATTTTTTTCTTTACTGTTTTTGAAGCCATGTTGTGTGATTCAGATTGAGAAAAAATTCACTTTTTTGAAAAATAATTGTGATGATAAAATATAATTAAAACTTTTGAAATTTCGCGTCTTAGTAGCTTGATAACCATATTTAATATTTAATATCCATTTTTGTTGTTTAATAATAATATTATTACTATTTTTAGGATTTTTTATCTTCATTTTTTTTTATATTTTTACTCTTAGAGCCATTAAAATACAAAACTTGAGGAGGTTCTTTGGAACAAGATTTTTTTATTTTTCAGTTCAGAATAAGTTTGCAAAGTGATTAGAAAAAAAAATTTTTTTATACGCTATACACCCTTTTGGCATTTGTTACACGATATGTTCTTTTATTAAAAAATTTTCCTACTAAAAATATTTTTTTATACTCAATGTATGGTGCGAAAACAAGAAGAAATATTTAATTAACTTTATTTAATAATTATATTTGTTTAATTGATTTTAATTATGCTTTGCAGTACAAACTACAATAGACGTGACGAAGCAGGCACGGTGATCGTCGAGGGCAATGGAAACTTACAAATCGGTGAGAATGAACGTAGCTCCAAATTTACTTACTCACGCAAACAATTGACACGTGAAAATGATGGACAAGTGGGCACTGCTATTCTTCTTAACGCCAATTTCGGACCCTCGGCTGTGGTGGGTGAGCTCAAGCTGTCCGACAAAGAAATTCTTGTGTTCAACAGCTACTGCGAGCAGAGCAAAGACTGTGCACACTTTAAATTGCAATCTACGATGGACACTGATCGTATGTATCAACTAATCTTTTTTATCTTTATATTTGAATATGTTGATTATAATTTATAATTATTAACTTAACATTTTTATAGAAAAAACACGCTTAGATCACCAAATAACCGTGGAAGTTGACCTTAAGAAATTCAAAGTACCAGTTGAGTTTGGCTTGAAGACAACCACCAAATACTTTGCTGAAAAAATGACTTTTGACCACACAGCCAATCTTTATCTTCACACTTCCAAAGACAAGACCCAGTACTCGTCACAAATTTACTCTCACCCCAAAGAATCGGCGATAATATTGACTCTTCCAAGCCGCGAGTTAGCTTTGATTGCTACTATTGATGTTCCAAAGTCTAAAACGCCTATGGGTCCATACAAAATTGATATCTCAGCGTATCTAGACCGTAAGAATCACCCGAATGACAAAACTAGCTTCGTAGCCAACGGTGATATTAACGTTGAGAAGAATTCTGCTACTATCGCTGGTGACGCCAAATTTATTTACCCATCTCAACCTAAGGTAATTATTCATTTTTTTTTTTCAAAATTTTTTTAAATAAATTTTAAAGAGGAAAATCTCTTTAGACGGCTGAAATTGAGTTATTTTCATGAGTGGTTCTATACATGATTAAATAATCATATCATTTTAAAGTTTTAATATCATTATACTTAAACTTTGAAGAGTACAAAATCAATTTTTTTTTTTTTTTACAATATTATTTTTCTATCGATGTGAAACAAAAAAAAAAGTGCTTTTTATTTCTAATTCATACACGAGAAAGATAAATCCTTAAAATCATGAAAAAATATAAAATTAATATCAAGTAAGTTCATGAAAAAAAAAGTTCAAATTTTTTACTATTTTGTTTGACTAAATTTTCAATATTTTGATTTTTTTTTTCGCCAGTAAGGTAAAAGCGCCAATAGATGCTCATGTACCAGTATATGATCATCTATTGGGGCTTTTACCTTATATTCTCAACATATTTTCTAAATAAAAAAAAATCATTTTTTTTTTTTTTTTTTATAGGGACACTTCATCTTTAATAAAAATTTGTTTTCATCAGTTTAACAATGCATACTTTTATAAAAATTAATAAGTTCCATAATAACTAAAAATTTTTTTATTACAGGAAATGATGGTGAAAGGAAAACTCCATTACGGAGGCGAACATTTGCTAGACGCAAATGTAGACATCGACGTCTTCGCGAAGAAAGCTCAAAAAATAACAATAGTAGCTCACTTAGTCAAACACGAAATTCCGAAAGGCTACAACATAACCGGAGAGTTTGAATTTGGAAGCCGCGGGCAGCAGCTTAAAGTAGACCTTAAGCAACACTTTGCCTTCTCCACCACTGAATTAGGGTTCGGTTCCTTCCTATCATACACTGACGTCAACCAAAAGCCACGTAACATCGGATCTCTGTTTTCTATGAACCTCCACGAAGCCCACTTCCTGATCCAGGGGCCAGAGAAAGACCTCCTGAAGACTGACACGACCATGGAATTCTCCAAGAACCTCCAAAAAATTGAGACCGAGTTCTCTATGCTCAGCAACCCTCCCGTAGTTGTTAGCTTTGAGGCCCACGACTTCAATAGCTTCAAGTACCAGAGTTATCAGAAAGACAAGCCAGACACCAAGTTGTCGATAAACGGGCGCCTGGTCCTTGGACAAGTAGCAGAATACCATGCAGACTTCTACAAGAGCGGCGAAAAAAAGAATTTGTTCAGCATCGGGCTCTTCTTGGATGAAAGCCGGTTCCTTAAGCCGACCTTCACCTACCAGAAAGACAACGTAGCGGTGGCAGTAGATTTCTACCGAGAGTTATCGGTGAAACGCGTCGAACAATTGAAGGAAGTCTTCAAAGCACTGATCGACGAAGCCAATATAGAATTCCGTGATCTGTTCGAGCACTTGAAGAAAGCACAACCAAACTGGAAGCCCGTGCTAGACTACTACCAAGGAGAGCTCGATAAACTGAAACAGGAGTTGAATGCTGACACCACTGTCAAAGAGATTCAAGCGACTTTGAACAAAGTTTTCGGTGGCTTAATTAATGCCGTCACTCAAGTAGTTACTCAATTCATGAAGCGCGCTACAGAGTTGAGCAAACAGGTCCACGAAATCGCAGATAAAATTAATGACGCTTTGCAAGCTATCTACCCGCGAATTAAGAAGTCTTTCGACCAAGTTTTGCACGCAGGTATCGAGATAACAGACGCTGCTTCTAAGCTAGCTGCTACTTACATCAAGGCCATTTTGGACATCATTAACCAACATCAAAAGGAAATCAAAGACATCATTGGTATGGTTAGCGAATTGGTGCATGATATTGTTAAAATTGCAATGAAGGGATACGGACAAATTGAAAATGAGGTCAAGAGTTTCATTAAACTGACGACACAGCAGATCCAAGCGCTGCCGGTCTACGAAATGTTGAAGGAGAAGTACCAGGAGTTGATGAGTTTCAAGGTACCTGACGCGATTTTGATGCCTATTGAAGAAGCGTTCACCCAGATCAAACGATTATTGCCCACTGAAGAGCTCAAACAGTTCTTCACTGTTCTTTATAACTACATTATGAAGCATGTTAAGCATCAGAAAGTCGACGATGGAACTGAAATCAAGAATATCTATGGACATGCCGTAGAGGCTACTTACTCGATCATAACTCTGTTGAAAAATCGTGGAAATGCCGATCACTTCTACGAAATCTTCGATGTTAGGCTACCAAGTCATCTAGGTTACATTAAAGACCTGCCTGGTGTACCGATCTTGAGGGTGTCGGTCCTCAATTTGATTCGTAATCATGAATTGCCAAGCATTTATGACATTTACCATGCGTACCGTCCGACCTTCTATCCCAGTGACATTATACCGCCGTTTAGTAAGACCGGTATTGTTGTTGAGGGTGGTCACTTCTTTACTTTTGATGGTCGTCATCTTACCTTGGCTGGTACTTGCGACTACGTTTTGGCCCAGGATGTTCACGATGGAAACTTCTCGGTTGTCGGTACCTTCAACAGTGGTAAACTTGTCAGTGTTACTGTTACTGCTCCGGGTGAAAGTATTACGCTCAAGAATAACGGCAATGTAAGTTTGATTTTTCTTTTATTTTTTTTACCAATTTTTATATTTTAATTTTGAGTAGATCATTTTTTAAATGCGTGTAACGTTTTTTGATCATAAAAAATCAAAAATTAATTTATTGAAGATTTTATTTTTATTCATTTTCTTTCAATCAAAATTTACCAATTGATAAAAAACATTTATATATCATTATATCGTGACATTTTTTTTATTTGTTCAGTTTTTCATGCGCTTTAAAGGAAAAACAGTATGATACTTTATAAATTAATGTTTGAAAAATGTCAGTAAAAAGCGAGATAAATAATTATTTTTTTTATATTAAAAATGTGAAAAAAGTAAAAATATAAAATTTTTAATGAATTCACCGTGAAAAATTTTTACAATTTTTTTAAGGCTAAAAAACAGCGGAGCCTCACATTGAAATAATTACCTAATTTTTTGTTAAAAAAAGATTATATAAAAAAAATTTTTTTCTAATATTAATATTAATATTAATCTAAAAGTTTGCAGACAAATTTAATCAATAGGTCAAAGAATTTAGTTGATATATATATATATATATATATATATATATATATATATATATCCTAGCGACATTTTCACTTTAGACTTGGCATTTGAAAATTACGAGGAGATTAGATTAATAAAGGATGTATGTCTAATTTAAATTACAGATTTTGGTTGATAATAAACCAGCAGAATACCCAGCGAGTACCAAGAACTTACATGCATTCCTTACGCTTCCAATTGTTAACGTTAAATCAGATTACGGTGTTCATGTCGCATGTAGCCAGAAGGCATTAATGATTTGCAGCGTAAGAGTATCTGGATTCTACCATGGTAAATTGCGTGGTATATTTGGTGACGCTGATAACGAACCTTATGATGATTTCACTCTACCTTCCGGCCACGTAAGTTTAAGCACGTTCTATGTATGCAAATTTAAATGAATAAATTTCTACAAAAATTTTATCTTATTAAAAATTTACATGTCGATAACTAATAATAAACAATAAATAATTACAGATAACGGAGAAGGAGGATGAGTTCGGTAACGCATACAGATTAAATGCCGGGTGTGCAGCAGCACCAGCAGTAGACCACCACCACCATCAAAGAAACCCCAAATGTACAGAATACTTTGCTGGGTCATCCTCAATGAGTCCTTGCTTTAATTACGTAAATCCGGGAATTTATCGGCAGGCGTGTGATCACGCAATGAGCGCAGAAACACCACGTGCGGCTTGTTTAATATCCGCTGCTTACTACGCTGCTTGTCGTAAAGAACGAGTCTTCATATCGATACCCGCCGACTGTGCTAGCTGCAAAGTTGGCAAAGATGAGATACCCATTGGCATTACTTACAGCGTTAAAATACCCAAGAAGGAGGCAGACATCGTTATTGTTGTCGAACAGGACTCTAAAAATGAAAAAGTTTACCACGAACTTATTGTGCCGATGATTACAGATTTGAAAGCTGAATTGACACAACATGGAATCACGTAAATATTTTTTAGATTTAAATTACATTTTTCATACTCAGTATTAAATTTTTTTTTTTTATATCCTCTAAATTAAAATACATGAAAGTCTTGAAGTTAGTCAAAGGTCGAAACTCGCAAAAAACGGGCCACGATTCATTATTGGTTAAAATTTAGGCGCGCGCGTAGCGCGCTATTCAAATTTCTAGTATATTTTAAATTGAATGAGCTTTTGAGGCTTGCATTTTTATATTATCCCAGGTTTTTCCGGCGGATAAAAAATAAACTCATAGGCCGCAATCGGAACCTCTCTAATAATATAAAAGCGTCTTACGACGAAGGAAAAAGAAACTTATCAACCAGGAATTTTTTTTATTTAAAATATAACTTTTCCTTTCATCTTATTGCGTCAATTTACTGTATTTTTATTAAGCGTCTCAACAAATGAGGGAACTTTTATTAAAATCTATTGTTATGTCCAGATTGGACAAAAACGAATTTAATTTATTTTGGTCCTGGTGAGTTATCATCACTAGACTGGGAACCCAGAAGACTAGAGGGACAGGATTTATTAATAAAAATTATTATTCATTTTATTTAATATATATTGAACATAAACTAGATTGATACAAATTTTACTTAATTGTAAATTAACATTCAAATTTTACATTGGAGAATTACAAAAGATAGACAATACCTGAAGTTGTTTCATCGACAATTAATTATTTTAATCTCTATTTATTCTTCGATTTTTAATTTACTTTATTCGGTTCAAAATTTAATTTGCTCAATGAATTTACTTTTGTTTACGCAATTTATTACTATTACACTGTATTCTTTTTTATAAATGATCAACATATTAAAGAAAGGATTTCTCGACGGGAGTCTCTGGTGAGACTCCCGCACGAGAGTACCTCCTAGCCGAGGACTTAGAATTAGACTACTCTACTACTCTCTAGACTGATTAGAACTGGACAAAAAGTTTGGGTCTCTGATTTTCTGGGCGGTTTAGTAAAGTTTGGGGAAAACTTTGTCCAATAAGATCCTGTTTTTCCAGATTCTTAGCCCTCTCCCTAAGGTTGCCTCGGGAAAGTAAGGGACTCACCCCACTCTAGTCAGGATCCATGAATGCGTTCTCTCTTACTCTCACGTTCCTAGTACTTTTTTAATTATTATTGTTTAATTAAACCATACTATTATTTGCTATCTTGATTTATTAGTTATTTATTGTTTGTTTATTATTTATGAAATTCTGGACTATATTGCAATTTAAGCTGAACAATTTATTTAATTATTAATTATTCATATACTACTAATATTTCTTCATTATTAATTTCATCAACTTAATATTTTGGTATTATTTATTTATATAAATAATAATTGATAAATAAATACGTTTTATCAAAGTGCGTATGTTATAAATTCTTCGAGCGTAATTTTTAATGTTGGGAAAATATATTTAGTTTAACTTAAAACGTTTAAAATTGAAACGGTTACATCTTATTTTTTTTTTGGTTTGGATTTTTCTTTTATTAATTCTTAGAATTTTTTTCGTTTCTGTTAAATACCAAACTTATCTTGATTACTTAGGTTAAGGTTACGTTTACTTATAGTCTAGATATACATAAAAAAAAAGAGCCCATAAAATTTATAAATTTCCAGGCCTCCTTCAAGAGCTGAACAGAACGTTTAACGCATTTCCTTTTACAGTGCCCCTTTGTATCGTAAGGATACAAGGTCATAAAAATAAAATATGTTTAATATTCTGATTTGATTAATTCTGGTTAATTAAACAGGGATGTTCATGTTGGACTGATCGGATACGGCGAGCACATGAAGTGGCCTCAGTACTACACTACCGGTGGTAGCATTAATATCGATGGTGATGTCAAGAATATAAACTTTAGCCCAAGTACACCGCTAATAAGTCTGGAAGAGGCTAAAGAGGGTGATGCAAAAACACGTCTCAAGTACGCTAAGCAGCGACTTGACATTGAATTGGGTACTTTTAAACTCACTGGTGCTTATGAGGAAGCTATTCATTATCCATTCCGTGCGGGTGCCGTCAAGGTTGTCGTTGGTGTAATCGCTTCTCCTTGTGAAAAGAGTCCGCTTCCTCTTTCGGTTAGTCTATATCCGTTCATTGTAATTTATATAAGTGTTTGCTGATAACTTATAACTGATAATAATTAATATCAACAATCATTAACTTCATTATTTTCTTTGTTAATTAATTTTAGCTCCAACACTTGCGATTATTGATGGGAGAAAAGATTTACCGTGACTCAGGTCTAACTTATTATCACGTCGGCTTCCTCAATGACATCCTGGTGTCCGGTAAACCACAGAAAAACGTGGTAGGATTTGATGTACAGTCTGGATACACATTCGCTGACAGTAAGAAGAAACCACTGGACGGAAGTATCGAAAAGAGTAACTTGGTTGTTACTAACAACGATGTTTGCGCTGGATTTGCTGTTTCTGTAAGCAATTATTTATTTTATTTCAGTATCAAAAATAATATATATATAAACTGAAAGATAAAAAAATTAATTTGATTTAAGAAGATAACTCTTGAATCAAGAAAATCATTATGAAGATTTTTATCGTCTTTAATCAAGAGGAAAAAAATTGGAATTTAGTCAAATTTACATATGCCAAGAAAAATTTATTAGTTCAAAAAATTTTTTTGCTTGATTCACGACGATCAAACACTTTTCAAAACGATTTTAGTGATTCAAAAGTTTTTTTCTTAAATCAAGTTAATTTTTCTATTTTTTCAGTGTATAATCGAGAGAATAAAGAAATTTTTTCTCCAGTGTATTTATATGATAAAATGGGGGGGGGGGGGGTTTAACAGCCGGTCCCTACGATAGCAGCTTTATATTTCTCTCCTAGACAAAGAAGAATTTAAAAAAAAACGCTCTGCTACGTAATAGATTTTTTGATTATCTGTTTCGTAGCAGAGCGTTTTTTTCGAAATTCTCATTTGTTTAAAAAAAAAAACATATAACTGCAATAGCTTTATAATCATGTGTGCAACAAGGACAGTATCGTTTCTTGCAGTGAGTGCAACGCGAGAAAAAGATGGGATCGGCTATTAAGTTAAATTTAGTATAATTGAAAAAATCGTGACCTGAATTTTTGTCTTTTCAAGGTTTCATATACTTTTTAGCGATAGTTACTTTATTATGATAATTTTTCAAAGTAGTTGTAAATAAATTTTAATTTCGCACTAAATAAAATTTGTTCATTATCTTATTTTGATTTGTACATGTGAATGTTATATCGTACTCTTAAAGCAAAAAAGCGTATGAAATTTTTTTTGACTCATTAACCGAGCAATGTTACAAAACATATAAAAATTTACTGAAAAAAAAAAAAAAAAAAAAACATTTTCATTTTATAACTTTTTGCTTATAAAATTGAACGTTTTAAATTTCTACGTCTATAAAATTTGAAAATTTTCTAACGTAGACTCTTAGGATGTTAGAACGTCGAAATTTGATAAAAGCTTTATTCCTGAAAATCTAACTAAATTCAATAATTTTTCAAATTTTCTCAACATTTATTTTTAAAATTTATTTCAAAAGTAGCAAACTATGTACATGGTGATTAATAACATCGAAAAATTACCAAGCCAAATTTTTTTTATTTATATAATTTTCGATAGTCATATAAAGACTTTCATAGTAGTCATAAAAAGACTTTAGGCTGTTTGTATAATATTTTGATTTAAAAAATTTTTTTGATTGAAGGCTGGAGGTGCTGCATTCAGTTCAAACCACTTCTTGGATGCAAAACCAAACCAGAAGAAACAATTCACGCAGGTGATGGCCCGTAGATTAGCTGAGGGTATAGCTAACATAGAATTACACGAAGACTGCGTGTGCAAACAGCGTTTTGGACTTGATGGACACAGTTACTGTAAAATTGTAGGCCGCAAAGATAAACACACTAAAGGCTCTAAAAAATAAATTTAATTAATTAACAATAAATAATTGAAAAAAAAACTTGATACAAACATCTCCTAATTAGTGCAACGGAGATATTCAATAGCAACAACGAATACAATATTAATAATTCCAATTTTTTTTTATGTAACTTTATATATTAAATCTAGAATCTGGCGTGATAACTATTGTGTTGCAACGAATAGATATTTTTTTTTAATTATTATTACTTTAAATTAAAAAAGCGCTCTTGTACGATACAACTACATATATAGATTATGTTTCATTTTGTGAATATAATAAAATCTACATAAATGTTAATAATAATATGAATTTGTATTCATTATATCCTCATTTGTTTGTTTAAATTTTATTTTGGTTAATCATTTTTATTTCTAGTTTTATAGTAATTTAAATAAAATAAAAATTAAAAATGGACTACAGTTTTTTTAAAAGAAATTCAAGTACTAGTGAACCGAGTGGATTACCCCATGAAACGTATGACCGGATTATGGCTAATGGTAGTTTTCTTTTTTTTATTTTTTAATTGTATTGGGAAAAAGTTTGTAATTAAAGTGAATATTTTTTTCATTGAAAGTTGGGAACATGAGCGAAAGAAGCCAACCAGAACAACGACAAAGTCCACTACCGAGTTTTTTAGTCCCTCATGCTGTGTTTACACGCATGTCAGAACGTGTTGGGAAATGGGCTTACACTAAAATAGCTCGAGTAAATTTTATATTAATTAATTAATACAAAACATTTTAACCTTAAATTTTTGACAATATATTATGCGATTCCTGGATGTTTATCAAAATTTTATTGATATTCTCTAAGAAAAAGAAAACAGTAATGACACATTAAAATAAATTTTTTAAATCAATTTCCTCTTAATTTAATATGAAAATAAAATTATAAAAATTACTGTTAAAATTTTTACATTGTGTCTAAAAGATGAGAGATACGAAAAAAAATGATTAAAACCTTTTCTGTACAAAATTAAATTTCCTACAAAAAATTTTTTTTTACAATTTTTGCGTATCTTCAATATTTAACTCAGAATTTGAATTTTAAACTTTTGAAAATTATGGATAGGTTCTTAACAAAAAAGGTCCTTGTCAATTTTTCCGTTTCTTCAAAATTTAAGATTTAAACTAAGCTTCATTCCTATCAAAATTTTTTTTTTTTTTTGTGCCAAATAAAAAAAAATTGTACTTGTATTATTCTTAGATACCACGGCGAATGTCTTTATCAAAAATTTTAATTAGATTCTCTTGTCTTAAAATTAAATTAAATATCAAAGAGAAAAACATAATAGAGTTCAAAGTTTAATTACAAGTGTAATATAAAAGTATAATAATTAATATAAACCGAAATAATTAAAACAGAGAAAAGATTCACAAACAGAAGATCCAGAAGCAAAACCAAAAGAACCGGAACCAGTTCAAGAAAGACAAAAACTCTCAAAAATAACAGATATGTTACTGGACCCAAAAAAAATTCTCGTCGCGGTACGATTGAAACTGGTTGATGAATTAGGGACATTTTTAATATCGAATGATCCTTTTATTAGAGAAAAAACGGCTATAGCAATTTCAGAAATAGCTCGGAGACCTAATGGGCGGCAAGCTATCATTCGTAATCCAGCGATTCTCAACAATTTGATAAATGGGCTCCAGGATGTAGTTATTGACGTTCGAGTACAAATGGCCCGTGTCCTAGAGATATTAGCCCATGACTACTTCAGTAATAACGTTATAATACAATATGAATTACAGCTATAAACTTAATTAATAGCGACAATAAAACAAAATTTAAGCTTTATTAATTATTGACGAATTTTTTCAGGTGCCAAAGTTTTGGTGGAGGAGCACAAGTTTATAGACATAATTGCTCAGGCTATTCCTAGAGAACAGAAAGAATTGTTGGTAAGTATGAAGAAAAAAATCAATGATTATGATTATTATTATTATTATTAAATTATTATTATATCGAGTTGCTAATGCCAAAAGGACGTATTTCGAAATGTATACCCTTTTGGCTTTGCAGAACTAAAAGGCCATATAGAAAATTTTTTTTCTCTAATCAACTTGAGAATATATAAAAGTAAAAATCTGGTTGAAAAACGCAAAAAATTTTTTTTTTCGACATGCACCCTTTCGGCTTTAAGAAAAAAAATTTCTAAAGTCGAAAAGGCATATTTGAGTAAATAGTCAAAATAGCTCCTAAGAACTTCAAAATGTCGAAGATCTGATGAAAAATAAATTTTATTTTGAGATACGCTCTTTTGACATTAGTAGAGCGATATGATACTGAAATCATTAGACATCTCATAATTTTTAAAATAAATCAATTATGATAAAGAAAATATTTTTGAAAATTCGAACTACTAATTTTTTTTTAATTTTTACATGTGAAATTTTTTTTATAATAATTTAATTATTATAAAAAACTAACAAAAAATTGTTGATTTCAGTTTCATTTATTTATTTATTTACTTCAGTAAAGTTTCCAATCATACTTATATGGGTACAGTAACTAACAGATGCTTACCACTTGTGTCAGATACTCTATCTCAATAGCCTTGAAGTATTGCTTCTGGCTCATGTCAACGTGTGTCACGCCATAGAAATTGATATGATCGAAACCCTGCTCACTCTTATGAATTATCATAAAAAGGATAAGGAAGTTTTGGCTAAAATTTTATCTTCTTTAGTGCTACTTTGTCAAGATAGTTTGGGCACTTGGAAAGCTTTTGAAGTTAAGAATTTTTTGTCCATTCTCACGCCGGTCTTGAATGATGACGCAGTTATGTAACTTTCAAGCATTTATAATTTATTTTTTTTTATTTTTATGATATATTATTTATCAAAGATATTTTTGTAAATTTCATTTTATGACAATTTATTGTTCAAAAACAAAGACTAAAATTGATTTTATTTTTGGAATAAAAATGAAATATAATTGATAACTAATAAAAAAAAAATTTGAAGTGTGAAATACTTAATAGAATATCGATAAACATTATTTAATGATGTTTTTATTTTTTAAAGCTTGATAATCGGAATAAAAATACGCGACGTACGTGTTAAAAATATCTTTGATATCATTACTCTAATTATAGATAAAAATATTTTTTTTTTGCAGAAAGAAATTCATGAAAAAGCAGCAAGTCTTGTTGCGTTTGCGACTGTCACTAATTATGGAAAATTGAATGGGTTGATATTTATTGATAGACTTTTACAGCTGGCTAATAATGGACAAAGTAGAGAATGCCGGCTTATGTCTATAAAGGTTATTATTATTATTATTTATTCTAAAAATTTATTAATTACTTTAGTTTTGAGTTAGTATCTTAAAGAATAGATAATAAAACTCATGAAATAAAATGTACGAGATGTAGTAAAAAGATGATAAAAATTTATTGTTGATTATTATTAAAGGCACTGACAAATATCGCGGAAGTACCAGAAGGACGAGAAAAATTGCTTGGTCATTTAATATTTATTGAGCACATCAATACGGAAAAGGACAGAGTATTGAAGAAACATAAAAATATCCTGCTAAAAGTAATACATTGGCATCCGTGATGACTAGCTACCATCTTCTCAATAAACCCATTCATATTTTCATATTTGTACTTTTAAAACACTCATATCAAGAACGACATGAATATACTAATATTAAGAACAATAAACGTTAAATTAATCTTCGATTAATAACCGTCTGACCGGTAAAATGAAGAATAAAGACTGAAGCTGAAGAATAGAATTGATTGCCTGTAATAAAGATTTATATCGTCAGATAATTTCGTTAGGTATTGTATTAATATATATATTTATGAATTATTTATGATTGTGATATTTTATTGTTTACTTGTTAAAAATAATATTTCTTATATGCATATGGGATTTTTTGTTTAATCGCAGTTGATATGATTCACGCTTTTTTATTAAATATTTTTTTTTTTAACTATGATTTGTTGAGGTCACAGTATATTGTAGAGTCGTCAGATATATTTGTAGTATTTTTAATTTTTTTTTTATATTATTTAATATATATATATATATATACATATATTTTTTTTTTCACACGTGTTTTATGATGTTGATATTTTTTGACGTCAGTTATCGTATTAATTAAAAATGACATGACCCACATGCATATGATATAGTATTATATTTAATTTATAAGCAAATATAAATTACTTCCGCGTGAGATATTTTTTTGTAACATGATTTCAAATCTCTTTTAATGTTATTAATTTGTGAGATGATAATTGTGGTGAGCGCATCACTAATGGAAAACCTGGAAATGGCAGGCAATTACGATTAACGCATGTCGAATAATAAAAAAAAAATCTGGAAATCGGTTTCCCGCGCAGGTCAACCCTAGAACTTTCCACCAAGTTTGAATTTAAAGTGCCTTAAAATGTGTTTTTTGGTTAATATTTCAGCTTTTCAAGGTCAAAGCATTGTTTTTCACATTTTGAGCTCTTCGAGCTCAAAATATATTTATCAAACAACTATAACTTTTAAATGCGTCGTTCGATTTTCATTTTCGAAAATGCATTCGATGCAGTTTTTTAAGGGGGGAAATACGTGTAGATGGCCATTTTCGAGCAGATTTTAATCAATTATTTAAAGGTATAAAAAATTAATATTATTTATTCAAACTTTTGGGTTATTTTATACATATATTGAAGAGTAAAAATTTACATTTACAAGAATAAAACTTAAAAAGTAGTAAAGATATCAGCTGATACATCTCGTAGGTTGTCGTCCGACTTCGCAACTGGTGTACATCATGGAGGCCATAATTTTTATCTGAAATCAATGCATCAAAATTATAACTTTTTTTAGACATGTATCTTCTATATGAACCTCATTTTAAAGAAAAAAAAAAAAATTTTCATTTTTTTGACGGCTGTGAAAGTAAGTCATGTTTTTTTACCTTTTTTTTGTTTATTGTTTAGTATAAAAAAATTAGTTAAAATGAAAAAATTGCTTCTGATTGAGGTTCATATTCAGCACAATTATGTAAAGAAATAATATACTAAATTTGAAGATGATTGGTTAAAAACTTTTTAAGCTAGAGTGTACACTAGTTCGAAAAAACTAGTTTCGAGAAAAACGCGTTTAAAAATAAGTGATGAAAAAAGTTAAGGTGACCGTCTCTTTTTCTCATGCAATAATTTCTGCGACATAAATTATCAGCAATAATTTCTTGTTCGATATTTTCACAAAGGCAATATTTCTCATTGTCAAAATTTATTTGGTATTATTAATTATTATTAAAATTAATATTTATTTAATTATGAATTTTTAATGATAAAGTGAAAATAAAATATTTGAGAAACTTTTAAATGATAATTTTTTGCTCTGTGAGAATTTTTTAATCAAGAAATTTTTGAGTGAGAATTTTTGCATGTGAGAAATTTTTGTATGATAAATTTTTATGAAAAATTTTTGTTTCGATAAATTGTTACTGGTAAATAAAGCCACGGTGCCAAAAGGTTAATATAAAGTTGTATTAAACGAATTGAAACAACTTACCAATTAATCAGCTATTCCAGCACCATATTGTAAGCCTTCTTCAGCTTCATATGCTTCATTTTGAGCTTGTAGCTTTTCTTTTCGTGCTTTTCGGGCTTCTTTACTGTCCAAGGAGCTGCGTCGATTCTGACGGGTTACGCGCTGACTGTCGGATTGTTGTGCGTGATTGAAGCTATTGTTCCCAACGATGAGACCTAACTCGTTCATGACTAATAAAATACTTGAACTGCCTTCATTGAATAAGCAAGCAGCCAAGTATGCAGCAATTTCAATAGTTTTTAAACCACTATGCAAATGTTTAGGGGCCATACGCCAAATAGTTGAATTAAAACTTTCATTAGCATTTTGAGTATGGCCTCCTAAACATCTCTCCAATAAATCTACCCGGGATAAATCCTGATAAATTGGAAAAATCGCTTTTGAACGTCAGGATGCAAAGGTGTCGGATGTTTTGGAGGTTCTGTCCCCAGAGCTTTAGCTTCGTTCCACTTACACCAGCTATCTACACCCTTTGGACATTTGTCATGTTGTGGATTATCATCTGTTGATATCATATGGAAATAAGTTGCCAATATCTCATTTTTCATGTCTTCAACGCTATTTACATTTCTCCTAATTGCTAGTCCATAGTAAGTGCTTAATTTTTTTATTAAAACTTCTGTCAACTTGGAAGTATATGAATGACTACCTACTCGACCCTAACCGACCGCTCCGTTCAGGTAATTATGTTCTCGGGCGCTGTACCGAGCGCACTTACTAAATCGCTTGTAACTTTTGAACGAATAATAATTTTGACCTGAAATTTTAACTGTATATTTTTCAATAGTTTTACAAGCGATTTATGAAAAAAAAAAATTTTGAATTTTTTCAAGCCTCTACACGTATTTCCCCCCTTAAGCACAAAGAGAAAATGCATAGGTTCACATTGATTGGTTGAAAAATCTCGAAGATATCTTAAAACAATACCGAAAAACAAAATTGTGTGAGTTTTTAAACAACTATAACTTTTGAATGCGTCGTTCGATTTTCATTTTCGAAAATGCATTCGACGCAGTTTTTTAAGCACAAAAAGTGTATGGGCCATTCCATGTCAAATCGACCAATAGTTGGAATCGACCCCTTTCGATTTGGATGAATTTTGGTCAGAAGTTTTCTTTTATCATAAAACGAAGTTCTGCCAAAGGAAAAAAAATAAAAAAATTTTTTTCGAAAGATATGCAAATTCAAAATTTCGCGATTATTCCAGTTTTTCAATTTTGTTTTTGCAATATCTCGAATGCTATTATAGATACAGGAATGGTCTTTCGTTTGTTTAAAAGGGGACACTTGGGGCTATTGAAAAAAAAAATATTTTGGAAAAAAATTTTGAAAAATGCCAAATTTGTCAAATTTTGAATTTTTGAAAATCGTCAAAAATGAAGACCACCATTAAAATTTTGGCTCAATTTTTTTTGTATGATACCTTGTTATGATCTTAAAAGATCCTGAAATTTTTGAATAGGGGTTTTTTTTTTCAAAAATATGAATTTTTGAATTTCAAAAAAAAATTTTTGAATTTCAGAAAAAATTTTTTTTTTGTTTTTTGCAACTTCTATATAAGTTAAAGTTATGCAGATACATAATATTGTAATTTTGAGTATTTAGAAATCAAATGCACGACGTGAAAATATTAAATAATAAATTAATTTCAACTTTTTTTTATTTTTTGGACATAATCTTGCATCCTTAAAATAAGTCATCCTTAACGCATGATAGAATTCGTTAATTGTCCTTTATTTACTTCATTTAAAGTTGTTGATGCCACTTGTCGTCTTATTAACATGGGAATAATTTGTAATTTGAGATTGAGAACTATGATTGTGTTGAAAAACTGGAAAAATCGCGAAATTTTGAATTTGCATATCTTTTGAAAAAAATTTTTTTATTTTTTTCCTTGGGCAGAACTTCGTTTTATGATAAAAGAAAACTTCTGACCAAAATTCATCCAAATCGAAAGGGGTCGATTCCAACTATTGGTCGATTTGACATGGAATGACCCGTATACATAGTTTGATTATGATTTTTTCGCACGCTTTAAAGTTATTTTTTTTTTTTTTTATTAATTATTATTTAGAGTCGGTTTTAACTGATGTGGTCATATCGCCGACTTTAACTGTTGGGAGTGGTACGTTGGGGTCTTTTTGGGTTGTGTAAATCTTAACCTACGCGCCAAGGGCCGAATATCAACCAAGTTGGTTTCTAAGACCAGCCCGACTAGAAATTTCAGTGAGGCAGTGATTTGGCGCAAGTAAGGCATGCCGAATTCCAAACTTGCAGTAAGTGAGGCATCCAAACCAGACCGAAGTTTGGGATGTAACGCAGTTGCGAGGCTCAGCCTAACTTGGCTTCCTGATTAGGTTGCAGTTTGGAAACCAAATTCGCAACGAAGAATCCAAATCTAATTCTTTCTTGATTTTTAGCTTTTTTATTATCAAGCGAAAATTAATAATAACAAATGCTTATTTTTTTATCTTCTTTTACTATTTTAAGTATAAATATTAAATTTAGGACTAAATTTTTTAAATATTTCATGAATAAAAAAAAAAAAAAATTCTTTGTTGCTTTTATTTAATATTATTTTTATTATTTAATTTTATTTTTTCTGTAATTTTTTTTTGTTTTTTGGAGCGTTTTTTAATGTGAAGAGGTTTTTTTGATTGGTAGATATGATAAGTCAAGGGGGAAGGAGATGATTAAGGAGTTAGATACACTAATTACACATACCACTTAACTTTACTTCATACTCGCCTTAATAGTAATTATAATTAGTAATTATTAATTATTAAAAATCGTACATGTCGAACGCGAGACTCGAACACGGTACCCGACGCACGAGGGCCCTATACCATACCGCGACGCTACGCCGATGATGAGCGACCTCTTACTTCAAGATACTTATAAGCACAACCAATGTTCGGCTTGCCTAATTTAAAACAAATAAGATTCGAATTGGGCTAGCCTAAGTTCGGAAAGCCAAGTTCGCTCCAAACTAGCAAAACTCAGGTTATCGTTACTTGAAACCAGTTCGGCGTTCTCATGATATATCAGACTTAAGGAATCCATGAAACTTTCCTAGTTACGTTCAAATATGGCAAGCCAAACATTTCGTTCTGCCTACCTTGGTTTTTATGAGGTACAACCTAGGCAAGCCTAAGTTATGCAAGCCAAACTTGCCCCGAATTGGTTCTTCTTCATATGCCTCACTGAAATTTCTAGTCGGGTACATGAGACACAATGTTTATATGTACAATACACAAATACTCTCATAAATACACACTTCTATATGTATAGAACTAAAAGACTTAACCTTGGAAAGACTTGAAGCCAAATATCTTCTCCCACTCCGTTTTAGAGTACTTTGGCAAGAAACGTCGAAGTTCGTCAAACGTTTGGAATGCCTAACTTGCGGGAAATTATAAAATCCAAAGGTCTACGGAAGTTCGGTTTGCCAAACTTAAAAGTAATAAGGGCCATCTATGGTAAGACGAAGTTTGGCGAATGTTTGGAATACCTAACTTGCAGGAAATTATAAAATCCAAAGGCTTACGAAAGTTCGGTTTACCAAACTTAAAGGTAATTAGGGACATTTATGGCAAGCCAAACTTCGGCAAATCTTTGGTTATCGTTACTTCCAGTTAGTCAGGCATTCCAAAGGTTCGCCGAAGTTCGGCTTGCCATAGATGTCCCAAATTACATGCAAATTTGGCATGCCAATCTTCGTTTTGCCTAATGTGGATTTAAGAAGGCGCAAATTAGACTTGCCTAAGTTAGGCAAGCCAAACTTGCCCCTCACTAATTCTTCGGCATTCCTTACTACAATTTCTAGTCGGGAGCTTGGGATTTGAACCCACGCCTGGCCGGTAAGTTAGTCCGAGTTCTCTATAGGCCATGCGCCTTAGACGACTCGGCTAACGTCACCGGTTAAGTTATTTTAAAAAAACAAAAAATAAAATTTTTTTTTTGGTTTTTTTTTTTTAAAGTTCTTCGGAATGGCTCGATGGATAAACTCTTAAATCTAATCAGATCTAAGTTTTGATAAGCCTTTTCGAGTGTCATGTCGTACAATTCAATCAGTTGATTCGTTTTTGAAAAATCGTACGACAAAAATTTATTTACACACACACACGGCCGTACATCTCGGCGGGAATAGTCAGAATGGCTTCCTGGGAGCTCAAAACGTGGAGATCCGATAAAAATCGACTTTCGAAAATCGGACCGAAATCAATAACTTCCCTTTAGTGGAAAATGTTTCAATTTTCTTCGCGGGAAGTTAAAAATAATAATAATAATACTCTGTTAAAATCAAGTCCCAAATATTGACTCGATAACATTATTTATGTGCGTAAATCAAATTACAATGAAATCGATTAATCAATTATTACATGTATCGATAATCATAAATTGATGAAACATCTATTGAACCAATAAAAACAGAATTGTTTACTCAAGACCAGCTCATTGGGTTTTTATTGGCGATATCAATCTCAAATAAAATATCCGCCGAGTCATACACTTCTAATGCACTTTTTAAAAAGTTTGTAGACTCTACTCTGAAAGCTGTTGAGTTACGAGTATTTACCTTTTACACACAACACGTACGGTGCTATTACCTTGTAATGCCATTCATCCTAACTTGTAATTGCATTGTATTGTAGTTTTGTGAATTTTTTCTTTATAAGTGAATGAATGGATTTTCTTATGTACGTCACTTATATTCAAGTTTATCTACTTGATCTATTGATTTGCGTCGAGATTATTTTATTAATTTTTATAAACAGATGAAAAACCCGATTATTCATTCCATAAGAACAGAGTTTGTTCAATTATTTGAAATAATTGGCCTAAATCATTCCAAACAGGAAAAATTAACATTCCAATGTGTTGTTAGCCAAGTAATTATTATCTGAATGCCAAATGTAATAGTTACAAAGGAAGCAGTCAAACTAACACGTTAAAGTACATTATTTTTAAATCAATTTCTTCTTAATTTAGTGTGAAAATAAAATTATAACTAAATCATTGTAAAAATTTTGGAGTAATATTTTGTGAATTGATGAACTAAAATTATCTTGACATTAAATTGATATCGTATTTAAAGGATGAATAATACGATAAAATTGATAAGCTTTTTTTTTTTTGTAGAGAATTAAATTTTCCACAAGAATATATTCTCAAAATTTTTTTTATTCTTAATATTTAAATCAGAATTTTAATTTTTATCTTTTCATGACAACCCTCGCGGTTTTAAGAATGCCGTAAAAATACCGTAATTTTTCGGCAATTATGCTCATGCCGTATATTTACCGTTATAATTCGGTAATAATGGGTTAAACTATCGTTGTTTTGGCCAGTTTTTATACTGTAGTTATCCAGTATATATACTGCACTTATGCTGTACAGTTACCAAAAATATACTATACAATTACCGCATTAATGCCCAAATTTTACCCAAAAAATACCAAATAATTACCGTAATAATACAGTAATTTTGCCGAATATTTTCTGATATAATGGACAATTATTAAAGATTTAGTTTTATTTTTAGTTCACTTCTATGTTAGAAATGAATAAAATGAAAAATTTCAAACTTTGCTTTTTATTCTCCATCGCTACTTTGCAAAAACAAATACTGTTTTTGAATAAAAAATATGTAGAATATTATTTTTTAATTAGGTAATTAGCGATAATTAATATAAAATAATACATATGTTAAGTAAATATATTCTAATTTTAATTTCAATTTTTAATTTCTCACTTAGAAAATTGCAAATTTTCTAAAATCGAAAAGTTATATTGTTTCACATATATAATTATATTATTTAATTTTAAATATGCTTATCGTAAGATGGACGGTGTGGCTTAATGTATATAGAATAAGCAAAAAAACAATATGGTATAGACCGTGTAGCTCAAATGGTAGAGTAGCCGACATGTCCCCAGGAATATTGTTAGATGTATTTTTTCAAACCATAATTTTTGACATCTTTAAAACCTCATATGTTAACATAAAATGTTCTAATTTAACGCTATGTAATAAGAAAATTATATTATTTAATATTTATAACTAACGAGATCTACAGCTCGTAGCCAGTTAGTACAAATTACACTAAGTATTGCTATGTTAAAGTATTTTTAAGTAATTTTTATACTTATTGAAATTCTGTTATGTATTTTGAGAGAAATTAATAAACTTACTTTAAAAAAAAAAAAAAAATAAAAAAATAAAAAAAAAACATGTCCCCAGGAGGTTCTGGGTTCGAATCCCAGTCCGAGCGTTATTTAATTTGACACCATTTTTTAAATATGGTTTTAATACAATCATTTTACCGCCTTATTACCGTAAATATGCCGCATTTTCAGTGTAAATATTCTAAATTTTTAGCGTAAATGTATCGCATTTTTACGGTAAATGTTCCGTAATTTTTCGATAAAAAAACTGACCAAACAACCGAAAAAATGCTGAAAAAATACCGCATTAATACTGTATAATTGCGACATTTTTTCGGCATTTACAAAACCGCTAGGGAACGGATGAATTCTATAACTTGATTTTTAAATTTATAACTCAAATTATGAAAATAGAGAGAGGGGAGGGTAAAATTAATGACACTATTTCTGTAGGAAATTCAATTTTCTACAAGAAATGTCTATGAATTTTTTCTTCTTCTCTTTCTATTCTCATAATTTGAGTGATAAATTTGAACAAATTTTTAGATTGAAAATTATTTACCTACCTAACACAATACAGTGTAAATTAATTAAGTGATTATAACTATGATTGTTTCCTTTATAAACTATTAAAAGTCAATTAAGATTTGAACAATTAATTGAGTTTTGAAATGATTGTCATTAGAGTAAAAAACAACTGCGTACATTTTTTTTTCGTTTTTAGTTCTAAGAATATTCTAAACAAAATTCTAACGGATCTAACTAAAAAGAATTTTTTTCTGTTCAATTTTATTTTATGAAATCTCTTAAAGTGGACCGTTGCGAATGACGAGAGAGTATTGTAATAAAAACCTGCAAGCGAATAAGTGACGTCATGTAATACAAGTGACGAGTAGTGTGAGTCTTCATATATTTGTTTGTATACAATACAGACGGTCATTGAATGAACGTAAATCCCGGAAAATCCAGTGCTTTGGGAACTTCCCATTCGTATTTATACTCACACAGACACACATATATATGTATATATAATAACAAAAACGTCACGGCATCTTTTTGGTTGACACGGTTATATTAATTTAAAACGGTAACGAATTTACAATTGGTGATTAGACTGCCAATTGATATTCGAAGGGAGTCACCCAGATGGTAGATGAATGAATAATTTCAATACAAAAAGAATATTATATTTTTAATATTATTTTTAAATAATTCACATTATTTTATATAAGCGTGAAATAGAAGATAAATTACTGATTTAACACTTTTTTTTTCGTAAATAATATAATTAAAAACGTTGACATGAAATTGTTCGAGAATTACCTGTGAAAATTGGATACTGCTCCTGTCACATTTTTTAGTATGCAAAGTTCATTATGTGAAAAAATACATGAAAAAACCTTTAGGCAAAATTTACACCATTTTTAAATTAAAAAAAAAAAATAATAATTTAACCCCTAAACTGATGTAACATTTTCACATTTTACTTAAAATTAGGAGCATTAAATTATTGATACCCCGGGTTAAATTTTCGAGAACGTCAGTCTCGCAAATGTAAACTATCACATCAGTTTTAAATTTGCTTAGGACACGAGGGTAATTGCATAAACTTGATTCGCGGAGTTAATTATTATAAAATGAGGTATATACTTATAACAATTTAAACCTAAATAATAAATTTCATGAATTTAATAAACTAAATAAAAGTCTGTGGAGTAGTACTTTGGTGAATAAGTTAAATCAATATTTTATGTAGCTTTTTAAAATTTTATTTTCTTCACAATTCATACAATAAATTATTTCTGCTATTTCTACTTGCTACACAATTTTTTATAGAATTAAAGGACTTGTTATTATTCCGCTCTATTTCAGAACACAGAAGACATTTCTTAGATTTTTAAAATTTGTCTGATGAAAAAAAGTTTGCACTAAGTTGATAAAAAATTTGGCTTGTACAGAGAAAATATATCGATCAAGAAATTTAGAATAAAAAACAAACATGGGATTGTTGATTTAAAGGAATACAAAATGCATCATAAATATCATCGTATTTACCCGGATGTATGTTTATACAAATAGAGTGG
The DNA here is from genome assembly GCF_020080835.1 of Cotesia glomerata. NCBI lineage: Eukaryota > Metazoa > Arthropoda > Insecta > Hymenoptera > Braconidae > Cotesia > Cotesia glomerata. The sequence goes on along the minus strand of NC_058166.1, from coordinate 10,656,286 downwards.
GCAAGAAGAACAAGTGCTACGAGTAATGGAAAAACGAGCACTTTCCACAAATCAATACTAAAGTTTACGTCGGCGACCGGGAAAGGTTCAACTGGCTCCCAGACAATAATACTTTTTTAATAACAATTCAAATTTTCCACGCCGTAGACATAATCCACGTATTTTGATCCTCAAAAGTTTATCTTTAATAATTTCCAATAAAACTATCGAGGTTCATTTTGCTTAACATAAAACAAACCAAGCTTACGTTAATAACAGGGTCTCTATTGCAGAAAATTTAACTCTAGTATATTATCATCAAAGGGACTTTTCAAATTCTACAAGTTTATGTGTAGATGAAAATTTCGCTTTAATTTAACGGGTAAATTACCGCGACAGTGAAAGACATCCAGTCAATTTTACAAAGGTCATACAATTTAAAAGTCAATTGCACTCCCCGATATTTTCCATTATTTCATAAAATTTTTTCCAACCAGTACTTTTCGTTTTTCCTAAAAAAACGCTTTGTTTCAAAAAATAATTCTAGTAATTTTATCAATTAACTTATAAGAAGAGATTATCCATGTATTTTTATGCAAATAAATGAATGATAGTATTAATATTATTAAAAAGTAAAGTTGAATAAATTTGAACGCGAAATAAAACCGATAAAAATGTAAATCCTCGAATTAATTTATATTTTTACTTTATTTCTTCATCTCTTGCTTCTTTTTCATCTTACTTGATTCTTTGTGATAAAAGTTAATAAAACAAATTATTAAAACGGGGAATAAATTCAAAGTAATTTTACTATCACTTATTAAATCAACTACTTCATTCTACATGGTTGTCATTGTGTAATTAAATATTAATCTTCGGAATTAATGTTTAATAACAAGGAATTCAGGATAAATATCTTTTTCTATCTACATATATATAAAATGTTTGAATGCGACTTGACGATGAAAAAGTGGGGACTAAACGCGGTAAATACGAGTGCGAGACCATAACGTGACTCAGTTGCTCTTACTCGGCAATACCGCGGTTTACTACCTCCCGAGGCATTATTACTTATATTATTATATTATAACACATATATAAAGACATATAACACATAACATTGTACACAATGATATAACGGTATAATAGTGAAATAAAGTGACATCGGTATATATATACATGTATATAATATCGATTCCTAAACTTCTGTTGGTTTATATTTTTATAAATTGCGCGTTGCAATTTATTTTTTCCAGTTGGCTGCTCGATTTTCGCGCTAATCGTTACTCGTTATTAATTATTGCATAAGCCAGTTTGTTCAAAAGTAGACTAATTAAATCTCGGCGCAGTATACTTTATTTTATATTTATAAACTGGAAGAAATATTAATTTAATTAACAGTGCGATAATAGTGTGGATAATCTCAAAGGTTTGTATTAAATTTTATTCTTTTTGTAATTGTAATTATAGTTTTACTATTTCTATTATTTAGTTTTTTTTCTGTAAAATGAAATTCAATTTACTTTACGCGGGAGAATAAATTTCATTTTTTCTGCTACGTCAACCTTGTCTCCTGACTTTAATCTCGGTTACAAAAAAACGTCAACTAAAATCCTTTTATGTATTTACTTTGTGTTAATTAAATATATTATTTTGTTCGAGCTAAATAATTGTTTGTGAGTAAATATTTAATAATTATTTATTTTATGATATTATGCAATTTTAAGGATGACATTAATAATAATAATTTTTTAGTATTGAAACCTTCCCAATCCCTTAATTGATATTGTCATTATTAAAAATTTTAATTATACCTTCATAGCAACAATTTTTGCCATTTTGGTGATTTTTATTAAATTATAAATAAAAGTTATAATTTAAATTCACTGAAAAGTACGAAAACAACTTTGAAAAATTATTGAGATCCGACCAAGCCAGGAGTCGAACCTGGACTTCTACGACTTTATATCAGATATTCTATAATTTAAACTACCGGATTTCAGGTGCGATTTTTTTGTACTTTTCAGTGAATTTACATTATAACTTGAATTTTAATTTTAAAAAAATCATCAAAATGACAAAAATTGTTGCTAAAAAGTTGTGTTTAAAATTTTAAATGAAGATAGCTTCAGTATAAAAGATTGGAAAGGCTTTATTACTGTAAAAAAATAATGATAATAATTTTGGTTAAATTGTTATTATTGTTGCTGTTGTCTTGAAATATTAATTAAATTTAATGATAAATAATTAAAAAATTTCATTAATTTGTTATCACTATCACTGCGCGTAAAAGAAGAAAGATTGTCGAGTCCTTGACTTTCGTTTTTCAAACAGTTACGTGAATCTAGTTCTCCTTGTCCCTGATACTTATGTAAATTATAAAAAAAAATTCAAATTATTCTTGTTCAACAAGAAAAAAATATAAAATAAATACTTAAATAATAATTTTATTTTTTTATTTTTTCATGAATTTATTTAGACTTAAAAAATGATGAAAATAAATTCATTGGTGATACTATTGTTCTGTTTTGTGGGTGTCGATTTACAAATAATATTCCCTCAAGATTATGAACCGACCAAACCGTTGCCTTATTATGGAAATAGGGGCCAATATCGACGACCTTTTCCGTCGTTCAGTGCTGTGAGTTCACCGGCTATACAAAATCTACGACCGGCAATTAATTTTGATGTGGGTAATGTCAATAATGTCGCCGCCGAAGTACGACCCAATGTGTATAATACTATTAACAGCGAGGAGCGATATTGGAGTGATCACGTAAGTTTATTTATTATCCGTATTACTTAAGAGAATAAGGCAAATTTTGGTTAAGCCAAGTATCTATATTATTAATTCATAAGTAGGTTAATGTATTTAATGTTTAAGTTTCATATCGTTTATTATTTCATCAAAATCGAGATAAAAATTTCATTTCTTCTTTTATGATAAACTAGCAATCTGCAATCACTATGCGACTGCCAAGATTTACGAATTATGAATGAGAAAACTTTCGCTTAATGATTTTTTGGTATTTCTAATCACACTTTACAAAGTTTGAGTACTTTTGAAATAAATTTGAAAAATAATAGTGAGACAGGATCAATTACAAATAATTTAATGGACAATTGTGAAGGAACAAATTTATAGAACCAACAAAGTATTCAAAACTCCTTCGAAAACTTAACATAAAGAATTGACTATTACTGAAAAATATATATATAACCGTGAAAAGGTACAAGTTCTTATCAAGACATTTCTAATGAAATCAAATTCAACTATGAAAATTCATTTCAAAATAATAATATGCTCTTCACAAAATTTTTCTCACTCTTCCAATTATTTAAGGGGTTAGGGGTAGTCAGAGACACGAAAAAATGAGAATTTTTAGTAATTTTTTTTTGCTATTAAATCATGTTATTTTACAAAAGTAATAATATGGCATTATTACACAATGTTTTGACTTGAAGTCACAAAAATTTGGAAAAAAAAAATTTATAATTTCCAAAGTTATAGCTGTTTGTGTTGACCCAGTTCCAAAAAAAGGTCCTAGCGGTGACTATCATAAGTCCTTGGAGATTCATCAAAAATCAATCGGATAGAAAAAATTAGTTTTATAAATAGATTATCTAGGGCCTGATCGAAGATTTTTTTTTTTCAAAAATTAACAAAATGGCGGCCTCAGGAAATTTTTTTCTAGATTTTCGAGAAAAAATCAACAGTTAATTGGTCATAAAAAATCGAAATTTTTGAAAAAAAAAAAAAATCCTTCGATCAGGCCCGAGTTTATTACGTATTCTAAAAGCTGTATAAATTTCATTAAAATCTACCAAGCGGTTTTCGAGTTACAGTTGTCACCAGTTCAAAAAACATAGTTTTGAGAAAAACGCATTTAAAGTTTCACATTAGATTTATGTACAGTAATACGCTCTTTGTTATTTGTCGAATAACTCGAAAAGTAATTATCGGATTAACTTCAAATTTTCAGAGAATATTTTTAAGATATTATACTTAGAGAAAATGCAAAAAAAAATCGATTTTTTGAAAATCCAACTACCCCTAACCCCTTAAATCATAAATTACTATCGCTGAAAAAATATCAAAACCAATTTACGATAAAGATATACCTACCCGTTACAAATTTTTTTTAGCCTCTTAGAGCCAGTTTTTTAATCCAGGATAAAAATTTTATCCAATGATAAAATATATCTATATATTTCATATATATAAATATACTGGCAATAATAATTTTATCCTGGATAAAATTTTATCTCGGATTGAAAAACTGGCTTTTAATTATATAAATTAGTTTTTGACCTATAACCACATTTACGCGTACAAAACAAAATGAATGAATAAATAAACAAATTACGTTCATCGCGAAATTCGAATCTATTAGAACTACTTGAAAAACTTATCGTAATAAAATAACTATTGCTGAAAAGCATATGAAACATTAAAAAGGTACAAATTCAGGTCAAGACCTTTTCAATGATACTAAATTTAATTTAAAAAGCTCATTTTATTATAAAAATACGCTACAGACTAAATCTTTCTTATTCTCTTAATTTTATCGATGATAATCGAATACCATTTTATTTTTGTCCATAAAAAAAAAGATAAAAGTAAATCAATAAATAATTAAATAAAAAATATTTTCCAGGTAAACCACATCCTGTCGCAAGGAGTCACGAAATTCGCTTTACATATGGACCGTGCAATTGACGCAAATCAGCGAGAGACATCCGTGGGATTTGACCGAGAAAATGTCGTCTTCTCGCCATTAAATCTGGCAGGAACTTTAGCAGTCGTCCTTTTAGGTTCCGGAGGCAGGACATTTGATGAAATAGCCAGAATTCTTGGATTCGAAGCCGGAGTTGACATTTCAGGACACTCTGAAATAGTCCATCACATGTTCGGTCTTCTTTTGAATTCGATAAAATTTGGTGGAGACTCTGCCAGAACTCATTCTTCAGAACTCTTTTCTGCCGGGAGTATTTTCGTCCAAAGCGGCTATTCAATCCGGCCAGAATTCGCGGCAATCGCTCGCGATGTTTACAAAAATGATGTTATCAATGTTGATTTTCGCCAACGGCCTGCAGAAGCTCAAAGAATTATCAACGATTGGGTGAATTCGAAGACTCGGGGAAAAATTAACAGCATTTTATCGGAGCCACCATATCCTGACAGTAAAGTTATTTTAGCGTCAGCGTTATACTTCAACGGGGAATGGAACCAACACTTTTTTAAAGGCGCTACTAAAAGGTAGTTCATTATCATGAAAAAAAGTTTCAAGTCCTCTTCATCTCAATCTCAATTTTCTTTATCTTATAATATGAATTTTTTCTTTTTTTAATCTCTATCACTCTAGGAAACCGTTTTATCTCGCATCAGGGCAGACAATTAATGTCGATATGATGTATAACGGCGGCGAATTTCCATTTTACGAAGACAAACAGCTTGGAGTTAAAATTCTCGGCTTGCCTTATAAAGACAGTGATTCCGTAAGTTATTTTCTTCTTTATTTGTTCTAGATTCAAGAAAAAAGTTTTATGTATTTTCTGGTGTAATAGTCTGTTTGTCATAATATAATAATGTTTTTTCTTTGAATAAAAGAATACTTGGCAAATTATCTCATTAATGACTTGAGATGCTTTATAAAATATTGAAAGTAAAATAATTTTCTAATTGAATTGTGTTTCAAGTATTAAAAAAAATTTTTTTTGAGAAATTAAAAAGTGCACGATTTATAATGCTTATTTAATTTTTGATAGAAAATATATCATATTGATAATTTATAAAGTAAAATAAGAAAAAGAAATTTACTATTGTTAACAATAAAATAATAAAATTTACCTATATATTTCATACGTAAAATAGAGAAAATACCAGTTTAGTTTTTCATTTATTATAATTAAACAACACCGAGTTAAACAGCTATTTGAGATACCAAATTCTAAAAGGGATCAAACAAGTCTATCAAAGAAAAAATGACGTACAAGAGTATAACAATAAAAATAGCTGCTGAGAGGAAACGAAAAAAATTTTACAATCTTAATGCTTCGCATTATGCGTGGTGCAACAAACTATTTTTTGCACTTAAGATGCGGCATCTATGTACGTCATTTCCTTTACTGCCAACATAACCTAAGAAAAATCTGAAAGATTAATCATTATTTTAGGGTTTTATTCTTCATTGATAATTGATAATTTCATCAGTTGATTACATTATCAACAATATACTATTTTTATCAAAATTATAGGATTCAATAATTTAAGTTCATGATATTCAATCAGTATTTATAATTAACTTATAAAAATATAAATTTGAAACCAGAAAAATCAGTAGCTGTTACATAAAACTCGTATTCAATAATAACAATAATTTTTCTTCAAACAATAATAATCATTTAACTGATTTACAGGCAATTACTGGATATTCATTAAAGTCCGAGGCAACAATGTACGCTTTAATACCCACCGCAACGAATTCAAATGCCCTGGATGACCTGGAATCCCGTATCACTCCAGAAGTTATAAATTCATTAATAAACAAAATGATAAATTCAACATGCATAATCGCAATCCCACGAATGAAACTATCAAGTACTTTGAGTTTAAATCGTGCACTACAATCACTGGGGCTCACTTCATTGTTTACTTCAGGCGTAGCTAATCTAGGATTACTATCAACTGGTTTAAATAATGCACCAAATCCATCTCAATCTACAAGTGATCCCATTATTTTCTCTAGGATCAATACCGATGATCCCGTCACTGATACCGATCCAATCACCCCCGCCAGCACCACAGGCACTTACGGAGTAACTGGAAAAGACTTCTCTGGGAAGAAGAATTACTTCAGGTATAAAGATTCACAAGGTGGCTATGATATACAGCAGTGGGATAATGGAGTTTATCTCGAAAAAATTCACAGAAACGTTCAGAAGAGAGAGGTCGATCTCAATCCAGAGGAAGTTAAGGATCCAAGGGCGACCTCATCAACTCCGTTCTTCGATTACGATAAAAATCTAGTTAAATTAACTGGAGATGGTCGTCGGAGCAAGAGACAAAATCGGCCGATTGACCCCGGATTTCTGCGGTTTATCCAGGCCAAAGGATTCCCCTCCTACGGATTGGATGCACTCAGAAACAGCGCTAACTTTGTTAATCCTGGTTTGTATGCTTCCGATGTTCTTCATAAAGTTGAAATTGATATCACCGAAACCGGCACTGTTGCTGCCGCAGCGACTGGCGTCATTCTTGCCAAATCCGGGGGCCAGAAAATTTTCAACGCCAATCGCCCCTTTTTGTTCTTCATTAGGCATGATCCTTCAAATCTTATTTTGTTCTGGGGAACTGTTAACAAACCTACACCTCATTATTAATCTATTTAGTTTCAATTTTGAAAGAATAATTAATTTTTAAGAGCAATAATTGTCCAGTTTTCATTACAAACTACTTGAAGCTCTTTAGAAGTAAAGATAATTTTTTTTTTACTGTATTTATAAGAACTTTTATCCTTTTCATAAGCTGATACCAAAGCTTAAGTGTATTAATTATTTATTAAAATGAATATTTAAATAAAATAATTAAGTTAAAGATCAAAATGGAATATTTAACGTAGCTTTTCAACGGATATTACATTTTCACTTGAAGTTTCGTCAAAAGTTCTCATCGCTGCTCACTCATTTTAATTTCATGGTAAATTATTTTAATTTGATTATTTTTTTAAAGTCTTATTAATATTAATGCCTTTTTTATGGCCGAATTTCTTCATTTCTTAGCTTTTGAGTCCTATTAAAATGTTATAGCTGATTAAAACTGATTTTTTAAGAATTAATTGATCTATTCAAGCCTGTAAATTTATTATTAATAATAATTGTAAGAAATTTTTTAAATGTTTCATTTATAAGATAAATTTCACGCGAAAAATATATTCTAAATAGTTTATGTAATTTTTTTATTTCAAATTTATTAAAAAGTAAAAATTATTTCATGACAAAATACCTGCCGGTAATAAGGCCGACTTAAGAGATATTTGCAATGAAAAGAATATTATCGATAAATTTTGATTTTAATAATTATTTGAGAACATTTTCTGTAAAATTTGACCATGAAATGGTTATTTCTACTATAAACAAAAACGAAATCAAATATTTAATGTGAAGTAATAACGCCTTGAGAGGTTTAATATACTTTTATGAAAAAATACGCTTTATGTGAAGAACAAAAATTATCAGAGATTTTTGAGACGAGGGTGATCTAATTTTAAGTTCTTTTTATTAAAATTGTCCTATAAATTACATTTTTTCAACTTGGAATTGTCAAAAACAGTTTTTTTAAAGTTAAATGACAAAATTTATATTTAATAACTCATGCAATTATAGAGTTTCAAATTCGGTTGTTTAAAATACTCAATTTTATTTTTTTTTTAAGATAAAACTATTTTTTACTTGAATTTAAAAAAAAATACTTTAACAACGATAAAAACTTGTTTTTTAAATCATAAAATTTTACGTTATCACAAGTATCCCTCAGTTATGCCTTATTATCTGCCGAAACCTCATTTCAAACATGAGCAGCGATTGGATTTTTTTCAATGTTACCTCTATAGCAATGATAAAAAAATTTCTATTTTTATAATAATAATAATTATAATACAATAACAAATAAAAAAATTCTATTTCCATTTTTTATAATGATCAACCAACATCCAACTTCTAATAATCTAGCTTTTGCAAGACTGAGCAATTACAATATGATTACATAATAACTATGAAATCATACATGTCATACCTCATAAAACTAATAAAATAATTTGTACGTTAAGCAACAATGTATTTTTGATTATTAAAATAAAAACTAAAGAAAAAAAATTACTTTTTTATTATCTCTTCATCATCATTATCATCTTCATCATCTCATCGTCAATTTTCAGCATTTAGTTATAATTATTTACACATAAAATTACGCTAATAAGTATGAATCTTCATAAATTGTTAACAGTAATAAAAAGGTTAGTAATAATAAAAATAAAAATAATTATTGAGCTACGGTGAGAATAATTAATCAAATTTCATCATACTCATTCGGCCGCGCTAGATTAAAATCAAGTACCTCATCGGAAGTTAAAAAACGAACATCGCTATCTTCAGACAAAATAGACCCGCTGCTACCGGATCCTCTTTTGTAAGTTTTTCGTCGTCGTAACACAACAATAATAATACCAGTGGCTATTGCGACTGCAGCAATCAAAACTACGACAATGCTAATTATTTCAGACAAACCGAAGCTCACAGCGGCCTGTAATTGTGCAACGCGACCAACTAGAACATCTGATTCAGAAGAAATGGTATTAATACTTGAATCAGTTGTCTTGGAAGCGATTTTCACAGTGATAGATTCTGTAGTTCGTGGTGGTGATTCATGTCTAAGAGTTGTAGGAAACGGAGTTTCAGGATGAAGAGCTTTGTCCGTTGTCCTGGTCCTGGTTTTTACGGTGGTCGCTAATTCGCTGGTCGTTAATTTAGCCGTAATAGGCGAGGACAATTTCCGAGGAGGATTTGACGCTTCTGGGTCTATTTCATCCTTTGTATCTATTGTAATTATCAAAGGGTTTAATTTTGTTGTAGGATTTAATTCCTCGTTTGTTGACGCTGACAATGGATAATCTGTCACGGCTGAATTAATTAAGTATGAAGGTTTAATCTATTTGTAGGAGTACAATAAATAATAAAATGATATTTTGTGTAATTACCTAGGATGCAATACTCAGCGAAGTCGGGGCAACAAGTGGAATTCTCAGCGCATTCGAGAGAACACTGACAGGCATCGGGCGAGGACAATGGGATAATTGTTGTCCAAGTATTTATTCCAGGTATATTACCGCATCTACCGCGACAACTTTGCAGTGCATTTATTATTTCTATTTGATCTGGAAATAATTCATTTATTTTAGTTGTATTACGACAAAACGTCTCAGAACAATAATATCTTCAAGATAAATTAAATCAAGGAAAAAAAATTGTTTATTAGCAAACTAAATTAAATATTAGAAAATAATTTTTTTAATTGGTGAATATTTATAAAGGTAAATTGTTACAAAAATATCTTAAAAATACCTCAAGTTTTTTTTTTTACAACAACAAAATGAACTTTGTGACAGAAGGAAAAAAATATTTAAAAATTAATGAGAGAAAAAAAAAACTAGGTAGGAGAAAAAAATATACAAAAGAATTTTTTATGCATGCGCCACTTGCTTGACGGTTACCGTCAAATAAAAGCGCCAGTCGCCAGTAAGGACTTGGCGGTTGCAGCCAAGTAAGCATCTCGGGAATCGCGATGCGCCGTAAAGGTGCGCGCCAGCCGAACACAGTGAAGGGGAGAGTAGGAGCTCCCGGGCCAATAGGAAAACCTATTCCCTCTCCACCCAGAATCAGCCAATGAGGAGTAAGGACACCGGCCTAAAAGCCCTATATAAACGCGAGTCGCGATGTCTCGGATCACTCTTCCTTGAGCAAGCCGCTGAGTAACAGGGAACTCGAAAGCAAGCTCAAGGAACCAACCAGTGCTAAGAAGATAGTGCTCAAGATAGAAGAGGCTGATTTTCAGTCAGCCAAGGCCGCCTAGGGTACTGTTGAATTAAATTCAAAGTACCGATTTCGACTCATTTTGGCGAGTCGAAGTCTCCAGTCAACCAGGAATACCGTGGAATACTGTTTGAAGTAAAATTCAAACAGCGTCGACTTTGACTTACTTTGGCAAGTCAAAGTCTCCAGTCAACCAAAGACACCGTAAAGATCTTACAGAGAACCAGAAGGACAAATAGCAGATACCCGACATTGGAAATTTACCTTACAATTATAATATTTTATTATATGTATTATTAACGATAAATAAATGATATTTATTTATTTCAATTGGAAATGATCTGAGGGTTTAATTTAAGAAACCTATCATGGAATCCTGGAGCCCGCTGAGCTTACTCCGATAATTATAAATTTATTATGTTGATCGTTAGTTTTGTTTAGAAATAAGCAAAATAAACGTTACAACTTTTTTGTTATTTTTATTAATTATTCTATTTTTATTGAAAATCACTGTAAAAAATTATTTTTTACTTTTTAATTTAATTTTTGATCAAGGCATATTTTTGTTTGCTTTTTAAACTGTAATTTATTTTTAATTTCTTTCATTGAAAAAATGACAATATATATAGTCGTTTTATGAATGGTGTGTGTCTAACTTGTAAAATTAGTTATATTTTTATCCTGACAATAAAAAAATAAATAAAGAAAAAATTGTGACTGTTGCGCTTATTCTTTATGATAATAGTATTGGAATTATAAGAATAGTTCAAACAAAAGTAATGTTTCAGCTGTCTCATTTCAAAAAAATTATTGTAAAATTTTTAGTCCTATTTTTTGTTACTGTTTCATTTTTTAGTACTTTAAATAAATAATTTAAAATTTTTTTTTCTTTATATATTTTTTTTTCTCTGTCTAAATAAATTTTTTACAAATTCGTAAATTAATTTAAAAAGAAAAAATTTTTTTATAGAATAAATTTGGAAAAAGACATTTTGTCCGAAAATATCTTGTTCAAAGATAAAAATATATGATACCAGTTATTACATCAAAATAGATTTCATAAAATGGAAATAACAAAGTTTAGATTCATGATCACATTTCAATTTTTTAATTCCAATTAACAGTTTGTGAAAAAAAATTGTTTGGTGGAATTTGAAAGTTTATAAATTAATCAAATTTAAAACAAAAAATCAATCTGGTTATTTGATATTGCAATGTATTGAAAAAAACTTCGTTAAATTACTGAATTTTTTGTTTTATAAAAAAATTGAATTGATAAAATAACTGAAATGTTATTTTGTGGTCTTTCAATTTCAGATATTAATATTTACCATCATCAGTAACACTACGGACTGTAGTATCAGAATCAATTCTTCTCGCTTGAGTGCACTCGTCAGCTTGGAGAATAGCGACATCGTCAATCGCTATATCGCTGACATAGTTGATGCCACGTACGCCTTCAATTATTATCTGCGAACAAAAGTGTCACTTAATTAGATTATATTACACGTCATGCATCCAGTCTAGCAAGTAAATCTGAGGAGCAGCTAACTCAAGAATTTGAGGTGCGAAATGGAACTAGTTGCTAGGTGAAACTAGCTGAAATGAAACTTACCTGGAAACTTGAGTTTGTCTTTGGAAGATCAAACAGCCCATGTAGCCAACGATTATCTTGATCGCCCCGTTTCTCGAACATTAATTTTAGTGTCTCTGTACTCTCTTCTTTCAAGTAGACACGCAGTGCGCCTATTCCTGCGCCAAACATGTGATACCTATTATCATGATTAAATTAAATTTTAATTAAGATTTATCATTATTTCAATTTAATGACCTAATTTTGTTAATTAACATTTAAAGGAAGAATAAGTTTTAATCTCTTATTCTTAATTTTAACATGATTAATTTTCTTTATTTTTTATGTTGAAAAGTAATATTAATAATTGTTAGTTAGAAAATTATTTATTTACGTACCAGAATGAAAAGCATCCGGAGTCTGTATATGACGCATTATATAAAGGGGAAATTATTCGTGCAGTATCATTCGTAAGTCGACCGGAAGCTTCAATATAAAGATAGTAACCTGAAACAAGAATGTTATTATAATTAAAATAATAAAAATAATTACAATAATTACAATACTCCGTTAAAATCAGGAACCAAATATTGACTTGCTCACATTATTTATGTGCGTAAATCAAATTACAATGAAATCGATTAATTAATTATTACATGTATCGATAATCATAAATCGATGAAACATCTATTGAACCAATAAAAACAGAATTGTTTACTCAATACCAGCTCATTGGGTTTTTATTGGCGATATCAATCTCAAATAAAATATCCGACGAGTCATACACTTCTTCAAAAGTTTGTAGACTTTACTCTGAAAGCTGTTGAGTTACAAGTTACGAGTATTTACCTTTTACACACAACACTTACGGCGCTATTACCTTGAAATGCCATTCATCCTAACTTGTAATTGCATTGTATTGTAGTTTTATGAATTTTTTATTTATAAGTGAATGAATAGATTTTCTTAAGTACGTCACTTATATTCAAGTTCATCCACTTAATCTATTGATTTGCGTCGAGATTGTTTTATTAATTTTTATAAATAGATAAAAAAACCCGATTATTCATTCCGTAAGAACAGAGTTTGTTCAATTGTTTGAAATAATTGGCCTAAATTATTCCAAACAGGAAAAATTAACATTCCAATGTGTTGTTAGCCAAGTAATTATTATCTGAATGCCAAATGTAATAGTTACAAAGGAAGCAGTCATACTAACACATTAAAGTACATTATTTTAAATTCAATTTCTTTTTAATTTAATATGAAAATAAAATTATAATTAAATCATTGTAAAAATTTTTATGTAAAATTTTTGTTAAGTGACAATGATAATTATAATTATCTACTTGCAGTAATTATATGACTTCTGAGAATTACAAATAATGAATAAAATAATTTTGGCTTAATTATTTTTCAATATTTTTAATCACAACATACATAGTTTAATTACTTTTGCAATAAATTTTAATAATATTACTGTGATAGGATTAATAGCCAGTAATTCTCAAAAAACTTGACATTAAAAATATTTTTTCCACCAAAAAACATAAAAAATATGGAATAGGTTCAAGTTTAAATCAAAAGTTCTCTAAAGCTATCATATTTTTCTATGAAAAAATTTTTTATAAATTAAAAAAAAAAATGTGCCCGTTAAAAAATTTTCCTTATTCTCTCAACGAAATAAATAACGATAAAACTAAAGAAAATAATAATAACAACAAAAAACTACACAATTAATTGTAGCTGCATCAAAGTCAAAGATAAAGAATAATCACAAGATAAAAAAAAAAAAAAACGACACGATACCATCATTTCCGGCGCCAAGAGTGTGATCATACGTTGGTCCAGTCCCAATGTGTGAACTAGGAGTCTCAAAATTGTGTCTTTGCCAATCGAAATCATGTCGTGGATCTTGTTCCCACCAGCAGAGATCCGGTTTTTCAAAATCACATTTTGTCGGCGCCGTGGCGGTCGTATCTGAAATTCTTTTCACAATTGAAAGCTCACAGTTATAAAGAAAATCCTCAAATTTATTATACGCTTCCAAAAAAATCAATAAAATAAAATAAAATTATACTATATAACAATAATAGGGTAAATGTACCTCTGCAATAAGGAGCAGTGCCATTCCATTGCTTTCCGTTGCAGTAAATTTCAGCAGTTCCAACCAATACGTGTCCTGGTTCGCAAAAGTACATCAATATTGCTCCGTTATATTTAGACGCTACTAATGCATGGTCTGGAGTCGCCAACGTCGGACATTGTGAATCTAAAAATTTTAAATAAATAAATAAAAATTTTGACACTTTTTATACCTGTAGCTGGGAGTAATAATATAAAAAATAAAATCTACTTGAATCAAGTAAATAATTTTGAAGAACTTAATCTTCTTGATTTGAGTAGAAAAATTTTTAAACTAAGAAATTTTCCTTGGTTTAAGGAAAAATTCTGATTTGTGACTTTTGAAAAAATAATTTTTTTTCTTAATATTTTTTGAAAATACATATTTCTAAAAGTATCGTGTTAAAATTTCTAAGTGATCAGACCACTGTAACTATATTATTTTACAAGGTTTAAGTGGATTTTTGAGTGAAAGAAAATCTAATTTTTGAACAAGCTGAAGGGATTTTGTATGGTGCTGGCATCGCTGATTGATTTTAGGTAAAATTGGTTTTGTTTTTTTTTTGTTCTTTTTTTAATTGAAAAAATATTTTAAACGCGTTTATCCACTGACCTGATGAAATTTAAATCATTAAACCAAATATTATACATAGTAGTAGCTATTGCATCAACTACAGTCAAATCAAAATTTTGATTTTTATCATTTTTTTAGGACTAAAAACTGTGAAAAAAGCATAATTATTTATTTCTTTTTTTTCAATCTCAGCCATTTTGTTATTTATCATTAAATAATAATTTCTGTAGTTCATACAATAGATACTTATATATTGAAGATAAATAATTTTGGTTTTCGTGTTTTAGTATGTCAGCGACATACTAAACTTTTGGAAGAGCTCTGCTTAGCCGTTGTTTATTCATATAAAATATATAAAAAAAAAATAAAGTTAGATAATTTTTCTGTTATTTAAAAGTGTATGAGTTAAGCTGAATAAATTTTACATTAATATCTATAATAGTTTCTGTGTAAAAAAATAATAAAAATTGGCTTTTTTTTTTTTTTTTAGCGCCGGAACCAGAATGATCTTAATTTCTTGGTTTAAGTAATTTTTACTTGATTAAAAAATTTTCCATATAGATCCGGGACAATGAAACTTTTCAAAACTATCTTATCGATTCAAAAATTTTTCTCTTAATTCGATCAAGTTATTTTTTTTTTTTTTTCAGTGCAGTACCCGACATTTGCGAGTAATTTTAGATCTATGTATATAGCACATGCAAGTTTCAGTTACAATATAAATTATAAAATAATTAATTGTCAAGGTGACATGTATTTATTAGCGGTTAGTAAGTTGATTTAAATATAAATTAACCGCGACATTAAATAACAAGAACAACAACAACTTATATAAACTTACTAACGCAAACTGGGGTTGGTGTGTCCCAAGTGCCGCGAACACACGTCGAGTATTTATTGCCGACTAGGGTGAATCCTTCGAAGCAATTAAATCTGATAATCCTTCCACGACCGCGCGATCGTACTTTCCCGTTTGGAAATAACACTGGCGGGCATCGAGCTGTTTTAAATAACCAAACAAATGAATTAGTTTAACTTTTCAATTATAAATTTTATTTTAAAAATTTTTGCTTGTACTTACAATTATTGTTATCCCAGGAGCCGGCGAAACATCCACAGGTCACGAAAAAGAGCACCAAAAAAGTCCGCATTTTAACTCCGATTGACATTAATTGATTGATTGTATCACTTATTGGGTGGTATTACAAATTATATACTGAAAATTATCAATTACTCTGTGGTGAAAGCCCAAACGAGTGGTTAAGTTACAACAGACTGATGTTCAAACAGTCGTCCTTTGGATTGATGAGAAGAACGAGGGCGTAGACGCTACTTCCCTCCCGGGTGTTTTGTGCGATTGTTTACTATCTGCTTCCGGTAAAAGTTATCAATTTTCAACCAGTGTCAGGCCTTGGAGAATTTGTATCTTTTATTATTTCTTTTTTTTTTAAAAAGCCTTTTTTTATCTGTCGACATATGTTCGTTTAATTCATTCAGTTTTTTATAATTTTTATTTACTTTGTTGAGGCTTTCATTGACAAATAAAAAAAAACATTTTTTTTTACTCTTGTAAGATTTGAATTTTTTTTAAGGTAAAGTGTAACTCTTCTTTTTATTGTTCTTGAGAAGAAAAATTGTTTTTACGCATTTTTCTTTAATGTAATTTTAGGTTTTGTTTCTCTTCGAATTTCAATGGTTTTATGATCTTCTTTAATGGGATTATAATTATGTTTTGAATAAAATAAACGACGGTAAGCGTTCGAATTTTCTTCATTATATGTTTCACAAAATAAAAAATAAATTTATTTGGTTCAAGAAAAATATTTTTTGGAAAATTTTATTCTTGCACGAACAGAAACAAGAAAATAAAACTCGAGAATCAAAAGAAAAATTTTACTATTAATTATAATTGAAAGAACAAAGAATACTTTATTCTCTTCATTATAATTGTTTTCATTCTTCAAAGGAAAGTAAAATCTACATCAGGTAATAATACTATTATTCACCTTTGTCACTTTATCCACATTGTAAAGCTTAATTTTAAAAAGAAATTATGACGGCCATTTTCTCGGTAGTAAATATTACTCCCAAGTACACTGATCATAAGAAAACAGTTTTATTTGTAAATTTGTATTTTTATTTACTAAATAAAAAATCGGTATCAAAATGTGTGATTTTACTTTTTCAGAATTTTTCAAACAATATCTCAAATTTCGTATGCCTAAAATTAAAATCATGGAGAGTATGTTATTCTATTCTTCATGATTAGAACCTTTCTCAGGTACAATAGTTGCGGCGAGGGAAACTTATTCAAATATTTAGCTATAAGTGCTGCAGTACTTTTTTTTTCTCTTTACAAGCTATCACAGGTATAACAAGTATTTTTATTCAAAATACAAAAAAAAATCATCATTTGAGTGGATTTTTTTAATTAATTCAAATTGAATATTACGAAGTAAGAGTGAAATTTGGAAGATAACATTTATCTGGAGTCAATTTTTTTTTTTCATTGTACATCTTTATTATACAATTATTGTTAACAATATAAATTTACCATGTAAAAAAAAATCATCAACACTTCTTCCTAAAAAAATTCAGATGGTGTTAATGTGAAGAAATAAAGATAACTTTTGTACATAACATCTATTGTATAAATTACCCAAAACTTTAAAATTTTGTACAAATAAATCCAAGTATCAATCAATTTTTATTACAAAAAAAAAAAAAACTTACAAAATCGCATAACCAGATGCGGATAAATATACAAAATTCAAACAATTAAATATTAATCGTTTTAATCTATCCGTAATTCGAATAAGTATCTACTTACAACTCTAAATAGCCAGCTATTGAATAACAACGACTACCGATGATTCGTATAATGATTTTGATTCAAGTATCCATCATCCTTACTGTTCTCACTATTCACAAAAGTCTGAGGAAAAAATAACCCTACTTGTCCATTGGGAAGAATAATTTCCCGCACTTGGTTTCCGGGCATCTGACCAGCTCTCACAGTTCTAACATCTTCATTGAATCTCACAAATTTAGCTTTATCCTTCTCAGGATCTTTGGTTTCATCGAACAAGTGTCGCGTATCAGGAACTTTACTGCCTAAAAATAAATTTCTATCCTTAGCAGCAAAAACCGCAATGGGAACCCCAGATTGGATCTGCTTACGCTGGAGATCTTGAGGCTGATACGGTTCCGAGTTGTCAGGACCATGATAACCAACATTAGTTCTAACATTAGTATCAGTAAAAGTGGGTTGATTATTTACCGAGCCCGGTTCATTAAAGTAAATGGGAACTCGTTGCGGAACTCGCGGATAACTTTGATGTTCATTCATCACCGCAAAGTACTTCGAGGGCTGGGATAAGTTTTTAAAATGTTTCTCCAGCTGTTCCTGCTGACAATAACCCTGCTGATAATAATGCGGGTCTTCACGTCTATGATGATTACTATAATGATTATCATGATTATTATGACCATAGTTATGATTATGACTACCATAATAATCATGTCGATGATCTGCAAATAACTTTTCAGGGTATTGATCTTCTTCAAACGACAGGACTTTCAAATTCTCCAGCACTGTATCACTGATTCCATTATCTTGCAATTTATAATTATCAGTGTTTGCAGAAAGAAAAGACAACTTGGCTCTATTTAAACCATAGCCTTTCATTTCTTCATACCCTAAATTTCTTGGTGCCTTAGATTTCTGTGACAAGTCATTATCTTTCTCGAAAAAATCTTTTCTTATCGGTATTGACTCGTACATCATAGACTTAGGTATGTGTTGGTGATTTAGGGACTGGATTTGATGTGCTCCGTCTTGATGACTGTACTCGGGAAACAATTTAAAACTTTTAGCATTTAAATCCCGTGAAGTATACATAAATTGTTTGTGACTATTCAAATTTCTTTGTTCCCCAGGTGGTTTAGTGCTAGCAATACCTATTACGGATTTATTGAGTTCGTGTTTATCTCCATTAAATATTGCGTAGTCGTCTTTCAGAATCTCGGTACGTGATTTCGAAAAGTCGTTGGCTGAAAACGTAAAAGGATAACGTGAACTCGTCCCGGCATCAGCGGTTCTTGTTGAAAGATGCGGAGGAGGGGGAGGAAGAGGAGGAAGGAATTGATTATTCATATTCCACTGATCTTTTTTTGGCTTTATTATTTCGCAATAAGGATTTCGATTAACGAATTTAGTATTTGGCTTCGGAAAGATAAAATTATCTTTTGATTTACTGTCAGCATTAAAATTTTTAGTTTTTTCATTATTCAGTCGATGCATTACGAAGCTTGGAGTCGGATAGTAAGGTGATTCTTTGTTGAGTGGTTTAGAGTATAGAGATTTATCATCGAGCAATGGAGGAAGAAAAAATTCACGTGGAAAGGATTCATGATTGTTGGGAATATTGATTTTAAGACAAGGTTCTGTTTGCAGAGGATGAACTTGGGTTTGTGTTACTCTGGGATGTGCTTGTGCTTGCTCTTGTAGTAGTGTTACTTTAGGATGAGCTTGAGTTGGTGGAGCTTTAACCTTAGTTAGATTCTCAACATCAAATAAAAATTCGCGTGGTTGAGTTCTCAGTGGTATACCTGGCACGTACTTCAAATTACGACGAATTAAATTCCTTTGATTCTCGGCGTTAGCATCCCAGCCGAGGGGCAGCGATGATACGGAGGTTACACTGTCCATGAAGTTTGTCTGGGCTGTATTTTCAAACAGTAAGTCGACGACTGATCTGCTAGCTGGACTAGTGTTTATGTCCTGGTCGGTAGTTGTCTTATCGAAGTTACCGTGATTACTCAGGATTAACGTGTCTGATGACACAGTGGATAACGAGGGTGCGTACTGAGGTGATGTAACACCGAAAAATGGGTCTGCCAGAGGATACTCTGGTCCAGTGGGTAACGATGTCATTGCGTTTATTATTCGAGCCTCGACTGTCTCGTAGTCATGAGGTGTTGGTTTTGATTTAGTTAATCGGTTTAATGGGGTGAAGCGGTTATTATCACTTGTTCCGGTGCATGCCTGCGCCTCAGCACTCCACTCCGAATGAGGCTGAGATGTACTTGCTCTTGGAAATGGATCAGTGTCATTGTTATTTGATGATGATGCGCTTCGTTTGCTGTGGGTCCTCTCGTAAACATTTGCGAGCCTTGATTTTATTTCCAGAATTGGATCTACAAATTATTTATTATTATTATTTTATTAAATTTAGTATTTATAATTTAATTGATTAAATTTACACTTTATTTAATTTTTCATTCTAGAAGTAAAAGTTCCACGTCATTAAACTATCATTTGTGTAATTGTTAGAGTGCGTGAAGCTAATTATGGTTATTTAATTATCTTTTACTCTCAGTAATGTAACACATTAATTATATTTTTCATTTTGTTTATTCATGAAGAGATCTAACTCATTATTCATTCTAATGTAACATGAAAAAAGTTTATCTATAATGTTTTAATTAGAATTTTCGCTAAGAAAATCTTTCTAGAGAAACAATTCATTAGAAATTTTTGTGTATCCTTAATATTTTGGCCAAAAATAAATTCAAAGTTTTACAAATATTTTAACTTACTTTATAATCTATATAATTAAGAGAATAAGGAAAATTTTATCTCCGATGTATTGATATGATAAAATAAATTTTTTAAATTAAATTTAGTATCATTGGATAGGTCTTGATCTGAATTTGTACCTTTTTAATGTTTCATATGCTTTTCAGCAATAGTTACTTTATTATAAGTTTTCGAAGTAGTTATAGATTCGAATTTCGCGATGAACGTCATATGTTTATTTATTCATTTCGTTTTGTACATGTAAATGTCTACTAAGAAAAATTTTGTAACGAGTATATCTTTATCGTAGATTGGGTTTGATGTTTTTTCAGTGATAGCAATTTATGCTTTAAATAATTAAGAGAGTGAGACAAATTTTGTGAAAATCATATTATTATTTTGAAAGGAATTTTCATAGTTAAATTTAATTTCATCAGAAATTTCTTGATAATAATTTGTGCCTTTTCACCGTTTTATATATTTTTCAGTAAAAGTCAATTATTCATGTTAAGTTTTCGGAGGAGTTTTGAATAGTTTGTTGGTTCTATTAATTTGTTCCGTCACATTTGTCCGTTAAATTATTTATAATTTATCCTGTCATAGCAATATTATTCCTCAAATTTATTTCAAAAGTACTCAAACTATGTAAAGTCTGATTAGAAAAATCAAAAAATCATTAAGCCAAAGTTTTCTTATTCATAATCTATAATCTTGGCAGTCGCATAGTGACTGCAGGTTGCTAGTCAATCATTAATTACACTAATAATAATGAAAATAAAATTAATATTATTATTATTCAAGATAGATTACCTGTCATGTTGAGTTTCGAAAAATCAACATCAAAGTACTCTTCAACTTTATCGTGCAACTCTTCATAAAATTTTACAGCACGTGGATCCCAGCAGTGCTCCGATTCACCACCATCAGTCTCGTCATTCCCATCACCTGTTTGACTTTCTTCATATTTATCCTTGCTAGCTCGCGGTGAAAAACTGTACTCAAGATAATAATTTTTAATACAGTATGAATGAGATGCAAGACATAAAATTATTAATAATAGTAAAAAAAATATTCTCACTGCAGTGGGTCCATTGGAATACTCTCAATATTTGTGTCCTCTGTGTTATCATCATCTTCAAATAATCTCTTTGTTTTGTCACATTGAAGATCCTTAGAAGCGACGTTTTTTTTCTCCGTGCTATTTTTCTTCGCATTCATATCTCTGGAGTAATAAAAATGACAAGCAAATAAATAAGTCTATAAACGTGACATGAGATTTGATATTAATATTAACTGCAAACTTATGTCCAGGTTGAAATTTTCTGGTATGAAAAGTAAACTTACTTACGACCATTGTTGGTCTTTCCGTAATTGGAAGTGTTTTTGTCGTCATTCTTCGCTGCAGAAAACGCTGATTTTGCTCCACTGCTATCATCTGGCATTTCTGCATTTTCAGTCACTAATTTGCTAAGTTTAATTTATTATTTTTATGAATTATTAATCCTAGTTAAGATGTTCAACAACTCGAAATATTTGAAGTTAATAAAAGAGTTTAATTTTATAATTTTATTTGGTATAAAAGTAAAATAATAAATGGCATTTACTAGGATACAAGTTTTCTCATTAAGTGACTTAAAATTATTATTATTATTATTATTATTATTATTATTATTATTATTATTATTATTACTAGTATTATTGTTATTATTCTTCTAATAAAAGTTTATATTAACTTACCCAGGGGATGGGATTTCTTCTCCACTCAACAGTTTAAAAATATCACCTTGTAAACGTGCTTCGTTTTGTTGACTAAAAGGAAGTTTTCCAGGTCTTCTTACCTCTTTACCCATTGCACCGTTTTTAAATATTCCAATTGACTAAAATTCACAGAAACAAGAAACAAAATTAAATAAAATGCTTGCAAAGTTTAGATTGAATAAAAAATGAAAAATAATTTTATATCGTTTAAGAGCTTTTATGATAAGAAATTTTTGGTAAATGTTTTGTTTCACGGTAACTTTGTTTATTTGGCATCAAAAGTCTAAAAAATTAAAATTATGAAACATTTTTCTTTTCAAATTATTATATTTCATGGCAGATTTACGATAATAATTATGAAAATTTATAAAAATAAATTTTTCAATTAATTTTAAAGCTTTTAATGTTAACAAACAGTTTATGTCGACCCAAAATCGCTGATAAATTATTTTTAGATAAGTCTAGCAATTCTCAGTATTTTTTTCCTTACTCTAAGTTTGAAAAAAAAAAAAAAAAAAGATCTAAAAATGTCAATTTTTTAAAAAAGAGTTAAAAAATTTTTTTTATCAAAAAATGGATATTATTGAAAAAAAATTATTTGTTCAATTATTCTACTTTTAATGAACTTTAAGAAAAAAATTATGCAGTTGCTTAAAAAAATTTTTGAAAATATCATTTTTATGGTTCGATTGAGAAACTAAAAAATAATCAAATTTTTTTTTTATAACAATATAAAATTTATATCTAGAGTAAAAAATATTAATTTTTTTCTGAAAAATTTGTAATTATTAAAAAAAAATTGTTTTATGAATTATTATAAAATTAAGAAACTAAAATATTTACCTGTTCAGGTAAAAGCCGGGCACAAATTGTTTTCTTTTTAACTTTCTTATCTGGATGGCCCTGAGTTTCATCTTCCTGTGACAAATAAATTAATTAGTTAAATTAAAATATGTTAAATAATTGTAATTGAATTACTCATCATTTTAAAAAATTTCTAATTTATAAATTTCTCCGATTCTTCAGTTGAATAGAAATTTTGACGTTTAGTAATATTACAAAAAAAAAAACGAATTATACTCACATTTTTTTGACGAATTACAGCAAAATTATACAAAGTTTTTTCAAATGAACTCTTGGCTACCTTCTCCTGCTTTCGATTACTCCGCTTCTGAAAAATACATTAATAAAATCAAGTAGAGAATCAACGATCATGCACCAGAGTAAACAGCTGATGGGTATTATTATTATTGAAGTGAAATTTAATTGAACTTCCGTCAAATAAGACAGGCTTTGTTTATATCCATTATAAATAATCTTTTCGATGCATTAACCCTGTCAACATGTTTATCTACGTCATGAATTGACATGTGTGATAACATAGAAGTGCAGAACAAAATTTAATTATAATTATTTAATAAATTTAACTACATAGGAATGAAAATTAAACAAAATTACCATTTGCTGTTTAGCTGCAAGAATATTTTTCCTCATTTTTTCCAAATCTTTTTTCTTTTTCATCCTTTTGACTTTTTTCTGTGAAGGTTCAATTGGTTCAACGCAAATTTTGTCATTCTTGAACCTTGCCATTTCATGAAGTAAAAATAGGATACTTACTACCTTGAGTATTATAAATTGTCGAACTCTTGTATTTTGTTTATTTATTTGTATAAATAACTTTATTGTTCGATAATTTAGCAACTAGACGTTCGAAAAGAGGTTAGTTAGGAGACAGATTCGATAAACAAAAACAATGCAGCACGTATCGACTAATGAAAACAAATACTTCTTTATCGGCTAAGTAATTAAAAAATTTTGGGTTGCAGTCAAATAGTCAGATTGACAACATTCCGAATTAATAAATTACTAGAATTTAGAAAGTTAATATAAAATATAATTTAAAATAAATAATTTGACAAATTTTCAAATACCGAACAATATAAACTTGAATAAAGAAAAATCTAAAGCTATATTAATAGAATCTTTCAAAGTCACAAAGTCTCAATAAATTAAAAAACATAACAACAAAAATTTTTACGTCAAAATAAATGAACAGATGAACCACGCATACTAAATACGTTCTAAAATTTTTTTTTAAATTTTTAAATTTACAATAAAATTTTTTTTAATTTCCGAAAATCATAAACAATCATATCGGTTACTTGGATTTTTTTATTTTTTTATTTTGTATCTTTTTGTAAAGAAAAAAAAAAAATTTTTTTTTTAATCAATCAATAATAATAATTTTAAGTCACTTAATGAGAAAACATGTATCCTAGTAAAGCCATTTATTATTTTACTTTTATACCAAATAAAATTATAAAATTGAACTCTTTTATTAACTTTAAATATTTCGAGTTGTTAAACATCTTCATTAGGATTAATAATTCATAAAAATAATAAATTAAACTTAGCAAATTATTGACTGAAAATGCAGAAATGCAAGATAATAGCAGTGGAGTGAAATCAGCGTTTTCTGTTGCGAAGAATGATGACAAAAACACTTCCAATTACGAAAAGACCAGCAACTGTCGTAAATAAGTTTACTTTTCATACTAGAAAGTTTCAACCTAGACATAAGTCTGCAGTTAATATTAATATCAAATCTCATGTCACGTTTATAAACTTATTTGTTTGCTTGTCATATTTATTAACTCCAGAGATATGAATTCGAAGAAAAATAGCACTGAGAAAAAAAACGTTCCGTCTAAGGATCTTAAAAGCGACAAAACAAAGATACTATTTGACGATGATGATAATACAGAGGACACAAATATTGAGAGTCTTCCAATGGACCCACTGCAATGAGAATATTGTTTTTACTATTATTAATAATTTTATGTTTTGTATCTTATTCATACTGTATTAAAAATTATTATCATGAATTGAGTTTTTCACCGCGAGCTAGCAAGGATAAATATGAAGACAATCAAACGGGTGGTTGGAATGACGAGACTGATAGTAATGAATCGGAGCACTGCTGGGATCCACGTTCTCTGAAATTTTATGAAATGTTGCACGATAAAGTTAAAGAGTACTTTGATGTTGATTTTTCGAAACTCAACATTACAGGTAATTTTTTTTTGAAAAATAATAATATTCATTTTGTTTTCATTATTATTGGTATAATTAATGATTGGCTAGGAACCTGCAGCCACTATGCGACTGCCAAGATTTACAGATTATGAATAAGAAAACTTTGGCTCAATTTAAAAATATCATCAGTGGAAAAAGTACTACGTCATTTCTTAAATATTGAAATTTTTTAAGATATTAGCTCATCTCGATGTTATGCTCATCGAGGCCTTTCATTTAAGTACGATTTTTTCAAAATGTTTATCATTAAAAATTTAATTAATCAATATTTTTACAAATTTTATTCATTAATATCGGGAAAGGTTCCTATAATAAACTGATTATTATAGGTATCAATCCTATGCTCATTATGAGAAACATATCCATAGTTTATCGAAAACGTTCCCATACAATAATGGAATAGCTTCAATATATTATGGTTATGGTTCCTATAATATTATGGGAACGGTTCCTATACTATTATAGGAAAAATTATTACAAATTTTTTTATTTTTTTTATTAAAATAACTTTAAACGCGTTTATCTGAGAATTATGTTTTTTTAGTTTACGTACATGATATCTCCAGATCCACTGACCTGATCTTGATGAAGTTTAAACTACATATTTTACATAGTAGTAGCTATGGTTCTAATTACAACCAAAAATAATTTTAGATAGACAATTTGTGAACTTTTATAGAAAATTCTTTTTTTCCAATTCTAAAATTTCTTTTTAACAAGCAACTTACTGTAAGAGAAATGTTGATTTCTTCAGCTATGAAATAAAATCAAAAAAAATTTTCAACAAATTAATTTCTTATCACAACGAGGTCCATTTTTTCAAAAGAAACTTTTTTTCTAAGTGAGTATGATCTAATATTCACAATTAATGGACCTTCCCAGTATTTTTTAATTTAAATTATAGTATAATATTAATCATATTTGTAGATAATGAAACAAGAATAGAAGATATTATAATAATTAAATAAATGAGGTTAAATATACAGGAGTTCAAATTAAAAAAACTACCATTTGATGTTTAGCAGCGAGAATATATATTTTTTTGTAATCTTTCTCTGTATCTTTCGTCTTTTTCAAATGTAATTACGTAGAAAGTTAGAGACTTGAAAAAAGGTTCAAAATTTCAAATCCTGCATCGTCATTATTGTGTTAACTCTTAATAAATTAACTGTTCATCGAATGTCGAAGATTCAAGATTATATTGAGAGTTAGGAGAGTATTATTGAAACTAATTTTTGTAAGGAATATTTGTACATTTAAATAGTGATGAGTCATTAGTGAGTACATCCTATTTAGGATAACCAATGTTTAAGGCTTATATTTAGGTTTTTTATGAAATTTTTCCTAAAGAATGTGAAACGATATCAATTAATTAAAACAACAATTCAATCAAAATTATGACTACAATCTATTTCTAATACAATTAAACTAAGCAGTGAGGAATTGTAAATTAACTATATTTTCTTACATTTATAAAATATGCAAATATGTAAATAATGTACAAATGAAAAATAACAATAAACATATATAATATAAAATGTTTAAGGGACCAAAGAGATATATAATGCCCATTTTCAGATGACTGTACAGTGTATGGATTATAGTTGTAAAAGAGTAATGAAAATATACCTGAGGAAAATTTTTTGGGAGTTGAGATAGTGCTTTTCTTGCAAGATACTCAGTTTAAGTGTGACTAGCAGCGAAAAAGTGTCGACTAAATAAGAAATTTTGTACTCATATGGCCAATGAGAGTTATAATTTATTGTAAGTTGTGATATTTTTAATTTAAATAAATGGTAACTTTTTTATCAAAAGTAAAATATTTTGCTTTGATGAAGTGTATAAAACATAAGAATTATAAATGAAAAATATTTTTATTACGTGTATTTATAAATAAAATGAAGTTTTTTAGTAATGTTCTTTATTTCCAGCAAAGTTATTATAGTAAGAATGATAATTATTAAATTAAGAATAAGTTAATTCTCGTGAATAAAATTTCTGATATGGCCATAAATTTTTAGAACGGGGTTTTTGTTTTTTCAAAAATATCAATTTTTGAATTTCAAAGAAAAATTTTTTTTTGTATTTGTAACTTCTAGAAAAGTTAAAGTTATGCAAATAGATATATCTATAATACTATAGTATTATAATTTTGAGCGTTAAAAAATTAAATGCACGACGTCGAAATGTTGAATAATAAATTAATCCCTGCTAAGAAAAATTGAATGTGTGTGTGAGTGTGTGTGTGTGTGTGTGTGTGTGTGTGTGTGTGTGTTACACATGTAAATCTCTCATAACTTTTGAACGGATCATCCGATTCGATCGAAATAAGCGGCGTTCCAAAGAGTTCTTTTGCCCTTAGAATTCTGATACTAGTTTACAGGATTTGAGTCGATAAATTTTGAGAAATCTCAAAAATAAAATTTCCAAAAACTCGTTTTTTTTTAATATCTTTTAAACAGCTGAACCGATCGATTCCAAAAACTAATCAGCTCTTAACCTTAAAAAACCACGTCGATTGCCACCAGCCCGGTCAAAATCGGTTGATTCGTTCGTAAATTATCGAAAGCGAAAAATTTCAAAAGAAGTGTTTTTATCTTTTCGCTGAGAAAATCGAAAATTTTCCATTAAAGGGAAGTTATTGATTTCAGTCCGATTTTCGAAAGTCGAGTTTTCATCGGATCTCCACGTTTTGAGGTCCTAGGAAACCAATCTGACTACTCCCGCCGAGGTGTCCGGCCGTTCCGAGAAAAAATATTTATATAGGGGAGGGGGGGGGCCAAAATGGGGTATTTAAGGAATAGTTATGATTTTAAGGACTTAAATACGCTGATTTTTCTCGTTTTTAGTCGTAATTGAAGGAAAATAATCAAATTTCAAGTTGCCGTAGAAAAAAATTTTTTTTTTTTCGGGCAAAATGGGGTACCGCCTGAAAAAGTGAAAAAAAAATTTCATCATCCAAAAATGAAATATCGTTAAGAAATAATATTTTCTTATCGATAAGTCTACGAAAAAACCCAGAGAGAGAAACAAATCACCCAAAAAAGAGTCATTGTTAGTTGAAGCAATATACTCCTAACAAAAAATGAGGTAGCAAAAAAAATTTTAAAACTTTGTAGTAATTTTTGACGGGTTTCGCTTGAGTAAAAATAATATGAAGATAAAAAAAAAGTTCTGTTGAGAAAATTCTAGTTTTTGAATCTCCCGGTGAAAAATTTTTTAGACTCATAGTTCTCACGCAATTCAAAGTAATTGCACGAAAAAAAAGATTCGTAATTTTTTTGCACACTCTCTCTTGGTTTAGGTATTCAGGAAAATTTTTTCAAGTTGAATAATCTTCTAGGCCTGAAGATCTTACTTTTTAAATTAAATATCTTACAAGCGCACCAAATGGTTTTGAAGAAATTGGGATATTTTTTTAAAATAGTTAGTTTACGATTTGTCTTCATCACATCACCCGATTTTGATGCGGTTTGCAGTAGTCAACGTCGTTTTTTAAATTAAAGAGCTGATTAGATTTTGGAATTGATCGTTATATCTGTTTAAAAGCTGTTAAAAGAAAAAAGTTATTTTAAATTTATGAGGAAGTCTAAGTTTCACTGAACCTTATCGAATGACGCGAATGTTGTTCAAATCAGTGGAGTCGCTCAAAAGTTATGAGAAGTTTACACACACACACACACACACACACACACACACACACACACACACACACACACACACACACACACACACGCACACGCTGATAGAAACCCTCGTAGAAATATTGAGAGCTACTTCCCAGGACCTTAAAAATGTGGAGATCAGATTAGAACTTGATTTTCGAAAATTGGCATGGAACCAATGACTTCCCGATTTTTTTTTTTTTAAATCATTTATTTGTAAAGTGAAAACTTAAAAATTTAGAAAAAGAGATCTTAGATGTGAAAAAAAATTTATTATGATGCATAATGACGATAAAAATTACTGCACAGTAAAAAATTTTTCGTCAATGTGTAAAGTGTAAAAATTTTTGTGTAGAAAATTGTACTCTAGTGAAATGACGTTAAAATATATTTTAGAAAGCTGAAAGAGCTTTTTGGAAAAAAAATTTTTTTTTACGAAATTTTGGGGGTACCCCATTTTGCCACCCATACCCCATTTTGCCCCCCCCCCTGCCCTATAATTATATATAACAATATTTAATTATATATTTATTACATCTAATTAATTATTGGGTTAATTTTATAGATAGAGTATTTAATATGGTCCTACGCAGTTCTCTATAACCAATTAAAATGCAAAAAAAAATGATTATATATAATTTTACGGCTATAACACCAGCGGTCACCCATCCAACTATTAACCCTGTTCAATGCTGCTTAACTTTGATGATCTCCGTGCGTCTAGAAGTTTCTGTCTGCTGTGATGCTATCTTAGATGATAATGATTCTATGATCTACATGATTTGTCATATGAGTTTATCATAAATATAATATAAAAATTGATTTTATAATATATTTGGATAGTCATAATTCATAATTTATTCATTTTACCGAATTTTATTATAATATAGCACTTATTTAAATAATAAAATAAATAATGATTTTACTATTAGGTAGTTGCAGAGCAGATCAAAACATCTCATAGGAAATGTAACAAATTTTTTATTTCAGAACTATATTTAAACGTAATGATAAATATCATTTTGCACTTTTTGTGATTACCGAAAAAAAAATTTTTTTTCAAAGAAAAAATTTTGATCACATCTGACTATGCAAGTCTGATCAGATCTAATTATATATAAACTCATTCGTATATAATCAGATCTGATCATATATAGACATATGTATAAGACTAGCTGATAAATATAAATGAAAAATATAAACAAAATATATACGAAAAATATAAACAAAATGATTAATTTCATCAATCTTAACGAAATTATATCGCTTTTTATCTATAAAATAATTGTTTTTACAGCTCTGAATTTGTTAATAAATAACATAAATAAATATGTTACACGGAAAGAAAAATATGGGAACTATTCCCATAATTATAGAAAATTTCCCCAGAATTATGGGAAAATTTCCCATAATGATGGGAATGGTTCCCATAATGGTATAGGAATGGTTACCATAATTATAGGAATGATTCCTATACAATTATAGGAACCATTCCCATAATGATATAGTAATGGTTCCTATATTATTATGGGAACTATTCCCATAATGGTATAGGAAGAATTCCTAGAATATTATAGGAATCATTCCTATACCATTATGGGAATCATTTTCAAAATGAAATAAAGATAAAATCTTCGTGCGGAGTGAGTTCGAAATGATTTCTATAATATATACACGGAAAAAAAAAAATTGGGGCAGCCACATGATTTTCATGTTGTAGGCAATAATAGTTAAAACAACAATAATAATTAAATAATAATAATAATCTATATTACTAAGAGGCCAGTCCCATGGCTAAGCGGTATAATGCTTGTCATGCTTGCTTGGGACTGGTGAGGCGTGGGTTCGAATCCCGGTGTGAGCTGAAATTTAATTTTCAGTGAACATCGGTGCTCGTAACTCACGCCGGGCTGTACAGGTTTGGGTTTTTCGATGGTTTCCCCAAGCCCTGTGCTACCGGTGGGGCACAGGCAAATGCGTGCAGTTTCCCCAAAGTCGGCCCATCGCCGCATTACTCTCCAGGCTGAAAAAGTATGTAATACCGCCAAACTTATTCTGCCAAACTTAATGTACCGATCAGCCTGGAGTCCCCTTCCGGTCTCGGCCGGACCCCCATCGAGACAGAAGTCTGAAAAGCGGGGTTAAAATAAAAAAAAAAAAAAAATATTACTAAGAGAATTATTTATTATTTATTATTTATTTATTATTATTATTATTATTTATTATTAAGAGAATAAGGAAAATTTTGTGGCCAGTGTATTTATGTGATAAAATGGGTTTTTGCTTGGAGTTGTGCCTTTTCAAGGTTTCATATCATTCTCACCAATAGTCAATTTATTATAATAAGAATTTAGGCTGCATTCGAAAATGCTCTGTGTCTAGATACATAATGAAGAAATGACCTTGTATCTGGTAAACTATTGACATTTTTGAAGATATAAGCTCATCCCGATGTTACACTCATCAAGAGCTTTCATTTGAGTACCCATATGCATTTTTGATACATTTTTCATATATATATATATATATATATATATATATATATATATATATATATATATATATATATATATATATATATATATATAATATATATAAATATATAAAATAAATGAAAAATTGATGTGGGTACTCAAATGAAAAGTCTCGATGAGTGTAACATCAATATGAGCTTATATCTTTAAAAATGTCAATAGTTCACAAGATACAAGGTCATTTCTCAATTATATGTTTAGAGATAGAGTATTTTCGAATGCAACCTAAATATCTATTATAAATTGACTATCATCATAAATTGATTATCGACGAGAATGATATGAAACCTTGAAAAGGCACAAATTCATGTCAAGTCCTTTGCAATGACTCTAAATTTCACTAAAAAATTGATTTCATCATGTGACTATCCAGGAGACAAAATTGTTCTTATTCTCTTAATAATATAAATTATTATTATGATTATTATTTAATCATTATTGTTGTTTTAACTATTTTGCCTGCCACATGAAAATCATGTTGCTGTCATATAAAAGTCATGTATCTTCCACAGGAATGTATCATGCGGTAGCCCCAATTTTTTTTTTTTTTTTTTCCATGGAGGATTTAAACCTATATGTTGTGGGAACCATTCCTATACTATTATGGGAATGGTTCCCATAAATTATGAAAACCATTCCTATAATAGTATAGGAATGATTCCTATAGCATTATGGGAACCATTCCCATAATATTATAGGAATAGTTCCCATAATATTATGGGATTAGTTCCCATAATGATACAGGAATAGTTTCTATAATAGTATAGGAATTATTCCTATAGCATTATGGGAACCATTCCCATAATGGTATAGGAATAGTTCCCATAATTTTCTTTTCGTGTAGTATTCTTTTGTCTAAGCGCCAACTTCAATAACGTTATTAAGATTGTTAATTCAGATTAGTATTTCTTATCTCAGCGCCATTTTTTATAAAAATATGAATATTAGTATTCAAGATTATGAAATTAATCACATATTGATTGAGAATATAAACAACAATGTTATTATATTCATTTGACTGAAAATTAACATCGATAAGTTACTGAATAAATTTATTTTTGCTTATAAATATAAAAATAAATATTTTTAATCTTTGTTATTAAGAAATTCGTCACAAATTAAATGGTATTAAAAAATATATTTATTATTATTCATTTTATTAAGAATTAACTTAAATCGACCGTTTTTTTATAATAATTTAACGATATCGCTGTGAAATTTTAGAGAAGATACATCAGACAAAATTTACCATTTTAATTTTAATCATTAAAATCAGTATAATCATTTAACAGTATCAACTTAATAAATTTATGTTATATTTAGCTGTGTTATGATATAATGGAGTTCATCTTTTATGATCATTACAATACATATTAGCTATTTCAGTTATTAATGATTTAGCTATTCTTTTTTAAAAAAAGTATGATTACCCCTTCGTTACTCGCGTCTTTTCTAGTTTCTCGCTCGCACTATAGTGAGTCTCTATAGGTTAAGTAGTTGTTAGGCAGCGTCACGCTCATAGCGCGAGTAACGAAAGGTTGGATCCCGCTAGAGGGCACGAAGGTGACAACACGCATCTTGCAAACGCTCCGTGTTTTTACTTAATTTAAAGTGGCTATCCCTTAGCAAAATAAAAATATTTGTGCTCAACAGTGAGTGAAAATCGTGCGTGTTAAAACTAAATAAAAATATTAGCAGTGCACAACGAGTTATATCCCAAAAGCTGAAAATTCTCTCAGTCGCGGATAAACAACGCATTCAGGGTGCAGCCAACATGGCTGACACCCACTGTGGTGCCACCAGTGCACGCAATTTTATGAAAGACGCCGGCAAACATCAGATTGTCACCAGAAGGCAAGCCATGAACTCCGAGCAACTTGAAAAGTCATACAAGGCATTTCTAAAAAAAAATAATGAAAAATCAGACGACGAGGAAAAAGAAAAACCCAAACAAAACATCAAGAGAAAAAATCTCAGCGGCAGTGAAAGTGAGCACTCGACCACCAGCGACACCGTCGGAGAATCAGCTGAAGATAAATGGGTAGCACCTAAGCGCCCAGCAAATGTTCGTACTAACAAGCCAAATGCCGATACTACAGAAACCGAAAATCAATTCAAAATGCTAAATACCGAGAGCCACGGAACACAGATGGAGACAGCGGACATCAGCAACACTAACCCTAACCCCAATGTGTCAAAAAACAGCAAAACCAAAACCACCGCCTATCTACGTAAACAACACTGACATCAAAGAACTGGTTACAATAATGACAAATAATATTGATGAGAAATGCTACAGATTGAAACAAATAGTGGAAACAAGCACTGTAACAATATTTACAGACAATATGTATTCCTTTTCCAAAATAAAAGAAATATTGGTAACAGCTAAAAAATCCTTTTACTCATATACTCCAAAATGGTTAAAACCTAAATCCATCGTATTGAAAGGCATCCATGGCGGGTATGATGAAACTGATGTTAGAAATAGCCTCGAGAAGCTAAATTCAAATATAAAGATACTTAAAGTCTCTAAGATCTCGTTTGTTGATAGAATCAACAATACACGCTCCACAAAATCACATTTTTTGGTCCAGATTTCACACGACAGCCAATCTTCTGAGTTATTCAACGGAAAAAGACTGCTACACCAGTCACCGAGATGGGAATTTCTTAGGAAAACGAATAAAATTTTTCAATGCAAAAATTGTCAACGATTGCACCACGCGAGTAGTAACTGCTCCCTTCCATTTCGATGTGTCAAATGTAGCGAGTCACACAAACCAGGAGAATGCAAAATAACCAAAGAGGACGATAAAAGTCTTCTAAAATGTGCAAACTGTGGCAGAAACGGGCACCCAGCAAATTACCAAGGATGTCCATACTATAAACACGCCTTGGACCTCGTCAAGATAAGCAACACAAACTATAAAAGGTCAGTAAATAAAAAAATGAACACAATTGCTGCAAAAGTAAATCCAAATATCACTTTCGCAGAAACTACCACAGCAAAATCAGCGTCTGAATCAAACGAGTCAATAGCCCCCGCTACGTAGTAAGCCAGCAGCTCAAATCAACTATCAGCATCCCCAAGCACAGCAACAGCAACTGAGCCAACAGCCTGATCAGAGCCAAACTCAATACCACAACCAAAACAGACAAGTACCAACAACTTCAAGTCACACAACGCCTGCCTGGGTTAATAAGCTAAAACAAGAATTCTTAAACCTATCAAATAGACTCACCCTAATCGAAAGTAAGATCAAAGGGAATGTATCAAGAATTAACCAATTATTTGAAATGATTGGAGACGAAATTATGTACGAATAATGGCTTACTCACAAAGAAGCCAACCCAGAATAAATGAAAAATGCATTGATTTACTTAAAATCGCCGCAATTAACGTCAACTCAATAATCTCTTATCAACGCAGAGCTGATTTACAACATTTAATCGAAGATAACGACCTGGATATCACGATAATTTCAGAAACAAAGCTCGCCCACAAACACAAAATCCAGATGGACGGCTATTAGATCATTAGGACAGACAGAAATGCGAATGCCAAAGGTGGAGGCACTGCAATAGTTATAAAAGATAATATCAAATTTACACCAATTTCCACTCCAAGCTCCGCCAAAAATAAACTAATTGAATATACATTAGCCAAAATACAAATCAGCAACAACAAACAACTAATCATTGGCAGCCTTTATGCCACAAATAAATTTGACTTTAAAACAGACTTCCTCTCGGAATTAGATGAACTCTTCAATAAACTAAAACTACACCACAATAATATATACTATGTACTAGCTGGTGACTTAAACGTACGAAGTACAGATCTCGGAGATAGAATGGCAAACCCAAGAGGGAGATACTTCATCAAATGGGATGAAGATCACGCAATACAATTCAAGTCCAAAATCTACCCGCCTTGCGAGCCAACATTCCTGCCTGCACAAACCTACTTAGATATATGCATTGCCGACACTAGACTAGAATTTATCAATCTCATCGACGACAAACTTGGAACCATAAGTCATGATAGTGATCACAAAGCTATACTAATGGAAATTAAACTACAAGAAAGAATACAGCTGGAATCTGAGGAGCCAAAAAATCCCATACCACTCTACAAAAAAACCAAATGGAACAAATTTGGCAACAACCTCAACAGAGCTTATCTCTCTGAAGTGCCTGACGACAGAAATTTATCCAAAGAGGAGATTGACTCTTTTCTGGATACAATTAATGACGCCATAAAGATATTCATAGAAAACACGGTCCCGAAAGCTACGTCAAGAATCAGATCCCAATACTATCTGACTAACAAAATTAAAAAGCTCCAAAAATTGAAATCAAACACACTCACACTCCTGCACAGACTCCAGAGAAACAATAATATCGCCCAAATCTCTGCTACAAAATTGTTACTGAAGAACATCAGAAATGAGATTCAAAACGAAATCACCAACAACATAGAAAGACACTGGGAAAAAACTCTTAATAAAGTAAATCATAGAGATCCGCAAAAATTCTTTCCAATCATCAACAAGGTATTCAGGCCAAAAAACAGAACGGAAATCCCTAATTTACACCTAAATGAGGCTGAGAGAAACCTCACACTAAGATGCAGCATCAACATAACCAACACAGTAAATAGCGAAATCATTATAGAGGACCAACAAGAGAAAGTAAACATTTTTGAAGCTTATTATGAATCCATAAACTCACCAAGACACTTAAATAGCAATACGAGACTAAGGGAAATAATTGACGCACAAACAACCCAGTTTAAAACAGAATACGATGCATCCTACGCGGCGGAAACAACAATCACCAACTTTGGCCCGGACAACAAAGCCTATGGACCACCGTCAGAAGTTGAGGGAGTAAAATACTTTACTTGCATTAACGAAGTTACCAGAATTATGAAAAAACTGCCCAACAAAATTTCCAGCGGGGTCGACGGAGTCCCGGCAATCGTTCTCAAACATCTTACAGAGCAAATAATTAAGGATTACACAATCATTTTTAATAATTGCCTAAACCTTAATTATTTTCCAAACGCGTGGAAAGTGTCAAAAATCTTCCCAATTCTGAAGAAAGGAAAGCCCCCCAACCATCCATCCAGCTACAGGCCTATAAGTTTAGCCCCAAACATTAGCAAAGTCTTCGAATCAGTCATCAATAATTCAATAGTCACATTTTGCAATGAACACTCAATAATTCCTCAAAACCAGTTTGGCTTCAAACACCAACATTCCACAATTCACGCAATAAATAAATTACTTTCAGACGTCAACCTACACCTACACAACAAACTAATAGTCGGGGCTACACTTATAGACCTGAAAAAGGAATCGACTAGGTATGGCTCGAAGGCCTTATCTATATCCTACTAAAAAAGAATTTTCCTATCTCTCTTATAAAAACGATATGGAGCCTGCTTAAGGACAGGAAATTCATCACATGGGACGGCAAGACCTCTTCAGACATCACTTTCAGGATTTTAGAAGGACTACAACAAGGACTGGTCAACTCCCCAGTTCTTTTTAACATCTTTACAAGCGACATTATCAACTCATTTCATCTGAATCAAGACAACGGCACTCACTCCATCGCATATGCCGATGATGCGATCATCTACGTAGTCGGGCAACACGCAGACGAAGTCAAAGATAAACTAGAAGATCTTGTCAACAAGATCAACAAGATTTTCGCTACATGGAATTACGAATGAATCCGTCTAAGTGCGAAACCATCGTTTTCCGTGTTCCTGCCAGAACAGTGACCAAGACCAAGAGGGTAAAAATTGAGAACTTCACTATCTGTACGTTCAACCCGGACACAAAAGCGCCAGTCACCATCCCGACCAAAGATAGTGTCAAATACTTGGGTGTTGAGATTGACTACCTGGCCCGGTGTTCCAAACACATCACCCAGCAGGTCACAAAAGCCAAAAATTCGAGCAGAGCCCTGTACAGGCTCTTCCACAGTAGATATCTGAGTGCACGAGCCAAAATTATCTGCTACCTCCTTCTGATAAGACCTATATTAACCTACGGTGCCCCAGTTCTTTGGAACCTGGGCGTAGCCCAAATGGAAAATCTAAGAAAACTGGAAAGAGCCTGTCTAAGGGTTGCCCTAAGAAGATATAAATCTATCGAGTCCCAATACAAAGACTTATACAACGAGGCGAAAATCCCGAGGATTGATAACTTCTGGCTTAAACTTACTAGGGACTACTTCGCCAAGTTGAAGTCCATAGACAATGATCTAATCCAACGTCTCAGTGTAGTAAACCCGGCCCAAGTGAAAGAAAACGCCCAGACAGGGTACCTCCAACCACAAGCCTTCACAGTCCTGGACAGACAAGGCGTGATTCAAGATCATTTCAATATGCCTGTTATTTATCATAAAAGCAGACATATGAGTGACAAAAAAATTCTCTGGTCAGAGAGTCAAAATTACACTGGATTAAAATACTCCAAGGCCATCCCAGACCCAGACAAAAACAACTTTTACCGGCTGGACAAAAAGTTTTGGTGGCTAGATCCGAACTCCCCCCAGACGAAGAAACTAAGAAATCGGCAACTCGAACTCAACAACCCGCGACACAATTAAACACCAAATCAAGGTGTATTGCCTCTGTAAATAGTGTACCATTTGTAAATAATTCCTTAGTTTATAGTGATTAGTTATTTAGTTAGTTTGTAAGTCCTTAAAGTACAGAGTAAAGATATGGTTTTTTTTTCTATTTTTCCATAAAATCAAAAAATTCTTATCTCACGAACGAGTGGAACTATAGCCTCGGCTGCACCAAAAACAATTATGTCGGAACCAGATTAATATAAAAAAAAACAGTGACTCAAAACTTGTGCGTACCGTAAACTGCGGTTTTTTCTTGTTTAAATGATTTTTTTTATTTTCATTACTCAAAAATTGTATGGCTTTTTTAAATTCTGTTTGTTTAGCCAATCACTCATGTATTAATAATGTGATAAGTATTATTTTTTTGAATAAACAAACATTTAAACAAAAAAAAAAAAAAGTAACGAAAGGTTACAAATTTCTACTGTCCCAACAATCAATCGATAAAATTTGAAATCAAAATGTGTTTGCCTAACATTGTATAGAACATTAGTATTTAGTAACTTTCTACTTTTATTCTTATCATTCCTCTGAATTTAGTTGACAACCGAATTTATAATTACAATTTATTTATTTTGACAGTTATTATGGTAACCATGGCAGTAACCATGGCAACGGTTACCATGGCAACGGTGACCATACCAACGGTAACCATGGAAACGGTTGATTAGTGTGTGTGGCTGTGGGGGATAGGGTGGGGTTGAGTTATATAATTGATGAGTGCCACTGATGGTTTCTTAGATTGGAGGGTTAAAATGATATTCCCCCCCCCTCCCAAAAAAAAGAGAGAGAGAGATAAGAAAGGGGGAAGATTATAGGGCACGGAAGGGGAGGGGAAGAATGAGAGGGAGGGGGGGGGGAGTAGCATATGTGATGGTAGACGAAAAATCCATATTGGCTAGGAATGGCGTGAAGTCCGTTCTCAGTGAGCGTCTACATCACAATTGGAGTAACTATGCTAAATTTCGAGTCAATCGGGCGTATAGTTTCGGAGATCTCGTGATGAGTGAGTCAGTGAGTGGTATTTCGCTTATATATATCTTTAAAAATATCAATAATTAAGAAATGATCTTGTATCTTGTGAACTATTGACATTTTTAAAGATATAAGCTCATCCCGATGTTACACTCATCAAGACCTTTCATTTGAGTACCCACATGCATTTTGATATATTTTTCATATATACATATATAATATTTAGGGGAGGGGGGGGGGCAAAATGGGGTAGGGGTGCGAAATGGGGTACCCCCAAAATTTCGTGAGGAAAATTTTTTTTTCCAAAAAGCTCTTTCAGCTTTCTAAAATATATTTTAACGTCATTTCCTACAATTTCAAAGAAAATAGTATATTACACATCTAGGGCAGTAAAATAAAAAATGTCTGAGATCACATGTAATTGTTGTCCGAGGCGAAGCCGAGGTCAATAAACATGTGATCTGAGGCTTTCTTATTTACTGCCTGTGGTGTGTATACTATTTTTCTCCTCGAAGGAGGCGGAAAGCGGCATTTTCGTTTAGCGCAGCGGGACGAAAGTTGACGCTTTCCGCCTGGAGGTGAGAAAAAAAATTTTTTTAATCAAAAAATAAAAAAAAAATTTTTTTCTAATTTTTTTACACAGTAAAAAAATTTTCGTCAAATTTAACACAAATATTTGTGTGACTGACTGTTCTTACACAAACTAATGTTAATTCTACATTCTAGTGTGTTAAGTCAACACATGAGAATGTGAAATTCTACACACTAGAGTGTAATTTTCTACATAAAAATTTTTACACTTTACACATTGACGAAAATTTTTTACTGTGCAGTAATTTTTATCGTCATTGTGCACCGTAATAAATTTTTTTTCACATCAAAGGTTTCTTTTTCTAATTTTTTAAGTTCTCACTTTACAAATAAATGATTTAAAAAAAAAAAAAATCGGGAAGTCATTGATTCCATGTCAGTTTTCGAAAATCAAGTTCTAATCTGATCTCCAAATTTTTAAGGTCCTAGAAAGTAGTTCTTAATATTCCTACGAGGATTTCTATCAGCGTGTGTATGTGTGTGTGTGTGTGTGTGTGTGTGTGTGTGTAAACCTCTCATAACTTTTAAGCAACTCCACTGATTTGAACGACATTCGCGTCATTCGAAAAGGTTCAGCGAAACTTAGACTTCCTCATAAATTTAAAATAACTTTTTTCTTTTAACATATTTTAAAAAGATGTAACGATCAATTCCAAAATCTAATTTGCTTTTTAATTTAAAAAACGACGTTGATTGCTGCAAACCGCATCAAAATCGGGTGATATTTTGAAGAGAAATCGTACACTAACTATTTTAAAAAAGTGTATTTTTAAAATAACATCGAATTTCTTCTCGGATTATTTTTTATGTCATAATTCAATTATCAATGCTCAGAAAACTGAGTCAGAAGCCGCCAATTTCTTCAAAATTATTTGGTGCGCTTGTGAGATATTTAATTTAAAAAGTAAGATCTTCAGGCCTACAAGATCATTCAACTTGAAAAAATTTTCCTGAATAGCTAAACCAAGAGAGAGAGTGCAAAAAAATTACGAATCTTTTTTTTCGTGTTATTACTTTGAATTGCGTGAGAACTATGAGTCTAAAAAATTTTTCACCGGGAGATTCAAAAACTAGAATTCTCTCAACAGAACTTTTTTTTTTATCTTGATATTATTTTTACTCAAGCGAAACCCGTCAAAAATTACTACAGAGTTTTAAAATTATTTTTGCTACATCAATTTTTGTTAGGAGTATATTGCTTCAACTAACAATGTCTCTTTTTTGGGTGATTTGTTTCTTTCTCTGGGTTTTTTCGTAGACTTATCGATAAGAAAATGTTATTGTTTAACGATAATTCATTTTCGGATGATGAATTTTTTTTTTCACTTTTTCAGGGGATACCCCATTTTGCCCGCAAAAAAAAAATTTTTTTTTTCTACGGCAACTTGGAATTTGATTATTTTCCTTCAATTACGACTGAAAACGAGAAAAATCAGCGTATTTCAGTCCTTAAAATCATAACGATTTCTTAAGTACCCCATTTTGCCCCCCCCCCCTTCTCCTATATACATAAATATATGAAAAATTGATGTGGGTACTCAAATGAAAAGTCTTGATAAGTGTAGCATCGGGATGAGCTTGTATCTTTAAAAATATCAATAATTACGAAATGACCTTGTATCTTGTGAAAATTGACATTTTTAAAGATTTAAGCTCATCCCGATATTATACTCATCATGACCTTTCATTTGAGTACCCACATGCATTTTGATATATTTTTCATATATACATATATATATAATATACAGTGCGCGTCATTGATTCGTACCGGTTGAAAAATTTTAAGGTAAAATAGAAAAATCAAAATTTCGACATCTGTAAATAAAAAAATCAATAAATGGAAAATCTTTATAAGCATCAATTTGAACGAAATTGAAAAAATAATTCACTGAAAATAAATAACTCAAAATATCAATCACGATTAAAATAGAAATTAAAAATATTAGTAATTAAAATAATCACACACTTTATAAAATAAATAAAAGTAAAATTATAATATTAAAAAAAAAGACAACGATATAATTAGATAATCTTAAAATTTATCAAATATAAATATAGGCATTGGATAAAATAAAATGAACTAAATTCAGAGAAGTCAGTAAAAAGACATTTGAAAATTTATATTTATAAAAATATTGATAGTTATTAATATATAAATTCTTAAACCATAGACATCTATAAATATAAACTAGACAATTTAGAAACCCGTGATTTTAGACATCTGTAAATTTTTATTTATATTAATTCATAAATTCAAATAAAAATACAATTAAATATATAATTGCTTGCAATTTAAGAGCTAATAAAAAATTGAAACAGAATGTCTATAAGGCTCTAGAGCACTAGACCACAACCCTTGAATGTTTACGGAGTCGGTTCTCCAGGAGGTTCCGGATTAGGCAGTGGCGGGATTCCCCGCGCTCCAAAAAAATAAAACCTAGACATTTTTAAAATAGCAAGTGTCATATTTATCAGAGTTAGCTATTCATGGAGGTTTACGGTCGGTTATCCAGGAGGTTGCGGATCAGGCAGCGGTGAGGTTCCCCGCGCTCCAAATAATAACCTAGACATTTTTAAAATAGTGAGTGTCGTATTTCTCCTAGTTAACTACTCATGGAGGTTTACGGAGTCGGTTCTCCAGGAGGTTGTGGATTAGGCTGCTGCGGGATTCTCCGCGCTCCAAATAAATAACCTAGACAATTTTAAAATAGTAAGTGTCGTATTTATCAGAGTCAGCTACTCATGGAGGTTTACGGAGTCGGTTCTCCAGGAGGTTGCGGATCAAG
Organism: Cotesia glomerata; assembly: GCF_020080835.1. Taxonomy (NCBI): domain Eukaryota; kingdom Metazoa; phylum Arthropoda; class Insecta; order Hymenoptera; family Braconidae; genus Cotesia; species Cotesia glomerata. The sequence goes on along the minus strand of NC_058166.1, from coordinate 10,613,806 downwards.
CAGCTGTGAGATGTCTCGCGCTCCAAATAATAACCTAGACATTTTTAAAATAATGAGTGTCGTATTTATCCTAGTTAACTACTTATGGAGGTTTACGGAGTCGGTTTTCCAGGAGGTTGTGGATTAGACTGCTGCGGGATTCCCCGCGCTCCAAATAAATAACCTAGACATTTTCAAAATAGTAAGTGTCGTATTTATCAGAGTTAGCTACTCATAGAGGTTTACGGAGTCGTTTTCCAGGAGGTTGCGGATCAGGCAGCGGTGAGATTCAACAGAAAATGACAATTTCACTGGTGAATCAGTAGATTTCCACTGATTTAACCAGTGGACATAAAAGCGCGCATGCGCGCAGATATTTAGTTCACTGATTCAACCAGTGAACTTCACTGATTCACCAGTGAATCGAGTGAAATTACACTGATTTCTTTTAAGAGAGTAGGTTATTATTCGGAGCGCGGGGAATCTCACCGCTGCCTGATCCGCAACCTCCTGGAGAACGACTCCGTAAGCCTCCATGAATAGCTAACTCTGATAAATACGACACTTGCTATTTTAAAAATGTTTAGATTATTTTTTCGGAGTACGGGTAATCCCGCCACTGCCTAATCCGCAACCTCCTGTAGAACCGACTCCGTAAACCTCTATGAGTAGCTAACTCTGATAAATACGACATTTACTATTTTAAAAATGTCTAGGTTATTTATTTGGAGCGCGGAGAATCCCGCAGCAGCCTAATCCACAACCTCCTGGAGAACCGACTCCGTAAACCTCCATGAGTAGTTAACTAGGAGAAATACGACACTCACTATTTTAAAAATGTCTAGGTTATTATTTGGAGCGCGGGGAACCTCACCGCTGCCTGATCCGCAACCTCCTGGATAACCGACCGTAAACCTCCATGAATAGCTAACTCTGATAAATATGACGCTTGCTATTTTAAAAATGTCTAGGTTTTATTTTTTTGGAGCGCGGGGAATCCCGCCGCTGCCTAATCCGCAACCTCCTGGAGAACCGACTCCGTAAACATTCAAGGGTTGTGGTATAGTGCTCTAGAGCCTTATAGAAATTCTGTTTCAATTTTTTATTAGCTCGTAAATTGCAAGCAATTATACAGGGTGTCCCAAAAGTCACGGACGCCATTGTAGTATCTGATGAAAAAAATAATTCTGAGACGAAAAGTCTTTAGCCATTTTTCAATTAACCGCATAGATAATTAATTGTTAATTCAAAATAACGTCTCTTTATTTGTTAGAGAGAGAACGCCAGTATCCAGTAAAGTATGTGCTAAACAAAGACACAACTAACTGTATGATTAACTAGTTTCTATAGCTAACGTAGTCACACATATTTACTTACACATTCACACGTGCAAGCATCTTCGTTGGAACGCACTTGACTTGAAACTAGTGCTCTCTCTCTAACACATAGAAGGACGTTATTTTAATTAATAATTAATTATCTATGCGTCTGATTAAAAAATGGCTAAGGACTTTTCGTCTCAGAATTATTTTGTTTATCAGATGCTACAATAGCGTCCGTTACTTCTGGGACACTCTGTATATTTAATTGTATTTTTATTTGAATTTATGAATTAATATAAATAAAAATTTACAGATGTCTAAAATCACGGGTTTCTAAATTGTCTAGTCTATATTTATAGATGTCTATTGTTTAAGAATTTATATATTAATAACTATCAATATTTTTATAAATATAAATATTCAAATGTCTTTTTACTGACTTCTCTGAATTTAGTTCATTTTATTTTATCCAATGCCTATAGGGGAGGGGGGGGGGCAAAATGGGGTACCCCTAAAATTTCGTAAGATAATTTTTTTTTCCAAAAAGATCTTTCAGCTTCCTAAAATATATTTTAACGTCATTTCCTACAATTTAAAAGAAAAAAAAATTTTTTTTTTTTAACTTTTTTTACAGTAATTTTTATCGTCATTGTGCATCGTAATAAAATTTTTTTTCACATCTACGATTACTTTTTCTAAATTTTTGAGTTCTCGCTTTACAAATGAATGATTAAAAAAAAAAAAAAAATCGGGGAGTCATTGGTTCCATGTCAGTTTTCGAAAATTAAGTTCTAATCTGATCTTCACATTTTTAAGGTCCTAGGAACTAGTTCTTAATATTCCTACGAGGATATCTGTCGGCGGGTGTGTATGTGAGTGTAAACCTCTAATGTGGCGAAGAAAAATCTTACACAGAAAGAAAAATTTCTTGACTGGAGAACAAAATTCTTGGCTCAAGAAAATTTTCAAGTGCCTGAAGGAAGACTGAATTTGTGTTGCCCGAAATAAAAATTTTTCTTGAAATTCTATTCTTGGTGGAAGTAATTTTTTCTTAATTCAAATTATCATAAATACTTGATGCAATAAATTTTTACATTTGATCAAGATTTTTAGATACTTTAGGGAAGCAGTGCCACCTACTTCAGCTAAGAAAAAAATTTTCTCACCTTGAGAAAATTTTTCTCTTGAATATTTGATACCCATTTTATATTATTTTAGCGTGCAATTATACATATTGAATGAAAAAAAATGATTCAACATTATTTGATCTTCCCATTTGATATGTTAATCAATAAAAATATTAATGAAAATTTACTTCTATCTTTATTAGGGTGTTTCAAAAAAAGACGAATTTTTTTTTTTCTTTTGGTGTCTAAAAATTGATAGTATACCTAAAAACAAAAATTTTGGCGCCCATGTGAGCTCTTAATATCAATAGTAAGATTTGCCTGTATCCATTTCTTTATTTTCCATTTAAATAACACGGGAAAAATTTTTTTTAATTTTTTAATTTTTATTACTTTGGAACGGTTCATCGTAACAACAATCTGAAAAATGATATTTGTAGGAAATTTTACGCTCTACAAAAAACGTCTGAAGACCAAAGTTCCTCAGATTAACGGCTTCAAAGATATCCGCGGTCAAAGATAACACTAATAAAAAATTTATAATATTTTCCAATAAAACTACAAAAAAAAATATCATATGCTATATTTTTATTATTTTTTATGTTAAATTACTTCAATTCCGTTAACCTGAGACTGTAAACTTTTTTTTTTACTAATTAATTCAATACTTAACTCACGAAATGCACTAATATATAAATATAAACGTTAAAAATATCTTATAAATGATTTTTTGGTCTCTTTTATAACAAATTTATTTTTTTTTTTTACTAAATATTAAGAAATTTAATTGAACAATTAATTCTTTATAACAAAAAACTATATTTACAACTTGTTACAACAATTTTTCAACTTGAAAATATTACAGTTTTATAAAATTACTTTTATTGCAATTAGGATATTGTTTTCTATGTTCTGTCACTACTTGCAACAAATATTGAAGCTGTTCTTCATCTTTCGTTAAGCATCGATTATACTGCTCTCTCAATGCCACGCTGCGTTCTGCTACATCATTCACAACTTGAAGTTTCCCGAAATACTCCAAGTTTTCTAAGAAATTCGGATTCTGAGGCCACAAAGTAACATCCTCATCAATGAACTCATACGACAAATCAAACGATTCAAATATATTAATCGATCTCATAGACATAAATTGACTAAGATCTTTATTTAATAATGACTCTAAATTTTTCTTATCTATTATAAAGCGATTTGTTGTAGTTTCATTGGCTTTACAGTTTTTAAGAGCATGAACTATTCTTTTTTTGTTCCAACTGAAACATTTTTATCAAAGAGAGATAAAACAGACAGCTCGTTGTTTAAATACCACAAGTGATCGGCTAATTTTTGTGAGCATGTCTGTGAAAGACTATTATTAAATCTTTCATATGAAATTAATTCTTTAATCAAAGTTAAATCATTATTAGGTGCTGTTATAGCACACGGCGCAGTGAACCAAGCTTTTAAATAGAATATTATGATAAATAAACAAAGTTCTCGTAATCCATCTATTTCCGATTTAGTAAGATGAAATTCATTTCTGAATAAAAAATTTTTAAACTATATATTGCTTTAGCCATCCACCTTGCATGATGGACCGCTCCAGGATGCTTAAATGTAATATTTGTGGTAGTAGTACCCAAAAATATTAATGATAATTCCAGAAGTTCACGGTAATCGTCTCGACAATGATCCATCTACAAAAAAAGTTATAAGTCAAAATGAAATTGATTAAATCGCAATTTCAAAGTTGAGAAGACTAATTATTATTAACTGATGTGAGGTAAAAGTTGTAAAATATTTTACAAACGCAATTTTAATCGTTAAAGATGATTGAAAGTATAACAGTCATGTGAAACTGATTTTCAATATTTTTAATCACGACGGCAAGTTAATTAATCAGAGTAAAATTGATAATTGAGGAGCTTATTTTCAAAAGGGTATCTTTTGATTTTTGATTAATCGAGACAAAAACTAGTTATCTTCAATTATAAATATTTGTATTGAACTTTTTAATTTAGCTATAAAGTGCAATCGGTTATGAAGCTGCAATTCGATTTTCATTTATAAATGTTCATAATTCTCAAAGTAATTAGTATTTAAAAGTTCAGAAAACTGGTATTTTAAAATATGAAAAGATACCCTTTTGAAAATCAGCTCCTCAATTATACTGAACTTTATACATTTTTCTTTTCCACTTTAACATCAGTTAATAATTCTTCAGCGCTGGATTAAAAAATTTTACTTCTATTTGATTATTAACGAATTTCAAAATCTCATCTTTGATTGGTGTTATTACTTCCAAAACTTTTTTGTCATAAATACCAGCCGTAAAGTTTGATTGGTCAATTTCATCCCACTTCTTTTTAAATCTCTGATAAATTGGAACGTTTGGGCCAGACGAAGCAGGCCAGTATACTTCAAATGCACTTCGAAGAACAATTTCAAAAATATGGTGTCGGCATGGCAAGTACAACAGTTTTCTACTAAGAGCCTTTTCTACTAATACACACGCACCATTTCTGATTCCTGAAAAAATAAAATGAGAATTGCTAGTGAAGTATCGATTTTTTAGAGTAGTACGGAGAAATCTTTTCAATTTGAAAAAAAAAATAACTCATAACTTGAAATTAATGGTTAATACTAAAAATCTGATTTGATTTAGCATTTAAACATTACGGTAATCAACCATGTTATATTTTTTTTATTAATAAATTATTTACCCGTATTTGACGCCGTAGTATCAGAACACAATGCTTTGATGTTGTCAGTATTAATATCCCATTGTTTTACTGTTTTAATAATAGCTGAAGCTTGGTTTTGTCCAGTCCCAGATTCTAGTTTAGGAACTCCTAACAGTTGAAATTTCCCTGATGATGATAAAATAATCGGAAGCCGGTCAACTTGTTCTGTACCTGTAATATCTGATAACAGTTTTCCATCAAAATGTAGTACATAATTGTCAGTTTCCAGATTAGTCTTCAGATTTAACGCCGCTTCTTTCCGGAATTTTTCCCTTGCTCGGTGAATAGTCACATGACTAAAGTTTACGCTTGCACAATCAATGTTCAAGCAAGATAATAAAGCAGCAATAATGTAAGTCGCCATCCTACTAGTCACGTTAGCTCTATCCAAAGCCGCAGCAAGTTCTGGTGTCATTATATCAATTTTTGGAACTTGTTGTTTTGGCATTTCATCTTCATAATCAGAGATTATACGAGAAGTATTACTTTCCAAAGATTTCTGGGATAATTGAGATGGATGACTTGATATTTTATGATTAGCAACATCATCAGTCTCAACTGCACAATAATAGTTGACATTGTCGTTATCAAACTCTCCGACATTATTATTACTATCATTACCATTATTATTATAGTTTTTATCATTGCTATCAATGTTCTCTTCACTATTATTATCACTATTATTGTTATTATTATCATAATTGCTGATATCAACATCCATGTCTTCGACATCTTCTAAAATTGGTTGAGAATTATATGAAATAAAACCACGTCGACTGGAAGATTTTTGTCCCAAATAAAATAATCTTTTTTCTTTGTCCAGTATATTTAAAACATCCGCATGAGCTACATCAAATAGTTTATTTAATTCATCCTGAAAAACGGATTCCTTTTTTTTTTTGAGACTTTGACTTTTTCATTTTACGGTTTTTTTGTAAATTCTTCCATCGATTGTGATTTGAGATTAGTTTCAAAAAAGCAGATCTTTTCTCTCTTGTCGGGATTTGTGCCGCACACCAAATTTCAAAAACTTTGTCGATAGTGATTGATATACTTTCTTTAACTGAAAAATTTTTCGTATCAAGATAATAAAATAAAAGCGACATAACCTCTTTCAGAGAGGGTGATTTTTTTCCAACTAATTCACTTAACACATCACCAATCAAGTACACTGTTTTCACCATTATGGTCACAAAATTTATAACTAATATATTTTAACTAATTAAATTAATAATATAACGGATTGAAAAAACAGTCAGTATCAATGAACAAAGACAATGACGAGAAGATATAGTAAAGCGTTGAGAGCAAAGCAACTAAATGAAGTTAGTACCGAACAACCAGGCTTACCAACACAGAGCTTATTAGCTACAACACTCAAATTAAATGAGTATAATACTCTGTACCGACAGAGCTAAATAAAGCTCTGTTGATATTTTTCAAATAAAAAACATTTGATCAAGTTTTTATAGTAGATTTAATTGATTTAACGTATTTACAGAATTTTCATATTATTTTGAATAATATGCAATGATGAGTGTTTGGTGAGTTTGTGTAATAAGGAACTTTACATTTTCCTCTTACAAAAATTTATAAATTTTATAAAATATAAAATAAATTTGTTATAAGAAAGACCAAAAATCATTTATGTGACATTTTTAACGTTTATATTTATATATTAGTGCATTTCGTGAGTTAAGTATTGAATTAATTAGTAAAAAAGTTTACAGTCTCAGGTTAACGGAATTGAAGTACTTTAACATAAAAAATAATAAAAATATAGCATGTGATATTTTTTTTGTAATTTTATTGGAAAATATTTGAAATTTTTTATTAGTGTTATCTTTGACCGCGGATATCTTTGAAGCCGTTAATCTGAGGAACTTTGGTCTTCAAACGTTTTTTGTAGAGCGTAAAATTTCCTACTAATATCATTTTTCAGATTGTTGTTACGATGAACCGTTCCAAAGTAATAAAAATTAAAAAATTAAAAAAAATTTTTCCCGTGTTATTTAAATGGAAAATAAAGAAATGGATACAGGCAAATCTTACTATTGATATTAAGAGCTCACATGGGCGCCAAAATTTTTGTTTTTAGGTATACTATCAATTTTTAGACACCAAAAGAAAAAAAAAAAAATTCGTCTTTTTTTGAAACACCCTAATCTTTATATTTAATTTTTTAGAGCAAGAGGCTGAATTTTCTCAAAACAAGAAGATTTTCTTGACTTAAATAAATTTCCTTGGATCAAGATACATATTTCTTAAAACAGGAGAGTTAATTTTGTTGGAATAAGTGAAATTTCTTGTGTCAAAAAGAAAATTTTTTTTTCGCTCAAGGAAATAATTAGGAAGAAAAATATTTTCTTAGCTCAAGTGAAAATTTTTTCTGTGTAAACTAACCATTCTAAAAGAATGTCTTTTTCAAATAACTTCGAAATTTATTCTCGGATAATTTTTGATGTCATAATTTAACTATCAATGCTCAGAAAACTGTGTCAGAGGCCGTCAATTTCTTCAAAATCATTTGGTGGGCTTGTGAGATATTTAATTTAGAAAGTAAGATCTTCAGGTCTACAAGATCATTCAACTTGAAATATTTTCCTGAATCCCTAAACCAAGAAAGAGAGTGCAAAAAAATTACGAATGTTTTTTTTCGTGCTATTGCTTGGAATTGCGTGAGATAGTTCTAAAAAAGATTGTCTAAAAAATTTTTCACCGGGAGATCCAAAAATTAGAATCTTCTCAAGGGAACTCTTTTTTTTATCTTCATATTATTTTTACTCAAGCGAAATCCGTCAAAAATTACTACAAAATTAAAAAATTTTTTTTGCTACCTCAATTTTTGTTAGGAGTATATTGCGTCAACTATAACAATGTTTCTTTTTTGGGCGATTTGTTCATCTCTCTAGGTTCTTTCGTAGACTTATAGATAAGAAAATTTTATTTTTTTAACGACATTTCATTTTCGGATAATGAAATTTTTTTTTTCATTTTTTCAGGGGGTACCCCATTTTGCCCGCAAAAAAAAAAATTTTTTTTCTACGGCAACTTGAAATTTGATTATTTTCCTTCAATTACGACTGAAAACGAGAAAAATCAGCATATTTAAGTCCTTAAAATCATAACGGTTTCTTAAGTACCCCATTTTGCCCCCCCCCCTCCCCTATTTATATTTGATAAATTTTAAAATTATCTAATTATATCGTTGTCTTTTTTTTTAATATTATAATTTTAATTTTATTTATTTTATAAAGTGTTTGATTATTTTAATTACTAATATTTTTAATTTCTATTTTAATCGTGATTGATATTTTGAGTTATTTATTTTCAGTAAATTATTTTTTCAATTTCGTTCAAATTGATGCTTATAAAGATTTTCTTTTTATTGATTTCTTTATTTACAGATGTCGAAATTTTGATTTTTCTATTTTACCTTAAAATTCTTCAACTGGTACGATCAATGACACGCATTGTATATAAATATACTAGCTGTTACCCGCCCGCTCCGCTGGGCACTTCATAGAATTGTATTTTTAGAGATCTAGACTTGAAATTTAATGGGAGTATTGTTTAGATTTGTAAAGATTTCAAATTTCATCAGATTGGCCCGTATCTTTTATCCCTGTGATTATTCTAGCTAATATTCATTGTAAATTTTAATGTGCAATCACTATGACATTCCAGTGCTTTTTTTCCAAAAATGAATAATGACTGAAACGAAGAAAAAAATTTGAAATGATCATTGGAAGTTTCAGTTAAAGTAATTGCGCGTCTCATAAGTGAAGTTGAAATTTGGCTAGCTTAAAGCGTGACGAATTTGGCCGTTAATTTAAATTTCCTCCGTGACATCAATTTTTCATAGAAACTTATTTGTACATGTTTGTAACGAATTCTCTTAGAATAAATAGCCAAATTCCTTTTTCACATCTCAAGCGCTTAGAAAATGCATTCATTTCAATCTGTTACCTTCCCGCGATCCGGTAATAAGAACAATTCATGGGTTATGTGATCGGCGAAAATAAAATGTATGTAAAATTCTTAGTCCGTTGAGTGAATAGCTACATGTAAAGTTAAATTTTGGAAACCTTACAATGACTTTTTTTGCCGCTACCAAAGAGACGATTGTTGTGAGAAAATATAATTATTAAAAAAGGAAAATATTTAAATCCGTTGGCCTTGGAGGCCATTCCCGTAAGTTCCTGTTTCTCATGAGATTCTATCAAATTCTATATCTGTAGGAACTGTATTTGAAAAGTATAAATTTTTTGACAATTATCACTCCCACACTCTTATATGGGAGAGGAATTTCATAAGATCCTATTCGAGAAAATTTCTACATTATAAACAAAAGGTTTCAACAAAACTTCAAGTCCATAGAAACTTTTGTTTGGAAATGAGAGCTTTTCATTGTTAACACCCCCGCAATCCCTTCTAGGGTTAGAATTCGAGAAAATCCATTCTTAGCTGAACTTGACATCATACACGAAGATTCTCACCAAATTTAGAGTCTGTAGAAGTTACAGTTTGGAAATTAAAATTTTAGATTTTAGCATCCATCCCCGCAATTCCTATCGGAAATAGTCTTTATTGAAGTTCATTGTGAGATGATCTCTACATGAGAAATAAAAGATTTTTACCAAATTTAGAGTTATTAGAAGCTATATTTTGGAAATTAAGATTTTTTATTGTTAACACCCACTCCCGCGATCCTTATTGGAGGTAATTCGTTGTAAAGTCCGTTCTTAAATAATTTCTATATTATATGTAGAAGACTCTTACTAAATTTGGGGTCTGTAGGAGCTATAGCTTGGAAAATAAAAATTTTATTTGTTAACAACTACCCCCACAAACCCCTGTGAGGTGAACCATCGTGAAATTCGTTCGTATATTATTTCTACATCTCTTACAGAAAATTCTTACCCAATTTGGAATATATGGGAGCTGTAGTTTACAAACGGGAATTTTTTATTGTTAACGCTCCCGCAATTCTCTTTGAGGTAGAACATCGTAGAATTCGTTCTTAAATTATTTTTCCATCACTTACAGAAAGTTCCTACAAAATTTGGAGTCTGTAAGAGCTACAACTTTAAAATTCAAAATTTTCATTGTTTATACCCATCCCCGCAACCCCTGTGGGGTGAGATATCGTAAAATTCGTTTATAGATTATTTTTATATCTCTTACAGAAGATTCCTACCAAATTTGGAGTCGATAGAAACTATAGTTTAAGAACGGGAATTTTTCATTGTTAACGCCGTCGCAAACCCCTTTGGGGGAGGAATTTAATAAAATCCATTCTTAGCTGAACTTGACAGGAAAATTATACCGGAAGATTTCTACCAAATTTAGAGTCTATAAAAGTTACAGTTTGGAAATTGAAATTGAAAATTCTACCACTCACCCCCGCAATCGCTATTGAAGGTAGAATTTATTGAAATCCTCATTTAGATCACTTCTACATCACACATAGAAGACTCTCACCGAATTTGGAGTCTGTAGGAGCTATAGCTCGGAAATTTAAAATTGTAATTGTTAACACCCACCCCCGAAATCCATATTTAGAGTAAGTTATCATTAAATACGCTCTTAGATCATTTCTACCTCAAATATAGCAGATTCTTACCAAATTTAGAGCCTATGGGAGCTTTAGCTTAGAAATTTAAAATTTTCATTGTTAACCCCTACCCCGCAATCCATATTTGGAGGAGGTTGTTATAAAATCCACTATTAGATCATTTCTGGATCACATATAAATGATTCTTACCAAATTTGAAACCTATAGGAGCTATAGTTTAGAAATTTTTTATTTTCATTGTTAACCCCTACCCCGCAATCTTTATTGGGGATGAGTTATCATAAAATCCGCTCATAGATTATTTCTACATCACATATAGGAGATTCCTACTAAATTTGGAGTAAATAGGAGCTATAGTTTAAAAATGGGAATTTCCCATTGTCATCGCCCCCGCAACCCCCCTTGTGGGTGGAATTTCGAAAAATCCGTTCTTAGCTGACCTCTACTCGGCGAAAGGAATATTCGTACAAAATTTCAAATCTCTACGCCTTATGGTTCCAGAGATATCGTGATGAGTCAATATATAGGTGGAAATCTCATATATATATATATATAGCATATATATATATATATATATATATATATATATATATATATATAGATTTATTGGCACCAGATGTACAGCTTGTCTAACAAACTCTGATACATCTTTCGCTTAAATCTACTTTTCTTACACTAATTTTATAATTTATTATTTTATTTTAGTATTCCAACTTGATAGTTAATCTATATTTCAATTTATAACGCTAGTAAATACTTTCTTCGACTTTGGGTCGTTTCCTTAGTTTCAGTTTATCGCATATAGCAGATTCTTTTCAAATTTGGAGCTTATAGGAGCTACAGCTCGAAAATTTAAAATTTTAATTGTTAAAACCCACCCCCCGCACCCCCTGTGGGGAGGGATATCGTAAAATTCGTTCATAAATTATTTTTACATTACTTACAGAAAATTCATACAAAATTATGAGTCTGTCGGAGCTGTAGCTCGGAAATTTAAAATTTTCATTGTTAACGCCCACCCCCGCAATCCATATTGGGGGTAGGCTGTCATTAAATCCGCTCTTGAATCATTTCTACATCCCATAGAACAGATTCTTACCAAATTTGGAGCCTATAGGAGCTACAGCTCGGAAATTTAAAATTTTCATTGTTGACCCACCCCCGCACTCCTCTGTGGAGTGGGATATCGTACAATTCGTTCATAAATTATTTTTACATCACTTACACAAAATTCATACAAAATTAGGAGTCTGTAGGAGCTAAAAGTCGAAAATTTTTAATTTTCATTGTTAACGTCCACCCCCGCAATCCATATTGGGAGTAGATTGTCATAAAATCGACTCTTAGATCATTTCTACTTCGCATATAGCAGATACTTATCAAATTTTGAGCCTTTAGGAGCTACAGCTAAAAAATTTAAAATTTTCATTGTTAAGACCCACTCCCGCATTCCTCTGTGGAGCGGGATATCGTAAAATTCGTTCATAAATTATTTTTACATCCCTTACACAAAATTCATACAAAATTAGGAGTCTATAGGAGCTAGAAGTCGGAAATTTTTAATTTTCATTGTTAACGTCCACCCCCGCAATTTATATTGGGAGTAGATTGTCATAAAATCGACTCTTAGATCATTTCTACTTCGCATATAGCAGATACTTATCAAATTTTGAGCCTTTAGGAGCTACAGCTAAAAAATTTAAAATTTTCATTGTTAAGACCCACTCCCGCATTCCTCTGTGGAGTGGGATATCGTAAAATTCGTTCATAAATTATTTTTACATCACTTACACAAAATTCATACAAAATTAGGAGTCTATTGGAGCTAGAAGTCGGAAATTTTTAATTTTCATTGTTAACGTCCACCCCCGCAATCCATATTGGGAGTAGATTGTCGTAAAATCCGCTCTTAGATCATTTCTACATCACATATAGGAGATTCCTACCAAATTTAAAGTCGATAGGAGCTATAGGTTAAAAATGGGAATTTTCTATTGTTAACGCCCCCGCAACCCCCCTTGTGGGTGGAATTTCGTAAAATCCGTTCTTAGCTGACCTCTACTCGGCGAAAGGAATATTCCTACCAAATTTCAAGTCGCTACGCCTTATGGTTCCAGAGATATCGTGATGAGTCAATATATAGGTGGGAATCTCTTATATATATATATAGATAAGTATTTATTCTTGGTTGTTTAACAGGACGAAATAAAAAATCGTTTCAAGTTTTGATCTATTGCAGCTATTAATTAAATATTTTGACTTTTTTTTTATTTTTATTTTACACCATGCATTTTTTCTAAGGGCATTATTCCCGAACTCTATTCCAGCCTAGTTTCCGAGTTCTAAAAGCTATAGATTGGAATACACATTTTTTTTTTTAATTTTTAACGCCCTCGCACAACCCTCTTGGAGTTGAATATCATAAAATTAATTCTTGATAAACTCAAACATGCCAAAAAAAATATTTTGGCCAAGTTTTAAAGTTCTTAAAGCAATAGATTGGAAGATACAAATTTTTAATATTTTTAACGCCCCCGCACAACCCCCTTAGGGTTTAATATCATAAAATTAGTTGTTAGTAAACTCAAAGATGCTAAAAAAAATTTTTTGGTCAAGTTTCAGAGTTCTAAAAGCTATAGATTGGAAGATAAAAATTTTTTTTTAATTTTCAACGCCCCCGCATTTCCTTCTGGGGGTGGAATATCATAAAATTAGTTCTTAGTTAATTCAAACATGCCAAAAAGAATATCCTGACTAAGTTTAATACCTATAAGAGCTGTATTTTTCAAATGTGAATTTTTTTCAATTAACACCCCCGCAACCCCTCTTGGGGGTGGAATTTCGTAAAATCCGTTCTTAGCTGACCTCTACTCGGTGAAAAGAATATTCCTACCAAATTTCAAGTCTTTAGCTCTAATGGTTCCAGAGATATCGTGATGAGTGACTATATAGGTGGAAATCTCTTATATATATATAGAGATGAAAAATTGATGTAGGTACTCAAATGAAAGGCCTTGATAAGTATAGCATCGGGATGAGCTCATATCTTTAAAAATATCAATAATTACGAAATGACTTTGTGTCTTGTGAACTATTGACATTTTTAAAGATATAAGCTCATCCCGATGTTACACTCATCAAGACTTTTCATTTGAGTACCCACATGCATGTTGATCAGTACGCCCAGATCGTGGGATTTTTTTACCCCCACTTTGTACCGCTTTTCAATGTAGTCAGATGAGAGTGTCCTACAAAGTGGGAGTAAAAAATCCCACGATCTGGGCGCACTGATGTTGATATATTTTTCATATATACATATATATAATATACATAAATATATGAAAAATTAATGTGGGTACTCAAATGAAAGGTCTTGATGAGTGTAACATCGAGATGAGCTTATATCTTTAAAAACGTCAATAGTTAAAAAAGCACAGTGTAATGTAACAAAAGTTATTATTTAAGAAAGCAAAATTTTATTTATTTATAGTTTACAAGCCATGGCAATCACATAGAAACTGCAAGGTTGCTAATAATAGTTATCAAATTTTCAAAGTTATAAATAATAACACGGAATAGTGTAAAACAGTAAATTACACCGTGTTAAATTTACACGAGTGAAAATTTTACACGGAGGAAATTTTACACCGACATTTCACACTTACACGGCGGTGTAAAAGTTCCTGAGTCCAACTTTATACCGAAATTTTTTACAGTGTACGACAAGGACGACGCTCAATTGCTTGGTAAGCCAACGTTCTTGTTCAGTGTCGAATCCAGCGTTTAGAGTCCACGTTGTAATTTTGCAATACATTTTGAGTAGTAAAATAATACTCGAGGATTCAACGCTTTACGATGATTATTTTTAAAAAATACTATTGTTGTATGGTGTGATTGCTGAAGTATGGATGCGAGTATTTGATAAAACGAAGTAACGACTTTTGTTTATTTTTTTTTCTTTGTTAAACAATCAATATCGACCGCCGACGTATATTTTGTTAAATAAATTGTTATTTTTCTTTGGTAATTCTCCTGAATTTATTTCGAATAATTTTAAGTAATTTTTGCTGCAATCTTTTTTTTTTTTAATGACGTGTATTTCAACATGGCCCGCCGTCCTAAGGAAGAGATAAGAGCTAGTCGAAGTCGAATTTAACTAATTGGAGATTATTCTCCTGGCGCCCTTAATAATAATTTTTTTAAATAGGCTAAAATTCAATATAAACGGTGAGCCTTGCTTGGTAAATCCCCGGGTCAGGGGATATATAACGTGACTTGTCAGGACGA
The DNA here is from genome assembly GCF_020080835.1 of Cotesia glomerata. Taxonomy (NCBI): domain Eukaryota; kingdom Metazoa; phylum Arthropoda; class Insecta; order Hymenoptera; family Braconidae; genus Cotesia; species Cotesia glomerata. The sequence continues at coordinate 10,598,772 of NC_058166.1, read as the reverse complement.
TAGTGTCTACAATTAGCAACAGATCTTCATCAAACTCAACATACTTCTTTTACAGATAAATACCGAAGTCAAGTTCGAAAATGAGCTTATATAAGCTGATTATAATCAGTCAAGTAATTTAGAAATGCCAGGATTTCGAAATTTTCAAAATCTTAGAAATTCATATTTCTTTACTTTCTTACTCGAATAACTTTTGAATGGGATAACTTATCCCGAGTCGAAATTTAGCGCCTCAATAGCACCTAAAAGGCTTTATTTCTTTTGTTTTTTTTTCGGAACTGTCATTTTTAACGCCTCAACAGCGCGTCGAATTCCTCATTTGAGACTCTAATGCCAAAAAATGGAGGCGCTATTCGCTTTTTAGCGCCTTAAACGTCTCTAGCGCCTCAATAGATGCTCGAGAACCTCAATATTTTTCGAAACTGAGCAAAGCTTGGATAATTTTCCAAGTTCCGTTGATATAAATAAAAAAATTAGGAAAACGGTTGACCCTAAAGGCCATCCCTGCAACTTCCCGCTAATTCCGTTAATACCTGGCCGCTTTTTTGAGCTCTTCGAGCTCAAAAGTACAATCTGTGTGTTGTTTTAAGCTCTCCGAGCTCAAAAAGATACCTTTTCTATGCTTTTGAGCTCTTTGAGCTCAAAAGTCTGATAGAAGTTTCATGGAACACTATTTTTTGAATGTTCATACCGCAATAACTTTTGAATGAATGAACCGATTTTACGCGGTTGGCGGCATTCTACGTAGTTTTTAAGCCTTATAAATAATTTCTAAGTTTCAATTGGTCAAACTAGAAATTTCGAGTAACTCTGAAAAAACACTTTTTTCGGTTTTCTTTCGTTCACGATATCTCTCGAACGAATCAACCGATTTTGACCAGCTTGGTGGCAATCGACGTGGTTTTATGATGTTAAGAGCTGATTAGTTTTTGGAATCGATCGGTAGAGCTGTTTGAAAGTTATTCCAAAAAATGTCGAAGTTATGTTGAAAAAATCCTTATTTCCAAATATTTCGTCGAGGATATCTCTCGAACTAATCAACCGATTTCCACGTTTTTGGCGGCAATCGACGCGGTTTTTTAACCTCTGAAATTATTCTATATCATCAAAAACGATCCGAGAAGAAATGACGAAGTTATGTGAAAAAAACAGTTTTTTCGGTTTTTTTCGGTTTTATTTCGTTCACGCTATCTCTCGAACGAATCAACCGATTTTGACCGGATTAGCGCCGATCGGCGTGGTTTTTTGACGTTAAGAGCTGATTAGTTTTTGAAATTGATCGATCGAGCCGTTTAAAAGATATTCCAAAAAAACCACTTTCAAAAATGATTTTTTTCTAATTTTTTTTGAGATTTTTCAAAATTTCTCAAAATCTATCGGTCCGAATCGGTTCAAATTCTCAGGAAATCTAAGTTTGGCGAAGCCCTTTCGAATGGCACCAACCGCGATGAAATCGGTTCAACCGTTCAAAAGTTATAAGTGATTCACATACTTACACACACACACACACACACACACACACACACACACACACACACACACACACACACACACACACACACACACACACACACACACACATACATACAGACATAGTGACAACCTCGCGGGGATAGTCAGGGAAGCTTCCTGTGACCTTCAAACGTCGAGATCTGATGAAAACTCGATTTTTGCAAAACGGGGTGAAAACAATAACTTCCCGATTTTTGAAAATCTGAGATTTTTAGCGGGAAGTTAAAAAAATTAATAAATGAATTAAATGGTTTTCTTATATCAGTGAATTTATTTATTATTCAAACTCTTTGTTATTTACAGGCAAGCTAAGATAATTATTATTATTCACATTTATAAAAATACATATTTCCAAAAGATTTTCAATAGAAATAATAGTATATTCATTTGTAGTTTGGAAGCAGTATAATAGATGAGCCAAATTAACTTTCACATTATAGAAAAGTGGTTCAAAAACTCGATCACTATCAAGTTTCTCCCGAGTTGAAATATCAGACCCGTTTAAGCTGTAAGAGTTTCCAAATCCTTTGTAGTTCAATTCGCCGCCTTAGAAGACGCCTGTTTTGGCAGTAAAAATCGGAATGAACTATGGATACAGTGAAAACAGGTCCACTGAGTTCCGTTTTCAATATAAATTTTATCCAAAGAATAATAAATAATAATAATAATATCACTATTAGTAGATTTCATAAAAATCGAACTATTCCAGTCGTCCTTATAGCGCAACTTTTAAAAAATTCAGCCATTTTCTGACTCAGCTCGGAAAACTGAGTCAGAAAATATCGTTCGTTCAAAAGTTTATACATCGCATTCCAGATAATAAATATTTTTTTTTCGGGAATCGACGTATTTTCGTCCGAAATGTGCAGAAATACAGAAAAAAAATTTTATACGCCCTGATGGCTCCCGGGATCCATATCGTATAATAAAAATTCTATTATTTTTTTTAAGTGCAAAATAAATTTTTACTTTGGAGAAAAATTTTTTTTTGCATTTCTGCACATTTCACGAAAAAATATGTCGGTTCCCAAAAAAAAATTTTTTTTATATAGTCCCTTATGGCATCCGAGGTGGGTTCCAGAAGCCAGGGCGTATAAAAAAATTTTTTTTTTCGGAAATCAACTTATTTTTACCTGAAACGTCGAGAAATACAAAAAAAAGTTTTCTCAAAATTAAAATTTTTTTTGAAAATTTAATTTTTTTTCAAGTCCAAAAAAATTTTTAGTTTGGAGAAAAATTTTTTTTACATTTCCGCACGTTTCATACAAAAATAAAATGATTCCCAAAAATAATTAACTGATGTATTTTTGTATTAAATGTGCAGGAATGCAAAAAAACATTTTTCTTCAAACTAAAAATTTTTCTTGGACTTAGAAAAAAAAATTAAATTTTTTTTCTGCGCCCTTATGGTTCCCAAGTGCATCTGTAACGCGATTTGTTAGCAAATGCTAAAAATGAGAATTTATTATTTAACCAAAACAATTGAATATCGTCAAAATTAATATGGTCTTAAAAAAATTACAATATAATAATTTACAGTTAAATTTTTAATATTGAGAATTTTAAACTTTAAAATTTATAATAAAATATTAAAAATGTACAGAACGATGTACAAAGTCTAAAGTAATATAAGAACTTAACTTTTGCATTTTTTAATTAATGAACATTTGTAAAAAATAGTTAATATTTATCAAAACACAATATTAAATAACATAAATTATATAAATAATGAACCGTCACACTTCATCACTGCACAAATTTAGCTTATAAGAAGGATGAGATGAGTGTTAATATCGGTTATACGGTGTAGGGGTTAGTTATCGGTCTGGCAAGCGTGCGTCTCGGGTTCGAGTCTCGGTTAGAACGAATGCGATTTTCACTTTATTTCTATAGTTAGCGAAAGTTAGGTCTAAATAAAAAGTCAATTGGTCTAAACATGTGTTAGCTTGACATTAAAAATAATATAAATAAAAAAAAAAAAAACTCGAAAATTGTTTTTTTATCATTTTACTAATAACAAAATTATTATTATTAATATTTGCTGGAGACTTACGGGCGCTATTGAGGTGCTACCCATTTTCATTTGCTCCTCAATAGCACCTCAAAAACGTCAAATTTTCTTTCGAGACTGAGACGTTGGAGGTGCTATTGAGGCGCTATTAGCACCTCAATAGCGCCTCAAATGTGCAAAATGGCCAAAAAGCGTCAACTTGAGGCGCTATTGAGGCGCTAAAATATATGTTATTTCACTATTTTGGATGTACCCGTAAGGCCGCAGTTTGTCAAAAATTTGAGGCGCTAAATTTCGACTCGGGATTGCATCTCTGTAAATTGCATTTGAAAGCTCTTTAAGGAGGTCCTTTCGCCATCAATATTAAATAAAAAATATTAGATTATGCATAAAATTAATTTTTATTTAATAGTTAAAGTCCTTATGTATCTTCTAGTGAAGTTTAATGTATTCTCCAGCGTGCAAATTTTTGAAAAAAAAATTTTTAAAAATGTTAGTATTTTTTCCGAGTCTTACGAGAAAGTCAGACCCTAACAACTTTCTCGAATTATGGCATTAACCACCGATTAGATGGGGTAAAAAAAAACTCAAAATAAGGTTTTCGAAATATTCAGGTTTGATTTTTTGCAATAAAATATATAGGTTGCCGTGGAATTTATGGAGAAATTATAATTATAAAATCACAGAAAATTTTTAAGTAACCTACATTTAAATGGCGTCAAAATATTTGGCAACGTTGTGTAGCGCGCGAGCTTCAGACCATTCAATAAATTCAAACTAAACTTTAACGCGCTTATGTTTTTCATACATACTTATTAGTTAATTTATTGTTAACAAAGTTTCATACTTCATAATTGAAAAATAAAACAATAATTCAAAAATACTAGCATTCCTGCCATGAGACATTAGAATATTTTGGTTTTGTGACTAAACATTTTTAATTAATTTATTTATTTACACTGACTGCAAAAAGTTAAACATGGTTAAGGTTATATTGTGCAAATAAAATGTAAACAACCGAAATAAAGCGTTTCCAAATCACGGACAGGTTACTGACAGCTGATTTACTAGAGTCAAATTAATTTTTGTATTCAACTATTTTTTTTTTAATTTTCAAAATTTCAATGATTAATGCCTCATATACTATTTATTTTTTAATTTTAGGAATTTTTATGGGTTTTTTATTTTAATTTATCGAATATTGACTACTACAGTTGTTGTGACTCAACTGGAGCGAAAGGACTTCCCTAAGTAAGCTTCAATTTGAGTATCATATCATATGGGTAGTTTCAAAATTACGTCCTATTCAAATGTCAATTACGAAATTTGCTGTTGCACTGGTTTTTTTTTGTATACAATCCTAGTAGTTTTTTTTTCTATTCATTATGAAATTTACTTCCATTTCGGCTGCCGAATGGCCTTTTTTTTTTATTTTTGTTTTTTATATTATAAGTGTTATGTAAAGAATTTTTCTTTGAGTCATTAATTTACTTATTTTCAAGGAATAATTTTTTTTGGTATAAGTAACAATTAAAGACTATTTAGTTTTTGAAATATACTTTGATGGATTATTTTAAGTTTTTTAAACGATAATGTTATTTTGATTGAAAAACTTGATAAACAATGTATCGATTGAAAATAATATAGCTCTTAAGCCAAGAAAATATAAATCAAGACAAGAAATTCTTAAAGCAAAACAATCATTTGTCTTCCAAAATAAATTCTTACATCAAGAAAATATCTCTTGAGTCAACATGAATTTTCTATCAGTGTGGGAGTTTTGTTATACGTAAGCAAACTCACTTATACTTAAAATAAGAAATACTTAAGTAATGTCAAAGAACATTAGATAAAAGATTTATTTTAAACCAAAAGATTTTAGAATAACTTAATTACAGAATTTGAGTGTTGAGACAAATATCGAAATAAATTTTAATAATGCACTTTGTGAAATAATTTTTAGATAATAAAAATTAAATATGAAATGAGAAACAAATAAAAAAATAGAACTTGAAAGTTAAACAATTTAAAATAAACAAATATTGAACAATTAAATTCTAAAATAATACAACAAATTTATAAAATGATAAAACAGAAACATTTCTACAAATAAATAACTAAAATCAAAAAAACGTAAGAGATGTTAGATTCAAGTACATATTTATTCATACGGTTTAAGTAAATAAATTAATGTTAAACAGTACAAATGTATGTCTTTGTCTATGTGTAAATGCGCTTACGTATACACAAACACATAGATGAATAATAGAATATAAGAGTAAGTGAGAAAATTATATTGCACTCTGATCCAAGTAGAGGGGAATCATGCAATAATTGTAGACAAACTTAAGAGAGAGGGTAAGGGTCCAAAAAAAATAGACAAATAATTGGACATTTGTTTCCCCCAATGAGTGGAAATTAGTAACGCCCTAAAATTCGACACCTCACAATTTTTACCAAAAAAATCTCTCTCGTTGTCCTGACGTCCTAGTGTTAACATCGTACACAGTTTAAATAAGTCTCAATAGACGACGTGTAAATCTATCGTATAGAAATTAAAACATTTGTAAAAGTAAAGTAAAATCGTGAAGTGAAACCAACTAAAGCAAACTAAATCAACAAGGTTCATCAATTTTTATCAGGTATATTTTAAATTATTAATATTTGTGAATTTAATAATCCGAACAAAAACAGTTTCACTGTAAAAAAATCGCGCCAAGTCCACGTTCATAAGACTATTAAGAGAAAAAAAAATTTTTTTTTTCTTCACAAAAAGATATAAAATAAAAAAATTGAAAAATCCAAGTAACCGATATGATTGTATACGATTTTCGAAAATTAAAAAAAATTTTGTTGTAAATTTAAAAATTAAAAAAAAAAAATTTTTGAACGTACTTGGTGTGCGTCATTGTGTATTTCAATTTTTTTGAAAGTCCTAGTAAATAAATTTTACGAATTTCATTAAAAGTAAAATATTTTGCAACCACGCACACCAAGTACGTTCCAAATTTTTAATTTTTAAATTTACAACAAAATTTTTTAATTTTCGAAAATCGTATACAATCATATCGGTTACTTGGATTTTCAATTTTTATTTTATATCTTTTGTGAAGAAAAAAAAATTTTTTTTCTCTTAATAGTCTTATGAACGTGGACTTGGCGCGATTTTTACAGTGAAACTGTTTTTGTTCGGATTTTAGTATTTTTGTAATTATAATAAAAATTTACAATTGGTACCAACTTAAGTATCGCGTTGGCTGCATTTTTTATAGCAAACTATCCCTTTGAAGCTACAGTTTATGTAAAAATAATTCAAGCGCACCCTGGCGGATGTAGATGCAAGCCTTGAAATATCTTTTCAACTGTAGTTTCCCATCTATTGGAGGATTACCATGTATTCTCGAATTATTTAGTCTGTGGCATGTCACTTTTACATCGAAAAAGTCAGGATCTAAATTTTTGCGTTGCTATAGTTTGTGCTGATTAAATTTAATAATTTCAAGCAGATTAATTGTTATGATCGACTATTATTAATTAATGTCAGTAAAATAAAGTATGAATTACTGTTATAATATACAATTTAGAAAAAAAAAGTACCGTAGAATTAAATAAAATTTGCAACCTCAAAATATCGTCCTGCTTACAGTAAACACAGTCGGTATTCTGGCGCTCCGTTTACAACGGATTTGAACGGAACTTGGCGCCAGATTCTACCGAATCTGTGGATATTGTAAAATCGTTACATGGAAGAAAAAGTTCCCGAGTAAAAAAGATTTTATACAATTAAATACAATTATGTATAAATTATATAAAAAAAATGTATAAAATAATTGTATAAAATTATATATAATTATTTCCCTAGAAATAAAAATATCTGGCGTAGGCAGGAATCGAACCTGGGACCTGACGCTTGGGACAGATTGGAACAGATCTTGTCTTGAAGACTGATTCACTACCTGTTTACCTACTAGACTTACTTGAAGTTCAGAGTTTGTAATAATTATAAGTAATGAAAATCGTATACATGATCGATTTGTAATGAAAAAAATTTTTTATTGAATTTATAAATCATTCATTATTAATATATATATAATTGAGGTTATAATTGAGGATGGTTTTACTTGTATCACTGTAGAGTGTTTTACAAGGGAAGGTGGGGAATTATTGTCTCTCCACTTTTTTCTCCGCAATATAATCTCTCAACCCCGTCATTATAACTCTCAACCACTTTTTCGTCCCCACCCCCCTGCATGTCGGGATTTTTTTCTTTCATGCCCGACACACATGTGCGGCGACTGTGGCCGACTTACGCGTTATAATCAGTACCTGCATTTGCATTACGGTCTTAAATAGTATGGAGGTACTTCTATAATGACATTTTACCTCCATAACTATATGGGAAAACCACAGAAAACCCGACCGGTACAGAGGCTGGCAATGAAACGCACATATTCTTAGTTTATAATCATTGAAAAATATTGGTGCGCGCCGGAATCGAACCCTGGTCCCACTCTTTCGAAATGCAGGTACCGAGCCGATTAGGCTATTGCCAACATTATCTATATATATATAAGAGATTTCCACCTATATATTGACTCATCACGATATCTCTGAAACCATAAAGCGTAGAGACTTGAAATTTGGTAGGAATATTCCTTTCGCCGTGTAAAGGTCAGCTAAGAACGGATTTTACGAAATTCCAACTACAAGGGGGGTTGCGGGGGCGTTGACAATGGAAAATTCCCATTTTTAAACTATAGCTCCTATTTACTCCAAATTTGGCAGGAATCTCCTATATGTGATGTAGAAATGATCTAAGAGCGGATTTTATGACAATCTACTCTCAATATGGATTACGGGGGTGGGCGTTAACAATGAAAATTTAAAATTTCCGAGCTATAGCTCCTAGAGAATCCTAATTTTGTATGAATTTTTTGTAAGTGATGTAAAAATAATTTATAAACGAATTTAACGATATCCTACCCCACACGGGGTTGCGGGGGTGGGTGTTAATAATTAAAATTTTTAATTTCCAAGCTATAGCTCCTATAAACTCCAAATTTAGTAGAGGTCTTCTATATGTGATATAAAAATGATCTAATAATGGATTTTACAACAAATCAACTCCAATAATGATCGTGGGGGTGAGTGTTAACCATAAAAAATCTTAATTTCCAAACTATAGCTTCTAAAAACTCTAAATTTGGTAGAAATTTTTTATCTCTTATGTAGAGATCACCTCAAAATGGATTTCAATAAAGTCTACTTCCGATAGGAATTGCGGAGGTGGGTGTTAAAATCTAAAATTTTCATTTCCAAACTGTAACTTCTACAGACTCCAAATTCGGTGAGAATCTTCGTGTATGATGTCTATTTCAGTTAAGGGATTGCGGGGGCATTGATAATGAAAATTTCCCGTTTGTAAAATATAGTTCTTATAGACTCCAAATTTGGTAAAAATCTTCTACATGTGGTGTAGAAATAATCTAAGAGCGAATTTAACGACGAATCACCCCCAATAAGGATTGCGAGGGTGGGTGTTGACAAAAAAAAATCTTAATTTCCAATATATAGCTTCTAAAAGCTGTAAATTTGGTAAGAATCTTTTATTTGTCATGTAGAGATCATCTCAAAACGGATTTCAATAAATTCTATTTCCAACAGGGAGTGCGGGGCTGGGTGTTAGAATTTCAAATTTCCATTTTCAAACTGTAACTTTTACAAACTCAAAATTAGGTCGGAATCTTTCATTTGTCATGAGGAGATCATCTCAACACGGATTCCAAAAAATTCTACTTCCGATAGGGATTGCGGGGGCATTAACAATGAAAATTTCTCATTTCCAATCGATAGTTTTTATAGACTCAAAGTTTTGTTGGAATCTTTCATTTATAATGTAAAAATCATCTCGAATAGGATCTTACGAAGTTCCTCCCCCACATAGGAGTGCGGGAATGATAATTGTCAAAAAATTCATATTCTTTAAATACAGTTCCTACAAATATAAAATTTGATAGAATCTCAAGAGAAACAGACAAATACCGAGATGGCCTCCAACGTCAACGGATTTAAATATTTTTCTTACTTAATAATGATATTTTCTTACAACAATTGTCTCTTTGGCAGCGGCAAAAAAGTCATTGTAACGTTTCCAAAATTTAACATTACATATAGCTATTCAGTCAACGGACTAAGAATTTTACATACATTTTATTTTTGCTGATCACATAATCGATGAATTGTTCTCATTACGGGATCGCGAATGTACGGAATGTAACAGATTAAAAGCATTGCATTTTCTAAACACATGAGATATAGAAAAGAAATTTGAGATATAAAAAATATGAAAAAAAATAAATAAAAATAAAACATAAAATTTAATTTATTTCCTTTTCAATTCGCCCAGCGAAGCGGGCGGGAAACCGCTAGTATATGTATATAATAATCTATATATATATATATATATATATATATAGGAGATCAAGTTTTTGAACTCACTGATCACGATATCTCTGAAGCTATAAGGCCGATTGACTTGAAATTTGGTAGGAATATTCCTTTCGCCGAGTAGAGGTCAGCTAAGAACGGATTTTACGAAATTCCACCCACAAGGGGGGTTGCGGGGGCGTTAACAATAGAAAATTCCCATTTTTAACCTATAGCTCCTATCGACTTCAAATTTAGTAGGAATCTCCTATATGTGATGTAGAAATGATCTAAGAGCGGATTTTACGACAATCTACTACCAATATGGATTGCGGGGGTGGACGTTAACAATGAAAATTAAAAATTTCTGACTTCTAGCTCCTACAGACTCCTAATTTTGTATGAATTTTGTGTAAGTGATGTAAAAATAATTTATGAACGAATTTTACGATATCCCACTCCACAGAGGAATGCGGGGGTGGGTCTTAACAATGAAAATTTTAAATTTCCAAGCTATAGGGCCTACAATCTCTAAATTTGATAAGTATCTGCTATATGCGAGGTAGAAATGATCTAAGAGTGGATTTTATGACAATCTACTCCCAATATGGATTGCGGGGGTGGATGTTAACAATGAAAATTAAAAATTTTCGACTTTTAGCTCCCACAGACTCCTAATTTTGTATGAATTTTTTGTAAGTGATGTAAAAATAATTTATGAACGAATTTTACGATATCCTACTTCACAGAGGAGTGCGGGGGTGGGTCTTAACAATGAAAATTTTAAATTTCCGAGCTGTAGCTCCTATAGGCTCCAAATTTGGTAAGAATCTGCTCTATGTGATGTAGAAATGATTCAAGAGTGGATTTAATGACAGCCTACTACCAATACGGATTGCGGGGGTGGGTATTAACGATGAAAATTTTTAATTTTCAAGCTATAGCTCCTACAGACTCCAATTAGGTAGGAATTTTCTCTAAGAGATGTAGAAATAATATACGAACGAATTTTAAGATACCTCACAGGAGTTTGCGGGGGTGGATGTTAACAATTAAAATTTTTAATTTCCAAGCTATAGCTCTTATAGACTCCAAATTTGGTAAGAATCTTCTATGTGATGTAGAAATAATCTAAGAGGGGATTTTACGACGAATCACCCCCAATAAGGATTGCGGGGGTGGGTGTTGACAAAAAAAAATCTTAATTTCCAAAATATAGCTTCTAAAAGGCGTAAATTTGGTAGGAATCTTTTATGTGTCATGTAGAGATCATCTCAAAACGGATTTCAATAAATTCTACTTCCGACAGGGATTGCGGGGGTTGGTGTTAGAATTTCAAATTTCCATTTCCAAACTGTAACTTCTACAAACTTGAAATTAGGTAGGAATCTTTAATTTGTCATGAGGTCATCTCAAAACGGATTCCAAAAAATTCTACTTCCGATAGGGATTGCGGGGGTGGGTGTTAAAATCTAAAATTTTAATTTCCAAACTGTAACTTCTGCAGATTCTAAATTTGGTAAGAATCTTCGAGTACGATGTCAAGTTCAGCTGAGAATGGATTTTATCGAATTCTTACCCTAAAAGGGATGGTGGGGGCGTTAACAATGAAAATTTCTCATTTCCAATTGATAGTTTTTATAGACTCGAAGTTTTGTTGAAATCTTTTATTTATAATGTAGAAATTATCTCGAATAGATTCTTACGAAATTCCTCCCCCACATAGAAGTGTGGGAGTAATAATTGTCAAAAAATTCATATTCTTTAAATACAGTTCCTACAAATATAAAATTTGATAGAATCTGAAGAGAAACAGGCAAATACCGGGATGGCCTCCAAGGTCAACGGATTTAAATATTTTTCTTTCTTAATAGTGATATTTTCTTACAACAATCGTCTCTTTGGCAGCGGCAAAAAAGTCATTGTAACGTTTCCAAAATTTAACATTACATGTAGCTATTTAGTCAACGGACTAAGAATTTTACATACATTTTTTTTTGCTGATCACATAACCGATGAACTGTTCTTATTACGGGATCGCGAAAATGTAACAGATTAAAAGCATTGCATTTTCTAAACACATGAGATATAGAAAAAAAATTTGGCTACTCATTTTAAGAAAATTCGTAAAAAAAAAGTACAAATAATTTTCTATGTATAATTGATGTTACGGAAGAAATTTTAATTAACAGCGAAATTCGTCACAATTTAAGCTAGGCAGATTTCAACTTCACTTATGAGACCTGCAATTACTTTAACTAAAACTATCAATGCTCATTTAAAATTTTTTTTCTTCGTGTCAATTAATATTCATTTTTGGAAGAAAGCCACGGGAATGTTATAGTGATTGTACATTGAAAGTTACAATGAATTTTAGCTAGAATAATCATGTGGACAAAATATACAGACCAATTTGATGGAATTTGGAATCTGTGCAAGTAAAAACAATCTTCCAATTAAATTTCAAATCTAGATCTAAAAATACAATTCTATAAAGCGCCCAGTGGAGCGGGCGGGTAACAGCTATCTATATATATATATGATTTCCACGTATATAGTCACTCATCACGATATCTCTTGAACCATAAGACCTAGAGACTTGAAATTTGGTAGGAATATTTTTTTTATCGAGTAGAAGTCAGCTAAGAACGGATTTAACGAAATTCCACCCACTATAAACTATAGCTCCTATCGACTCCAAATTTAGTAAGAATCTTCTGTAAGAGATCTAGAAATAATCTATGAACGAACTTCACGATATTACACCCCACAGAGGGTTGCGGGGGTGGGTATTAACAATGAAAATTTTTAATTTTCAAGCTATAGCTCCTACAGATTCCAAATTTTATAGGAAATTTCTGTACGTGGTGTAAAAATAATTTATGAACGAATTGTTCTTATTACGGGATTGCGGGAATGTAACAGATTAAAATGAAAACATTTTCTAAACACTTGAGATGTGGAAAAGAAATTTGGCTATTCATTTTAAGAGATTTCGTAAAATCAAAAATTAAAATCGTAAATCCAAAAATGATTATTCATTTTTGGAGAAAGCCACGGGAATGTTATAGTGATTGCACATTAAAAGTTACAATGGATATTCGCTAGAATTATGACATGGATAAAAGGTACAGGCCAATCCGATAGAATTTTAAATCTGTGCAAGTCAGAACAATACTCCAATTGAATTTCAAGTCTAGATTTCAAAATCTAATTCTATAAAGTGCCCAGCGGAGCGGGCGGATAACAGATAGTGATATCTATATGTGGATTTATAAAATTATCTATGTATACATAAAATCGCAAAAATTATTCTACGAAATTTTTAAGGTGTTCCGTTGCTTTAGAATTTATAATTACTTTAAAATTAAAAAAATAATAGAGGTAGAATCAGAATTAAAAGCTCAAGTTATGATGGGATTATTTGTTTAGTATATGGAACTATATATTGCTGGAAGGTCTGGGTAACAATTTTTAAACTTGACGAAACTACTAATTTTTGTGAAATTTAATTTTTTTATAAGTTAATAAAGTTACTATTATTTCATCAGCAAAATAATATAAATTACAAGATTGTCAATCATTGGAGAAACAGACTCTTGGTTTAAGAAAAGAGAACGTCTTATAGTAATCACGATATATTGAATCCTGTAAAGTTTATAACAGGTAGATAAACGTCTGTACTTACATAAAATTGCAGAAATCTCTTTCAAGACCATGAATTCTATACAATTATACAAAGTTGTATACAATTATATATAATTGTATCTGATTATATAAAATTATCTATAATTGTAAAAGAGAATTCCGTCAAATTCTATATAAATGCATCTCATTATATATAATTTTATACAATTTTATAAAATTTTATAAAGTTGTGAAGGCAAATCACATAAAATTTTATATAATTTTATGCAATTGTGTCTAATTAGATATAATTCTATACAATTGTATCTAATTATATATAATTGTATAAAATTGTATAAAGTTGTAAAGGCGAATCACATAAAATTTTATATAATTTTATGCAATTGTGTCTAATTAGACATAATTCTGTACAATTGTATCTAATTATATATAATTGTATAAAATTTTATAAAGTTGTGAAGGCAAATCACATAAAATTTTATATAATTTTATGCAATTGTGTCTAATTAGATACAATTCTATACAATTGTATCTAATTATACATAATTTTATATAATTCTTCTTCATGATTTTGGATAATTTTATATAATTGGATAAAATTATATATAAATTATATCCAATTATATATAGACGATATACAATTATATAGAATCGTATCTAATTATATAAAATATTCTTTACTTGGGTTAACTTTTAATCACTGTGTAATAATTGTAATTTAACTAATGATATGAATTTTGGATTTAAACAATATATGTATTAAAATTATTGAACTACATCAATTTATTCAAACAAACCTATCTTTCTCAAGAAATTAAAACTCAAAAGTTCCCGGTCTATTAGCCTAACACGCTAGGGCCGAATACTTAAACACATTAAATATTTTAAATATAAAATTAATTAATTACCTTAAATTAATTTTTTTTACATAACATAAGAATGTACAATTTGATAATTTTAGCTTTTTCTGCGTGTTGATTATTTTAACTCCGCAAATGCTTATTATTCAGAAGTTAGATGATTATCAAGTGTTTGCTAATTTCAATTTTCTATATGAAGACTTAGAAGTTCATTGAGTTTATAATAATAAAAAAAATCAGGGAGGAACATTCTTATTCGATGCGATTTTAATATTATTATAACATCAAAAACGTTTGGAAAATCCAAAAGTGCACGACTCATAATGCTCATTTAATTATGAAATATTAATAAAACAAAGAATGTGAAAAAAAAATATATAAAACCGCTAAAAAAACAGTTGTACTAGGAAGGTAATGCACAGGCGCCCCTGGTGGAATAAATGTACATAATATCTATAGATATAGATATATCACCATCCATGTTAATTTTACATGGATGTATATAGATATACAGTTTTGTAGTTTTCGTTTTTATTAATTGTAATTAAACGACACTGAATTAACTAGCCATTCGCATTCGGTGACCTACAATTCTCAAGACGAATTAAAAAAAAAAAATTTTACTCAAATAATGGATTTTTTCACAAGTTACAGTGTTTCCGGAGTTTCATACATGACGGACAGAAAAATTTTTTGACCTATTTTGATGTTTTTTTCTGTTTCTATTGCACTAAATAAATTGTTTTGTCGCAAACTCTCCAAGATGGAGAATTTCCGTAATTATTTATTCTTCTTAAACTATTCAGGAACCAGGATCAGGAATTCTTAATTTAAAATAAAACACTCTGTGTTGGGGTGAATAATTATAAATAATTTATTCCCCAATGGGAGAAAACTCTAGCAATTACTAGAGAAAAACTCCTCGAAGATAGATACAGTCGTGTATGATATGAATAAGTGTGTGTATGTAAGTGAAACAATTGCACTAGGTGTACAATAAGGGTGAGAAAGGATCTCAGCCGCTATTAGGTTGTTGAGGTCAACCGGTATCTGTTAATAATGATCCGAGAGGATCTGAGGATTCTGATCCGAGAGGATCAATGTGCGTTTGATCTGAAAAGATCGATTTAATTGATCCGAGAGGATCGAACGTATTTATGATTTGAGACAATAAATTGATTAGTTAAATTGAGATGAAATAGATTTTAATTAGTCGAATTGAATCTATTTTGCAATTATAAAACTGTATTTAATCAATCATATATTATTCGCGAGAATTTATATTAATTGATATATTAATGATTTATACGTGGGAAGCACTGTGTTCAATATTTTTAATGTAAGTTAAAATGTATATTATGAAGTTAAATCGATCGGAAGTCTAATCAATTATTGATTATTGCCAAAGAATATTAAAGTTGCACAAATAATTAAATGATGATGAAATCACGCGTCTTTGTTACACGGCATATAAGTTAAAGACAATGGCCACGACGCCACAATAAATATACCGCGTCACAAGTATCAAAATGATTTTACCTTGATTACGGTGAATTTATATTATTTTTGCGGTAAAAACAACACAAAATTAAATAATTACTTGAGTTGATTTGAATATCAGAATGAATGTAATATTATGTAATTTATTCACAAGGAAATAGCACAGAATAATGAGATTAGCGAGGCTAGCGGGTATATTGTGTCGGTCACAGGTCCCAAACACAACTTAACTGTACACATGGCGTCTAGCGCCTCGTGCTTCGTGCCGGCCGGGCTTCTTCCCGCTAGCTCATGGTGCGCAGGTGCAGCAGCCATTACAACGTGTTATTGGACATGTTCGCGGAGAACAGTCATAGAAATGACTCTTGTTGAGTCTCGAGTATAGTTAAGCTTTTGGTATAGTTATGAGAGTCGGGGTGACCAACTCTCTTTTGCCTTGGCGGCAAAACATAAATTTTTAAGAAGTATAGAATTAATCTCCATTAAATTATCTCGACAATAGTATGCAAAATATCTTGATTCCGTGAACAAGGCTATAATAATGAAAATAGTTGCCAAAATGCGGCGAAAAAAATTTTTCGATCGTAAAGCACTCTCTGATGTTTTGCATCATGAGTCGTGCAAATGTATACATGCGCATATCAGACCTATTCAGTGAACAGGCCCAGCCGCGATAAAGTCGCCCCTGGGGGACTCCCAATTTCACGAGCCGCACCTGTCTACCGCTAGTTCCCGCAAAAACTAACCACCTATGAAAGCTTAGCTTGACTGATCACGCCATGTCTCGGTGGTGTGATTGGCTGATTGCTCCGCTGACATGCACAATCAGCCTTTTTCCCCAAGTCGACGAGGAAGAAGACGCATTATTATTATTATTCTTTTCGCTTCCACGCTTTCGCTGCATCAAGTCACCATTAGTATTTCTTTACTTTCGCTTTTTGTTAATAAACCGCATTTCGCTTATTTAATAATTTAATTTGCTTAAATTAATTGTTATTAATCCGCTTTAGTTTGTTACAGATAAATTGTGTTATTTGTGCAATTAATTCTCCGCTTTTCCAGTGTCGGCAGTGTGCTCAACCACGTGTCGGCCGGCTTCGCTTTATTATTCACGCAGTGCTTTATTTATCCGCTTTTATTCAAACAATCCGCTAATTAACATATTAAATATAACTTGTATTTAGTGTAAATAAATTTAAAGTGTTCATTTTAATAAATATTTCCGCGTTTTAATTGAGATATCCAGACTAAAACCTGATCCTCCGCTTTCCCGCAATTTACATCATTTTACAAGACCATTTCCGGACGTATCATAAATTTTGATATGGCCTGTAACCGTACATCTCAAGAAGTTTAAATTTACAACTGCGTGCCAGAAAGTTAGTGTGCTCGGCGCTCGGCAAGAAAGTCGTAAAAGAAGTCGCTGCTGCTCGTTACTAGTTTTACAGCACGCGCTTGCGTGCAGAGGAGATCTTTGGGTTCGATATTATACTAGTGGACGGGGGGAATGGGACAGAGTCCCCGGCGTCAACTCTCTTCGGCAACGAGTCGTTGTGGTGAAAAGCTGCACTTTTGCAATTCAATTTAATTTGTGAATACGCTCCAACACCTGAGCCAATGAGCGTGTTCAGCCGAACTAAGTCCTAAGTAAACTTAGTTAGCCTAAGTATAGTCAAAGCATTCCCTGCTATACATATATCTATCTACTATACTATACATATCTTACTAAGTTTACTCAGGACTTAGTTCGGCTGAACACGCTCAATAATTACAATGGTTCTCCTGAACGTTGGATTGTGTAGAGTCATTTTGAGTATTGTTGTTCGTGCTGGGAATGAATAAATCTCACCAATTTTTATTTATTAATTAATTCTTTCTTTTAGTAATAAAATAACTCAACCTCTCTCTCTCTTAGTCTACCTTAATCTTAGTGCCCAGGAGTGAAAACTCCAACGTCCCTGAAGGAGCTAGTCGTGGTAAAAAGAACTCAGGACCAGGGGTCTGAATTCGCTTAGGTATTCTTGTCCTTTTGGTGGCGCCGGGCTGGCGTGTTAGGAGGTCACCAACCTGGAGAGGGCTTACCTCTTATAGGCCATATATGAGCATATCAGGCCATGTCAGAAAATTTTTTCACGGGTTAATACAAAAATATAATTTACCTACTATTTCTGTTATAATTGACTAGAAATATTTTATTGTTTCTCTATTTCACTTGATTTTAATTAAGTCAATTAATATTTCTTTCCAGGAACTACCGAAAAAAAATTCATCATAACTTCAGAAATGGAAACAAAAAATAGCAAAGGATCTCTTAATTTCGTAAAAATATGCAGCTATCCTGAACTAACCTTAGATTACGCGAAAGATCTCATAGAGAATAAAAAAGTAAATGTTGATGAAATAATAGAATTTAAGGTCACTTATAAAATGGAGGTATTGGTACAGAAGGTTTACATAACGCTTATTTATGGTGCTGTGGTGAATCAGGATGAAAAACTAATCGATTATCTCTTAAGTAAAAATGCTGATGTTAACATAACATATGATAACGATACGGATAACGTTATTCACCGAGTAGTAAGATATGAAAATGTAAAATTGTTAAAAAAATTGGTAGAGCATGGCGCCGATTTGAATGTGAAAAGGGGTTGCTACTATCAGAAAGGTATAAAACATTCAGTGCTGCATACAGCTATTAGACATCGTCAATATGAAGTGATTAAGTATCTCGTGAATGATGTTACTACAAGCGAAGAAATAGTAAAAGGTATAACAGATATATCAGAAAGGGTATGGTTTGGTAGATATCTTATCGATTCAAGCAATTTTTCTCTTTATCATGAGAATTCTCTTAAGTTTCTTAAATTATTTTGGAATAAGGGGATTGATTTAGTCAAATACAAATCACCTTCAAGTTTATTGTCAACTGTTTTGATGAAAGCTCTTCAGTTTCCGAATTTTGAACTAGCAGAAGAAGTGTTGGCTGACGGAGCTGACATTAACTGTTCGATTTATCTCAAGGACAAGTCGTTTCCTCTAACATACTATTTCCTTTCAGATTCACTATACCGATTGGCATTTATTGTCAGGCATCCAAAATTTAATACAATCAACGCTGTAATAGAAGACAATCGTTCGATGCTTCATCATCTAATTTTGAAGAGATCAGCAAATCAACGTGCTGAATCATATTTCAGGAGAAATCTCATTACCTTACTGACCGCTGGAATAAATGTTAACATAGTTGACAGTGACAATAAACTGGCAATCGATTGCAGTGATGATAATGCAAAAGTTCAATATTTCAAGAGATGTATTGTCCTATTGCTTGTTGGTGGTTATGATGTTTGTAACAAAAATATCGAAGCTGTCCAAGGACCAGAATATGATGAATTACGTAACAGGTGCCGACAAGAAGTGGAAAAAATGGAAGGTATGAAAATAGGTATTAGTAGAATGTCTTATTATGACGCGCTGCATTGGTCGATTCATCAAATGGCAGTTTATTTGAAATTCGTTGATCTAAACGAAATAGCTTCTTTGAATAATTGTCTTTTTTATTATTG
This sequence comes from Cotesia glomerata, assembly GCF_020080835.1. Taxonomy (NCBI): domain Eukaryota; kingdom Metazoa; phylum Arthropoda; class Insecta; order Hymenoptera; family Braconidae; genus Cotesia; species Cotesia glomerata. Next base: position 10,579,249 of record NC_058166.1, on the reverse strand, counting down.
GACATGTGAACCCAAAAAATTAACGGAAATGTTTCCTTTGTACGGGAGATTCCTTCATTTTAAGCTTATTAAAGCTGCTCTCAGGATTGATTTGTTGAAACAGTCTGCAGAAATCATTTAGAGTATTTTGTACTCTTTTCTTCCATATACTTTTATGAGAGACCTATACTCATATTTGTCGAATGATGACTTGTGTAAGCTGATCGAAATTTGAATTTATTTATAAAAATTAGAAGTGTGAGTGATGTATATAACATGGGGCCACAAAAAAAAGTGCTCTGTACCTTTGACCAGACCTACTTAGGGTTATATATTGCGATGCACTGAATTCCAATTTGAATTCTGTTATGCCCATATACCATCAAAACTTTGAGTAAATGGCAAAAAACCGTCAAAAATGGTTCAAATTCGCTAAGAAAATCGTGTGTGTGTGTTTTTATTATAGGGAGGAGGGGGGGGGGGAATCCTTTTTACGGATTCTAGGCATAGCTGTTTGGCCTAGATATGTGGCGACTCGACGCAGCGTCATACTAAAATTCGACGCTAACGCCCCTACCCACTAAACCCTAAACCCCTTTTCTTCTTTCCTCTAATCCCTCATGGAAACCGCCGTCAGGCATTACTTCGTGAGGGGAGGAACTAGCAACTGCTCTTCCTTCTGGTGGCTAAGGTGTTAACATCCTTCCTTCTATCTTCTGATATTTGCTCTTCTTCTTTCGGTGGAACGCAAGTCTTTGAAAACTTCTGTTGCAAAAGTGTTGGTAGCGTTCCAGACAGCTTCTGATGGCAACATTGCTTCCACTAGTGAATCTGGTTGCATTCTATAATTCAGGATCCTCTCCAACTCTTCACGCTATGGATCGAAACGAGGACATACAAAGAAGACGTGCTCCGCATCTTCAGCAATTACTGGGCAGGACGGGCACTCCAAAGAGTCATCGTGCTTAAAGTGGTGTAGATACTCTCGAAAACACTCGTGTCCTGACAATATCTGCGTAAGATAGTAATTGACCTCGCCGTGATTCCGGCTAAGCCAAATGTCGATCCGAGGTACGAGGCGGTGCGTCCACCTACCCTTCTCTGCGGCATCCCATTGTAGTTGCCATCGGCCTATGCTGTACTGCCGTTTTTCAATTCTGAAGTCTTCAGGGTTCAGTGCAGTTGACCTTTTTCGTTGGTAAAGGGCCTGTCTTTCCTCTGCTAGAACTCTAAGAGGTAGGGTTCCGGCAATGACGCACACTGCTTCTTCTGATATAGTGCGGAAGACACTAGCTACTCGTAGGGCACTCAGTCGACATACTGGTCCAGCTTTTCTCCATGATTCTTGGGTTTCCAGTGCATCATCCAGTGAGCACTGATGTGACTACTAATGATAATAGTAGCCTCCTGCTCTGCATTGGGCCTCCGATGTTAGGCATCAGCCGTGCGAGACTAGCCCTCACTATTGACGCTTTGGCACTGACGTGTTCCACCTGTTACTTGAAGTTTAGTCGGGCATCAGCATCAATCCCAGATAACGGATAAATGGTTGTGATGTGATTTCTTGTTCTCCGACTCTCAACTTGATGGTTTCTACCGTTTTTCTGCTGGTGATGAGCACTGCCTCGGTTTTATGCTTGGCTAGTTGCAAGTTCACCATGTCCATTCTCAAATTGACTCGTCTGAATATAATATCAAATGCCATTTCTATTTCTTCGAGGTGCTTTGCGACGATCACGACAGCTACGTCATCCGTATATGCTACAAGTTTGACTCCCGTAGGCAATGCTATTCTCAGGAGGCCGTCATACATGATGTTCCATAGCAGAGGACCTAAGACTGATCCCTGTGGCACTCCTCCGGTGATTTCGTACACTTCCGGACCGTTCTTCGTGTCATATTTCAGGACCCTATTCGTGAAGTAGCTCGCTACAATTCTGCGAAGGTATCCTGGTACGTTTTTTTCTTCGAGAGTCCGCATAACGCAGTCCCAGTTAGCGGAGTTGAAAGCATTCTTAATGTCCAAAGCAGCCACCAAGCAGTATTTCTTCTTTCTGCCCTTCCATCTCATTCCGGCGATTGCATCCTTGGCTATATCAACAACCACTTTGATCGCATCCAGAGTTGACCGACCTTTTCGGAAACCAAACTGGTTCTCTGCCAGGAGTGGATCGACTACAGCCTCTATTCTCTGATGAATTATGCGCTCGAATATCTTGCCGGCCGTATCTAACATGCAGAGTGGTCGGTAGGATGACGGTTCTTCCGGCGGCTTTTTCCTTTTCGGAAGTAGTACTAGCCGTTGCTGTTTCCACTTCTGGGAAAAAGTCCCTTCCTTCAGGCATGTATCGTAAACTCCAGGAATAATGTCGGTGCTGCCCTAAGGATTGATTTCAGGGCAATATTAGGGATTCCGTCCAATCCCGGCGCCTTATTATTCCCTACTCGATTGCCTGCCTCTATCAACTCATCTAACGTGATAGTTGGGATTTCTTCAGGGTTGAGCTGCTTCAACTTGTAGGTGAATACCGACTGTTGGAGAAACAGCGCAGTAACAATCTTCTCTAGGAGCTATGGACACGTAGGTGATGGCATTGGCTGGCATTTCAGGTGGGTCATAACCACCTTATACGGTCTGCCCCATGGATCTTTCTCTACTTCTGCGACCAGTTCATTCCAGTCGCGTCTTTTGCTTTCTTTGATGGCTTTGTTCAATTCTCGACGAGCCTTTTTATACTCTGCCATCAGCTCTGCGGAGTTAGGTCGTCTGTAGCCACGCTGGGACTTTCTTCTTTTTTTAAGACACTCTGAACGTAGAATGCTAATGTGATCGTTCCACCAGAGCACCGAAGGTCTTGAATTCATGCTACGTTTCCGAGACATACTGGCGTCGCAAGCTTTTTTTGCAATTTCTCGAAATCTACTGGTCCGAATTGGTTCCAACTTACAGGAAATCTAATTGTAAGTTCGGCGAAGACCTTTCGAATGATACCAACTTCGATCAAATCGGTCAAGCCGTTTAGAAGTTATAAGAGGTTTACATACTTTGACACACACACACACACACACACACACACACACACACACACACACACACACACACACACACACACACACCGGGAAACCATTGACACCGTCGAGACTTGGCTTGATAAGCATCACCTGAAACTCGTCAAACAGAAAACCGAGATGGTCGTTTTGACACGTCAAAAATGGTTTCCAATGTAACGGAGTACACGGGACCTTCTTTATCCAGAGAAGGTCTCCGATCCGAGCTAGTCATTTATCGACTGATTCCCCAGAGCGCTGTGCTCCGAAGTACTCGCGCCTCTAGCTATAAGTTAGTGAGTAAGTCCCCAAGGGGGAAGCGCTGGCGCGGAGAGTGTGTGGGGAGAGAGCCGAGGAAGAAAGAAACTCACCAACAAGATTCAGAAGATTCATTGTGACCGAACAGTCCAGCCAAGTAGACACGCAAAAAGTAATAAACAGCTATCCCAGGTAAATATTTTATTTCGCTCGACTCTTGTGGAACAAAGCGATAAAACTTTATTAATTATTGCTTGCTAGGCCTTTCTATCAGCTTGCATTGGTTAATTTAATTTGTAATAAGTACTAATGCCGAATTGCAGTTACAGGCAAAATATTTGCTGGGGAGTACGTGACGCGACGCGGTGACCAAGGCTTTGCCGCCAGACCAAGTCACTACTCACCGAGGAGATTTTAGTACCAGCATCGAGACGAGGAGTTTGCAGCTCGACGAGGGAGTGCACAATTAAAATTATAATAACTCCAGGTACAAATATTATGTCTAAATAATCTCTCGGTGGCGCGGCGTCAGCCAGGCACTCAAGTCGGCTGAAGGTCATCGCCATTTCGTGTTCGGTCACAATCATTAGATGAAGAATTGAGTCACTAGAAGGTACTCAAAATATTATTAAGAATATTATCTAGGATATTCTTTAGAATGTCTATAAGAATTTAGTCATTATAATTTACTTAAAATATTATTTGGAATTTATTTATTTAGAATTTATTTATCGGAAATACTTAGAATGTTATCAAAAAATGATTAAGAATTTATTTAACATAATATTCAGAATAAATTTAAGAATAATCGAGACAAGTCCAGAAGCAAAATCAGAATAAAATTAAGAATGATTTTAAGAACAAGTTAGAAATAAAACTACTAAATATTTAATTAATGAAACCAGGAATTATTTCGGTTCATTAATTTACTACGTAGGCAGAGTTTGTATTGACTTTACTAGGAATAATTTCGGTTGGTCAATTTATGACTTCGGTGTCATGTAAAACAAATTGTCTTTGGTAATTGAGTTTAAGTGAATTTATCTAATTAATTGCATAAAGTAAAATCAGTAAAACGTTTTAGGGAAGTTTTAGTAAAATCATTTGAAGTTAAATTAATTTAAATCATTAAAATAAATTATAATAAAAATTAAATTGCTCAAAATAAAATTTGTTTGTAATAAAATTAGAATCAGTCAAAATCACTAAAATTGTTAATGTAAATTATTGAATTGAAAGTAGAAAATAAAACTGGTAAAAATTCGTCAGAGAAAAAATTACACCAAAAACTTGCGACAGAGACGCAAGACCGAGCAAGAGCGTCAGCCATCTTGTCCCGCGTGAAGCGCTGAGTAGAGGACACTCAAGGTCGAGACTAAAATCTTACTGTGTTGCTAGGCAAAATATAATCCTCAAATAAAATAAAATAAATGCTAAGTTTTTTCAACCAAACACAATAGAAAGTAAAATGAAATAATTTAGGTAAAATAAAACTCGGTTATTTAAGGACAAGTAAAATAGTTTAGTCAAAATAAAACAAACAAAATCAATTGATGAATTTTTAGTTAATAAAAATTGAGTTCTTAATTAAATAAATAATTCTTAAATTCTGGGAAAATAATTCGGACTAAAATTATAAACGACCTAATAAAATATTTAATAAATTCTGGTAAAATAAATTAAGTAAATTTAATGTTAAAACTTGGAAAAATTAATTGGTAAAATCTCGGAAATAACCAAGCATTGTTGGCAGATTATTAAGACCTCTGTCAATAGATTTTAATCTATTAATTCAAGATACAAAGACCTCTTGTAATTAAATATTTATTGTTGTATTATTAAGACCACGGTAATGAATTAGTTAATGATTTTAATTTGAAATTTGGAATTAGGATTTATAATTAAGTTGGGAAGAATGGAATAGTAATTTTGGGAAATAAATATATACATTTTAATCTGTAAAATTCGGGGAAATATTTAGTGTGTTTGGAAATTAATTAATAGCGTGGGTGGGTTAGTATTAAGTATTGTAGTGTTGCTTAGGGATTCATGGTATCCTCCTCTGTTTCCTGGGCACACTTAGAGTCCTTTGCATAGACGCCCAGGTGGGGATGCAATAGGCGTAAGATGGAAAATTAAATATTGTGGGTGTGTGTGGAAAACATTATTGCAGTGTAGCCTAGGGATTCATGGTATCCTCCTCTGCTTCCTAGGCACACTTAGAAGTCGTTGTATAGACACCGGATTTGAAGTACAACGGTAGTAAGCTAGAAACCGCGGTATAGACGCTCCATATGAGGGTACTGTCGGGAATAGTAACTATGATAGAAACCGCGGTATAGACGTTCCATATGAGGGTACTGTCGGGAGTAGAAACTATGATAGAAACCGCGATATAGACGTTCCATAAGAGGGTATCGTCGGGATTAAGTTTATTCGATATTTTGAAAGGGGGTTTTATTGTATATTAAGGGTTGGTTAAATAAAATAAATTGTGAAAATGAATTTCTTTTAATAATTTCTGTATCCTTCCTAATGATCTCTCACGACCCTGAGTCTTCACTCCCTGTTCTGGTCCAGTTTCTGGACACTGTGCGAAAAATCCAGTGGCGCCCTAAATAAATTTAGGGGCGACCAAGAGAGCGGTAGACCACCCGTTACACCAAAACCATTCGCTGTGGACATGGGAGAAACAACACTGACGTCAACAAAGGCCCTGCGCTATCTAGGGGTAATGATAGACGAGAGACTATTTTTCTGCGAACACCTCGACAGTACATGCAAGAAAGCCAGCAAGATGGTGTCTAGCCTAGCACGAATTATGACCAACACCATGAGACCAAGAACAAAAAAGAGAAGAGTTCTTCTAGAAGCAGTCCACTCGGTACTGCTTTATGGAGCGGAGATATGGGCAGACATATTAAAGCAGAAGACGTACCGGCGAAAGATAGCAGCACTGCTGCAGCAGTACAGCGGCGAGGCGCTCTCAGGGTTGCCTGCGCCTACCGCACAGTTTCCGAAGCGGCTGTATTGGTCATTGCGGGAGCCACGCCCATCGACCTATTAGTGTTCGAGAGAGTTAAACTCTATGACACGAAAGATAGTGACGAAAACATGAAGGACGCAAGAACAAGGATAAAGGTGGAAACGCAGCAAGAGTGGCAGGACTGATGGATATCGGGAGAGATGGGCAGATGGACAGCGCGCCTGATCCCAAACATCAACGTCTGGCTTTCTCGAAAGCACGGGGACACGGACTTCTTCCTGACCCAGCTATTGACGGGACATGGGCAGTTCAATGCCTATCTTTTCAAGATGAGTTTGCACAGCACACCAACGTGCAAATACTGCCCAGACAAAATTGACAACGCCAAGCACACGTTTTTCGAGTGTGATCGGTGGAAGGACGACAGAATCAGCACCGAAGCTCTCCCCTGAGAGCTTGGTAACTTGCATGATCACAAAAGAAGAAAAACGGTCAGCTGTCGCAGCCTACGTGCAGCGCCTTTTAAACGAAAAAGTCGCAGAAAGAGATTAGAAACCAGTAGTAACAAGAAGTAGCTGTCGTGAGACACAACATGGACTGGATCGAAGCACTACTATGCTAACGCGGTCCCAATCCAGTCTTCCCTGTAACATCTATGGGGAAAGGAGAGAGGAGGATGTTTAGTCGGTATTGTTGCAAAATAATATTGACTTCTGAGTCCGACATACTCAGGCAAACACCTAGTCCTGGCACCAACACCAAGTCCTGGCATAAGTAAATGTATTTTACCTCCTCTATAAAAAGTAAAAAAACACACACACACACACCTGCGGCAGAGGAGAAACTGCTACCAGGTGCGTCTCCCCGTAGTGGATGGAAGAACGCTCGCTGTCCTTGGATGACACTAGGTCTTTTAGTTGATGAGGTACAGAGGGTAGGAGCCAAATAAAATACGCTCCCGTGGACAAAACTCCCCTATAATGGGTTGGTCACACTAATTGACCTAGCAAGACGATTGTTCTCTGCTGTAACTCACTGGGAGTGTCCGGAATCCGTGTCGATTATTTCCGACGATGCGGGCCACGGCTGATGTGAGTTTGCTCTGCCGAGGTGTAAGTTGCAGCTGTGGATCAGGAGCCAGTCACTTCGGGCCTTGATCAGGAAGTACGCAGTGAGTGTTAGAAATCGGAATCTTCACCACTCCGAGCGAGTCTAGTCCGTCCGTGTATTCTGGGACTGGCTAAGTGTCGACTAGGCCTCAGGGAACTGGGGTAGAAGTACTATCTTCGAGGGTACACCCGTTCCTAGTTGTGACAACCCGCTCGACTCCGTACGATGCGCTGGTAAATCAAAAAAGTATGAGTAATTTACAGGAAACAAACAAGAGTGGAAACGGGCTTCATGCCCAACAAGCAGCGATTGACGCAAGCGCTGAAATGAAGCGGTTGCAAGCGCTCAAACGTCTTGAAAAGCTGACCAGTGAGTTGAATGATTTCGTCCAATCAAAGGTCAACATTCACGAGGAGATAAAGTCCAAGACGACTAGTGTAGCTAACGCCCTTCAAAGGTTTGAGAAACTGGACGAAGAATGGCGCTCATCATTGCAGCGCATTTCCTATGCTATACCGGAGAAAACCTGTCAAGCTGTCGTCATGACTGACGAAATAATGGACATCGGAGCCGAAGGTGACGGTGAATCAGTCGCTGAAGACAGGCGTGAAACTTTCGGCAACCCTGGTAAGAGAAAAGAAAGAACCTCTCCAGACCCAACATTCAGCCAAGCAACAAAGAAGAAGGACCTGAAGAAAAGCCCCCTGCAAAGAGCAGCACTGCAAAGCGACGAACAAATTGAAGCGTCAGCTTGGCAACGAGTTCAGTCTAAGAAAGAACAGAAAAGACAAAGGAAACAGCAGCTCCCAAAGCAGCCGTCAAAAGAGCCCCGGCCGGAACCTAAGCGGAAGAAACCGTGAAAGTGGATTAGACCTGATGCTCTGATCATCCGTCCGGTCGAGAAGGAGAAGTACGCCGAAATATTGCGTCGTATAAAGCAGGCCGTCCCTGATGAACAGTTCCGCACAACCGTAGAAAAGATCCACAAAACCAAAACCGGGGACATGCTGATTACGCTCTCAAAGAAGAGTATTGACAAAGGCCAAAAGCCTTGCAAAAGGCCATCACGGATATTCTTCAAAAAGAGGCCGAAGAAATCTGCAAAGGACCGCAGGAGACCATCGAGATCCGAGACATTGATGATGACACGACGAAGGAGGACATTCAGACTGCCCTGAAAACGGAAACCGGAGAAACTTGCGAAATACCACTAGATGCTATCAAGATCCGTAAGGCCTACAGAGGTACGCAAACGGCTACAGTGACACTACCAGCAGCTGAAGCACAACAGCTACTGGAAGGAAACGGCAAAATAAGGATTGGCTGGGTCAACTGCCGAATGAGAGCAACAAAGAGACCGATACAATGCTTCAAATGCTGGCACTTTGGGCACTTTGGATCACAGTGCAAAAGTAAAATCGACCGATCTAAGCACTGCATAAGGTGCGGAAGAGAAGGACATAAGACTGCTGATTGCAAAAATCCAGCCAAATGTGTATTATACGCTGACGATCAAAGTGCGCAGGACACTGTCCATCATGCTGGCACATACAGATGCCCGGTTTTCAAAGAGGCACTCGAGAAAATGATAAATAATTGTAACGGGTGTTTATTTCGCTCAATTGGCCCCTTAAATTAAATTAATTGAAATAATAAAACTAAATAAAATGAATCTAAATTAATAAATAAAAGGGCACCACTAGGATTTTTAATCGCGGTTACTGGAACCGGAACCAGAGCTGAGCTTATCTACAGGGAGAGAGAGTGGAGGAAGGTGATCTGGAATAAATAAATTTTTATTTAACAATGGATCCAAAAATTTATTAACAAAGCAATTTAACAACTTTTAATCACATACTCACTCATACTATAACACCGGCACACAAATTAAAATTAAGTAGAATATGCATTTGACCGGACCTACCTAAGGGTACGTATTTTGGTCCGCTAAATCTGAATTTGAGGTCAGTTTGACCCCTACACCCTCGAAATTTCGAGAAAACTTCGAAAAACCGTAAAAATGATGAAAATCGGCAGTTTTAATGATAAAAAAATTTTTTGGAACTAAACTAAGCGTGATTTTCATGTATTTCGATCCGCTGAATATGAATCGAAACTTTATTGAGACCACGAGCCGTTTTAAATGTAAAAAAATCACACAAACCCTCCAAAATTCCGAAAAAAGTAATTTTTTTTGTTTTTTACTCTCGTTTTTGACTTTTGAAGACTTAATTGCTTGTGCCTGTAACCAGGGCACCTCCACGTGGTGACGGTGGGCAACAGAACCATCTGGCAGGGTCCCTGGGTTAACGGCGTGTGTGCCGTCATGGCAGGTACAAGTGATAAGTACTTTACGATGCAGGGAGTCGGAGCCCCAGTATCGGCGTCTGGTCAGAGTGAGAAAGCAGGCTTGGAAGCGTCGTCATCAAGCGACTGCAGCTCTTCAGAAGTGGGAAACTTGACTACTGGAGAGTATACTATTACAAGAAGTAATTCTCATCTGTGTAATAAAAGTCCTGATTCATTTTGTTACATTTGTGGAGAATTCAATTTGAAAAGGAATCGAAGATCGTTATCTGATAACATCAAACAAATTTATGAAGAATGTTTTGGTCTCCAAATTACTTGAGAGGAAAGTTCCCTGCAATAAGTGATGCGAAATTGAAACTAGGGAATTTTTGATGGACCCCAAATACGATCTTTATTTCAGGATGCAAATTTTGAAGGAACAATGAACGACACAGAAAAAGCAGCTTGGGTAAGCTTAAAAAATGTTTCACAAAACTTTTTGGGAAATAACAGAAGTGAGGATTACAGCACTTTAGTTGACGCATTGCTGGAAAACTACAAAAATTTGGGTTGTTTAATGAATCTCAAATTACACTTTTTAGATTCTCATCTTGACCACTTCCGTGACAATTGTGGAGACTATAGTGAAGAACAGGGAGAACGTTTTCACCAAGACATCAGTGAAATGGAGAGTAGATACCAAGGAAATTGGAGTGTTAACATGATGGCAGATTTTTGTTGGATGTTAAAAAGAGAAGTACCCGAAGAAAATCGTAAACGAAAGAGGAATCCACTACGAAGATCATTTGAGGATAAAAGAGTGCGATACAAACGAAGGGAAGTTTAGGATTCGTAAAAATCATTTCTTTCTATTTTTTTATGTCTTATGTTCTTCACAGGTTTCAAGTTATTTGATATATCTACGTTATAGAGTATTTATTTTAGGTATTAAATCATGTTCAATCAATTTTTTTTCTGTTATGAATGGTAATTTTTACAATTTTTTCGAATTTTTCCAGCTTTAGAGGGTGAATAGACTAAAAAAATTAAGATGCGAATTGAAGACATCAAAAGATATAAAATTTTATCTGAATTGGACCAGAAAGAGTTTTTTTATCATGAAAACTATATTTTTTCGGAATTTTCGAGAGTTTTGTGTGATTTTTTCACATTTAAAATGGCTCTTGGTCTCAATAAAGATTCGATTCATATTCAGCGGATCGAAATACATGAGAATCACGCTTAGTTTAGTTCCAAAAATTTTTTTTTTTTATCAATAAAACTGCCAATTTTCATCATTTTATGGTTTTTTGAAGTTTTCTCGAAATTTCGAGGGTGTAGGGGTCAAACTGACCTCAAATTCGGATTCAGCGGACCAAAATACGTACCCTTAGGTAGGTCCGGTCAAATGCACATTCTACTTAATTTTTTTTATGTGCCGGTGTAATTAACTTATTATCTAGCAACGCGGAGAAATAACTGCGATACAAACGATATTTACAACGATACCTTTCCAAACGACAATGCGATGACTAGCTGGGATGTTCTAACAAACGGTCTCCCACAACCTGATTAACCTAGTTGGGCTTTTTCTAACAAACGGTCTCCCACACCTGTCCTAAGCTAGTTGGGCTTTTTCTAACAAACGGTCACCCACACCTGTCCTAAACTAATGGGCTTTTTCTAACAAACGGTCTCCCACACCTGTCCTAAGTTAGTTGGGCTTTTTCTAACAAACGGTCTCCCACACCTGTCCTAAACTAATGGGCTTTTTCTAACAAACGGTCTCCCTCATCTGTCCTAAAGCTAAACTTGATATTACAAGCCCACCGGACAACTTAACAAAACTGACTCCACACACTTTTTAACTCAATTTTAAGTCCACCGGACTGCCAATACTTATTACACTATAAACACTTTATCACAGATTACCCGCACAATTCTCACACACATAGCCAACGCTCACACACACACACACACACACACACACACACACACACACACACACACACACACACACACACACACACCTGCGGCAGAGGAGATACTGCTACCGGGCGCGTCTCCCCGAGCGGATGGGAGAACGCTCGCTGTCCTTGGATGACACTTAATCTCTTAGTTGATGAGGTACAGCGGGTAGGAGCCAAGCAAAATAACCAAACAAAATACGCTCCCGTGGACAAAACTCCCCTTTAATGGGTTGGTCGCACTAACTGACCTAACAAGACGATCGTTCTCTGCTGTGACCCACTGGGAGTGACCGGAGCCTGTATCGTAGTTTCCGACGATGCAGGCCACGGCTGATGTGAGCTTGCTCTACCGAGGTGTAAGTTGCAGCAGTGGATCAGGAGCCAGCCACTTCGGGCCTTGATCAGGAAGTATGCAGTGAGTGTTAGAGATCGGAATCTTCACCGCTCCGAGCGAGTCTAGTCCGTCCGTGTATTCCGGGACTGGCTAAGTGTCGGCTAGGCCTCAGGGAACTGGGGTAGGAGTACTATCTCCGAGGGTACACCCGTTCCTAGTTATGGCAACCCGCTCCACTCCGTACGATGCGCTGGTAAATTAAAAAGTATGCGTAATGCACAGGAAACAAACAAGAAGGAAAACGGGCCTCATGCCCAGCAAGACGCACTGCTACTTAGTGCAAAGATGAAGAGGACAGATGCGCTGGCACATCTGGAGAAGCTAGTCAGTGGACTGCAGGACTTTCTCCAAATCAAGCAAAATGTCCACAAGGAGATCAAGTCGAAGTCGACGAACATCTGCAGTGCCCTGAGAAGGTTCAAAAAACTGGACCAAGAATGGCAGGAGATCCAACAACAACACGGTAATATCGTGATGAAGACGAGTGTGACAGCGGTTTCACCAGCAAAAGTCGACACGTTTGTCGAGGAGATGGACACAGGTGGCGAGGGTGACGTCGAGTCAGTTGTCGAAGACGGAGAGGAAACTGGAACTGATATCAGGCCCGGGAAAAGGAAAGAACGAAATTCCCCAGACTCAATGACCAGCTGTACTAAGAAGAAGAAGGACCTTAAACCAAGTCCCCCGAAAAACGCGGTAACACAGAACGGCGGAAAAAAGGAGGTGAATGAATGGCAAAAAGTCCAGTCAAGGAAGTCCAAGAGAGAGCAAGCAGTAGAAAAGCTCCAGAAGCAACTGCTGAAGGAGTCCAGGCCAGAGCCTAATCGGAAAGAACCGCGCAAACGGATCAGGCCGGACGCACTGATCATCCGCCCCGCAGAGACGGCAAAGTATGCTGAAATTCTGAAGCGAATAAAGCAGGACGTCCCTGACGAACAGGTCCGTACTACAGTGGATAAGATCCAAAGAACTAGGACCGGGAGCTTGCTGATTACGCTTTCGAGGAAGAGCGCTGACCGAGGTCAAGCCTTACAGAAGACCATCGCGGACATCCTCCAAGAAGACGCGAAGGTAATCTGCAAAGGGCCACAGGAAGACGTCGAAATCCGAGATCTTGACGGTACCACAACCAAGGAGGATATTCAGGCTGCCTTGCAAACGGAAATCGGAGAAACCTGCGAGATACCACTAGGGACAATTAAGATTCATAAGGCCTACAGAGGTACTCAGACAGCTGTTGTGACACTACCAGCAGCTGCAGCGCGGAAGTTATTGACAGGAAGCGGTAAAGTTCGGATCGGCTGGGCCAACTGCCGAATCAGAGCTACGAGGAGACCAATCCAATGTTTCAAGTGCTGGCACTTTGGACATCTTGGATCCCAGTGCAAGAGCAATGTGGATCGGTCTAAGCTATGTATTAGGTGCGGACAAGAGGGACACAAGATTGCTGAATGCAAAAACCCAGCGAAATGTGTATTATGCGCGGATCAAAGTGCGGAGAACTCGGCTCATCATGCCGGCGCATCCAGGTGCCCAGTATTTAAAGAGGCACTCCAGAAGATAACAAACAAACAGACATGAAGATATTGCAGCTAAACCTAAACCATTGCGAAGCTGCACATGATCTGCTTATGCAAACAGCAAGAGAACTAGAGTTAGACTTAGTAATGATAGCAGAGCCATACAGATACCTGAATACCCAGCCTTGGGAATCTGACAGCACCACCAAGGCTGTCATCTGGTCTTGTAGTAAGCATCCCTTCCAGAGTGTAGTTAACAATGATAATGCCGGCTTTGTAGCAGCAACAGTTAACGGCATCCGTTTCTACAGCTGTTATGCACCACCTAGCCTATCCATTGTTGAATTCACTGAATTCTTGGACAAACTGACCGAGGACGCCAAGCAGCATTATCCGGTCGCGATTGCCGGTGACTTCAACTCCTGGGCAGTAGACTGGGGCAGCAAGCAGACAAATGCGCGAGGAAAAGCACTCCTAGAAGCTTTCTCTACACTAGATGTAGTCCAGCTCAACAGTGGTGATACGCCAACCTATACTAAAGGAGAAGCAAGCTCTATCGTAGATCTCACTTTCGTCAGCAGCAGCCTCATCAGTGGGAAATACGACTGGAAGGTGATGGATATCTACACAGCCAGTGATCACAAGGCAATTCTCTGGGAAATATCACATGACCGGAATACAAGAAGACCAATCAAGTCATTCAATACCATTGGATGGAAAGTGAAGTCTTTTGACACAAGCACATTAGTAATAGCCCTTAATAGTGAACCGATTGCTACTGGATCCGCAGAAAAAATGACCAAGGACCTGATGAAAAGAGTTGTCCAGGCCTGTGACGCCAGTATGGTCCGGAAACACAGCATAAGCCAACGCCCGGCAGTGCACTGGTGGAACGACCACATCAGTGTTCTTCGGAAAGAGTGTCTAAAGAAAAGAAGAATATCCCAGCGTGGCTATCGACGACCTAACTCTGCGGAGCTAGTCGCAGAATACAAAAAAGCCCGTCGATCATTGAACAAAGCCATCAAGGATAGTAAGAGACAATGCTGGAAAGAGCTCATCAACGAGGTGGATAAAGACGTATGGGGTAGGCCTTATAAGGTGGTTATGACCCACCTAAAAAAACAACAAATGCCATCACCTACGTGTCCTCAACTTCTCCAGAAAATCGTCACTGCACTATTCCCACAGCAACGCAACTTCGATTACCAGTTGGCACCAGGCGAACTGGATGACACTCCACCTGTCACTGAAGAAGAACTGCTGGAGGCCTGTAACCGTGTAGGGAATAATAAAGCGCCGGGATTGGACGGAATCCCTAATATAGCCTTGAAAACCATCATAAAGGCAGCTCCAACATAATTCCTAGACGTTTATAATTCATGCCTTAAGGAGGGGACTTTCCCGCATAAGTGGAAACAGCAACGATTGGTACTGTTACCTAAAGGGAAGAAACCACCGGATGAACCGTCATCTTACCGCCCACTTTGCATGCTAGATACAGCGGGTAAGATATTTGAACGCATAATTCACCAGAGAATTGAAGCAGTAGTCGACCCACTCCTGGCAGACAATCAGTATGGATTCCGGAAAGGACGATCAACCCTGGACGCAATCAAACTGGTTGTTGATACGGCCAAGGAAGCAATCGCAGGAACCAGATGGAAGGGTGGAACGAAAGAGTATTGCCTGGTGGCGACCCTAGACATCAGAAACGCATTCAACTCCGCCAATTGGGAATGCATCATGCAGGCTCTCCAAGAGAAGAATGTACCAGAATACCTTCTTAAGATCGTAACAAGCTACTTTGAAAATAGGGTCTTGAAATATGACACGAAGAACGGTCCGAGGGAGTATGATATTACTGGAGGTGTACCACAAGGTTCAGTCCTAGGCCCGCTCCTGTGGAATATTATGTATAACGGTCTATTAAGACTAACTCTGCCAAGAAACGTCAAACTCGTAGCATATGCAGATGACGTAGCCGTAGTGATTATTGCCAAACACCTTGACGAGATAAACCATATGTTCGATCTCACTTTTGAGCGCGTTAACCGGTGGATGGACGCAGTGAACCTGCAACTGGCGCAACACAAGACTGAGGCAGTGCTTATTACCAGCAGAAAAGTGGTAGAGACCATTAAGCTAAAAATCGGCGAACAAGAAATCACATCACAACCTTATATCCGATATTTGGGAGTGATGCTAGATGCCCGACTCAACTTCAAGCAGCAAGTGGAACATGTCAGTGCCAAAGCATCAGTAGTGAGGGCTAGTCTCGCACGACTGATGCCGAACGTCGGAGGCCCAAAACAGAGCAGAAGGCTATTATTGTCATCAGTAGTCATATCGGTGCTCACTTACGGAATATCCATTTGGGCCGACGCATTAAAGACGCAAGAATCATGGAGAAAGGCTGGACCAGTATATCGACTGAGTGCCCTACGAGTAGCTAGTGCCTTCCGCACTATATCAGAAGAAACAGTGTGCGCCATTGCTGGAACCCTACCTCTTAGAGTTCTAGCAGAGGAAAGACGGGCCCTTTACCAACGAAAAAGGTCAACTGCACTGAGCCCTGAAGAACTTAGAATTGAAGAACGGCAGAAGAGCATAGGCCGATGGCAACTACAATGGGATGCTGCAGAGAAGGGTAGGTGGACGCACCGTCTCATACCTCGGATCGACATTTGGCTTAACCGGAATCACGGTGAGGTCAATTACTATCTTACGCAGATGTTGTCGGGACATGGGTGTTTTCGAGAGTATCTACACCGCTTTAAGCACGATGACTCTTCGGAGTGCCCGTCCTGCCCAGGAGCTGCTGAAGACACGGAGCACGTCTTCTTTGTATGTCCTCGTTTCGATCCAAAGCGTGAAGAACTGGAAAGGATCCTGAACCAGAGAATGCAACCAGATTCACTAGTAGAAGCAATGTTGTCATCAGAAGCTGCCTGGAACGCTACCAACACGTTTGCAACAGAAGTCCTTAAAGACTTGCGTTCCACCGAAAGAAAAAGAGCAAATAGCAGAAGATAGAAGGAAGGTAGTTAACACCTTAGCCACCAGAAGGAAGAGCAGTAACTAGATCCTCCCTTCACGAAGTAATGCCTGACGGCGGTTTCCATGAGGGATTAGAGGAAAGATGGAAAAGGGGTTTAGGGTTTAGTGGGTAGGGGCGTTAGTGTCGAGTTTTAGTATGACGCTGCGTCGAGTCGCCACATATCCAGGCCAAACAACTATGCCTAGAATCCGTAAAAAGGATTCCCCCCCCTAAAAAAAAAAAAAAAAAAAAAAAACACACACACACACACACTCTGATTTTACTTCTTAATTTTATGAAAATTATTAACGAAATTTATTTCCAGAAAATTATTACATTACCTCTCTACTTGAAACGATTCAGTCATTAACTAACAATTAAATTGTAAAATATTTTCACAACTTATAATTTAATCTCCAAAAATCTAAACTAAAAACTGACGCCTAAATTTATTCCAAATCAATCACAAGTTTAATACTCAATATTAAATAAATTTCAGGAACATTCGACGTCTAATTTTATTCCAATTTAACTCGCAATTTATTTCTCAACATTTAAATAAATTCTTATTAAAATTCCATCAAATAATTTTAACTAAAATACCCGGACTTAATAATCCACGTTGTTAATTAAATTCTAAGGGATATTATCAAGATGATGAAATTAAAATTATTAAAATACATTTTTCAGAACTTAAGTTCAATATAATATGACCGCGTGGAATTTTCCGATTAAATAAATAATTAATGAACAATTTATCTCAATCGAGTAAAATAATTGCCAAGAATTTGCTCGCTCAAAATGGACGCTGGCATTCGTTAGTGCGTAGTAGGCTTTGACCTTGGGTACACGTTAACTGCGTTATAAATTTCGACCGACGCTTACCCGATCCATGAGAAGACAATGGAAATTTCTCGAAGCTTTTATTACTCGATTTTATTTTATTAAATAAAATAAATGCAACTAAACCGATCCTTCAGATGTTAAAAATTATTTATAATTAATCGAGTAAATTAATAAAATAAATTCTCACGACAATTAACACCGCAAGGTTCTTGAGCAGTCCTCGGGTATAAACCCCCTTGAGGAATCTCAACGGCAACTAACGAATAAAATCAATTGCAATTAAATAATTATTGAATTATTACGAATTAATAAATGATGGATAATTAATCAGAGGAGATGTAAACCGAGTATAAACCTCGCGGTCCACTCCCAGCCCACAGAGTAATTATTGATACCTTGTTGAATATACGACGATCTAACTCACTACTCGAGATTGGAGTCCTAGATGTTATTGGCTTCTGTCGTCTCGTAACTACTCCGGGGATCGGTCCCTCTTGATTTCTGGCACACTGTCTGGCGGTGACACTACTTCTCCCAGTCACAACGCATGGCTCACCTATATAATAACCCCCAAAATACTCCCTCCTACTCTTTCTTTAGGCCCGAAGATCGAGGCGCACCAGTGCTAGTCAAAACGAGCGTGAAGATACTGCAGCTCAACCTCAATCATTATGAGGCTGCGCATGATTTGCTCATACAAACCGTGCGCGAACTAGAGCTAGACTTAGTACTGATAGCAAAACCATATAAACATCTGCGTACCTAACCCTGGAATCGGACAGTACCGACGAAGCTGTCATTTGGTCCTGTGACAAATTACCATTCCAAAAGGCAGTCAACAACAGAGAAGCCGGATTTGTAGCAGCATGGGTAGGCGGAATTCGTTTCTACAGATGCTATGCCCCGCCGAGTCTTTCTTCGGAACAATTCATCGATTTTCTTGATCGTCTAACCGAAGATGAAAGGCAACGCTTTCCCGTAGCAATAGCAGGTGACTTCAATTCCTGGGCAGTAGACTGGGGCAGCAAGTTCACCAATGCACGAGGAAAGGCTCTTGAAGCGATGGCTACTTGAAGCGATGGCTACACTAGATGTTGTCCTCCTTAACACTGGTGAGACACCAACATATTCAAAAGGAGGGGCAAGCTCGATAGTGGATCTTACGTTCGTCAGCAGCAGTCTTACGAGAGGAAGCTATTCTTGGGTAGTTATGAACATCTACACTGCCAGCGACCACTACGCCGTCCTTTGGGAAGTATCAACTGGTCAGAACCCTCGAAGAGCAACCAGACAAACTAACGCAGTTGGATGGAAAGTGAAAGCTTTTGACCCAGCTACTTTGATAGTAGCCTTAGATAGTGACCCGACTACCACAGGAAGTGCTGAAGAGAAAGCAAAAGAGCTAATGAAGAGAGTGACCCAGGCCTGCGACGCTTGTATGCCTCGGAAACGTGGCATGAATCATCGATCTTCGGTACACTGGTGGAGCGATAACATTAGCGCTCTTCATAAAGAGTGTTTTAAAAGAAGAAGAATATCTCAGCGTGGCTACCGTTGACCTAACTCTGCAGAACTGGTGGCAGAGTATAAAAAGGCCCGTCGAGAATTGAATAGAGCCATCAAGGATAGCAAAAGACGCTGTTGGAAGGAACTCGTCAAAGAGGTAGAGAAAGATCTGTGGGGCAGACCGTACAAGGTGGTCATGACCCACCTGAAATGTCAACCAATGCCGTCACCTTCATGTCCACAGCTACTAAAGAAAATCGTTTGTACGTTGTTTCCTCAGCAACGTGAGTTGATCTATTCGTCACTGCAGCTTGACCCTGAAGACATTCCACCTGTCACAGAGGAAGAATTGATGGAGGCATGCAATCGTGTAGGGAATAATAAGGCCCGGGATTGGATGGAATTCCAAACATTGCTTTGTTTCCAACATGGCATTATTCATAGATACCTACAATGCGTGTCTCAAGGAAGGAGTCTTTCCTGAAAGGTGGAAGCGGCAAAGACTTGTACTGCTCCCGAAAGGAAAGAAGCCACCTGACAAACCATCATCCTACCGTCCACTCTACATGTTAGACACGATGGGTAAGATATTAGAGCAGATAATTCACCAAAGAATAGAAGCAGTAGTTGATCCACTCCTGGCAGACAACCAATTTGGTTTCCGAAAAGGACGGTCAACCCTGGATGCAATCAACCTGGTCATCAACACAGCTAAGGATGCAATTGCTGGAAAGAGATGGAATCGCGGCACAAAAAAGTATTGTTTGGTATCTTTCAACTCTGCTAACTGGGACTGCGTAATGCGCGCCCTCGAAAAGAAACGAGTTCCAGGGTATATAAGTAGAATGATAGTAAGCTACTTCACAAACAGAGCCCTCAAATATGACATAAAAAAAGGTCCTAAGGAGTATGATATTACTGGTGGTGTGCCACAGGGCTCAGTTCTAGGTCCTCTGCTATGGAACATCATTTATGATGGTCTCTTGAAAATAACATTGCCAGCAGAAGTGAAACTGGTAGCATATGCAGATGATGTTGCCGTGGTGATTGTCGGAAGTATCTCGAAGAGATAAATCTGGCCTTCGACATTACATTTAGACGGATTAACTTATGGATGGATACGGTGAACTTGCAATTAGCTAAGCATAAAACCGAAGCAGTGCTGATTACCAGTAGGAAAGCGATGGATACCATCAAGTTATAAGTTGGAGAACATGAGATCACATCGCAACCGTACATTCGGTACCTGGGAGTGATGCTGGATGCCCGACTCAACTTCAAGCAGCAGGTGGAACACGTCAGTGCCAAGGCGTCAGTAGTGAGGGCTAGTCTCGCACGGCTGATGCCTAACATTGGAGGCCCAATGCAGAGAAGGAGGCTACTATTATCATCAGTAGTCACATCAGTGCTCACTGGATGATGCACTGGAAACCCAAGAATCATCGAGAAAAGCTGGACCAGTATATCGACTGAGTGCCCTACGAGTAGCTAGTGCCTTCCGCACTATATCAGAAGAAGCAGTGAGCGTCATTGCCGGAACCCTACCTCTTAGAGTTCTAGCAGAGGAAAGACAGGTCCTTTACCAATGAAAAAGGTCAACTGCACTGAGCCCTGAAGAACTTAGAATTGGAGAACGTATAGGAACAGCATAGGCCGATGGCAACTACAATGGGATGCTGCAGAGAAGGGTAGGTGGACGCACCGCCTCATACCTCGGATCGACATTTGGCTTAACCGGAATCACGGTGAGGTCAATTACTATCTTACGCAGATGTTGTCAGGACACGGGTGTTTTCGAGAGTATCTACACCGCTTTAGGCACGATGACTCTTCGGAGTGCCCGTCCTGCCCAGGAGCTGCTGAAGAGGCGGAGCACGTCTTCTTTGTATGTCCTCGTTTCAATCCACAGCGTGAAGAGTTGGAGAGGATCCTGAACCAGAGAATGCAACCAGATTCACTAATGGAAGCAATGCTGTCATCAGAAGCTGCCTGGAACGCTACCAACACGTTTGCAAAAGAAGTCCTTAAAGACTTGCGTTCCAACGAAAAAAGAAGAGCAAATATCAGAAGACAGAAGGAAGAAAGTTAACACCTTAGCCACCAGATGGAAGAGCAGTTGCTAGTTCCTCCCCTCACGAAGTAATGCCTGACGGCGGTTTCCATGAGGGATTAGAGAAAAGAAGAAAAGGAGTTTAGGGTTTAGTGGGTAGAGGCGTTAGCGTCGAGTTTTAGTATGACGCTGCGTCGAGTCGCCACATATCCAGGCTAAACAGCTATGCCTAGAATCCGTAAAAAGGATTCCCCCCTCCCTATAATAAAAAAAAAAAAAAAACACACACACACACACACAGATGGCAGAGTACAAAAAGGCCCGTCGAGAATTGAACAAAGCCATCAAAGAAAGCAAAAGACGCTACTGGAAGGAACTGGTCGCAGAAGTAGAGAAAGATCCAAGGGGCAGACCGTATAAGGTGGTTATGACCCACCTGAAATGTCAGCCAATACCATCACATTCGTGTCCACAGCTCCTATAGAAAATTGTTACTGCGCTGTTTTCTCAACAGCCGGTATTCACCTACAAGTTGAAGCAGCTCAACCCTGAAGAAATCCCAACTATCACGTTGGATGAGTTGGTAGAGGCAGGCAATCGGGTAGGGAATAATAAGGCGCCGGGATTGGACGGAATCCCTAATATTGCCCTGAAATCAATCTTTAAGGCAGCACCGACATTATTCCTGGACGTTTACGATACATATCTGAAGAAAGAGACTTTTCCCTAGAAGTGGAAACAGCAACGGCTAGTACTACTTCCGAAAGGGAAAAAGCCGACGGAAGAACCGTCATCCTACCGACCACTCTGCATGTTAGGCACGGCCGGCAAGATATTCGAGCGCATCATTCATCAAAAAAATAGAGGCTGTAGTCGATCCACTCCTGGCAGAGAACCAGTTTGGTTTCCGAAAAGGTCGGTCAACTCTGGATGCGATTAAAGTGGTTGTTGATATAGTCAAGGATGCAATCGCCGGAACGAGATGGAAGGGCGGAAAGAAGAAATACTGCTTGGTGGCTGCTTTGGACATTAAGAATGCCTTCAACTCCGCTAACTGGGACTGCGTTATGCGGGCTCTCGAAGAAAAACACGTACCAGGATACCTTCGCAGAATTGTAGCGAGCTACTTTACGAATAGGGTCCTGGAATATAACACAAAGAACGGTCCGGAAGTGTACGAAATCACCGGAGGAGTGCCACAGGGATCAGTCTTAGTTCCTTTGCTATGGAACATCATGTATAACGGCCTCCTGAGAATAGCATTACCTACGGGAGTCAAACTTGTAGCATATGCGGATAACGTAGCTGTCGTGATCGTCGCAAAGCACCTCGAAGAGATAGAAATGGCATTTGATATTACATTCAGACGAGTCAATTTGTGAATGGACATGGTGAACTTGCAACTAGCCAAGCATAAAACCGAGGCAGTGCTCATCACCAGTAGAAAAACGGTAGAAACTATCAAGTTGAGAGTCGGAGAACAAGAAATCACATCACAACCATTTATCCGTTATCTGGGAGTGATGCTGATGCCCGACTAAACTTCAAGCAACAGGTGGAACACGTCAGTGCCAAAGCGTCAGTAGTGAGGGCTAGTCTCGCACGGCTGATGCCTAACATCGGAGGCCCAATGCAGAGCAGGAGGCTACTATTGTCATCAGTAGTCACATCAGTCCTCACTTACGAAATATCCATTTGGGCTGATGCACTGGAAACCCAAGAATCATGGAGAAAAGCTGGAACAGTATATCGACTGAGTGCCCTACGAGTAGCTAGTGCCTTCCGCACTATATCAGAAGATGCAGTGTGCGTCATTGCCGGAACCATACCTCTTCGAGTTCTAGCAGAGGAAAGACGAGCCCTTTACCAACGAAAAGGTCAACTGCACTGAGCCCTGAAGAACTTAGAATTGAAGAACGGCAGAACAGCATAGGCCGATGGCAACTACAATGGAATGCTGCAGAGAAGGGTAGGTGGACGCACCGCCTCGTACCTCGGATCGACATTTGGCTTAGCCGGAATCACGGCGAGGTCAATTACTATCTTACGCAGATATTGTCAGGACACGAGTGTTTTCGAGAGTATCTACACCGCTTTAAGCACGATGACTCTTCGGAGTGCCCGTCCTGCCCAGTAATTGCTGAAGATGCAGAGCCCGTCTTTTTTGTATGTCCTCGTTTCGATCCATAGCGTGAAGAGTTGGAGAGGATCCTGAATTATAGAATGCAACCAGATTCACTAGTGGAAGCAATGTTGTCATCAGAAGCTGTCTGGAACGCTACCAACACTTTTGCAACAGAAGTTTTCAAAGACTTGCGTTCCACCGAAAGAAGAAGAGCAAATATCAGAAGATAGAAGGAAGCAAGTTAACACCTTAGCCACCAGAAGGAAGAGCAGTTGCTAGTTCCTCCCCTCACGAAGTAATGCCTGACGGCGGTTTCCATGAGGGATTAGAGGAAAGAAGAAAAGGGGTTTAGGGTTCAGTGGGTAGGGGCGTTAGCGTCGAATTTTAGTATGACGCTGCGTCGAGTCGCCACATATCCAGGCCAAACAGCTATGCCTAGAATCCGTAAAAAGGATTCCCCCCCCCTCTCTATAATAAAAACACACACACACACACACACACACACACACACACACATACAGACGTACGAACATCATCATAAAAATAGTCAGGAAAGCTTCTTAGGGTTCAATAACTTCGAGATCTGTTGAAGCCTCGATTTTTGCAAAACAGGGTAAAACCAATAACTTCCCGATTTTTCGAAAATCTTCGATTATCTTAGCGGGAAGTTAAAAATTCGAATTTGAATTTTTGAAAGAGTTTTACACTCTTTTTATAAATTTACGAACGAAATAAATACTTTATTATAGGATTACAATACGTTAAAGCAAGAGTGAAATTTTTAAGGTAACATTTTTGTTGAATCAAGTAGTTCTTTTCAGAGTGTTAATTTTTTAGTTTTTATCTTCTAAATTACTATAAACCAGTTATTAATTTGATTTATATTGATTATAATTGTAATAAGATAATAAATTTCATCATTCAAATAGTTTTTATAAAGCAATCTCTTCTTTTAAATAATTTATTTTTTCATTACCGTAATGTATAAACATATTCTAAAATTCTCTTACAATCGGTAACTGTTTTTGAATAAATTAAAGCTGCTGTGCTGCGGAATTAGATCGATTCCAGTATAATGCGGATTTACTGGTGTTTACCCGTGAAAAAATTTTCTGATCAGACTATATCAGGCCTGATATAAACCGTTCATATCAGGCCTGATATGGAAATTGGCGATATCAGACTATATATACTTTGATATAAGTATCAGACTATATGTATCCGCCCGGGTAAAAAAAAATTATATATAATTATATAACATAATTATATATGAAAAATGGCTCTTTATAATTATATAAAATTAGGTATAATTTTATATAATTATATCCATAAGAAAAACAAATCGGCGTGAGTGGAATCGAACCGTAGACCTGACCCTGAAAGACTTGTCACAGGGTTTTTATTCCCTGTGTGCGTCCCTCCCTGCGCCTAAATTTGGCAACAGATCCACACTCGGTGTGTCTCTGAATTTATTATTTTATATTTATTTATTAATTTATTTATTGAATTTAATATTATTAGTACTATTTATATTTGAAATTTCTAATATTATTGTTATTAATTTAAGAATTAATTTTATCTTTATTTCAGACATTTATAATGAATTATTTATAATTTATTATTATTATTATTATTATTTGTGTGCATTGCCGTAAATCATTGTCATATAGTACCTAATTTTACTATGAGTGATAAATCATAGCCTTTACTCGCACGGTTGAGGCCCTACAATATCGATCGCGAGCAAAGAGTTCAATGAATTAGGGAAAATGGCTAGAGAGGGCCTTGTTGTCGAACACGAGGCCTCGAACGGTTTACGGTGACAAAAATTGAGCAGACACGCGGTGGCCCGCTTGGTGTGAGGTATACACGCGGGACCTCCGCTATTGTAAGGAGTGTGGATTTGGTGCCTTGGGTTGAGTTTCCTTTTTGGTGAGTACTCACAAGTTGAGATCGATTAATATCCGCACACCACTGTCTCCTGGCTTAAATAATTTATTCTTTTATCGTTTAATTAAATTCACTATCGATTTATCGGGTCGATCCTGTAGCGAGTAAGGGTTATTTTAAGGGAATACTTGTACCTATGCCGAAAGCCTCGTGTGGGTCCCTGAAATGGCCAGCAATTACTAGTTAAAGCATTACACTTACATTAATTATCATTACGTTTGTAAATAATATTGAAAGGCTAATATCTAAAATTATCGTTTATATTGGTTTAATTGTTTGAAATCTATTATAAAGTTCCATAAAGGATTTAATTTGTTATTTGGAAAGTAGATTTAGTTTTAAGTAATACCGCTTATGAATAAATAATTTATTTTTATTAATATTTACCAATTAAACAATGATTTAATTTATGTAAGTTAATTCCCGGATTCTTTTCCTATGACTTATCTTCCTAGTTCAATTCGTTAATATAAAATATTATTTTATAATTAATTATTTATTATTTCTAATTGTAAATTCTATCTTGACCTTGACTTTAGTTACTTTGAGATTTACCTTTTCATTCGCATTAGTTTAAATCGTTAATTGATTGTCCGGCGCGGCCCCTGGAATTTTTATTATTTTTGGTAATTTTTCACAAAAATTACCTGGCGTCCAAATGTGCACTAACCCAGCCTGAGGGGTTTCCGGGTTAATTTATATATATTTAAAAGGGCGAGCGTAAAATACCCTACCCAGCCGATATCTCCGCCATCGGTCGAATTTAGTTAAATTCTGGGGAAAAGTATTATAACAGACTAATTCATTACCTGTTTACCTAAGAGATTTACTTGAAGAGCAGAGTTTGTAATAACTAGAAGTAATGCTAATCGTATACATGATCGATTCGTAGTGAACAAAATTTTTTATCTAATTTATTAATTATTATTTATCAATATTTATACAGAGTATCCCAGAAGTAACGGACGCCATTGTAGCATCTGATAAACAAAATAATTCTGAGACGAAAAATCCTTAGCCATTTTTTAATCAGACGCATAGATAATTAATTATTAATTAAAATAACGTCCTTTTATGCGTTAGAGAGAGAGCACTAGTGTCAAGTCAAGTGCGTTCCAACGAAGACGCTTGCACGTGTGAACGTGTAAGTAAATATGTGTGACTACGTTAGCTATAGAAACTAGTTAGTCATACAGTTAGTTGTGTCTTTGTTTGGCACATACTTTACTGGACACTGGCGCTCTCTCTCTAACAAATAAAGAGACGTTATTTTTAATTAATAATTAATTATCTATGCGGTTAATTGAAAAATGGCTAAGCACTTTTCGTCTCAGAATTATTTTTTTCATCAGATGCTACAATGGCGTCCGTGACTTTTGGGACACCCTGTATATAATAATGGTATCTATATATCTATATTTAGATTTATAAACTTATATATGTATACATGAAATCGCAAAAATGATTCTACGACACTGTTAAGGTACTTCGTTGCTTTAGAATTTATAATTTCTTTTAAATTAAAGAAAAAAATCGAGGTAAAATCAGAATTGAAAGCTTAAATTTTGATGGAATTATTTGTTAAGTATATGGAACTATATATTGCTGGAGGGCCTGGCTAACAATTTTTGAACTTGACAAAAATAATAATTTTTTTTTAAGTTCCTATTATCTCATTCACAAAATATTATATATTAAAAGATTGTTAATCATTGGAGTAACAGACTCTAAGATAGAAAAAGAGAATTTTTTATGGTAATCACAAAATACCCACTGGAGTAAAAAAAATTATATAGAATATTCTCTATGATTCATATACATATAAATATATATATGAATTACATATATACAATATAATTATATAATTACAAATACATATATACATATATATATATATATATATATATATATATATATATATATATATATATATATATATATATATATATGAATTATATATACATCTATACAATTATAAATAAATTACATATGCCTCTATATAATTATATATGAATCATATATAATGCTATATATTTTTTTTTACTCGGGTATGTCTTTATATGAGTATATCAGACTACTTATGTGCTGATAAGGGTATGAGTATATCAGACTATATGAATCCATATCAAGTCACATCAATCTTGATCAGGGATTTTTTTTTCAAGTTTATCAAAGTATATATAACTTTATAAGGTTATATCAGGCCATATCAGGACCTATTAAGAAATAATGTAAAATTATATATGAGCATATCAAGCTATATCAAGTCTGATATAGACATACCAAATTGATAAGGCTTGATCAGGCCTGATATGGCCTATTTTCATACCAGGTCATATCAGGACATATCAAAAATTAAATATGGACATATCAGACCATATCAGGCCTGATATAATTATATCAAAAATTTTGATATGGCCATATCAAGACATATCAGGTCTGATCAGAATATTTTTTCACGGGTACATACTCGTAAATGTGTACTAATATGTACATTTACGTTCCAACATCAAAGTACAAAATTCAATTAAATTGAGAAGAAAAAAAAAGAAAAATGAAAGAAGATTATACATGAATGTAGCGAGATACAAAAGAGCACGTCGGCTAATCAAGTATCGCAAAATTCAGTGACATTTGAATTAGGAGCGCGGTGGGAGAATTTAATTATGTAAACTCTCATTAATTTCCGTTTAAATTAATACGATAGCTGAGACAATTATTAATTCTGCCGTAATATGATTGAGTTTTGGATATTTGATTAAGAGAAAGGTTTATACATGCATGCATGTATATAAGAGGATATATAATAATTATGGAATTTTCGAACGACGTATATATGTGCACAAACTATAAACGCTAAACAATACACCAGCTGGGTATACATTACACAGATACTTGTTCGTATATGTACAGAGGAGGTGAAGTGAAGTCGGTTATTTCTCGCACGGATGCACCACTACTACTCCGGCTATGAATATATTACGTTTAAAATGACCACATATAATGATATTATAATATGTACACATGTGTATATATGACTGATACTTCAAAGTGGAAGGTAATTAATTTGGAAACTCGGAAAAATTTCTTCACTGAAAAAAACTACTTTATAGAAAGAAAGTATTTTCTTTTACTTTAGGATATTCAGTTTTAATTAATTCAAGAAGTTTACAGACAGATTTAGAAAAGAAAATTAAAATTAAAACTCTTGGATGAAATTCAGTATATTCTCAACACAGATATTATATAATTTATCAGATATTTTTTGTTTGCATAAATTTTTTTGCAAATTTATAATCAATTGAAAAATGTTTGATGTCAAAAAAAATTTTCAAGTCTAAGTAAAAAAAAGTTCATTCGGTAGCCGAAATGGAAGTAGATTTTTCGATTAAAAAAAAAATATTTTTTATAAAATAATATTAACAATAATATACATCTTCTGTTACATATATTTCATATATATAAACGTACTGGCAACAATAATTTTATTCTGGATAAAATTTTATCTTGGATTGAAAAACTGGCCCTAAATTTGTCTGAAAAAGTAGGTAATTTTTAGCCTAAACTGATAGTAAGGTATGCAAATTAAAGCTTGTTTAATAAGCTTTCAGATGCAATTAACAAAAATTTAATAGAATATCGCGTTCAATTTTTATTGCACGGAAACACGGTAGAAGTGAAAATTTTTTCGATTTTCAAAAATTTTTGAATTGCTGTCATTTCTAAACTATTTAATTTCGAAAAATAAATAAATAAGTATGCATATTAAAGCTCATTAAATAAGCTTTCAGATGCAATTTATAGAAATTTAATGTAATATCGTATTTAATTGTTATTGCACGGAAATACAGTAAAAGTGAAAATTTTTGCGATTTTTGAAAATTTTTGAATTGCTCTCATTTCTTAACTAATCAACAGATTTGGCTCATCTAAGAACTTAACCTCAAAAATCGTCCGAATTGCGGGAGTTAGAGAAGAGACAAGGCCAATTATATCGTATGTATATATATATTCATAAATACATACATATATAAACTTTTGAACCATAAGTATGCATTTTCTGAATCCGCTTGACGAGCTGAGTCAAATATAGCAAAACTTCTGAAAAGTTCCGTCATGAGGACCAATGCAATAGTTATATTTCTATAAAATCTACTAAAAATTAAAAAAATGTTTGACCCTAAAGGCCATCCCTGCAACTTCTCGCTAATTCCATACCTAAACGCTTAAAATTGCACTTATGAAATTTTTGAGCTCTTCGAGCTCAAAAATGTAATTTATGTGTTATTTTGAGCTCACCGAGCTCAAAGAGTTAGCCATTCTATGCTTTTAAGCTTTTCGAGCTCAAAAGTCTGATAGAAGTTCAATAAAACACTATTATTTAAATTTTCAAACTGCAATTACTTTTGAATGAATAAACCGATTTTTACGCGGTTGGCAGCATTCGACGCAGTTTTTCGAATCCTAAGATTTACTTTTATTTGTAGGAAATTCAAAGCTCTACAAAAAAGATCTGATATGTTTAATTGATTACTGTAACCGTTTAAAAGATATTCGTATCCGAACCCCAATGCTTTCTGATTTCAATAATTTTCCAATAACTTTTTCAAAATTGTCCATTAAATTGATGAATTTCAGATATTTTCATAAGAATTTTAGCTCATATTGATATAATTGAAGTTTCTAACTATTTTGAACCCTATTCATAAACGTAAGGAAGCTTTACTTTTGAAAAAAGAGAATGATACGTCCGTATCTATTAATGACAAGGAAAGATTCCCAGGTGTCCGCCTCCGATTTTGATACTGCTGAAATATGTTATTCTACGTTACATTCTAAGCTACACATATTTTTTTTATCGGCGGAAAAACATTTTTAAGGGGTAAAACCAACCCCCAAAGATGACCCCCTTAGAGGGTCAATTCCAGGTTTCATATACTGCTAGCCAATATTTTTGCAAACGACCAAGTGGGTTATGATCTACACAAAAAATGACAAGAAATGTATAAAATGACAAGAAATGAATAACATATTTCAGTGGTATCAAAATCGGAGGCAGACACCTGGGAATTTTTCCTTGTAAGTAATAAAAACGGACGTATCATTCTCTTTTTCAAAAGTAAAGCTTCCTTACATTTATGAATAGGGTTCAAAATAGTTCGAAACTTCAATTCTATCAATATGAGCGAAAATTCTTATGAAAATATCTAAAATTCATGAATTTAATGGACAATTTTGAAAAAGTTATTGGAAAATTATTGAAATCAGAAAGCATTGGGGTTCGGATACGAATATCTTTTAAACGGTTACAGTAATCAATTAAACATATCAGACCTTTTTTGTAGAACGTTAAATTTCCTATAAATATATAGCATATTCATTTGAGAATTATTATTTTCCAATGTGGTAGAAAATTAAAAAAAAAAAATTTTTTTTTGATGAATTTTTTGAACTTTGATCTCGGATATCTTTGAAATGGTTGATGTAATCGCTTACACATATTCGATATTTTTTGTAGATCGTTCAATTTCCTACAAAAATGTTCATATAGATTTGATTGAAAAATTGATTGATAATGAGATATGATTTTTTTTATAAGAGACTAACGAAAAATGTAAAACTGTGATGAGGATAACCTTCCCATCAATATTAAGAGCTCAAATTTGGTGAGCATTTTCTAGAGGTGCCTGAGAACTAACTTTTCAATTTCGAAAGTTAAAAAAAAAATATTCGATTTTTTTTAATCACCCTAATCTTCATCTTTTATTTTTTCAATTGTTTGTAATGAATCATTACTAATGATCTTTTGCAAAATTTAATGAACAGAGAGAAATTCAATTGTAATTCAATCTCACAAAGGTTTTTTTTCTAAATCACTTACAAAATTCTAAATATGTTTTTTATTATTATAATTGAGCATCGGTATAAGCAACTGTAAAACGATCATTTTTAAATATGTAAGTCATGAATTTGAGATTTTGTGGGTAAATGGAAAAATTAAGTTCATGTTTGATGTGCGTATAGATTGTAACCGGAAGATTTCAGTTTAAATTACAACGTCATGCTCGGACTTATTAACCAGTGCACTCGATGGTCGGCAAGGCAAAATGTATATTTGAACAAGTTATCTGGCCACGCTGTGTTGCTTCGGCAAACTCTGTTTTAGCGTGAGAGCCACAGTTTGGGACTGAGTGGAGCAGTGGAGGTGGTAGGAGAGCACTTTGGCAAGAGCATGAGTGAGTTTGCGCTCTTCCGTCGTCAGCAGCCAAACGAGTCGGTTGATTTGAAGACATCGCTGCCAATACGCACAACACCTGGGACGCGTCGGCGATGGTTGAGCGGGTGGACAGGCGTCCATCCTTAGGGGAGAACGGGAGACCCAGACCAGGTCCTGTTAGAATGGTCTGTGAGGCGTTCTCGAGTTGGCCAGGAAGTCGGTGCCGTACTACCTCGTGGATTTGTCAACTTCAACTACAGGAATTCCGTACCTGCGTCCATTCACCGTCGAGTTATTCATCCAGTAGTCAGCAGGCATATCGTCGAGTACGTTCTTTTACAAGTGAGATTTATATTTACTTAATAAGTGAATTATAATTATAGTCAGTGAATTTTGATATCGAGTCTTGGGGATGTCGAGTCATTATTTTATTGTGAAATATTAAATTAATTAGATCTATTGTAAAGTGTACTCGTTGTTTGTGTCGGGTGAATAAACCAGTTGTTAAATGAACCATATCTCTTATCCCTGCAGTTCACCTCTCTCACTCTCAATACATTTCCTTGTGACCAGGAAAGCGATTTTCCCACGCCCTGGTCGAGCTAGCTTGGTAAGGAACTCAGCACCAAGAGGCTGAGTTGTAAACATCTTTATTTACTCTTGGTGGCGCCGTTTTGGTGCCAAGTGTTAAGTGGAGTCGTCCCCAAGAGGTCACAGACCTGGGTGAGGGCCCCCCTTATAAGATTAATATTATAACCATAGTGAAACAGAAAAATAATTTTTTGACATATCAACCGCGAAAGTTGGATTTTCAAGAAACACACAGAGGGCGCATAGAATACTATTTCTGGCAATATATAGTTTAGTTAATTTACCTCGCACTAGTATCGAAAAGTAACTTCTCTCTCTCTATCTGTCTCTACATTTCTGCACGACTACGCTAAAATACGCTATAGGTGAGTCGAATTATCTTTTAATTTGACAAACGTTCGCTGGGTTGAGTAAAAACCACAAAAAAAAATCTTAGCGACAGTTGAATTTTGTAAACAACTTTAACAAATACGTGCGTTTAATCCGTCGTTATTTACTCTCGTGTGACATAATTATTGTGCCTTTAAATAAAATAAACAGTAATTGATCATTCTTGACTATTCTCTCAAATTCAACTTCCGCAATTGATATGACAAAAAATTATGTTCGATACTTTATGCTCAAAGGTAGGGACCCTGACAAACTTGAAGTGAAGGCACACGTTTGAAGCTATGGATACATTCTCATCAAGACCTCGTACTATATTCGGACTTGCTACGCTCGTCCGGATAAATAACTCGGTCTTGATAATAATACGCACATAGCCTCAAACTTGTGACGTCACTTCAAGCCGTCAAAATCCCTACCTTTGCGCATATGTATCGAAAATAACTATTTTGCTTGAAAAGAACACTTACATTTAATCATTAGAAAAAAATATAGATATTTCTTCTATGTTATTACACGTACAAACTTTGAACTCTTAATCAAGTGGATGCGTTATTCAAATAAAATGTAATGAAGATAACACATAGAGCTTTCGTGAAATTAAGCATTGTTAATTAATTAAAAAGAGTTGATGTTAAAATCATCAAACCAAATTTTAAATAATAGGTCAGGTGGATCGAGGATTTCAATAAATACATTAAAAACAAATACGATATAATGCAATATGATAATCATAATTTATTCATCAACAGCTAATATAATAAAGAATCTATTAGCAATAAAGTTGTAACAGGGTAAATTACCCTTAATCGATAAGTCACCAGAGATCGATAACTTTTCGACTAGCATTTGAGCGCATCGATCTTCGGGCCTAGAGAGAGAGCAGGAGGGGGTATTTTTGGGGTCGTTATATAGACGAGCCATGCGTGGTGTCCGGAGAAGTAGTAAAGTGTTGGAACGAGTAACATCAAGAAGTCCAAAGAAGGAAGCGAGTATCAACCATAGAGTTTCTTCAACCAAATTTACACCAGGTATTGGACTTTGGTAATGATGAGCCTTGGGGCCATATACCCGGCTCATCAAACACACTACTTCTCATTTTATTTATTCAAGTTTGGATAATTCAATTGTTTAATAATTTTGCTTAATAATAATTAATTATTTTAATCAATTTAATTTGTTAGCTTGTGAACAATTCCTCCTGGGGATTTTACACCCGAGGAATGTTCTAGACCTCCTGGGTTTAGGTCGTGAGTATCTAAATTGTTAATTCAGCTGGTTAATAAATATTAACATCTTAAGATTGGCTAAATTAAATTCATCTTTTGATTAATCAAATTTAATTAATTTCTGAACATCGAGAAATATTCGAGTCGGCAGCTCACGACCAGTCAAGCATTAGTACCCGAGGTCAAGCCAATAACGAACAACGTCGTCCATTTTTTTGAGCGCGCAAATTCCTTGAGAATTTGATGACGCAGTAAATTTATAAAATCAATACGTGGACTATTTTATAATTTATAGCAATTGAATTACCACGTAATTAATTATTTTTACATTAATCATTTTTTATTGATTTATATTTTTATCATTTATTGAAAATTACTTAATTATTTATTGGAAACAATTTTAATTACCGGAAATTGAATCATTGAGAAAACTGCGACGCATTTAGCAATTGAACGTCGTGGATAATTTTCTGTAATTATTTTACACCGAGGCGAATTATTAATTATCCAATCGTCATTCTCAAATTACTAGAAAATAATTATTCCACGTGTTATTAATTATTGAGAATTAATTTACTAAATTTCGGAGCAGATAAGACTGATGTACCCGTAGATAAACTTTCGGCAAATAATTTGTATATTGAGAAATTACTAATTAATTATCTAATTTAATTGCCAATTTCTACTTGGGTTGTCTTATATATTGAAGTCATGTACTGGAAAATTGTCAATAATTTAATATCATTGTTCCGGTAGAAATTGTTATGAAACTATTTATTGTGTGGATTACGTCCGAGTAAAAATTTAGTTAATTTTATAAAGAATGTTCTTCGAAAGAATTTAAGTTAATGCGCAGAGTTAAGCTCGTGTTAAATTTGGAATAAAAGAAGCGTCGGTTTTAAGCCGGAATATTTAAGAAGTAAAATTTGTTAAATTGTGAAAATAAATTACGATTTTATTACGAGTTAATGACTGAATTATTTTAGAAAAATTAACGTTGTAAAATTTTGGAGTAATTTTGTAATCCAGAAAATAAAAGTAAAGTAGAGTCAGTGTGTGTGAGACGCGTGGGATATGTGTGTGGAGATTGTGCGGGTTAAGAGTGTGCGATTGTACGGGTTCTCTGTTTGTTGATGGTTTGCCGAATAGAGCAATTCGTACAGTCCTAGAAGCCGTTGTATAGTCGCCAAGTGGGGTACAACGGTAGTAAGATAGAAACTGCAGTATAGTCGCTCCATATGAGGGTACTGTGGGATTAAGAATTTTCTTGGACGACCCCTACTTGTTGATGGTTTGCCGAGTAGGGTAATCAAATCTTAGTGCGACGTTTTCTACTTGTTGATGGTTTGCCGAGTGGAAGACTAGCGTTAAGTCGGAGTAGCCGGTTTTAGCCCGAAATCCTCCAGTAGTTGTAAGTGAAGTAGTTGTAAGTGAGTACGTGCAAGGGCACGAGTTGTGAATTAGTGTTAATTTTGTTGTTGAATAAAAACCGGTTAATTTGTTAAATAAAAATTTATTCATTTTCAGAACAACCTTCCTCCACTCTCTCTCCCTGTAGATTAATAGAATCAGCTCTGGTATCCGGTTCCAGGAACCGAGAAAATAATCCTGGTGGCGCCCTGGTAAATCTTAGAGTCAATTGTTGAATATATTGTTGTTGTTAAATTTTACTAAGGGCCAAATGAGCGGGAATTAAACCACCCGTTACAAAGTAAATTAAAACGTTAAGCCGTTAGACTGGGAACTGAGTACTGGGTTCATGCATGTAAATTACTAATTATCGTCGAAGAATTAATGAGACTATTAATAACAAGTGCATAATCCTTAACAAGACTTTCCGCACTCTATCACAAGTAATAATTAGTAAAATATTCTATTTCAATTATTTAAAGTTATTAATACACTTTGATAAGTATACTTATCCAAACAATAATAAAATTAAATTATCAATAATTGATAAACGTATTTTAGGCTTAGCAGATTTAATTAATAGTTTAATGTTCCAAGTTTCTGAATTAAGTTTCCAATCAATGTTGCATTTTAAAATTGTTTCGAATTTTTGCAAAAAAGTTCTGTTAGAAAATAAGAATAGTAAATTGAGAAATTTTCTATCGTAAATTTATTCATAGAAATATCAACACCTTTGTTGGACGACCTTTCACAAGTAGTGCTTTGCAGTGAGAATCATTACATCTTACTGGATCATCTAAAATCAAAAAACTCATTAGTATAGTTATAAATCTAGTCCTTAATTGAAAAATTTGTTTTAAATTAACAATAAGGCGGCTTTTGAAATTTTTTTTTATCGATTTTCGATCAAAAAATCATTAGTTTGTTGTCAAAAACAATCGAAATTTTAAGTACAAATGAAAATCCTGTGATTATGGACTAGTTGTTAATACCATCAAAAAGCTGTAAGAATTTCATCAATATCTATTGAAAGGTTGTTGAATTATGGTTGTCATAACCACTTGAAAAACATTTTTGAGAAAAACTCATTTAAAGTTTTTTGATGTAGATACGAAATTATATGTTTGTAAAATTTTGAGCTCGATGAATGAAGCTAAACTTAGTTATGTATATTGATCTGCTGAATCCGAATATCACAAATTTTTATCTTGCGAAGTGAAATATTCAATTGTATACAGCCAATTTTTTGAGATGATTTAATTTTTAACTTCCCGCTAAGAAAATTGAAAATTTTCAAAAATCGGGAAGTTATTGGTTTTACCCCGTTTTTCGAAAATCGAGTTTTCATCGGATCTCGACGTTTCAAGGTCCTAGGAAGCTTCCCTGACTATTTTCACGATGGTGTCTGCATGTCTGTATGTGTGTGTGTGTGTTTTTTTTTTATTTTTTTTTTCTAGAGGAGGTAAAATACGTTTACGTATGCCAGGACTTGGTGTTGTTGCCAGGACTAGGTGTTGGTGCCTGGGTATGTCGGACTCAGAAGACAATATTATTTTTCATCAATACCGACTAAACATCCTCCTCTCTCGTTTCCCCATAGATGTTACAGGGAAGACTGGATCGGGACCGCATTAGCATAGTAGTGCTTCGATCCAGTCCATGTTGTGTTTCACGACAGCTACTTCTTGTTACTACTGGTTTCTAATCCCTTTCTGCGATTTTTTCGTTTAAAAGGCGCTGCACGTAGGCTGTGACAGCTGACCATTTTTAACTTCCCGCTAAGAAAATCGAAGAGTTTCAAAAATCGGGAAGTTATTGTTTTCACCCCGTTTTGCAAAAATCGAGTTTTCATCAGATCTCGACGTTTGAAGGTCACAGGAAGCTTCCCTGACTATACCCCGCGAGGTTGTCACTGTGTGTTTTTTTTTTTTTTTTTCTAGAGGAGGTAAAATACGTTTACGTATGCCAGGACTTGGTGTTGTTGCCAGGACTAGGTGTTGGTGCCTGGGTATGTCGGACTCAGAAGACAATATTATTTTTCATCAATACCGACTAAATATCCTCCTCTCTCGTTTCCCTATAGATGTTACAGGGAAGACTGGATCAGGACCGCGTTAGCATTACTTCAATCCAGTCCATGTTGTGCCTCACGACACCTACTTCTTGTTATTACTGGTTTCTAATCCCTTTCTGCGATTTTTTCTTTCAAGAGACGCTGCGCGTAGGCTACTACAGCTGTCCAGTTTTCTTCTTTTTTGATCATGCAGGTTACCAAGCTCTCAGGGGAGAGCGCGGTGCCCATTGTTTCTTCGGTGCAGATTCTATCGTCCTTCCATCGATCACACTCGAAAAACGTGTGCTCGGCGTTGTCAATTTTGTCTGGACAGTATTTGCACGTTGGTGTGCTGTGCAAACCCATCTTGAATAGATAGGCATTGAACTGCCCATGTCCCGTCAGTAGCTGGGTCAGAAAGAAGTCCGTGTCCCCGTGCTTCCGAGAAAGCGAGACGTTGATGTTTGGGATCAGTCGCGCTGTCCATCTGCCTGTCTCTCCCGACGTCCATCGGTCCTGCCACTCTTGCTGCGTTTCCGTTTTCATCCTCGTTCTTGCCTCCTTCATGTTTTCACCACCGATTTTAGCGTCGTAGAGTCTTGCTCTCTCGAACGCTAATAGGTCGATGGGCGTAGCTCCCGCAATGACCAATACAGCCGCTTCGGAAACCGTGCGGTAGGCGCAGGCAACTCTGAGAGCGCCTCGCCGCTGCACTGCTGCCATTTTCCGCCGATAGGTTTTCTGCTTTAATATATCTGCCCATATTTCCGCTCCATAAAGCAGTACCGAATGGACTGCTTCCAGAAGGACTCTCCTCTTTTTGGTTCTTGGTCCCATAGTATTCGTCATAATTCTTGCTAGGCTAGACACCGTCTTGCTGGCTTTCTGGCATGCACTATCGAGGTGTTCGCGGAAAGATAGTTTCTCGTCTACTATTACCCCCAGATAGCGCAGGGCCCTTGTTGACGTTAGCGTTATTCCTCCCATGTCCACAGCAAATGGTTTTGGGAACCATTTTTGGCGAGTCAGAACGACCATCTCGGTTTTGTGTTTTGCGAGTTTCAGGTGGTGTTTATCGAGCCAAGTCTCGACAGCACCAATGGTTTCCCGAACGAGTAGTTCGGCCTCCTCTACGCTGTCTACTATTATCGTGGCCGCGACGTCGTCTGCAAAGCCCGTTAGCTCCACTTGCTTTGGCAACGGGATTTCCAGAAGCTCGTCGTAGTCTGCGTTCCATAGATCGGGCCCCATTATTGAGCCTTGCGGCACGCCAGCCGTTATGGCGTATTCTTGTGGACCTTCCGTGGTTTCTGCTATCAGCTTTCTCTCGTCAAGGTAGTTGTCGACTAGTGCCAGATTCTCCGGCTCCACGTCAAATCTGTGCTCCAGGGTGTCCATGTCACTGTGTGTGTGTGTGTGTGTGTGTGTGTGTGTGTGTGTGTGTGTGTGTTTGTGTGCGTGAGAAAGTGTGTGAACCGCTTATAACTTTCGAATGGCTTGACCGATTTCATCGCAGTTGGTGCAATTCGAAAGAGCTTGACCACACTTAGATTTTGAAAACAATTTGGACCGATTCAGATCAATAGATTTTGAGAAATCTTCAAAAAACTGAAAAAAAATTTTTTTTCAAATGTGGTTTTTTTAGAATAACTTTTAAATGGCTTGATGGTTCAACTCCAAAAACTAATGAGCTCTTAACCTCAAAATCTACGTTGATCGCCACCAGTCCGGTCAAAATCGGTTGATTCGTTCGAACGATATCGTGAACGAAAGAAAACCGAAAAAAGTGTTTTTTCGAAATAACTCCGGAATTCCTAGCGCGACCATTCCAAAATTTGATTCTTTGTGAAGCTTAAAAAACTGCGTCGAATGCTGCCAACCGCGTGAAAATCAGTTTATTCATTCAAAAGTTATTGCGGTTTAAAAATTCAAAAAATAGTGGTCTTATTAAATTTCTATCAGAATTTTGAGCTCGAAAAGCTCAAAAGTATAGGAAAGCAATCTTTTTGAGCTCGGAGAGCTCAAAATAACTCATTAATTGTATTTTTGAGCTCGAAGAGCTCAAAAACGTCATTGGTGCAATTTTAAGCGACTAAGTATGGAATTAGCGGGATGGCCTTCAGGGTCAACCGTTTTTCTAATTTTTTTTATTATGTTTGAGAATTTTTCGAATAAATTCAATCTGAATATCTCAATACAAAAGTAAAATTCGAAAAATGATTTTTTTTTCGAAATTAATGCTTTTTTACCTTTTTAATGCAATGTATGTTCAAACAAATATTGATTCATTAATTTCAAACAATAAAAATTTTTTTTTCAAGTTCTTAATATTACTAATTCATATTTATTATATTTTGCCGTAAATTAAACATATACACTCTATTTATTGCCGCTGTAATGAATACTGTCAGCTATGATGACAATTATTCTTAGGTGGTTGATGATTTTGTATTTTAATTGCTGACGATAATTGTTGTAGATGATAATCGTTTTATCCGCGATTAATGTCCACAGTAATCAATTTTGAAATTATTTTATCTCACCAACCATAAATGATTTCATGAAAATCTGTATTTAAATTACATTATACATTGATTGAACATATTAACCGTTATTTATCTCGATTAAAATGTTGTAATTTTCAGTTTAATTTTTCGGCTTCATGTTTTTACTTTTATCTGTTATCATTTCTCATGCCATAATTTCTCAGGCAAAAATATATCTGGCACACAAATTTTTTACAGCAGAAAGAAATTTCCGAAAAATTTCGGATGAAACCAAAATTAATCTAATATTTTATCTGAGGGGCTTTGCTTCTCAAACCCCTACCGGGACTTCACCTCTTCAGTATCATTATAGTCGAGAAGTTTGTCTGCAAACTTCCTGACAGTGACTATTATCATCATATAGACGATAATTGAACATCCCTTTGTACTTGCGCTTAATATCTTTAATGAAAATCAATGTTGAATCCAAAAATTTGATACTTTTCAGAGCTCAGTAAGTTAAAACTTGAACAATATTAATGTTTAATAATAATTGTTGCTATCAATGAACAATCGAATTTGTGTAATCAGTAACATGATATATGGTTTAATGTAATATCTGTGTAATTTAAATTCCATCCCACAATGTGATATAAGCAATTATAGAGTAATGTATCCGTATAAACAGTGATTGAGATTTATTAAATCATTACTGACCGATTTAGTAGATGTAAAAGGGTATTAAATTCACTTATCTAACTAATGGATGTATTGTGGGCGCAATTGCCGTGGATTGACCCATTGCCAATAGTTACACTGTAATTATCATACTGTCCTGTATGCATGTGCACTAAATATTTATTGTTCGCAAGCACATTTATACGGGTTTGATACTGTCAGTTTATACTGCGTTGCTATAAATTTCTCCATTTATAAGCAAATCAAATAAAATTATAATAACATCAATTACTATTACTCTTTAAACAGTAATTTTGAGAATGGGTTGATAATTATAATTAGTAGCTAAAGAAATTGAATAAAAAAGGAATAGGGTGAAAAATAATTCATTTACCGAATTTACAAATAAGAAGCTGCTGAGAAAGCTGTTATATATTGACTAGATGAAATTTACCGCGACCTTGTGCTAAGAATAACAATTATTTTTTTATATCTAAAAATTGTGACATTGCAGGAGTCTAGTAGTATTAAATTATTAAATTTCAATATTTTATTTTAATTAGAGAAATAAATTATTTGAGTCAATGGAATGAGATTCGTCGTTATATATATATATATGCATACATTGATGCATAATTCATGAGATAGCGATTACGTAATTGAGAGTATTGATTGTGATTTAAAAATTTAGAGTATTCAAATAATTCAAAGCCCGTTAAGTTATCAAGTGTTTTGGCGCATAATCTAGTTCAATAAATCAATAAAAAATAATTTGTATAATTATATACGAGATCAAGTATATCCCGAGTCAACATTAAAAACGTAATTGCAGCCTTATGAGCCTCGTTTCTTTCGTTGTTGGGTTTGTATTTAAATTTAAAACTGTATTTTCACCCTCATCAGTCTAAAAATAGGCTATTAAGGTCAAAATCACACTTTTAAAAATGTAAGTTGAGCCTTCGCGACCTATTAAACTCTTTAAGCTCTATTTTGAACCTACATAATCTCCGCGGAGGTCCAGTAGGCCAATTTTATCATTTTACGTTTTAGAAATCTTTTTATTTTTTAATGATAATAATCATAATTATCTAAATTAAATTTGTATTTTCAAAAATTAAGAATTTATATTTCAATAAATGTTCACTTTTTAATAAAAATAAATTCATAAAATTTATTAAATTATTAATTCTTAAAACAGTAGCATAATTAAATTTTTCAATTAATGATTTTCTGAAACAGACATCCATTTATAAGTAATTATGATTTTTGAAAAATATATCAGTACATTTTTGGAATTCTTGGTTATTCGGAAATTACAAACATTATTTTATAATAGCGC
Organism: Cotesia glomerata; assembly: GCF_020080835.1. NCBI lineage: Eukaryota > Metazoa > Arthropoda > Insecta > Hymenoptera > Braconidae > Cotesia > Cotesia glomerata. The sequence continues at coordinate 10,537,788 of NC_058166.1, read as the reverse complement.
AACCGGCTCGCGGATGCGTTCCTCAGTACTGCTCCGAAACAAGACGGCAAGGGCTTGCTCAGGTCAAGCCTTTGGCAAGACCCGAAATAATAGTTTTCCTCCCTTCGGAGTAGAAAACTTGTATATTTCAGGTCTGTGCCTTTGGCTTGACCTTTCGGAGAGATGTTTGGGATCTGCTAGCTCACAACCTACAGCGTACTGTGACCTGAAAAACTTATGTTATCTATTATTATTATTATTATTATTATTAAGGAAAAGAACAATAGCACTTGAAAGAAAACTAATACTTTATTAATTAACTTTAATTACTCCAATCTGAAAATTTAACTTTATTATTACTAGTTATTGACTAACTTATTTATTTATTTCTTTGAGAAAAAAGGAGCTTATAATTAGATAATCTTTATATATATATATATATATATATATATATATATATATATATATATATATATATATATATTAGGGTGCTTTTTGCGACTATTTTTTTTTTTTCGTTTCCATCCCGAAATTTTGTTGGAAATACACCCAAAAAAATTCCCTGAAAGTTTGAGCCCTTAATATTAATATTAAGTACTCCTACATAGCGTGTGAAGATTTCCCATTTGAAATATACGAGAACTTTCATTTTTTTTTTTTAAATTTCTATAGCTCAGTGGCATTTCATAGCATCACTTTGACCATGGACGGGTTTTTTCCAGAATTGAATGCTCTACAAAAGTGTCCATTGTCGCGAAGTCGTAACTCATACTGGCGGGGTAGTACGGACCACCAAACCGAATTTTTTATAGAATTCTTGTTTTTTCACTCATTATCTCATAAACAACAAGACATATAGAAAAAATGTTAATGATAATTTTGTAGGAAATTCAATTCTCTACAAAAAAGGTCCTTAGCACCAAATCACTAAGATCGATATTTTCTGAGATATTAATCATTGAAGTTTACGTAGCATTGAATTTCCACAAAATGTTGAATCAAATCTTAAAAAATAATGATTTTTTTATTCGTATCATAACTATAATTAGTAATTACTTATTGATTAAGTTACAAATTTAACGTAAAAATTTTTAATTGTATTTTTCTGAAGTTTTTATTTTTAAATAAATTTCTCATTTAAATCACCCCATAATATTTGAATTTATCATTTAATAATTCAATTTCAATGAAATTCTAGATAAAAATATATTGTGTATGATCATTACGAATAATATAGGATGTTTCTTTGTTGCTGTGTATTGTGATACTGATTAATTGCGGTTTATTTTTCTTGCTCTGGTAGTACTACTGAGCTTTCACTTGACCTTGAATGCGTTCAACAAATTTCCCCTTTAATTGCAGCGCTTTCTTTGTTTTTGCGTACTAATCCCGCGAGAGTAAGAACAAAGCTTAGTGGGCATTGATCAGTGTGACGCCGTTGTATGTATACTTTGTTAAATTTGAGGTTAGGTCGACTTTAACCATCATTAAAATGAGTGAAAAAATTGGTAATAAAACTTGGAATTATTTAATTGGATTTGAAAGAAGCCAAATAAATAATAATAAGCTGCCTTCGTATCGTGACTTACTAAATTTCTTTATGTATAAACATCAGTCTTTAAAATTAACTATTCGAAATAGTGCTACTAGTGTTATTAACGATACTAATACTATTCGGGCTAGTTTCAAGATTCCAACTATACGTCCTCAGCACAGTCTTACGAAGTTGGAAAAATTTTATGCCGAATATATAAAAGTGAAGACACATCACAAGAGGGAAAAAAATCGAAAGCACAAAAACAGAATGTTGAAAAGTTTAACCAAAAACTAGATAAATTGTTCGATATTTCGAATTCCACAATGGTTAAGAATTTGCCAAAAGAGCAGCAACAATTTCTGAATGAGTGTCAAAAGGGGAAAACCAATCTTCACTCGCCCGTTACTAATTTCTTGCCGGTGGAAACTTTTCAGAATAAATCTGACACTGAACAGGAGATAACAAATGAAGATAATGAGAATAATACAGACGAAATTGGTTAGTTTCTTCTCACATACAACTATAAATTATCAAGCTCAACAATCAATCATTTTTAATAATCGAAAACAATTTCTTATAATTTAGACTCATATTTTTTCTACTTACTTGTAAAATTTAATTCGCATTAAAATTCTAATTTTCTTAACCTCATTTTCTGAAAATTGAATTCTATATAATTTTTCAATATTTTAAAATTTGTTTCTAGATTCATAACTTTTTTTCTAATTATTAGTCTATCATTTTGGTAAAATTTCTATCAAGTAAATCTGAATAAGTGAGATAAATCAAAATTTATTCAATTTTGACAAAAATTTTGACTTGAATAAAAAAATTTGTTTTCGATTTTTGCAGTCGAAAATTCCCACGCTATTAAAAATTAAAGTCTCTGTAACCAATAAATTTAAAACACATATATATCATTTTGTCTTATTTTTATTGGGGAAAATTGACGGAAACTCAATTCAAAGAATATCTTTGCTTCTGGATAACAGAAGCTGAATATAAAATTTGAAAAATATTTGAATCGATTGGGTTTATTTATTTAATTCTGAAAAAATTATTTTAGGCATGAAATTATCGCAACATTCGATGCCAGCAAGTTTTTGTAGTCTATCATCAAATTCCAGTGGGTTGAAACGAACATATTCTGATTTTGAGGATGAACTCCCTGTACCTCCTAAAAAGAAAAAAATCAATATTTTTTAAGATTTGATTCAACATTTTGTGGAAATTCAATGCTAGGTAAACTTCAATGATTAATATCTCAGAAAATATCGATCTTAGTGATTTGGTGCTGAGGACCTTTTTTGTAGAGAATTGAATTTCCTACAAAATTATCATTTACATTTTTTCTGTATGTCTTGTTGTTTATGAGATAATGAGTGAAAAAACAAGAATTCTATAAAAAATTCGGTTTGGCGGTCCGTACTACCCCGCCAGTATGTGTTACGACTTCGCGACAATGGACACTTTTGTAGAGCATTTAATTCTGAAAACCCGTCCATGGTCAAAGCGATGCTATGAAATGCCACTGAGCTATAGAAATTTAAAAAAAAAAAATGAAAGTTCTCGTATAATTCAAATGGGAAATCTTCACACGCTGTGTAGGAGTACTTAATATTAATATTAAGGGCTCAAACTTTCAGGGAATTTTTTTGGGTGTATTTTCAACAAAATTTCGGGATGGAAGCGAAAAAAAAAAATAGTCGCAAAAAAAAAAGCACCCTAATATATATATATATATATATATATATATATTTCTTCTGTGCGTGTGTTTGTCACTGAACTCCTCCTAAACGGCTGGACCAATTTTAATGAAATTTTCTGTGTGTCTTTCGGTGGATTCCAGAATGGTTTAGATTCACAATTCAGTCCACGGGAAAATGTTTATTTAATAGATTTTTCATTTATAAATTGTTGTTGACCTTGAGTACCCACATGCACTATTCATATATTTTATAAATATTATATATATAAGATATATGAAATAATTCATTTGGGTACTCAAATAAAAGGTCTCGATGAGTATAAAATCATAATGGACTTATATTTACGAAAATGTTAATAATTAACGAATGATAACATGATGTTTTTAACGATATAAGCTCATTCCGATGTTACACTCATCAAGAACATTCATTTGAGTACCCACATGCATTTTTGATATATTTTTCATATATACATATATATAAATATATAAAATATATCAAAAATTGATGTGGGTACTCAAATGAAAGGTCTCGATGAGTGTAATGTCGAGAAGAGCTTATATCTTTAAAAATATCATTAGTTGACAAGATACAATGTCATTTCTTAATTATTGAAGTTTTTAAAGATATAAGCTCATCCCGATGTTACATTCATCGAGACCTTTCATTTGAGTACCAACTTGCATTTTTCATATATTTTATATATTTCATAAATATCATATATCGACGGTACTTTGGTAAAACCTCGTATCTCTCATTTAAAATACATAGAAGATACGAGGTTTTACCAAAGTACCGTCGATATGTAAGATATATAAAAAATTTCCTGTGGGTACTCAAATGAAAGGTCTCGATGAGTATATAATCAGAACGGGCTTATTATCTTTACGAAAATGTTAACTAATGAGGAATGCGCATTGTATATTGTTAACTAATAATGTTTTTAACTATACAAGCTCATTCCTAAAATTTCTAAATTTAAAACGTGTGTACAGGACAACGTCTGTCGAGTCCGCTAGTAATTAATAAATTAACAAACTTACATTCGAATGACTCATAGTCTATACTGGTTTAAATGAATTAAATAAAATATTTTTCAATGAAGTTTTGGGTTTTTTAACAACCTTATAATAAAATTTAAAAAAATTATTCGGATCACTCCAGTTTTCCCGCTTTAAAATCTCTTCTAAATCAACATCCTCCTCAAAGTTATACGATGCTACTGCTGACCTCACTGAACCTGGTCTCGCTTTAATCTTCAAGGCAACGAAGATGGTTTTTAACCATCCAGCAATCATAGCTCTTGAAGCCGCCTTTACCTTGCCCCTTGATAAAAAGGTTCGTCAAGTTCGGAACTGCCCTTCTTCTACTTGCTGACACAAGAATCTGACATAGAATCTGTTTTTGATCTAAAACATGGCCAAAAAATGATCGAATCGTCTTTCAACACGACTTTACCCAGATCTATGGATAGGAGCGTCAGATCATGGACCCTGTGACCTGAAGCCAACATTAATAACATATCAGTATGCCTTGACATTTGGAAAATGCTATTTTCATCTGGGGGATTATTCTTCAGCCAGCTGATTGTTGACTCAATATTTTTTACACTTCTTTACTTGGAGATGCCACTTTCGCTTCGCTGGTGCCAATTGCTTTTAACATAGATCTCACTAGTGGATGAGAGCACAGTTTTCCGTCTCCTTCTGGATCAACAAATGTACTAAATACCGATTTTCTGGCTAGAATTGTCTTATAGGCCAGCTTTTTTACTCTATGCAAATACTCGAAGTAGGTTGTTAACTCCTGTGGCGTTGGATTACTCGGAATGATATTATTCTCTTTACACCAACGCAATCATTGCTTCCAGGCTGAAGAATAAGTTTTTCACGTGGAGTCTCTCTATGCTGACGATAAGAGGTCTATGGCCTGATCCGCTAAGCCCGAAGTTAGTTGACTCCACCTCGTATCCTCCAAACCACCAAGCAAAGGTCCTTTGAATTCTCCGGAGGCCGTCCGGTTGTCAAGTCCACTAGGTGTTTTTTCAGGTTCCACAGCTGTAGTGGCGCTGCCATACTTCTGGCCTTCAGGTCTCCTCTCCAAAAGGTCTTCTCCCACCTGGATGCTACAACTAGGAAAAAACCTTTCGACGAATTCAGATGTTGTAGGATTTTGGGAATCAACGGCGGCGGCGGAAACACCCATGCCAGATCTACTAGCCATGGCCTGCTGAAAGCATTTATGAAGCATGTATCCTGGTCTTCGGCTTCTATCGTCACATACTGCTGTACCACTTTGGACCTGCTCGTGGCAAACAGGTCTATTTGGAGAGTTCCCTATTTTTTGAACATCATTTCGGTTATGCTGGGCTTCAGATGCCAATCTGTTAAAGGCAATCCCCTGGATAATCTGTCTGCTAGGCAGACATAATTTGTATTGACCTGGCAGGTAAAAAGGGATTAGCTGAATCCGAAAGCGATGCGTTATCAATAACAGTTGTTTGACTAGAGCATGGAGTGTTTGAGACCGCGTTCCTCCTTGTTTGCGAATATATGCCACCACCGTCTTGTTGTCCGATTGTATCAACACTGCTTTGTTTTTCAATTTGTACTTGAACTTTTTTATTGCAATCAAGACTGTAAGTAGTTTTTTGCGGTTCACATTCCATTTCTGTTGTTCCGGATTCCAAAGCCCTGAATCCGTGACATTGTCCAGATAAAATTCCAGTCCAGTCCCGAGGCATCCGTTGTCAAAAAGATGTCTGGATCGTTTACAAAAATCGGATTGGTGCAGTTGATGTTTTCCTGCCACCATCCACAATTTTCCAGTGCCTCCGGTGTTATCTTCATGTTTTTCTTTGGCATTTATTCTTGCAACTTCTGGAATGCCCTCTGAAGTCCTCGCGAAAATAAACGGCCTAATGGAGTGACAAGGGCTGCAAAATTCAACTAGTCCAGCAAGGACGCGCCAGTTTACTTTTCCCAGTTTATGACCCGACCAAGGCTTTGCAGCAAATGAGTTGCTCTGTCGATTTATTCCCGTAGAATATCCTTGTCCTGGTGCGCAAATAGGAAGTCGTCCAAGTAAACCATCACTCTCATTCCCAATTGACGGAAGTTTCTGGCTATCCAGTTGCTTAGCTTGGAAAATTTCAATGGAGCAGAGGCCAGACCAAATGGGGCGCAAGTAAAGTGGAACACCCGACCTTTGTATGATAGGCTCAGAAATCTTCGGTGACTTTCTATCACTAGTATGTGAAAATACGCCTGAGATAAGTCCACCTTCTACCTTGACCATGAAATCTCCCTTCTGTAAGAATTTCGGCACCTGTGACTGGTTGTTCAGACGAATTTTCTTCGGATTTAGGAACTGATTCAGCTGATATAAATTGAAAATCTGATGAAGGCTGCCATCTGACTTTGGGATTAAAAACATTGGAGAAAGAAAACCCGTTGGCCACTCGGACTCCTCCAAAACTCCCATCTCCAATAGCTTTTGCAGCTCTTGCGACATCTGACAGGATTTTTTTGTCTTGAATTTTTCTATATTCTTCTTGGAAAAGGGAATTGAAATTGGTTTCTTTGTAAATGGTATTGAATATCCACCAATGGTTCTCAAAATATTTGTTATTCTCTTGATAATATAGATATACTTTTGTCAATATTCACTCTTATGTCAAATATTAGAATGTTATTATATTTTGACTCTAAAATCAAAAAAGTTTAGTTTTTTATACTTCCTGTTTATTTTTTTTGTGATTGCAATCATGATGATTTTAACTATCTCCGATGATAAAAGTTGCCATCTAGATAATAAACCGTATCATCATAATTGTGGGAATTAATATATACTGATTGTACTAATTACAATCGCCGGATAGTTGCATTTATCATCTTAACTTTGTAAAAGTTAATAACCATCCTGGATAGTAGAAGCTACAAAACAGGGATGGTTACCGTTAACATAAAATTGTCTCCGTGTACACACACACACACACACACACACACACACACACACACACACACACACACACACACACACACACACACACACACACACACACACACACACACACACACACACACACACACACACTCCTGGCAGACAATCAGTATGGATTCCGGAAAGGACGATCAACCCTGGACGCAATCAAACTGGGTGTTGATACGGCCAAGGAAGCAATCGCAGGAACCAGATGGAAGGGTGGAACGAAGAAGTATTGCCTGGTGGCGACCCTAGACATCAGAAATGCCTTCAACTCCGCCAATTGGGAATGCATCATGCAGGCCCTCCAAGAGAAGAATGTACCAGAATACCTTCTTAAGATCGTAGCAAGCTACTTTGAAAACAGGGTCCTGAAGTATGACACGAAGAACGGTCCAAGGGAGTATGCTATTTCTGGAGGTGTACCACAAGGTTCAGTTCTAGGCCCGCTCCTGTGGAATATTATGTATGACGGCCTATTAAGACTAACTCTGCCAAGAAACGTCAAACTCGTAGCATATGCAGACGACGTAGCCGTAGTGATCGTTGCCAAACATCTTGACGAGATAAACCATGTGTTCGATCTCACTTTCGAGCGCGTTAACCGGTGGATGGACGCAGTGAACCTGCAACTGGCGCAACACAAAACTGAGGCAGTGCTTATTACCAGCAGGAAAGTGGTAGAGACAATTAAGCTGAAAGTCGCCGAACAAGAAATCACATCACAACCTTATATTCGATATTTAGGAGTGATGCTTGATGCCCGACTCAACTTTAAGCAGCAGGTAGAACACGTCAGTGCCAAGGCGTCAGCAGTGGGAACAAGTCTAGCACGACTGATGCCGAACATCGGAGGGCCAAAGCAGAGCAGAAGGGTACTGTTATCATCTGTAGTCACATCGGTGCTTACATATGGTATATCTATTTGGACCAACGCTCTCGAGATGCAAGAATCATGGAGGAAGGCTGGACCAGTATACCGACGGTGTGCCTTAAGAGTCGCCAGCGCCTTCCGCACAATATCCGAGGAAGCAGTGTGCGTTATTTCCGGAACTCTGCCTCTCAGAGTCCTCGCTGAGGAAAGACGGAACCTTTATCATCGTAAAAGGTCAACTACACTAAGCGCTGAAGAGCTCAGAACTGAAGAACGGCAAAACAGCTGTGACCGATGGCAGCTCCAGTGGGACGCTGCAGAAAAAGGAAGATGGACGTATCGTCTTATACCGAGGATCGACGACTGGTTGAACCGGAGTCATGGAGAGGTTAACTACTACCTTACGCAGATGTTGTCAGGACACGGCTGCTTCCGAGCCTATCTTCACCGCTTTAAGCACGACGATTCTCCGGAGTGCCCATCCTGCCCAGGTGTCGCTGAAGACGTGGAGCACGTGATCTTTGCATGTCCTCGTTTTAACCAACAGCGCGATGAATTAGAGAAGATTCTAAAAAGAGAATTCAACCGGAGACAATAGTAGAAGAAATGCTGTCATCAGAAGCTGTCTGGAACGCCACGAGCACCTTTGCCACTGAAGTGCTTACAGAGTTGCGGTCCATCGAGAGAAAAAGAGCAGAAAACAGAAACTAGAAGGGAGATAGAAATAACAAACATCTTAGCCACCAGAAGGAAGAGCGGCAGCTAATTCCTCCCCCGCGAAGAAATGCCTTACGGCGGTACCATGGGGGATCAGAGGATAGAAGAGAAAGGGGTTTAGGGTTTAGTGGGTAGGGGCGCCAGCGTCGAGTTTTAGTATGACGCTGCGTCGAGTCGCCACATATCCAGGCCAAACATCTATGCAGAACATCTATGCAGTACATTTATAAAAAACATCTATGCCTGGAATGCGTAAAGAGCATTCCCCCCCCTTACAAGGAAAAAAAAAAAAAAAAAAAAAAACACACACACACACACACACACACACACACACACACACACACACACACACACACACACAAACACACATACATACAGACGTACAGGCATCATTTTAAAAATAGTCAGGAAAGCTTCTTAGGGCTTCAAAACGTCGAGATCTGTTGAAACCTCAATTTTAGCAAAACGGAGTAAAATCAATAACCTCCCGATTTTCCGAAAATCATTGATTTTCTTAGCGGGAAGTTAAAAATGAAAGGGAGCTTGAGGGTATTTTGTTGAAAACAAGCATCATCGCGTTTTCTAGATTTTTCAAAACTCGGATACATCTATGCGTAGTTTGAACTATTGCCATATAGGTCTTACTTTTACGACTTCAAGTGGAAAACGTGATGGTGACTACACCGTATTACAAATTTGAAAGTTAGAAAAACAAAGTCGTTAAATTCTAATAGATATTAATACAAAGAGATCCGGGTGATTCGTATGAGCGTAATCAAATAGTGGGAAAGTTGGGCTAGGTTTCTCTTATACAGACTTCAAGGGTACTGTAAATTATAAACTAAAAGTAAAAGTATATATAATAATTTATTTATTGTTTCTCAGACAGTTACATAGTCAATAACAATAGGTTAGATTTGGCAAAAATAACATAATATAATTTAATAATATAATCCCGAGTCGAAAAATAAAACGTAGATTGAACGTATTAAACGTTGAAATCGTCGATTGAACGTATTGAACGTTCAAATCGTCGGTTGAACGTATTGAACGTTCAAATCGTCGGTTGAACGTATTGAACGTTAAAATCGTCAGCTGAACGTATTGAATGTTCAAGTCGTAGATTTAATGTTTTTAACGTATCGAAAGTGAGATTTAAACTGTCATTTCAGGTGGGAATCATCAAATTTGATCATTGACTGAGTTTTAGATTAACTTCAATTTGCCAAAATTTGGGTCATATCTGATGTAAGGTTTTACTTAAAGGCTGGACTGAGACTCAGCTCTCAGTCTGGTATGACCAGATTTTGAGCCGTTGTTCATGACTCGAGTCTCCTTTGAGGCTGGTTCCGATTATTAGATTGAATTGATTGTTTTTTTTTTTTTTTTTTTTTTTTAGACTTTTGGACGACCTACTACCATATAAAAAGAAGATTTATATTGCAATATTTTATAAATACTGGGAAAGAAATTAATTTTTAATTGTAAAAAATTTAATTGAGCTTGCTATATTAAAAAAAGCATTACCCAAGCGGCACAAATTTTTTTTTGTTAATGTATTGTTAAATTCAAGTTGATAATTATAAATTTCTGACTTCTTGTTAAATAAAATCTCTCAAAAAGTCAATATTTTATTTTGTGACGCTTAGTGTTATAAATTCTGCACCACCAGAATTTAAAAGTTATTGGTTACACGGTATTTGAAAAATTGACTCTAATTTTTTTTCAAAATACGCAGAGGTTCGGAAAACAAGAAATGTTAGTATGACTTCCATTTTACCACGTGATTACTTCGAAAGATTTTATTCACTTCTCATCAATTTTTGTACCTCGCGATTTACATATTTATGTAAAATACATTTCAAACATTAATTTTATAAATCTGGTCTTATAAATCAGTTTCAAATATTAATAGTGAGCAGTAGAAAAATTAAACGTTTACTTCTAAAGACTAAAATTATTTAGTGTATTATGATTTTTGTAGCATATAACTTCTTAGCTTTTGATGAGATTAATCGATTGCTCAACTGATCGATTGTTTGTGGGTTACTTACCGACAGAATCGATTGTATACTCGAATTTGAATATCGATTGTGGATAATCGAATGTCAACGAGCCGGACATTTGGTAAGTATTTATAAAAAATGAAACAATAACAAGGGTGAACCGTTTTTCTAATTTTTTTTTGCTGGAATCAAATTAAACTGTTATTTATTCGAGCTCATTTCTGTAAAACCTAAAAAGATAATTTTGTTACGAGGAAAATTTTTATAGTGACTTATTTTTTTTTCGAAAAATCTTGGAAAATAATTATCGAGATACTTTAATTTTCTTCTTGTCTTTATTCAGCAATGATTCATGGATGTAATTTTATTTCAGTATTTTTGTAAGAAACTTACGGTGGTATTACAATGAATAATTTCATGTTTTTGTTAAAATTTTTTATTATTTAAAGAATGATTAGTTTTAATTCATGAGTGTATACCTTTTTTTCAGTTGTAAATAAATTTCTACAAAATAACTACAGAAGAGATTTTCTATTAACCAGTTTCTTAATTTCAAAGACACTTTACATGTTTAATTCTTAGAGATTTTCTGACTTATTCGTTAAATTTTTCATTTAAATTTTCAGAAAAAGTTGTCCATAATAAATGAACATTCGAAATGTTTTTTTTTTTTTTTTAATATAGAATAAATTTTTTTTGCTCGACGGGCAGAAAGCGTCAAATTTCGGCCCGCTGCGCTAAACGAAATTGCCACTTTCTGCCTTCGTCGAGCAAAAATAGCATACACTCCTCGGGAAGTAAATAAAGCCTCAGATCACATGTTTCTTGACCTCGGCTTCGCCTCGGCCAACAATTACATGTGATCTGAGACATTTCTTACTTTACTTCCCTCGGTGTGTAATATACTATTTATATTGGTTATTTAATCTTGTAAAATGATAGACTAATAGCAACTATATTTTGGTTTGCAAATTTTTTTATCCGTGATAACTTCGTATTTAAAGCAATACATAGAAAAAGTGAATAAGAATTTTCTTATTTTTGCATAGGAAGAATTTCTAAAATAAATAAATATTGCGCTAAGTTTTCTATTTACCAAGCTCTAGCCCATTATTATATTGTCCTCTAATCAATGACTTCAAATTTTTTAAATGTTTTGAAAATCGAAAGAATAAACTTTGGAAATGATAAAGCACTGCTATATAATGAATATTACTATAATATATAGTGGAGTTATAAAGATTTAACTAATGTTTTTAACGATTATAACATGTAACACGTTCAACCGACGATTTTAACGTTCAATACGTTCAACCAACGATTTTAACGTTCAATACGTTCAAACGACGATTTTAACGTTCAATACGTTCAACCGACGATTTAAACGTCTAATACGTTCAACCGACGATTTCAACGTCTAATACGTTCAATCTACGTTTTATTTTTCGACTCGGGATATAAATAAAATAAATAAAAGTGAAAGAAAAGTTGAGCATGACAAATTATAATCAGCTCTTATTATTCAGTTAAGCAGAAGGCTCTCAAGCGGCAGCACTGTTGTAAAAAGTGATATACTGTTTTAATCGAGGATACGTCGTTGCAATTCAGAAGCTCGCATTGGAGTTGATTAGAGGAATCCAAGGATTTTAAGTAGAAGTCACGGTAGGGTTTGTAGATTGGGCAGTTGTTGAAAAGATGGTCAATTGTGTCCAGTTGATCCGAGTTGCAGATAGGGCAAGGTAGAGCAGGGTTAAATTTGTAGAAAGTTTGGTTAAAAGAAAGGTGAAAATAGTATTTGCTGGCAAGCCTCGTTTGTAAGAAAACTTTTAGAGCTTGAAAACCGACTCTTCTGTTCAGGAACATAGCTCTGTTGCCATCCATAGGTCTAGGTAGTTGTAATTGCAGGTAATGTGCATTCTTGGCTTTTCTCAGGTCTTCTTGATGTAGGTGCAGTTTATATTTTTCCAGGAAGTAGGTTTTAGATGCTTTCCAGCTATCAGGGTCAAGCTTTTCTAGCGTAGTCAGTAGCTCGGGTGTGATCTTTCCGATCAGATTAAATACATAGGCAAGCCAGTTATGCTTATCATTATTGTTATAATTTCTAAGGTCTAGTAAACGGTGAAGACATTTTTTTGGAAGTCTATTATCGTCCATTTCGAGGATTTTAATAATCCATTGCCAAGTAGCAGTGAGGACCTGGAAAGCAAGTGGGAGTCTGCCTAGTTCAATTCTAAGTAGGGCTCCTTCTGTGTTTCTTGGCAGACAGAAAATTCTTTTAAAGAATTCTGTTTGTACTTGCTCAATTAATTCTAGATACTTGACAGCCCAGATTGGAGCGGCATATAGAAGTGTAGATACAATTATGCTGTCAAATAATTTATTTATGCAGTTGAAGGAGTCCGTCTTGGCTTTCATGAGTATAGGGTGGACTGAACTGAAAGCCATTTTGGCTTTGTTGATCGCTGCTAAGGCAGTTGGTCTGCTGAACCCTGATGAGGAGATTTTCAAGCCTAGGTATTCGTATGAGCTTGTGACTGTGATTTCCTTTTCCCCATATAAGAATTGCCTATTGATAGAGTGTTTGCCTCCTCTTCTACAGATTAAGACCTTGGTTTTGTCTATATTCACGTTTAGTAAATTCTTGTCGCAGTACAACTTGAGTAGATCAATTTTACTTTGGAGGTCAATAGGTGAAGAGGCCAAAATCACAAGATCGTCAGCATACATCAACAGAAGAATGTCCAGCAAGCCATCAATATTCGTGCCTTCGCAGCCCTGATTCCTTAGAAATTCTTCAAGGTCGGCGATGAAAATAATGAAAAGAAGTGGGCTAAGTAGTTCTCCTTGGAGGACTCCTTCGTTTATTTCAAAGTCACAGGACAGCGAGCCATTTATTTTTAGCTTCAGCTGAGCAGAGATATAAATATTTCTGAGGAGTCTAACCAGTTTGGCACTGCAGCCTGCATCGAAGAGTTTTTTCCAATGCAGCTTATGGTTGACAGAATCGAACGCTCTCCTAAAGTCGACGAACAGTAAAAATTGAAGTGCTTTGCGTTGCCTTAGGCGGCAGTTGAGAGCAGATAATAGTGTGAACAGATTGTCAGAGCATCCTCTGCCGGCTCTGAATCCCGCTTGTGTTTCAGAGATAATTTTACTTTCTTCGGTCCATTTCGTTAGTCGTCTGTTAATCATGCTCGTGAGAAGTTTAGCGATGTGATTTATTAGGGCAATGCCCCGATAATTTTGGGGATCTAATTTATCACCTTTTTTGTGTATCAATGTCACCAGAGCAGTGAACCATTGATTTGGCGGTATTTCTTCGCTCAGAATTTTGTTTATTAGGCACAGAGTATAGAGCTTCCAGTTGCATGGCAGATTCTTTAGGAATTCATTCTGTATGTTATCAGGGCCAGGTGATCTGTTATTTTTGCAGCGAGCAAATGCCTTATCAAGTTCTTCCAAGGTGAATTCTTTATCTAAGTCTAGATGATCTACTCCATAAAAAGTTGTGTCATCTGGATCAGCTGTCGGCGTGATTTTATGGTAGAAGTCCTCCCAGATGCCAATCGGGATTGGGTTGTGCTGGAATTGTCTGGATCTAGACTCTTTTATTACCTTCCAGAACTCCGTCGAGTTTTTAGTGTTCGCAAGGCTGTCCAACTTCTTTTTTTGGAGTTCCTTTTTTTTGTGTTTGATCAATCTTCTATATTCTTTCTTCGCCCTCCTGTATTTATCAAGTTCTGGTATATTGAAGGCAGCTGTTTTGCATTCAGTAAGTAACCTTTTAACCAATTTTAATCCTGTGCGACAATCTGTATCAAACCATTCTTGGTTCTGTTTTTTGACCTTCCTACGCTGAGGGTTATTTGTGATGACCATAGAAGCAGACTGAGCAGCATCCATAATAGCATCGGTGAGATTTGTGCAAATGTGATCTAGACTTTCATCAGCAAAATTAACAGTGATTTTACGCGAATATCTGAGATGGGATTTATAATTTTCTTTATTTTCGGCCTTCCAGGTGAGGAAGTTTCTCTTCATTTCAACAGTAGCTTTGTTAGAAAGATGTTCATACTTTGCAGCTAGGGTGACTAAAACCGGGAAGTGATCTGAGGGATTATTTTCTTGAATGACTTCCAGGTCTATGATGTCTGGGAGTCTGTTGCTGCTAATCCAGCCCAAGTCCACTATGCTTCTTCCAATGTGTGTGCAGGTGAAGTGTGCCGGCGTATCACTCACTGTTCTACCGTTGATTAATACCATGCTATTGTTTTCCATGAATTCTACTAATGTTTTACCTCTGTAGTTAATTACTGTGTCCATAGATTTTCTTTCCAGAAAGAAAATCTAAGTAAAAGTAAAACTAATTATTCCTTAGTTACTAAATACAAAAATTTTGCAAATATTTTGGAGTAAGTTGTGAACGACGTATGTCACATGTGCCAGTGGATGTGATTCTTGTCTAGAAGGAAATAATAACAAATTGTTACTAGGCTTAGAGCTGTATTCATAGTCCGGGCTTAAGTGTAAGTGCACCTTAAGCACAAGCTTAAGGCAGCGTTTAGATTCATATACGGCTTTTTTAAGATATACTTCAAAATTTGATCTTATCTAAGACATGTGGCTGGAATAAATATTCATAATTTTTACTTGAGACAAGCTTGAGCATTAGATATTTCTGATGTATTCATATTCAAATAAGACGGTCTTATAAAATACCTTAACCTTACTTTTCATCCAAATAAGAGAGTTTTTTTCTAAGTCATCATTTCAGTTGACTTGAGATAATCTTAAATGTATTTACAGTGAAAAAAGTGGTTCAAATAATGAATTTTTTGGGGTTATATAATATTGACATCGACGATAATAATGATATCAATTTTGATTTGGACGACGATGATTTAATCATACGTATTCCAAAACGTTATATTCGAGATGTGCAAGATCCTTTTGATTTTTGTTCAGACATCGAATTCAAGTAAAGATATAGATTTGACAAGGATAATGTTAAATTTGGAATATTACCTCTTATAGAACAAAATTTAACTAAAGTCAATAAACGAGGATTACCAATCCCACCAATTTTTCAATTATTAATATGATTGCGATTTTATGCAACTGCAAGTTTTCAGGTAATTATAAATCAAGTTGAGAATATTTATTTCTTATTTACAGTTATTTGCTAACTTAGAGAACACTGAAAAGAGCGTTTTTATTTTTCAAACAAATATATATTTTGATAAAACTATTCTTACAGCTCATTTTAGGTGATACCATGACAGTATCACAACCAACAGTTTCCAGAATAGTTTTTCGGGTGAGCGTTTTACTTGCAAGCGAAATTCATGATTACATTAAAATGCCTCGAACTCAAGCAGCAAAATTAGAAAACCAGAGACTTTTTGAACGTTTGGGATTTGGTAATGGAGCAATTGGAATACCCGGGGTTGATGGAGCAATTGATTGCACTCATATCCGATTAGTTCATACAATGTTTCAAAATATTAATGAAATCTACAGAAATCGAAAGGGCTATTTTTCTCTGAATGTACAAGTAAGTATTTCTTTTATTTTCACTAGTCATTACAGACTGAACAACTTATAATATGATAATTTTTATTATTTCGTAGGCGATTGTTGGCTCACGGATGGAATTTTTAGATATTGTTCCAGAATGGCCTGGTAGCGCTCATGATAGTCGAATTTTTCAAAATTCTCGAATTTACATGAGATATTCTGAACGTGAACTAACTGGGATACTTGTCTACGTATTCTTGATAATTAGTAATCATAAATTAAAGTCACAATTTTATCTCAGTTGAATTCCGAACTGTAAATGTAATAAATTCAGAATTGTAAATATAATGGATTCTACAAAAATTTAAACTTTCGTTAAATAGATATCATTTGTAATTACTTTTTCAAAAATATATCTATAAGAAAAGTTTTTGAACGTGTTTTAATAAAAAACAAAATTTTTTATAAAAAAAACTATTTTTATTTTCAACCTTGACATTTTTGGTTTGATTACATTAAAAAGTAATTTATTTAATATAAAAATTTAATACATGCTTTAATAAAAAGTTACGGGTTTAACACTCTAATATAGTTAAAAATTGCATTCAAATGCACTTTAAAATTAAAATACTGTTAGCCCTTGGTATTTAAAAAGTTTTTTTTACATACAGTATAAAATTATTTGTATTTTAAAAATTGCTATCACCTTATAAAATCTTTCAAACTAACGATAAATTTTTATCTTTACATTTCTATGCTATTTATTATAAAAATTAATAATAAACTAGAAACATCCAGAAAAAATCATGTCAATCATGCCCGTAATTCTTATTTTGTTGTCTTAATAAATTTAACTCACTTAGTTCAGCTGCAGCGGTTGCTGCACGAATCTCTAATTTATACTTTTGTTTCAGGTGTTCTATTGTTAGATTATGTATCTCTTCTTCATGTTGACATTTCAGTTGAAATAATTCCTCTTCTTGCTTTATTATTTTCTTAACCTTTCGCTTCTATAGAATTTCTCGTCTTCATTGGGTGGATTTTTTCTTCCTTTAGTTCTTTTCCTAGATTGTTGAGCTAAGATGATTTTTAAAATATTAATTAAAATATATATTTTAAGTATTATGGCTGATAAAACTATTTCTACCAACGATTTTTTAGTAACAATAGACGATGAGGGTTCACGTGGTAATTCTTCATCATCATTGCCATCATTCTCATCATCTGGGAATAGTTGTTCAAGGCTTATGTATTCTTCACATTCCATTGAGTCAACAGCATTACACTTAGCTAGATAAAAAATATTTCTTATAATTTCATTAATGGTGAACGATTAACCAATATATAAGAAAGTCAGAACAGCAAATATCTTGGTAGTTTTAAAAATAAAATAATTACAGAAGGAAAAAAAGATGAAAACGTCCTAGTAACTTCTTCTTCAGACATATTTGAAGAAAATAAAATCGGTGCAGTTTTAATTAAGTTTGGGGCAATAAGTGCAATGTCAGGATCAACTTCAGAATCTGGAATTGATGGACCGACCCCAGTTGCAAGGCGATGTTGCTTTTCGGTTGTCAGCGCATTCCGTTGTTTTGTTTTTAGATTTGACCAAAGTTTTTTGAGTTGATCTGCGTTTCGCTGCAATATTTTTAAAAATTATTATAAATTCGGCATACTATGTATTAAAAAAATAAAGATGAAATTAACAGATAACTAACAATTTTTAACTGTTTCTCTTTGAAAAAATCAAAATAAAGCGCAGTTAACGAAGAAATGTCACATCCCAAGCGGCACAAATTTTTTTTTGTTAATGTTTTGTTAAATTTAAGTTGACAATTATTAATTTTTTAACTTCTTGTTGAGTGAAATCTACTAAAAAGTTAACATTTTTTTTTGTGACGCTTGGGATGTAGAAAATTTGAAAAACTACAAGTCCAATTTTTCAAGAAAAACTTTCTAAAACTAATTTATTTGTAAAATTTAATTAAAAACTGATCAAGTGGCTGTTAATTTTAGAGTCATATTAAAAATTTAATTTTACCTTTTCAGTAATTATACTAGATGAATTAAAGTCGGTTGCGATGAAATCCCATGCTTCTTTTTTTTCACTTAATGTATCAGCATCACTCTTTTTATTTTCAATTACTTGGGCATAATTTTTTTAAATTTGTAGAAAATATTTTTTTTCTACAGCGGTAAAATTAGTACTTTTTCCTTTTTTTGACATATTTTCTTCTGATCTTGCGGTAATAATTTTCTAGTGTAACTTGAATTTGAGGCTTACAATTTTCTAAGGTACATTTGTACATCTGTTTACAATTTTGAATAAAAAACTTCATTGTCAAAATTTAAGTACGTTTCAACCAATGAGATCATTGGAAACATAAGAATTTTCACGGAAATTGACGAACACGCGTTGACTTGGTCTTAAGTTGGGTCTTACTAAAGCTTATCTTACTAAAAATAAATTCCTGATTAAAACTTTTTACTTACTCAAGTTTATCTTAAAGAATGACTCTGAAAACATCATAACTTACAGCCGATAAGGCCGTCTTCATGAAGACAGGTTTAAGTACGAACTTAAGACCGGACTATGAATACGGCCCTTAGATATTAGAGGTAATTCTGTAGGTAGTGATGTGAACAGCAGATACCAAGGCAGTGTTGGCCAGAGTGGTACCACGACTGTTCCCTCGGATTTATCTGTTTTCTTAACGTTCTAAGAATGAGTGCGAAAAGAGGGAAGGCATATATTTTTTCTTTCGTCCATTTAATAGTAAACGCATCAACTGTCATTGCACTTGGATTGATTGTGAATGGACTGAGTTCTTGATACTTTATCATATCAGCTTCGGTATTTTCAGCCAAAAGAATATATGACGTGTAGATCCAAATTTTTCTTCTTTCGCACTATTGCCAGATTTTTCGGGCCAGTTTATTCACCCGACTAGAAATTTTAGTATGGCGGTGATTTGGCCCAAATAAGGCATGCCGAATTCCAAACTTGCGGCAAGTGAGGCATCCGAATTAGACCCAAATTTGGGATGTAACGCAGTGCCGAAGCTCTACCAAGTGTGGCTTCCTAATTTGGTTGTAGTTTGGAAGCCAAACCTGCCGGTGATAGCCTAAGCCTAATTTGCTCCAGCTTTGGCTTTCTAATTTGGTAGTAGTTTGAAAGCCACACTTGCCGGTGATAACCTAAGCCTAATTTGGTCCAGCTTTGGCTTTCTAATTTGGTAGTAGTTTGAAAGCCACACTTGCCGGTGATAACCTAAGCCTAATTTTCTCCAGCTTTGGTTTTATAATTTGGTAGCAGTTTGAAAGCCATACTTGCCGGTAATAATCTAAGCCTAATTTTCTCCAGCTTTGATTTTCAAATTTAGTTGCAGTTTAGAAGCCACATACTTGGCTTTCTACTTAGATAACTGTTCGGTAACCCTTGCTAGTGATATTTTAATCCTAATCTTTTTATGAATCTTAAGCTTAACATTTATAAAAATTTATATTTTGTTTGTGTCATATTTTGGAATTAAGAACAAAATGTAATATTTTTTGTACTGTTAACATTCATTTATTTAAAACAAATAAAATAAAGCAAAGTAGCATAATAATTATTGCTTTATGGAATAATGTTCAAAAAAGATTGAAACATCGAGAAAGAAAAAAACCATGTGTGTTAACAGTAAAAGCACGCAACTGACAATAATTGAGATAATTTATGTAGAAATATGAATGTTTCCAGCTAAATATTATTTAAAAACTGATAAAATTAAATAGTTAATTTAAAAAAAAGGTTAAAAGTTAACTAATTAATTAATTAATTAATTTATAAGTTAACGTATATTAATCATCCTCGCTTGATTTTTCAGCATAATTTTCTTGTTGAGGGGTTTTTTCTTTATCGGGTGAATTTCTTGCATCCAAACGTTCGTTAGCAGCTGAAGTTTCTTTTTTACTTTTTTGTTTGCGTTCATTTCTTCCCCCTTCCCAATCACCACAGTGATTTAAGACTGAAGAGATGCTTTCATTAATTGCAGCATCTGATAAGGGATCGTCCACCGACTTCGAAAATTTTTTCACTAAGATTCCTGAAAAAAAAAAAGAAAAAAATTGTTATCTAATCAAATACATCAAGTCGTATATTTTTTTTTACTAATATTTATCTATTAAGTACCTTTTATGAGTTTATAAAATGGCGTATCAATGAAAATCTTTGGTCTCTTCTCATTCGCTTTCTTCAAGTTAAACTTCAGGGCTACGTCACGAGACATTCCTAAGCGTATCATTGGTGTCATGCTTCTAGTTAAAGCTTGATTGGGATTAGCCAATGATGCGAGCCTGCGCGCCTATCAAAATAAATTATAATTTAAATTTATTAAAAACAAAAATTTATTAAAAAAAGTTATTTAAAAATTAGTTAAAATTTTTACAATTTTGTTGCGATAATTTTCATCAGAATCCAACTTTCTATTGAATTTAGCAAAATCTGCTAGTCCAGAGCAAGGTATTTTCATGTCATCATCCTTCAAATCATTATCTATTCCTAAACTTGTTGTAGCGTTTGATTCATTTGCTCTTTGCATCTGTAGAACCAAACCTTTTAAATCGCTGACTGATTTAGATAAAGAATTAAGCTGTACGTTGATACTCTTTTGTTCTTTAACAATTGGAGCCAATAACTTTGTAAAAACTTTCGTCATGAGTTCTAAAGTAACATTTCAATATTGTAAATTATAAATTTATTATAAAATATCGCAATTAGTAAATAATATTATAAATATTGTAAATGTTTCATTATTTACAGTAAGGTATTTATAATTATAAAAACTACAGCACTTATACGTTAAGGTAGTTCACTTATAAATGCAAAATTGCAAGAAGTTTTCGAAATTTAAAATTTACTTAGAACATATATTACATACGTTGTTAAAGTTTTTAATTGATTAATTATTCCAAATATGAGATAGATGTAATTAAAAATGCCACTTTTTCATAATTAATATTCCAGAAAGGTGAGAAAACCACAAGTTTTTAATGTTTGGCATTAAAGAGATTAGACAATCGTTTTAAAAAAACTAATAATCATGAAAATAATATACTGAAACTAACTCTAATCAATTTCGCAGCTCTTAACCAGTTAGTTTTATTTAGAAATTATTAATAAAATGGCTGGGTAATCGAAAATATTTATTAGTAAAAATAAATTAGAGTCAGCGCGTGAGAAAAGGAATATTAGTGAATGAAATAAAAAGAAATAACACAAACTTTAGGTTGTAAGTGATTTACCTTCATAAAAAATATTTTTAAATATTAGATAGTTGAGTAATATCTGTTTAAATACCTTCATTCATATCGTGTTTAGGAGATTGATTGTTGTCTAAGGGCTTATTTTTATGAATAGTTTTATCCGTTTCAGACTCATCTTCAAGAGTCATCTTCTGACATCAAAATTTAATCTGGAAGCTTTTCTTGATATTGAATTAGTATTGCATTTACTATTCAATTTTTTAGATTTTTTATATTTCTCTACAACGCTTTCCTCAGAACTTAAACTATCAGTAGATTTTTTTGATTTCGATAAACTCTCCGCTGATGAAGATCTTTTGCGCTTAGTTCCACGAGATTTGTCAGTTTCTATTAAATAAATTATATCACAGGAATAAATTAAAAATTTTTTTTGTGTATCAATAAATTGTTTCTGGCTAAATAAGAACAAATTATGAACTTTAGTTTATCTAGTGCTTTGAATTGAATATTTTTGTATTAAAATGTAAAATAATAAATTATTGAAAGATATTAAAAAATTAACAATAATAATATTTTTAGTGTTTAAATTTTTTCGTTAATTTTGGATAGTCTTAAAATTAGTATACAATATAAATAATTTACTTACCAGAACTTCTTTTTGGATATTTTAAATTTTTGGGATTTTTCCCAATATTTTTCGACGTACCAGACTGCTTTTTTCCAAACTTATTCTCAAAAAGTTGTAGATTTTCTACTTGATAAAAGTATACAGATTAACGTGTAGTAATTGGAAAATCATGCAATTTATTCAAAAAGTACATTCACTATAAGTACAAAAAAATTTATTTGTTATTTACCTGAGTTGGATCGGTGCCCATCACTCAAATTCAAGGTCGCATCATTAAGCAGTCTATTCATTTTATTAGGAGATAATTTTTTTAATTTAAAAAGTTCTTTGTCTTTTTCAGCTTTCTTTTTAGCTCTCTTTTCGTTATCTGTTGAATATGCGTAAGCTTGGTATTGTAATTTGTCCATGAGTTTTTCAGTTTCTTCATACGAACCTAAGAAACAGTTGATTAGTTATTAATTGAAAATCACATTTAATTCGTCAAAATATTAAAGATAAATTTTATTTGGAAATTAGCAGACTTTATCGAACTTTTTGTATTATGACAATAAATTTAAAAATCAAGTATTTATGAGAATCATCTGTACAAATTTTTAAAATCTTAGATTGAGACTATTTTTATCTCTAATTTTTATAATAATCGGTTTTAAAAAAGGAAAACTGTAATGATTTATATCTCGTCATTAGTCGCTTACTACTGTTACCATACATTTTATGGTATACTACTCAATGTGAAAGATGAAAAATTATAGTAGATAATAAATTTAAAAAGAGAAACAATCGCACGGCACAAGCAGAAACAAAAAATAGGACTACGAATTTAGCGAATAATTTCTTGGAACAAATTAAACATAAATCGGATGTCTGCTAATTTCTATATGATTTCGAAAATTAAACTTACGTGCTCGTCCACGGATGTCAATAGGATAAGACGGCCAGTCATCACACGGCTTAGCACATTCTCTGACCATGTCATTGAGTAATTTCAAATCATCTTCATTATATATTTCTTCCGGCATAAACTTACACATTAAATAATCGGATTCACCATCCGCATAAATCCAATCATTCGGAACTATGTCAATGATTTCTTTTGCAGATTTTTTTTCACTTAAAAAAACCACTAATTTATATTTATAGACTGAGGGACTATTAGCCATTTTTTTACAAAAAAAAATGCAGCAATTTCTGTTAAATAATTAATGTAATTATTAATTCAAATAATTAACCCTGAGCACACGGTATTCACTTGACTTGAAAATAAAAAATATAAAATATTCGACAGAAATGTTTAATCCTTTTTCACTTAATTGTACACAAGCCCGTTGTCCATTTATTGATGCTGACTCGATACATAATAACCTTAAATATTCAGTTGTTTTCCCACCACCACAAATATCGATTTTTTCGGTGTCACGTTTCAAATCAATGTTATACTTCATAATAGCAGCATGCTGCGTTTTTCCCGCCCGATTTCACATAAACAAGCTCACTGTAGTCGATTGCTTACAGGTTTATTATGTTAAAAATCAACACATATAAAATTTATAGTTAAATCTTAAATAGTTTTTCACTGTATGACAGATCCTCTTTTCAATTTGGCTTAAACGCAATCCGTCAAACTTAATTAGGTGCACATAAAGAAATATAGACGCTATACTACAAGTGCCGATTGAAATATATGTACAATCAAGACGCGTTATGAGTCCGGTCCCGCGTGGATGAGAGGTGAAGAGAAGTGCGGAGGGAGTATGGGAAACTCCTAGCTATGGACTCATAACAAGCGGACTGTATATGAATATATCTTTGTTTGACTCTCTGAAGTATCACTCTGATCACTTATTCACTTTTTTTTTCACAAAACAATACATGTAAAGAATTTCAGTATTTAATTTTTGACGTAATAAAATAAAAAAAAAAAAATATTAAATTTTGACGATATTGAAATTAAAAGACATCTTGACAACTTTTTTTAATTTAATAAAAAATTAATTACAACAAAAATAATATTTTAAAAAATTTACACTTTTAATTTTTTTTCATTTCTACATATGGAATTTTTTACGTAATTTTTTTTTCACAGTAATTTAATTGTTGTAAAAATCTCAAAAATTGTTACCTGTCTCACAACTATCAATATTATAAATTTTGTGGTTCAATTTTTCAAAAGAAACTAAAAAAAAGTTTGGAAAATCCAAAAGTGCAGGCCTCATAACGCTCATTCATTTTTTAAGAAAAAATAAATTGTGTAACTGATAAAAAAAAAAAGAAAATTATAATTAAGTAATTTCTTACAGAGTATTTTTTTTTTTTTTAAATATCAGCGCCCTTTTTTCTTGTTATATGCACACGCAGTCTAAAAAAATCTAGTTTTATCAAGTGGCGCCATAGTTTTCACGTGACAAATAAGAAAAATTCGTTTGTCTTTGTACGGTTATATCGTAATAAATTTTAATAAAAATTCAATTAAAAAAAAAAAATACATAAACTAGGCTACTGATATGAAATACGGACCCAGTTCATCGCATTCGTAAACTAATAAAAAAAGTCCGGTCTTGAAATATCAATTTGTTCGGGAGTAATCATTGGTACATCCAAAATGGGGTGACATCCGGACGTCCACGTAAAATTTTTTTCAAAACGTTTTTTTTTCAAAATAGCTACATGAAATGATTTTAGAAAGTAAAAGATGGTTTAATTTAAGTGTTTTCTCCGTGTACATCTACTTATATTATTGTATAAGTGTAATATGGTTGTGATAGAGACATTTAAAGATCACAAAATTGCTTGACCTTGACGAGTCGAGTATAAAGCACAACCTCACGCGCTTCGCGCTATGAGGCGTGCAAAAAAATTTAATTTTTGTATTTGTTAAAAAAAAAACTCGCGCAAATTTTTGATTCATTACTTTTTTTTTTATCAGACCTTAACATTTTCAGACACTTATTCACTTTAATATCACAAAGATCAAATGTTTACAACATACTAAATAGTTCTAAATAATAAAAGTTTAATTTTCTCATTTTAAAATTTGTTAAATAAAAAATTTTCCAACGTTTTTTGAATTGTCACTAAAAATCGTATTTACATATGGAGTAATGGCATTACATACAATTTTTCACGATCATCACAACTTAAATCAATGCTCACCATTTTTTTCGCAACATCAGTAATTTTATATGTACCCATTGTCTCATTTTTTGCACTCACTTTCCACATTTCTAAATCTTCCGAGTTGCATGGATAGGTGAAAAGTGCTTTTTGTTTCTTTAATATTTTGCCATTAATTTTTATTAACATGCAATTATCCGTTGAAAGCCGGAAAATTTTATTGATTTCGAGAACTTCATTATTTTTTAACAGCACAGTGTTATTCGGTGATTTAGTTGTCAATAAAACATTTTTGAATTTTATGCGTTTTATAATTATTTCATCGATACCATCGTCTATATATTCTTTTAATATTTTAATTGTCTCTGTTAATTGAGGTTTAGAAGAAATACTCATAGATATTTCATTAAATCGATGATATAATTGAGCCAGGGGTTTGTTACCACTTCTCAACAATTTTTTAATTATACCTAATAAATTTTCAAAGGCGTAACTTGATATAAAAGATAAAGGGCACTGCATATATGTCACATCATCAGCAAGATGGTAAATACTATGAATATTTCCAACAAGAAATTGCAGAGTGTATATGAAAGGTGCAATCCGGACAAATGATGTCAGAAAAAATTTGGCATGCTCGGTTTTTTCTACAGCAATTTGACTGGAACATAATATTCTGCAGCCAACATGCAGAAGTAAAAAATGTTTGTACACTGTTTCAGATAAAATTTTTTTAAATACAATAGGCCCTGCATATAATAATAAAAATTGAAATTCTGTGGATTTAAACTTGTGGAAATCAGCTAACGAACGAGTACTTCTTTGGAACTCTGCAGGAACTTTAATCTTTGTCAATAAACTAGACAATAGATTTTTATTGGCGTTACTTATTTTTAATTTTTTATTGATAGTACCATCTACCCAACACTCCAGTAACTTTTTCATAGCTCCTAGAAATAATAAATGCATCGGATCAAGTACAAATTGATTAACTAAGTCGATTTTTGGTTCAATAAGAAGCAATGGTGATGTCCCAGTATGATGTTTCGAATTCGACTGATTCCTGAATGATTCATCACTTCTCGGTTGACAATTATTCGTAAGGGGATAAACAGTTCGTTTTTTATACCGCTGGCCTTTCACTGTACACCTCTCGCAAGCATAGTACCCTCCGTGATTTTTCATGCATTTCAGCAATGATCGTGCCGGTCTATCACACACAAATCCTTTGATGGTTATATTGAATAAATTATTACTTATCATGATTCCAGTATCCTGTAATTCATTTACTTCCTCGATAAATTTGGCAAAAAAACGATCCACGTCGCTAAGCTTACTATTACCGCAATAAATAGCAACCGGAAATGGTCTATAGTAATTGTGAAGACTAAAAACTTGACAGAGAATTGGCCATAGTTGTTTCCTGCTTGATTTAAATAACGGCAAACCATCGACATTAATTAAGAGTTCGATGTCTCGGGTCTCATGTAACTTAATGTTAATACATTTTTCCAGATTTGTCCGAATTCCAAAATAAACGAACTCTTCATCTTGGCCAAAATTTTCAATTTTGTGCTCAGTAGTATTAGTACCTAAAAATTTCTTAGCACTTTTAGGTAAGTCAGGATATTGTTCTCGCAAGATATCCATCAGTTGTTCTAACCTAGTATGGGGAATAGGGGGACTCATTAATGCCCACTGTTTAATTTTTTCAATAACATTTAAATTGTCCATAACATTAACTATTTCATTATCACTATCAGAGCCAGAGGTCACGGTAACATTTCTAAATTGTTCATCAATGCTAAATTCGAAACTACTTTCATTATTTTCTTCTGAATTATCACTCATCGAAATATTAAATTCTGAATTTTCAATACGCACTTCTTCACTCACTTGTTCACAAATGGAATCAGAACCAGTTTCATAATCATCATTATTCATTGATAATAAATTACCAGGCATCTCGATGTCACTAGAATTCATATATGCATTGTTTTCATCATTAATTAAAACACATTGTTCTACTTTAGATAATTCACGTCGTGCTTTACGCAATTTTTCGACTCTTAAACGACCGAGCTCACGTTTTTGAAAGGATTTATCATTCACGATAAACATTTTAGCGTAAGAAATAATTTAAATGGTAATAAAATAAACACTAATAATTACTTTATTAATTATCACTAAACTTATTTATAAGATAAAAACTTTCCAATAGTATTATTAATAACAATAATAACAGATTAAATAACTCAAGATATTCACTGTAAAGATATAATAAAAATAAAATTTAATTTAACCTACTCATGCATGCTGACAGCGCCGCAGCAAAAGACGATCGGCGTTTTTGAGTGCTATTCACCATACACATTTACTTCTAAAATACGATTGGTATTCCTGACTTGCATAAAGTCACGGTTACCGAAGATTTGCCGAAGTTTGGGTTGCCAAACTTGGACGTAGCTTGGAACAACTACGGCAGACCAAAGTTTGACATACTATTGGTATGCCTAACTTGCATGAAGTCACGGTTACCAAAGATTTGCCTAAGTTTGGGTTGCCAAACTTGGGCGTAGTTTGGAACAACTACGGCAGACCAAAGTTTGACATACTATTGGTATTCCTAACTTGCATGAACTCAAGGTTACCGAAGATTTGCCGAAGTTTGGGTTGCCAAACTTGGGCGGAACTTGAAAAAACTACGGCAGTGCCGAGCTTCGGCTTGCCTATAGTGCAATTAATATGGCGTAAATTAGGTTTGCCAAAGTTCGGAAAGCCAAACTTGCCCCGAATTGATTGTTCAGCTATGCCTCACAAAATTTCTAGTCGGGCAGGTGAGGATATTGGATTCCGCCTGTTCTGTTGATATATAATACTGCAGACGTATTATCAATTATCAGGAGAATTTCGCAATTTGATAATTTGTTTGCAAAACATTTCAGAGCAGAAAAAGCTGCTAGCGGTTCTAAATAATTAATACTGAATTTTCTTTCCTCTTTTTCCGAAATCCATGAGTGTTCACACTATTACAGTGTGCACCTCATTCAGTCAAAGATGCATCCGAAGATATCTCTTGCTTATACTGTAGTCTTCTAATAGGGTTTGAACTCATTGAAAAAGTATTAGAAAAAGTCCAGTGGCAAAGATAATATACTTAGTATTATATAGAAAAAAAGTAAGTACATTTCAATCATATTTGAAGTTAAAAAATTTGGGCAAATATATGAAACTTTAAATAATAATAATTGTTATATTGTAAAAATTTCAAACTCTCTCCTCGGAGTTATTTTTACGAAATATCGATTTATTGTCTATTTAGAACCATGCATTATAATCGAACTTTTTGTAACTTTTCAAACTTTAAATTAAACGAATCGTTGGGAAAAAGTTCAGTTTTTTTCTTCTCCAGAATTATTTAAAATTGTTTGAATTTTCATACTTTCATGACTTTATACAATGTTAGATTTAATAAAAACATCACTTAAATCTTTTTAAATTAACACAAAAATTTGGTTGTCCATCCCAGACATGATTTATTGTATTAGCGTTAAAAGGAATAATATAAATAAAATTTATAATGAAATAGCGAAAGTTTTTCATTACTCAGAATAATGAAACAGACGGGTGGGAATATTTCTGAGAAAGAGAAAATAGTGTTGTAAATATGAGGTCTTTGTCCAAAGTGTTGTGAATTCCGGTTGCGGGCGTAGGGAACATTTATCACTGGGTCACAACCGGTGGTGCGAAAATTGTAACTTGTTTTGTTTGTACTTTTGTCTCTTTCTCTCTCTTCTGAAAGGAAGGAAGAAAAGTGTGCTTGTGAAGAATCGAGCTAACGTTAACATGTAATATATAACAAATAACAAATAACAGAGGATGCAAAGTGGAGCATTGGAGATGACAATTGCCGGTTTCGGAACTTGTGGGTCAGCTTCTGGGTGCATGGGTGATGCTGTACTGGTTCTAGGTTATACTAGGATGCTACTCTCAACTCAACTCGGTATCCCGGGTCAACCAATATCAAAGTAGTCACGCCCGTTACGTGTCAGACGTCCAATATTGGTGAATCCCAGCCATAGCTTATGCATTCACTTTAAAGTTTGTATCACGAATTAAAATTGAATGAAAAATATAATCAACTCACTGTATGATTCAAGAACTGCGTTTTATTTTTTAAAGCGTGAAAGCTGCTTCTATTTAAAAAGTGACCAGTAAATACGGAACAGCAGTATAAAATAATCTTTATGGACTGCATTATTTAGCTGATGATGGTTAATTCAAAAACTTATCCTGCAATTCATCAGAAATGCTTAAATACGTCAGAAATATTTGATGTATTCGGAATTACGACGGAATTCATCTAATGAGCTCTTTGCAAAATGTGTGATTTTGTTGCGAGCTGTTGCCCATGACAACTACAGCTTATAGTTTGAATAAATATCGTTAAAATTTGTAACGAGCTTCGTACACAAAAAAAAAATTACTTTCATTCAAGAAAAATATACTGAAACTAAGAAAACTATTAGAAAAAAAGCCGATTTTATTACTTCAATTTTTTCTCAAATTTTGTCGAGAATATGAATTGGTGCTGTTATTTTAATATAATCAGGTAATGATTGTAATCCACAGTATTTAAATTAACAAGTAACTATTTCAACTAACAACTATCCTTTTTATACAAAATAATTCAACCCTTTTGTAGAATTTTATTATTCTATTTTAGAGGATTCAATTTATTCGAAATTGGGTTCTTAATACTAATTTGGTTTGACATAAAATAATTAAAGTCTACGTATATTTCACGATCTACTTCTTTCAATAAATTTTATAGTGCTGAATAAGCCTAGGTTTGCTTTGGCTTCAAAACTTGGGCTAGGCTTGATTAAAAAGCTTGGGCCAGTCTTGGCAACCAGGCTTGGTACCCTGTTATCTATTGCTTCAGACTTCTACCAAGGCTGGGCCGAAACTGGTTTACCAGCCAGGATCAGAGTTTTACAACGTTGCGCCGAGCTCAAGCCAAGCTTGGCCCCGTCGTAATCTCTTGTCTGGGATACTGTATGGTAATATGCGATGAAAATCAGATTTTTAATTATCGATAACATCACGCATAAAACAATTTTGTTGAAATAACAAAAGACGGAATAACTGAAGAATATGTTGTGGTAACTAATGAGTGTAGTTGGAGCAACAAATCCATTACGTGCATTAACAAAATGTTTCAAGTTGTACTAACAAACCAGTTTGTTAAATCACAAAATCAATTTGTTGCTCCTAACAAAATCATTTTGCTGCTACCACAAAATGACTTTGTTTTTGCAAAAAAATGATTTTGTTGCTGTTACAAAGTGATTTTGCTGCAATAACAAAACTAATTTGTTGCCAAAATATTTTCCAAATCACCCTCACAGCATTTAAACCGTAAATATACCGCATATTTACTGTATATCTGCGGCATTATTGCAGCAAAAAACCGGAAAAGAAGATCCCTACTTTCTATTACCGGCAAAATACCAAAAATATGCTGCTTTACTACTATTATTCAATAGCTTGAAATTTTTTTTTTATAATATTATAAATTATCGTGAATAATTTTTAAGAGGTTGATAAACTAATTTCTCGATTGTTATTATTATTAATAATTTTTTTTAGTCTAGACCGGGATTCGAACTCAGATCATTTAGTTACGCGCCGAAGGCTCTACCAATTAAGCTATCAGAGACACTATCTATATCTGATTACTCAGTCACCTAATAAGACTCACCGAGTAATAAACACAGCCGTCCATCTTACGGTAGAAAGCATTATATCTTTAATTATATTATATCAGTATAAACGCGGCAAAATTATAGTATATATTTGGTATTTTTACCGTAGAAATACGATTTTATTACTTTAAAATTATAGTTATATTATAGTTGATACATAGATTTTTTACGGTAAAAGTTCTAGAGTTTTACAGTAATTTTATAGTATTATTTCTGAACTTTGCAGCAAAAGTACGGTAGAAATGCTGGATAACTATAGTAAAAAAACTGGCCAAAATGACCACAGAAATACCGTATTATTTCAGAATTATAACGGTAAATTTACAGTAAACGCATTAATACCGAAAATTTACGGTATTTCAAAAACCGCGAGGGCAGCTATGTAGCTGATTATAGCATATTTTTATCAAATTTACTGTAACAAATTTATTTGTTATTGCAACAAATTCTCATTGTTATTATTACAAATTCTCTCTATTACTTCAACAAATTGTCTTTGTTACTCCAACAAATTCTCTTTGTTATTTTAATAGAATAATTTTGCTATTTCAACAAAAAAAATTGTTATACCAACTAAAGTATTTTTTCGAATCAACTTAAAGATTTTGCTGTAGTAAAAAAACTTTTTTGTTGTTATAACATATCAATAACTTGTTATAATCTAAATTTTGTTATTTTAACATATAATTTTTTATCCCTATGTTAACAAATTCATTTGTTACCATAACATATCTTAGGTTATCTTAACAAAATTTTTTTCCACGTGCATATTTTGCAAGTGAAGGAATAAAGATTTTTTATAAGGCTCAAAAAAATTGCGTTGAATACCGCCAACCGCGTAAAAATCGGTA
This sequence comes from Cotesia glomerata, assembly GCF_020080835.1. Classification (NCBI taxonomy): domain Eukaryota; kingdom Metazoa; phylum Arthropoda; class Insecta; order Hymenoptera; family Braconidae; genus Cotesia; species Cotesia glomerata. The sequence goes on along the minus strand of NC_058166.1, from coordinate 10,505,860 downwards.
TATCCCATACAGGAAAATACGACGGGGTCAGATATGGGCCATGCTTGGCGCAATGCTGTCTATCTCTGGCCCATGTTTGTAAACCCGCATTGGCCAAGCCTTGGTAGGTCTGGAGTGATAACAGGGTGCCAAGCTTGGTTGCCTAAACTGGCCCAAGCATGATAACCAAGACTGGCCCAAGATTGTTAACCAAGACTGGCCCAAGTATGTTAACCAAGACTGGCCCAGGCTTATTCACCACTATAGAATTTACTAAAAGAAGTAGATTACAAAATATATTTAGAATTTAATTGTTTAATTTAAAATCAAATTAGTATTAAAAACCCAATTTCGAATAAATTGAATTCTCTGAAATAAAATAGTAAAATTCTACGAAACGGTTAAATTATTTTGTATAAAATGAGTAGTTGTTAGTTGAAATTTTAAAAAAGGAATTTTTTAATTGTCAATAATTTATTTAAATTTTGATGTAGAGCTAACGCAAGTCTAGACGACTTAATTAACTCTCAATTTAGACCTAACTTTCGCTAATTATAGAAACAAAGTGAAAATCGCATTTACCCTAACCGAGATTCGAACCCGAGCCGCGCGCTTGCCAGTCCGACCACTAACCCCTACGTCGTACGACCGATAAGTTAACACACATCTCACCATTCATATAAGCTAAATCTATATGGTGACAGAGTGTGACGGTTTATTATTTATATAATTTACGTTATTTAATATTGTGTTTTGATGAAAATTATCTATTTTTTACAAGTGTTTATTAATTTAAAAAATAGCAAAAATCAAGTTCTTACATTAACTTTAGACTTTTTAAATCGTTCTGTATATTTTTAATATCATATTATAATATTTTAATTTTTTTTAAGACCGTATCAATTTTGACGATATACAATTGTTTTGTTGAAATAATAAATTTTCAATTTTAGCATTTGCTATCAAATATTCGTTAAGTAAAAAATATTTACTGTTCCGAATTCTATTACATAATGATTAATTAAATTTAGATTTCCCATTGAATGGCCAAAGTTAGGATGCCCAATTCTGGCTCAAGTCTGGGTTGCCATTCAACGGCCAAGGCTAGGCATCCCAGTCTTGGCTAACGCTTGGGTAATCATTGAGTCGGCCAAAGCTAGGTTTCTCAGTTCTGGCCCAAGTCTGGATTGCCATTGAATGGTCATGACGGGGACCCAGTTCTAGTCCAAGCTCGGGATCATTCGGTTGACCAAGGCTAGATTGCTCAGTCCTGGCCCAAGTTAGGGTGACTCTAGGCTTGGCCAAGGCTAGGTTATTCAGTCCTGGCCCAAGCCTGGGTAATCATTGGAATGGCCAAGGCTGATTGCCCAGTTATGGCCCGGGCATGGGATAATATAGTTTGTTAAGATGGGCTTCCCAATAATGTCTCAGGCATGGCCCCGTCGTTCAACTCTGGGACTTCCTGTATGAGATATCGGTGAATATCTGTGCAAATATTTTGTGATATGCCCACGTATGGCTTGAATTGAAAATTGGCCATATCATACTACATATGGCCATATCAGATCACATGTGGTTATATTAAGCCTGATATAGTCATATATGCCCTATATAATTTTTCGATCAAAGATAGTGTCTACGATTTTCGACAGATGGCACATAATCCTTGAATCGTCTCCTTACAAGAGAGTTTAATCTGTATTATTAAGAAGAGTCAAGCGGCGACAATAGTATAGTACAGGGAAAAAGCATGAAAGTTGAAAAATTTCGTCAAATTATAGAAGTCAAAACAATAATTATTATTCGATTAAAGTTTCAGTTCAGTCTCATATATACGCGCTCTTATGTATAGTCTTATTAAGCCTGAGTGACCCGATCAAGCCATAGATATTACATCAGAAAATTTGTTCACTGAATTAGTGCAGTGTAAAGAACATAATCCTTTTTTCCAGCGTCGCATTTTCCTTGGTATTTTGCGCACTCCACCTATTACAGTGGTTTAGTTTCCTTCTCTATTTAACGACGTACCACGTACGCACACTCATATGAATGTCGCACATACTCGACATGTTTCTATCACCCTTTACTTTCCTTTCTCTATCCTCCCCGTACACTCGAAAACTCAGTTGTTGTATGTTGCATGTTGTATGTTGTGTATGCGCTCAACCCGGCTGCTGTCATGCGTCGTATCATATAGTATCGTTGGTGACGGAAAAGTAAAACTGCAAGTGCAAGTGTGGAACAAGTATTCACTCACAATCAGTAATATAAGTACAAATATATGAGTTATATAGATATGAGATATTAGTATGAGTATTGACTGTTATCACACTACTCTACAGCTTACATTTTACATACAACATAAGTGCAGCAGCAAATACAATAATAATTATAATGTTTTTAATAGTAAAGCCTTCTTAATCCTCAACGTTTACATTATCTTTATTAAAAATTTTAATTCCAACGTTTTAGCAACAATTTTTGCGATTTTTGGGAGACTTCATTCGAAAGTCATAATGTAAATTAACTGAAAAGTACTAGAATATCTTTGAACGAATATTGAGATCAAACTAAGCCAGGAGTCGAACCTGGATCTCCCCGATTACATGTCAGAAGCTCTATCATTTAACTTCCGGATCTCCTACCTGTTATTTGTTCTCAGTATATACTTGAACCTTTCAGTTACATGTAAACTGTACTTTGATGGTAATGTACTTTATACTACTGGTGGTAAAGTAGTTGATCAAGTTTTTATCATAAGTAATTATTATACTCAAGATTACCCTGATAGTTAAGTTGGCCGCAACTTTCTGTCTATTTATTGCCGCAACTTGTCACCAAGTTGGCGGCAAGTCTTAGAAATGAACTTGGTTGGTGTCAACTTGTTCACCAAGTTGTCACCAAGTTGTCGACAAAAGTTGCTTTCGAAACTTTTTCGCACCAAGTTGACGACAAGTTTCTCAAGAAATTTGGCGACATATTGCGGCAGTAGATTGGTCTTCTTTTTCTCAGAAACTTGTAGCTAACTTGACGCCAACAGTTACAAATTCGGAAGTTGACCGTAAGTTGTCGCCAAGTTGGTGGCAACTATCTGACACCAACTTGTTTGGACTGAAACTCTGGCTATCAGGGTAGTAACTTTCAAATTTTTAATATCAAAGTCTTCCCAATTCTTTAATTTGACGTTATATTTATTGAAAATTTTAATTATTATCTACAATTGTGGAAATCCAGGTTCGACTCTTAGCATCATCCGATCCCAATAATTTTTCAAAGTTTTTCTTGTACTTTTCAGTAGATTTACATTAAACATTTTGTTGATATTTTAATAAACATAACTAGAATGGCAAAACTTGTTGCTTAAATCATAAAACAGATTAAATTTTTTGACCCGGGAAGCGTTGTGATTAAAATAATAAATAAAGATAATAAAGTGCACTGTAAAAAATTTTCGGAGTGAATGCGGAGTGGATGATTTTCAATTTATTTATTTCCTCCGAGACGCATTTAAATTATATAATATATATTATTAAAAGTTTTTAATCCACGGAGTAAATTTTTTAGTTCTTTTTTTGAATAAAAATAAAAAAATTGTTTTGACTCGTTTAAAAATTATAAAATGCGTATTTAGAGATTTTAAAAATTACAATTGATAAACCGTTTTTTAATTTCTGTAAAAATTCGAAATTCAAATAAATATAAATAAATATATTTATTTTTTTTTATACCGACGAAAAAAAATAATTTGGTTTATAAAATTTATTTCAGTTAAATGAAAATTTATTTTAGTAGAAGAACTCCGTATTTGGATGTTTTTCGGATTAAAATCCAGATTCATTCCGGAATCACTCAAGAATCACTCCGCTAAAAAAAACTCCGGTTTCACTCCAAACGCGGTGTTGAATTATTTCACTCCGGTACTCCGAGCGATGGGAGTGAATGCAGAGTAAAATTCACTCTTGTTTTTTTACACTGTAAAGGATTGGGAAGGCTTTAGTATTAATAAATATTGAGAATAATAATAATATTTACAACAATCGTCAGAATAATAATAGTAATAATAACTGCAATAGTGTGCAATGAGAATGAGAGAGTATTTACATTTATACGCGCTTAAATGTAACAGAGAACACCTACACGGTTTTGCAGCAGGGTAGTGTACCCCCAGAATAGTACAGTGCACTACATAATACAACACATAACACACTGGTGAGCAACCAGACGAATAGAAAGCATGTCGGTTGTCGGTAAAGCGAGAGGCAATGACCAAGTAACAAACTGTGTAAGTGAGATAATGTTAAAAAGTAGGGATAGGGGGAGGAAAAGGAGGGAGGTGTATGTATAGAAATAAAGCATTGAGTAGGGTTGTAGGGTTGTTGGGTTGTGCTTGAGTTTGAGCTTAACTATCCTCAAAGCTTCGGCTGATAACCGTTTGGCGCTGCTGCGCAGGACCAACCCCTCATTCGCGTTGCGTTCGCCGGACCGGACGGAGGAGCCTCGCGGACCATCCAACAATAGTTATCGCGACGCGTTCGCCGGTTTATGTCGCGGGTTGTTCCTTCTTCATCAAATTAGTCAGAATTTTTTAAGGTTGATTGTTTTTAATTTTTGCTAATTTGAAAACAGCGTAATTTTTTTATTTTTTGTTTGGTGGTACAAAAAAAAATTTGTGAATTTTTGTTGAAAGTAGAAATTTTAAATAATGGTTTGCAGTTTTTGAGGGTGATGTTTTTTTTCCATGGCGGGGATAGAATGTAGAGTTGACAGTGAGGATGGTGACCATTGTCTTAAAGACTCAGGCGGATTATGAGGGATAAATATGACACGAGGAGGACTCTACGCGTTGTTCTACTACTCGAGTGCGGCTGGCTGTGCGACCTCTGCAACCCCTTATTCGCATCGACCGCGCTGTACAAGACGCTACTGACCGAGTGAGTACGAGTAGTTTTTTTATGACGTTTTTATTTGGCTTTTTGTTTGTGAAAGTGACAGTGAAAAAATTTTTTATTTTTGAAAAATATGAAAAAAAAATTTTTGGAATTTTTTAGATGAATAATTGTTTTTTGTTTTTAATGAAAAATTTTCTATATAACAAGTCAACTCAAAAGATGTAAGCTCGTAGAAAATTTTAAAAATTACGGGTGTAATTGTTGGATAATTTTTTTATGGAAATTTGGTAGTTAAAAAAAAAGGAAAATTCTCTTATATCAAGAATTTATTTGTTATTGAAAATTTTTTGGTTTTCTGAAACAAATTTTGATTTTTTTTATTTAAAATTACTGAAATTTTAATTTTGAAAATCACGAGGATAAAAATGAAAAGTTGATGATCATAATGGTGTTATAATAAAAAAAAGTATGTAGAATAATAATACAAGAATGTATGTAAGCGTGTTAACACATGCATTGAGACAAGGGCATAAGCACGCGACAATTCTCATCGACAATATCGACCGCATATGCTTAAACCTGCTCTCGACCTTTGGCTGGCAATTAAAAATTCAAACATGGATTATTTATTTTAAAAATATTCCTGCGCTGCTGTGCTTACATTTTTTAACCAGACTCCATCTTGATTAACAGAAATTATGCATTTTATATTTTGGTGAAAAAATAGTAAAATAAATTTATTATAAATTAAAAAATTTTAATTTGTATTTTTTATGTGTACATTGAACTTGAAAGAAATTTTATTTTATTTTTTTTTTTATTAAAGCCGAAATTCAGTCACTAAGGCAAAAGAGAATTTTAAAGCGCACTTTAAATATTTAACTTTTTTAGTAGAATAGCAGGGTGAAATGACACAAAATTATGTTAAATTTATAAGATAAGTATATATGTAAATACCTGTGTCAAAAATTTACATACTTGTATGTTATTTCGAAACTTGGAATTCTGACGTAGGCAATTTTAATTTTATACATTTAATTTACGTTTGCATTATACTTATGATGTAAAAAATTTTAAAAATATTATTTTTATTTTTATTATTATTAATATTTTTTATTTTTCTGTTGTCCTGAAGTAAAAAAAAAAATAATTCATGGTTGAATGTAAACGTTATAAGAAATTATTTTACATTTTTGTGAATTGCAAGTTCAATTTCTATGTAAACTACAATTGTAAAATGTTGTTTCGAAACTCAAAGAAAATTATTTACTATTTTAATTTTCTTTATTCTAATATCAGAAATTCGAAAAGTTGAAATTTGAATAAACAGTTTCAACAAACATTTTGAAATTTACATCGAGTTATAATGTTAGGATAACAAGGTGAGCTTATAAATTTTTCATGCATCTTTGATAAATATTTTCTCGGGAAATATATATACACTATAAATATTAAATACAAAGAATAGTAATATCTACATGATTATGTCAGAATGTAATCGTCGTGAAGTATATCATAGATATTTTATGAAAAATTTCAGTAATGACTAGTTATTCTAGCAATAAAAAAAAAATAAATAGTATTTAAAAAGATATTTCTCCTGGATTTTTTTGATAATTTCCCGCCATTTTATTATAAATTGTATTCAACAAATTACAGGTCAATAAAACACTTCACAGTGAATAATGATAAATAATGAAAATAATAAGCGGAATTGGGTTTATGGCGTATTTATGTCTTAATAAGTGTTTTTATTTAAATTTAGTATCATCAAAAAAGGCTAGGCTTAAACTTGTGTCTTTTTAAGGTGTTATATGCTATTGTAAGATAGTCAATTCATTATGATAAGTTTCTGGAGTAATTATAAATAGATTAGAATTTCACGCCACATAAAATTTGTATATTTACTGTAAAAAATTTCGGTGTAAAATTCTCTTGATGTAATTTTCCATCTACATAATTTTACACGGAAAAAATAATTGGTAGCGTCTACCGAATTCAGGGTTAGCAATAAATCCCTAAATATATAAACCGACTCGAATTAAGAAACGTGATTGTTCATGACTAATGTATTTATGTATAGTTATATAATGTAGTTATATATAAATAGAATTGAAAAAGTATTTTTTTTTTTAATGATTTGGCGTGTTTTAATTATTTCTTTTTAAAAATCTCAGAAGAGTGAAGCACATGATTACAAATACAAATGGCTGCGTCCATACAATTTGACAATTGGAGATTATTACCATAAATTTTTCAGCGTGTGGAGTTCATATTTAATTTCTGAACGAATTATCGTGAATTATACATTTACACGGTTGACGGTATAAAAATATCAAATTCACACCCTTCTTAATTGAACTCGGTTTTTGGTGTAATCTCCACACGAAAATTTTTACACCCACTCATTAACAGTACACAAGGTCTGAAAAATTTTGTACAGTGTTTATTTATTTCATTTTATTTATGTGAATGTTGTTATGAGTAGAATATTAATCTATTTAATTAAGAAAATTAGGAAAATTGTGTGAATAGCATATCTTTATCATAAAATACGGTTCTATTTTGATTTATGATAAGTTTTTGGAGGAGTTTTTAATAGCCTGTTGGTTTTGGATGTTTTTTTCGACGACATTTTCGATGAAATTATTGGTATTCGATCCAGTGATAACAATATTATTTTTTCAATTCACTTTAAAAGTATGTAAACAATCTATATTTTCATAAAAGATATCAAAAAAAAATTAAATCAAATTTTTTTTGTATTAAAAATATGAAATTTTCCCACATAGTGACTGCAGATTACATATAGTAAATTAATTAATTAAAAAAGTTTAATAGTATAGGAATGGTTCCTACAATATATAGGTTTAAATCTTACGCGGAAAAAAAAATTGGGGCTGCCACATGATACATTCCTGTGGAAGATTCATGTGGCAGGCAATAATGGTTAAAACAACAATAATAATTAAATAATAATAATAATAATTTATATTATTAAGAGAATAGAAACAATTTTGTCACCTGGATAGTCACATGATGAAATCGATTTTTTTAGTGAAATTAAGTGTCATTGCAAAGGACATGACTTGAATTTGAGCCTTTTCAAGGTTTCATATCATTCTCGTCGATAGTCAATTTATGATGATAGATATTTAGGTTGCATTCGAAAATGCTCTATCTCTAAACATATAATTGAGAAATGACCTTGTATTTTGTGAACTATTGACATTTTTAAAGATATAAGCTCATATTAATGTTAGGCGACTGCGTGGCCGAGCGGTTTGAGTCTTAAACTGCCGTACAGCAGTCGCTCAGGCGTGGGTTCGAGCCCTGGCAGTCGCAATTTTTCTGCGATTTCCGGGGCTTGCTTCCTTGCCGACTGTACCTTGACCAGGTCTCTGTGGTTTCCTCGGTCACTGTGCCCCTGTGCTAATGGGCGGGGCACAGGCAAATGCGGGTACAGACTGTAAGTCGGCCACAGCCGCAGAACGGAGGGAATAGTAGGAGGGACGTAAAAAATCCCATATCTCGAGGCCTTGAAGGCTGACGCGTGAGGTCCTGCTGGAGAAGAGGAAAGAGGAAAAAGCGGAGAAATAGCTACAGGATTATATAGGAGGAATAGCTACAGGAGGAAATAGCTACAGGAGTAGCTTGGAGGGGGCCTGGTACTGCGAAGTAATGCTAACGCGGTCCCGCAGTATCAGGTACAAGAGAGGGGAGGGTTTTAGTGAGTAAAAATCTCACACTACCGGCAACCAACATCATCAACATCTAGCCGGTGTTTTATGAAGATTTCCCTCCTCTCGCCCCAAAAAAAAAAAAAGCTCATATTAATGTTACACTCATCGAGACCTTTCATTTGAGTACCCACATCAATTTTTCATATTTATATATATTGTATATATGTATATATGAAAAATATATCAAAAATGCATGTGGGTACTCAAATGATAGCTCTTGATGAGTGTAAGATCGGGATGAGCTTATATCTTCAAAAATGTCAATAGTTTACCAGATACAAGGTCATTTCTTGATTATGTATCTAGACACAGAGCAATTTTGAATGCAGCCTAAATTCTTATTATAATAAATTGACTATTGGTGAGAATGATATGAAACCTTGAAAAGGCACAACTCCAAGCAAAAACCCATTTTATCACATAAATACACTGGCCACAAAATTTTCCTTATTCTCTTAATAATATAGATTATTATTATTATTATGATTATGATTATTATTATCACTGTTTGACGAAGTGATTGCGGGTTTTGTTCAGCTGAGGACGAATGCTCAATTTACGTTCTCACATGTTGATGTCTGTGATCTGGTCAAGTGTCTTTCGGTTGGCTCCTCGCGAGCTGAGGGGGTTGATGGAATTCCGATTCATGTGCTGAGAACTTTCAAAGATCTGCTTGGTCCGTTGATCACAGATCTTGTAAACTCGTCGATAAATAGTGGCTTCTTCCCGACCCAGTGGCGATCGTCGCTTATAACACCTATACTTAAAGTTTGTAACCCGCAATCAGCTTCAGACTATCGTCCGATTTCAATATTATGTGCGATGTCGAAAATATGTGAACGTGTTGTGCTTGACCAGATCATTAAATTTCTCAATGACTACGATGTGCTTGATCAACATCAAACTGGTTTTCGACCTGGTATTGGTACTCAAACTGCTGTTCTTAAGTTCGTTGATGATATTCGGTTCGGTATCGATGAACAGCAGGTTACCTTGGCGGTATTTTTGGACTTAGCAAAGGCGTTTGATTCTGTTGATCACTTGCTTTTATTGGGCAAACTTTATAAGCTTGGGTTCTCGATTGAAGTTATTCGCTGGATATACAGTTATTTGTCGGAAAGAAGACACGCAGTTAGAGATGGTGCACAATTGTCGACATGGAGGAATTGCCTTACAGGAGTGCCTCAGGGAAGTGTTCTTAGCCCGCTGTTATTCTCGCTGTTCATCAATGATCTTCCTACATGTCTACGGCATAGCAGTTATCTCTTTTTCGCAGATTATGGTGTACTCTATCTAACATGTAAAATCACTGACCTGGATAGTGCAATTGAGAGGATGAATGAAGATCTTGCTGCCGTGTTGGAGTGGTGTCGATTAAATAAACTGAAGATTAATGCCTCCAAGACAAAGGCTATGATATTAGACAGTGCATTCAATGTTAACTTGATCAAGCTAGACCAGATACCGAGTATCGTATTGGGAAATGAAAATATTGACTATGTTGTTAGCTTCAAATACCTCGGTGTTTTAATTGATCAGAGACTATCGTGGGTTGATCAGGTCGGTAGGATTTGTAATTCAGCTTCGAAAGTGTTATACAGACTCCGCCAGTCGGTTAATGAACTGAACGTTGCTCTAAAGCGTCAATTAGTAACTAGTTTGGTGCTTCCTATTTTTGACTACTGTGCCGTAGCTCTCACTAACCTAAATCAGAGCCTTGAGAAAAAGCTGAAAGTTACTCTGAACAACTGTGTGCTCTTTGTGCTGCGTAAACGACTTGGAGAACACATTAATGGACCGCGGCTTGATCTTGGGTGGCTTTCACCATATCATCGTCGGCTTCACCTGATGGGCTGCATTTATTACGGAATGTTAGTCATGAATAAAAATGCTTTGTTAAAGGATAGAATAAGGATGAACCATATTGTCGCGAGACATAGGGACAATAATCGGACTGATACACTTCTGGCGTCGATTCCACGTACTTCAATTCTTCAGCACTCCTTTGTGGTTCTGGGGACTTCTTTTTGGAATTCCTTGCCGCCATCAATAACAGCAGCTGACTCACTAGCAATATTTAAAACAAGTTGTTATAAACACTTATTAGCTACTGAGCGTGCCGATTTCTAAGTGTGTATTCTGCATTTTTGACCAAGTGAAATTTAGTTATTTGCTATCCTGTGCAATATGGTATAAGACTTGAAGTAGACTGTTTTTGTTTCAGTATTCATTATTAATCTTGATTGATTAAATTTATATTATTGTGATGAAATTGACGTTGAGAGACCTATCAATATTAACATTAACATTATAAGAATCTATTTTGATTGTCGATAATAGCTTATGAGCACTTTTTGTTTTTGATTTTTACTTAAAATTATATTGATCTGTACTTAATTTTAAGATATTTTGTATACTCTGTATATGCTTTTGGCCGTTAGAGGACTACGTCCTACGGCCTCTTTCAATAAATTACAATTACAATTACAATTATTATTTAATTATTATTGTTGTTTTAACTATTATTGCCTACAACATGAAAATCATGTGGCTGCCCCAATTTTTTTTTCCTGTATATATTATAGGAATCATTTCGAACTCACTCCGCACGAAGATTTTATCTTTATTTTATTTTGAGAATGATTCCCATAATGATATAGGAATGATTCCTATAATGTTCTAGGAATCCTTCCTATACCATTATGGGAATAGTTCCCATAATGATATAGGAACCATTACTATATCATTATGGGAATATTTCCTATAATATTATGGGAATGGTTCCTATAATTGTATAGGAATCATTCCTATAATTATAAAAACCATTCCTATACCACTATGGGAACCATTCCCATCATTATGGGAAATTTTCCTATAATTCTAGGAAAATTTCCTATAATTATGGGAACAGTTCCCATAATTTTATGGGAACAGTTCCCAGGTAATTATAGGAACTGTTCCCATGAATTATGGGAACTGTTCCCATAATTATAGGAAATTTTCCTAGAATTATAGGAAAATTTCCCATAATGATGGGAATGGTTCCCATATTTTTCTTTCCGTGTATGATAGCATTGTTTCAAAGGTGTATTTCACATTATAAAAGCTTCTCACACGTTCAAAATACTCAAGCCGCTGAATTTCGTGATTTACATGCTATGCACTCTATCGCGAAAATTTTATAAAAAAAGAATTAGTAAAACGGTTCACCCTAAAGGCCATCCCTGCAACTTCCCGCTAATTCCATACCTGGGCGCTTAAAATTGAAATGACGTTTTTGAGATTTTTGAGCTCAAAATATAATTAATGTGATATTTTGAGCTCGCTGAGCTCAAAGAGATAGTATTTATTACTATGCTTTACTTGTACTCCTCTCGGTTTTTACAAGGCTGATTCCTCTTTTTTTCCTAGCTCTACGCTTTTTCTATTTCTCATATTGGACCTTAGCAAGTCCCACCCGACACTTCATTTTTATTTTAATTTTTTGCGGCTGTGGACCGACTTGTGCTTTCTATACCGTATTCACCCTGAACCTTACCTCTCAGGCTGTTGGAACAGAACCATGGGGAAACCACAGAGGAAACCCATGATAGCTGGGCTAAGTCTACAGTGATTGATAAGAAACTCTTCTTACTGGAGCATTAGGCCCCTCTCCTAGTGTGCAGAGATCCCTCGCGCTAACCAACGCCGACTAGAGTGGTCACCCATTCAAGTTGTTGCTTAAATGGGTGATCACCCAAGTCAGACATGTGCCACCCGGCTAACTCTGCCACTTTCAGAGGCTGGCAACGTAATGCACAAATTTTTATTTATAATCACTGAAAAATAGTGGTGCGTGTCGGGATCGAACCCGGGTCCCACTCTTTCGAAAAGAGGGCACCGAGCCGACTAGGCTATTGCCAGCCTTATCTCAAAGAGATAGTATTTCTATGCATTTGAGCTCTTCAAGCTCAAAAGTCTGATAGAAGTTTCATAGAACACTACTTTTGGAATTTTCAAACCGCAATAACTTTTGAATGGATCAACCGATTTTCACGCGGTTGGCGGCATTCGACGCAGTTTTATCAGCCTTATGAAAAATTTTCAGGTTTTAATTGATCGAACTAAAAATTTCGGAGTAATTTCGAAAAAACACTTTTTTCGGTTTTCTTTCGTTCACGATATCTCTCGAACGAATTAACCGATTTCGACCAGCTTGATGGCGATTGACGTGGTTTTTCATTGTCTAGAGCTGATTAGTTTTTGAAATCGATCGGTAGAGCCGTTTAAAAGTTATCTGAAAAAAACATTTGAAAAAATTTTTTTTTTTAGTTTTTTTAAGATTTTTCAAAATTTACTGATCCGAATCGGTCCAAATCATACTCAAAATCTAAGTTTGGCAAAGCCCTTTCAAATGGCACCAACCGCGATAAAATCGGATCAGCCGTTCAAAAGTTATAAGCGTTTCACATACTTTCACACACACACACACACACACACACACACACACACACACACACACACACACACACACACACACACACACACCGTGACAACCTCGCGGGAGTAGTCAGGGAAGCTTCCTATGACCTTCAAACGTCGAGATCTAATGAAAACTCGATTTTTGCACAACGGGGTGAAAACAATAACTTCCCGATTTTTGAAAATCTTCGATTTTCTTAGCGGGAAGTTAAAAATAAATAAAAAGAAATAACTAAAATGTATAATTTATATTTTTCGTTTTGGTATCTCGAGAACCCTCAACACGATCCGTTATCTTTTGTTTATCTTTCGCCGTAAACTTTTCTATTTTTACCACTCCCGAGCGGGTTTCTCTTTATTTTCTCGCGTTTATTCCTACTCTCGTATTTCGTAGGAGTTCTATTCGTAACATTCATTGCGCTACTAGAAGTAATAGTAGAAGTAGAGAATACCAGCATACTACTAGTATACAGAACAGATCTAACCCCGGTGCAGTAAAAGCAGCAGTTGCAACGGCAACAGCAGTCAATCTCATTAAGAGAGCCTTTGAGTAAACTCAAAACTGCCAAAGTCTTTCGCGCATGCTTCGTATGTACACGTGAACACACTGTTGGTGTTTGGGGTTTGTCCTTCTCAAAATTAACCGGCTAATGTCATTTCCCTAATTTTGTTAATTATTACTTCTCTCTACACATGTATTTTGGTTGCTTACTACTGATATAATAATAATAATAATAATAATAATAATAATAATAATAATAATAATAATAATAATAATAATAATAAGAATAATAATAATAATAATAATAATAATAATAATAATAATAATAATAATAATAATAATAATAATAATAATAATAATAATAAAGTTATTGGTGAGAACTTGTCGAATATTTGAACTTTACTTTAATCATGCAGTTTACGTATGACACAAGCGGTTGAAACATTTATTATGATTTATCAAACTTTCATCATTATTATTACAATTATTATAGAAAATTGATTAAATTTTACTACCATAGTGATGTATGTACGAATTTTAAAAGTCATATTGAAATTAAAAAAAGTTTATTTTGAAAAGATTTATTTCAATTAATTAATTCATGATATAACAGATAGTTGTAAATCAAATCTCAAGACAACAATAAAGTTCCATTAAAAACACCTCGATATAAATAGAAAACACCTTCAACACTAATAAAAAAAAAAGTGAATTTTAAGTGCTCTTAATACTTATATTGCTTCTACCACAATCCATCGAGATAATTTAGCCTTTTCAAGGTGATTTAGGCCCTCACAATGTTTACGTTTTCCGATGTTAACCATCAAATTGATGGTTATCTTACACTCACAATCAGGGCTGTCTGTTAGCTATTAGTATGTGTATACAGAAAAAAGCAAGTCATGTCTTAATATTATTTTCGGGCGGACAATATCGTGCTAAAGTAGAATATTTTTTTTTTTTTTGTAGAAAAAAGAGAATTACTATTATTTTTATGTTTAATAGCTGCATAATTTACCGTAGAATAATAATGGAAATTGAATTATTAAAAAAATAATTATTTCATGAATTCATGTTAGAATAAATTCTATGCTATTTACATGAAATACAAACGTTCCATATTTTAAGTAAAAACATTCAAAGGGTCTTTCTTTCACCGCTATAAACTTGACCTTTCATGTCAGATGAAAAATTAGTTTTATTAATTATAAATTAACCTGGAGTCTAACTTTCTTTAAAAAGCCATGACATTTGGAATTGATTTAATAGAGTAAGCCGATGATTAAAAAAAAAAAATAATTGTAAAGGAAAATACTGGGCTGAAATAAAAAGCCTGGAGACTTGAACTTCGATAAATATGATTTATTGTGAGAAGTAAAGGGGTTTAAGCTTCAATTTCAATGTGCAACGGTGTAGAATGTGTCATGTTCACTCGGTATCAATGATTGAAGAGCACCTAAAATGTCTATTTTAGTGAATTTACAACCGGATTACTTTTGTTCCAAACTCTCAGAATTTAATTCTCGCTATCGTTTTTTCAAGACTTTATTTTAGTGCTTTTTTTTCTTCTTTTCTTTTAGTGGATGTCGTAGATAAAATGAAGGTTTGATTGAAAAATTAAATATTAACTTTTTTTTTTTTTTTTTTTTTTTTTAATAAGCTCAATTGATAATAGAAAAATAAAAAAATTATTAAAACTGTTTAGTTCAAACTTCGAATATTGTATTGGAAAAAATGCAAAAATTATTTTCTAATACACCATGTTGTCACGGGGCTCCTTTATTATCTATTGAAGGCCCTCACCCTGACTATGGTTAATTATCGACGGATCACAGGGCGCTGTGATCTAAGATGCTCGCGCAGTGAAAATTTGATAAAATAAGTTCTGGGACCTAGAGTGGAAGTGCTTCGAGAGTGGGGAGAAGACCGCACTGAGACAAAAGGAAGTTGTCGCACGGAGAGAAGACATTGTGAAGACGGAACCCGACAAAGCAGCCAATAATAATATGAAATCAAAATTTAAATTTAATTATTTATCGAAGTCAAGGTTAGGAACCGGGATTTGAATTTGATTCCCAGGAAGGTATATTGTGAAACGCGAGTATTGAGGAATATTGTTAATTAAAATTAAGTGAGTTATTTTAAATATTGTTATTAGAAATAGTGTGATAATTGGGTAAATTGTTTTATTAAAAAGTGTGTGTGTGTGTGGAAATATTTTACATTATATACTCCTCGTTCACGGGCTGTCGAGGAGGTTAGTATTAGCGAGTTGTCGACTAGTTTCATGGTATCCTCCTCTGTCCCGTAGTGAGGGTCCGGGCGACAGCAAAAGGGCTAAGAACGGTTTGAACCTTGGGCAGGGGTCCGGGCGACCACCCAAGGTCAGATCTAGAGTCTTAGAGCGTGAGGGTCCGGTGGACAGCGCGATTTAGTTAGAAACTACGGTATAGACACTCCATATGAGGGTACTGTCAGGAATAAGGGACTATGATAGAAACTGCAGTATAGACGCTCCATATGAGGGTACTGTCAGGATTAAGACTTTTGATATTTTATAAGAGTGTGTGGGTGCGAGATAATATTCAAGGCTATTGTAAAAGTAGTTAATTAAATTTGGAGTTAAATTTAAAATTTATTGTTATTATTTCTGTCAGCCTAATTATGATCTCTCTCGACCCTTAGATATCTCTCATTGCTTGGACCGGTTCTGGAAACCGTGACAAAAATTCCAGTGGCGCCCTTAAATTTTAAAAATTAAAAAAGGGGCGACATAGTAGCAGGAACCTACCGTTACAATGTATTTATTTACGTCCCCCTAGGTTATGCTCAGATGTTTACATCTCAGCCGAGCAGCGAGTGATACGCTTGTTGGATATATGGATCGAGCTATATTATGACATCACATATAAACAGAAAAAAATTACATGATATTAATATTATGAGAAAATATATGAACACTTAAAAAATTTCCTGGAATAATAATAATAATTTTTATTTATATCGCAAATAACAGTACACTTCATGTTACAACATTGTTTTTTTAACTCCAGTAGTTTTAAATTACCTCAGTTTGTTCTGCACATTAACAGCCATTAATTGATGTATTCAGTATCATAAATACGCGTCGAACACTAGATAAATAAAAAACCGATGACGATGACTCTTTTTACAAGCATTTGTCAATAAAAAATTTCAGCATCGAGTACAGGAAAATAAATACTGTTTTTTATTTTTTCAGCGTTAAATTAACGACATGAGCAATTATCGGGCGTTAAAATTCAATTGAGAACGATAGAACAGTAACGTATAACGTATGTGTATCGAGAAGGGTTATGGTCCAGGCAGGGCGAGGGCACCCGGGGTCGTCGGTAAGTTATTTTCGATCCCATATCCGGGCGATAGTGGGATAGAATAGGAACAGAATAGGCGAGAGAATCAGTTTTGGCAATAGCAGTAGTAGTTGTAATGGTAGAAGAGGAACCAAATGAATCGAAGGTCCGAGACTAACGAGCCGAATAGGAATCCCAAATCGAGTCATTAGTCATCATTTACATGGTATGTCATAACGATGATATTTGTCGTACCTACATAGTACACACAAAGTGCTATATTCTATATATGCTAAATGCATCCACGTATATTTAGACGTTTAAACATTATTCTTTGGCCAGTATTGCTTGAAACACGTTGCATTGTAATGTTCATCAACCGACAATCATATATAAAATATTAATTCAAGTCATATCAACGATACTCACAATACAAACCACTTTGATTAATTGTCCCTGCAATCATTTAAGTAATTATTAATGGCGATACAAGAAAATAGGGTGAAATAGAAATATAATGCATTTTTTTTTATCACGAAAGCTTTAATTAAAAATTGTTATGATAAATCGTTTTTTTTTTTTTTTTTTTTTTTTTTTTTTTTTTTTTTCCAATGAATAGATGATTTGTTTTAATTGGTTTGCCAAGGGAAAAAGATTTTAGCTGCGCTAGAAATTGAACTCGATGATATTTAATGGTCTTGTGAAGCGTAATATATATATAATTTTTTAAGAAAAAAAGTTGCGTGACAAAAAAATGGTCGCAGATGATTGGACAATCTTCAAACCACAAGATAATAATTATTTTGACTAGATCTTTAGATTTCATTAGGTTGTGAAAATATTTATAGATACATGAAAATTAAACTTTTCAGATATTCATAATATAGAGATAAAAATACATTTTTCATAAATCATTGTATCATTTGAAATTTTTGATTTATAGGTATACTATTTTATTTTTTGGACATCATTTGTTATAGATCATCTTGGCTCGTTCCTTTCAACAACTATTGTCTGTGTACACCTTTTACCTTAAAAAATTTCCTGGCTAGCAGCCAAACATATATATAGATATATAAACACGAAACGATTTCATTCGTTTGTATTACGTTTATCTGTCGCTTTTATATGTTTCCTTCCTTCCTGGAGCTAAGCTTGTCTTCGCGAAAATAGAAACATATAGAGTGGCATTTACAGTGAATATCAAATCCAAGAAAAACGGATAGAATATAATTGAACTGAATAATAAAAGTATTTATCTGTTCAGTAAATTTATTATCAGCTTAGTAAAAAATGCACAATAGAAAAATTCAGCGGCTTCTTGACTTCATTTTGAAGACCGGAATTTCCTAGTTTTGTTTTAACAAAACGGATAAATCAAGAGCCGTGATTAAGGCAAGTCACTTGATGAGGAAAAATAGTTCGTATATTATAATGTATAAAACGAATAAAAAACGTGTGTATCTATATGCATACTTTATCGATAATAAATGAGCTTTAATATTATAAAGAGAAAATATTGTACTATACAATACCTTTATCAGGATTTTTTTACCTCATTATCGGCATTTTAATGCTTTTCAATATGAATAATAAAAAAAGTAAATAATAAATTTTATGAATTTAATGAACTAAATAAAAGTCTGTGGAGTAGTAGTTTGGCGGATAATTTAAATCAATATTCTATGTAACTTTTTAAAATTTCATTTTATACACAATTTATACAATTAACTATTTTTGCTATTTCTACTTACTACACAAATTTTAATAAAATTATTGGAGTTGTTATTATTCCGCTCTATTTCAGAACACAGAAGACATTTCTTAGATTTTTAAAATTTGTTTTAGGAGAAAAAATTTACGCTAAATTGATAAAAAAATTAGGATTGTACAGAAAAAATATATCGATAAAGAAATTTATAATAAAAAACAAACATGTGATGGTTGATTTAACGTAATAAAAATGCAGCATGAGTATCATAGTACTTACATAGATGTATGTTTATACAAACAGAGTGGGAAAAAAGAACAAGTGTTACGAGTAATGGAAAAACGAGCAGTTTCCACAGATCAATACTAAAGTTTACGTCGGCGACCGGGACACGTTCAACCGGCTGCCAGACAATACATTTTTAAAATCGATTCAAATTGTCCTCACCGTAGACTTTATCTTTAATAATTTCCAATAAAACTATCGAGGTTCATTTATCTTAACATTAAACAATTCAAGTTCAACTTAAATAACAGGGTCTCTATTACATACAATTAAACTCTAGTATATCATCATCAAAAGAACTTCTCAAATTCTAAAAGCTCACGTTCAGAAGAAAAGTTTCAATTTAATTTAACGGGTAAAACTATTCGGCTAAATCCGTAAAAAAATTGTTTGATACAGCCTGACATGAAAATTGGCCATAGCAGGCTATATATGAACATATCTAGCTTGATATATCCATATGTAATTTTTCAATCAAAATGAGTGTCGAAAATATCCAACAGAGGGCGCATGATCGCTGAATTATCTCATCACAAAAGAATTAAGTGTAAGGTATTTGCATCTAAAATAAAAGTATTTTTTTTACTTTTCTAAGGTGCTTATTTGACATTGATATTTATTTAAGTCAACTACTAAATCAAGTTTTGTTTAAATGAAAATGCTAATGACTATGGATAAATATTGGCCATATACAAACACATCAAAAAATTTTTTCCTTAAATATAATACAAATTCAGAATAAAATTGCATCCCGCGACATTTCCGATTTCCAAAGTTCATTCCATTTTTCCCAATCATCAAATCTCTTTTTTTAAAAAAAAAAAAAAAAGTTCAACTAGGAACTTAATACATAATACTTATTTATTAAACAATTGTCTATATCGTCCTCGACAAAAATAACTCGAGAAATAATGGGCCTTTGGACGACATAAAAGCGTCCTGCTTCAGAGCCAGCTGAGACACTGCTCTCGTTATCGATTTTGACCTACTACTCTCTATCTCTTTTTGCGTTCTTGACTGTCCGGAAATCGTTGGCAGACTCAATTAGTAATTACCATAATGTCCTGAGTCCCACGTGAAGAACCCGATTATCATCACTGTACTTGTCGTTTCCATTTTATTTGAATACATACACTCACATTTTTCTTTCCCACCCTCTTTCTTCTCTTCCTATTCTTCTCAGCCTACTTTTTATTTCTGTCAATGTTCTCGGAAAAAAGCATAAAAATCCACAAAGAACTTGACATTTCTCCTCCTCGGCCTCGCCAGAAATAATAATTTACATTCTCTTTAAAAATTCACAGCGTAATATTATTATTTATTTAATTTACAAGCAAGCATGTTAAACATTTACTGTCGACAGTGGAGTTAAATTTTTTTACCATTAACTATTTGTACTGTTGATTTTATTTGTACTTGAAAAAAAATTCTAATAAACTCGAATTTAGTCTGGTGGGAAAAATGATCCAAGTGTTTATTAAAATAAAAACTTTAAAGTGCATTACGACTTCAAAGTCGGTATTCAAATTTATTCATCCATTGTCATGCTTAAATCAAGGTTCATTACACTGATATGTCCTTGGTTCAGCATGTCATCAACAGTCAAGTGGATGGAGAGAAAGAATGTTTGTGCAGAATCTACGTTGACGGGTTACTGGCCTCCGCATAATTACTCTGAGGTTTTTTTTATTTTTATTCTTATTTTACTTTTATACCCTTTCCACATATATGTATATATAAAGGTGTAACCCGACGGCATAAATACACATTCTTTTTCAGTACAGCAAGTACTGGATCCCTGGCTCGGGAGGAAAAGAGAAAAAAAAATGGAAGTAAAATGAGGAATCCATCTCTCTCAGTTGGTTCATTGGTGGAATGAAAAACGTTTCCGTTTTCTTGTCGCCCTCCAGCTATAGGCATTTCATTCCGTCAACCTATAATTTACGTCTTTTATGTCTTCTAAATTTTACCCATCTTCTTTATATCTTTTCACAGAATTTTGCCGACTAAGTCATTGTCGGAAAAATAGGGTGAATGCCTCGAATTTTTATAAGAAATTTTTTCTTTAATTATTTTTTATCTATAAGTTTATCTCCTCATTACTTTTTTGTTTTTTTGTTTTTTAATTGCTCACGGCGTGACTTTTGTTAAGTTTGCCGACTCTAAAAATGTTAGTCTATTTTTTTGTCTAGTTCATATTAAAAATTAATCATCGCATGATTTTTTTATGATATGGAATTGAATTTTATCACAAATGGCTACTTACAAATGTTTAACGAATTTTTCAATTTTATTTGAAGCGTTTCTTGTTCATTTTAAAATAAATAGGAGAAAATGCAGAAATAAAAAAAGTACTGAATGTGGATCGAACCCGGAACCTTGCATTGTTACGTGGAGTTCGCTTAATTAGGTCAATTTTAATTTTTTATAATTTCATTTTACTGTAATTGATCTTGCTTACACTTTTGGTGACTATTATCTTCTTTTTTTAAAAAGTAGGGAAGAAAAAATTAAATTTGAAAAAAAAAATTTTTTTTTCAGTTGTAAACTGAGATATGAATATGTAATAAATCCGATAAGCATAATTTTATGTTGCAATAGTGAAAACTTCCTCAAACTTTTGTATGATGTGTATCTCGAACTTCATGTGTAGCATAAACTGCAGTTATTATAAAAAAAAAAATTAGAAAAACGGTTGACCCTGAAGGCCATCCCTGCAACTTCCCGCTAATTCCATACTTAGGCGCTTAAAATTACACCAATGACGTTTTTGAGCTCTTCGAGCTTAAAAATACAATTTATGGGTTATTTAGAGCTCTCCGAGCTCAAAGAGATTGCTTTCCTATGCTTTTGAGCTCTTCGAACTCAAAATTCTGATAGAGATTTGATAAGACACTATTTTTTGAATTTTTAAACCGCAATAACTTTTGAATGAATAAACCGATTTTCACGCGGTTGGCAGCATTCGGAGTTATTCCGAAAAAAACACTTTTTTCGGTTTTCTTTCGTTCACGATATCTCTCGAACGAATCAACCGATTTTGACCGGACTGGTGGCGATCAACGTGGTTTTTTGAGGTTAAAAGCTGATTAGTTTTTGGAATTGAACCATCAAGCCGTTTAAAAGTTATTCCAAAAAAACCACATTTAAAAAAATTTTTTTTTTCAGTTTTTTGAAGATTTCTCAAAATCTATTGATCTGAATCGGTTCAAATAGTTTTCGGTCCAAATAGAATCGGTCCAAAAATCTAAGTTTGGTCAAGCCCTTTCGAATGGCACCAACCGCGATGACATCGGTCAAGCCGTTCAAAAGTTATAAGCGGTTCACATACTTTCACACACACACACACACACACACACACACACACACACACACACACACACACACACACACACACACACACACACACACACACACACACACAAGATTGAAGCAAGCGCTGACATGAAGAGAACGCAAGCGTTGGAGCGCCTTGAGAAGCTAACCATTGAGCTGCAAGAGTTTGTCCAAACTAAGGTCAATATCCACAAGGAGATAAAGACCAAGACAACCGGTGTGGTCAATGCTCTTGGAAGATTCAAGAAACTGGACGAGGAATGGCAGTCATCACGACGCCGCATTAAAACTGAAACTGAGACGGAAGAAGCAATGGACACTGGAGCCGACGGTGACGGTGAATCTGCTGCTGAGGACAAGGGTGAAACTGACACAAGGTCTGGAAAGAGAAAGGACCGAGATTTGCCAGAGTCAACCGACAAAGTCACAAAGAAGAAGGACTTGAAAAAAAGCTCTCTCCAACGACTGGCAGGGCAGGGCGACGAACCCAAGAAGACGACTGACTGGGAAAAAGTACAGTCTAAGAAGGAGAAGAGAAGGCTAGCTAGAGAGCAACTCTCAAAACAGCCGCCGAAGGAGCCCAGGTCAGAGCCTAAGCAGAAAAAACCACGCAAATGGATCAGACCCGACGCACTGATCATCCGCACGGCCGAGAAAACAAAGTATGCCGAGATTCTGCGTCGTATAAAGCAGGACGTCCCAGATGAGCAGGTTCGTTCAACTGTGGATAAGATCAACAAGACCAGAAGTGGGGACTTGTTGATCACGATTTCGAGGAAGAGCACTGACAAAGGCCAAGGTCTGCAAAAGACGATCGCGGACATCCTTAAGGAGGAGGCCAAAGTGATTTGCAAAGGGCCACAGGAGACCATCGAGATCCGAGATGTCGATGACGACACGACGAAAGAGCATATTCAGACCGCTCTAAAGAGGGAAGCTGGAGAAAGTTGTGAAATCCCACTAGAGGCAATCAAGATCCGTAAAGCCTTTAGGGGTACACAGACAGCCACAGTGTCACTACCAGCAGCTGCAGCACAAAAGTTACTGGAGGGAAACTGCAAAATAAGGATAGGCTGGTCTAATTGCCGAATGAGAGCAACGAAGAGACCCATACAATGCTTCAAATGCTGGCACTTTGGGCACTTCGGATCGCAGTGCAAAAGCGAAGTCGACCGGTCTAAACTCTGCATAAGGTGCGGAAAAGAAGGACACAAAATTGCTGATTGTAAAAATCCAGCTAAATGTGCACTGTGCTTTGAACGGCACGGCGTAGAAAAGGCGGCTCACCATGCAGGCACGAACAGATGCCCCATCTTCCAAGAAGCGCTCCAGAAGATAACGAAGCCAAGAACATGAAGATAGTGCAGCTCAACCTCAATCATTGTGAGGCTGCGCATGACCTGCTCATGCAAACTGTGCGCGAATTAGAGGCAGATGTAGCACTTATAAGTGAGCCTTATAGACATCTGAGTAACCAACCCTGGGAATCTGACAGCACTAACAAAGCTGTCATCTGGTCCTGCGGTAAATGTCCTTTTCAGAGAACAGTCAACAATAAAGAAGCTGGCTTCGTAGCAGCATGGGTAGATGGCATCCGCTTCTACAGTTGCTATGCACCACCTAGTCTCTCTAATGACCATTTTGAAGACTTCCTTGATCGGCTAACTGAGGACGCAAGAAAACACTTTCCCGTGGCAATAGCTGGTGACTTCAATTCCTGGGCAACAGACTGGGGCAGCAAGTTCACTTATACACGTGGAAAAGCACTTCTCGAGGCAATGGCCACTCTGGACGTGATCCTTCTTAATACCGGTGACACGCCAACGTATACTAAGGGAGAGGCAAACTCAACTGTCGACCTTACATTTGTCAGCAGTTGCTTAGCTCGAAGAGGTTTTTCTTGGAAATATTGAACATCTATACAGCCAGCGACCATAGTGCGATACTATGGGAAATATCAACTGGCCAGAAACTAACAAGAGACAACAGGAGCGCTAGCGCGGTTGGGTGGAAAGTTAAGTTTCTCGACCCCACTGCTTTAGTAGTAGCCTTAGACTGCAATCCGATCATCGTAGAAACTGCTGAAGAGAAGACCAAGGACCTAATGAGAAGAGTCACCCAGGCTTGCGACGCTAGTATGTCTCGGAAACGTCGCATAAATTCAAGACCTTCAATGCACTGGTGGAACGATCACATTAGCATTCTACGCTCAAAGTGTCTTAAAAAAAGAAGAAAGTCTCAGCGTGGCTACAGACGATCTAACTCCGCAAAGCTGTTGGCAGAGTATAAAAAGGCCCGTCGAGAACTGAACAGAGCCATCAAAGAAAGCAAAAGACGTTGCTGGAAGGAACTGGTCGCAGAAGTCGAGAAAGATCCATGGGGCAGACCGTATAAGGTGGTTATGACCCACTTGAAATGCCAACCAATGCCATCACCTACGTGTCCACAACTCCTAGAGAAGATTGTTACTACGTTGTTTCCCCAACAGCTGGTATTCACCTGCAAGTTGGAGCAGCTCAATTCTGAAGACATCCCAACTATCACGTTGGACGAGTTGATAGAGGCAGGAAATCGAGTAGGGAATAATAAGGCGCCGGGATTGGACGGAATTCCTAATATTGCCCTGAAATCAATCCTTAGGGCAGCACCAACATTATTCCTGGACGTTTACGATACATGCCTGAAGAAAGGGACTTTTCCCCAGAAGTGGAAACAGCAACGGCTAGTGTTACTTCCAAAGGGGAAAAAGCCGCCGGAAGAACCGTCATCCTACCGACCACTCTGCATGTTAGACACGGCCGAGAACCAGTTTGGTTTCCGAAAAGGACGGTCAACTCTGGATGCTATCAAATTGGTTGTTGATATAGCCAAGGATGCAATCGCCGAAACGAGATGGAAAGGTGGAAAGAAGAAATACTGCTTGGTGGCTGCTTTGGACATCAAGAATGCCTTCAACTCCGCTAACTGGGACTGCGTTATGCGGGCTCTAGAAGAAAAAAACATACCAGGATACCTTCGCAGAATAGTAACGAGCTACTTCACGAACAGGCTCCTGAAATATGACACAACGAATGGTACGGAAGTGTACGAAATCTCCGGAGGAGTGCCACAGGGATCAGTCTTAGGTCCTCTTCTATGGAACATCATGTATGATGGCCTCCTGAGAATAGCATTGCCTACGGGAGTCAAACTTGTAGCATATGCGGATGACGTAGCTGTCGTGATTGTCGCAAAGCAACTCGAAGAGATAGAAATGGCATTTGATATTACATTCAGACGAGTCAATGTGTGGATGGACATGGTGAACTTGCAACTAGCCAAGCATAAAACCGAGGCAGTGCTCATCACCAGCAGAAAAACGGTAGAAACCATCAAGTTGAGAGTCGGAGAACAAGAAATCACATCACAACCATTTATCCGTTATCTGGGAGTGATGCTGGATGCACGACTCAACTTCAAACAGCAGGTGGAACATGTCAGTGCCAAAGCGTCAGTAGTGAGGGCTAGTCTCGCACGGCTGATGCCTAACATCGGAGGCCCAATGCAGAGCAGGAGGCTACTATTGTCATCAGTAGTCACATCAGTGCTCACTTACGGAATATCCATTTGGGCTGATGCACTGGAAACCCAAGAATCATGGAGAAAAGCTGGACCGATATACCGACTGAGTGCCCTACGAGTAGCTAGTGCCTTCCGCACTATATCAGAAGAAGCAGTGTGCGTCATTGCTGGAACCCTACCTCTTAGAGTTCTAGCAGAGGAAAGACGGGCCCTTTACCAACGAAAAAGGTCAACTGCACTGAGCCCGGAAGAACTTAGAATTGAAGAACGGCAGAAGAGCATAGGCCGATGGCAACTATAAT
This sequence comes from Cotesia glomerata, assembly GCF_020080835.1. NCBI lineage: Eukaryota > Metazoa > Arthropoda > Insecta > Hymenoptera > Braconidae > Cotesia > Cotesia glomerata. Next base: position 10,479,759 of record NC_058166.1, on the reverse strand, counting down.
GGGATGCTGCAGAGAAGGGTAGGTGGACGCACCGTCTCATACCTCGGGTCGACATTTGGCTTAACCGGAATCACGGTGAGGTCAATTACTATCTTACGCAGATGTTGTCGGGACATGGGTGTTTTCGAGAGTATCTACACCGCTTTAAGCACGATGACTCTTCGGAGTGCCCGTCCTGCCCAGGAGCTGCTGAAGACGCGGAGCACGTCTTCTTTGTATGTCCTCGTTTCGATCCACAGCGTGAAGAACTGGAGAGGATCCTGAACCAGAGAATGCAACCAGATTCACTAGTAGAAGCAACGTTGTCATCAGAAGCTGCCTAGAACGCTACCAACACGTTTGCAACAGAAGTCCTTAAAGACTTGCGTTCCACCGAAAGAAAAAGAGCAAATAGCAGAAGATAGAAGGAAGATAGTTAACACCTTAGCCACCAGAAGGAAGAGCAGTAGCTAGATCCTCCCTTCACGAAGTAATGCCTGACGGCGGTTTTCATGAGGGATTAGAGGAAAGAAGGAAAAGGGGTTTAGGGTTTAGTGGGTAGGGGCGTTAGTGTCGAGTTAGTATGACGCTGCGTCGAGTCGCCACATATCCAGGCCAAACAGCTATGCCTAGAATCCGTAAAAAGGATTCCCCCCCTACAAAAAAAAAAAAAAAAAATAAAAACACACACACACACCGTGACAACCTCGCGGGAGTAGTCAGGGAAGCTTCCTATGACCTTCAAACGTCGAGATCTAATGAAAACTCGATTTTTGCAAAACGGGGTAAAAACAATAACTTCCCGAATTTTGAAAATCTTCGATTTTCTTAGCGGGAAGTTAAAAATTAGGAAAACGGTTGACCCTAAAGGCCATCCCTGCAACTTCCCGCTAATTCCGTTAATACCTGGCCGCTTTTTTGAGCTCTTCGAGCTCAAAAGTACAATCTGTGTGTTGTTTTAAGCTCTCCGAGCTCAAAAAGATACCTTTTCTATGTTTTTGAGCTCTTTGAGCTCAAAAGTCTAATAGAAGTTTCATAGAACACTATTTTTTGAATGTTCATACCGCAATAACTTTTGAATGAATGAACCGATTTTTACGCGGTTGGCGGCATTCTACGTAGTTTTTTAAGCCTTATAAATAATTTCTAAGTTTCAATTGGTCAAACTTGAAATTTCGGAGTAACTCTGAAAAAATACTTTTTTCGGTTTTCTTTCGTTCACGATATCTTTCGAACGAATCAACCGATTTTGACCGGATTGGCGGCGATCGACGTGGTTTTTCAAAGTTGAGAGCTGATTAGTTTTTGGAATCGATCGGTTGAACCGTTTAAAAGTTATCCCAAAAAAATCACTTCAGAAAAAATTTTTTTTCCTACTTTTTTTTTTTAGATTTCTCCAAATTTCTCAAAATCTATCGGTCCGAATCGGTTCAAATTAACAGGAAATCTAAGTTTGGCGAAGCCCTTTCGAATGGCACCAACCGCGATGAAATCGGTTCAACCGTTCAAAAGTTATAAGAGGTTTACATACTTACACACACACACACACACACACACCCCGTGTCGGGCTTGCTGGGTCCCGCATCGGGCGCCTCCTCAGGTGGCGGATAGGGGAATGCCCGGCATATCTGCACGTCAGATGCGTCGGGTACCGAGGAAACAGAATACTCGGGGTGGACCAAAACCTAGCAAAAGATGATATGGAAATGTCAGAAGATTTTCAAACATCGTTTACAGTACAGAGGATGGATACCTCAGTGCCGGCGAGAGAAGGCGTGCAAACGGGCCTAAACTTGTCGTTATCAAGCGACCGTTTGAACAGTGGAGTAGACCCCATGGCTCTGCTGTCTAGCAATGCTAGCAAGGTTACAGGGAGTACGAAATCAGCCCAGATGGCAGAGAACGGACAGCTGAGCAACATTCCTTCAAAAGTGGAGGACCTTTTTGCTCCTGCCACTAATCAAACCCACCGAGGAAGAATGAACTCTCTACCGACCGTCACCGGCCAACAGTCACCAATGGAGAGGCTCGGCAACAAGATTGATGAGTTAGCCGACTTCATAAAAGACAAAAAGAATCTCCACCATGAGATCAGAAAATTGGTTTTGTCTATTAGTACGGCATATAGGCTGGCCAACAAATCACCAACGAAGTCGGCGTCAACGACTCAAACATCTCCGAGTCTGAACAAAAAATCACAGCCACCTCTGACCACTCCTAAGAAATTACCACAGCAAAGAGATGGCAACAAGAAGAGGCCGCTGTCCACGCCCAGCCCTTCCTCAGATATTGACAAGCCAGCACAGAAAAAGACAGCCCGGGATGATACCTGGACCAAAGTGACTCGGCAAAACAAGAAAAAGAAAGAACAGGAGCCAGTGACTCAAACTGCTACAGCCCAAGACCAGCCAAACAGCGGTGGCTCCAAGAAACCAAGGAGGAAGAAGACAAGAACTAAAGCTGTCCTAGTCCAACCAGCTGAAGGGCGAACATACGCCGATCTCCTGAAGGAAATCAAGGCCAAGGTAAGCCTTGTCGAGACGGGCGTAGACATAAGGTCTATTAAAAAGACGAAACACGGAGGCGTTCTCCTTGAAATGGCTCGAAAGTCCGAAGACAGCAAGGCATTCACCGATGCAGTAAGGGCAGCCACTGCAAACATCGGCACAGTCAAGACGCTAACACCAACAACAACGATCGAGATCCTCGACTTAGATGAAATCTCTACCGAGAGCGAAGTCCGTGAAGCACTCAAACGTGAATTCACTGACAACCTGGAGGTCAAACGGGTAAATTTGACAAAACCCACACCACGAGGTAATCGGGCAGCCTTCTGCGAACTAGACGAGCCCAATGCGATTAAGGCCCTTGACAAGGCCCGTATACGGATCGGTTTGGTGAACTGTCGTATACGCCCAGTAGTAAAAGTAACACGTTGTTTTAAATGTCTTGGTTATGGACACCAAACACGTCAGTGTGCGGGACCAGACAGAAGCAGGTGCTGCTACAAATGTGGCGGAGAGAACCACAAGGCCGTAAACTGCACGGAGAAGTTAAAATGCTTCCTTTGTGCTTCGGACAAAGATGCCCAGGATAGTCTATGCCATATTTCTGGCACTGGAGCGTGTAAGGCATTCCGCAAAGCACTTGCAGAAGCCATGAAAGGTCAGAAATGACACGCATACTACAAGGCAACCTGAATAGGCGCGCCTTGGCGCAAAACCTGCTGCGCCAGCGTGTTTTCGAAGATAAAATTGACGTCTGCTTTATCTGCGAGCAATATCTAAACATCGAAGGTAAAACATGGTTCGCAGACGAAACGGGCACGGCAGCAATTTGGATTGTGAACACAAAGAACGTTACCGTCAACAACAGCGGAGGTGGAGCAGGTTTTGTCTGGATTTAAACCCCCACAACCTACTTCATGAGCGTCTATCTCTCACCTAACGAAGGGATTAGTGTGTTCCGACAGAAACTCGCAAATATAGAAGATGCGGTCACTAAGTTCGACGGCGAAGTTATCGTAGCTGGTGACTTCAATGCTAAATCGGCTGAATGGGGCGCTGATTTCTCCGACACCAGAGGCAACGAGGTCACTGACGTCGTGGCTAGACTCGACCTCATAGTGCTAAATACTGGGAGCACCACGACTTTCAGAAGACCGGGGTACCAAGAGTCCATCCTCGACATTTCGTTGGCGACTCCAAAAATTGCCAACATGATTGAAAACTGGACAGTATCCGAAAAATACAGTGGCAGTGATCACCAGTTCGTGACATTTAACGTTGGATTGGCATCTGCTCCGGTACCACAACACGACCTTTCTAAGCGAAAGTGGAATGTCAGGAAGCTTGATCCAGAGGCACTGTGAGCTTTACTTGCACGGAGCTGGTCTATCTTTCAGAACAACCCGACTCCGGATACTTGCAGCGAGACAGAAAAGGCAGTGCTAAATACGATGAAGGAGATTGCTGCCGCATGTGACGCCTCTATGCCGCGGTTGAAAAACCGGAGTTTTCGCAGGCCGGCGTACTGGTGGTCAACAGACATAGCGGAACTTCGCAAAATGTGCCATCAACTACGTCGCCGCGCAACGAGAGCCGCCAAACGCTCCCCAAGCCAGGACTTGTATTCAAAAGAGTACAAGCAGGCCAAAAAGATGCTAAATCGAGCCATCAAAGCAAGTAAAGCAAAGTTGTGGAAAGAGATCTGCAACGATCTCGACAATGACATCTGGGGTAAAGCCTACCAAATTGTCGCCAAACGACTTGGAAAGGCTTCACCAGAGGCGCCGAAGTCTCCAGCCTTAATGGATAGCATCGTAGCGGAGCTTTTCCCCAAACACCCGCCGCGGGAGAAGAAACACTACACTAAAAACAACGAAGTAACGCCCTTCACAACTAAGGAACTACAAGACGCGGCCAAGTCACTCAAAACAGGAAAGGCACCTGGACCTGATGGCATCCCGGCATCGGTGATCAAGATTATAGCCCTGGAATACCCAGACTTACTCTTGAACACCTACAACGCATGCTTGGCAACTGGCACCTTTTCCGCGGTCTGGAAACGGCAGAGATTGGTTCTCTTAGACAAAGGTAAGGGAATCCCCATAACACCTTCGTCGTTTAGACCACTCTGTATGCTAGACATTGCTGGAAAACTGCTCGAGAAGCTCATACAAGGGAGACTTCGCGACGACATCGACCGTGCTGGAGGTTTTGCCACCAACCAGCATGGCTTCCGGAAAGGTCATTCGACAGTCGGAGCGATCAAGAAAGTCATAAAGACAGCAACACAAGCATGGTCTGGTAGCCTCAAAGCTCGTAAAGTATGTCTTCTCCTCACGCTAGATGTCAAAAACGCATTTAACAGCGCAAATTGGGGAGACATTTTAGACGCTCTGGAGCACAAGTTTGACGCGGACCCAGAAAATCTGGCACTAGTCGACAACTACCTTGACGATAGAAAGCTAATAGTGGAAACTACTGAAGGCCCACAAGAATACGCCATAACGGCTGGCGTGCCGCAAGGCTCAATAATGGGGCCTGATCTATGGAACGCAGACTACGACGAGCTTCTTGAAATCCCGTTGCCAGAGCAAGTAGAGCTAACAGGCTTTGCAGACGACGTTGCAGCCACTATAGTGGCGGACAGCGTGGAAGAGGCCGAACTGCTAGTTCGGGAAACCATCGACACCGTCGAGACTTGGCTCGATAAGCATCACCTGAAACTCGCCAAACAGAAAACCGAGATGGTCGTTTTGACTCGTCAAAAATGGTTTCCAAAACCATTCGCTATGGACATGGGAGGAACAACGCTGACGTCAACAAGGGCCCTGCGGTATCTAGGGGTAATGATAGACGAGAAACTATCTTTCCGTGAACACCTCGACAGTGCATGCAAGAAAGCCAGCAAGACTGTGTCTAACCTAGCACGAATTATGACCAACACCATGGGACCAAGAACAAAAAGAGAAGAGTTCTTCTAGAAGCAGTCCACTCGGTACTGCGTTATGGAGCGGAGATATGGGCAGACATATTAAAGGAGAAGACCTACCGGTGAAAGATCGCAGCAGTACAGCGGCGAGGCGCTCTCAGGGTTGCCTGCGCCTACCGCACAGTTTCCGAAGCGGCTGTATTGGTCATTGCAGGAGCCGCGCCCATCGACCTATTAGCGTTCGAAAGAGCAAAACTCTATGACGCTAAAGACAGTGATGATAACATGAAGGACGCAAGAACAAGGATAAAGGCGGAAACGCAGCAAGAGTGGCAGGACCGATGGACATCGGGAGAGACGGGCAGATGGACGGCGCGCCTGATCCCAAACATCAACGTCTGGCTCTCTCGGAAGCACGGGGATACGGACTTTTTCCTGACCCAGCTATTGACGGGACATGGGCAGTTCAATGCCTATCTTTTCAAGATGGGTTTGCACAGCACACCAACGTGCAAATACTGCCCGGATAAAATCGACGACTCCGAACACACATTCTTCGAGTGTGCTCGATGGAAGGACTACAGAAGAAACACTGAAGAGATCATAGGCACCAGGCTCTCCCCCTCAGGCCTGGTGACCTATATGATCAAACAAGAGGAAAACTGGTCAGTTGTTGCAGTTTATGCACAGCACCTCCTGAAAGACAAAATCGCAGAAAGGGACCAGTAGCCAGGAGTAGGCGTCGTGAGACGCAGCACGACTGGATTGAAGTAATGCTAACGCGGTTCCAATCCAGTCCTCCCCGTACCATCTAGGGGAGAGGGGAAGAGGAATGTTTTTTTTAGTGGGTAAAAATCTCCACACTACCGACTATCGATATCTGCCGGAAGATGGGCGGCAGAGTTAACGATACCGGTGTCTTTTGAAGATCTTTTTTCGTACCTCTTTATAAAAAAAAAAAAAAAAAAAAAACACACACACACACACACACACACACACACATACATACAGACATAGTGACACCCTCGCGGGAATAGTCAGGAAAGCTGCCTAGGACCTCAAAACGCCGAGATCTGATGAAAACTCGATTTTCGAAAAACGGGGTAAAACCAATGACTTCCCGATTTTTGAAAATTTTCAATTTTCTTAGCGGGAAGTTAAAAAAAAAAAAAAAAAAAACAGTGAAGTTACTAAAAATATATCCGAAGTTTGTTTAAAGAAAATTAATTTCTTCATTTACTATTATATGTACATATGTATTATGCGTATAATATTCATGTAGTGTTATAGTGAATCCATGTACCCGGGGAAAAAAAATTATATATAATTTTATATAATTATATATAAATCATTATATATAATTATGTATGAGTTTTGGCCATATATAATTATATAAAATTATATATTATTATATAAAATTATATATAATTATATAAAAAAAGAGCGTGTGTACAGAGTACACATGTTAGAAGTGAAACTTCTTTGGCAAACTCAATTTAAAATTTATTAATTAGTAGTTAATAGATTTCAAAGACAGGAACATAAAGGATTTATGCATATATAGTATTGAAAGAATTAAATGAGAAAAATTTACACTAGTTACATCACATATTCTTTCAATTTATTTCTTCAATATGTACAACATTATCTGATGGTATTTGTAATCGTATAGTTGTCACTAAAGCCTTATGGTAACTAAAATATGAAACATAAGTTCTTGTTTAAATATTTTCTAAATAACGTGTAAAAATGGCATCTATTGTGGTTCCGTATTTAGTTGTCGACATGTTAGGATTATTATTTAATTGCAGACTAAATTTTTCATATAAAAAGTTAATTAATGGTGTCGAATTGTCAGATGCAAAGTTTACGTTAAAATCACCACCTAAAAGAAGAGGTATTTTATCATAATCTGTATTAGTAAGAGCAGCACCTCCATGGCTATATGCAAGTAATTGTTGATGAAGAAAAGAAATAATATTGTTAAGCTTTTGATTGACAGATATATACACTGCAGCGAAGATAATTTTTTTTCCATCAAGAGATTGACATTCAGCAATACAAATATCACCAGTTACTGTTGCTCCCAATTGCTGTGATGATGATTGCATTGCTGTCATATGAATATTTGGCGTGACAATATTACACGTATTATTATTTTCGTTAGAGTAAATTCCTACTCCTCCTGCTCGAACATTTGGTCGTTTAAATTTGATTATACAGTTGAAATTAGGTATACTTATATCTTCAGAGTCATTTAACCAAGTTTCAGATAGAAGTACGATGTTTGAAGCCTGTATAACAGAATTTGTTAGATCCTGAGAATGACTTCGAAGACTTTGACAGTTAAGAGTGTATACAGTTAATCCATTATTTTGGCGTATGAAATTGAGAATTTGCTTATCTATTGTTTCCAAACAGTTCATTGAAAGTCTTCGGAATTCATCTTGTAAATGAATCATTGTCGTTGATGGTCTTCTTCCATGATAAAAAGTCAAATCATTACTTGTAGTAATGAATAATCCTTCGATATTAGTAACTCGTGATAAAGCAACGTATACTAATGATTGAGAATGTTTCTTATCGTATTCGTAGACAATTTCAGAGTATGTGCTTCCTTGAGACTTGTGTATTGTCGTCGCACAAGCACAAACTAATGGCAGATGTAACCTTTTAACATTAATCGTTTTGTTATTATTTAGTGGTATTGTCGACGATCTTCTTCCGATTGGTACAGCTGTTTTACTAATATTCTTAGCCGCAACATGACTAGCAACTTTTTTTATAATTTTTTCACCAGTTTTCAGCGAATCGGGAAACTCAAGCTATGCAAAAGTTATCTCTCCTGAATCATCTCGTTCAATGCATGCTAATTTTCCGACAGCGCCATTAGCTAAACCATCTGAGACATCAATATTTGTTGTTATCATATAAAAAATACCTTGTACAAATACTGTTTCATATGGTAAACCTCCAGTGTCAATAATTGACATTTTGTGCAATTTCTGTCGTACAAAAGCTTGTTGTTCTGTTGATGTGCATCCAGTATAAATGTCTTGAGCTATAGAAATATGTTTTTCTGAAGATTCATCTAAAATTTTTTTATTGTAAGTTTCGACAGCGTGGTTTGTGTTGTATAAACGTATTCCACGGGGACATTGTGTGTTGGCTTCGTCGACAGTGAAGAATCGCGATTGTATTAGTTCCAATTCATGACTTTCTAGTTGTTCACCGTTACCAATTTTGGTTAAAATTGATGAAAATAGTTGATTAGCTTGCCTCATTACTTCCACTAAAGCGTAAAATTTAAGACTTCTCCACAGAATTGGACTAACAATTGTTTGTTTTTGCTGTTTATAAATCGGCGTAGCTCTGACTGGCGGTAATTGACGCAAATCACCAATTAAAATCATGTCCAATCCTCCAAAATTAGTGTCGAAGTTTCCCGTAATTTGTTTTAAGCGTAAATCAATGTGTCCAAGTAATTCAGCACTAATCATGCTTATTTCATCAATAATTATAACTTTTACAAATTTAAAGAGTGCTCGATACTGATGAGCTACTTCAATGCTTAAGGGAAGTAACTTTGAAAGAGTAATCTTGAATGCTGTATGCACCGTGGTACCATCAATTGCTACAGCGGCTTTACTAGTCAAAGCACATGCATTGCATGCATTGCATAAACCATCAGTATTTGTAAAACGATTATAAATATCCATGATAAGCCAGATAACAAATGTTTCGCCACAACCAGCTGGGCCAGTCAAGAAAATTTGAAGAGGACTTTTATTTGGAGATAATAGATGTGATATTACATGTTGTAACAGTTCAATTTGTTTGCTGTTTGACATTCTCATCAATTTACAAAAGTCTGCATTTGACATCAAATTTTCTTTTTTCTTGGCAATGGGTCCAAGTTTGTTCAGTACAGCCAAACGAATGTCAGCATTGATATCTGAATTCGCATTTTGAAACAAATGTTGATATGGATCAGGTTCAGCGCATCTGGTCGCTGCATCTTCAACATCATCATTTGCAAGATTAATATCATTACGACACAAATTGCGACAAATTTGAATCGTCTTTTGAATGTCAAGATTTGATTCAAATTCTCGTCGACGATTTAAAATTAAATCCTCGTTTTCATCATATATTTGGATGAATTTCAATTCCAACAGAATTTCTGCATCTTCGTTGCGGAAAGGAAAGTGTAAGGACACCTTTTCTCTTTTATATTCGTTTAAATCTTGTGCCATATCAAAGTTACGATAGCGAATAATACGTTGTTTATTTCTCTTTAAATAAGTTCCGTTGCTCTGAACAGTATATTTTGCAACAAACTGAGCGAGTGTGACATTTTCCAAGTCTTGATGTCGCTTTTCATATTTTTCGAACCAATCATCACGCCAAATATCAGTTGAATCATCTCCAACACCCATTGCGTCTAATTCTTTTTGAGTTTTTCGGATTCTCTGCCGATCAGTAGGCCACATTGTGGGAATAGTGGTTACAACAGTGGAACATTTGGACATTGGCTCCGATTTCGATAATGAGACGTTGAAGATGGCTCACTCCTCTGTTGGTTTTATTGACGTACTCGGCGACGTAAGCGGCACAAGAATACTCTTCCGTAATAAATTGAATATCCATGTTAGACTTCCCAATATTGAAAATAAATGGATTAAATTGTCTTCATAAAATGCATCCATATCGAGATAGTCTTTATTTTCAAGATTTAATCTTATACTCTTGTAATGATTATAATAATGTTGAAAATCCGGTTCTTCTTTCTGCATAGGTGATAATATAATGGTTCTTTGACACGGCATAAAAGGAGCCTCGAACCTGCACTTCTGTGGTCTATTGGCAACAATTTTTTTAAAACACGTAAATGTGTGCTTGTGGATCTGAAGTTTCATATTACCTGATGCTTCTTCAGATGAGACTGAAATTAAGTAATCAATTAATGCTATAGCATCAATTTTGTTATTATTTAGAGCATCCACCGGAGCGTTATTCAACCATAGTAACATGTGAGCGTGTAGACTTCCGCGATGTTGGAATTCAATCCTCTTGAAGTAATCTACAACGTAATATTTCCCAAAAGGACTAAATTTTTTTGATTGCAAAATAGCAACCAAAACATTCACTAACTTGTTAAAGTGAATCGCGCAAGTTACAGCATCCTCATTAATTAAAGTCGTTTTCTCCATATAATGCAAGTTTTCGGCAGCTTCTAGCGTAATGTCGACTCCACAATGTTTTAATTTGTACAATTTTTGAATTAAGTCCGTCCAGCCGATTTCATTAGCACTAATTGTCAAAAAAATTGTTGGTTTACCAAGTTGCCTAATCATAGCAAAAAGGTCTTTTTTACGATTAGACCAATACCATGTCGAGTTTGGAATTGATCGTAGAAAAGCAAGGTTGGTTTCGATACAGTTATTAATATATTGTTCGTCCTCAATTTGTTGTCGAGTGACTGCTGTATTTTTACCAACATGTTTAAACGCAATAGTAAGAGAATCACGAACTCTTAATCGCATAATTTTCATTGCAACATATAAAAGATGATACGGTGTTACAGCTCGACGATCAGATCTTCGTAATTTACTTGAAGCTATTGTGAATGGTGTTGCCTTAACTCCTTCTCTGAAGCTCCGAAATTGACCCAAGTAAATGGATGGGAATGAAAGCTCTTTCGCATGTTCATCGAACAACAAACTCCGTGGAGTACATACAAAGATCCAGACAGCCTAGACTCGGAAATTTTTCGTAAATCAGTTTTTTGTTACAATAAATAAAATAAATGTCTTTTAAAAACATCAAATGCGTTTAGGTACTTAGGTGACCACCACTTTGGAAGGCTAAAAAATGCAACATATTTAACTATTTTTCTTTTCAGGCCCTGTATAAGATATTACAATGATTTTTTTAAACGTTTATTTCAAGCTTTTAGAATACTAAAATACTTGATATTTTTAATTTCATTTTTTAATAACTATCCAGAAGGCGCCAAAGTCGAGAACTCAAAAAAATGCCACCACAATTTGCAAAAAAAAAAAACTGGCAGATATTTGAAAAAAATACTGCTTTTTTCACTATTCTCTGCTTAAAAAAAAAAAAAAAAAAAAAAAATGTTATAAGTAACTATTTTGGCAAAATGTTATAAGTAACTATTTTGGCAAAATGTGATGGAGGGGTACGTAAAACATCTCAATGAACAAAACAATACCAAAAACATTGAAATCGGTCGAGCAGTTTCTGAAATAATCTGTCCAAAATTTAAAAAAAAAAGTAGTTTTAAGATGAATGCATTTATTAAAGTTTTTACTTTACGTATCGAGTACTGGAAGCGCGCCCACACTGATAGAAGGATTTGTTTATAGTTAAAAATATTTGTTAATATTTAACAAATCATTTATTAGAGACCACTTTTTAGTATTAAACAAATATTTCTTCCCAACTACACTGATAGAAGGATTTGTTTATAGTTAAAAATATTTGTTAATATTTAACAAATCATTTATTAGAGACCACTTTTTAGTCCTTAACAAATATTTCTTAGTATTTAAAAAGATTTATTAATATTTAATAAATGAATATCTGATTTATTAAATACAAACAAATCATTTTAAATACTAAGAAATATTTGTTTGATACTAAAAAATGGTCTCTAATAAATGATTTGTTAACTATTAACAAATATTTTTTTAATACAAATAAATCCTTCTATCAGTGTAGAAACTACTTTGAGATTACCCAGCGTATACATCTAGACCTGATTGGGTCCCGAAGAGGCACGCCCAATTGGGAAATCCCTATAAGGGCCTAATTCGCCCCCAATTGGGCAATTCCAACGTAAAAATAAAAATTTTTATTCAGTTTTTCCCGATAGGGCCCTGCGTGGGACCTAAATGGGAAATCCCAATGCAAAAATGAGTAGCTTCATTCAGTTTTCCCAATAGGGCCCTGTGTGGGACCTAAATGGGAAATCCCAACGTAAAATTAAAAATTTTTATTCAGTTTTTCCCAATAGGGTCCTGTGTGGGACCTAAGAGAGATAACCCAACGGAAAAAAAAATAAAATTTCTAAATTTTCCCCAGTGGGAACTGTGTGGGATCTAAGAGGGATAACCCAACGAAAAATAAAAATAAAATTGCTAAGTTTTCCTAAGTGGGATCGGTGTGGGACCGAAGAGGATTTTCCCAACGTAATGTAAATAAGGCATCGATGAGTTTTCCTAACTGGGCTCGTAGTAGGATCCAATTGGAATAACCCAACCTGAGAGTAGATACATCTTATGAATAAATAATCTTTAAATTTAGACAATCGTTTATTTATATAAAAAATCAATCACCCAAAGATCTGGTGAGCTTATATTCTTAGCATATATTCATTGTAAATTAATTAGAAATAAAAATAAAAATTAGCCGTTAAGTATAGAAAATAATTAGGAAAAAAATTTATCCAACATTGTTAAATAAAAACTACAAAATTTAGATTCATCAAATTTTACATAACTTTATATTTTAAAAAATTTAATTTTACGAGATTAAAAATACATTCTAAAAAATCGGGATGAATTCGGAGTAAATCTTAATCCAAATTAAAATTTAATCCCATTACTCGGAGTTTTGGAGTAAAGTAATTAAACGATTCGCGTATAGAGTGAATCCGAAGTTTTTTTAGCGGAGTTATTCCAGATTAATTTGGGATCAATTCGAGATTAAATTCAAATACTCCACAGAAAAAAAGGTTCACTTAAGCCAAGAAAATATTTTTCTTCCTAATTATTTTCTTGAGCGAAAAAAAAAATTTTTTTGGCACAAGAAATTTCACTTATTCCAATAAAATTAATTTTCTTGCTTATTAAAGAAATAAGTATCTTGATCCAAGAAAATTTATTTAAGTTAAGAAAATCTTGTTGTTTTGAAAAAATTTAGTCTCTTGCTCCAAAAAATTTAGTTCTTGATAGAAGTAAATTTTCTTACCTTGAGAAAATTTCTCTCTTGCTCCAAAAAATTAAATATCTCGATAGAAGTAAATTTTCATTAATATTTTTATTGATCAACATGTCAAATGGGAAGATCATATAATATTGAATCTTTTTTTTTTCATTTAATATGTATAATTGCACGCTAAAATAATATAAAATGGGTATCAAATATTCAAGAGAAAAATTTTCTCAAAGTGAGAAAACATTATTATTATTAGTATTGTTAGTATGTAAGAATTCAATTTTTGAAAAATATCCAACTTTTGAGGATTCACATTTGCAAAAGAATTTATATTGTAAAAAAAATTAAACTTTTTCATAATTAAATTTTTATCCATACAATAAAATTTTAAAAAATAACTTGCATTTCAAAAAAATTTTAATTTTCAAAAAAAAATTTTTGTGTTAGTATAAGGGGGATTCCAAATTTAATCGGACAGTTATAAGGAATTTTATTTTGATTTTTTCAATTTTTACATTTCTCAGTCGTTTTTTTTTATTTTTCAATTTTTTATTTAATTTATACAAAAATTTTATTTTCACGTCAGTAAAGTGGATAAATAAAAAAAAAAAAAAACAATTTCTTAAAGCTTGAACATAACATGAATAATGTCTCAGTCAACCGGTAAAGTTCATGTATACGAGATAGGAAATTTTCTCATCAGCACTCCTGCTTGGACCAGCGGTAACGTCAAGGACTGAGGACCCAAAGGCCGCAAGTTCGAGCCCAACTCACGACAAGGATTTTTTCTATCAACGATTTCATTTCAATTCAAATTAAATTTACTAACGAGATCATAATATAATATGAGTATATGGTTCTAAATTGTTTTTAATCTTTTCGAAAATCATAATATTTTTTCTTTCAAAATTTAGATTGGGCTCTGATGGGGATTTCCCCATTGGGACCTGAGAGGGATTGCCTAATGAAGGCCGCATAGGACTTTGCGTGACATCCCCATGTGGGGTCCCTATTAGGAAACCCAACGAGGGCCCAATAGGTCTTACATTAAAATTTCTAGTCGGGTTAATATTTAAAATGATTTTTTTGTATTTAATAAATCTGATATTCATTTATTAAATATTAATAAATCTTTTTAATTACTAAGAAATATTTATTAAGGACCAAAAAGTGGTCTCCAATAAATGATTTGTTAAATATTAACAAATATTTTTAGCTATAAACAAATCCTTCTATCAGTGCACACTTTCACGAATTTCACTATGTTAGAATTTGAATTTTCGGAAAATAATTTTTGGGGGTGATTCTTAATAGTAGAATGATTGAGAAAATGCAAAAACAATAAAATCGATTTTTTTTAATTTGCAAGGTCGTAACCTATCTTAACATGAGTGTTTTGTCTTGACATAAGTGTATTTATGTTATTCTATCAGTGCAATATGAATAAAATAGAGACATTTTTACTTCAGAAAATTTTTTGATTTTGGTCAAGCGGGAGTGTAGCACTATCCCAGCGCTTCGCGCTATGAGCCGTGCAATAAATAAAAATTTTTCGTGTTTTTATGACTGAAATAAGTAAAGCTCCACTTACATATTGCTAACATTTTTTTCACAGTCTTTAATTTTAGATCAAACATCTAGACTCATTGTCATCTCAAGACTGTAAGACAAAATATGTGCTTACAAAATTGAATTACCGTTGCATTAGCATCGGATTTCTTTGAGGCAGCTCGCTGTAAAATTACCTAATTACATTCTATGAATTAATTATAATACGACAGGTATGAAGCTCGCGTTGCCTTTTTGTCGAGTGTCAAAGTCATGCGTCAGTCAGTATCACAGCGTGATTAAAATCTTACTCGAGTGCTAGCTGCCAGAGAATTAATAATTTTCCTCGGAAGATATCTGTCATGTTCCAAAAATACTCATTACCATTACTTTAATTTTAAAATAAATTTCAGTTTTTTAAAAATCTTGATTTAGTATCAAATTTCAAATAGATAAGCCGCTTGTTAAATATCCTTTTATTCAAAAAAATGAAAGGTTCAGAGTCAGATAAAAAATTTTAAAGGTCGAATTTTAAAACTAGCAACAGAGGTAAAAATTTTCCGAGGCTGTTACTGCTGCTGTGCAATGAAAACCGCAGCGAAATGGGAACAATGCTTTCAATCATCGGACAATGTACAATCGCACTTATGCTAGAACAGACCCTATATTTTCTAATGCTATCGATGCCGCTGCATCTTTTTTGTTTCAATTCATTTATGATTTCAAAATAGAATTATTCTATTTTTTTATTTCTATAAAAAATTTATCATTTATTTTAAATTAAAACTAAAAAAAAAAAAAATTTACGGAAAATTTTTTTTACTTTGCTACTTTACAATTAATTTCTCTAGGGGTTGACTTGTGCCCGAAGGCGAACATGATAACAATTTCATTAGATAAACTTTTTGCTGAAAATAAATTTACTTTTCTTGCGTCTAATTATTTTATCAGATTGCGAGTTTCAATTTAAAAAGTTATTTTTATATTTAATTCTGTCTCTAATGTCTGGTGACTCTCCAGTTGAAAGTTAAGAAAATTTAATAGTCCAACTCTTCATCCATGAAATTAAAAAAATTCGAAATGTATACGAGTATTTTTATCATTATTTATTGAGAAAAAAAGTTTTGAAAAAATAAAATGTACAATTACTGACTTTCTGAGTCTTGTAAACCCAATAACTATCGAAGAAAGTTATCAATCGGTTCCAGTTTTCATGTTCATAGGTTCATAATTTTCTCAAAAAGAGTCTTTTTGAAAATGATAATCCAATTCCGTCATGTACCATTGTAATCAATAAAAATTTACTCGGTAGTTTGAGAAAAAAAATTTGTAAGTTGTGTAATTAATGTAATCACTAATTCACAAGTCATTAATCAGTTATAAAGATTAATTATGGTCATAGCAATTAATAGTTAGGATGATGCACATCAAATTACATGAGATAATTAAAGTCGTTTAGATACTAATTATATTTACATATATTATTCAATCTAATTAATCATAAATGGCGATGATTAATATTATTCTGTCTCATGCAACTATTATTCAGTTAATAATAATATACACGGAAAGAAAATTGAAGGAATTTTTAGTATTTCACTATTGTAATTTTTATTGAATTAAATAGTAACGGTGGACTGTACTTCTCATTTAGTAATTTTTACGATCCACTATTGTAAAAATTGATAGTCGGTTTTTTTAAAAGAAATTTCAGGGAAGGAGAGAGATAGGAGGTTGGACTAATTGGTACCTATACAGTAATCGAAAAAAGAAATCGGGATTTTCGTCCTATCCGGGAATTGAACCCAGAACTCTTTGTTGACAGCCAGAGACTCTCCCTCTACGCTATCGAGGTAAACTAGTACCCATGTCCTTTAACATCAAGATAAACTCGGAGTTTAGCGCTGTGCACGGCCATCGCTCACACTAAATGAGAAACATTCCAATTCAACTATTGTAAAATTTGTTATAGTTCTACTAGAAAGATACAGAGGCAGCACTGGAAATTTTAATCTTTTACTTTTTACAATAGTAATATCGTACTTTTTCTAATCGTAAGTTGTAAAATTTCATGAATAAATAGTAAATTTTCTTCTAAAATATTTGATAATTAATAGTAATGAAAGTATTGTCCATCTTTATAATAGTTGTATCGTAAATTATCCCAGAAATTTTTTTCCGTGTACGGCGATATCTGCTTAAGGAGGTTCGAGCGAATCTAATTTGAAAAATAATTTTCAACTTTGAGCTTTGAAATTAAGTATACGTATAAATAAATATGTCATTTATCTTATCCCAAAATTTTAAAAAGATTCACTGTTTAGTTACTTAGATATTAAATTTCAAAAATTACATTTTTTATTACCCTATACACGGGCTCTTATGATGGACAAACTTTAGTCGAGACTTTAATTATTTTTTTCAATATTAACCTCCAAACTTTAACGAATAAAAAACTATACACAAGAAACTTGGATTACTATAAAATATAAAAAAATTCAATAATAATACATTACCGATATAATTTTTTAAATTATATTTATTCGAATCAAGATTTTGCAACGTCGCGTCAACAGCTGAGAAAAACGAAAAGGATAGAAATATAGTTACAGAGAGAGAGGTATTTAATTCACACACTCATGCACGTCTCTGTAATGGGTATAGTCAAACGCGCTGTTGTCAAATCTGTTTATTTAATCCGGCAAGTAATAAATACGAAAGTTATTTTATTACTTTATTTTATTAAATAAGTAAAAATCATTAATTATTAAATTGTTTAAATTATTTTAAATTAAAATAAAGAATTTTGACGAATATTGAGAAGACTGAAAGTGAAAAAAAATTTAAACATTATTTTGACTCATAAAGTACGCTCGAATTTCCTTAAGACAAATTAAAAATTTTCCTTTGTTTTTCTTTCAAGTTTTTTCTAAATTGTTGATCAAAGCAATTTTACTTAAAAGAGAGTGCTTCTTAAGTGAATTTTGCACTGGAAAAATAACTACCTGATTTTTAAAAAAATGTCCACTTAAAAATTTTACTTACGAGTTATTCAGTTGATTCAAGAAAAAATTCATGAACAGAATTAAGAAAATAAAACAAAGAAGGAGAGAAAAAGGTACCCATTTAAGAATCTTACAAATTTAACCAACTACCTTAGTTATTCCAAATGAGATAACCTAGATTTCAACCAAAAATTTATCTCTAGAGGATTAAGATTCTAGGTAATATTGATTCAAGATATGACTGATGTTTTAAAATTGCCAAAAGATTTCGGATTTTTGTTATTTTATGTATCATAAAAAATAAGTCATAATTGCGTTTCAAAGTGAACGGAAAATATTTGCTTTTTTTCAATTTTGAATGAAGAAATGTTTTCTTGAATCGAATAGTTTTTTTTCTGGGTAAGTTTTAAAAAATTATTGATTTTTTTGAGAGACAATTAATTGTTAAAATAATTTTATTCAACAATAAATAATAGTTTAAAAAAACTAAAAAACCCGCTTTATACAGAAAACCAAACTAAAAAATAGAAAATAAATTTGAATTAAAAATAGTGTAAAAAATTTTAATAAATATAAATTAATAATAGTGTAAATAAGGAAAAAATGTATTTTGTTTAAAAAAAGCGTGGGGTGCATAGCGTCAATAGTTATAAATATTTTATTGACAGATATGAGTAGAAGGATTATCATTTCGATAATATCTTAAAAAGCACCCCACGCTTTTTTTAAAATAAAATGCATTTTTTTCTTATTTACATTATTATTAGTTTATATTTATTAAAATTTTTTACACTATTCTTAATTAAAATTTATTTTCTATTTTTTAGTTTGGTTTTCTATCTAAAGCGTGCTTTTTAGTTTTTTCTTTAAACTATTATTTATTCTAATCTACTATTAATTCCGTGATTACTATCAGTAACTGTAATTATGACTATTGCTTTGACTATTGTGCCAAGCCAAGTGCTCGAATCAGAAAGGTACGCATTCGCAAGACCACGCGCTTGCCCTATCTCTCTTGCTCTCACGCAGATGCGTGAAAAAAATCATTTAATCCTGACGATCTTAATTAGGATAATGGAATAATCTTATCAAATTAGTGTATTGTCATCGGTCCTCGATAACTCTACAAAGTTTAAATGAAATCTGACCGTTTGAAGTGGGTCAAAATCAAATCCAACGGAGTCGGATTTAAACATACAAACATACAAGAAAAGCTAATATAAAGCATGTAAAAATTAACATTTTTTTTTATAATTTTTTCAAAAATTGAAAGAGATAAACACAACGTGTACAAATGGCCAACATATGAAAGTCGCGAAGCGATAGACAACTGTAATAATTAAAAAAAAAAAACACATCCATTCTAATTTTGTAAGTTGTGAGCCATGATAACCTAATATTCTATTTTATATTTTTTACAGCATAAAAAATAAATAATCGTACTTTGTGAAAAACTATATGTAAAAAGTGATTCAAATAAAACCAATATTATCCTTAATTAATTTCTTTAAAAATCATCATCTGTGAGGATAAAAATAGTAACTTCCCGAAAATTTATGACCTATTTTTTAGAATTTCCCATTATTAAAATTATCTGAAATTCTACTTACAATAAATTACTCCCAGAAAAAAATCGAGGTCTTCGACTTTATAGAATCTTCAAATAATTACTTATAAATTTCTATTATTATCAGTTTTTTAGAACTGTGTTTTCTAAAGATCAAACATGATAAATACTTTTGATCTTTGAATGTAGAATTTATCTTCGCTAAGATAACGAGGTTCAAGATAATAATTTCTTCAATTTAGACATCCTATTATCTTCAGAATAATTTTGCATTATAATATTTTTTTTTAATAAATTAGTTTTTTTAGTTTAGTTTCAAAGATAATTCGGGAGAAGAGTTTAATTAATCTGTAAATAAAAACCATTGTAACTATGATCATATCTCCGCAGATATAATCATACCTGATCATGTTTGATGTTGTACTTAGTCCAGATATAATTCTTTTTGATGAAATTGGATTGGATATATTTTTCGATTGGCCAGATATAATCAAATCTGATATTATATCATGTCATTATTGTCAAAGTATAAGTCTGTTCAGATCTAAATATTTTAGCTCAACATGCAATTATCACAATTTATAATTAAGAATTTTAACACAAAATAAACCTCAACTACGAGAATCTAATTAAAGGTTGACAGTGCGGGTGAAAATGCCCTGGGGTGTCTATAATCAGGTACACGTGAGTAACCTTGAAATAGTTGGGGTTTCACGTATTCACCGTTCGTGTTCCGAGGCAGTTTGTAGTCACGCGGCGACGCTTTTCAGAGCCCTGAAGAGATCGTGGAGATTCTCTCGGGAGTATATCGACCAGTTTGTTCTTGTGTACAGAAGTACATACTATATAGCGGTATACTATTGAATTAAATATATCTATATATATTTATGCGATAGCGGGAGCTAGTAATGTAGATAACAGAGGTGAGGGTTAGTCTTAACATTGAACAGTTGTAGTATAAGTGGTCTAGCGTGTTAACGTCTACGTCATCGAGTTTGTTAAATAGTTCTACACATATATATATATATATATATATATATATATATATATATACATATTATATATGTGGTGTAATGTAGAATGTAGACCCTAGTCGGGAGGGTGGCTGAGTCCTACTAGTCAAGGGATCTGGCTCACTTCACTGATATTGCCCGCATTTCTTCCCGTTACACGCAAGACTAAAACTTGCCACTTACCTACTCTTGTTTTTTCCTCTCTTTTTTTTCGAGCTTGTCTTGAGCTTATCCTTTTCTACAATTATGTTACTGTGCCAAGGCGAAGCTTTTTAGCCTTGAAGGCTGTACACTTTCAGCTACCGTTTTATTATCCAAATGACGAATTAACATCGTGAAACGGTTGAAGTTAATATTATGAAATTGTAAAAGTCATGTTTCCGTTGATTTGTAGCAGAATTTGACTATTTTCTAATTGAATATTCTTTAAAGCGTCTATTTTTCTTATTAGTGTATAAAAGAAACTGATTTAAAAACAACATTATTCTAAAGAGAATTGAATGTTTTGATTTGAAAGTTTTTTATTTTGAAACTCCTTTTTACAGAGAAGAAAAGTTTAAAATCTGCAAGTCTATGTTATATTATGAGAGTGAATCACAATAAAATTTGACATTACATAGAAAAAAAAAATTCTTGACTCGAGGATCAGTTTTCTTCGCTCAACAAATCATTAAGGAGGACTAAAAATTTCTTAAACCAAGTCAAGTTTTCTTGAACTAAGAAAATTTGTTCTTGCTCGAAAATAATTTTGGTCTTCAAAATTTTCTTGGTGCAAGAGATTTTTATTTTTTATGTAAAAAAAGCCTTATCTTCAAAACTAACAATTATTCAAATTTATTAGCACGCGAAAAAAATTGTGTGTGAAAATTAGAAAAATGGTTAAGTAAAAATTATACGGCTATTTTATGTCATATTTAAAAAAAATAACTATTTAATTTACAGGTATAAATATATAAAAATTACATTAATAAATAATATTATTTTAATAAAAAAATGTTAAAAAATAAAGCAAGTCAAATTTTTAAGAGAGCGTTTTTCTTGAATCAACTAACTTTTTTACCATGTATGACAAAAATCATTAAACATCCAACTCATTTTCGTAATAAAAACATCAATTTTCCCATTTGTAACACGCGTAAAATTTTTTATTCTATTGCAACCGAATAAAGTCCCTCGGCAATCATCCGCGAGTTTCGAATGTTCGTTACACCTCCCCAACGATCAATTGTCGCACTCGCCGTCATCATAACAAAATATCGTAAAAAAATTAAATTAAACATTTTTGTAGTCAGTTGAAACAGCAGTATTGTGAATCAACGCAAAGGGCATGAATGAAGTGGCCATATATATACATAAAATATAGGAGTAGAAATAAAAATAAAAATACATTTATTGATCAATCGAGTGAAACACAACCATCGTTGCACAAGTTATTCGAACGATCTGCACACTTACACTTACACTCGCGCATACAAAGTAATCCCTCAGTACATTATTCCTCCGAGTATTACCAGAACAGATTCGGCATAAAATTTATAAAAAATTTATTTTGACTAAAATCCATCGGCGTACGCTTCTAAATCCGTTATACAGTTTGCTATATATGTATATAATAAAACGAGCTGCTATTCAAATCAAGTTACGCTTGACACCCGATCCTATATCGGGTTTATTCTTTTTTTATTTCATTTCTTTCTGTTTTATTGTTTTAGTTGGAACTAAAACTATGCCGCGAATATCTGGCATTTTATTTTGTTTATTCTCTTTTGTATTTGTTATTGTTTTTTTGCTCGAGTTTCGTTTCAGTGACCATAACAATCCAGCAAGCATAAGTTAAATATTTTAAACTTTTTGGTACACATATGCATATATAGTTGGGGTATTAGTATATTACTGTCATACTTTTGTTTCGTTTTCATCAGTAGGTTTTCAATGTGGATCTATTGTACTAGGTGAAAAATTTTGTGATCAATCATAAATGATTTTATTTAATCCGAGGTGATATTCAGTTTCAATATAGCATTTTCATTCGTTACATGAAAAAAACCATTTTTAACAGTTTTGGCACGTTAAATAATTGTAAATATTTTTGTTTTTTTTTTTCTATACAGTAAAAAATTTTGCATCATTGTGTCAAAATATTTTGAGTTAAAAATTTTTATGTTAAATATTTAACACTTTATGGTATTGACTTAACAGAATAAATATTAAATTTACATATAAAAGTGGTAAATATTTAACACAAGGATTTTTACAACTAAGTTTTTTGAAGCAATGACGCAAAATTTTTTTACTGTGTAATTAAGGAAGTTCGAGTGTAACTAATGAGTCAAAATAATGTTAAAATTTTTTTTTAATTTTAATCTTCCCAATATTCGTCAAAATTCTTTATTTTAATTTAAAATAATTTAAACAATTTAATAATTGATGATTTTTACTTATTTAATAAAGTAAAGTAATAAAATGACTTTGGTATTTATTACTTGCCGGAATAAATAAACAGATTTGGCAATAGCGCGTTTGATTATACCCATGACAGAGACGTGGATGAGTGTGTGAGTTAAACATTTCTCTCTCGATAACTATATTTTTATCTTTTTCTTTTTTCTCAGCGTTTGACGCGATGTCAAATCTTTATTCGAATAAATGGCTGACGATAAACGAGTTACAAACCTAAAATTTGACTTTAAATATTTCAAAAACTATATCGATAATGTATTATTATTAAATTATTTTTCTATTTTGCAATAATCCAAGTTTCTTGTGTATAGTTTTTTATCAATTAAAGTTGGGAGGTTAATATTGAAAAAAATAATTAAAGTCTCGACAAAAGTTTGTCCGCCATAAGAACTCACACGGAGAAAAAAATTTTTCTATAGGAACTCTATAGTAGTTAGTTAGTTGTAAAAAGTTCCAGTAGGTTAACGTATTCTTATGGTAACAATACCGTTTGGCTCCTGCAACTCTACATCGTTGAGCTCTGAGAGCTAAACGTTATTTACCTCTCACAACTCTACAGGATCGTTCTAAGACTATAACAAATTTTTGACAGTCTGCTAGTAATTTTTTCTTACGATTTAGCATTGATAATTTAATAAATACATGAGGCAGAATGAATTTATATTGCCAACAATAATTGTATATGACAAATAAGAATGGTATTATAATAGAAATAAAATAATAATAGAACTTATATTACAAATAAAAATTATTTGTAAAATAAAAATATAGTCGTCACAAAATTATCTTATTTTCTTAATTATACCAATAAATATTGTACATAAAATCACTACCGTATATGCACAAGAAAAGATAAATAAACGAAAACAAATTTTATTTTGTGTTAAATGGGATCTTTTTAATGTATTCCGATAACTTATTACTTATCACAATATATTCAACTAATAAATTAAATTAACAGCCACTGCAAATGAACCTCGAAAAACCATAAATACAAAACTGTCCTAACGAAATTCAATTTGACAAAAAAAAAACCTATTTCCTTAAATAAATAAACTGGAAACTTAATTGTCATATATTTTTAATAATATGGATGAGTAACAAAATAATTCTGTTCGTCATTTTAGAAGGTTATGAAATATGTCAGCGCACTCCACTACTGCGCAACGTAGAGTGCTCCCAACTATACCGTTTGGCTCTGAGAACAATCCCGTAGAGCTCTGAAAGCTCAACAACATTGAGTTATAAGAACTAAATAACATTTTGTTACTGTAACTCTACAACGAACAGTAAACTGTGTATAGTTGTGGTAACTCTACAGTTAGGTTAGCAGAACGAAATTTTTTTTTCCGTGCATGTATAAGGAAATAAAATATGTGATTTTTTAAATTTAATATCTAAGTAACTAAACAGTGAATCTTTTTTAAATTTTGAGATTAGATAAATGACGTATTTATTTATACGTATACTTCATTTAAAAGCTCAAAGTTGGAAATTATTTTTTACATTAGATTCGCTCGAACCTCCTTAATGGGTGAAACTGGAGGGACATTTTAAATGTATTTTAAGAAAATTATATGATTCTACCATTGCTGATGAAAGTTTCATAAAAGTGTAACTATTTTTTATGGAAAACTAACTAATTTTGAGTAGCATTTGTAGCTTAACTTTTAGTAAATATTTTTGAACCTTCAGAATTCATGATTTCGATTCAAAGAAACATGTCTTTGAATGTTGTCAAAAAAATTTAATTGATTTTATCATTGTCAATAAACTTCCATGAAAATGTATCTATAATTTATGAAAAAAATTATTATTTTTAAGTAGCTTTTGCACATTAACTACTAGTAAATATTTTTGATTCTTTAGGATTAATGGTTTAGAATCAAAGAAAAATGATTAAGAAATTTTTCAAAAAAATCTATATAATTCCATCATAACTAACAAAAGTTTTTAAAAAAAATAACAATTTTTTATGGAAAAATAACAATTTTTTATGGAAAAATAAGTATTTTTTAATAAGTTTTGCAGACCAACTACCAGTAAATAGTTTGAATCCTTTATAATTCATGTTTCAGATCCAATGATACATGCTATAAAATGTCCTCAAAACATTTACAGGGAAAAAAATATTGTTTTAAAAATCACACCATAAGTGATATTAAAATTGCATTTATAGAGCGGTTTAATTTAAAAATTACAGGTGATATAAAAATTGTATCACTGTGATGTGAAATTCACCACTTTTTAGTGCATGCACGAACCAACTATAATTTTCAGTCTAAGTACAGGTTATATACGTTATTTTTATTTATATTTTTCACAATTATTCTTAAAATAATAATGATGATTACATAAGAAAAATGTAACCTATAATTGTTGTATGTAAAATTATGATAATGTTTACTAGAAACACCAGTCGAAAATTCCAATCTACGCGTACTTACTGTCTATTGTAACTGAGGCTAAAGTATAGAAGCGGTCAAATCAGTTCCATTTAAAAATACATTAGATACAGATTTTGCATCACCATGTGATGTAACTTTAGAATCACCTCAGTTTTCATTACCAGTGGTACAATTTTTATATTACCTGAAGCAATTTTTACCCCATTTTTTTCCGTGTAGATGATTCTATGTTTTCTAACAAAAGTTCCATGAGATAGTGTCTATTTTTCAATAGAAAAAGCTTATTTTTATCTAATATTTACCACACAAATTCTATGTTCCAGGTTGATCTCGGCAGCCAATTGGGTCAATGTTGTCTGTGAACGATACCAGAGTGATGCCTCCAAGCTTCCACCACTGTAAAAACTAAACCAAAGCAACAAAAGACGCTCAGAAAACTCCAAACCCGAAAATGAGATAATGAAATAGTGAGTGAAATAGAATAGTGATAGCCGCGAGTGTGAAATAGTGATAATGAGACGAGGGTTGACCGCGTGTGTTTTGCGTTAGAGGATTTTGTTGGGTCTTTAACAGTTTTTTGAAAGGCCACGGCTCGAAAAAAGGGAAAGAGAAATGAAAAGCTGGAAGGGCCGAGGGTTGAGATACTTGAGGAGAAAAGGGATGTCGTTGCGGTGAGATTAATCGGACCCTGGTGAATGAGATGGTGGAGGCGGTTAATGTTGGTGATACGCGAGCCCGGAAAGGGAAGTGACGAGGCTGAAGGAGCAAAAGAACCAGAACCAGAACCAGACGGAGAAAAAAAGGGAAGAAGGTGTAGGTAGAGGTGTTGGTTTTATTGTCGGAGTGGGAACAGAAGTAGAAATCAGAAGCTTTAAAAAATGATTGGCGGAATTGGGGGTATCGATTACCGGCAAAGACAAAAGCAGCCCCAGCTTTGTTGTTTGCTGCTGCTTCGTCTACGAGGGGCGGCTCTCGGAATCGGAATTGTCCTGTGCTTAGACGCGATTTTGCTCTGTGGGGGTCAAAAGCCAATCAATCTTGGCGGCGTTAAACGACGGGACGTTTATATCGCCGGATTCTTTCCCTATGGCAGGCACGTGCCTGAAAGTCACATCGGACGTGGGGTAATGCCCTCTGTAAAGCTCGCTGTAGACCATATCAACGACAATCCAGCTATTCTTAGGAATTATCGATTGCACATGTGGTGGAATGATACCGAGGTAAGAGTTGTTATTTATTATTGTTTGAACTCAAAGCTTGCTCTCTATTGTTCCTTATTTATTGTTGGTCGATGCCGGTAATTCAAAAAACATTATTCATCCGGCATATTATGATATGACACCCCTAATTTATTGATGATTTATTGCTACACGTTTTCGGGCTTGTTAACACGAGCTTATAATTGAAAAGGAACATTAGCCCTCGGCTGATTTTCCTTTTTTCCTGCTAGGGATCAAAAAGATATTTTTTAAGTGTATCCGTCGAAGAGCTTTGTACTTTAATGATTTGATGATACTTGTTTCAGTACTCACGAAAAAATTACTTGATTCAAGAGATAGATAACTTTATTTATGCAAAGGCTGGATGACCAAATTGGAATTGCCTTAAAAAAATTTCTGATATGGCCTGACATGCTCACACGGAAAAAAATTAACTTGATTCAAGAGAAACCAAGTCAAATTTACATATATCAAGAAAAATTTCTCAGATTGAGAATTTTTTTTTTTTTGAATCAAGACGGTGAAACTCTTCGAATAATTTTCTTGGTTTAAGAATTTTTCTCTTGAATCAAGTTAATTTTTTTCTGTACATACATGGCCATGTCTCGCTTGTTATAATTTAATATGCCCATATTTAATTTTTTGATTAATATTAATGTAAAAAATTTCCAACAGGGAGCGCATGATCACTAAATCGCCCTTATACAAGAGAGTTAAGTTTGAGGCATTAAGTTATGAAATAAAAATTAGAAAAACGGTTGACCCTGAAGGCCATCCCTGCAACTTCCCGCTAATTCCATACCTAGGCGCTTAAAATTGCACTTATGTCGTTTTCGAGCTCTTCGAGCTCAAAAATACAATTTATGTGTTATTTTGAGCTCTCCGAGCTCAAAGAGATAGCTTTGCTATGCTTTTGAGCTCTTCGAGCTCAAAAGTCTTATCAAAATCTGATGAAACATGATTTTTCTAATTTTCAAACTGCTGTAACTTCTTAATAAATCAACTGATTTTCACGTGGTAGGCAGCGATCGATGTGGTTTTTTGAGCTCTATAAATGATTCTATTCAAAAAAATTGATTTGATGGAAAATTTCGGAGTTATTACAAAAAAACACTTTTTTCGATTTTTTTCGACAACGATATCTCACGAACGCATCAACCGATTCTGACGCTCTATGTGGCGATCGATGTGGGATTTTAAGGTTAAGAGCTGATTAGTTTTTGAAGTTGATCGGTTCAGCCAATTTGGAGATATTTAAAAAAAATGAAAAAAAAAAAAACAACTTTTTTTGTCACTTTTTTTGCAATTTCTCGAAATCTACTGGTCCGAATCAGTTCCAACTTACAGGAAATCTAAGTTTGGCGAAGCCCTTTCGAATGACACCAACCGCGATGAAATCGGTCAAGCCGTTCAAAAGTTACGAGAGGTTTACACACACACACACACACACACACACACACACACACACACACACACACACACACACACACACACACACACCCACACACACACATACATACAGACGTACGGACATCATCGTGAAAATAGTCAGGGAAGCTTCCTAGGACCTCGAAACGTCGAGATCCGATGAAAACTCGATTTTCGAAAAACGGGGTAAAACCAATAACTTCCCGATTTTTGAAAATTTTTAATTTTCTTAGCGGGAAGTTAAAAATTATTTTTTTGATTTTTTAAGAGTCCTATTTGTGATTAGTTTTTAGCTTAATCAACTACTAAATCAATTTTTAGTTAAGACGATATGGTAATTGACGTCCACATTTTTAGAAAAAATTAAAAATTAAAAAATTTTAACAAAATATATTTTAATTTTGATAAATAGCCTGATATGGCGATACATGACCATAAGATAAGTACTTCATGTAAATTTACTATTTTTTTTTACTCTGTCAAATATTGCTCTGTCAAACACAAAAAAAAATTCTCTAAAAATTTGGGCTCGTCATTTTAATTCTAATTTTTTAAAAGTATTAATTTTTCTCAAATAAAATTTTTGATAAAATCCAATTTAGCCTGATTTTGAAGTATTCAACTGCTTATATAACTAAGCATTTTAGCGATATCAGCGCTGAAATCAATTTTGTAGTAAAATGAATTTCCTACAAATTATTTCTTTGCATTTTTTGTTATTTCAGCCATTTTACGAAAATATACAACAGTAGCTGGAAAAATAGGTTTTGTATTCTGAATATCTCAAAACCGGAGTGGAATTTCGAATAGAATATTTATCTTGAATCAACTATTTCTCTCCCAGTGTATCCAAATAATCCTGCGGTTTTGTTTTAACTATACGCTATGAACCACAGTAACTTTCCATTAAAAATAAAGCCTCCATTGTTGGTTTAGAGGGTTTTAAGAATAAACAAAAGTTCACTCACGTACAAGTTTCAATAGCGAGTTTTTTTTCTATTCGTAGTAAAGTAAAAGCCCCAATAGATGATCATGTACCAGTATATGATCACTCCATGTATTTGTATACCTATATTTGTGAATATAGATATACAAATACATAGAGTGATCATATACTGGTACGTGATTATCTATTGGGGCTTTTACCTTAAGCCGGTTTGAATTTTTTAGTCCTTCCTTCGAAGTGCTGGTTATTTTATTCAGAACGCGAGTTGATTAGGGGAAGCTACAAGTTAATTATTATATATACAATGTACAATAATATTATACTTTGAGTAAGTGAGAGTGAATTGGGTCACTGGAATCCCGATGTAAAATGATTAGGCGTTACGTAGCTGATGAAAAAGCTTCAGGTTCGATGTCTATTGGAACTGATGCCTTTTTTTTTGTTTTTTTTTTTTTCATTATTGATAATGAATTTTCATTTCATTATTGATAATGTAAAATTATTTAATAGTAGGTAAAATAAAGGGGGTAGTTATTCGAGCCCTGGGATCTCCAGGTTATGTATATTGTATATCGGTCGGAGGTTCGATCGTCGACGTGTTACGTATGCAATCGATAACCAATGATGGTCGAGTGTGCGGTACAAGCATTCTCTGATGTTGATTAAATAATGGAAAGAGCGTCAATATACAAGCTTTCGCGGTCCGATCCTCCTATATCTATATACTATATAATTTAACTGATTGCTTGTTCATCAACAGCGTTAATTATTAACATTAAAAGGGCTTCTATTAATAATTAAATATTTTATTTTCAAATTCAGTTATTTAAAATACAATTGTTAGCTTGTAATTATTTTGAGTAAATAACAAATATTTGACATCTTTTGTGGTAAATAAATTTTTTTGTACAATGAAATTTACAACAGTTGTAATTAAATTTTGTTTTTTAATTGTATTGTTCACGGATTTATTTGCAATTGTTATTTATTTTTATAAAATAAATTATTTAATATTTTTCTTTTATGATTTACTGAACATTTTTATGGCGAGGGAATGTAAAACCGGTGTAAATGTATGGTTGAATGCGCGTTATTTTGGCTCGAGTGATGTTTGCAATGGTATTTGAAACTTTAACTCAAGCATAAACATTTGAAAAGAAAAGCCCGCACATGAGATTTATTTTTTCTCGTTCAGTAGAATAAAACTTCTTACGGTGAAAAGTTTAAACAAAAGTATCCGTATGAACACATATGTTTATAAGGTAGCAAAGGAAAAACCCTTTAAAATCTTTTGAAACAAAAATGCATTAGAGAGTTTGGTAAACCTCAATATGTTATAACGTATGAAATAATAAAACTTGAGTGAGATGAATGAAAAAAAGTGTATTATTATAAAAAAATAAAAATTCACTACACTGAATTGAAATATTAATAACTTATAAATATAGTGATAAATTACAAGCAAATAATAACCTCTATATAAATTACTTACCAGAGATTTATTAAAACAAACTATTTGTATTCAAGTATTAAAATTCGTTTAAAATTTTTCCGCGAATATTATTTATTTTTTCTGCGAGTCGAACGATCCATCACGGTTCGACACCCTCATTAGAAGAACCAATTCAACACATTATAGCTGACCAGTGACTGCATAACAAAGTATGATATCAGTTGTTGCGATCAGTGTTGAAAAAAAAAAAAGTTGAAATGGCTGATCGAAGGATAGACAATTGGGTATATATACCCGCTAAAAAATATTAAATTAATTAAACAACAAAATATTGAGTAAGTAATTTTATTACAGAGTTCTTCGGATTAACCAGAAGAGAAAATTGAAAAAAAAAAAAAAAAAAAAGTTGAAAGATTGAATTTTTAAAAAATTATTGAGTTTACAAACATAAAAAGTTAAAAATCAATGTCATAAGTAAGGCCAGGAAGTTCACGTTTCTTCTTTATTCAAATTTGAGGTTTAGCATATTAATGATCATTTAAATAACTGCGAAAGTCCGGGCCCTAGTTGTAAGATAGAAAAAAAGTTTTTTTTTGCTTAAAATTTAAAGGAATCAATTTAGGAGTATTTTTAATTCATTGAATAATCATTTCTCTTTGTGAGTGTATATCTTTCATCAAAAAGACGTATGTTGTGAATTTTATATACAATTTGGAAAATACCTAATCAACAAAAGTTGACAATTGAAACGTATCCTGACATTGAGATGTGTTGTTGATATATTGTGGAGTTTATATTGCTCTTTTTCAATTATCGTCAGTTTGCGATGACATTGAAATGAATAAGTATAAGTTTATAGTGGCGAAATGAAAAAAGACCCGTAGGGTCATAAAAACTTATAAACAAACGTCATAAGCCATTAAAAGTAAATTTCAAGTTGAAAAATTTTGTCCTCACAAAAATTATATGTGGAATGGTCATTTTTAGATTTAAGTTTTTCTATTTTATTGTTTTATTGCACCTTTGTACTTAGCAGTAAGTATTTTTTTCGAAAAGGTTGTAAATAAAGGGATTAAGGAAAATTCCCAAATAACAGATGTGTAGTTAAGATATTTTAGAAAATATTTGTATGCGTGGGAACGTAAGTATAGATTTTGTCTCGTGGCAAAAATGTACATTATAAGTACCGAGAGTATAAGAACGAAGTATGACTGATGCGGGGGTGAGAACCCAGGTAGTAAGTAAAGATCTAATTGTATGGGACTCAAGCAGGCAGTTCCTACTTAACTTCGATGTACGACAGACCTCTGTCTTTTAACTGTCAATTTTTAGAATAAATACTCACTTAAATTATCCGACCTGTGATTCCCTTTTTAGATATTAACAACATCAATATCCTATCCAGTATTTTCCGATACTACATTATATTACCTCGGAATTTTTTTCAGAGGAATTTTGTCCAATTTGATAAATGATAAATTGACAGATAAAATGTTGTAGGATTGGGTGTCCGTTGTACCAAAATGGGACCCTAGAATGACAGGAATTTCCAGTAATAAATATATATCGATCTATATATCGTTATTAGACAGAAGTGGTGATACGTAGTCGAAGTCAAGCTATGCTCGGACAATCATTTTAGTGAAGTCTCTCTCTCTCTCTTGCTCTTTGTACACATGGCCAAGGGTGTCGATCTCATACCCGGCATATCAGCTTGCGCTCAAAGCTTGACATGAGAAGTGACATTTGATGGGTTATTTATAGTCATATATGTACATACTTGGGTGCTACTTCTCTGTGAAGATGTGTGGGTCGATAGAGAGTGAAGAAGCATGTTGCCAACGGTGAAATACTTTGCTTCACTTTACTCGAGTCAGACTCGGCGACATGCTTGTTTAACCGTTGCACTTTTTTATACCGATCTACTGCTCTCACGCAATCCTTCCTGAATAAACACATTCGCTTTTTTGTTCTTTGATTGTGCTAACACCTCGTAATGTTACGCCTTTACTCTTTTTCTTCTCGCAAGAATTACTCCGTTTTTTTTTTTTTTTGTGTGGAAGGAAATTTCTATTTGTAGTGTCAATGTTTTTTCAAAATATGTCAGTGATTTTTTATCTAAATAAAAACCAGTGAAAAACGTTTCTGATAAGCCTATAAGTCGGGATTTTTGGATTTCAATTCGAAAAATATCCGAGTACGAATTTTTTGATTAAAATAAATTTTTATTAGCTGAAACAAGTTTCACTCGCTAAATTTTACTAAAGAATACTTATACAAAGAGTTTATCTCAAGTTTAAGTTTGTAAATATTAATTATTTTTGTAAAAAATTTGACTTTTGGAGTATTGAACTAAATTTTCATAAATATTGTTTTGATACTGGCTCATATATGACAATTCTTATGATTTCTCAACGAATAAATTATTATAGAGAGAATTTTCAACGAAACTTGAAGAAATTAAAAAAAAATATTAAATTTACATGTGATCTGAGACATTTCTTATTTTACTGCCCCAGGTATGTAATATATTATTTTTTATTCTTATTTATAATTTGATATGACCATAAGTAATCGTATCCCGAGTCGAAATTTAGAGCCCAAATAGAGCCTCCTAAGGTAGGACTCCGGTCGGACCTCTGGGCTCTAAGTCAGATCTATTCTCATGTTAAATTAAGTCCAACTTTAGACCCCAAAATGGTACAAATTTCCGTTTTTACCACTTTAGTGTCTAAAGTCGGACTTAATTTAACACGTGCATAGAACCTACTTAGAGCCCAGGATTACTATAACGCATGCAAAATTTATTCTGCGCACACCAGGCCCCTATGATCCACAATTTTGTTATTAACTATAAAAATATTTTGAATAAAAAATTAATAGAAGAGAACTTTTATAGTTTTTAGTTCAAAGTGCATTTTGGACTCAGAAATTTACCAGATATAACATATGTTAGTCTAAACTTAAACACTCGCCTACCTAGCCAGAAGAAATAAATTAAATACGCCCTAACAAAGATTCGAACACACGACCCTACAGACGCGAAGCCGATGCTTAACCGATTACGCTACTACGAACGATAGTACGTGAATTAATTTTGTTTGAATATGAATTATTGACTGTATTGAAATATAGGTGACAAGTTAGAAATGTTGTCAATCATCGTTACTACTATACTAGTAAAGCTACGTACTATAATTAATTAAATTCAGAAGAATTTTTTTTAACTTCCCGCTAAGAAAATTGAAAATTTTCGAAAATCGGGAAGTTAAAAATATTTCGTAAAAATTGAAATAATTATTTATTAATTTTTACAAAATCTAAATGTACCTTTTCGGCTTTTTAAAATGTTTAAAGAATTTTCAAAAATTTTTAAACATTTTAAAAAGCTGTAAAAAAATTTTAATAAGATTTTTAAATATTTTCTTAAATTTTAAAGAGCTTTAAAGAATTTTTAAAAATTTTTAAATACTTTAAAGAATTTTCAAAAATTTTCCGTAATTATATAGAAGTGGGACTCAGGTTTTTTCAAATTATGAAATCACTATGAAAAATTGTTTTCAACCAAATGATTTATTTTTTTTCTTAAATTTCATCGAAAATGGAATAATTTAAAAAAAAAAATGAAATTAATATTTTTGGAAATTTTTTTTTTAATTGTTTAGTTTTTAATGCGTAACAAGATGCAAAGTTCAAATTCAACGAAATTTTAGTGTTTGACCATCAAATTATTGATCAAAAGTCAAAATTTTTATTTTTTACTTTTCAAATGCAATTACCTTAGCTTAAAGGATGATTTTGAGCTAAAGTTAAATTTTTATCATAAATCCGCCGCGGAGATAAACAATTTGAAGAAAAAAAATTCCGAAAAATATTAATTTTTCGATTTTTATCCTCAAAAGACATGCGAGCCCCACTTCTATATAATTACTAAATTTTCAACATTTTAAAAAGCTTTAAAGAATTTTACAAAATATTTTAAAAATTTTCTAAAATCTCTTTACTTTTAAGTATAACGTTGTAAGGTTTGCATACAACTATCGCAGCAGGATCATGAGTATTGTATAATATTCATTAGTAATTTGTTTATGGACTGGATCGCCTATACTAAAAATACAAAAATTATTAAAATTAATAATATTAATTTGAAAATAAATTTTTTTTTTTCAATGACAAATTTTCATATGTAATTTCTAAAAATTTTATGTACGTCTCTGGAAAAATATAAGTAATGAATTTATTCGCTGATATACCTCTGAGAGCTGTCAGTTTGAAAATACGAATTTTCATTAATTAACGGGTATAAATCTTAATAAATAAATAAATTACGATTGATTAGATTCTCCTTTACGACACAACTTAAAAAAATTCTCTCGTATATGTTGTCTAAATAAAAAAAAAATTAATTAACAAGTTCACTGATAAATAAATAAATGGTAAAAATAATGATTTCAATTCTGTATCGGACTTCGGGGTTTAAAATCGGACCTCTCGAAGTCTAGAGAGGACCTCGGACCTCTCGATTTAAAAGTCGGACCTGTGGGTCCAATGTCGGTGCTATTCGGACTACTGGGCTCTAAATGGGTTCTATTCCGGACTAGGAAGCTCTATTTCGGCTTTAAATTTCGACTCGGGATCAGATCGTATATTGACATATCACAAAATTGTTTTTCGAGTGATGTGATAAATTGTGAATCAACATTTGAGAAAACTTGAAATTCGATTAGTGAAACCCGGAACCAAAACGATTATTAAATCATTGTAATTACTATAATAGTAATTATAATCACACTTTAGCAGCAAACATTTATCAAAGAACCGGGTAATTAAGGCTTGATTGCATCAGTTATAGTACTTACGTTCTAGTCGGATAGTTAGGATCATTAATCTCAGGAAAACTAGCAAGCTAGTGACAAAACTAACTTCTTCACATTGACAGATCGTACTTTCTTTTTTTGACGCAATTACTTAACTTTTTTGTTTCTTCTCTTCTCTTTCCGGACGAGATCACATTTTTTTTTACTTTTTTATTTTTTTAATAAACCCTACTGATTTAACTAATTATCAACTCTAGTACAACACGTATCCTTCGCAAGTTATTTAAGTACTCTTAATAACTTTCTTCTCCTTATCAAATTACCTGATACCTCCTAATTATAGATAAAAGTAATAAAGAAATTAATAAGGTCACGATAATATACGGTGAAAATTCATGATCGTTATTATTTATTATTATTATTTTTTTTGTTGCATGATTGTTATTATTACGTCAAATAAAATATTTATTGTTAAAATCGATAGTTGAATATTCAATGACGCCATTAAATTTACACTTTATTTTATAGCCGTAAAAGCGCTGTATCATTAAAAAACCATTTATATAATTGGTAGAGTGCGTGAAGCTAATTGTAACTATTTAATTATTTTCTATTCTTGGTAATGTAACTCATTTTCATTTAATTATTTATTTTTCTATTAATGGAAGGGTGTAACCCATTATTTATCAGAATTTATCACGTAAAAAGTTCACTTATAATGTTTTAATTAGAATATTTATTTAAAAATCTTTATCTGACTTATGAAGTTAAATTCTAAATTTTTTGAACTAAATTAAATTTTCAAATCCTTTGTAGTTTTGTGCATGTTTGATATTTCGGCCCGAATTTCGATTTAAACTTTTGCAATTATTGTAATTTTACACGGAGAGAAAAATGTGGAAATCATTCCTATAATTTTAATGAAATATTTTCCTATACCATTTTAGGATTACTTAAATTATGGGAATTATACCCATAATTTATGGGAAACGTTACTATACCCGTGAAAAAATTTTCTGATCAGACTATATCAGGCCTGACATAAACCGACCATATCAGGCCTGATATGGAAATTGGCCATGTCAGACTATATATGCCTTGATATAAGTATATCAGACTATGTACCCTCCCGCCCCGGTAAAAAAAATTATATATCATTATATTACATAATTATAAATGAAAAATGGCCCTACATAATTATGTATAATTAGGCATAATTATGTATAATTAGGTATAATTATATATAATTATTTTCATAGGAAAAAAAAAATCGGCGTGAGTGGGAATCGAAACGTGGACCTACCGCTTGAAAGATTAATTCACTACCCGTTTACCTAAGAGACTTACTTGGGGAACAAAGTTTATTATAACTACAAGTAATGCAAATCGTATACATGATTGATTCGTAGTGAACAAAATTTTTTATCTAATTTATTAATTATTAACTGTCAATATTTATATATAATAATGGTATCTATATGTGATTTATAAAATTATCTATGTATACATGAAATCGCAAAAATGATTCTACGATATATTGTTAAGGTACTTCGTTGCTTTAGAATTTATAATTTCTTTGAAATTAAAAAAATAATCGATGTAAAATCAGAATTGAAAGCTTAAATTTTGATAGAATTATTTGTTTAGTATATGGAACTATATATTGCTGGAGGGCCTGGCTAACAATTTTTGAACTTGACAAAACTAATAATTTTTGTGAAATTAAATTTTTTTTAAGTTTCTATTATTTTATCCGAAAAATACTATATATTAAAAGATTGTTAATCATTGGAGTAACAGACTCTTAGATAGAAAAAGAGTATGTTTTATAGTAATCACAAAATACCCACTGGAGTAAAAAAAATTATATAGAATTCTATATGATTCATATATACTTTTATATGAATTATATATACATCTATATAATTATAAATCAATTACATATGCTTCTATATAATTAGATATGAATCATATATAATGATACATAGTTTTTTTTACTCGGGTATGCTTTTATATGAGTACATAAGACTACTTATGTGCTGGTAAAGGTATTATATCAGACTATATGAATCCATATCAAGTTATATCAACCCAGATCAGGGATTTTTTTTTCAAGTTTATCAAAGTATATATAACTTTATAAGGTTATATCAGGGCATATCAGGACCTATTAAAAAATAATGTAAAATTAGATATAAGCATATCAAGCTATATCAAGTCTGATATAGACATATCAAATTGATAAGGCTTGATCAGGCCTGATATGGCCAATTTTCATATCAGGCCATATCAGGACATATCAAAAATTAAATATGGACATATCGGATCATATCAGGCCAGATATGAACATATCAAAAATTTTTATATGGCCTTATCAGCTCATATCAAGTCTGATCAGAATATTTTTTCCCGGGTAATTATGGGAATGGTTCCTATAATTATAGGAACGATACCTATAATTATAACTGTAATATCGGCATGATTCCCATAATATATAGGAATGGTTCCCATAATATTGGAGTAATTTTTTTTCACACAACTGTGGTATTTAATTAATTTCAACTGAATTTATTTTTTTTTTTTGATTAAGTGATTCTTTTTTTATAATATATAAATTGATAAAAAAGTTATCAGTAATAATATTTATTATTATTATCATTATTAAATTAATCAGTTGTAGCAGTTGATATTTATTTAACCTTTAATGGTATACGTGCTTGTAAATTAAAATAAAATTAATTAAAAAAAATAAAGTTAATTAAAAAAAAAAATTCTACTAGAAAAAAAAAATTTCTTATTTTAAAATAAAATTTCCAATGGTTTTGAAATTCCAAATTTTCAAATGTTTTCGTGGCTCAACGTATGTATTGTAAATAAATAATTTGCTTTAAAAATAAAATGAAATTGTACAAATAAACAATGAATTTCCATATCTATTTTGCTCCTACAATTGTATAGTGAGAAAATATCCTTTTTATTAGAGAAACTTTAAAATTGCTGCAATATTTTTCAATATTATTTAACACAATAATAACTGAGCTGGAATAAATAATTCAAGATTAAGTACACATATGAATAAAAATTATGAAAAAGAAATTTTTTCACTTTAGTGAAAGATCAATTTTTATTTACAAAAAAAAGTTTATTAGCAAAAAAATACACAATAATTACTTTATATTTTTGAAGTGATTGCTTCATTATTAAGAAAATAAACTTTTTTCTATTATTATGTGCGTCATTTCCATAATATTATAGGAACCATTCCTTTAATAGTATAGGAACCATTCCTATAATATTATAGGAACCATTCCCATAATGTTATAGGGACCATTCCCATAATATCATAGGAACCATTCCCATAATATATTGAAGCTATTCCATTATTGTATAGGAACGTTTCCAATAAACTATGGGTATGGTTCCCATAATGAGTATAGGATTAATGCCTATAATGATAATTTTATTATAGGAACCATTCCCATAATTTTTGGAAAGATTCCTATAAATTTCTCTCCATGTAGGAAAAACCATGTTTTTGATTTTTTAACTTAAATTGTGTTTGAACAATGCGATGCACAAAAAAATTTGTAAGGATCTTTTTTGTAAAGGATTAAGTATTAAGGATTAAGAATTCTAATGAAGAAGTTCTTTGTAATTTTAATGTATCTGTAATATTTTGGTCAGAATTTTTATTTCAAATATTTTGATTTAAAAACAAAAAAAAATTTTTTTGATCGTATTTTTGAATTTGTATTTCGTTGAAAGAAATTAATATATGAAAAAAAATAATACAATAAATTAATTAATAAATAGTGATTGAAATTATTTCTACTCCCAATATTGCAAAAAAACTGAAAGTACATGAAAATTCAGTAAAACGTATATCTAGAAAATTTAATGATCTTCAGTTATGTTCCGCCTTTTCATACCTGCACTAGTTAGCCAGATGGTCTATTGTTTGCGACAACTTCTATCAGCGAATTCTATAGTTGAAAAAAAATTCCCAAAAAAAAAAAAGGAATCCATGAACAAAAAACAAGCGATGATTGTTAGCGAATTCAATAAACTTGCTATTAACAAAACATTTAAACAATAAAACAATGAAATTGCAATACATCTAGAGAGTGAAGCATAAACTAGAAGTTAATTATTTAAAAATTGATCGTAAAATACAGTAAGCTCCATTGTTAACTGAAAATCGCAAAATAAAATAACGATCGACATATCAGGAAAAACAAATAAAAATATTGTTAATTAAATATAATGTTTTTATTCAGAAATATAATAATGCATTACTTTGCTGCCGAGAGTTCTCTCAATTATTTGTGGCTCAATTCGCTATAAACGGAATTTAACGAAATGGTTCTTACATTCATTACTTTAACTTTTTTCATGCCGTTTAATTTTCATTGTCTTTTTTCTTTTTTAAACCAAACCGTAATTCAATAAATTTGCTTTCACTTTCTTTTCTTTGGTCCATTTTCTATTTGGTTCTTTATTTTATCACCCGACATTAGCTTTTACTGCATTAATATTCATGTCAGTACTTCAGCAGGACCTCTATTTTATTTTACCAGATAAGCCTAACAGATACCTGTCATTTATATTACTCCGCGCCCTCGGGTCTATTTTCATTCTGTCACTAAATTTCTACTTATATTCATTCCAATGTCACTGCAAACTGACGGAGATTAAAAAAAGCAACTGAAACATCACAATATATCAACAACACACATTTTGTTGATAAGGTATTTTCCAAATTGTATATACAATTCAAAACATACATCTTTAAGATATAAAATAAATACTCACAAAGAGAAATTATTACTGGATAAATTAAAAATACTCTTGAATTGATTATTTAAAATTTCATCTAAAAAAATTGTTTTTCTGGCTTATAAAGTTAATTTTAAGCTTTTTATATCCGTAAAAACACAATTAATTTTTAAAAAGTCAATTTTTAAAATTAATTTTTTTTTTCAACCTTCTCTTCTGGTTCATGTGAAGAACTGTAATAAAACCCGAGTCGAAATATCAGACCCGTTTAAGCTGTAAAAGTTTCCAAATCCTTTGTAGTTCAATTTGCCGCCTTAGAAGACGCCTGTTTTGGCAGTAAAAGTCTAAGTGAACTATGGATACAGTGAAAACAGCTCCATTGAGTTCCGTTTTCAATGTAAATTTTATCCAAAGAATAATAAATAATAATAATAATAATAATAATAATACTAATATCATTATTAGTAGATTTCATAATAATCTAACTATTGCAGTCGTCCTTATAGCGCAACTTTTAAAAAATTCACCCATTTTCTGAATCAGCTTGACAAACTGAGTCAGAAAATATCTTTCATTCAAAAGTTTATATGTCGCGTTTCAGATACCATAAAGGCGTATACCGGCAAAAGGCCCCGGTGAA
This sequence comes from Cotesia glomerata, assembly GCF_020080835.1. Classification (NCBI taxonomy): domain Eukaryota; kingdom Metazoa; phylum Arthropoda; class Insecta; order Hymenoptera; family Braconidae; genus Cotesia; species Cotesia glomerata. The sequence goes on along the minus strand of NC_058166.1, from coordinate 10,439,101 downwards.
AAGCTATCGGTGCGTCTAAAATAATTTTTTTCAGGAATCGACGAATTTTCGTCTGAAATGTGCGGAAATGCAGAAAAAAAATTTTATACGCCCTTATGGCTCCCGGAACCCACCTCGGATGCCATAAGAGCGTATAAGATTTTTTTTTTCGGGAATTAACTTATTTTTACCTGAAACGTTGAGAAATACAAAAAAAATTTTTCTCAAAATTAAATTTTTTTTTGAAAAGGGCATAGCCGGATTAATATGGAAATTCTGCCCCCATGGCTTTTTTGACTCATACTTAGGGGGTCGATTTGGTATCGAATGAAAATAATTCACACCAATTTTTAGCTCTTTAACTCAAACGGTATTCGAGAATTTCAAAAAAACCTGTTTTTTCAAAATTATTTTTATTTTTATAGTAAAATTCGGAATTGATTAATGATGATTTTTTTCCTAATTCTTACGAGTCCAAAACATGAAAAAATCATATGATCATGATTCTCAAATAGAAAACCGATTTTTAACAGAGAAAAGAAAATTATTTTTTTTTTTTTCAGCCTTTTGAAATATGTCACTCACCAAAATTCGTCAGAAAATGTCTTTTATACTCCTCTATACTCAGGAATTTTTTGAATTTTTAGAAATGGTGGAACAATTCAAAAAAAAATTAAAAACTCATTTTTTTTCAAAATCTTGCGTTTTAACAAACTTACATTTTTTAGTACACATAAATACGTAGAAAATTTTATTTTTGTTTAAAATTCACAATTACATTACTTCTCAATCTTTATACTAGACAACGATAACGTTAAAACTATGTTTTTCAAAATTTTGGCCAAGTTGGCACATTATAACGCCTTCTATCGGGATTTTCTGTATCCATTTATTATTTCTTCTAAGGTTCCGCTTGTTTAGATAACCTAAAAACAAAGAAGCTTCTATGGTTGATGTCAATGTCTGAATAGCAGTTAACGCATTAATTAATTCAGTACTTATATTGACAATATTTTTTCGTTCCACCATAAAATTATACTGGAGTATCATTTTTGTTATATTATCTTGTCTCATCTTTATGAGATACTATTTTTTGTCGTTAAATAGTGTCACAGTCGATTACAAAGACTCAAGTAAGTGAAGTTTTATATTTAATCAGTTTATATATGTCCAAATTCCTAATATATAATTTTAATATTGATGTTAGAATGAATTTTGATAAAAAATGTATCAATTGTAACATATATTTGCGTAAAGCAGTTGGTTATAAAAAAGTTGTAATGACAATTGATGAAGCTAATATTGCGACAGAAAAAATTGGAAAGAGAGTTCTTGTTAATGATGCCTTTTGTAGTAAGTGTCGAGTTATTTTAACAAGACCACCTATACTTAAGAACACTCAGGATTCATCTGCAGATCAAGTTAGTATCAAAAGTCAGCCAATTTTTTCTCAGTCTTCATCCACTACTGTTTCATCCGTATCATCATCTGAAGATCCTTCATATGTTATTGAAGAAAAAATGGAAGAAGAGTTAGAATTTGTGGAGTTGGGTTTTCCCCGAATCATATCGACACATAAATACTGTTGCCTTTGTGGATTATCAGCAAATATCACAATTGTTCCATTTGAAGCACGCAAACAAGTATTTTCGACAAGACGACTCTTTATTCCTGAAGGAAATCAGTGTTGTAAAGATCACATTATAAAAAAGCGGTTTTATGATGAAGAAATTAACAATTTTCGGATTTATTCGAATACCAGTGTATTTGAAGTTCGTGATTTGGAAAAATTACTTGGGCAGCTGGCTATTGGCACTGATTCGTCTATAATTGATAAAATTGGAGATCACTCGTTTTCAGAAAAACAGTTGGAGGTATTTACGAGCCTTACCTAGGAAAAATTGATAAAACTTCGTGAAATGTTAACGTCGATGAGAAAATCAGTGAATCGTAATGTCATTCAAGCTCTCGTTATTTTTTTATTCAAATTACGAACAGGAAATTCAAATGCAGTGATATCTTCCATTTTTGGTTTAGCTCGGGAACAAATGGTATCCGACTACTGTGATGAAGTAATATCTTCATTTGAAAAAGATGTTTTACCTCAGTATTTCGGAATCGATGCTATTAGTAGGGAGACATTACTCGACAATACCTCTAATACTGCTAAAGTGCTGTATCAAGTAAAAGATGACCAGTTGATATTCATTTGCGATGGAACATATATTCGTCATCAAAAAAGTGCAAATAACGAATACCAGAGGAAATCATATTCTGGTCAAAAGAAAGTTCCTCTGTGCAAACCATTCACGATATGTACTACAAATGGTTTCGTTATAGATATGCTCGGGCCATATACAGCTAATATGAACGATGCTGAGATTATGAGAATCATCTTAAGTGATCCCAATGGTCTGATCAAGTTGCTGAAAAAAGGTGACATTATTGTAGTTGATCGTGGCTTCCGGGATGTGATAGTATATTTAGAAGAATTGGGGTTTAAAGTGCTAATACCTGCTCTCAAAGGAAAACGCAATCAACTGACCACAGATGAATCAAATGAATCCCGTTTTGTTACCAAAATCCGTTGGGTTGTTGAAGCAGTACATGGAGATATTAAGCAGAAGTTTAGGATTTTAGATCATAAACTAGACAATAAATTGCTTCCAAAAACTGGTGTTTTTTGTCGAATCGCTTGTTTTCTGCACAATGAATTTGGTAAGAGACTTGATTCTGATCTCGATCTTTCTGAAAAATTATTGCCGCCATGAACTCAAAAAAGTATCAAGATAATACCTTAGCCTCAGAAGTAGAGACTAATCGTTGGGCAAGAAGAAAAGTTCCTTTTGCAACAATAACTTCAGATATGTTAACTGATTTTCCTGAATTAACGGAACAAGAACTCAAAATTCTATTCACGGGATCATATCAAATGTCTCAAGCTGTATCGTATTTAGCTGAAATGATGGATGAAAACGGAACGATAATACTTTATTATTTAAAAATTACACCTAATATTATAAAATTCAAAGTCAGATCTCGACATATTAATTCGAAGACATATCATTGTTTTGTTGAATATCAATCAGATAAGAACGATATCTCTGGAATAACTCGATATTGTTGTGATTGTGCAAATGGTAGACGTACTGTTGGATGTTGCTCACACATTGCTGCTATTATATACTATTTATCTCACGCCCGATACTTAGCGAAAATCGTAAAACCAGCTGAGATACTTAGTCGTCTGTTTATTGATGAAAAAATCAGTATCGTCGTGAATGAAGACAGTGATGAAGACTAGCCTAATTGTTATTTTGATTAAAATTTTTATTTTTTCTGTATCAAAATTCAAAATATTTCCCAATAGTATGAAAAAATATATAAGTATTAACTTTAAGTGTCTTTTGAATCAATAATAACCCTTCCAATCACTTTAACCTACTGAATCTTTCTGTTTATCTTTTGAAAAGATATTTTTTGGTAAAAATAAAATTTTCTACGTATTTATGTGTACTAAAAAAAATGTAAGTTTGTTAAAACGCAAGATTTTGAAAAAAAAAATGAGTTTTTAATTTTTTTTGAATTGTTCCACCATTTCTAAAAATTCAAAAAAATTCCTGAGTATAGAGGAGTATAAAAGACATTTTCTGACGAATTTTGGTGAGTGACATATTTCAAAAAGGCTGAAAAAAAAAAAAAAAAATAATTTTCTTTTCTCTGTTAAAAATCGGTTTTCTATTTGAGAATCATGATCATATGATTTTTCCATGTTTTGGACTCGTAAGAATTAGGAAAAAAATCATCATTAATCAATTCCGAATTTTACTATAAAAATAAAAATAATTTTGAAAAAACAGGTTTTTTTGAAATTCTCGAATACCGTTTGAGTTAAAGAGCTAAAAATTGGTGTGAATTATTTTCATTCGATACCAAATCGACCCCCTAAGTATGAGTCAAAAAAGCCATGGGGGCAGAATTCCCATATTAATCCGGCTATGCCCTTTAATTTTTTTTTGTTTAAAAAAAATTTTTAGTTTGGAGAAAAATTTCTTTTGCATTTCTGCACGTTTCATACAAAAATAAAATGATTCCCGAAAAAAATGAACCAATATATTTTGGTATTAAACGTGCAAAAAAGCAAAAAAAATTAGGAAAACGGTTGACCCTAAAGGCCATCCCTGCAACTTCCCGCTAATTCCGTTAATACCTGGCCGCTTTTTTGAGCTCTTCGAGCTCAAAAGTACAATCTGTGTGTTGTTTTAAGCTCTCCGAGCTCAAAAAGATACCTTTTCTATGCTTTTGAGCTCTTTGAGCTCAAAAGTCTGATAGAAGTTTCATAGAACACTATTTTTTGAATGTTCATACCGCAATAACTTTTGAATGAATGAACCGACTTTTACGTGGTTGGCGGCATTCTACGCAGTTTTTTAAGCCTCATAAAGAATTTCTAAGTTTCAATTAGTCAAACTAGAAATTTCGGAGTAACTCTGAAAAAACACTTTTTTCGGTTTTCTTTCGTTCACGATATCTCTCGAACGAATCAACCGATTTTGACCGGATTAGCGGCGATCGACGTGGTTTTTTAAGGTTGAGAGCTGATAAGTTTTTGGAATCGATCGGTTGAGCCGTTTAAAAGTTATCCCAAAAAAACCACTTCAGAAAAATTTTTTTTTCCTATTTTTTTTTAGATTTCTCCAAATTTCTCAAAATCTATCGGTCCAAATCAGTTCAAATTAACCGGAAATCTAAGTTTGGCGAAGCCCTTAGCGAATGGCACCAACCGCGATGAAACCAATTCAACCGTTCAAAAGTTATAAGAGGTTTACATACTCACACACACACACATACACACACACACACACACACACACACACACACACACACACACACACACACACACACACACACACACACACACACACACACACACACACACACATACATACAGACATAGTGACACCCTTGCGGAAATAGTCAGGAAAGCTTCCTAGGACTTCAAAACGTCGAGATCTGATGAAAACTCGATTTTCGAAAAACGGGGTAAAACCAATAACTTCCCGATTTTTTAAAATTTTCAATTTTCTTAGCGGGAAGTTAAAAAACATTTTACTTCAAATTAAAAATTTTTTTTGGACTTAAAATAAAAAATTAAATTTTCAAAAAAAAAATTTTAATTTTGAGAAAGATTTTTTTTTGTATTTTTTGACGTTTCAGGTAAAGATACCTGATTCCCGAAAAAAAAATTATTTTTATACGCCTTTATGGCTCCCGGGATCTAACTCAGATGTCTTGGTTCAAGACTGGGTTCTTTTGCCTCGGCCGTTCTATGGCGAACCATTCTTGGCCCAACGCTGGGTTCTCTAGCCTCGGCCATTCGATGGCGAACAGTGTTGGCCCAGCGCTGGGTTTTCTTGCCTTGGCCATTCTATGGCAAACCAGTGATGGTCCAACGCTGGGTTCTCTTGCCTTGGCCATTCTATGGCAAACCAGTGTTGGCCCAACACTGGGTTCTCTTGCCTTGGCCATTCTATGGCAAACCAGTGTTGGTCCAGGCTCGGATAATCATTGGGCCGGCCGAGGCTTGGTTGCCCAGTACTGGGCCAGACATGGCCTCGTCATTCAACTCTGGCAGTTCCTACATGGGTAGCAGCAATATTGTATCGTACCTAACAGAAAACTTTTTTTCTCAGTTTATAAATAGTTTGTTTTAATGAAACGCTGGTGAGTAATTTATGAGAAGGCTTAAATTCTTTAATAATGAAGTTATCGTTCAAAAGTTTGTAGTTTCGATCTCTAAAAACACAATATTGTTAAAAAAAACAAGATCACTTAACCTGATTATTTTTTTATTAGATTTAGATTCATGAAGAATACGACCATATAAAATATCGCTAGTAAAAATTTTTTCCGTTTTCTTGTAATAAATGTATCAGTGCCAAAACCAGTGACACACTTTCTATCATTGGTATCAACATCTGCTGAATCGCGGTGCTCTAGTAGAAGTTAGTAAAGTATAAATTAAAAAATAAATTGAAAACCCAAAATAGAAACTCAGAATACTTATTGAATTATTAATAAAAAATGTGTAGTAGATCTAGTTTATTGAGTTAAGTTCGGAAAAAAGAAATTAATTATTGCCAATTACTTGCGTTATTTATATTTCAAATATTTTGCGATATTTCTCTTGCTTACTCAGCTCCAACTGTTATTATAACGCGCATGCGCCTATGTAACAAAATTTACTATAAAAGTTTTATGAATAATAATAACGAAAATAGCATTTTAGTTTTTCATTGAATATAATTAAACAATACCAAACTAGATAGTTATTTGCGTTGCTAAACCTTAAAAGGGACAAAACGAATCTTTTAAACGCATTAAAAAAGAAAATTACATACATACATAATGGATTTCTTATAAAGTTATCATGCTTCCAAGATAGAAATATATTTCTTATGCTTGACGGGAACAAATTTGTAGCTTATTTTAATTATTTTCTCGTTTCTATAACACTCAATAACTTCATTGAATTATCTTTTTGATGGTACACATATTATGTTGGTGTCCTTATTATTAATAAGAGTATCACAAGTTGCAGCCAAGTCGCAAAAAATTTTTTTGATCGTATTGCATTCATTAATTCTTCGCATTATGCGTCGTACCAAAAAATTTAGCAAATTCCCATAGAGGAAAGTACCACGGGGCCTAGCTTGGCCCAGCCTTGGCTCAACTATGTAAAACTCTGGGCCAAGCTTACAAGCCAGGCTTGGCCCAGTCCTGGTTGAAGTCTGGGATGATAACGATGGGCCAAGCCTGGTTACCAGGACTGGCCCACGCCTGGTTACCAGGGCTGAGCCATAGTTAATTTTCAAGTCTGGCCCATGCCATTTGATAAAAAATGATAAAAAAGAATTATTGGAATGTTATTTTTTTATTTTATTTTGTAAGTAAAGTAAATTCAAACCTAATTGTTGCTAATTATAAGAAATAAAGTGTGAAAATCGTATCCGTTCTTCTAATCGAGATTCGAACCCGAGCCGCGCGCTTGCCAGACTGATAACTAACCCCTACACCGTACGACCGATAAGTTGATGCACATCTTATTATTCTGATAAGCTAAATCTATACAGTGACGAAGTGTGACGGTTTATTATTTATATAATTTATGTTATTTAATATTGTGTTTCGATGAAAATTAACTATTTTTTACAAATGTTTATTATAGTTAAAAAAAATGAAAGAGTCAAGTTGTTATATTACTTTAAACTTTGTACATCGTTCTGTATATTTTTAATATCTTATGATAAATTTTCATGTTTAAAATTATCAATATTAAAAATTCAACTGTAAATTATTATATTTTAATTTTTTTAAGACTACATCAATTTTGACGATATGCAATTGTCTTGGTTAAATAATAAATTTTAAATTTTAGAATTTGTTAGCAAATATTCGTTAAACAATAAATGTTTACTGTTTAAAATTCTATTACTCAATGATTCATTAAGTTTGAATTTCCCATTGAATGGCTAAAGCTAGGTTACCCAATTCTGGCTCAAGTCTTGGTTGCTATTCAACGCCCATGGCTACAAAGAAAAAAAAATTTACTTAAATCAAGTAAATAATTTTTAAGAATTTCATCTTCTTGATTTGATTAGAAAAATTCTTAAACTAAGAAATTTTTCTCGATTTAAGTAAATTTTATTTAATTAAAGAATTTTTCGTTTTGATTGAAGACAATTAAACTCTTCAAAGTTATTTTCTTGGTTCAAGAATTTTTCTCTTGAATTAAGTTAATTTTTTTTTTCAGTGTAGGTTTCCCAATCTTGGCTAACCCTTGGGTAATCATTGTGGCCGTGACTGGGTGACTCAGTTCTGGCCCAGGCTCGGGTAATAATTGGGCTGACCAAGGCGTGGTTGCCCAGTCTTGGCCCAAGCTTGGGTCACCGATGAATCGCCAAGGCTAGGTTAGCCAGTCTTGGCACAAGCTTGGATAATTATTGGCATGGCCGAGGCTGGGTTAACCAGTTTTGGCCCACGCTTGGGTCGCCAATGAATGGCCAAGGCTGAGTTAGCCAGTCTTGGCCCAAGATTGGGTAATCATTGGCATGGCCGAGGCTGGGTTAAACAGCCTGGCCCACGCATGGGCCAATAAAGGTACGCCGAAGCTAGGTTTCCCAGTACTGGCCCAAGCCTGGCCCCTTTGTCAACTCTGGGGGTTTCCTGCATGGGTTATCCCGACCACTCTGTTTCGAATTACACGCGCTTATGATATGCGCCATCGGTGTACGTTCTTTCCTTTGTTACCAAAATAAATTGAAGAAAAACTAAAAGACATCATTGTTTCGGCGTTAGATTATTCACTAATCATTTCTTCAGTTAAACATATTGCAAAAACAATATAATCATAATTAAAATTATGGAGCTTAATAAAACTTCAGTTCAATAAATTCAAAAACTATCAATAATTTCTTTATTAAAATAAAAATTTTGAATCGGAAAAGTTCCATTAAGTAAACTAATTAAAAAAGTACATTAAGTAAATGTTTGAAATACGGAGAGATAATCTTGATTGAATTATCTGTTTGATAGTCTAAAAATTTTGTGGGTTCCGTCAGCTAAAAAAAATATAAGATTAAAAAAAAAGTTGCAAAAAGAGGTGAAGAAAACTTTTAAACCGTACAATACTCTTTAATGCTTCATAATATGAAGAGTCGTTACAAAAAATCTTTCATTTTTGGCGAATATTTAAATTTATCCTTATTAAACTTTCAATTACACAATAATAAAAAAAAGAAAAAAAAAACGTTTCAGTTACGATGAGTAATCTGGAGCAGTTCAATTAACGATGTAAAATTTTTTATCGTTTTCATTAGCTATTTACTCAACGCTAATAAACTAAAATAAAATAAAAATATTAACTAAATAAATCGCCGTATTCCCTTCAGCTAGAGCTTGAGCTTTCATTGTAAATGTATATTTTTTCTCTCTGCAAACAAATAAATCCTACTGTACACTGAAAATTTAGCGAGTGTACTGAGCGTGAATTCATATAATTCGCGTGCATGTGGAGTCTAAAGCAGAAGACTTTTTCTCTCGATGGTGCATTCAGAAAATCCGCCAGTATATAAATATCAATAAAGTATGAAGAAACAGAGTAACTGAGTACACCCACTGTTACCAAAGAAAAATAATAAAAATATTAAAAAATAAAAAACCATCATGAATGGCTATGATGCATCGCATAAAATGTGAAATATGTTTCGGTGTATTTCATATTAATAATTTTTTTTTCAAGTGTAACGTTTAATTAATCTCACGATCAATATTTACTAATATGACATTCCAGTTTATGAATATGCAGAGGAGATAATCGCAATTGTAAATGTTAATAGATCAGAGAATTTCCATTTAAATGGTTTATTATTAACGTTCAAAGTTGATATGGATTATTTAATCCGCGTAATTTTAAATAAATTGGCTACTCTGTTTTTTATTTTTAATTGAAGTTTTAATAGGTCGTCAACATAAATAAGCCGATTAACTAAATTGCTTCATTAACAATTGAATCGTGTCTGAATAAATTATTGAAAAGTTTCGCATAAGTATCAAAACTTTAATAACTTTTTCTAATATTTTTTAATGTGTTAGTAGATGATCCGAATTTTATTGTTAGTGTTATTATTTTTGCACCGGATTATTTATTGGCAACATAAACGTCGTGAGTATTGTGCTCTTAGTTTATCGATATGCGCGCCACTAAATTTAGAGCTAAACATAAATATACAATAAATCGGAAATTTAGAGTATTTATCGGTTATAACATGACCTCCGTGACCTCTAAATCCAAAGCAGCATACGTCCGATCATAATTCGTTATTATATTAGTTATTTTTTTGATTTTTCTATTTATTCCGATAAAATCAAATAAATAGTAGAAAGTTAAGTATTATGATCAAAATTGTAATCGTTTGAGTTTAAAGAGTGGATTTGATGCTATATTAAAGAACTTTGATTCAAAAGAAATATTTTTGTTGCAAGAAATTTATTCTTATCGAAAATAAATTATACATTTAAAATTGAATACAAATCTTTAAATTCGACGTCATAAAGTATTCTCCAAAATAATCAATAATTTCGTTTTCTTTGAAGATATTTATATTCTTGATTAATCAAGAACAAGTTTCTTCATTCAAAAAGCCAAAAAAAAAAAAAAATTATTACGTCTCAATGATGTTAACTCTTGTAGAAATATTTCTCTGCAAATACTGAGAATAATTTTCTATGTACGAACAACAGTTATTAAATGTTTACTTTTTCTTAAAAAGTTTGACTAAGCGGGAAAAACTTTCAATTTGCCATAAAAATCAAAGTAATTTCAGGATTTCGGACTCTTTTAAAAGATTTATTCAGAGTTAATAAAACTTTACAAAGAAAGATTTTACAGTTGCAAAAAAGACGTCAACGTCTAGTAGTCAAATAGAAATTCAAAATCATGGGAATATAAACTAACAAACAACATTTAACTATTGTATGATTGTATAATTGCGAATTTGTATATATTCGTTTATACTTCATTAACACCGTAGTATTAAATACAAAATAATAAAATATAAAGTAAAGTAAAAAATACCTAATAAACGTATTCACTGTATGCCAATCCTTCTTAAGAGTTAATACAATTCTTAAATAGCGAATTTTATTCTTTATCTTGGAATTTTTTTCCTCGATTCAATTCGTCAATTTTTTAAATTAATTCAAACTGAATATTTGAATGCAAAAGAAAAACTTCAGATATAATACTTTTAAATGTCAAGCAGCTCTTAGACAAACAAAGTGACATTTATTAATGACATCTATAATATCACATTTATATTTAATAGGCAATTAACGAAAACTGGTTATAGTTTGGTGAGTTTCTTGTTTAGTAGTAATGAGTTTTTTAATAATAAATTAAGCTGTTCTATGATTTGCAATGTAATAAGTGATTAAGTCAAGTAAGAACGACTATCGGATCGAGGAAAAATCGATTGTCAAAGCGTGTACATGTTAAACTTAAAGACTCGGGTTCGACTCTCATCAAGATTTTTTTTTAGCTTAAAACATCAAATACTGCATTTTTTTCATTTTACAACAAATTTTAAGAAAAAATAACAATGGTAATCAAAATTAAGAAGATTGCTTAACCTTGACAAGTTGCGAGTAATGCACACCTTGAACGCGTTGCGCAAGACTACTATATTAAGACTCCTAAATTTGAGCTACTATAAATATAGTCATAGCAGTCGAAGTTTCTCAGAGGACGTAAAACACGGAAACAAATGTGAAATTAAAATTTATAGATATTCCGTAATAAAATTCCCGTTAGCTTTTTGTCCCAGCTCTTTCGGTTGATTTCTCTCTTTTCTAGCAAAGACATCGGCTGGAACAAAAGAACCAGGTTAAGTGGGTATCAACTTTAACTTGGCTCATCTTGGCTCCTACATTTCCTATTCTACTGTTCCTACTTGTCTATGTATAAGCTTTAAACTATGTTTCAAGAATTTCCGAGTTATTGTCAACACCTCCTTGTGAAGTAACTCGCTTTTGCCTCTCGCTTCTATATCATACTGTGCACAACTGCATCTCTTTCTTCACTCTCTGCATGGTAAAGTATAGTATTGTATAGTATAAAACTAACGCTAAATATCGCATAAATTCAAGTTATACGAACAACTACGCCATAAATACAACTGCCTTTCGGCTAATACACTTCATTTTATCATAAATATTTTCGACAAAATGCCATTTGCGAGATTAAATATCATACAAATTCATATTCCACTCGGCTGAATTAAACTCCTTTGAAAAAAAAAAGTGTCTTGTTAAATTCAAGACTTAATCACTTAAATCTCTACTTAAAATTTAAAAGTTAGATTTAGTAAAAAGTGCTATCAATTGGTTTTTCGTATTTCTTCCCGCCATGTGTGCGTGACGTTAAGCAGAAGACACATAGCGAGAAACAAGGATACAAAATTATTCAACTTTTATCACTTAATTAACACCGGCTTTTTTATTCTATTGGTGTCCGCTTTTTATTGCCCGATACTTTATCTAAGTCATTTTACTGTAAGTTAAATTTATCTACTAAAAAGCTGCGCTTAGTTTAAATTGTTACGCTAATGGCCTTAAAACTTGTAACGATTTCCAGCTAAGTGTCTCTATAAGAAGATTACCCCACACTGTTAAAATTTCTATTGTAATTTTACAAGAAATGTATTGGAAAGTAATGGGCAAAACATTTATTAAAAATTACAATCGGGTATAGTAATATTACAAAACAAATATAGCTCTGTGAGGTTACTAATTTTACAAAACGGTTTTGTAATTTTACAAATATTTTTACATTAGTTAAGTTTTTAAAATTACAATACTTTCCTTGAATTTTACTTGAATTGAAATAATAAAAAAGAAAGATTTGATTTAATATTTGTTGTCATTTTATTTCTATGAAGCGCTGATTAGATTTTGCATCTCAGGTAGACCTAATTTTTACAACTCTGATGATATAAAATGAAAATAATATTCACCCTAATTAAGAATCGAACTAATATTCACCCTAACTAAGAATCGAACGTGAGCCGCGCGCTTGCCAGACCGATACCTAACGCCCTACGCCGTATGATCGATAGGTAATGTAGCATCTTATTACAATTCGTGTAATATAATTAAAATTGTCTGCTAACATTACATTGTACTGTGTAATTTTACAATGAAAATTGTAAAAATAAAAAAAAGCTTTTTAAATTCTTTATGAGATTATCTATACTAATATCATAAAGAGGAAAGATTTGATTGTTTGTTTGTTTGTTTATTTTTTTGTTTGCATTGAATAAGCTCTGAAACTACTGAACCGATTTGAAAAATTCTTTCACTGTTGGAAAGCTACACTATCCCCGGGTGATATAGGCTGTCTTATATTATAAATAATTCAAAAATTTTTGTTAAATACCCGTGCTAAGCCGGGGCGAACTGCTAGTTGTAATATAAATTACAATATTTTTTTGTGATTTCACATACAATTATGCCAAATCAGATCACAAATAATGTTTGCAAAATTAAAAAGCTTTTTCTTAGAAATTGACGAACGGTTCTGTAATATTACAATGCGTGTTAGGTTTATACATGAAGTTTGTAAAATTACAATAAGTAGTTAAACAAGGAGGGTTCTACCCCCCGATAATGCAGGAATCTGCAATACTGACATGGTTCGTGTCCGTGCTAAGTGTCGATATGGTTCATGTCTGTGCTACCACTGATAGAGCAAGAATCTACTTTATCGATATATTGGCCATATTTACAACCCTTTTTCGGTCATATGCCCCATTACCCTCTTTTGTCTATATCTAGAGCATTCTTTTACTTTCTCTTATCTATATAGAGAGCACCCTTACGCTTTATTTTGACTATATCTACAGCGTTTTCTCACCCCTATCAGCCTTCCTTCCACCACCCTATGTTTGTTTAGTAAAATCTAAGCTCAACCTCTTTTGCTGACGATATTTCTATTTGAATTTTGAATCCACCATCTGGTGGCTGCTGGTGAATCTGCCATTTTGAATTGTGAATCCACCATTTTGAATTTGTGTTTGTCATTTTGAGTCTTAAATCCGCCATTTTTCCCGCCGTTTTTAAATTCCACTATTCGCCATTTTTATATCCCACTATCCACCATTTTGAATTGTGAATCGGATATCTGGTGGCTGCTATCTGCCATCTGGTGGCTGCTATCTGCAATTTTGAGTTGTGAATTTGCTATCTGGTAGCTGCTATCTGCTATCTGGTGGCTGCTATCTGAATCTGGTGGCTGACATTTTGAGTCTGAATTCCGCCATCTGGCGTTCACTTTCTGCCATTTGAATTGATAATCCATCATTTTCCTACAATTTTTTTAATCTCATTATCCACCATTTACCTGCCATTTTTAATTGTGAATCCGCTATTCTGAATCTGTTTTCCGCCATCTGATGGCTGTTATCACCCATTTTGAATTTCGAATCCGCCATTTTAAGACAAAAATTCGCTACCTGCTATCTGGTGGCTGCTATCTACCATCTGGTGGCTGCTCTAACGCAATCTTCTGAGAATCTGATGCAATTTCCCCCTCTACACTGTGCTTCCGCGATGGGGATTGATCCTCAATTTGCTCTGTGAGACCATCATTCAGTTTCTGTTCTTGAACTTGAGCACTTAACGTCGAGAAGATGGAGATTTTCATTGATTTTGAAGGCTTCTACACGCTTGATAGATCTTTTATTGTCAAAGAGCTTGTTGTTATCTCGCTAAGTGATGAAGTGGATTTTTTGAGTTCTGCTGCGCTAGCAACTTTTGAACCACCAGCAGAGTACACCAATGAATTCATGGTCTTGGAGACCAAAGATTTTTGGTTGAGAAAGCATGGTATTAAATGGGATGAAGGATCATTCTACTATACCGAACTCGAAGAAGTGCTGCGAGAGACTCTCAAGCACAAAACATACATTTATGTTTTGAGTAAGGAAAAAAAACGTTGACTTGAAAAAGTAATGAGTTTTTCATCCGAAATAATTGATCTATCAAAGATGAGATTTATCAACCATCTTGAAGACTTTGATCCTATCCAACCGTGTCTCCTGAAGAAAAATCACTTAAGGGAACGCAATTACGTCTGTGCGTATGAAACAGTGCAAAAAATGAAACGTTGGTTTCTCAGCTGTTGGGGTTTGAATCCATCGCTGGAAAAGTCATTACAGCTTTTTTATCAGCTCCAGTCTTTAGTCAAGATGGATCCACAAAATATTGCCTGTTTGGATGAATCTTTCATACTTCAATTCACAAAACATGAAATTAATGCCATATGGTCAAAGCTCCCTGAGCGTATGAGGATGGATTCAAGATTTATCAATTATACAAGATGTGTATTTTTATTAAGTTAAGTTTATTAATTAATACAGGTTCAATAATTTTATTTAATTATTACATTCGTCGGTGAAATCGTTCTCTATCTCTTGCTGCTTGTTCCCATGGACCTTGCTTGTCTGGATGCAAAGTCCCACGCATACATGTAATGTATGGTGGGTTTGGAATCAAACTGTACCATTAAGTAAGTTTTCTTACAGTGCTGCTGATTGGATTGTATTCCACTATTCGGTCGTGAATTATTAAACAGTAAGCAGCAGTTTGATTTGGAAACTGTGCTGACGATTCAAACTCCAGACGTATATCCACAGGCCCAGATTTGATTGACTCGTTCTGCTTGGAACAATCAATTATATACAGTGGTGCTTTATTAAGAAAATTTTTATTAGTTAATAGTGGTTCAGCTTCTTTTCCATAGTAAGCACTTTGAAAATTAGTGTACATGTCATAAATTAAGGCATAATGATTATGCGCAATGTTGAGGTTCAAATTTCCATATGGATAACTCTGTGAGTTCAAGACTAGCTTAATATCTCTTATGTTTCAGTGGTCAAATTCGCTTGCATTTTGATTCAGTTGATTCTTTTTTCCTGTTTGAAATCCAAGGATGACAAAACGAGGTTTCTCTAGTTGATTTATTGTTTTGATTACCCAAATATGCTTGAAGGTAGCTGGTAGCAGTGGATACTCATACAATTCCCAAGTCCGGAAACTGATCAGGATAGCTGGATCAGAGATTATGTAATTCAACACCTCAATTTTTTGCTTATCAGACATTGTTATATACGGTACAATCCACTCAATTGTCTGGATTGTAATCGTTACATTTTCACCTTCAGCGGTAACCACATAAGCATTTTGATTAGTATTTGATCTGATCAGTATCAATTCATGCTTGGCATTCACGATAATTCGTTGATAATCTTCAGTAAATGCGAAGATAAAACTCAGAGGTACTGAGATATCAAAGTAACCACTATTATCAGTCAACTTGTTATTATCTTCATTAACAATCCAACCAGCATTTTCCAGAATATTTTGCTGTCCTGGACTCAGAGAAGCATATCCTTTCATAACACTGGTGATGCCTACATTCTTACATCTGTCAATTTCTACATCATTGAGCTCATAACGTATCTCTTCAAACATATGACAGACAGCCATGTTGATCATCTTTGTAGTAGTACTTACAGCAGTACCATCAGCTTTTCTCATTCTTCCATAAAAATGTAATGTGCTCTTGCTTGGGAGCAAGCACAGATCTTGATGCTGAACAGCAATCCTGATTTCATCACTGTTGTTGAATGTCGATGATGCGTATGGCATGTGTGAATGCGCTTCACAGTGTGCAATAGATTCATCAAAAATAATCGATTTTTTTAAGTCTAAAATTTCCGCCATGGTATTTAGCAAGCTAGACAACAAAAATTTATTTTTATACTTCAAGGAAAACCTGTGTCCACTAAAGGCTCGTATTTTACTGGAGACGTGTACTCCGTTTTTTGTGAAGTTCACTCTCGGCAAGCTGCCTATATTGGCAGGAGATATTGCGCAGTTACCCCCACTCCTCTACCTCAAAACCGGTTTGATGACATCATCTACTGCGCAGTAAGAAAATTCTAGTACAGAATGAGTTATCTACTGCGCAGTTGGAAAATTCTAGACCAGAATGAGTCATCTACTTTTCAGTTACCCCCTTTCTTCTACCTCAAACCGGTTTGATGACGTCATCTACTACGCAGTTAGAAAATTCTAGAACAGAATGAGTCATCTACTGTACAGTTACCCCCACTCCTCTACCTAAAACAAGTCTAAACTTGTTTAATGACGTCATCTACTGCGCAGTGAGAAAATTCTAGAACAGAATGAGTCATCTACTGCGCAGTTACCCCCACTCCTCTACCTAAAACAAATCTAAACTTGTTTAATAACGTCATCTACTGCGCAGTAAGAAAATTCTAGAACAGAATGAGTCATCTACTGCGCAGTTAAAAAGAGAACAACGAAAACTGCGCAGTTACGTGACCTTGAACAGGTTCATACCTATCTGATGACGTCATCCACGACGCAGTTAGAAGCAATAAAGCTACCACCAGATGGCGTTTCGTAAAATCCTTCTCGCAAGTAGTTGTCATAACTTCATTTTAAACATATAAAGCATGGACAAATACATACTACAAATGCGTAATCCTGAACTATTGATCTGTAATGGCAAGCCGAAGGCAGGTTAATAGTTGAGGATGCTTTTTTCTAACCTCAAAATGTTGAACTAAAATTTAAAATGACGGAAATCAGATTCAAAATAGCGAGAAAATGATGGTTTTCTGACTCAAAATGGCGGATTCACAATTCAAAATGGCGAATAGCAGCCACGAGATGGCAGATAGCAGCCACCAGATATCCGATTCACAATTCAAAATGGCGGATAGTGGGATTTAAAAATGCTGAATAGTGGAATTTAAAAACGGCGGGAAAAATGGCGGATTTAAGACTCAAAATGGCGAACTCAAATTCAAAATGGTGGATTCACAATTTAAAATGGCAGATTCACAATTCAAATAGCAGAGAGCAGTCACCAGATGGCGGATTCAAATTCAAAAAGAAATATTGTCAGCAACAGAGGTTGAGCTTAGATTTGATTAAACAAACATAGGGTGGTGGGAGGGTAACTGATAGGGGTGAGAAAACGCTGTAGATATAGTCAAAATAAAGCGTAAGGGTGCTCTCTATATAGATAAGAGAGAGTAAAAGAATGCTCTAGATATAGACAAAAGAGGGTAATGGGGCATATGACCGAAAAAGGGTTGTAAATATGGCCAATATATCGATAAAGTAGATTCTTGCTTTATCAGTGGTAGTACAGACATGAACCATATCGACAACTTAGCACGGACACGAACCATGTCGGTATTACAGATTCCTGTATTATCGGAGGGTAGAACCCTCCTTGTTTAACTACTACAATACATCTTAGTAAATTTCCTGATCGTTGGAAAACTACATGAATTGTATTTTATTTCGCATTGCTATACACTGTTTTGTAATTTTACAAAAATTCTTAACAGTGCATGAGATTATTTATATCGAAGAAGTATGTTGAAATATATTTTAAGATATATGATAAATGAATTAATAATATATAAAACTATAAAAAATAATGTTTTCTATAGTTTATGTTTAGGTCAATTTTGGTATACATCTTTATATATATATGGGGTATTCCATGTCAAATCGACCATTTTTGAACTCGACCCCTTCAGATTTCGCTGAAACTTTTTCATTCTTTTCTACCCTTTGAAAAACGCTTTTGAGAATTTTTTCAAATTTTTTTGACCAACCCAAAAAAAGTTATGAATTTTAAAAAAAAATGGCTCTTTTATTTTCAAATAGCCATAACTTTTTTTGACATTGACTTTTGGGTACCTTTTTTTTTTTTTTAAATTTTTGTTTTTGAATGAACTTTTTGAAAAATTACACAAAAAAAATTAAATACGTTAAATTTAACGAAATAATCGGATTTTTTTAATAAAAACGTGATTTTTCAAATCACGTCGAGTTTTTATTTTTCAAAAAACTTCAATTAATTTGACAACTATTTCCGTGAAGCCCGGAATGGGCCGAATTTTTATTTTTTTAATTGAAAAAATGTCAAATTTTCAAAAATTAACAAAATTTTTTTTTTCGTAAAAATTACTTCTATAACTGAATAAGTCCGATCCATCGATTTTTAGAAATTATATAGTTTACCTACAAGCTTTACGTGCCATTATAATGACTGGGATTAATGATTAATACAGTTAATTCTCAATGATTTCGAAAATAATGCATCAATTATTTATTTATTTTCTCTCTGACGCTTAAATATTTTACAAATTCTGTATTCATTCGAGTTTGAAAAGTTTTTAACTATCAAACAACCATTTTTATCCGGAATTACACAGTGTATTTGATGAGTGCCTACAATTGGTTTGGTTTTTAAGAATCGTTCATTTAAATCATTTGCTGCTGCTTCATAATTTTCAATGGGTGAAAACTTGACCATAATATTTGGCAAATTATCCGGATCAGATGCCCATTCAAAAAATCCGATAGGCGTTGTTATTTGCTTATCAACTGCAAGTTGGAGACTCGCTCTTGCTGCAAATCGTTTGAGGATGCCTCCAATCCCATCACACGGCCCTTTACCATGGGCAGTCGCAAAAAAATGCCATTCAGCAGGAATATCAAAATCCTCTTCATGATAGTATAAATTTACAAAATTTTTGAAATTTTTGAACTGTTGAGGAGCCCCATCAGAAAAATAATAAATTTTATTGCAGCGTTCAGGAAGGTCTTTTATACAATCGGTTATTAATTTGATGAAAACATGAACAGCTACAGCATCGTGATTATTACAGTCTGAAATAATTGCTAAACTCTTGTGTTCAAGTTTGTCATTTACTTTATAGTAAATAACCACCGGAAAAACAGTGGCCTGGTCATTATTCCAGTGAAAACCAGATGCTGCGTTCTGCACTACAAACGCATAATTTTCTGAAAAATCACAAATGACAACAAATTCATTTGGTTGTAATGTTTCTTTCAATGTTTTTAAAAATTTTGCTTGTTCCTTAGCGATGAATGTGTGAGGAAGAAGAGTCTTTAATTCGCCACAAAAATTTTCGACAAATTCTTCTGCTGGCTTAATAAAAGTTTCTAAACTGCATCTTGGTTTTGATATCCAATACTTATACGTAATATTTTCGATTTCTTGGTCCTCAAAACATGTCAATAAATTGTTACTCAACTCATCTACCCCCGGACAGTTCTTACATCCACCCAAATAACATTGATACGATGGAGTCTTACAAATAATCATATTCAAGCAATCACTGTAGTGTTTCATAAGATTTTCTGTATTTCTTGTTAAAGAGTAAACATTTGCACCTAAAATGAAAGGACATAAGTGAACTAAAAATTCATGCATTTATAATTATTAACTAGTTTGATAATTACCAAGCATCATCAATTTAACGTTTTGGTGGATCGTACATACACAAATAGTATGTGTTCCACTTGCTCCAGCTAATATACAATGTTTTGGTCGCAAAGAAGCAAATTTGGAAAATCCAATTTTTTCTGTAGGGTTAGTTTCATGGAAACATTGGTACAGTTCTTTTAAATTAGATAAAATGAGTCGTTTTTGGACGTGGATTCGATTACCATCATCACTCCGAATCGAAACAAAGTCTTTCATCCCGGGCATCGGCGCACTATACTCATCATCGTTATAAAAATTCTCAACCTTTAATTTCACTTCATTAGTAATTGTTTTCCCTATGATAAAAAAAATGTTAAGTAATTAAGTTTTTAGTTGGTTTTGATTTTATGCTATACATACCTAATTTTGACTCAGGTGTTGACAGTATACCTTTTTCTTCAACCAAATTTTTAGCCACCCTTGACCAATGTCTTGATGTATTCATAACTTCACAGATATATCTTTCACTCCAATTTTCAGGTAGCAATGTTAAAATTTGTATTTTTACAGATTTTTCTGTGTCTTTATCGTTGAATTTGTCGTGTAACTTTTCAATTAAAGAGCGAAAATTTGCAGCATTATCATCGATCGACTCATCATCGATCGACTCTTCATCGGTTGAAGAGAGCAAAACTTTTTTCAAGCTGTCAGATATTCGATTTATTTTGTTGTTCAGAAATCGATTATTATTCAATTTTCTTGATGGAATTGGTGATTGATTTAACAGTTGTAAGGCTTGGTTTATTATGGGTAGTTGAGTTGCAGCGCTAACCTGGGATGCAGATGTTGATTGAGAACCTTGGGGTTCGCTACTGAAGGACAAAGAATATAGTGCTAGAAAAGTATTTGAGTATAAATAATTAAATAACTTACGGAATGATGTAGATAAAGGGAGATCTGTGGCAGTTGTATTGCTATCATTGTCGGACTGATCATTAGATTCATTACTGTCACTAGAGTTATTGCCTTCATGATCATTTACATCAACAGTGTTCGTTTGTTGATTAACTAATTCGGAAGCTTTTTTTCGACACGAACTACATAGTAAACTACAATCATCTAATCTTAACAATAATTTTACACTATCAGTCGCATGACGTAAACCACTTGTTTTATTATGTGGTTTTAACTTGAATGGATTACAACACCGAGAGATTTGCGTTTTTGACTCCATAATGTTTAGATAAATTTATTTTATCAAATAGAGATTTTAATATTATTTAAATAACTGATCCTTCAAGAAAGATTAAAACAGAAAAGTGTGTATAAAGAAGAGGAATAATTTTTTATTTAACAAATGCACCAACTAGAATCTTCCATTAAACAATAGATTGCACAACAGATTTATAGGTTAGTTAAAATATTAAACTGCAAAAGTTTCACTTACAAATGAAATCATACTACCGTGTAACATCTGCTTAATTGACTATGGGTAAAGCTATTTTATCATATTCTAGATTATCGATCGAATTGATGTATTAAAATTTGAATCGTAGGCAGCATAATCGCAGACTAAGCTTATTAGTGGACAATATAATACCTTAAAATCGATTAATAGGACTTATTTAGTTAAAGAAGTAATTTTTACGAAAAAAAATTTTGTCAATTTTGAAAATTTGACATTTTTTTTCAATTAAAAAAAATAAAAAATTTGGCCTATTCCGGGCTTCACGGAAATAGTTGTCAAATTAATTGAAGTTTTTTTTGAAAAATAAAAAAAAAAAAAAAACTCGACGTGATTTGAAAAAATCACGATTTTATTCGAAAAATCCGATTATTTCGTTAAATTTAACATATTTAATTTTTTTTGTGTAATTTTTCAAAAAGTTCATTCAAAAACAAAAATTTAAAAAAAAAAAAGGTACCCAAAAGTCAATGTCAAAAAAAGTTATGGCTATTTGAAAATAAAAGAGCCATTTTTTTAAAAAATTCATAACTTTTTTTGGGTTGGTCAAAAAAATTTGAAAAAATTCTCCAAAGCGTTTTTCAAAGGGTAGAAAAAAATGAAAAAGTTTCAGCGAAATCTGAAGGGGTCGAGTTCAAAAGTGGTCGATTTGACATGGAATACCCCATATATATATATATATATTCAAAATTAATAAAATATATCTTTTTCTGTCATTTTTATTCGTCAACAGATTCTTCTGTAGCGCTCGTAACTCAATACGGTAGTTGTAGTCTAGCCAACAAGTGCCTTTTTGGTTAACTTTTTTCAGCAGTCTCCGAAAATTATTATTGAGCAGCATTCGATTCGGAATGATTTTTGAAAAAAAAATGAAGTTCCGCTTGTAAAAATTGCAAAAGTTATTAACAATTAACTGAAAAAGGGGATTTAGTTTTTTGAAAATATCTCAAAAAGTCTTAAAAAAATCTCAAAATTGTCTTAAAAAAATTTTAAAATAGTCTTTAAAAAATCTTACAGCGACAGAGCTCCGGAACATAATTATGGAGCGTCTTTAAATTGTCTTAAAATGATCTAAATAAATTAGTCTTAAAACGATCTAAATAAATTAGTCTTAAAATGATCTAAATAAATTAGTCTCAAAAAAATCTTAAACAGTAATTTTGAGACTATTTTGAGATGAGCTAACAGCGATAGAGCCCTGGAACATTAAAACGGAACGTCTTAAAATTGTCGAATATAATTTTTTAACAATTATAAATTCAATTTAAAAACATCTTACTCAAAAATATTGCGTTTAAAAAGTCATAAAATCGTCAAAAAAATGTCTAGAAATTAATTTTCCCAACAAATTCGAGAACCAAATTTTCAAAAATCTGTTCTCGGAAATTTTTTTTAGCGTCTTAAAAGTCTTACAATAGTCTTGGTTTGTGTCACGTTTAAGATCCTAAACAAACGACAATTTTAAGTCGATTTTTTTTTACACGGGCGGAGCAATTCTTGGCAGTTTTCAGAATAGATCCCCGTTGAAAAAATTAAAAAAATTTTATTTTTCAGTTTTTTGTTAATAATTTTCGTTGTTGCAAAATTAAAAACTTAAATTAATCGTCGAAAAAAATTTTTTTTTCAAAATATTAATAAGGAAGTACGAGCGCTAGACGGGGTGGGGATAGGTATCGACTCTAGTGCGGTAAGGGGATAGCAGTAACCATATGATTTTTCTCAATATATAGATAAACATTTAACATTGGCTAATGTCGGCATTTATTTTTCTTTTAATTAATACACTTTAATTAGTCGGGCAAGTGTAAATTTTTTTAAATTAGATTCATCACTAATATATTTACTTTCATCCATAAGTTTTTTAAAAATATTCACCGACAGTTTTACGAGAAAAATACAAAAATGTATCAATGTTTGGAGGTTACCCCATAAGACCAATGTTAAGTTGCTCAACTTTAAAGTTAATTATTATTTATTTAAATAATCGGGCAATCTCCTTCGAATTTTCGGAATTTGTTAAGACATATTTAAACTTCATATTAAAGAAAAATCAAGCCTTTTATCAAAAGTTGTCTTGGTGCTCGTACTTCCTTAATGATCCGTTTTTATGTTGTCAGAAGGTGCATAGACATGATTTTTTAAAATATTGGTCCTACAGTTCTGGGAATCGAGACTTTTTTTGGGAAATTTCCTCCTATTTTTGAATCTTTTTTTAAATTTAATAAATCTTCATTAGTTTTTAAAATATTTTCAAAAAACTAAATCCCCTTTTTTTCAGTTAATTGTTGATAACTTTTGCAATTTTTACAAGCGGAACTTCATTTTTTTCAAAAATCATCTAGATGCCATTCCAAGTCAAATGACAGCTCAATAATAATTTTCGGAGACTGCTGAAAAAAGTTAACCAAAAAGGCACTTGTTGGCTAGACTACAACTACCGTTTTGAGTTACGAGCGCTACAGAAGAATCTGTTGACGAATAAAAATGACAGAGAAAGATATATTTTATTAATTTTGAAGCATGAATAATCTTTAAGTCAATGAGACATGAATAAAACATTACGAAAAAATTAATTTTTTCGTCATCATTATTTTTGTTAATAAAATTATTTTCAACTTCTATTGTACGAAACAATAATCAATTAAAGCATAAAAACTATTTTTTTAGATCATAAATATTCCTAAAAAAATTGTATAAGTCAGTTCTTTTCGTTAAGAAGTAGTTTTATACGTGTCCATCGATAACTGAAAATAAAAATTATCGAACAAATTTTAATTAAATTAGATATTAAAAAGAAGCTGTTGATTCTTTAAATTCGACAGAAAATCATCTTTGTAGAGAATTTAATTTCTTACAAAACCATACCAAGGGTTTGTTCATATTTGGTATATTGAATTTTCTATAATCAAAAAATAAGTGAAAAAAAACTTTTTTTGGCGAAAATTCTTCTTTTTGCGAGCGCTAATTGAAAAATGAAGGTAAAGCGCTTAAATTTTGACACATTTTTTTTTTCGTAACTCTAAAGGAAATTTTGATATGGGACCGAAAAAAAAAAAATCTTCGATTTATTTGGCACAGTCTAATATATATATATATATATATATATATATATATATATATATATATATATATATATATATATATATATTTCTTCTGTGCGTGTGTTTCTCACTGAACTCTTCCTAAACGGCTGGATCGATTTTAATGAAAGTTGTTGTGTATCTTCAAGTAGATTCGAGAATGGTTTAGATTCACAATTCAGTCCAAGGGAAAATGTTTATTTAATTAATTTTTTATTTATAAATTGTTGTTGATCTTGGAATGTTTTCCATTGGATCCGGCAGGCAGCGCTGTGATCGCAGTATCGAATATTCCAAAATATTTTATTTTAATTTCAGTGTGACCCAATAGCGGGTGCAGCGATTAGATTCAATAAAATTTTGAGTTATTGTGTTAAAATCAGTCACATGCTAATAGAAATATTATATTGCAATAACGTTTTAATAATAGTTTTCATCGAAACGGTCCAAACTGTATCATTGATTTTCGTAGCGGAAAGTTAAAAAAATAAATAGAACCTCAGTGGAATTCGCACCCGAATTACTAGGTATTTTAGAATAATATTACTATCCCTATTAAATCTCACATTATTATTATTTCACGTTTGTTTTGATCGTAAATGCGTCAAAATGGGACATAACCACGATGACGACAAAACCAGATCGACGTCTATAGAGCACCCCATAGCAGCAGGTCTGCTTAAATCGTAAAAATTTTTTGGAACTGAATGGCAAGAAATACGGTTAAAACAGAGTTGAAATTTCAATTCGGGTCAATTAAAACACACATTTCAATACTGAATTTTTAATGCAAATGCAAAATTCAAATATGAAACCTTCGAACATCAACCAAACTGAAATTTCCCATTGTGACGTTTAAATTAAAGGTGTATTGTTACGCAAATATATTGAATCAATTATTCTTTTTCTTTTTTGTTAAAGTGTACATAAAAAACTCTTTTGTAAAATTACAATGTTACAGGTGGTATTACCACACGAATACTGAAAATTTTACTCGTTGAATTTGCAAATATACATATTCACTATATATATATATATATATATATATATATATATATATATATATATATATATATATATATGTATCTGTTATGTATATGAAATAAATTTAAAACTTCCGAGTTAAACTGTACAAGAATGGAAAAGTTTTTATTGCGTATCATTTTTCTGCTCAGCAAAAATGACAAGTTTGAATAAGTTTAAATATTTTAAATCAAGTTACGGTACCGCTTTTTTTGCTATTTGCTGTTTCCCGTTTCTGTGTGCTAAAGAAATATTCACAAGCTTTTTTTATTGACAGCCTTTTAAAGTCGCACAAATATAATGACAAATATATTAACGTTAATGTATGAAAAAAAAATTTGTAACTTGATTTAACTTATAAAATGTTAAGTATAGAAGGCCTGCGTCAATTAGAATTATTGTAGACTTTGACGGATATTTAATTATTGATTGCTTTATCAAAAAGTTACTATTGAAGATGATAAATGTAGTTGTTGAAATAAGTGTCAAATTTAAAATTTAGATATGCTAAAGTTGAAAGTGATAAAATTTCTTATTTTGTATATTTTGCTTCGTATGATTCGTCGTAGATATGGGCCATCAAACCCGAAATACGCTTTTGACTGTTAATCAATATCGGGTAAGCCAATCAGAACGGAAATGAAAAGATGGATTTTATTTTAAAGTGATAAGTGTGGAAATGTAATACAGAGAGAATCTAAATGGATTCATATCATTTTTAGCCACATTACGAAAATTACTTATTTGTCTTGATTCTACTATTTTTTGTTTTTAAATACATTTTTTCAGCATGGTCAATGTAAATTTGTATCTAATTCTTCGAGAAAGAAATTTTTGAGATGAATATATTTTATCTTGTTTGAAAATAGTAAAAAAATGCTTAAATGAATTTCTACACAGAAAAAAATTTAATTTAATTGAAGAAAATAAATCTCAAACTACAAAATCTCGCAAGAATAAAGCCAATTTTATTGATTCAAGAATTGCTATTTCTTCGCTTATAAATGCTTGATTCAAAATTATAAGTTTTAAACTCAATAGAATCTAATTTTCGAACTAATAAAATATACTATCTCCAAATAAATATAACTTTTAGCACCAGATGGCTCGTCAGCACATATCAGCCGTATTATTAATGAAACTTATCATTTTTAATTTCCCGCTAAGAAAATCGAAGATTTTCAAAAATTGGGAAGTTATTGTTTTAACCCCGTTTTGCAAAAATCGAGTTTTCATCAAATCTCGACGTTTTAAGGTGATAGGAAGATCAACAGACTCGATAGAGTCTGGCGCCAAGTTCCGTTCTCAAGCCAGACTACCGAGTGTGTATATACCGTAAGCAGAACGGTTTTTTGAGGTTACAAATTTTTTTTCAAATTTATTTTGATTTTTTTTTATATGATATTTTATAATAGTAGTTCATCCTTTTTATTACGCGTATTACTTGATTATTATCAATTATCTTTATAATTTCTATTTAAAATTATTAAAAATAATCAGCACAAACTATAGCGACCCAGATTTTTAGATTTTAACTTTTTTCTTATGTAAAAAGCGGACGGTCAGAGACTAAATAATATAAGGATGCATGATAATCTTATAATAGATGGGAAACTACAGTGAAAAAAAGATATTTGACAGCTTGCATTTACACACGCCAGGCAGCGCAAGAATAAATTTTACATGAACTATAGCTTAAAGGGGATAGTTTGCCACCGGAAATGTATTAAATTAAAATTGTCAATTTTTATTATAATTACAAAAAATACTGAAATCCAAACAAAAAAAGTTTCACTGTAAAAAAATCACGCCAAGTCCACGTTCATAAGACTATTAAGAAAAAAAATTTTATTTCTTTACAAAAAGATATAAAATAAAAAATAAAAAAATCCAATTAACCGATATGGTTGTATATGATTTTTGGAAATTAAAAAAAATTTTGTTGTAAATTTAAAAATTAAAAGAAACAATTTTGGAACGTACTTGGTGTGCGTCATTGTGTACTTCAATTTTTTTTTTAAAGTCCTAGTAGATAAATTTTAGGAATTTCATAAAAAGTGAAATTTTTCGTAACCACGCACACTAAATACGTTCCAAGATTGTTTCTTTTAATTTTTAAATTTACAACAAAATTTTTTTTAATTTCCGAAAATCATATACAACCATATCGGTTACTTGGATTTTTTTATTTTTTATTTTATATCTTTTTGTAAAGAAATAAATTTTTTTTTCTTAATAGTCTTATGAACGTGGACTTGGCGTGATTTTTTTTACAGTGAAACTGTTTTTGTTCGGATTCCCTGACTACCCCCGCGATGTTGTCACTATGTCAGTATGTCTGTGTGTGTGTGTGTGTGTTTTTTTTTTTTTTTTTTTTTTTTGTAGGGGGGGGAATCCTTTTTACGGATTCTAGGCATAGCTGTTTGGCCTGGATATGTGGCGACTCGACGCAGCGTCATACTAACTCGACACTAATGCCCCTACCCACTAAACCCTAAACCCCTTTTCCTTCTTTCCTCTAATCCCTCATGGAAACCGCCGTCAGGCATTACTTCGTGAAGGGAGGATCTAGCTACTGCTCTTCCTTCTGGTGGCTAAGGTGTTAACTATCTTCCTTCTATCTTCTGCTATTTGCTCTTTTTCTTTCGGTGGAACGCAAGTCTTTAAGGACTTCTGTTGCAAACGTGTTGGTAGCGTTCCAGGCAGCTTCTGATGACAACATTGCTTCTACTAGTGAATCTAGTTGCATTCTCTGGTTCAGGATCCTCTCCAGTTCTTCAAGCTGTGGATCGAAACGAGGACATACAAAGAAGACGTGCTCCGCGTCTTCAGCAGCTCCTGGGCAGGACGGGCACTTCGAAGAGTCATCGTGCTTAAAGCGGTGTAGATACTCTCGAAAACACCCATGTCCCGACAACATCTGCGTAAGATAGTAATTGACCTCACCGTGATTCCGGTTAAGCCAAATGTCGATCCGAGGTATGAGACGGTGCGTCCACCTACCCTTCTCTGCAGCATCCCATTGTAGTTGCCATCGGCCTATGCTCTTCTGCCGTTCTTCAATTCTAAGTTCTTCCGGGCTCAGTGCAGTTGACCTTTTTCGTTGGTAAAGGGCCCGTCTTTCTTCTGCTAGAACTCTAAGAGGTAGGGTTCCAGCAATGACTCACACTGCTTCTTCTGATATAGTGCGGAAGGCACTAGCTACTCGTAGGGCACTCAGTCGGTATATCGGTCCAGCTTTTCTCCATGATTCTTGGGTTTCCAGTGCATCAGCCCAAATGGATATTCCGTAAGTGAGCACTGATGTGACTACTGATGACAATAGTAGCCTCCTGCTCTGCATTGGGCCTCCGATGTTAGGCATCAGCCGTGCGAGACTAGCCCTCACTACTGACGCTTTGGCACTGACATGTTCCACCTGCTGTTTGAAGTTGAGTCGTGCATCCAGCATCACTCCCAGATAACGGATAAATGGTTGTGATGTGATTTCTCGGTCACCGACATTAATCTTAATTGTTTCAACTTCTTTTCGGCTGGTAATAAGCACTGCTTCGGTCTTCTGCTTGGCCAGTTGTAGGTTCACTGTATCCATCCACTGGTTGATCTTCTCAAAAGTGATGTCAAACAGATGTTGAATCTCGTCGAGGTATTTGGCGACGATCACTGCGGCAACATCATCCGCATACGCTACCAGTTTGACACATCTTGGAAGCTTCAGTCTCAGGAGCCCGTCATACATGATATTCCACAGAAGTGGACCAAGAACAGAGCCCTGTGGCATACCACCGGTTATATCATACTCTTTTGGACCATTCTTTGTATCGTATTTCAGCACTCTATCTGTAAAATAGCTAATCACTAGTCTGCGAAGATATGTTGGCACGTTCTTCTCGTCGAGAGCTTGCATGATGCAGTCCCAATTAGCGGAATTGAAAGCATTTTTGATGTCCAAGGCAGCCACCAGGCAGTACTTCTTCGTTCCACCCTTCCATCTAGTTCCTGCAATTGCCTCTTTGGCCGTATTAACAACCAGGTTGATCGCGTCCAGGGTTGATCGTCCTTTCCGGAATCCATACTGGTTGTCTGCCAAGAGTGGGTCGACTACTGCATCTATTCGCTGATGGATGATACGCTCAAATATCTTACCCGCCGTATTTAGCATGCAGAGTGGTCGGTAAGATGACGGTTCTTCTGGCGGTTTCTTTCCTTTAGGTAAAAGTACTAACCGTTGCTGTTTCCACTTACGAGGAAAAGTCCCCTCCTTGAGGCATGCGTTGTAAGCGTCTAGAAATAATATTGGTGCTGCCTTTATGATGGTTTTCAAGGCTATATTAGGGATTCCGTCCAATCCCGGCGCTTTATTATTTCCTACCCGATTACAGGCCTCCAACAATTCTTCTTCAGTGACAGGTGGAATGTCGTCCAGTTCATCTTGCGTTGACTGATAATTGAGACTGTGTTGCTGTGGAAACAGCGCAGTGACGATTTTCTGAAGGAGTTGGGGACACGTAGGTGACGGCATTTGTTGTTTCTTCAGGTGCGTCATGACCACCTTATACGGCCGACCCCACACGTCTTTGTCGACCTCGTATATGAGCTCTTTCCAGCATCTTCTTTTGCTCTCTTTTATGGCCTTATTAAGTTCACGACGAGCTTTTTTGTACTCTGCGATCAGCACTGCAGAGTAAGGTCGTTGATAGCCACGCTGTGATATTCTTCTCTTTCGATGACATTCTTTACGGAGGTTGCTGATATGATCATTCCACCAGTGTACCGCAGGTCTTGAATTCATAACACGTTTGCGAGGCATACTGGCATCACAAGCTTGTGTTACTCGCATCATCAGAGCCTTAGTATGTTCTTCTGCACATCCAGTCTCTATCGAGGGCTGTTAGCAATACTTCTGGGTCAAGAGATTTCACCTTCCAACCGACGGTGTTAAATTGCTTGATAGGCCCCCGGAGGTTCTGGTCGTTTGACGTTTCCAAGAGTATCGCATGATGGTCACTGGCAGTGTAGATGTCCAGTACCTTCCAGTTAGTGTTACCTTTAGCAAGGCTGGTACTGACAAAAGTGACGTCTACAATCGAGCTTGCGTCAACTTTGGTGTAGGTCGGCGTGTCACCACTGTTGAGCAAGACTACATCTAGTGTAGAAAGAGCTTCTAGCAGCTCTCTTCCTCGTGCATTAGTCTGCTTACTGCCCCAGTCCACTGCCCAGGCGTTAAAGTCCCCGGCTATCGCCACTGGATGATGTTGCTTCGCGTCCTCGGTCAGTCGATCCAAGAAGTCAGTAAACTCAGCAATTGAGAGGCTAGGTGGTGCGTAGCAGCTGTAAAAACGGATGCCATCTACTGATGCTGCTACAAAGCCAGCGCTGCTATTGGTAGCTCTGTGTGTGTGTGTGTGTGTGTGTGTGTGTGTGTGTGTGTGTGTGTGTGTGTGTGTGTGTGTGTGTGTGTGTGTGTGTGTGTGTGTGTGTGTGTGTGTGTGTGTGTGTGTGTGTGTGTGTGTGTGTGAATCGCTTATAACTTTTGAACGGCTAAACCGATCGGAACCTACTAAACGGCGTTCTAAAGAGTTTCCTCAAACTTACACGGAAAAAACGAGATTTAACTGGTTTCCATGTTGGACGGAACCTAGTTCCATCTATAGTGAAAAAAATTTACAAAAGGTTACTACTTCTATGTAGACTGTAGTAGGCACAGTTTCCGTTTATTTCAGTTCAATCCGAGATGGGGCTCAGAGCCATCTGAGATTTATTTGTCTCAAATGGTTGTCAGTACCACGCGCATGCTCGTCAGTCCCATCTTACATAGAAGTGGCGTCCATTTGGAATTTAACTAGAATCTATCCGCAGATAGTACCTATTTTTACATTATCATTTTCAAGTGCATTTTGCAATCAAATATATATGAATAATATGGATGAATAATAAGTATATATTATAATGAATAATAAACATTATAATTTTATTTCAAATCAAATGAAATCAAATCAAATGAAATTGAAAAAATTGCGTCAAATGCTGCCAACCGCGTGAAAGTCGGTTGATTTATTCAAAAGTTAGTGCGGTTTGAAAATTAAAAAAATATTGTTCTATGAAACTTCTATCAGACTTTTGAACTCGAAAAGCTCAAAAGCATAGAAAAGCTATCTTTTTAAGATAGCTTTTTTACAAAAAAATATGAAATCAAAAAAACTCCAAGTACTGTTTATAACTTTATTAAAAATATGAAAAAAACGTTACAAGCAAGCTTTAAACTTAATGAAAATCTTTTTTAAAGTACTTGGCGTGCATCTTTGAGTACCCCAAATTTTTAGAACAAGACATTAACGTTTTTTATATGTTTGTGCACATGAAATTAAATATCGCTCACGAAAAAAATTTGGGGTACTCATTGAGGTACGCCTTTCTGAGTAGATTTCTTTAATCAATTTGAACTGAATTTTTGAAAGCAATTCCCGGGAAAAAATGATCAAACCTGATCAGACATGAACAGGCATGAGTCTTCAGGCCTGATCAGACATGAAAAATGACCATGCCTGATCAGACATGAATTGACCTGATCAGGCTTGATCAGACATGGTCAGGTCTGAAAGCCCATTGTTACCTTAATTAATTATTTTGCTTAATTTTATGAATATAGTACTTGATAGAGTCATACGCAATTCTCTATAATGAATTAGAATGAAAAAAAATTTGAGCCGTCATGGGACGCCTGGCAGATGTGAAACATCATGTGTGTACAAGTAATATCCATAAAAGATAATATTATTACAGGAATTAAATATAACCTAATGAAAAAATGAAGTATTACGAATTTCTTACAGAAAATGGTAACTTTATTTAATAAACATTTATTTACATGTGATATAAAAATTCGATATTAATATCAAGTGGCCACAATTTAAATATTTTCATCTGTGACTTCAGTAATAGTTATATTCGATGTTTCCTCTGCCGGTATTACTGTGAGGATTGGTCGATGATAACTAAAGTACGTTACAAAAGTATTGGATGAAACATTATCAAGATATCTCACAAATACAGCATCTATTGTTGTTCCATATTTGGTAGTAGATTCTCTTGGATTGTTGTTGATTTGCAATTGAAATTCTTTTTGAAGAAATGTCATTAATGGCATTGATTCAGCTCTTGTAAAATTTACATTAAAATCTCCAGCTAAAATTAATGGTAGTTTATGTTTACTCGTTTTAAAAATTATTGAACCTCTTTGACTATAAGGAAATAACCTTAGTCAGGTCTGATTATTTTTTCCCGGGAAGAGTGAAATTTTAAAGACAATGTTTTTCTTGAATCAAATAGCTTTTTTCTTAGTGCAGTAACCGTGACTAGAAAGTGATTCACAAAATATAAAAAATCGACAAAATTTTAAATGTCATCTAAACAAAGAGTGAATCATTAAGTTAAAAAAAAAAAATTTTTTTTAAATGTACGGGTTAACTTTTAACCGAAAAAATTTTTCTCATAAATTATTTATATTTGGTCATATATGTTTGCTTTTGACACCATAACCATGATAAAAAAATGAATTTTAATGTAGAGCTCTAGGAAACTGACAAACAAGATTAAATATTAATGTAAAGCTGAAAGTAACTCACATAAGAGCTTAAATAATAAAAAAGTCGCCTTAGTTTCTTCAGTCAATAATTTACTAGCGTTGTATTTTTAACCTAAATAATTACTGTCGTCATTACAGAAGCTGACTGAGGTATAAGACCTCTAAATTATTAACCAAAAAGGATCATTAAGACTTTCTGATGCTCAACTAAAAATTTATAACGGAAAAAAGCGGAAATTTTCATTGCCTCCTCTCCAGAGAATAGAGTAAAGTGTCTTGTCGAACAACGGGAACAGCTCTCGGGAAATCAATCAGAAAAAGCAGCATTGGAGTTGGTGGGAAACCCCAAGTATGTTTTATCGAGAGAAGTTGTATACACGGTTAAAATTATCGGAATGGGAAGGAAACCGAAGAAAGAGTTGCTATTCTCAAGGGAGTTTCGAGACCTGAAGACTAGGACATACTTGGAGGAATATACTCTTATACTAGGAGGTACATTACGCCAGAGGCGGTTGAATATATTATGCAATGTCTGACTCGTAGTCAACTTACTCGACACGTGACATCAAGAGTTTACACGTGCACATACACTAAAAGTGGAAAAGTTTTATAGTGCCGCATGTATGCACCTCGTCTACAAGTATTGTCAACTTTTCCATAAAAATAGATGTCAAGTGTTGAAACAATGAAAAACTGCTACTTGTTCCAATAAGAAGAGTAAACTGTTTTATCTGTTAATATATCGCTTGGGGTGAAAAAAAAAAAAAAAAAACGTCATTCTAGTAACATTGTTTTGTTTGTCATCAGTTTTTGGTAATAGGCTGAGTTAGATCCGTGAAAAAAGATTGGATTTCTCCATATTAGATCTGTTTTATCAGACAAAACTGGTCTGATCTTTAAATTACCTTCATCTTAAGAGATTTCATCAAAATGACTGCGTCGAGTTTTTTTCTGGGTAGGAAAGAAAAGTTGAGAACAAATGATACTTTACAGCTTCAGAAAACTCCAAGTACTGACAAAAAAATTTTTTTAACTTTACATTTTGATAAATAGACGATTAAATAAATTAAAAGCAGTTTCAGATGTATTTAAAAAAGAAAAGCACAAAAATTTTTTCCATGTTTTCTTGAGATAATTTTCAAATTTGTGGACCAATTCATCTAAGACCACGTATACACTTATTTTTCTTAGAGAATTGTGTCGAATGTTGTCAAGAAGATCAAAATCGAACAATATGTTCAAAAGATATTGTAATTAATTGATATCCTAATACGGGCTGATCTGAAATAATTTCAAGATTTTTAAGCTTAGGCATGGATCAATACATGAACTTTCGAAACTTTGAGCTTGAAAATAGCGAAAAGTTTCGGGATCAATTGCAGGAGCAGCCGTTTATAAAATTTTTTCATTACAACTATAGTTTGAACCTACACTTGGTGCGAGATACTACCGTGTCTCCGGATATTTGAACTTTAAACTTCTGTTGATCATAGTGAACTTTTTAAGATTGTAACTTGGAATCATAATAATTTTTTACACAGGGAGTAATTTTCTTTAGGATTTATTTTTAAATTCATGAGAAAAATTACCGGACTGTATTGTTATTGTGGGACGCTAATGCGCTGCTTCGCCATTTATGGGTGACAGCTATACTTTTTAAAGTTTGTCAGTAAAATTTATCGGAGTCACCAGTAAAAAAAGAAAAAATTTAGTGCAACTTACTGCACACATAGAATAGAATTATTAATGGATACATTGCTATAAATGAAATATGATTATTATTATAACTTTAATAGGTTTGATACTTTGAAAAAATCCGGTTTTAATTTAATAAAATCAAATGTTTGATTAAATTTTGTGATTTATTTTATTTTTAAGTTATTTCACTCTACAATATACATAGAATAATCGCTAATCGTATCAAAAATTTTCGAATGTCATTAAAGTACAATTTTACTAATAACACATAACAAATTGTATGAAATTTTATTAGAACTATAATTGTATAAAACTTTGTTAGAGTTAACTGTAATTCAGCAACAACTGACCACTTACATATGTAATTTTTTATATAACTAAGAAGTCAAGAGTGATTGCAGTGCCACCTCTAAATCGGTGAATCATACCGTTACTCAGATAAATTTTTACTGGCGACTCCAAAAAATTTTTAAATCATTTCAATAAAAATATTTGATTCTACTATAATTTTTAACATTAAAATAGTAAAAAATAGTTTTTCATTTTATCAATTTTTCACGTCTATTATTTTTTACATAATAGTCCTTTTTTTTATTTCTATATATTGTATTGGTTAATAATTATTAAAAAAAATTGTAATTAGATCACAAATTGCGGATCGTTCTATGATTACTGTACTTTTTATGGTGACTTTTAATTAAAATTTCTTTTCGTGTAAGAATTTCAGTTTTTCAAGCTTAAGTAACTATTATTTTCATTTGTAATAGAGGAATAATTACTGTAAGAATGAGCAATGAAACCTCTTAAGATCAAGCAGTCTGCAGAAAAAATAAATAAAGTAGCGGATTAAAACTTATTAATTAGGTAGAAAGTGCAGGACGAAAATTAGTTGATACTAAAATTAGTGACTGACCTAGTCGGGAAGGTAGTTGCGGCAGATTTGCACTTTAAACAAAGTCCGTCCAACTCCTTTCCGTCTTGGTTAGGAGGCTGGTTCACCACTGCTGCATTCTACTGGAACTTTTACAGTGCAAGAAGTAGAAGAGAATCTGACTTGTTCAGCGTACACCTATCTAAGTCTAAGTCTCTAGTTACTCACTACCCGGATAATGGTATGCTTTGTGTATATATTTACTTCAAAGCTGACTTTTCCTACATGTAATTCAATTATGATGTCGAACTTAAACAACAGCCTGAGGACTTAAAAAGTTTAATCAATGGAAAAATTTTATTTCTCTTGGTGGAAAAAATTATTTTCCTTTCTGTGAATTTATATTGAAGGCAAAGAGGAGAAATTTAATTAACTGAATGCGAACCAAAGAAAACAAAATTATATAAAAAATAATCCGTTCTATTCAATGCGAAGATTGAATTGCAGAAGACGAAGAAAAGGAATTTTTATTTTTTTTTTGCTATTTCTACTTGTAGTTTTTTTTATTGTTATTTTTTGCCACATTTCTTCTTCACTAATCCTATCACTCTCGATCGACTGAGCTTTTGCTTTCCTTCAAGGGCTTTTCTTTCACTTGAGAGCTTGAAATTGATATAGAATCTATTGTGTAATTGAGTGTACTTTGATTGGTATTTCTTACCACAGTTCAAAAGTTGTGTCAATTTAAACCAATTTTCAAACTGCACGACTCAAAATGCATTAAAAATCATTATGTTATATTTTTTTTTGTTAAAAGATTAAAAAAAAAAACTCGCACTTGATCAAAGCGAAATATTCTTGGTCCAAGAAAATTATTTTGTAGAGATCTGGTTGTTTCGAATCAAGAATTTTTGTCTTGAACAACTTTTTGTCTTCAACACTACACTTGGTCCAAAAATTATATTAGGTCGTATCAAGCCATATAAAGTCAGGTATGTCCACATATGGATGTATTGGGACAATTATGATCACATCAAATTTTCTAATGTTTACGGAAAATATTAAAATAAGACCTCATACCGTAACGTGGCGCTTAAATAAATAAAAAAAATGGAAAAACTACTTATACTTTTGAACTTATATGTTCAAAATAAAATGAAGAAACTATGAAAAATAAACATCTCACTTGAACTCATTCTGAAAAGTTTCCGAAATTAATTTTTGATGATATAAAAAATAACAACTATTCGAAGATTGTTAATATTCTTAAAAAAAATCAGTCATATATCGAATCAATGTGACCTTGTATGTTAATCCTCGAGAAAAAAATTTTTGGGCTAAATATCTGATATTTTACTTAAAAGTAGTAAAATGCCTGACTGAATTCATATAATTCTTCAATAATACATTTTTTTCTTTATCCTTTTAGTTTTATTTTTTTGATTCTGTACGTAAATTTCTTGAATTATTTCTACCAGATGTTTCGAGGCAGGAGTGAAATTTCCAAGAGATATTTTTTTTTAATCAATTATATTTTTTCCGTTTATAACAAGCTCCTTTCTATTAAATTTTGAACACACATCATTAACCTGAAGCACAACGACAGAAGCTTTCCGAGTAACATAGAAGTAAACAACATAAAAAAATATTTTTCTACATTTTTATACAATACATTTTCTGTAGACTGGTTTTTATAATACTATAAATCTGAATTTTTTTATTGGCTGTCCAGTCTATTGCACGAATTTTTTTAACTAATTATTTATCTAATAATTTTTAATATCGTTTGCCTGTATTCCCTACAGGCATAAACTATTTTAAATTTCGTATATAAATTTGTCATTAAAGGTAAATTTGACTCAAAATATAATTCGGACGGCCCAGACCAGGAATCGAACCTGGATCTTTTGGTATCGCGCCAACTGCTCTTCCCTTAAGCTATCCGAGACTATTTTTCTACATTCTCTATTTTCCATATTCTTCGAGAATTCCTGCATCTTATCTTATCATATTTCTTGTCAGTGCCCTGCGGAATTCAAAGTAAATATTTATATGCTTACAAATTCAATAAAAATAACATACCTGAAGTGTAGGGTTATTACCCTAAAGGGAAGAATTAAAGAGAATGAAATTCATGAGGACTTTCAAGGACAGAACTATGAATTTTGAACACATCCATAGTGCCATCGAAAAAACATATATTCAATTGAGCAACGGAGCTAAAGGGTGAGGAGTGTATATCGTTTATATGTATACACTTGGGTATAGTCGCTGCAGAATTGGAGGCAACCGGGTATGTAAAAACAAATATACTCTCAATATACAGTATATGTGTACTATACGCGGAGATGAAGGAATACTTCAGCTGAAGAGAGTCCAGCAAAAATGCATTATTCATAGATATTTCAGCGAGTCGTAGTTTCGAATTCGCCGGATCGTTTATTTGAAAATAGGATGACGCGAAAATAGAGGGTAATAGACTTTGTCGAACTTGTATGTGTGGCGTCGTTCGAGTGGTTGAAAGGGAGACCCCCTTCTTCTCACTTTTCATTCTCTTTCGTCAACCCCTTTTCCTGATGTGTGTAAATGTGTATAAATGTATGTGTGTTTATATATATATATATATATATATATATATATATATATTTATATATATATATATATATATATATATATATATATATATATATATATATATACATAGAAAGAGAGAAAGAGAGAGAGTTTCGAGCGGGTACGATCGATTCGCCCACATTCAAGTTGCGACGTTGCGCGCCGAGCCTCCTCGTTATACGTGTCATATCCAGGGTAATGTCACCCCAAACCGCATCAAAAATCCTAACGTCTTCATTTAATTGTCACAACTATCCCGAAGTATAAAGACACGACATGTTTATCGTTTTATGCATTTCCTCTTGACACTGATTTCGCTAGTCTTCTCAAAAATATTAACGCCGCAAATTAATAAGAATAATGACTAATGACCCAATTACTGAATGCGCTGATAATTTGCATCTTTCGGAGAATAAACTCACAAATTTAACCCATAGGTTTGTCTACATAGAAAAAATTTATGTTGAAATACAAAAAAAAATTTTTTTCCAATTAATAATTGCTAGCTGATAATTAGTTTTTCAAAATGTCTAAAGTATACTGCACGGAGAAAATAAAACAGCAATGATTACTGTTTCGTACAAGCATTACGAAAATATGCATAGACATTAGAGTGCTGTATGAGACACGACCGGTTAGTGCCAGCTCACGACTCAGTAATGTGCAGACAGGAGGCAGTAATTTTTATTTTCGTCCTAGGCGGACGTATGAGGGTTTTTACGTGCAGATGATACTCAATCTGTAAATAATACGCGTACGCGCCAGTATCTACTAGGCTGTATAGAACTTTATACAGCCTAGGACAATGCCACGCATGCGTCACTAATTTCTATACAGCCGACTAGCTTACGTTTTAACTGTAATTTTAAAAAGCACGCCGGACGCATGTTATGCTGAAAAGACATGATCTCAATATTTTTAAATCAATTGTTTTAGTATAGCAGTTAAGTTCACTGATGTCAATTTTTTTAACTCGGGAAATTGTTACTTTAATATTATAAAATTGCAATTTATTAAAAAATATTTTAAAATTACTGCGTTTAAACTATTAATTACAATAAAATTACATTTTATTATTTACTAGAAATTTGAATGAATTAATTTGAACTAACCACTAATGAATCGTGGTCCGATTTTTGCGATTTTCTACCTATGACTAACTTCAAGACTTTCATGTATTTTTAATTAGAAGGTTATGGCGTCGTACGCTATTTATTTACAAATTGAGTTTCCCCTGCACGTAAAAACCCGCATACGTCCGTCATAGGACGAAAAATTTTTTAAGCACCATGGGCAAGCCACGCGCAAATACGGTCTCGGCGATAATTATTTGCAGCAGGGATATAAAGCCTCGGCCCTATCGGGCCTCGGATTTATACTATCCCTGCTGAAAATACTTATCACCTCGACCGTATTGGCGCGTGGCTCGTCCAAGGTACACAGATACATAAATAACTAATAGCGCTCTCTACTGTCCCAAGTATTTTAACCTCATTTTCTTCCAAAACACTACAGAGTAGTGTACAAAATAGTAATCAGAGAGTGCTTTGCGATCAAAAAAATTTTTTCGCCTCATTTCGGCAACTATTTTTATTATTATAGCCTTATTAGTTCATGAAATCAAGATATTTTGCATACTATTGTCAAAATAATTTAATGGAGATTAATTTCACTTTTCAAAAATTTATTAAGTGCAATAGAAACAGAAAAAAACATCGAAATAGTTTAAAAATGTTCCCGTCCGTCAAGTATGAAACCCATAAACTCTGTAACTTGCCAAAAAATCCATTAATTAAGTCAAATTTTTTTTTTTAATTCTTTAAAGAAATTGTAAGTCCCCTAACGCGAATGGCTATGTAACAGTGTTTTTTAATTGCAATTAATAAAATAAAAAAACTAAAAGTCTGTCTATCTACATACATTATGTAGATTTATCCCACTAGAAGTGCCTAAGCATTATCGTCCTATTTCAACTATTTTATATTTTTTTCCACATTCACTTCATCTTTATATATATAATTCTTCTGTGCGTGTGTTTGTCACTGAACTCCGCCTAAACGGCTGGACCGATTTTAATGAAATTTTTTGTGTGTTTCAATGAATTCGAGAATGGCTTCAATTTATAATTCAGTCGACTGGAAAATGTTTAATTAATTAATTTTTTATTTACAAATTGTTGTTTATCTTGGAACGTTGTAAATTTGTTCCGACATAGATAGCGCTGTGATCGCAGTGTCGAATATTCAAAAATATTTCATTTTAACCCTCTCACGGTCTATTCGGACTGTGTAGTACTTTTTCTCCCGGAGTAGGGATAGCCAGTCGCGTGAGCGGACTAACTCCCGCCACCAAATTTTCATGCCTGCCACGTGTTTACTCAGAGCTGTTTTCATTATTTTTATGGCTTAACCATGTAAACCTATAACATGTAAACCTTTACTATATGTCCCTGCGCTCCGCTCACCGTATTGCATGCAGTCCTCTTGCCCCGCAAGTGGGAAAAGAGTGGGAGAAACGCCCAAAACCGTGAAAGGGTTAATTTCAGTGTGTCCCGATAGTAGACGCTGCGATCAAATTCAGGAAAATTTTGAGTTATCATGTAAAAATAAATCACGTGCTAATAATTTAAATATTACATTGTAAAAATGTTTTAATAGAAATTCTCATGAAAACGGTCTAAACTGTTACAGCTTATTCAAAAAAGTTAAAAATTTTTGAATTTAAGACTTGTGTACAGGATAACGTTTATCGGATCCGCTAGTTTTATTATAATTTTATAATTGAATGAGCATTATGAGTCGTGCACTGTTGGATTTTCCAATTTTTTTTCCTGTGCGAGTAATTAGTAGTTATCAATTATTCAATATCATCAAATTTTGATTGAACAGATTATTCACTACACTTTCAAAAAAGCTTTCTGCTCTGCATGACACGATATTGTTACTGTCACGATCCACACGTTGCTATCTAGAAGAGAGTGAGGTTAAAAAAATTGTATACTAATAGTAGTAATAGTATCGTGAATGGCACTCGAATGGATCGTGGCGGTCACTATCCAAACTATTCGTAACTGTACGAATTGTACCCGTAATGATACCACTCGTTACTATACAGTAGATGATGAAGAGCAGAAAACTTTTTTTTTTAGTGTAGTTGGAAAATGAAACTCCACAAATGAAAAAGTAATTTTTCTACTAATTCTGTAGGGTACTTGAGAACTTAGATCTCTTGATTTTTTAGTAAACGAAAAATAATTAATTTAAATATGAAGTCTATAGACACTAAATTTTAAATAAAGATTTATTTTCAAACTAATAATTGTGACGTAGTTATAATACCTAGAATTCCAAGAAATTTAAATTTTACTAATGAAGTTTTAGAGAAAAGTGGTATAAATTTCAACATATATTTCCGTGATCAATTTTTTTTATGGATGGACATGTACGGCCATTTTAAAAATTTTATAAGTTTATGTGTTCAAATATGCTCATATATGACCTGCAATGGTCATAAATGCTCTTATAAAATTTTTCAACCAAAAATACTGTTGAAAATTTCCAACAGAGAGTGCATAATAGCTGAATTGTTTCCCTACAAGAGAGTTAAGTTTCAGTTAGTAACCTATAAAATAAAAATCGAAGTTTTATTCTCTTATGGAGCTATTCAGGGCCTCTACACTATAAAAAATTTTGGGAGTGAATGCGAAGTGGATGATTTTTAATTTATTTGCTTCTTTCAGGAGTGAAATTCATTCCGAGACGGATTTAAATACTATGAATAGATTTCACTTTGCAGAGTAAATTTTTTATTTCTTTTTTTAAATAAAAATAATAAAATAGTTTTGACTCGTTTAAAAATTATAAAATGCTCATTTAGAGATTTTAAAAATTCAAATTAATAAACCTTTTTTAAATTTCAGTCAAAATTCGAATTTTTAATATTTTTTATACAAATTAAAAAAAAATTTTTAACTTCCCGCTAAGAAAATCGAAGATTTTCGAAAAATCAAGAAGTTATTGTTTTCACCCCGTTTTGCAAAAATCGAGATTTCAACTGATCTCGACGTTTTGAAGCCCTAAGAAGCTTCCCTGACTATTTGTACGATGATGTCCGTACGTCTGTGTGTGTGTGTGTGTGTGTGTGTGTGTGTGTGTGTGTGTGTGTGTGTGTGTGTCTTTTGTCCTTAATGAAATCAGCTAACTCTTCGATCTTGCTGCCGAGTAGTTCCATTGGTGATTTTTGGCCGGTGACGGTCGGTACACGGAAAGAAAATTATGGAAACTATTCCTATACCATTATGGGGATGGTTCCCATAATGCTATAGGAATAATTCCTATACTATTATAGAAATTATTCCTATATCATTATGGGAACTAATCCCATAATATTATGGAAACTATTACTATATTATTATGGGAATGGTTCCCATAATTCTATAGGAATCATTCCTATACTATTATAGGAATGGTTTCCATAATTTATGGGAACCATTCCCATAATAGTATAGGAATGGTTCTCACAACATATAGGTTT
This sequence comes from Cotesia glomerata, assembly GCF_020080835.1. NCBI lineage: Eukaryota > Metazoa > Arthropoda > Insecta > Hymenoptera > Braconidae > Cotesia > Cotesia glomerata. The sequence goes on along the minus strand of NC_058166.1, from coordinate 10,396,354 downwards.
AAATCCTACATAGAAAAAAAAAATTGAGGCTTCCGCATGATACATTCCTGTGGAAGATACATGACTTTCATATGACAGCAATATGATTTTCATGTGGCAGGCAATAATAGTTAAAACAACAATAATGATTAAATAATAATCATAATAATAATTTATATTATTAAGAGAATAAAAACAATTTTGTCTCCTGAATAGTCACATGATGAAATCGATTTTTTAGTGAAATTTAGTGTCATTGCAAAGAACTTGACATGAATTTGTGCCTTTTCAAGGTTTCATATCATTCTGGTCGATTGTCAATTCATAATAGATATTTAGGTTGCATTCGAAAATGCTCTATCTCTAAACATATAATTGAAAAATGACCTTGTATCTTGTGAACTATTGACATTTTTAAAGATATAAGCTCATTTTGATGTTACACTCATCGAGACCTTTCATTTGAGTACACACATCAATTTTTCATATATTTTATATATTTTTATATATTATATATATGTATATATGAAAAATATATCAAAAATGCATGTGGGTACTCAAATGAAAGCTCTTGATGAGTGTAACATCGGGATGAGCTTATATCTTCAAAAATGTCAATAGTTTACCAGATACAAGGTCATTTCTTCATTATGTATCTAGATAGAGCATTTTCGAATGCAGCCTAAATTCGTTTTATAATAAATTGACTATTGATGAGAATGATATGAAACCTTGAAAAGGCACAACTCCAAGCAAAAACAAATTTTATCACATAAATACACTGGCCACAAAATTTTCCTTATTCTCTTAATAATATAGATTATTAGTATTATTATGATTATTATTATTATTATTATTATTATTATTATTATTATTATTTGATTATTATTGTTGTTTTAACTATTATTGCCTACAACATGAAAATAATGTGGCTGCCCCAATTTTTTTTTTCCGTGTATATATTATAGGAATCATTTCGAACTCACTCCGCACGAAGATTTTATCTTTATTTTATTTTGAGAATGATTCCCATTATGGTATAGGAATGATTCCTATAATATTCTAGGAATCCTTCCTATACCATTATGGGAATAGTTCCCATAATGATACAGAAACCATTACTATATCATTATGGAAATATTTCCCATAATATTATGGGAATGGTTCTTATAATTGTATAGGAAGCATTCCTATAATTATAGAAACCATTCCTATACCATTATGGGAACCACTCCCATCATTATGGGAAATTTTCCCATAATTCTGAGAAAATTTCCTATAATTATGGGAACAGTTCCTATAATTGCCTGGGAACTGTTCCCATAAAATTATGGGAATAGTTCCCATACTTTTATGTCCATGTAGGGAGTTGATCCTTTCTCGGTGAGCATGAGTATTGATGTGAGCAATAGGCCCTCCACTCTCTTTAGAAACGTTGCTCGGCTGTACGTCTACTTCCATCTGAGCTGTTGTGTTACTCCCTGTAGCATTACTAGACAGCGGAGCCATGGGGTCCACCCTGCTGTCCAAACGGTCGCTTGATGACGACGAGTTCAGGCCGTTTGCACGCCTTCCCTCGTCAGCACTGAGGTATCCCTCATATCCCTCCCATGTGCGGTAAACGATGTTTAAAAGTTCTGTGACATTTCCATATTGTGTTGTTTTGCTGGGTTTGGTCCACCTCGAGTATTTTATTTTCTCGGTCCCTGACATATCTGCCGGGCATTCCCCTATCCGCCACCTGGCGAGGCGTCCGATGCGAGTCCCAGCAGCCCGACACGGTGTGTGTGTGTGTGTGTGTGTATGTGTGTGTGTGTATGTGTGTGTGTGTAAACCTCTTATAACTTTTGAACGGCTTGACCGATTTGATCGCAGTTGGCGTCATTCGAAAGGTTTTCGCCAAACTTAGATTTCCTGTAAGTTGGAACCGATTCGGACCAGTAGATTTCGAGAAATCGCAATAAAAGTTAAAAAAATAGTACATTTCTCACTTAGGGCAGGAAAATAAGAAATGTCTCAGATTACATATAATTGCTGACCGAGGCGATGCCGAGTTTGACAAACATGTGATCTGAGGCTTTCTTATTTTCTGCCCATGGGGAGAAATGTACTATTTTTTTATTTTTTTTTCAATATCTCCGAATTGGCTGAACTGATCGACCTCAAAAACTAATCAGCTCTTAACCTTGAAAACCCGGATCGATCGCCACCAAAAGCGTCAGAATCGGTTGATGCGTTCGTGAGATGTCGTTGTCGAAAAAAATCGAAAAAAGTGTTTTTTTGTAATAACTCCGAAATGGCGTCGAATGCCGCTAACCGGGTGGGAATCGGTTAATTAATGCAAAAGTTATAGCAGTTTGAAAATTAAAAAAATCGTGTTTTATCGAATTTCGATAAGATTTTTGAGCTCGAAGAGCTCAAAAGCATAGGAAAGCTATCCCTTTGAGCTCGAAGAGCTCAAAATAACACATAAACTGTATTTGTAAGCTCGGAGAGCTCAAAAACATCATAAAAGCAATTTGAAGGGCTTAGGTACGAAATGAGCGGGAAGTTGCAGGGATGGCCTTCAGGGTCAACCGTTTACCTAATTTTTTTTTTCAAAATTCGAATTTTTTCAAAAATTTTTAACTTCCTGCTAAGAAAATCGAAGATTTTCGAAAAATCGGGAAGTTATAGGTTTTATCCCGTTTTGCAAAAATCGAGGTTTCAACAGATCTCGACGTTTTGAAGCCCTAAGAAGCTTTCCTGACTATTTTCACGATGATGTCCGTACGTCTGTGTGTGTGTGTATGTGTGGGTGGGTGTATGTGTGTGCATGGGTGGGTGTGCGTGTGTATGGGTGTGTGTGGGTGTGTGTGGGTGTGTGTGTGTGTAAACCTCTTATAACTTTTGAACGGGTTAACCGATTTGATCGCAGTTGGTGTCATTCGAAAGGTCTTCACCAAACTTAGATTTCTAGTAATTATGAGCCGATTCGGAACAGTAGATTTTGAGAAATTGCAAAAAAAGTGAAAAAAGTTGTTTTTTTAACTTCCCGTTAAGAAAACTGAAGATTCTCAAAAATTGGAAAGTTATTGTTTTCACCCCGTTTTGCAAAAATCGAGTTTTCATCAGATCTCGATGTTTTAAGGTCATAGGAAGCTTCCCTGACTACCCCCGCGATGTTGTCACTATGTCTGTATGTATGTGTGTTTTTTTATATTTTTTTTTTTTCAGCGGGGAGAATCCTTTTTGCGGATTCCAGGCATAGCTGTTTCGCCTGGATATGTGGACTCGACACAGCGTCATACTAAAACTCGACGCTAACGCCCCTACTCACTAAACCCTAAACCCCTTTTCTTCTTTCCTCTAATCCCTCATGGGAACCGCCGTCAGGCATTACTCCGGGAGGGGAGGAATTAGCTACTGCTCTTCCTGCTGGTGGCTAAGGTGTTAACTTCCTTCCTTCTATCTTCTGATATTTGCTCTTCTTCTTTCGGTGGAACGCAAGTCTTTGAGTACTTCTGTTGCAAACGTGTTGGTAGCGTTCCAGGCAGCTTCTGACGACAACATTGCTTCCATTAGTGAATCTGGTTGCATTCTCTGGTTCAGGATGCTTTCCAACTCTTCACGCTGTGGATCAAAACGAGGACATACAAGGAAGACGAGCTCCGCATCTTCAGCTACTCCTGGGCAGGACGGGCACTCCGAAGAGTCATCGTGCTTAAAGTGGTGTAGATACTCTTGAAAACACCCGAGTCCCGACAACATCTGCTTAAGATAGTAATTGACCTCGTCATGATTCCGGTAAAGCCAAATATCGATCCGAGGTATGAGGCGGTGCGTCCACCAACCCTTCTCTGCAGCATCCCATTGTAGCTGCCATCGGCCTATGCTGTTCTGCCGTTCAATTCTAAGTTCTTCAGGGCTCAGTGCAGTTGACTTTTTTCGTTGGTAAAGGACTCGTCTTTCCTCTGCTAGAACTTTAAGAGGTAGGGTTCCGGCAATGACGAACACTGCTTCTTCTGATATAGTGCGAAAGGCACTAGCTACCCGTAGGGCACTCAGTCGATATACTGGTCCAGCTTTTCTCCATGATTCTTGGGTTTCCAGTGCATCAGCCCAAATGGATATTCCGTAAGTGAGCACTGATGTGACTACTGATGACAATAGTAGCCTCCTGCTCTGAATTGGGCCTCCGATGTTAGGCATCAGCCGTGCGAGACTAGCCCTCACTACTGACGCTTTGGCACTGACGTGTTCCACCTGCTGCTTGAAGTTGAGTCGGGCATCCAGCATCACTCCCAGATAACGGATAAATGGTTGTGATGTGATTCCTTGTTCTCCGACTCTCAACTTGATAGTTTCTACCGTTTTTCTACTAGTGATGAGCACTGCCTCGGTTTTATGCTTGGCTAGTTGCAAGTTCACCATGTCCATCCACACATTGACTCACCTGAATGTAATATCAAATGCCATTTCTATCTCTTCGAGTTGCTTTGCGACGATCACGACAGCTACGTCATCTGCATATGCTACAAGTTTGACTCCCGTAGGCAATGCTATTCTCAGGAGGCCATCATACATGATGTTCCATAGAAGAGGACCTAAGACTGATACCTGTGGCACTCCTCCGGTGATTTCGTACACTTCCGTACCGTTCTTCGTGTCATATTTTAGGACCCTATTCGTGAAGTAGCTCGCAACAATTCTGCGAAGGTATCCTGGTACGTTTTTGTCTTCTAGAGCCCGCATAACACAGTCCCAGTTAGGAGAGTTGAAGGCATTCTTGATGTCCAAAGCGGCCACCAAGCAGTATTTCTTCTTTCCACCCTTCCATCTCGTTCCGGCGATTGCATCCTTAGCTATATCAACAACCAATTTGATCGCATCCAGAGTTGACCGTCTTTTTCAGAAACCAAACTGATTCTCTGCCAGGAGTGGATAGACTACAGCCTCTATTCTCTGATGAATTATACGCTCGAATATCTTGCCGGCCGTGTCTAACATGCAGAGTGGTCGGTAGGATGACGGTTCTTCCGGCGGCTTTTTCCCATTCGGAAGTAGCACTAGCCGTTGCTGTTTCCACTTCTGGGGAAAAGTCCTTTCCTTCAGGCATGTATCGTAAAGGTCCAGGAATAATGTCGGTGCTGCCCTAAGGATTGATTTCAGGGCAATATTAGGGATTCCGTCCACTTCCGGCGCCTTATTATTCTCTACTCGATTGCCTGCCTATCAACTCGTCCAACGTGATAGTTGGGATGTCCAGGGTTGAGTTGCTCCAACTTGTCGGTGAATACCGGCTGTTGGGGAAACAGCGCAGTAACAATCTTCTCTGGGAGCTGTGGACACGTAGGTGATGGCATTGGTTGGCATTTCAGGTGGGTCATAACCACCTTATACGGTCTGCCCCATGCAGCGTCTTTTGCTTTCTTTGATGGCTCTGTTCAGTTCTCGATGGGCCTTTTTATACTCTGCCAACAGCTCTGCGGAGTTAGGTCGTCTGTAGCCACGCTGAGACTTTCTTCTTTTTTTAAGACACACTGAACGTAGAAAGCTAATGTGATCGTTACACCAGTGCACCGAAGGTCTTGAATTCATGCCACGTTTCCGAGACATACTGGCGTCGCAAGCCTGGGTGACTCTTCTCATTAGGTCCTTGGTTTTCTTTTCAGCAGTTTCTACGATGATTGTATCGCACTCTAGGGCTACTACTGAAGCAGTGAGGTCAAGAGATTTAATTTTCCACCCAACCGCGCTAGCTCTCCTGTTGTCTCTTGTTAGACTCTGGCCAGTTGATATTTCCATAGTATCGCACTATGGTCGCTGGCTGTGTAGATGTTCAAGACTTTCCAAGAAAAATCTCTACGAGCTAAGCAACTGCTGACAAATGTGAGGTCGACAATTGAATTTGCTTCTCCCTTAGTATACGTTGGCGTGTCACCGGTGTTAAGAAGGATCACGTCCAGTGTAGCCATTGCCTCGAAAAGTGCTTTTCCACGTGTATTAGTGAGCTTGCTGCCCCAGTCTGCTGCCCAGAAATTGAAGTCACCAGCTATTGCCACGGGAAAGTGTTTTCTTGCATCCTCAGTTAGCCGATCAAGGAAGTCATCAAACTGTTCATTAGAGAGACTAGGTGGTGCATAGCAACTGTCGAAGCGGAGGCCATCTACCCATGCTGCTACGAAGCCGGCTTCTTTATTGCTGACTGTTCTCTGAAAAGGACATTTCCCGCAGGACCAGATGACGGCTTTGTTAGTGCTGTCAGATTCCCAGGGTTGGTTACTCAGGTGTCTATAAGGCTCACTTATAAGTGCTGCGTTTGCCTCTAATTTGCACACAGTTTGCATGAGCAGGTCATGCGCAGCCTCACAATGATTGAGGTTGAGCTGCAATATCTCCATGTTCTTGGTTTCGTTATCTTCTGGAGCGCTTCTTGGAAGACGGGGCATCTGTTCGTGCCTGCATGGTGCGCAGCCTTTTCTACGCCGTGCCGTTCAACGCACAGTGCATATTTAGCTGGATTTTTACAATCAGCGATTTTGTGTCCTTCTTTTCCGCACGTTATGCAGTGCTTAGACCGGTCGACTTCGCTTTTGCACTGAGATCCGAAGTGCCAGCATTTGAAGCATTGTATGGGTCTCTTCGTTGCTCTCATTCGGCAATTGACCCAGCCGATCCTTATTTTGCAGTTTCCCTCCAGTAACTTTTGTGCTACAGCTACTGGTAGTGACACTGTGGCTGTCTGCGTACCCCTAAAGGCTTTACGGATTTTGATTGCCTCTAATGAGATTTCACAACTTTCTCCAGCTTCCCTTTTTAGAGCGGTCTGAATATGCTCTTTCGTCGTGTCGTCATTGACATCTCGGATCTCGATGGTCTCCTGTGGTCCTTTGCAGATCACTTTGGCCTCTTCCTTAAGGATGTCTGCGATCGTCTTTTGGAGGGCTTGGCCTTTGTCATTGTTCTTCCTCGAAATCGTAATCAACAAGTCGCCACTTCTGGTCTCGTTGATCTTATCCACAGTTGAACGAACTTGCTCATCTGGGACGTCCTGTTTTATGCGACGCAGAATCTTGGCATACTTTGTTTTCTCGGCCGGGCGGATGATCAGTGCGTCGGGTCTGATCCATTTGCGTGGTTTTTTCCGCTTAGGCTCTGGCCTGGGCTCCTTCGGCAGCTGCTTTGAGAGTTGCTCTCTAGCTAGTTTCCTCTTCTTCTTAGATTGAACTTCTTCCCAATCAGTCGTCTTCTTAGGTTCGTCGCCCTGCCCTGCCACTCGTTGCAGAGGGCTTTTTTTCAAGTCCTTCTTCTTTGTGACTTTGTCAGTTGGCTCTGGCGAATTTCGGTCTTTTCTCTTTCCAGGCCTTGTGTCAGTTTCACCCTTGTCCTCAGCAGCAGATTCGCCGTCACCGTCGGCTCCAGTGTCCATTGCTTTTTCCGTCTGAACTTCAGTTGGAATGCGTCGTCGTGATGACTGCCACTCCTTGTCCAGTTTCTTGAATCTTCCAAGAGCATTGACTACACCGGTTGTCTTGGTCTTTATCTCCTTGTGGATATCGACCTTTGTTTGGACAAACTCTTACAGCTCAATGGTCAGCTTTTCAAGGCACTCCAGCGCTTGCGTTCTCTTGATTTCAGCGCTTGCTTCAATCGCTGCTTGTTGGGCATGAAGCCCGTTCCCACTCTTGTTTATTTTCTGTAAATTACTCATACTTTTTTGATTTACCAGCGCATCGTATGGAGTGGAGCGGGTTATCATAACTAGGAACGGGTGTACCCTCGGAGATAGTACTCCTACCTCAGTTCCCTGAGGCCTAGTCGACACTTAGCCAGTCCCGGAATACACGGACGGACTAGACTCACTCGGGGCGGTGAAGATTCCGATCTCTAACACTCACTGCGTACTTCCTGATCAAGGCCCGAAGTGACTGGCTCCTGATCCACTGCTGCAACTTACACCTCGGCAAAGCAAGCTCACATCAGCCGTGGCCCGCATCGTCGGAAATAATCGACACGGGTTCCGGACACTCCCAGTGAGTTACAGCAGGGAACTATCGTCTTGCTAGGTCAGTTAGTGTGACCAACCTATTGAAGGGGGGGGGGGGAGTTTTGAACACGGGAGCATATTTTATTTCGCTTCTACCTTCTGTACCTCATCAACTAAGAGACCTAGTGTCATCCAAGGACAGCGAGCGTTCTCCCATCCGCTACGGGGAGACGCCTGGTAGCAGTTTCGCCTCTGCCATAGGTGTATGTCTACGTACGAACCGTATCAGTAGATTTCGAGAAATTGCAAATAAAGTGAAAAAAAAGTTGTTTTTTTAACTTCCCGCTAAGAAAATCGAAAATTTTCAAAAATTGGGAAATTATTGTTTTCACCCCGTTTTGCAAAAATCGAGTTTTCATTAGATCTCGACGTTTGAAGGTCATAGGAAGCTTCCCTGACTACCCCCGCGATGTTGTCACTATGTCTGTATGTATGTGTGTGTGTGTGTTTTTTTTTTTTTTTTTTTTTTTTTTTTTAGAGGTCAAATACATTTACTCATACCAGGACGAGATGTTTGTCCTAGGTATGTCGGACTCGGAAGTCAATATTATTGACAACAATACTGACTAAACATCCTCCTCTCTCTTTCCCCATAGATGTTACGGGGAAGACTGGATCGGGACCGCGTTAGCATTGCTTCAATCCAGTCCGTGTTGCGTCTCACGACGGTTGCTCTTAGTTACTAGTCTCTTTCTGCGATTTTTTCCTTTAAAAGACGCTGCGCATAGGCTGCGACAGCTGACCAATTATCTTTTTTTTTGATCATGCAGTTTACTAATCTCTCGAGGGAGAGCGTGGTGCCAATAGTTTCATCAGTACTGCTTTTGTAGTCCTTCCACCGGTCACACTCAAAGAACGTGTGCTCGACGTTGTGAATTTTGTCTGGGTAGTATTTGCACGTTGGTGTGCTGTGCAGTCCCATCTTAAAAAGATAGGCATTGAACTGTCCATGTCCCGTCAATAGCTGGGTCAGGAAGAAGTCCGTTTCTCCGTATTCCCGAGAAAGCCAGACGTTGATGTTTGGGATCAGGCGTGCCGTCCATCTGCCCGTCTCTCCCGATGTCCATCGGTCCTGCCACTCTTGATGCGTTTCCGCCTTTATCCTCTTTCTTGCGTCCTTCATGTTTTCGTCACTGTTTTTAGCGTCAAAGAGTTTCGCTCTCTCAAACGCGAGTAGCTCGATGGGTGCGGCTCCCGCAATGACCAACATAGCCGCTTCAGAAATCGTTCGATAGGCGCAGGCAACCCTGAGAGCGCCTCGCCGCTGCACTGCCGCTATTTTTCGTCGGTAGGTCTTCTGTTTCAATATGTCTGCCCATATTTCTGCTCCATAAAGCAGTACCAAGTGGACTACTTCTAGAAGAACTCTTCTATTTTTGGTTCTTGGTCCCATAGTGTTGGTCATGATTCTTGCTAGGCTAGACACCGTCTTGCTGGCTTTCTTGCATGCACTGTCAAGGTGTTCGCGGAAAGATAGTTTCTCGTCTATCATTACCCCTAGATAGCGCAGGGCCCTTGTTGACATCAGTGTTGTTCCTTCCATGTCCACAGCGAATGGTTTTGGGAACCATTTCTGACGTGTCAGAACAACCATTTCGGTTTTATGCTTGGCGAGTTTCAGGTGGTGTTTATCAAGCCAGGTCTCGACGGCGTCAATGGTTTCCCGGACCAGTAATTCGGCTTTTTCTACGCTGTCTACTACTATCGTGGCCGCAATGTCGTCTGCAAAGCCCGTTAGCTCTACTTGCTTTGGTAACGAGATTTCAAGAAGCTCGTCGTAGTCCGCATTCCATAGATCGGGCCCCATTATTGAGCCTTGCGGTACACCAGCCGTTATGGCGTATTCTTGTGGGCCTTCCGTAGTTTCCGCTATTAGCTTTCTTTGGTCCCGGTAGTTGTCGACTAGTGCTAGATTCTCTGGCTCTGCGTCAAACTTGTGCTCCAGAGCATCTAAAATGTCTCTCCGATTTGCGCTGTTAAATGCGTTTTTGACATCTAGCGTGAGGAGGAGACATACTTTACGAGCTTTGAGGCTACCAGACTATGCTCGTGTTGCTGTCTTTATAACTTTCTCGATCACTCCGACTGTCGAACGACCTTTCCGGAAGCCATGCTGGTAGGTGGCAAAACCTCCAGCACGGTCGATGTCGTTGCGAAGTCTGCCTTGTATGAGCTTCTCGAGCAGTTTTCCAGCAATGTCTAGCATACAGAGTGGTCTAAACGACGAAGGTGTTACGGGGGTTCCCTTTCCTTTGTCTAAGAGAACCAATCTCTGCCGCTTCCAGACCGCGGAAAATGTGCCAGTTGCCAAGCATGCATTGTAGGTGTTCAGGAGTATGTCTGGGTATTCCAGGGCTACAATCTTGATCACCGCTGCCGGGATGCCACCAGGTCCAGGTGCCTTTCCTGTTTTGAGTGACTTTGCCGCGTCTTGTAGTTCCTTAGTTGTGAAGGGTGTTCCTTTGCTGTTTTTAGCGTAGTGTTTCTTCTCCCGCGGCAGGTGTTTGAGGAAAAGCTCCGCTACAATGCTGTCCATTAAGGCAGGAGACTTCGGCGCTTCTGGTGAAGCCTTTCCAAGTCGTTTGGTGACAATTTGGTAGGCTTTGCCCCAGATGTCCTTGTCGAGATCATTACAGATCTGTTTCCACAATATCACTTTTCTTGCTTTAATGGCTCGGTTTAGCGTCTTTTTGGCCTGCTTGTACTCTTTTGAATACAAGTTCTCGCTTGGAGAGCGTTTCGCGGCTCTCGTTGCGCGGCGACGTAGCTTATGACATCTTTCGCGAAGTTCTGCTATGCCTGTTGACCACCAGTACGCCGGCTTGTGGAAACTCCTATTTTTCAGCCGCGGCATAGAGGCGTCACATGTGGCAGCAATTTCCTTCATTATATTTAGCACTGCCTTTTCCGTCTCGCTGCAGGTATCCGCAGTCGGGTTGTTCTGAAGGATAGACCAGCTTCGTGCAAGTGAAGCTCGCAATGTCTCTGGATCAAGCCTTCTGGCATTACACTTCCGCTTAGAAAGGTCGCGTTGTGAAACCGGAGTAGATGACAATCCAACGTTAAATATCACAAACTGGTGGTCACTGCCACTGTATTCTTCGGATACAGTCCAGTCTTCGATCATGTTGGCAGTCCTTGGAGTCGCCAACGAAATGTCGAGGATGGACTCTTGGTACCCTGGTCTTCTAAAGGTCGTGGTGCTCGCAGTGTTAGCACTATGAGGTCGAGTCTAGCCGCAACGTCAGCGACCTCGTTACCTCTGGTGTCGGAGAAAGCAGCGCCCCACTCAGCTGATTCAGCGTTGAAGTCTCCAGCTACGATGACTTCGCCGTTGAACTTAGTGACCGAATCTTCTATATTTGCCAGTTTCTGTCGGAACACACACAAATCCCTTCGTTAGGTGAGAGATAGACGCTCATGAAGTAGGTTGTGAGAGTTTGAATCCAGACAAAACCTGCTCCACTTCCGCTGTTGTTGACGGTAACGTTCTTTGTGTTCACAATCCAAATTGCTACCGTGCCAGTTTCATCTGCGAACCATATTTTACCTTCGATGTTTAGATATTGCTCGCAGATAAAGCAGACGTCGATTTTATCTTCAAAGACACGCTGGCGCAGCAGGTTTTGCGCCAAAGCGCACCTATTCAGGTTGCCTTGTAGTATGCGTGTCATTTCTGCCCTCTCTTGGCTTCTACAAGTGATGTGCGGAGTGCCCTACAAGCTCCAGTACCAAAAATATGGCATAGACCATCCTGGGCATCTTTGTCCGGAGCACAAAGGAATCATTTTGGCTTCTTCGTGCAGTTTATGGCCTTGTGGTTCTCTTCGCCACATTTGTAGCAGCACCTGCTTCTGTTTGGTCCCGCACACTGGCGTGTTTGGTGTCCAAAAATAAGACATCTAAAACAGCGGGTTACTTTTGCAACTGGGCGTATACGACAGTTCACCCAACCGATCATTATATGGGCCTTGTCAAGGGCCTTAATCGCACTGGCCTCGTCTACTTCGCAGAAGGCTGCTCGATTTCCTCGTGGTGTGGATTTTGTCAAATTTACCCGTTTGACCTCCAGGCTGTCAGTGAATTCACGTTTGAGTGCTTCACGGACTTCGCTCTCGGTAGAGATTTCGTCCAAGTCGAAGATCTCGATCGTTGTTGTTGGTGTTAGCGTCTTGACCGTGCCGATGTTTGCAGTGGCTGACCTTACTGCATCGGTGAAAGTTTTGCTGTCTTCGGTCTTTCGAGCCATTTCAAGGAGAACACCTCCGTGTTTCGTCTTTTTAATAGACTTTATGTCTACGCCCGTCTCGACAGGGCTTACCTTGGCCTTGATTTCCTGTAGGATATTAGCATAAGTTTGGCCGTCTACTGGTTGGACAAGAACAGCCTTAGTTCTTGTTTTCTTTCTCCTCGGTTTTTTAGAGGTTTTGGTCAGACTCGGAGTTGTTTGGGTCGTTGAGACCGACATGCCTGGTGATTTGTTGGCTAACCTATATGCTGTAGTGATAGATGTAACCAATTTTCTAATCTCATGATCGAGACTCTTCTTGTCTTTTATAAACTCGGCTAACTCTTCGATCTTGATACCGAGCCTCTCCATTGGTGATTGTTGGCCTGTAACGGTCGGTACAGAGCTGATTCTTCCTCGGTAGGTTTGATTAGTGACAGGAGCAAAAAGTCCTCCACTTTTTGGAGGAATGTTGCTCAGCTGTCCGTTCTCTGCCATCTGGGCTGATTTCGTACTCCCTGTAACCTTGCTAGCATTGCTAGACAGCAGAGCCATGGGGTCTACTCCGCTGTTCAAACGGTCGCTTGATAACGACGAGTTCAGGCCCGTTTGCATGCCTTCCCTCGCCGGCACTGAGGTATCCCCCCTCTGCACCGTAGACGATGTTTGAAATTGATCTGGCATTTTCATATCATCTTTTGCTAGGTTTTGGTCCACCCTGAGTATTCTATTTCCTCGGTAACCGACGCATCTGGCGTGCAGATATGCCGGGCATTCCCCTATCCGCCACCTGGGGAGGCGCCCGATGCGGGACCCAGCAAGCCCGACACGAGGTGTGTGTGTGTGTGTGTGTGTGTGTGTGAGTGTGTGTGTGTGTGTGTGTGTGTGTGTGTGTGTGTGTGTGTGTGTGTGACTATGTGACTGGCTTATAACTTTTGAACGACTAAACTGACCGGAATCTACTAAACGGCGTTCTAAAGAGTTCCCTCAAACTTAGATTTCCTGTGAATTTGAACCGATTCGGACCGATAGATTTTGAGAAATTCTGAAAAAAATAAGAAAATTAAAATAAAAAAATAAAAAAGAAAATGAAAAAATAAGAAAATTTTGAAAAAAAATAAGAAAAAATTTTTTTTTGAAAGTGGGTTTTTTTGGAATAACTTTTAAACGGCTTTATCGATCAACTTCAAAAACTTATCCGACTTTAAACTTGAAAAACCACGTCGATCGCTACCAAGCTGGTCAAAATCGGTTGATTCGTTCGAGAGATATCGTGAACGAAAGAAAACCGAAAAAAGTGTTTTTTCAGGATTACTCCGAAATTTTTGGTTCGATCAATTAAAACCTGAAAATAACTTATGAGGATGATAAAACTGCGTTGAATGCCGCCAACCGCGTGAAAATTAGTTGATCTATTCAAAAGTGATTGCGGTTTGAAAATTTCAAAAGTAGTGTTCTATGAAACTTCTATGAGACTTTTGAGCTGGGAGAGCTCAAATGCATAGAAATATTATTTCTTTGAACTCAGCGAGCTCAAAATATCACATAAATTATATTTTGAGCTCAAATATTTCAAAAATGTCATAAGTACAATTTGAAGCGCCCAGGAATGGAATTAGCGGGAAGTTGCAGGGATGGCCTTTAGGGTGAACCGTTTTTCTAATTTTTTTCATTTTTTTTAAATATCTCCGAATTAGCTGAACCGATCGACCTCAAAAACTAATCAGCTCTTAACCTTGAAAACCCGCATCGATCGCCACCTAGAGCGTCAGAATCGGTTAATGCGTTCGTGAGATATCGTTGTCGAAAATAGTACATTTCTCACCTAGGGCAGGAAAATAAGAAATGTCTCAGATTACATGTAATTATTTACCGAGGCGAAGCCAAGGTCGACAAACATGTGATCTGAGGCTTTCTTATTTCCTGCCCGTGGTGAGAATACTATTTTCCTTCTCGATGGAAGCGGAAAGCGGCATTTTCATTTAGCGCCGCGGGAGGAAAATGACACTTTCCGCCCGAAGTAGAGGAAAAACTTTCCTCGGTCAACAATTACATGTGATCTGAGACATTTCTTATTTTCCTGCCCTAGGTGAGAAATATACTATTTTTGTAATAACTCCGAAATTTTTTATCAGATCAATTTTTTCATTCTAAATTTTTCATAGAGCTTAAAAAACTACATCGATCGCCCTCAATCGCGTGAAAATCGTTTGATTTATTCAAAAGTTAGAGCAGTTTGAAAATTTTAAAAATTGTTTTACATCGAATGTTGATAAGACTTTTTAGCTCGAAGAGCTCAAAAGCATAGAAAAGCCATCTCTCTGAGCTCGAAGAGCTCCAAATAATACATAAATTGTATTTTTGAGCTCAAAGAGCTCTAAAACGTCATAAGTGCAATTTTAAGCGCCTAGATATGGAATTAGTGGGAAGTTGCAGAGATGGCCTTCAGGGTCAACCGTTGTTATAATTTTTTTCCTAATTTAATTTTTTTTCTTGAATTCGGATTATTAGATAAAAATTTCTTTTTACTAATCGAGAAAATTTTTTTCTGGAAATTATAATTCTTTTTTTTTTTTTTACAGTGTCTATCCTCATATAAAAATTTCTTCACGGGTTATTAATAAAAATTTTTTTCATAAGAGTAGTGGTAAGAGAACAAATGTGCCGTTTCAAGAGTCAAATACCGTAATAATCGACGATCATATAAACGCTCATATTATCAATCAATAAATATTTATTCAGCAATGAGCACCGAAAAAGCCAAGGTTTGTAGACGCTCAAAATCTGCAAATCCAGGTGCTGGTTTCATTCCAATCGCTCAATTTTTAATGATAAATTATAATTTCTGCTTGTGCTATCAAGACTGAAAATGAACCGATTCAGTTGCGAAAATACCAGAGTTATTAAATTTTATTGATCAAGTCATTATATTTACAAAATAAATACTAATTTATGTCGATAATAGTTGAGTTTAAAAGTTTGTTTGTGCTTATTATTGACGGTCGTTTGAACCATTTGGTTGGTTTGATATTCCAAATAACGTAATAACTAGCGTAGAGAGCTTTTAACATTAAATAACTACTTTTGTAATCGATATTCACCTTGCAATCAAATTTAAATATTAAAGTAATTCGTTTTTTTTTTTTGTGATTTTATGCTGTAAATATTTATATTGCGGGAATAATAATGATTAATATATAACAATTTTTCCGTCGTTATTAAAAATTTTCTTCAAGCAGAAAAAATTTGTTTTCGTTCTCAAGAGATAGGAAAAGTTTAACGGCGTCATTTATTGCCCCGAAGAAAGTTAGCTTATCTGTGGTATAGACCAGAATAAGTATTTGAGCTCCTTACATTACAACTCATGCGTATGAGGATCCTCAGTTTCAAAAAGTTCGGCTTCCTCGAGATTGTGAACTTATCAGCAATAAATAATTTGTTAGCAGGGAGAGTAACCTCTTAAGTATCGGTTGCATGCTACTGACGGCCTTTGTATCATCTTCTTCCGTTGGGGCCTAAACTTTCCCTATCTATTCTATAAATTCCATTTTTGATTTATTTATTTTTTTCCTTATAAACGACCTAACAGCCAAATGGCGAGTAACAGGGTCTTTGAGTGTTTCGTCTTTTTTGCTTTTCCTTTCCCCCAACAATAACTCATGAACGAATCAACCGATTTTGACCGGCTTAGTGGCGATCAACGTGATTTTTTGATGTTAAGAGCTGATTAGTTTTTGGAATTTATCGGGCAACCCGAACAGAAATTTAAGTTCGGCGGTGGTTCGTTCCGAATTAGGCATGCCGAGTTCCAAGCTCGCGCCGAATCAAGAAGCCAAAGTTGGCCCACGTCCCGGAAGTGACGCAGTCGCGAGTTTGGGCCTAAATTGGCTTCCGACTTAGGCGGTGGTTTGGAAACCACACTTTCTGGTGACTATTTAAGCCTCATTCGGTCCGGATTTGGGTACCTATCTAGACAGCAATTCAGAAACCAAATTCGCACGGAAGAATCCAAATTTAATCCTTTTTTCGTTTTTAGCTATTTTTATCACAAAGCAAAAATTAATAATAATGAATGTTTATTTTTTTAATTTAATTTTAAAATTTCAAATATAAATATTGACTTTAGGACGAAATTTTTTTAAAATTAAGTAAATGAAAAAAAAATTTTTTTTTAATTATTATTTTTTTTATGTTTTCGGTAATTTTTTTTCGCTTTTTGGGGTTTTTCTTCCTGTGAAGTTTTTTTTTGATTGGTAGATTTAATAGGTCAAGGGGGAAGGAGATGATGGAGTTAGATACATTAGTCACATACAACACTTAAATTTACCCCACACTCGCCTTAAGAGTAATTATAATTAATAATTATTAAATAATAAAAATTTTAAATGTCGAATGCGAAACTCGAATACTCTACCCGACGCACGAGAGCCCTATACCATACCGCGACGCTACGCCGGTGATGAGCAACCTCTTGCCTCAAGATACTTATAAGCCTGATACTTCGGCAAACATTCGGTTACCGTTGCAACAGTCAAGTTAAGAATTCCAATATTATACATAAGTGAAGACTTGCTACAGACTTACCTAGTCAAGTTCGATTTGGATAGACAAAACTTCAGAATGCCTTTAGTTCGGTAAGCTTTTGGTTCCGTTACCGTCACCGAACTTAGGCACTGCCACAGTTTTGCCTAAATGAGCCCCAGCTTGAAGAACCAAACTTCGGTAATCCTTTGGTTACCGTTATTTCATAACAGTTTGGCAATCCATGACATACCGAACTTAGGTATTTCCACAGTTTTGCCTAAAGAAGCTCGATCGTGGTGTACCAAGTTTCGGTAAACCTTTGGTTACCGTTATTTCATAACAGTTTGGCAATCCATGAAATGCCAAACTTAGGCGTTGCCACAGGTTTTCCAAAGTGAGCTCGAGCTTGGTGAACTAAACTTCGGTAAGCCTCTGGTTACTGTTATTTCATAATAGTTTGGCAATCCAATGAAATACCGAGCTTTGGCATTTTTACAGATTTGCTTAAGTAAGCCCGAGCTTGGTGAACCAAACTTCGGTAAGCCTTTGGTTACCATTATTTCATACTAATTAGGCAATCCATGACATGCCGAACTTAGATATTGCCATAGGTTTGCCTAAGTGAGCCCGAGCTTGGTGAACCAAATTTCGATAAACTTTTGGTTACCGTTATTTCGTACTAATTAGGCAATCCATGACATGCCGAACTTAGGCAGTGCCAAACTATTATGAGATTACATCGAATATGGAATTCTTTTGGCATACCAATGTTCGGCTTGCCTAATTTAACCCTTTAACGCCGAACTTGGACTATGTGAGCCGCGTGGCACTGGAGTGGGGAGCGTGTAAAGTAAATGTAGAAGGGGGCGTTTCACCAAGAGTGGGGGAAACGCTCAGAAGGCTCAGAGGGTTAAAATAAATAAGATCCGAATTAGGCTAGCCTAAGTTCGGAAAGCCAACTTCGCCCCGAACTGATTTTTCGGCATGCCTTACTAAAATTCTAGTCGGGAAGCCGTTTGAAAGTTATTAAAAAAAAACCACATTTGAAAAAAAAATTTTTCGCAGTTTTTTTAATATTTCTCAAAATCTACCGGTCCAACTTGTATTCAAAATCTAAGTTTAGTCGAACCCTTTCAAATGGCACCTACCGCGATCAAATCAGTCAAGCCATTCAAAAGTTATGAGAGGTTTACACACACACACACACACACACACACACACACACACACACACACACACACACACACACACACACACACACACACACACACACACACACACACACACACACACACACACACACACACACACACACACACACACACACACACACACACACACACACACACACACACACACACACACACACACACACACACACACACACACACACACACACACACACACACACACACACACACACACACACACACACACACACACACACACACACACACACACACACACACACACACACACACACACACACACACACACACACACATACAGACACCATCGCGGAAATAGTCAGGGAAGCTTCCTAGGACTTCAAAACGTCGAGATCGGATGAAAACTCGATTTTCGAAAAACGGAGTAAAAACAATAACTTCCCGATTTTTGAAAATTGTCAATTTTCTTAGCGGGAAGTTAAAAAGTTGAAAAAGAAATTTTAGAGATATGAAAAAAATAAGGTTAGACTAATTTATCTAATACAATTAACAAAAAAAAAAATGCTTTGTTTTAAAAAATATATTTCCCGTGAAAAAATTTTTGGATATGGCCATGTATACCACGTATACAATGGTTACACATGGTAATAACCAGTAATAAATCAGGAATAAATTTTTACTCCATCACTCAGAGTAAAGTAGTAAAGAAATAAAACGCTCCGCGTATGGAGTAAATCTGAATTTCTTTTGTTTCAGCGGTGTGATTAAGAAATCAATTTAAATTTAAACTGGAAAAAGTTGAGAGTACAGAGTTTTTAAACTAAAATACATTTTTATCTAGCTGCAACAAGTTTCATATGGTACATTATTAACAAATTCTTCAAAAAATTTATCTGAAAATTAAGTTTGTAAATATCAATAACATTTTCAAAATAATTTGACTGAAACATTGAATCAAATTTTCATAAAGATTATTTTGTTCCGTCAAAAAAAATTTTAAAAGTCTGAAAGTTTTGAGTGATTGTGATTAAATCATAATATTTGATGGTTTAATAAAGAGTGTCAAAAAAGCATTAATGTAGAAAATAAGATATAGATTAATTAGATAATAGTGAAGTAATGATAGTAGGCAAATAATGTAAAGTTAAACATTTAATTGAATACTTGGTGTCAGAGGGAAAAGAGGGATGAACACAGACTTGACAAGCCAGTAGAGTAGTTCGTTAGAGATGCTTTGTTTCTATAACCCAAGAATATAAAGTTATAAAGAGAATCGGAAAATTCTTAGCATAGATAATTAATCAACCCTCGATGAGTAGACGAGTTGAGTAGACTTTCTAGAGAAAACCAATTATCACTTTTATATAGTTGTTACTATCCGTCTATTCATGCAATATTTAGTGTTTTGGTGATATTATATTTAGTGTATACTTCAGTTTTATAATTGCACGCCTCATAGCGCGAAGCGCGTGAGGTTGTGCTTTATACTCGACTCATCAAGGTCAAGCAATTTTGTGATCTTTAAATGCCTCTATCACAACCATATTACATTTATACAATGATATAAGTAGATGTACACCGAAAAAACACTTAAATTAAACCATTTTTTACTTTCTAAAATCATTTCATGTTGCTATTTTGAAAAAAAAAAAACATTTTGAAAAAAATTTTACGTGGACGTCCGGATGTCACCCCATTTTGGATGTACCAACGATTGCTCCCGGACAAATTGATATTTCAAGATCGGACTTTTTTTATTAGTTTAAGGATTCGATTAACTGGGTCCGTATTTCATATCAGTGGCCTAGTTTACGTATTTTTTAACTTCCCGCTAAGAAAATTGAAAATTTTCAAAAATCGGGAAGTTATTGGTTTTACCCCGTTTTTCGAAAATCGAGTTTTCATCAGATCTCGACGTTTTGAGGTCCTAGGAAGCTTTCCTGACTATTCCCGCGAGGGTGTCACTATGTCTGTATGTATGTGTGTGTGTAAGTATGTAAACCTCTTATAACTTTTGAACGGTTGAACTGATTTCATCGCGGTTGGTGCCATTCGAAAGGGCTTCGCCAAACTTAGATTTCCTGTTAATTTGAACCGATTCGGACCGATAGATTTTGAGAAATTTGGAGAAATCTAAAAAAAAGGAGGAAAAAAAATTTTTTCTGAAGTGATTTTTTTGGGATAACTTTTAAACGGCTCAACCGATCGATTCAAAAAACTAATCAGCTCTCAACCTTGAAAAACCCCGTCGATCGCCGCCAATCCGGTCAAAATCAGTTGATTCGTTCGAGAGATATCGTGAACGAAAGAAAACCGAAAAAAGTGTTTTTTCAGAGTTACTCCGGAATTTCTAGTTTGATCAATTGAAACTTAGAAATTACTTATAAGGCTTAAAAAACTACGTAGAATGCCGCCAACCGCGTAAAAATCGATTCATTCATTCAAAAGTTATCGCGGTATGAACATTCAAAAAATAGTGTTCTATGAAACTTCTATCAGACTTTTGAGCTCAAAGAGCTCAAAAGCATAGAAAAGGTATCTTTTTGAGCTCGGAGAGCTTAAAATAACACACAGATTGTACTTTTGAGCTCAAAAAAGCGGCCAGGTATTAACGGAATTAGCGGGAAGTTGCAGGGATGGCCTTTAGGGTCAACCGTTTTCCTAATTTTTTTTTAAATTGAATTTTTATTAAAATTCACTACAACCGTACAAAGCCAAACGAACTTTTCTTATTTGTCACGTGAAAATTATGGCGCCACTTGATCAAACTTGATTTTTTAGACTGCGTGCGCATATGACAAGAAAAAAGGACGCTGATATTTAAAAAAAAAAATATGTAAGAAATTACTTAATTATTTTTTTTTTTTAATCAATTACACAATTAATTTTTTTCTTAAAAAATGAATGAGCGTTATAAGGTGTGCACTTTTGGATTTTCCAAACTTTTTCACAATATCGTGACTATATTATTCGATCCATTAACTTCGATTCTATAATTAAAATTGAATAGATAACTTCATAAAATTTTTCTTATGAAATAAAAATTAAAAGTTAATCGGAATTTAGTTGTGGTATTTTTTAACTCAATTATCGCTGCATTCAGAAAAGTTTCAGGCTGGGTTAGTATACCGTTGGTTAGATGAGTTTAATGTATATATTCACCGAGTAAATTAAAGTTTTAATAGAAGCTACTAATGGCTGTGTAGCGATGTCCGGAGTTTAAAAAATAAAGTTTATATTAAGACTGATGATATTATCATATAAAATGTTTTGAGATTATGTAAGTTATATATTACAACGCCGAGGGCGTAATGGGCTTATGTGGGGAGATTTTTTCTTTCCGATGACAACAAAAGTTAACGATATGGTCGTTATACGAAATGAATCTGCACTGAATTTTTATGCCAGAATTTCCATGTTTTTTGTGAAAGGACGGAAAACCTTTTTAGAATTTCGAATTGAAATTCTGAGAGTATTGGAGATACGAAAAAGTTATAGAAGACTTTTCTGTAGGGCATCTGATCCTCTACAAAAAAGGTTTCATATCACTTTTTCGTACTTCATATATTTTGAAGAGAATTCGAAGTTTAAAGCGAAAGAAATTTTTTTTATTTACGATGAATTTTTACTTTAGAAAGGTATTTAAGTTAAAATTTTTAATTAAATATTTTAAATATAAGAAAGTCGTATCGAAATTTGTTTTTAAAGAATTCGATACTCTCCAAAAAAGATTTCTTATCATTTTTTCGGATTTTACATAGTTTGGACAGAATTTAAAGTTTAATTAAGTTAGAGAAATATTTTTGATTTGCGGTAAATTTTTACTTCAAAAACGTTGCCCATAAAATGATGGAAAATCCTTTTGAAGATTTAAATTAAAATTCTGAGTGAACTATTGGAAATACAGAAAAGTCACAAGTGACTTTTTTTTAGAAAATTTAATGTTCTACAAAAAAGTTATCTTA
This sequence comes from Cotesia glomerata, assembly GCF_020080835.1. Taxonomy (NCBI): domain Eukaryota; kingdom Metazoa; phylum Arthropoda; class Insecta; order Hymenoptera; family Braconidae; genus Cotesia; species Cotesia glomerata. The sequence continues at coordinate 10,374,460 of NC_058166.1, read as the reverse complement.
TGAATTTTTTGTAATTTTCACATTTTTTATAGGATTGTGAAGTTTAAGTTAAAAAATTTTTTTGATGAGTTTTGAACAATTTTTATTAAAATTTGGGTAGGAATAAAAAAAATAAGCTTTTTTGTGCTCGACTAAGTTACACTCTAAATCTCAAACTTTGAAAATCACTGGAAATTAGTGTATATACACTATTTCCCAGTTATAAGTATACCACTTGGTATACTTATAACTGTGAAACAGTGAAAAATCACTGTTTCAGATTAAGAGAGTAAAATTTTAAATACACTGATAGAAGAATTTAGTACGGAGTAATAAATTGATTTAGTAATAAAATTTTTAGTTATTTATTTGGGAGAAAAAAATTATTTTACACGCTTGTAGGTAGATTTCTTTAGAAATCTAACTATTGTAGCCGGTCTCATGTTGTAATTTTAGGAAAATTTTATCATAATATGTTTTATTTCATCGAGTAATGTCGAAAAATGGTATTGGCTAAAAAGTGTATATATGTATTTATATATATATATATATATATATATATATATATATACTATATATATATATATATATATATATATATATGCTATATATACTATATATATATTAGGGTGTGCCAAAATGTAACTCCCGTGGAGAACCTTTTAAAATTGGAATTTTGAGTTCCGCTTTTAACAGGGGCTGCGTTTGGGCATTTCCTGAGAGATTTTGGTGTGAGATGTTGTATTTGATTTTCATAGAATTTTTAACAGGAGATTTAATTGGGCACTTCCGGCCAAATTTTGAATTTTCACCGGAAATGCCTAAACTAAGCTTCTGTTAAAAAATTCTGTGAAAATCAAATTCATCATCTCACACCAAAATCTCTCAGGAAATGCCCAAACGCAGCCTCCCAAGGTTCTCCACGGAGTCCTCCTATATATATATATATATATATATATATATATATATATATATATATATATATATATATATACATACATACATAAATACATATATAAACTTTTTAGCCAATGCCATTTTTCGACATTACTTTTTGTTTTTATAATAAAAAAGTTAGGTTATACGCTAAAATTAGTTAAAAAATTAATTTCTTTAATACCAATAAACGATTTATTGAGTACCAACAAATCATTCGTTAAATACTACTAATTATTTAATTGGTGATAGAAATAAAGAGGCTTTATTAAATGATATAGTAACTATTACTAAATATTTGGTAATGAAAGGTTTGTTACTAAATCATTTGGTAACTAGTACTAAATCTTATTAAATAGAACTAAATTCCTCTATCAGTGATAAGTAAGACATCATAAAACAGAGTTAGAATTATTCTCTTAATTTTCCAAATTCTATAATGATACATGAATTGAAAATAAAAGTTTGTAAAAAATTTATTGCCTTTTTTGGACGTCAATTTTATTAAATTTTTTATCGTATCTATTTCCGACGCTAAAGATGAAAAAAAATGTCAGGTGGAAAAAATTTCAGTGACCGGATATAGATGTCAAACGGTCGATAGAAAAGAAAAGGCGTATTGCGCTAAAAGTATGGGGACTCGATACGATATGACACACAATATATATGATACGGTATTATATAATAATATAAAATATAACTATGTTGAGTCAAGTTGAGTTGTGTACTGTTGCGCGGTAGACTGTTCCGCAGAAAAGCTATCTGGAAAAGTACTATAGCTCATATCATATTTCCTGGTGCGGCGACTCTTGTGTGGTGGGTCATGAAAAGATGAAAAATTGCACGTTTATCCAGAGATCCAGTTAACTTTATAAAGAAAACTTGCGATTTATAACATATTAACTACAAATAGTAAATAATAATAACAATACTGCTACTAAAATAGTTATTCCGGAGGTGATTTATATTTAATATTACAACAAAAACAGAAACTATTACAATGTAAACGGAAACAGCATGACATTTTTTATTAATCGGAAAAAGTTTAGTGTCACTAAAAGCTATATTTTTTCATCTATTTTTTATGTTAATAATTCATTCACGAATATTGGAATAGTGCGACGTTCTGTAATTCCTGATCGAATTACAATTTTAATAATTATTTACAAATAACACGTAAAAAAATACAGAAAGTTCTGGTATCTTGTGCTGTAATATACCGGTTAAAAATAATGAACGCGAAAAATTGATAAGACGAATAATTATTTTTTATCTCAATGTTGAAAATACAGTAAATTCAAATGTTTTTACTAAAACTATTGCAAAATTTACCGGAGTCTTCAGTAAAAATTAACTTAGGTAAGTTACATTATTATCTACTGACTTTGAGGAGGCGCTGCAATCGCTCTCGATGTCTCAGTGTAGAGAGAATTACAGATATATGTGATCAGTTATTGATGAATTACAGTTAATTGTAACAAGTTTTATACAATTATCATTCTAATACAATCTTATGCAATAATTAAGTATTATTTGTAAAATTGTACCTTTATGAAATTCGTAATTTTTTGTTCATCATTTTCAATAAATATACTTACGATGATAAAAAAACCAACTTGATTCGAGTGAAAAAAAATTAAGCCAAGCTAATAATTTTAGTGAATATTTCTGTTTTTGATCAAGTGAAAAGTTTTTGAATAAAGAAATTTTTCTCAATTCAAGTTAATTTCATTTATTTACTGTAACTGTATTTAGTAATTTTACTGTAGGAATTTTTAATTAATTAAAAATAATAAGACTTTTCAAAAATTTTTTTTAATTCAAAATTTCTTCTGATGGTTATAATTAACTTAAAATAATTTGTATCAATAATTCTCAGTTGATTTTAGAAATTTTAATTTTTAATATGAGCTAAAAGTGTTCTTCAATAATTGATCGATATTTAATGGTTGATTTATTAGTGTTTCATGAAAGATTAATTAGTAAAATGGACACGGAGATTTTGACTTAATAAATAAGTTTTCTTTCTAAATAAGAACGGCGTTAAGGAATATTAATTGTTAATTATTAAATCCACAGTTCCGCTTATTCTAGCCAAGACAAAGTTTTTATAAAAAAAAAAAAGCTAAATAAAGTTTTTGTGAATTAGTGGATATTAAATGTTGTACTGAGCAGTCAATAAAAATGAACAATAACTATAATTATTATTGAAATAATAAATTACCATTTTTGCTTGAGGGACTTTTTGCAACAGTAGAGTAAATTTAGTTCGTTAAAAAATAATATTTTTTATTTTATTTGTGAGGTCGTTCATGCATGCGCTCGCCGAATTGAATTTTCATTGTCTGACTTAGATAAAATTTTCTCGAGCAGCAATTTCAGTTACACTTCAAAGTGCTGATGATGTAGTACAGAAGAAGCGGTGAAAGCGCCGCGCGTTTAAAGGAACACCAGAGGCAAAAATTAAATGAAAACATCTGCGAAATGAGATGTTATTTTTGCTTTACATTTCTCTCTGTCGTCGTAGGACTTCATCTTTTTCTTTACTTTAATTTAATAACTTGCTTTTTTATAAATCCAAGGCGCGATAATTAATGGAAATATATGTACTTGTCAACCTTCATAGCTTCCCTAAAGAAAAAACATATGTATTCAACATACATAAAAACATATCGACAAGCACAAAAAATCTATATTCGCACATCTATATTTTTGATAGAAATTTTAAATGGAAAATTTTTTATCTTCATCACAGATGAAATTATATTTTTTTTCATATTTGTTGAATATGTATATTAAATTAACACGGAGAAAATAAAACAGCAATTATTACTGTTTCTTACAATTATTAGAAAAATGTTCATAGACAGTAGACATTGCTGCATGACACACGACTCATTGTATCGACAAAGAATAATTGTAACGACAAAGAGTATTATTGCCATTAAATTTAGTGAAAATTTGAATCGATTCGGTTCACTAGATTTTGAGAAATCTCAAAATTAAAATTTTCAAAAAATCGTTTTTTCGGAATAACTTCTAAACGGCTCGACCGATCAATTCCAAAAACTAATCCGCTCTTGAATTTGAAAAACCACGTCGATTGCCACCAGCCCCGTCAAAATCGGTTGATTCATTCAAGAGTTATCGAAAACGAAAAATTTCGAAAAAAATGTTTTTTTTACATAACTTCGAGATTTCTTTTTGGATCATTTTTGACGAAATTGAATAATTATTAGAGCCCAAAAAACAACGTCGATCGCCACCAAGAACGTGAAAATCGGTTGATTGGTTCGTGAGTTATCGTTGTCGAAAAAATTCGGAAAAAGTGAATTTTTCAAATTTCTCTAAGATTTTCGGCTTGATCAGTTTGTGTTAGAAAATATCTCATAAAATTTGAAAAACTGCGTAGAATACTGCCAACCACGTAAAAATCGATTCATTCATTCAGAAGTTATTGCAGTTTGAAAATTCAAAAAATACTGTTTCACTAAACTTCTGTCAGACTTTTGAGCTCTACTTCTATCAGCCTTTTACACGTGTAATTTTTTCTATAACTGCGATAATGAGAGCGATTGCAGCGCTGCCTCAAAGTCATAAATTTTTATGCACGACTTATAATGCTCATTCGTTCGAGAAATAAAAAATAGTTAATGTTCTGAAAAAATATTTTTTTTCTTTATTTTATTTTAAATATAACTTTACTTTTTTTTTTTAATTTAAATATTACTTTTGGCATTTGCTACTTTTTGTTTGTTTGCTATTTTTAACTTCCCGCTAAGAAAATCGAAGATTTTCAAAAATCGGGAAGTTATTGTTTTCACCCCGTTTTGCAAAAATCGAGTTTTCATCAGATCTCGACGTTTGAAGGTCATAGGAAGCTTCCCTGACTACTCCCGCGAGGTTGTCACGGTGTCTGTATGTATGTATGTGTGTGTGTGTGTGTGTGTGTGTGTGTGTGTGTGTGTGTGTGTGTGTGTGTGTGTGTGAAAGTATGTGAACCGCTTATAACTTTTGAACGACTCATCCGATTTTATCGCGGTTAGTGCCATTTGAAAGGGCTTGGCCAAACTTAGATTTTGAGTATAATTTCGACCAATTCAGATCAGTCGATTTTGAGAAATCTTAAAAAAACTAAGAAAAAATTTTTTTTCAAACATGGTTTTTTTTGGATAACTTTTAAACGGCTCTACCGATCGATTCCAAAAACTAATCAGCTCTAGACAATAAAAAACCACGTCGATCGCCACCAAGCTGGTCAAAATCGGTTAACTCGTTCGAGAGATATCGTGAACGAAAGAAAACCGAAAAAAGTGTTTTTTTCGAAATTACTCCGAAATTTTTGGTTCGATCAATTAAAACCTGAAAATTCTTTATGAGGCTGATAAAACTGCGTCGAATGCCGCCAACCGCGTGAAAATCGGTGGATCTATTCAAAAGTTATTGCGGTTTGAAAATTCCAAAAGTAGTGTTCTATGAAACTTCTATCAGACTTTTGAGCTCGAAGAGCTCAAATGCATATAAATACTATCTCTTTGAGCTCAGCGAGCTCAAAATATCACATAAATTATATTCTCCGACTTTCAGCTTTATGGTCTCTATCACTTTTCTGCTGGTAATAAGCACAGCCTCAGTCTTCTGTTTAGCCAGTTGTAGATTCATTGAGTCCATCCACCGATTAACTTTCTCAAAGGTGATACCGAACATGTGGTTTATCTCATCTAGGTGTTTAGCAACGATTATGACAGCTACATCATCTGCATATGAAACAAGCTTGACACTTCTTGGAAGAGTCAGTCTCAGCAGGCCATCATACATGACATTCCACAGAAGTGGACCCAGAACGGAACCCTGGGGTACACCTCCGGTAATATCATACTCTTTTGGACCATTCTTCGTGTCGTATCTCAGGATTCTGTCCGTGAAGTAGCTAGCCACTATCCCACGTAGGTATCCTGGTACGTTTTTCTCTTCCAGGGCTTGCATAATGCAGTCCCAGTTGGCGGAGCTGAAGGCATTTTTTATGTCCAAAGTAGCCACCAGGCAGTACTTCTTCGCTCCACCCTTCCATCTGATCCCTTCGATTGCCTCCTTGGCCGTTGCAACAACCAGATTGATTGCGTCCAGGGTTGATCGTCCTTTCCGAAAACCATACTTATTGTCTGCCAGGAGTGGATCGACAACCGCTTCTATTTTTTGGTGGATTATACGCTCAAATATCTTACCTGCCGTGTCTAACATACAAAGTGGTCGATAAGATGACGGTTCTTCTGGTGGCTTTTTCCCTTTTGGAAGTAGTACTAGTCGTTGCTGCTTCCACTTCCGAGGGAAAATCCCTTTCTTGAGGCATGTGTCGTAGACGTCCAGGAACAATGATGGCACTGCTTTTATAGTTGTTTTTAAAGCAATATTGGGGACCCCGTCCAATCCCGGTGCTTTATTGTTCCCTACACGATTACAAGCCTCCATCAGTTCTTCCTCCGTGACAGATGGAATGTCATCCATTTCATTCTGCGCTAATAGGTAGTTCAACTCGCTTTGTTCGGGGAACAATGCGTTTACGATCTTCTGTAGGAGTTGAGGACACGTGGGTGATGGCATTAGCTGGTTTTTAAGATGGGTCATGACCACCTTATACGGCTTATCCCACAGATCTCTGTCCACCTCGTTGATGAGCTCCTTCCAGCATTTTCTTTTGCTATCTTTGATGGCTTTGTTCAGGGATCGACGGGCTTTTTTGTACTCTGCGACCAGCTCCGCAAAGTTAGGTCGTCGGTAGCCACGCTGAGATATTCTTCTCTTCTGATGACACTCTTTACGAAGGGCGCTGATGTGGTCGTTCCACCAGTGAACGGAAGGTCTTGTGTTCATGCCACGTCTACGAGACATACTGGCGTCACAAGCCTGGGTCACTCTTTTCATCAGGTCCTTGGTCTTCTCTTCTGCGCAGCCCGCGATAATCTGGTCACTATTGAGAGCTACTAACAATGCACTTGGGTCAAGAGTTTTTACCTTCCAACCAATGGTGTTAAGTTGCTTTTTAGGTCTTCTCGGGCTCTGGACGTTTGATATTTCCCAGAGAATCGCGTTGTGGTCGCTGGCTGTGTAGATATCCATCACCTTCCAGTTGATATTACCTCTGGTGAGGCTGCTACTGACGAAAGTGAGATCTACAATAGAACTTGCGTCTCCTTTGGTGTAGGTTGGTGTATCACCACTGTTGAGCAGTACTACATCTAATGTAGAAAAGGCTTCTAGTAGTTCCTTTCCTCGCGCGTTTGTATGCTTGCTGCCCCAGTCTACTGCCCAGGCGTTGAAGTCCCCGGCTATTGCCACTGGGTGGTAATGCTTCGCGTCCTCGGTAAGTCGATCCAGAAATGCGGTGAATTCGACAGTAGAGAGGCTAGGTGGTGCGTAACAGCTATAGAAGCGGATGCCCTCTACTGATACTGCTACAAAGCCGGCATTGCTGTTGTCGACTGCATTTTGGAAAGGGAGCTTGCCACATGACCAGATGACAGCTTTGGATGTGCTGTCAGATTCCCAGGGTTGGGTACTCAGGTGTTTATATGGCTCTGCTATCAGTACCAAGTCAAGCTCTAGTTCTCGCACGGATTGCATGAGCAGGTCATGCGCTGCCTCACAATGGTTGAGATTGAGCTGCAGTATCCTCATGTTTGTTTGTTCGTCAACTTCTGGAGTGCCTCCTGAAATAACGGGCACTTATAAGTACCGGCATGGTGGGCAACATTCTCTGCACTTTCAATCTCAGCACATAATGCACATTTGGCTGGATTTTTACAATCAGCAATCTTGTGCCCTTCTTGTCCGCACCTGATGCAAAGCTTCGACCGGTCCACCTTGCTTCTGCACTGGGATCCATGATGTCCGAAATGCCAGCATTTAAAGCATTGAATAGGTCTCTTCGTTGCCCTTATTCGGCAATTAACCCAACCAATCCGGATTTTGCTACTTCCATCCAGTAGTTTCTGTGCTGTTGCTGCTGGTAGAATTACTGTGGCAATTTGAGTACCTCTATAGGCCTTACGGATCTTGATTGCCTCTAGTGGTATCTCACAGCCATCTCCAGCTTCCTTTTGTAGGGCACCCTGGATGTCGTCCTTCGTTGTGTCATCATCGACGTCTCGGATCTCAATTACCTCCTGTGGTCCTTTGCAGGTTACTCTTGCGTCTTCTTTCAGTATGTCTGCAATGGTCTTTCTCAATGTTTGGCCTTTGTCGGTGTTCTTCCTCGAAAGAGTTATCAGCATATCTCCAGCATTGGTCTTATGGATCTTCTCTACCGTACTGCGGACCTGATCATCAGGGACGTCCTGTTTTATTCGGCGCAGGATCTCGGCGTACTTTGCTTTCTCTGTCAGCCGGATGATGAGGGCATCCGGTCTGATCCATTTCCGCGGTTTCTTTCGCTTGGGTTCAGATCGGGGCTCCTTTGTCATCTGTTTTGAGAGCACCTCTTTCTTCTGTCGCTTTAGCTCTTTCTTGGACTGAACTTTTTGCCAAACCGACGCTTTTTCCTGTTCGTCGCTTCGTACTGCCGCTCCTTGCGGAGGGCTTTTCTTCAAATCCTTTTTCTTCACGACTTGGCTGATTGCTGGGTCAGGAGAAGGTCGATCTTTTCTCTTACCTGACTTGCTGCTGGCTTTACTTTTGTCTTCCGCGACTGATTCACCGTCACCTTCGGCTCCGGTGTCCATTGCTTCGTCAGTCACGACGACAGCCTGACAGGCTTTCTCCGGTGTAGCATGGGAAATGCGCTGCAATGATGAGCGCCACTCCTCGTCCAGCTTCTCAAACCTTTGAAGGGCGTTAGCTACACCAGTCGTCTTGGCCTTTATCTCTTTGTGAATGTTGACCTTTGGTTGGACGAAATCATTCAACTCACTGATCAGCTTTTCAAGGCGTTTGAGCGCTTGCGAACGCTTCATTTCAGCGCTTGCGTCAATCGCTGCTTGTTGGGCATGTAGCCCGTTTCCACTCTTGTTTGTTTCCTGTAAATTACTCATACTTTTTTGATTTACCAGCGCATCGTACGGAGTGGAGCGGGTTGTCATAACTAGGAACGGGTGTACCCTCGGAGATAGTACTCCTACCCCAGTTCCCTGAGGCCTAGTCGACACTTAGCCAGTCCCGGAATACACGGACGGACTAGACTCGCTCGGAGCGGTGAAGATTCCGATCTCTAGCACTCACTGCGTACTCCCTGATCAAGGCCCGAGGTGGCTGGCTCCTGATCTACTGCTGTAACTTACACCTCGGCAGAGCAAGCTCACATCAGCCGTGGCCTGCGTCGTCGGAAACTACGACACAGGTTCCGGACACTCCCAGTGGGTTACAACAGAGAACGATCTTCTTCTTGCTAGGTCAGTTAGTGTGACCAACCCATTAAGGGGAGTTTTGTCCACGGGAGCGTATTTTATTTAGCTCCTACCCTCTGTACCTTGTCAACTAAGAGACTCAGTGTCATCCAAGGACAGCGAGCGTTCTCCCATCCGCTCGGGGAGACGCGCCCGGTAGCAGTATCTCTTCTGCCCCGAGTGTGTGTGTGTGTGTGTGTGTGTGTGTGTGTGTGTGTGTGTGTGTGTGTGTGTGTGTGTATGAACGTAAACCTCTCATAACTTTTAAACGGCTCGACCGATTCAAACGGGATTGACAGCATTCGAAAGAGTTTCTTTGTCCCTAGATATTTTATACTACACAGAAAGAAAGATTTCTTGACTGGAGAACAAAATTCTTGGCTCAAGTAAATTTTCGGTCGCCCGAAGGAAGACCGAAGTTGTCTTGGCCGAAGTAAAAATTTTTCTTGAAATTCTATTCTTGGTGGAAGTAATTTTTTCTTAATTCAAATTATCATAAATACTTGATACAAGAAATTTTTATGTTTGATCAAGATTTTTAGATACTTTAGGGAAGCAGCGCCACCTACTTCAGCTGAGAAAAAAATTTTCTCATCATGAGAAAATTTTTCTCTTGAATATTTGATACCCATTTTAGATTATTTTAGCGCGCAATTATACATATTGAATGAAAAAAAATGATTCAATATTATTTGATCTTCCCATTTGACATGTTAGTCAATAGAAATATTAATGAAAATTTACTATCAAGATATTTAATTTTTTGGAGCAAGAGAAAAATTTTCTCAAGACAAGAAAATTTACTTCTGTCAAGAACTTAATTTTTTGGAGCAAGAGAGAAATTTTCTCAAAACAAGAAAATTTTCTTGACTTAAATAAATTGTCTTGGATCAAGAAACGTATTTCTTGAAGTAAGGGAATTGATTTGTTGGAATAAGTGAAATTTCTTGTGTCAAAAAAAATTTTTTTTTCGCCCAAGTAAATAATTATGAAGAAAAATATTTTCTTGATTTAAGTGAACCTTTCTTGCTGTGTATTTAAAGTAATTCGGGCCAATAGATTTTGAGTAATCTCGAAAATAAAATTTTCAGAAAATTTTTTTTTTTAAATAAATTTTAATCTGCTGAATCAATCGTTTTCAAAAACTAATCAGCTCTTAAGCTTAGAAAACTGCGTCGATCGCCGACAACGCGATCAAAATCAGTCGATTTTCGGACATAGCTCCGACATTTATTCCTGGATTGTTTTTGATTCAACGAGATGATTTATAGAGTTTAAAAAATCACTTCAATCACCGTCAATAACGTCAAAATCGGTTGAATGGTTCGAGAGATATTTAATTTTAAAAAATTAAAAAAGTATTTTTTTAACATATCTTTGAAATTTCACGTCTGATTGTTTGGTTAGTGATAAATAATCTTTTTGTTCTAGAAAGACTGCATATAATACCTTTAATTTTTTTTAAATCAGTTAATTCATTTGTGAGATATTGTTGTCAAAAAATTTCTAAAAAATTGTTTTTTTTTGTGATACATTTTTATTGGCTTCACCAATCGATTTTAAAAACTGATCGATTTTTAAGCTTGGAAACCCACGTTGATCGCCGTTAACGCGATTGAAATTGGTTGATTAGTTTGAGAGATACCGTTGTCGAAATAATTTAAAAAACGCGTTTTTTTTTTAAATTACTCCGACATTTTTTACCTGATTTGTTATTGCTTTTGGCGTGAAATGTGTAGCGCTTAAGTATGGAGTTAGCGGGAAGTTGCAGGGATGGCTTTTAGGGTCTACTGTTATCCTAATTTTTTATACTGAATACATAATAAAAAAAATTCAAAATATAAAACAAGTAAGAAACATATTGAGTTTTTGGGGGGCCCGTTTTACCCCATTTTTCTCAATTTTTTAGTTTCGATATACGCAAAAAAATTAATACCATAAACTCAGTAAAAGGCCAAAAAAAGTAAAACGAGCTGAAAACTCATATTATAAAAATTTTCTGAAGGTGGCCCTATAGGGGGCTCTAAAACAAATAAGAAACATATTGAGTTTTTGGGGGGCCCATTTCGCCCCACATTTTCAATTTTTTTTTTTTAATGAACAGAGCAAATTGAGGTCAAATACTTGGCAAGGGACTAAAAAAAAAGTAAAACCAGAGAAAAACACTAAGGATATCAACATTTTTTTCTTAAGGGGCCCATTTTGCCCCCCCCCCCTTCACCTACATATATAGGTATACATACACTCGTATGTATTTTTTATTAATTGTAGTATTTCATTGATAATGATTAAACAACAATAAATAAGATGGCCATTTTCAATACCAATCTCCGCAAAGTGGATCTCAAGCTAATAAAAACAAAATTGATTGAGTTTGTGAATTTTTACGCAAGTTATGGTGTTTCAAACGGTAAAAAGTGTTGAGTCAGAGAAGATTTCTAGAACCTCAAAACCTCAAGACCTCAAGACCTGATTAAAACTCGATTTTCGCAAAATGGAGTAAAACCAATAACTTTCCGAATTTAAAAAAATTTTCAATTTTTCTTAGCGGGAAGTTAAAAATTGTTATTGAATCAGGATTTTCGAAATTTCCCACGGTTGTAGTTGTAGTTATCATATTCAAGGTAATATTTACGAAATTTTCTTCCCATATAGGAAGTTAATTGTTTACCCAAAGCCTTGCTGCATACAATAAAAATACAATTTTCTGAAAGTTTTCGCTCAAAGTAGTATAGATAATAATCGAGATTTGTTGCATGATTCACGGCAAAACTTGTGATAGTTTAACACGATACAATTAAGAATAATGGAATTAAAACTTTAAAATTACCATTAGGTGAGATACTACTCTAAACTTTTTAATTAATGATAACTACGATACATCAATTATAATTCAGCATTAACTTTTTCTTCATTGCGATAGTTAGCGAACAAGCTGAATAATATTAACAATAAATTACCGGACGAATAACTTTTAGAAGTTTAATAACAGAAGGCGATAACATTAATGCAGACATCCTAAATGATGGACATTGTTCTCGATTGTAAGTGAGGCGATGGCGATAGCGATTGGCATCTCTTTTGTATATTGATACAATAAAAGCAAAAATTCTTCTTATGACACAGAAGGGGCCCGAAACTTCTTGCTAGAATGCTACATCTACTTTTCATGCATAATGCATCCCGTATAATTCACTCAAATATATCCTTTCGGTTATATACTAATAATAACCAAGTAAGAAGAAAATTTTTATTAGGAATACGCCGGTTAATAATTTCTATAAAATAACTTAAGAAATATTACGAATCAGAGATGCTAATCATAAAGTTTTATCAAAAAATATTTCTGTTTAATAATTAAGTGTCAAAAAAATTTGCTTATAAAACTCAACTTGGTTTTCTTTTGCAGTTTCCTGCAAGCGAAAAAATCTTCAAAGCTTATGTAAATATGTGAAATTTATTGATGCGCTAGCTTATAAATAAAAAAAAATGTGAGCCGTCACGGGACGCCTGGCAGATGTGAAACATCGACATTATTTTGTAAAAGTAATATTCAGAAAAGAACAGATTGTGATAGGAACTAAATATGTCATAATGATAAAATAAAATATTACGATTTTTTTTCCAGATAACGATGACTATTTATTGAATAAACATTCATTTTCATTAAATACAAAAATTTACAAATTTATTTCAAATCGTGACTACTTAATTCGTTTAATCAGTGACTTCGGTAATAGTTATATTCTATGTTGCCTCTGAGGACGGTATTACTGTGACAATTGGTCGATGGTAACTGAAGTATGTTACAAAAGTATTGGACATAATATTATCAAGATATCTAATAAATACAGCATCTATTGTTGTTCCGTATCTGGTGATAGGTTCTCTTGGATTGTTATTAATTTGCAATTGAAATTCTTCTTGGAGAAACGTAATTAATGGCGTTGATTCATCTTTTGAAAAATTTACATTGAAATCCCCAGCTAAAATCAATGGTAGTTTGTCTTTATTGGTTTTGAAAGTTATTGAACCTCTGTGACTGTACGGAAATAATCTCTCGTGTAAAAATGAAATGTCATTTATTTTTTTATTAGGAGAAATGTACACAACAATCATCATCAATTCACTTCCATCTTCTAGTTTAACGTGTGAAGTACATATATCGCCAATAGATGTTTGGGAGACATGAACTTCTGTAGCATTTTGAATTACTAAATCCATGTTGAATGTAGTAATATGTGAAGTATTGTTGTTTTTATAAATGGCAACTCCAGCGGCTCTAACATTTTGTCTCTTAAATTTAGCTATACAATGAAAATTAGGTAAGTCAACTGATTCATCTGCAGGAAGCCATGTTTCAGTTAGTAATAAAAAGTTACTCCTTTGACAAATAGAATCTTGTAAATCAGTAGTATGTTTTCTGAGACTTTGGCAGTTTAAAGTATAAATGGTTAATTTATTTCTGGAGTTTATAAATTCAGTGATCAGTCCTTGCAATGTAGTAAGTTTGTTTAGAGATAATCTTATAAATTCTTGCTGTAAACTTGAAACTGATGGATCTACTCTTCTTCCATGATAAAATCTTAAATTATCCTGACTGTTACATATAAACAACCCTTCAAGACTTGTTACTCGTGTTGAAGCTACGTAAAGTAATGAAATAGAATGACTTTTACTATACTCATAGACCACATCGTCATATGTACCTCCTTGAGAGCTTAAATAAAAATTAGTATATTCTGGTACTATTAGATTAATAAAATCTTACATAAAATTAATAGTATGTCTTGTGTTTAACTGATCTTGGTGATTTCCAGTTTCAATAATAATATTTTGTGACCCCTGTGATGATTGTTAGGTTCTGAAATATTTATAAAAAATATGTTATTAAAATATACAGAAAAATTTTAATTGGCTTCAATATATTAGTAAACTCAAGAATCTTAGCTAGTTATTTCAATATATTACTAAAGATCGTAAATTATAAATATCAATAATGAATGTTTCACTATAAATTCCACTATGATTAGTGAAAAATTAATTAATTTTTTAATGTTCATATTAATAACAAATAAGAAAAACATTCATGCGCTGCACGCCATCAGCTGATTTTGAAATACAATTCTGTCGGTCTTAATAAATTTATTCTCTAAGCAATTGTTTTAATGCATTAATTTCAATAAGAATGAAATTAAAATTAATAATTAATTTAAAAACATTATATGCAATGAAATTTATGTGAATTTTAATCTACCAAGAGAGTAGATTTTACATTTACTGGCGCTCAAAACACACCAAATCTACGCGTGCTTAATGCAGAGATAAATGCATACTTTAATTATAAAAATATAATTAATTTACTGATGACTTGATAGTGTGTCATAGTGTGATTTTGCTTTCTTTGCAGGAGGCTGATCACTTTCACTCTCTAAATTATCACGGTCAGACATTTTATTATCAGAAAAATAATTTGTTTTCAAGTAAAACACAGGTTATGTGCACCGTAGTAAACAACACTGTATACACTACGGAGTATACACTATAGGTATCCGAGCTCAGTGTAGCGAGAAAGATGGCTTAACGCCGGATCGAGTGGGAGAGAATCACACAGTCGATTGCGCATGGCGACGCGTCGCCACACCGTACACACTACTGCATATAGACTGTATATATATACCATCATATAGCGTGGCGACGCGTCGCCACGGCATGCGTCGCCTCGCCAGAAATCGGTTTTACGTGCGGCTATAGATGTTTCACATCAAAAATTCAATTTTACATGTTTCTTTGCTATTCGGCTTTAATTGAACATTTCAACATTCATTTTTTTTTTAATTTTTTTTTATGCTTTTAAGGCAATAGCAGAAATATATAAAGATGACCGTCAACAAAAATTCTCGTAAAAATATTTTATGAACTTTTTCCTTTTAGTTTTATGTTTGCCACCTTAAATTTTACTTGGTTTGAATTTAAATTTATTAATTCAATACGGGTCATGGGTATTTGGTATTATGGTGGTCACGATAATTGAACTCTTATTGAATTTGCGACGCTTCGTCTATATTTATTTAGACTTTATGAAGCTCTGAAAAATTATAAATGCTTATATATGATAGTGACTAACAGTTAAAGTTAAGATTAATCATTAGTGTCATTATTATTTTTTTTATTATGACAGAAGAATATTAATAGTTTTACTTTATTTAAGTAAAAATAATTTTATTCAATTCGACCAATTCGTCAGACTATGAATATTCTTAATAATGATCAAAAATATATTTTATTGTGTCAACAAAATTTTCACAATAGAAGTATTTTTAACTTCCCACTAAGAAAATCGAAGATTATCAAAAATCGGGAAGTTATTGTTTTCACCCCGTTTTACGAAAATCGAGTTTTCATCGAATCTCGACGTTTCGAGGTCCTAGGAAGCTTCCTTGACTATTACCGCGATGGTGTCTGTATGTCTGTATGTATGAATGTATGTATGTATGTATGTATGTATGTATGTATATGTATGTGTGTGTGTGTGTGTGTGGATGTATGTAAACCTCTCATAACTTTTGAACGGCTTGACCGATTTAATCGCGGTTAGTGCCATTCGAAAGGGCTTAACTAAACTTAGATTTTGAATATACTTCGGAACGATTCGGACCGGTAGATTTTGAGAAATCATAAAAAAAAGTACAAAAAAATTTTTTTTCAAATGGGGTTTTTTTGGAATAACTTTACACGGCTCTACCGATCAATTCCAAAAACTAATCAGCTCTTAACATAAAAAAACCACGTCGATCGCTGCCAGTCCGGTCAAAATCGGTTGATTCATTCGTGAGTTATCGTTGACGAAAAAAAACCGAAAAAAGTGTTTTTTCGGAATTACTCCGGAATTTTTTCTTCAATCAATTTAAACTTGAAGATTCTTAATGGAGCTTAAAAAACTGCGTCGAATGCCACCAACCGCGTGAAAATCGGTTCATTCATTCAAAAGTTATTGCGATTTGAAAATTCAAAAAATAGCGTTTTATCAAAATTCTATCAAACTTTTGAGCTCGAAGAGCTCAAAAGCATACAAAAGGTATTTTTTTGAGCTCGGAGAGCTCGAAGAGCTCAAAAACGTCATAAGTGCAATTTCAAGCGTTTAGGTATAGAATTGGCGGGAAGTTGCAGGGATGGCCTTCAGGGTCAACCGTTTTCCTAATTTTTTTCTCAGTGTTAACATAAAAAATAAGTTTCAAACAAAGGTTCAAGAAATTTTTTTTTTTTAATATTTTGAATGAGTTAGAAGATAAAAAATTCTTCAACTCAAACGAATCTCTGAAAAATAATTTCGTTTTTGAATCAACCATATTTTTCTTGAATCAAGTATTTTTTATTACTGTTGAAAATAAATTTTTTATTTATTTTATTGTCCGTTTGTTACTTATAACTTTAATAATTTATTAAAAAAAAAGTCCACTACCATAATTTTATTTTATTACACTGTAAATATGTTGTTAAAATAATAACATAATTTTTATCACGACCCAGCATTTATAACATTTTTATACGAAACTATGTCGTGTCTGTTGCTTATGTAATTAAAATTTTATTATCCGTGTAAAATATAATTCAATAATATAAAAAAATTTTTGATAATATATATCAATGAAACTATTTTGTTTTTGTCTTTAATAAAGAATTGATTTTTTTTAGTGAAATAAATAAATAATTTCAAAAGTTGTTGAGTTTAATTGATACAGTTAAAGATGAGAAATAAATAAACAATGGTTGAAACTAAAGCGAGAGTTTATCCAATTTTCTGCACAGCCATTTACCTGTAACTGACTGAGCGTTTATCTGAACTACTTTTACTAATTGGATTTTTCCAGTTCAATTTTCAATAGCAATAATCTTATGAAAAATAATGAAAAATCATCCTTTTTTTTATTATAAATTAGATACTGTAAAAAAATTTGCAATATGGATGATTTATAATTGATTTAATTCTTCTGTATTGAAATTTACTCCGAAAAGAATTTCATTTTTATTACTAACTAGCTGACCCGGCGAACTTCGTTCCATCAAACAGTCAATGATATAGCAGATTTGTGATTTGAAAAATTAATACAAAATGATTAAGATAAATTCTTTATTATAACATAAAGTAGATGTAAAGAAAATCTAAATCCGAAAAAAGAGTTTTACTGTAAAAAAATTTGCGTCAAGTACAGGTTTACAACTCTTTATTTACAAATAAACCAAAAAAAAATTTACTCTTTACAAAAAGACAAAAAAAAAAAACCAAGTAACCATTATGATTTTCAATAATTGAAAAAATGTTGAGGCAATTTTAACTATTAAAACCATTTTTTTAAACGTACTTGGCGTGCGTCATTAGTACCCAAAATAAAATCAGAGGCTTAGTATAGAAAGGGATTGTGCGAACAACAATTTTTTAACCCTTTCCATATCAAGTCAAGAAATAATCATATAAATGTATTGAATATAGAAACTGTTTATTAAATTGTCTTTGAAAAATATAACATTTATAAATGCTCGAGGAATACAAAATTCTCAAACTGACAGTCGGCAAAAATAAGTTATCTAAGCGCAATTTTTCGTATAATAACTAATTGCATTACGGCTTCTTCGGGAAAGATGAGATCTTCTTGATCGCGGCATTGCTAATTATAACATCGACACAATAAGATTTATTATAATAATACTCGTAAATAAACACATCAACCGGTCAACTTGAATTTCAACGTTTTGCGTTATTTTGAACCAAAACAAAACATAGACAACATGACGTTGCGCTGTCAGTTGTGTTTTATTACTAATGAACCGCTAGATTATTGTTTTGATTTATATTTTTAACTTTCCGCTAAGAAAATTAAAAATTTTCGAAAATCGGGAAGTTAATGTTTTTACCTCGTTTTTCGAAAATAGAGTTTTCATCATATCTCGACGTTTTTAGGTCCTAAGAAACTTCCCTGACTATTCCCGCAATGGTGTATGTGTGTGTGTGTGTGTGTGTGTGTGTGTGTGTGTGTGTGTGTGTAAACCTCTTATAACTTTTGAACAGCTCGACCAATCGGATCGAAATAGATGGCGATCCACAGAGTATCGTTGCCATTAAATTTCATGAAAATTATACAACAATAAATATTTAATACAAGAAATCTGTAACGTTACATTTTATGTAGCGTTGCAGTAGAAGTGTATTTGAGTAATAATGTGAGTTAGTGTTATGTGAGTACGGTACGGAAGCCTGGTTGGCTCACCGTCAACTTACGAAAAAGTGGCGCTCCTTTCGCCCACAAGTTAACTAGTGCACGAGTCCACTTGTGCACTTGTGAATTTGTGGAGGCAACGCGACAGTAATAGAAACGCGCTTTTCGAAGGTGTCGCCATTTTGGCATGCGCAAATTAAAAAATAACGTCTTATTTTGTTATTGTTTACGTTACGCTACAACAGTGTGGACATTAATATTGGAAACTTAAATTCATTTTAATTTATCAATTGCTATTGCTGTAAAATCGCTCTTCAAATACTGTCGCATCGCCTCCACAAGTTCACAAGTGCACTAGTGGACTCGTGCACTTGTGGAGCGATTTTACAGCAATAGCAATTAATTAATCAAAATAAATTTAAATTTCCAATATTAATGTCTACATTGTTGTAGCGTAACGTAAACAATAACAAAATAAGACGTTATTTTTGAATTTACGCATGTCAAAATGGCGAAACCTTCGAAAAGCTCGTTTCTAATACTGTGGCGTCGCCTCCACAAGTGCACAAGTGCACTAGTGGACTCGTGCACTAGTTAACTTGTGGGCGAAAGGAGCGCCACTTTTTCGTAAGTTGACGGTGAGCCATCCAGGCTTCCGTAGTACGGTGGTGTCATGGTTTTGAGGACTATCTTGGGTGTGTGTTAGTAAGTTAGTTGTCTCCAGGATGTTGAGCTGCACTTAGAGATGTACACTGGTCACGTGACGAGTAATTTTACAGACTTTTTACCGTCACAAAACGGTTTTGTGACCGACAGTGTTATGACGAGACGGTCACAAACTATCGCCATCTAGTAGAATTAATTTTTATGTTCCTAGAAGACCAAGAGCGGCCTTGACGGTAACGGAATACCTCGGTGTCGCTCACTTATGCTGGTTATGGAGAGAGGGTCGTGATTCGGTCTCTCAGAGGAAGTAATATCCTTACAAAATGGGACTGAACAATATCTAGTATACTAATCGGTACTCTCGAACTAACACTCAACCTTCTTAATTGGAAAATAAACTAAATCCATAATTAAAATATCGCGGAAGCAGTCTCAAACGAACACGAAACAAAGACAATGGTTCGGGCCATGCATTTACGGTAACAGCAAGCGTGAGGCACGCCAGCTCCAATACGAGAGCCTAACTCAATTCTCAAACACGATGCTCACTCAACGAGAGCTCGCAACCAACTCCTTTTTACGCTACACATCTAACGCTGCCTAGCAGCCACGGTACGTCCGTCCTCTACGAGGATCTTCACAAGACTCCCCTAGTCTGGTCCCAAGCCGGACTTCCACACAAAACAATCCTTACTCATGCACTACTCCAGCCAGACTACCTCTCACGATACCCTCACTACATTCAAGCCACCTGCTACATGCGCTCAACTCACTTTCACGCTACTCCCAGACACGCATACCCCCACACACGTTCTTACATTCACACGACTAGTGACCCAGACCTACCAGTGATTCCGCTCCCCTGGGAGCTCAGACAGCACTCTTGACTACCCTCGAGCATCCAGCAATCGAGGCCTGTCAACCGCAAGGTACCGCATGAGCCTGCCAAAACTCTCGTACTTCAGGGCGATAAGATTTCAGTCGTTTATGACCAAAATTTTACTTTTTGTATTTGAGTATTTTAGTTTATTTTTTTATTAATTACTTAAAAATTAATAGAAACAATTATTGTTATTAGTGCGGCGATTATTATTTAATTATTGTATTTATTTAGTTAATAATTTTATATTATTGTTACTGAAAGTATGATTAAAATTAAGAAATTAAGCGTGTGAGAAATTATTACGAAGCCGAGCGAATTAATTGTAAAAGAAATTAAAAGACTGGGAAAATTATTCTAAGTTCCGAACAAGATTTAGTATGGGAAAGCGATGAATGGATATAAAATGAAAGAAATGACGATTATTATTTTGTAAGAAATAATTTAGGTAAGCGAAGATTTTATAAGTCCCGAGGACAATTTAGTATGGAAAATCAATGAATGGATATATAATGAAAGAAATTGCGATTAAAATAATAAATAATTGTGAATTTGACGAAACGAATGGATAGAGAATGAAGGAAATTACGATTAAAATAATAAAGAATTGAGTTTCGAAAATAAAAACTTAGAATTTGGCGAAACGAATGGATAGAAAATGAAGGAAATTACGACTAAAATAATAAATAATTATTTTTGAATGCTAGTTCGAGGGCACCGGACAGGTGTCTAAAACGACCCTTCCGGTTCGTTACAAGAGAGTTGGGGGAAAAATGATAAACGCCAAAATTTGGCTCGATAAAGCAAGCAGTTCTTTCTCGGGAGAATTACTCGGGCGAATACTCTTCACCAAGTAATTCCAGAGGATGATACTCTACCTGGAGTCTGACCAAGGCCCAGGTAAGTATCATGAACCGACCGGATGAAAGTGCTTCTCCCCGTGCCGAAGCCTTCAGCAGAGGTACGGTAGGTGATCATAAGCCGTGTAGGTGGGGGCGAAGAGGACACTCTCCATTCGCTCTCGGGGTAGAGGTTTAGGCCCAGGGGTGACGGCTAGTCTCCTGGGGAAGCGGGGAACCAGCTCTTGACAGTTAGTTCGCGATTTTGAACCGCGAATATTTGTTTATATCGTTTATTAACATGATCAGGCCAATAAAGAGGTTTTCCTTTTTCTTTAATTTATTTAAAATGAAGTGTTTTGTTTATATTTTGTTATTGATAATGTAATCCCCGTTTATGACCCTGGACTCCGGTGAGCAAATTTCGAGCCGGGGACAAATAAATTATTTATTTTTATAATTTTTGAAAACGTGGACGTTACACGTTCCTCCGCGGTAATCACCTCGCTCTAAGAGTAGAGATGTTCATTTACCGGTATTTTGATTTTATGTGACGAGACCGTCATAAATACCGTTTTGTGACGGTAAGCGACGTCACAAATTTTTTTTCAACACGTTTGTTGTGCAAATGACGGCCACAAGCCCGGTCACAATTGTTACCGTCAAATACAACTACGTAGACGTCCCGTGACGGTTTTTTTTTACAAGAATGACTTAAGTATTTGGGAATTATTTCACTAAGAGATAAGAGGTTTGATAAAAAATAAAATGTCAAGTTAGAATTAGTATAATTTGTTAAAGGATAAATAACGAAATTTAAATAATTTTATTATTTAAAACTTTGCTTGAAATTAACAAATAATAATATTTTTTCTTCTGATATTTTTATTATCAAAACATCTTAGTTGTTTGGTTTAATAAAAAAATAATTTTAATTATTTGTTTACTTATAATATTTAAATAAATATTAATTTAATTTCATAAAACTCTAATCTCTCTAGTTGATTCACATAGCCGCGTGCATAAATTTTAAGTTGACAAAGACAAAATAATCTCTACATAACCGCTAAAATACATTATTATTTATAATTGAAGTTAAGTCATCGAATCCCGGTTGCCGATACCGGTGAAACAAAAGTCGGCTGGCGCCTGTTGGGGTTCCTGGAGGATCGAGAGATGCCTGAGATGGACGAAGTGTTACGTAGTGAATTATAGTTTGCCGTGAAGATCTACCGCGTGAGAAAAATCTACGTTACAGGTCTTTGTATCTTATATTAATCGATTGAAAATATGACGACACAGAGATTTGGATAATCTGCCAACATAATAATGGTCATTTCCGAGATTTTCATAAATTAATTTTAATTAAAACTCTGTTAGCAAAAAAATATTCCATATAGCTGCCTTATGAGCCAATATTATGACATATAATAATAGAAATTGTCTATTTACAACTAAACAAATAATAACCGAGTTGTGATGTTCAAATCACCTCTGGGAATTATCTATACAAATTGAATAAAAGAAAAATCAGGTCAATTAATTGTGTTGTTCGAGAGTTATAGTGTTAACAACACCATACTTATGTATAATATTGTACTAACCCGAGTTGAAAAAATTAACTTAAATGAACTTAACTGCTTTACTAAAACAATTGATGAAAGCTCATGTAAGTTCATTTTATTCGACTCGGGAAACTTTTTTTTAATCCATTTATTGCATAAAATTGTTCATCAATAGACTTTAAAATGAATAAAATTTGTTTATTAACATTTTTTTCGATGTTTTGTACGCACTTTTTCACTGTTTAACCGAACATAATTAATTTAACAAGTATGTAAATGTTAAAATAAACGAGTTTTTATTTTTAGGCGATAGTAAAACATACTATACCTACGCATTTCGAGCTTAAGGCATATGCAAAATAGTTGTTATTCATTCAAAAATTACAAAATGCGTAATTTCAGAGATCAAAAAAATTTATATAACTTTTTCCCTTCGTTTGATATCACAAATTAATTTGAAAATTAAAAAAAAAAATACATCAATATTTTTTTAATTTCTACAAGTAGCATTTTCTGACAAATTTCCCCTATAATAATGTATTTGTTGAAAAATTCTAAAAATTGCCCTATAAAAGTTAATTTAAGTACTTTTAAAGTAATTAATTCAATTTAATTGGACGTAGTAATTTTATTACTTATTATTTTTAACTATTTACATTGAGAGTTTTCAACAAGAGTTGAAAACAAAATAATCTTCACGAAAATCTAGTTCAATGTTGCCGTCAAATATTAAAAAAAATATAATTAATTAATACAAACGTAAGCTTTAGATAAATTGTTTAAAGTAATAGCTAGTAATTTGAAATATGAAATTTATTTGAGCTAATAAAAATTTATTTTACTTTAAAGATTCCATAATTGAACTTTTTTCGAAACAATATCAATATTCACTACTCAATTACTCTATAGAAAAAAAACTCCAGATTTACTCCGTAAGCGAAGTGTTTTATTTCTTTACTGTTGTACTTCAAGTTACAGGACTAAAAATGTACTACCATCTTCTTACAGAGTAAGTTTATAAGATATTAACTTAAAGTTTTGATCGAATAATAAGTTTTTGTTCCATTTAAAAAATCTATTTTCCACCCGATTCTATTGTAGGTACTTTTCAATGCACTAATTGTGTTGCGTTTGCCAGCAAAAAGTATATACAAATAGTAATAATAAAAAACGTATAAAACCCGTAATAATACCAGAGAGTGGAAAATGACAAGAGGGCGACATGAAAGATAAAAGCGTTTAAAAATAGAGACTTTGAGATGATTGTCAGCTTTTCTACATCACGTTCACGAAGATATTGAATTTTACAAAAAAAACCCCAAGTGAACGCATCAACGAACTAATACATATAGTTATACAAGTATATACTTTGTGAGCAAAGCTTATAGATTTATAAAAAGTACATTATTACCGGCAGTTGTGGTACTTTGTTTTCAATGCAGTTTCCTGGATAATGTATTGACTCGGAAAAAAAAAACAAACATTATTTATTTACAAATAAATTGTAATGTAGAGTTTGTCGTTTAAATTTAAATTTAACTCTACAATTGAATTTAACTTTCCCTAAGTGGTTAATTATTCACCTTGTAAACTTCACTTCCAAGTTTCTTGTAAATGTTTTTAAGCTTCACAAGATGTCAAGTAAATCTAGACAAAGCTGTAGATGATATGCTAATTTTCGCTCGAAATTTTACTTTTTATTGTTATTAATTGCTTGCATGTCATTGTAGTCAAAGTTAACTTCCAAGTTTTTGTTCGTATGAAGTAAATTAATGGTCCTAAAAAAAAAGTAAGGTAATATAAATGTGAGGCTTCACCTGTTTTCCATCACAAAAAATACAAAAATTGATTTATACTTTTTTTCTAGATGTTTAACTTTCTGTCAGATTAATAGTAGAAATAAATTAGATTTCCGGTAGACTCAAAACCGAGAAAATCGGTAACTTCCACCGAAAAAAATTGGTAGCTTCTACCGAAAAAAAAAATCTTTACCGATTATATTTCGGTCGAGGCAACCGATTCCTTTGATAGGGCTATACCGAATTTTTCGGTGGAATTTACCGGTAAAATCCGTTGACTCTATCGAAAATATCGGTTTCAAAAAGAAATTTCAAAATATCGGTTTTAAGGGGGTATTCTAGTGTAGAATTTCAAAAAAATCGATTTTTTTCTTTTATATTTTCAAAGTTTAACTATTTAAGAATATGTCTACGACAGGATTTTTGAAAATTTAAATTATTTTCGGAGCTATAGACATTTTACTGACCCGGCCTCCAAACTGGTTCGGTTGGGTCTAGTCGAACAAAAGACATTAGGGATTCTCCGTCTACCTGAATCTATATTTCTCAGTTAAACCTTTTATCCTTTATATATATGTATAATGTATAATATATATATATATATATATATATATATATATATATATATATATATATATATGTGTGTATGTATTTAGTGTAATATAATAACCCAAGGTGACGTGTCTTTTATATTATTCAGTGTTCACTAACATCCAGCTGCTGGCAGTCAAATCCCAACCTCGAAAACACGTGGACGTATGTGCAGTGATCGAAAGATATTTTGCGAGTAATAATTTTGATTCTTATAAATAAAATGGATAAAAAATCCACAACGAAAAAATATAAGCGTGCAGATCGACCAACAAAACGGAAGTTTCACGGTAATCGGCACACTGTAGAAACAGACACCAGTTTTACTAGCTCATCAGCAGCAAAGTTGAGAAAATCAAACGATGCAGAGGTTACAACAGAAAATAATTATGGCTACTGTGTTTTTGGCACTTTCTTCTCTAGTTTTGTGTGCAAATTGCAATAAAGAAATTAAATTTTCACGAACGACTTACCGTGGAGTAGGTTTTAAAATTACATTACAATGTAGTTGCGAAAATGACCAATATATACCATCATGCCCATTTATTGAAAAATGTTTTGAAGTGAACCGAAAAATAATATTTGCTATGCGGGTTTTGGGAGTTGGCAGGGAAGGAATCAACATCTTCTGTAGTCTGATGGATATTTGTCAAGGAATATCAATCGGGGCTTACTACGCTTGTGTCGAAAATATCCATTTAGCTACATCTGCAGTTTATAATCTTGTCATTTCCAAAGCTGTCAACGAAGAAAAAGATTTAATTTCAGCTTGTGATCCAAATGCAAATCCAACGTAGTTTACAGTTTCTGGTGATGGGACTTGGAAAAAAAGAGGTTTTAATTCTCTATTTGGAGTAACTACACTAGTAGCAAAAAATTGCAAGAAAGTTGTTGATACTGTTGTCAAATCCAGTTTCTGTCAAGGTTGTAATATTTGGAAAAATAAAAAAAATTCAGATATTTCAGCGTATCATGATTGGTATGAGTATCATCAAGAAGTTTGTACCATAAATCATAAAGGAAGTGCCGGCAAAATGGAAGTAGATGCTGTTGTGGAGATGTTCTGTAGATCAGTTGAAAAACACGGAGTGAAATACGTAAAATATATTGGCGATGGTGATACAAAGACATTCAAAGGCATACTCGATATGGATCTGTGTGATAAAGTTTTAGAAATTATAAAACCAATTTATGACAGTTTATCATCAGAGGAATTATTAACTCGATGTTTAGGTACTGAAACTCAAAACAATAATGAGTCTCTAAACTCGTTGACTTGGACTTTCGCGCCGAAACATATTCATTCTGGACCTAAGATAATTGAAATAGCAACATTTCTCGCTGTTTGCATTTTTAATGAAGGTTTCATTCCAATTTAAAAAATGATGACCCTTATGGGAATGAAAATTGGGCCGGAAGCTCATTCATTTGCTGTGAGACGAGACAACGCCCGGATTGAACGCTCCGAAATACGTTCATCCAACGCTTCAAAGGAGGCCAGAACTGCTCGATTGGAAGAGAGAAACGCAGAAAATAGTTTTTTTGAAGTAGAAGAAGGTCTGATGTATGAAGCAGGAATGGCAGATTGAATAAAAGTAAGTATAATATATCATTTCATGACTTTGACAGCGAAAAACTTTACGCGAAACTTTAAATGCGTTTTTCTCAGAACAGACTTTTTCAATATATTTGTCACGATTTCTCGAGTTCTACTGGACCGATTCACTTGAAATTTTCAGAGAATCTTCTTTATAGACCTCTCAAGAATTGGAACTAGCCTCATTCCCAAATTTCAATTTTGACTATTTTTAAAAAATTCGAGAAACTCTAAAAAATGGTAAAAAAAATCGTCTTTTTTTCAAACAGTCGCCATTTTGTCAAAAAATTTTTTTTTCACTCATCGCTAGTTCTCATTCTTGCGACATCATTGCAGATTAATAATCTTTTTTATTTTTTCATTTCAGATGACTAGGAGGGTTGAAATCATGTCAAAACTCATCTGCCAATTTTTTGACGCCCCCCACTTCATCGGCTGCCAGTTTTTTAAATTTTTGACTTTTTTTTTTTTTTTTTTTTTCTGTACTCTTGAAACATTAATAAATAACTGTTAAAAAAATGGATGGTAAAAATATTGATTGCTATTTTTTTACGACACTAAAAATTACCTAAAATTCATGTCTCTACACTAGAATACCCCCTTAAGAAGAAATAGAGATTGGGCATGCAATTAAAAAATAAGCTTGTAATACTAGGGCAAAAATTTCACCTCTTAAACAATTAAATATTTTATCCAGTAAGTTAAGATCAAAGCTTAAATAACTTGCACACAGAAATAACAATAAATTTAAATTGGTTTTTACTGATATACACTGAAAGAAAAAAAATTAACTCGAGTCAAAAGAAAAATTCTTCAACCAAAAAAAATCTTGAAGAGTTTCAATCAAGTAAGATTCACTTAAACCAAGAAAAATTTCTTAGTTTATGAAGTTTTCTGCTCAAATCAAGACGATAAAGTTCTTCGAAATTGTTTTCCTGATTCGAGTTAATTTTTTTTCTGTGTAGAGGCAGGAACACGGGTGAGACAAAAAAAAATCGGTTGAGTTAATTGAACACCAATCGGTAGACGCTACCGATTATTTTTTTCCGTGTATAAGTCTTTGATATTATTGTTCCTTTTCATTATTAAACTGTAAAAAGTCATACATTGTTTTACTCTGAATTCAACGTAGTATTACGAAAAATTAATTTCAATCTTTTAAAACTATAAACATATTTATTCTTCTGAGTCAAAATATTTATTGTAAAGTAAAGCTATTCCTAAGCATACTAAAAGGAAAAAAATCATCAAAATTTTTTACCCAGACAATGACATTTGAAAATATTTTTCTTGTAAAAAGAAGGTCAGACCTGACCGTATCCAAACAGCGAAGGGTTAAGCACAATCACAAAGTGATGAATATCTTAAATAAACCAATAAAATAAAGTTACGCTCCGTTTAAAGATTCATCCACCAGAAAATGATTTAATGATTCAAAATATACTTAGCTGAAAAGAAAAAAAATTTATTTCACCTTTTACCTCATTTCAACTTTGGTAAGCTCTAAGCTGTACCGCATAATATAGTGCATGAGTTTGAGATATTAATCAAGAAAAGTAATAACGGTCAGACGGATGAATATAAATTCTCTTCTCGTAATGTTAGTGAAAACTTTTCGGTGGTTTCCGCGATAAAATTGAAATCATCGTAGTTATAGTAGAAGTAAATGCGCCACAAGTTGACGGAAGCTACCATCCTTCCTTCTATACTTATCATATAATATCTATCTTCATTCATTCATACATGTAGTGATTCGAGTGGATAAATATCCGGTTACTAACTGGTAAGTTATTTGGCTATTTAACCGGTAAAATATTAATTTAAATGATAAATATCTACTTGTGTCGAATGTGTATATATATATAGTTTAGTATACTAAGTTTTAAAGCAATATGGCGTACTGTTCTCTACGTATAATAACTTTTTTTTTGTTAAACAACCATAACTTTTTTGAAAATTGACTTATTGGGATGTTTTTTTGTTTTAATTATTGTTTTAAAATGTTCTTTTTAGAAAAAAAAAAGTCAGAATAATAATTCGGATTCATATTCAACGGTTTTTTTTAAACTTTTGGAAGGAAACGAAAATTTGGGGATGATGCTCATTTTTTATTTTAGATTTTTTGGTTTTTAATAAAAAACCTGTATTTTCAGTGACATTTTTTTTCTTTCTATATTCTTTTTTAAAAATAAAAAAAAATTTTTTTTTCAATGTTTGTTTTTCGTTATACCACTCTTAAAATTTTTCAGCAGATTTGAAAAACTTCAAAATCCGAGAAAAAAAAATCTGGATAACGGTTGACCCTAAAGGCCATCCCTGCAACTTCCCACTAATTCTATATCGAAGCGCTTAAAATTGCACTTATGACGTTTTTGAGCTCTTCGACCTTAAAAATATAATTTATGTGTTATTTTGAGCTCTCCGAGCTCAACGAGTTAGCTGTTCTAGCTGTTCTAAGCTTTTGAGATTTTCGAGCTCAAAAGTCTGATAGAAGTTTAATAAAACAGTATTTTTAGAATTTTCAAACTGCAATAACTTTTGAATGAATAAACCGATTTTTACATGGTTGGCAGAATTCCACGCAGTTTTTTAAATTCTATAATATACTTTTGAACACGAACTGATCGAACTGAAAATCTTAGAGAAATTTGAAAAATTTACTTTTTCCGAATTTTTTCAACAACGATAACTCACGAACCAATCAACCGATTTTCACGTTCTTGGTGGCGATCGACGTGGTTTTTTGGGCTGTAATAATTATTTTAGTTCATCAAATACGATCCGAAATGAAATGCCGAAGTTATGTGAAAAAAACACTTTTTTCGAAATTTTTCGTTTTCGATAACTCTCGAACGAATCAACCAATTTTGACGGGGCTGGTGGCAATCGACGTGATTTTTTAAATTTAAGAGAAGATTAGTTTTTGGAATTGATCAGTGAAGCCGTTTAGAAGTTATTCCGAAAAAACGATTTTTTTTTAATTTTAATTTTGAGATTTCTCAAAATCTAGTGAACCGAATCGATTCAAATTTTCACTAAATTTAATGGCAATGATACTCTTTGGATCGCCACCTATTTCGATCCGATCGGCTGAGCTGTTCAAAAGTTATAAGAGGTTTACCCACACACACACACACACCCCCAAACATACATAAAGCTGCAGTACGGACACCATCGCGGAAATAGTCAGGGAAGCTTCCTGTGACCTTAAAACGTCGAGATTTGATGAAAACTCGATTTTCACAAAACGGGTTGAAACCAATAACTTCCCGATTTTTGAAAATTTTCAATTTTCTTAGCGGGAAGTTAAAATCGAAAATCAAAATAGCAATCATCAAAATTTTTCGAAAGTTTCAAAAAAAACGTTGAATATGAATCAAAATTATTATTTTCTTTTTTTTCTGAAAGTACATTTAAAAACAAAAATTTTCAAAAATAAAAAACATCCCAATAAGTTAATTTTTAATAAAGTTATGGTTATTTAACAAAAAAAAAGATATTTTTATTGAATAACTCGTATTTTTTTTTAGTTGGGTAAGAAAATTTGAAAAAATTTTGAAAATTATTTTCAATAGGGTAGAGAAAGATACGAAAATTTCAGAAAAATCGTCATCATATAAATTTAGCTTATGAGAATGATGAGATGTGAGTCAACTCATCGGTCGTATGGTGTAGGGGTTAGTTACCCATCTGTCAAGCGCGCGGTTCGGGTTCGAATCTCGGTTAGAACGGATACGATTTTCACTTTATTTCTATAATTAGCGAATGTTAGGTCTAAATTAAGAATTAAACGGTCAAAATTTGCGATAGCTCTTCATCAAAAATAAAATTAAAATATGACACTGAAATTATGGTTCTGATATACGCGTCATCGTAGTCGAAAAAATCTAAAACCATAATTTCAACCTATAACTCCTCCAGTAGGTTGTGGAGGCTCAAAATATGTTTTTAATTTTGACTCGGGAATTCATATATAAATTACTAATAAGATAAAAGAGTATAATATTTGTTAATAAGACAAAAGAGTATACTCATTGAAAATTGTATGATTATAGTCTTATATAATGGCTTTCTATTATGTTGAATTAATATAAGTCCAATGAGTCTTAACAGTTGATTACAAAAAAAATTTTGTTCCCGCGCGATTACAATGGTGTATACGGTTTTCACTGAATTAAAAATTTGATTTTGATACGAATAGCATTTGCTAAGTTTTTTAAACTTAGTTTAAGTAATAAAAGTATATATTATATTTGGCTATTTTTAAATACACATTTAATTTCCCAAACAATTTTCCATATGTGCATTTTTATGTTCTTTTACAACCGTCATTCCTTGGTAAAATTAAATACAAAAATTATAATGATTTTTAGTTGTATTAATTTCGCTTATGTCTGAAAAAAATGAAAATTAAGTTAGCCGTCATCTAAAAATTTTTAGAATTTCTTTTTATTGAAAAATTATTATAAAAAATAAAAAAATTTCATTCGTAAAAATTTGAAAAGCTGTGTTTAAAAAATATTTTTGTTCTAATTTAATTATTGAAAACAAATAAAAATTAAAAACGTCAGCTAACATTAGTAATATAAAAAAAACAATAAAATGCCTGCCACGGATTCGAACCTGGGTTAAAGAATTTCAAATTCTTACGTTCAACCAACTTTGCTATAACAGACCTTCAGAAAAAAGGTCGTATTTCAATACTAAAGCTGCACTTGACGAGATCCGCGAATAACCTCAATCAATTTTTATTGGCATAATAACTAACTTTTTATCATTTATCATTTTTAACTATTTATTAACTTAATATTATTGAAAGATAATAGATAATTGCTAGTAATTTTAGTCTACATTGTACACATCCTCAATCGCACACCCACGGAACAAAATTAACTACTTTGGTTATTTATCCAGTAAATAACCTGCTGAAAATTGGTAAAATAAGTAAAATATTTATTTTACCGGTAAATTCTCTTCCCTACCTGTAACTCTACGTCGTTGAGCTCTGAGAGCTAAACGTTATTTACCTCTCACAACTCTACAGGATCGTTCTAAGACTATAACAAATTTTTGGCAGTCTGCTTAATAATTTTTTTTACGATTTAGTATTGATAATTTAATAAATAAATGCGGCAGAACGAATTTATATTACCAGCAATAATTGTATATGACAAATAAGAATAGTATTATAATAGAAATAAAATAATAATAGAACTTATATTACAAATAAAAATTATTTGTAAAATAAAAATATGGTCGTCACAAAATTATCTGATTTTTTTAATTATATCAATAAATATTGGACATAAAATCACTACCGTATATGCACACGAAAAGATAAATAAACGAAAACAAATTTTATTTTGTGTTAAATGGGGTCTTTTTAATGTATTCCGATAACTTATTACTTAATATCACAATATATTCAACTAATGAATTAAATTAACAGTCACTGCAAATGAACCTTGAAAAACCATAAATACAAAACCGTTCTAACGAAATTCAATTTAACAAAAAAAATACCCATTTCTTTAAATAAATAAACTGGAATCTTACTTGTCCTCATCTATTTTTAATAATATGGATAAGTAACAAAATAATTATGTTTGTCATTTTGAAAGGTTATGAAATATGTCAGCTCACTCCACTACTGCGCAACGTTAAGCTCTCCCAACTATACCGTTGGTCTCTCAGAACTATCCCGTTGAGCTCTGAGAGCGCAACAACATTTAGTTATCAGAATTAAATAAAATTTTGTTACTGTAACTCTACAATGAACAGTAAATTGTGTATAGTTGTGGTAACTCTACAGTTAGGTTACCAGAACGAAATTTTTTTTTCCGTGTACACTTAATTGTTACATTAAATCAAGTTTTACATAAAGATAATAGATGGAAAATTTTCGTAGCTGCCTTTAGAGTGCTGGAAAAAAATGATACTCAAGTAAAATTAGAGATGTTAATTTAATGTAAATTGTAGCTTATTGTTTCATAAGCTGTGAGATGCATTTGATGGAATTGAGATACGATCTGTTATTGGGAAGTTCTTAAAAGATAAATCTGTAAAAGTAACTATTTGTCTTCACTTTTGAAATTTTGTGTTAAATACAAACTCTGTTCTATCTGTGTTCTATTTTATAAATCAGTTAATACAATTAGAATGACATTTATAACAGCAGTTCAACAAAACCACCAAAAAATTAAAACGTTGAGCTAGCTTCTATCTTAATAGTTAAATTTAAAACTTTGCAATGGTTTCAATTGATTTCTTCTAAGATTTCATCTTCATTCTTGAATCACGAGCGCAAATAACAAACTTTAAAAGTTGCCTTTCTTTTCAATGTTCTGCCAAAAAATAATCAGAATTTAGATTTGAAATGATTCACCGGCAAGATTAAAAACCTTATACCTAAAAACATTCCACGATTCGAGTACTTTCAACTACTGCTGAAATAATATAATTTTGCTCGGTAAACTATACGCTTATTGATTTGTTTTCGAGACTCAAGATAGAATACTACTAAAAAAGAATAAAATACATCAGGATGATTTTATTTTCTAAAATGTTTTTGTCAAGTTGTATATTCTCGAGTTGAAGAAACAAGAGACGTAAGATAAATAAAAATAAAAAAAAAAGTGTATCGACGAAACTATTACTACAACTTGTATCTTTACGACACGAGGGGATTCGAGACCGGGGATTTTGGGGAGATCGTTGAATTACTCAAGTAGCAGCAAAGGGAGTGTAAAAGTTTGGCCGAATATAGTACATAGTACACGGAATACACTTCTGTTGGGGGTGAACTGATTTAAAACCTCAAAATGCCGAATAGAAAATAAAAAAATAGGGCGAAATAAAAGTTACGTTAAAGTGAGTTGAGGACAAAAAAAGTTAAATAAAAGACTGATGGAGAGTAGAGGAATGAAACAACGAAATAGTATTATATATAAAGTTAAGAAAAAGTAAAGTCTTATCTGAGTTTCTTAACTAATATCGAGAAAAATTGCAACTCCCTTCAGTCGAAAAAAAAGTTGGTAATTGTTTAAAATGATTAATGTCTTATACGGTTAAACTTTTTAATTTGTTATAAATTAAATCCTTTTTAATTTCCTTATTTTTTACAGAGATTAGACTCGCACGATAAATCTTGTTGATTGAATTCTTACGTAATTCTTTTAATTGAGAAAAATTTTGTGTAAAGTATGTGTTATGTTAATTGCTTGCGATTTTTAAGGATTTATTAAGAAGTATTTCTGTAAAATTTTTAATTGAAAGAAAATATTTGGTTCAAGAAAAAAGTAGTTCTAAAGATAACCAGTTGGCTTGATTTAAAAATTTTTCGTTTTTCTTAGCTTAAGAAATTTGACATCTTTGATCGAAAATATATTATCTTCCATCGATACAAACAAATTCTTTACGAAATGAATTATTAGCGTACGAAGTAGGAATTCGAAAGTCATGCGAGTTGTTAGACTAAAATAATAAGTTTTAATGAAGTGAAATAAGTTTATTTGCAAAATTATTAACGAATACTTCAAACAATTTATTTCAAGTTTAAGTTGGTAAATATTAATTATTTTCCTGTCTAAGGCTACGCAAAGAATACAGCTCCTAATTCTAATTAACTTTAAAACCCTAAGTTTTTGGTTAATGGTGACGCACTATGATTGTTAAAACTAGGGTAAGTGTGGGTATTACTGCAGTTTTTTTTGTAAGTCTCACTTCGAAAGCATTTTTATAAAATTTTCTCAAGATAATAATAACTTTTTTTTTTAACCAAAAGTTTGACTCATTATTAACCCAAAATAAAATCAACAATGAGAGAAACAAATATTTTCGTTAAATAATAAGCATTTAAAAAGAAGTCTAAATGCATGTATTACTGCAGGTCTTAAAGTAGCTTGCTCCTATTACTGCGTGTCCGTTACTGCAACTGATCCAGTTACTGCGTACCTATTACTGCAGAACGGCTATATTTTAGGATTTACTTAAAAATGAACAAAAACTTATCAAAAATAAAATTTATTAGTTTAATGTAATAACAAGAATTCTTCATAATCTAAATAATAAGTAACACAGCCTTAACGTATTATTAATTAACCAGAATTCGTAAATTTTAATTGATGTAATCTTACAATCTACTGATTATTGCTTTCCTGGACTTGCCTCGACTTCTTATTTTTTTGTTTATTAACTTTTGATTTTTTATTAATTTTATCCATAGTTTATTTTTCACTTCGAGACAACTTGATTCACGCACTTATTTAAAGGTTAGAATAGCCGTGTTTACGTCCGCAGTAATAGATACAGACATATACAAATAGACGCGCTTCTATTACTGCAGTCGACTGAGAAAATTGCAGTAATACACGCACATGCGGTTTCTCGGTACCAATTACTGCATACTTAATTAAATAAATTTTACCGATCAAAATGTAATTTTTATTAATTATTTGATTCTAAAAAAGGGTTATCTAACTTCTAAATGTAAAAAATATATCAATTAGGTAATTTATATAAAGAAAAAGATTTTTTACGACCACCTCTTTTTACACTGAAAATCTTAAAAAAGATAAAATTATTCACTTCTGTAACTACTTAATTTTTATTAATTAATAACAAATTGAATAATTGTCATACATATAAAACCACTATGCAGTTATTTTCCGAAAGGTTTAAATTAACAGAAATAATTTTTTTTTTAATCAAAAAAGTCATAACCCATTTATTGATAATTAAAACAAGAAAATCTTCAGTAATACCTACACCTGCAGTAATACCCACACTTCCCTAGTAGAAATGAAATCAAGTTTTTAGCCAGTAACTGGCCAGTTTTACTAGACTTAAACCAGTAACTGGCCAGTGTAATATCAAGTTTCTGTCTAGTAACTGGCCAGTTTTACTAGAGATCTAACAAAACATGGCGGCTTTAGTGAAACTGTCAGTTTCGAATTCTGAGGTTATTAGGCGTTATTAAAATTGTCAAATAAATTCAAAATAATGTTTAATAAACGATATGATATAAAAAAGTTTCATTTATGTGTACATTATAAAATAGATAACATCATTAGACTGATAGACTAATAATAAATCTAACAATAGAATAAGAAAATAATTATTTTGAATTGGAGATTTGTTTTTAATGCCCACAGTCGCAATTTATATATTGTGTCATTTTTTTTCACTGCATCCATTTTGAAATATATACTGGAAATTATTTACACGTTAATAAACACTAATTTTGATTGATTTATACTGTTTTTTAATAATAATAATTACAATAATGATGCGTACAGGTTAACAAAAAAAATAAACAAACATACACACACTAGTAAAGATACACTGTCGGTGTAACTAATGTTTATGACTTAGTTGTAGGTGGCGCGATTTCAAGTTTTTACTCGATATCACTGGCCAGTTACTGGTTTATATCCAGTGAAAACTCGATTATTTCTACTAGGGTTACCGTATTTTAATCTTTCTATATTTCTCAATACATTATATTTCTATTTTAATTGTATTTTAATACAGCATAGGTATTTATAACTTAAAGTATATTATATCAAAGCCATAGATCTCAAATGCCATGGACAATGGACATATACAGAGATTGTATATCTTTTATTACATTAATAAATTAAATATAGAAAAAAATATTAATTATCATTATTAAAACATTTGACTTTTTGGAAGATTAAATCAATTAAAAATCTTCTACTCTGCATTAACTCCACAAATCACTCCCCAAATTTTCTGCAGTGGATTTTTTATGAAACAGAGAACAAAATAAATCTGAGGGTTGTTAATGTTTTCAAAACAAATTTGTAATATCTTCAATAAATGTTAACTTGTATCTTACTTATTAAGAACGAAATTATAGCGTGAAATCTAGGTTATTTTGTTTAAAAATAGTAGTGTTTTATTGAGTTAGTAAAATTGTTGAAAGGCGAATTTGTTCTTTTTATTTTCTTCATTTTCTTGATTAAATTCGTCAATTTTGAATTCATTCAAACTTAAAACCTCAAAACAAGAGTCAAATTTTGAAAAAGAATATTTTTTCAGGATCAAGTTTTTTTTTCAACATAGTGCGAGCGAGTTATCATTGAGTTTCTACTTTTTTTTGAGTTTCTTTTTTCTCAAAGAAAATTGATGACTTCATAGGAAAAAAAAATAAATTTTTAATTAAAAAAAAACATTTTTCCTGATTTGAAAAAAAAAAAATTTTTTTAGTTAAATCAAATTTTATTGAGCAGTAAACATTTTTTTGCTCCAAGAAAAAGTTTACTTGGGTTAAAAATGTTATAATCTTCCTATCAATTTTCGTAGTTCAAATGAAATTTTTATCTTATGTTTTAATAATAATTCATTACAAAATGGTCGTTTAATTTTCTGAAAAAATTAGTGAAGTTATAAAAATAAAAGTTTTTTATTCAAATTAATAATGATAATGGGTCAAGTAAATATTTTTCAGTTTACAGACCATTTCTTCGCCTAACTTTTTTTACCGCCTTTCCTTTCTTTTTGAGAAATAAAAAATAATAGCTGATAAGAAAAAGAAAAATCCTTTGAAAGCTTTTCTCTGAAGAGATTTTAAAAAAAACCTGGTATTTTTACAGATTTATTATTTTTCTTAAAGACTAGAAAATCTTCTTTTGATTTTTTCTGAAATAAGAAAATTTTTAATTATTCTATTGGTTTTTAAATTATTGATAAAGAGCCCAATAAATTTATTGATAAAATTATCAAACATCTTGGAAAAAAAAAGTTATTTTTTGCTGCGTCTATTGAGGCGGGACCAATCTCCTATCGATAATTTTGAACCAGTGTAAAAATAATTAAACAGTGTGCTAATTTGAATCAGGCTCCATAAATTGCAGCTACCAAATGGAAGAAAAAGCTCCTTAGAAGAAAGAGTAACTTGTGAGAAAATGAATGAAAAAATGTTGAATAGCTCGGGTTGGATAAAACGTTCAAAAGCGAAATAAAACTTTGTGCTCACTGTTATTACTGCCTTGAAAGATTACTCAATCCAGCTATACAGAAACTTGATCGCTTTTTGCTGGGTTGAACTCTCGGAATGTTTGACCACCGAGCACCGAGCAATTGAATTTCCTCCTTTTTACCACTCTTTTTTTTTATATTATCTTGAGCTGTACTAGTGAATGTATTCTGCCTCCGCTGATTTTATCCTTCAACCCTCATACTGTTCGTCTTAGAACTGAGCCATAAATTATATTTACTCATTTTAGGGACGGTCTTATCTGTGGGAGTTACTGAGGAATAGAGCTTTTGAAAAAATAGCTTTGATTGCCTATCGACCCGTATAGAAGCGATGTATTTCATTCTTTTGTGAGTGCGTCATTTCCTTAGGATTATCATATGTCAATTAAACATAACTAAAAATGATCTTTCTGAATTTACTCAGAATTAAAGATAGTTTTCTGTACAATTTTATATTTTTTAACGAAAAAAATATTTTTTCATCTACAAAATCCAAATTAAAATCATTTAAATTGAGAGTGACCTAAAAATGTCTTCTTGTATGGGAGTTTTTATTTAATTTATATTACATCTTTTAAATATTAAAATTAAAAAAATCATGCACATTATTACTCTGAATTTAACGTATTTTCTGATTAGTTTCTTCTTCTTGTTAAAAAAAAATTTTTCTACCAAGAAAGTCGAATGTAAAATCCTCAAAATTGGGAATAATGAAAAATTTTATTCTCATATACATGAATCTTCATTTAATTATTATTATTATACTTCTAAATTACCGAAATTATAGAATGCATACGTCTATTTACTCAGAATTCAACGTACTTTTCTGTGCATTTATTTTTTTTTTTACTAAAGATATTTTTTCAGCACCAAGATCCATTTTAAAATGTTTCAATTTCATGGTGATTGAAAATCATCTTCCTGTATACTAATTTTTGTTTATTTATTATTACTTCTTAAAATAATTAAAATTTATAATTCCAACCAATTTTTATTTTATAAAAAAAATTTTATCACTTACAAAATCCAATTTAAAACCAACCAAATTAATAGTGATTCAAACTGATCTTCCTTCGTATTACGGGTGTGCGAATAATTCGAACTTACGAATTATTTGTGACGTAATAATAATCGAATATTAATATTCGATTCGAAACTCGAATCGAATAATTCAAAAGTGCCCGAATAATTCGAAAAATTTCAGAGTTTGTTATGTTCGATATTCAAATATGAAATTAACAATTAATATACATTTTACTAGCTGTTATCTGCCCGCTCCGCTGGGCGCTTTATAGAATTGCATTTTTTGATCTAGACTTGAAATTTTATTGGATTATTGTATTGACTTGCATGAATTGAAAATTTCATCGAAATGGCATTTACCTTCTATGCATGTGATTATTCTAGCTAATATTCATTGTAACATAATTTGCAATCACTATAACATTTCCGTGGCTTTCTTACAAAAATAAATAATAATTGACACATAGAAAAAATTTGAAATGAACATTGGAAGTTTCAGTTAAAGTAATGTAAATTGAGTAATTGTTTTCTCCAGGTAATTGATTTTTAATCAAAAAGTATATTATTCATAATTAGAATATGTTTATACACGATGTAATGGAATTCAAATCGGAAACAATAGCAAATCCACTAATATTTCGATGATTTGCGAATTGTTTAAATTATTAGGGAATTCTTCGAAAATTTTCGAATTATTCGTCGAATTTCGATTCGAACGACATTCGCACACCCCTACTTCATATAAATTTTTGTTTATTAATTGTCACCTTACAAATACATCAAAAAGTTATTCTCAAATTTACTCAGAATTTAACCTGTTTTCGTGCACAATTTTCCTTTTTCGCAAAAAAAAAATTTTCTTCATCCACAAAATGTAATTATTAGTTTTTCCAATTCATACACTGTAAAAAAAAACCGGTGTGAGTCCATGCGGTGTACGGTGTTAAAAATTCCGGTGTTAAATTCAACACCGAAATCGGTGTAGCAGTAACACCGTTCGCGGTGTAAATATTTTTTTTCGGTGTTAAATCGATGTTATAAATTTTCCGGTGTTGATAATATTTTAACTAACACAATTTTTATAATTAAACTTTTTATGTTTAATAATTAAAAATAAATAATCAAAAAAAGTTAATATTTAATTTAGAAAGTTTAAAATAATAAAATATTCAGTCGATAAATAATGAAATAATGGTGTGAAATTCTCTCGATGTAAATTTTCGATCCGTGTTACTTTAACACCATTATTAAAGGACAATTTTAGAACATCATATAAATAATCGTACACTGTAAAAAATCCGGAGTGAATGGGGAGTGAATTTCACTCCCATCACTCGGAGTTCCGGAGTGAAGTAATTAATCACTCCGCGTAGGAAGTGAATCCGGAGTTTTTATTTGCGGAGTAATTTCAGAGTGATTTCGAATTTCACTCCGAAAAACATCCGCGTTCGGAGTTTTTAAAATAAATAAAATAAGGATGAATTTTCGTTCTACAAAAAAAATCTCAAAATTAATCTTTATATATATATATATATATATATATATATATATATATATATATATATATATATATAATTAATCTTTATATATATATATATATATATATATATTTCTTCTGTGCGTGTGTTTGTCTCTGAACTTCTCCTAAACGGCTGGACCGATTTTAATGAAATTTATTGTGTGTTTTCCGGTAGATTCCAGAATGGTTTAGATTCACAATTCAGTCCACGAGAAAATGTTTATTTAATAGATTTTTTATTTATAAATTGTTGTTGACCTTGACTACCCACATGCACTTTTCATATATTTTATAAATATCATATATATAAGATATATGAAAAAATTCATGTGGGTACTTAAATGAAAGGTCTCGATGAGTATAAAATCATAATGGACTTATATTTATGAAAATGTTAATAATTAACGAATGATAATGTATTTTGTTAACTAATGATGTTTTTAACGATATAAGCTCATTCCGATCTTACACTTATCAAGAGCTTTCATTTGAATACCCACATGCATTTTTGATATATTTTTCATATATATATATATATAGGTCATTCCACCAAATAAGAACATTTTTACGGGGCGACCCTCGCGGATTATGTTTAAAATTTATGGAGGTGTTCTCTATCATAAGACAAAAATTCCCTGAGAGTTTTAGCTCTTAATACGCAGCGGTCTTGAAGTTATGATTTTTTGAAATTTTGGAAAAAATTTTTTTTCAACTTTTTCGTCAATTTTTCTGATGTGAAAAACATTTTTAAACAAAATCGACAAACATTGTATTTTGTAGGAAAAATTCTCAGCTTTTGAATGAAAATATTTATTTTTTCATAAACTCATCAGAAGACCCTTAAAAATCGAATTAAAGTGGAAAAATTGATTTTTTCTGTGTGCAGCCCAAAATTCTTCAAATTTGAATTTTTTTCTGAAAGCTGAGAGTTTTTTACACAAAATATAGCGTTTTGCCGATGTGCATATTTTTTGTTTCGTCACAATTAAATTAAACGCAAATTCATTATAATTAAAAATACTTTTATTTTTGAACTTTTTTGAGATGTGGACACAGTTTTAATGAAAGCATAACCAATTTCATCTTTTAAAGGCACAAAAGTGTGTAATGACTGTGTACCTTTCACCGTTTTCGATTGAGAATATCGTATGTCTAACACATTTTTTTTTTATTAAATAATCGTCATTAGCTATAAAAGTAAAGTCAACGCTTGTAAAATTTTTCGTTCCCCAGGAAAACAAATCTTGTGGTTTCAGTATATGCTCTTTATTGTTCATTTGTAATGAAGCTCTAGCAGCATATCGTTTTAATGAACCCGCAAGACCATCGCATGGTCCTTTGCCATGGGCAGTTGCAAAAAAATGCCACTCAGCGTTGATTTCGAAGTCAGCATAATGATAACATAAGTTTGTAAATGCTTTCTTGTTTTTGAATTGTTGTGGAGCTCCATCAGAGAAGTAAAAAATCGTATTGATGACAGCAAACTTCTTTATAAGAAAGGCAATCAATTGCTCTTGAAATAAATAAATTAAAACTGTGTCGTGCTTAAGACAATCTGAAATACCAACAAAGCTCAAATGCTTAATAGTATCATTTTCGTTATAATAAATCACCATTGGAAATATAGTAGCTTGATCATTATTCCAATGAAAGCCTTGAGCTGCTTCCTGCACAACGAATGCATAATTTTCCGCAAAGTCAAATACTACGGCGAATTCCCCGCTCTTTAAATTTAGTTTTGTATCAAAAAAAAATCGACTTTGTGTTTTCGCAATAAAATCACGTTTCAAAAGCTTATCAAGTTGCGTCACTAAAGTCTCGATGAAGTCTTCGGAATCTGAAGTAACATTCACAATAGTACAACGGTCTGTTGATGTCCACATTTTATATTGGATTTCATTAACATCAGATTCATTAAACGACACACGAAAATAATCAGCGATTTCTTCATTATTTGGACAACTATTGCACATTCTGGAAAAGCACGATTCTTTTGGATTGTTACAAACTAATTTATTTAATAAATTTTTGTAAATTGGCTGAGATTCTACAACCCAATCGGTGTTTTTCGCAAATTTTGGAAAATTACATCCTAAATGGAATAAATGTAATAAGATTAATAACTAGTTTTAGTACAATTATAGAGAATGTCAAAAACACAAGTACCTTCTAACATCAATTTTACATTTTGATGAATAGTACAAACACATACGACATGTGTACCACTACTTCCAGCAAGAATACAATAAGTAGGCCTCAAACTAGCGAATTTAGAAAATCCAATTGCCACTGAATTATATTGCGCTTTGAAGCTTTGGTACAATTCTTTTAAATTACAAAGAATCAACTTTTTTTGTACCCTAGTTCGATTTCCATCACAATCCTTCACAGATTTAAAATCTTTCATGCCCGCTAATTGTTTTGAGTTTTCTTCGCTTTCATAAAAATCAATGACAAGTTTTTTTACATCTAACTTAAGCGGCTGATTGCCTGGAACTTTTGTGGGATTCAAAGTATTAGTAGTCATTTCACCAGAGTCTAAATCAACATTCTCAGATTCACTGATATCATTTTTAAGATTCAGTACCATTTTTCGAGAACAGTTAAATTCAGATGCTATACGACTGACTTCCCAACTGTCGGGTAAAATTGAAAGCAGCTTCTTTTTTATTCATCTGTAAAGCAAACGATCGATCGTATTAATATGAAAAAATGAAGATATTTTAAAATGATCGTTAAAAAAATTGTTAAAAAAATTTACTTGTCACTTTCAGCGTTATATAATTTCTTCACTTTAGCTATCATGGAACAATGATCTTGATTAATCTTTCTGTAGGTAGATTCAGGTACTATTCCAAATTGTGATTGGAACTTATTCTCTAGGGCAGCATAGCTCTCATCAAGTTTTTTTACTCCATATTTTTTTTCAGAATATAACCTTAAATTAAACGCATATAAAAATAATTAAGTAAGTTTTCACTCAGTAAATGAAAAACTTAATCAATAGAAAATTTTTACCTGTCTTTTTCAATAAGAGAAATTTTCAAAAATCGCTCTAAAGAATGATCATTGTAATCACATAGATTGTC
The DNA here is from genome assembly GCF_020080835.1 of Cotesia glomerata. Lineage (NCBI taxonomy): Eukaryota > Metazoa > Arthropoda > Insecta > Hymenoptera > Braconidae > Cotesia > Cotesia glomerata. The sequence goes on along the minus strand of NC_058166.1, from coordinate 10,331,383 downwards.
GCTAAAATTACTGACAGTTCGAGATAAACTGCTTCTTTGAGTACAAATTTCAGCTGATATACTCAGACTTTCAACACTAATTTGACTTGAGATAATTTCCTCTTCCTCTGATGCCGGCGGAATATATTCTTTGACACGGAATCGACAACACACACATAACATTGAAGTGTCATCTAAGTCAAGAAATTTCCAACGATCTTCGTCGGGAAATTTTCTTAAATCTTTAACTCCTTTTTTATCTAAAAGTTTCATTTAATTAGATGTCAAAAGTCAATATTAAACACAAGGCCATTAATTTAATTGGTTCTACGTAGAGGTTATACATAAGAGGTCAAGTGCACTGTATTAGTTACTTACGTGACTCATTGAATGGATTACAACAATTTACTGACCGTATACGTTTACTCATGGCGATGAAATATCAAAGTAACGCAATAATTATTACTTAAAAACTTGAGCAATTATATTTTTGTTAAGAACAAACGATCCGAAAAGAAATCGCTCAAGAAAGAATCACAAAATGAAAGTAAATAGAGGGAGTTGTGAGCGCCATCTGCATGATAAGTGACGAAGTATAGACTCATCTTTTAAGCAGGTGGTTCAAAATTTCTGAGTATTATAATTTTAGTATTAAAGAGAAAATTATATTACTATTCTGAATTATATTACTGCATAGTGAATCTAACATTTAATTTAATTATGACGAAACAAAAAATATGCACACCGGCAAAACGCTATATTTTGTGTAAAAAACTCTCAGCTTTCAGAAAAAAAATTCAAATTTGAAGAATTTTGGGCTGCACACCGAAAAAAATCAATTTTTCCACTTTAATTCGATTTTTAAGGGTCTTCTGATGAGTTTATGAAAAAATAAATATTTTCATTCAAAAGCTGAGAATTTTTCCTACAAAATACAATGTTTGTCGATTTTGTTTAAAAATGTTTTTCACATCAGAAAAATTGACGAAAAAGTTGAAAAAAAATTTTTTCCAAAATTTCAAAAAATCATAACTTCAAGACCGCTGCGTATTAAGAGCTAAAACTCTCAGGGAATTTTTGTCTTATGATAGAGAACACCTCCATAAATTTTAAACATAATCCGCGAGGGTCGCTCCGTAAAAATGTTCTTATTTGGTAGAATGACCCATATATACATACACATAGAAATATAAAAAATATGTGAAAAGTTGATGTGGGTACTCAAATGAAAGGTCTCGATGAGTGTAATGTCGGGATGAGCTTATATCTTTAAAAGTGTCAATAGTTAACAAGATAAAAGGTCATTTCTTGATTATGTGTCTAGAAATGAAGCATTTTCGAATACAGCTTAAATACTTATCATGATGTAAATACTTATCATGATAAATTGACTATCGATGAGAATGATATGAAACCTTAAAAAGGCGCAAATTCAAGTCAAGACCTTTGCAATGACACTAAATTTCACTAAAAAAAACCTGATTTTATCATATGACTATCCTGGAGACAAAATTTTTGTTATTCTCTTAATAATCTAAATATACTTTTTTCAATACTCACTCTTATGTCAAACATTAGAATGTTATTATATTCTGACTCTAAAATCGAAAAAGTTTAGTTTTTTATACTTTCTGTGTAGTTTTTATATGATTGCAATCATGATGATTTTAACTATCTCCGATGGTAGCCTCTACCGATTTTTTTTCGGTAGCAGCTGCCGATTTTTTGGGAGCCTCTACCGAAAAAATCGGTAGCCTCTACCGAAAAAAATCATCAGATGTTACCGATCGCCAATCGGTAGCCTCTACCGATTATTTTTTTCCGTGTAATGTTCTAAATATTAGAAAAAAGTATTCCCTGTGAATTTGAGCCTTTGATTTTAATTTTAACTAATGTTATTTAATTTTACAGTTTATTCATTTAAAATACATAGGAAATTAAGGATTTTTTCAATTTCTTATAACTCAGCCTTATTTGATGGTACTGCCCATACAAAAAATGAAGATCGGCCCGATACTGGGCCAAGACTGGTAACCGATCTTTAAGTATCGGCCGAGTATCGTGAAATATCGTTGGGCCAAGACTGGGCGAGTATCGGATGGTAACACCCAGCCGATATAGGCGACTGAGCGTCGGCCGAACATAGTAATCAAGCATTGGCCGAGCATCGGCCAAGCATAGGCAAAAAATAAAATTTTAGGTAAAATAATAAAAAAAAATTTTTTTTTCGTTGTTTATTTTTGAATTATTATTATTCTGAGGTGATGGACTACTGGTTGATAGAAATTAATTCTGAAAAAATTCGGGTGTGGAGGGGTTTGAACCTGATCCGTCTGCGTGGAAGTCTCGAGCGGTGTCACGGGCGCTGCTAACTGATCTGAGTGTAGTGTTCTTAGTTTAATCATTTCAATGTTCAACGATCAATTTTTCTCAGTATAATTGAGTTAACTTGATTGTTGTTACGAATTTTTCTATTTATTTCATAATTGCACAATTTCTGAATTTTAATAATAAAAAATAACTTCCCAGTTTTTTAAAACTTCATTTTTTAAGCAAGAAGTTCAAAATTAATTAAAAATAATTGATTTATTAGTAAATAAATCTATATATTTATATTTTTATATTTTTATTTATATTCATAAATCTATTTATAAGTAAATAAATCATTTATTAAAAATCATTAGCTTCTTGCTGAAATATTTTTTTTTTAATACTAAAAGAAATAGTTTTAACTGATTAGGTAATGTACAAATTTATCGAAAAAGTCTTCCAAAAAAATATTCATTAATTTATTAAATTAGTTTTAGTGAAAACCAATGTTGATTTAATCCTAATCGAGCTTGTTGAATCATAAAAATATCAAAAACTAAAAAATGATCAATATAATATTTATAAAAAAAAAAAAAAAACATTGTTAATAATTTAAATTGGTGTTTTCTCCTAAGAAAATCTCTTAAGATATTTTTTAAAAATTGATTTACTAATTTTTAATACATATTAGTTTATAATTTGGTCAAACGTTAAATTGAAAAAAATTGAAAACAATAATACAACATAGTAATGACTAATACGTATTAATTGTTTTCAAGTGTAATAAAGAATTAGCCAGAGCATCGGCCAAGCAATGGCTGATAATCAAATCACATACCATTATATTATAATAAATATCGTGCGGTAGCCGATGGCTAACCTAGACTAGGCCAGTACAAATCGCCAATGCTTGGCCGAACATTAAAGCCGATGGTTTACCGAGGCTAGGCCGATACAAAACGCCGATACTTGGCCGAGCATTAGTAGCCGTGCCTTGGCCAATGAACGGAAATTGTTGAGCATCGGCAACTTTGTATGGGTGCAATATATTATAAAGTGCAATTTGTAGTCAATAAGAGATTCTTCAGTATTTACAAGTGATTGACGTTAACTCATATATTTTAGTATGAACATCGCATGAAAGTTTAATTTCTACAAAATAATCTTATTTTTTGCATTTTCCGATGGAATAGTTAAAGTGACAGATATGCTAATTTAATTTTTTTGGTAGAAAATTTAATTTCCTACAAAAAAGTTCCTATGTAGTACACCACTAAAAAAGCACCGTTTAAAAGAGAAAGAGCATTTTACAATATTATTTGAAAAATATCGATTAATTCATAAGTTTTATTAATTTCTGGAGTAAATTTGTAAAATGTTCTATATAGTTTAAACACCCGGGGAAAAAGGTTTAGATCTGACCAAATATAGTTATATCTGGTCAGATCTAATTATATCTGGTCAGATCTATTTATATCTGATCAGATATGGGATTGGAGACATAATTAGATCTAGTCATATCTGATCAGATCTAAACAGATATAACTATATCTGAGTTGACAAATTCATCAGACATGATCAGATCTAGTCATATCTGATCAGATCTAAACAGATATAACTATATCTGAGTTGAAAAATACATCAGCTATGAACAGATATAAACAGATATAACTATATCTGAGTTGAAAAATACATCAGACATGATCAAATTTAGTCATATCTGATCAGATCGAAACAGATATAACTATATCTGGGTTGAAAAATACATCAGACATAAAAAGATTTTATTATATCTTGCCAGATATAACTATATTGTTAACTATTAATAAATACTTATAAACTATTTTAATAAATATACTTTGCCCCCAAATAAATATTTGTTGAATGTTAAAAAATATTTATTAGAATTTAATAAATTAAATAATTGTCTTCGAATAAATTAATTTGTTAATAGTTAATAAATCTTTCTATCAGCATATATTGATAATTAATAATTTGCAAATTTCATAAAAAATTTTGTTCATTACGTATCGATCATGGATACGATTTGCATTACTTGTATTTATTACAAACTCTACTCTTCAAGGGAGCCTCGTAGGTAAACAGGTAATGAATTAGACTTTCAAGCGCTAGGTCCAAGGTTCGGTTCCAGCACGCACTGGTTTTTTTTTTTTTTATGGAAATAATTCTATATAATTATATTATATTGTAATATATTATTATATTATTATATTATATTATATTATATTATTAATTATATTATATAGGGCCATTTTTCATTCATAATTATGTTTACGGTAACATAATTACCGTAACTCCTATTCTTTCCTGCTTCACAGCATTATTTATATTTGTAAAAAATGCTTGCCGTAAGATGGACGGTGTGGCTTAATGTATATAGAATAAGCGAAAGGAAATTTAGTATAGACCGGATAGCTCAAATGGTAGAGTAGCCGACATGTCTTCGGAAGGTTCTGGGTTCGAATCCCAGTCCGAGCTATCTTATAATTTTTTTTCGCATATTCTATAAACTCACATTAAGATGATCCTCTTCACATTCCTTTCCTACCAATATCCTGTTACGTGAATGTGGAACGCTTCACGTAATAATTACCGTAACTCCTATTCTTTCCTACTTCACAGCATTATTTATAATTGTATATATAATTATATATAATCTTTTTTACCCGGGCATTTTAAAGATCTGACCAGATCTGGTCAGATCTGATTATATCTGGCCAGATTTCGTCAGATAGAGATAATTTAAAGATCTGGCCAGATCTGTTTATATATGGATTGTTATGCAATAGTGTGTTAAGTACATAGGATATCCATAGCACTTAACACGTTTATGCATAATAGTGTCCATATAGCCAGATCTAATCCGTTTTTCCCGGGCAATGGTTTTAAATGCTTTAATTCTCGGAACCTTTTTTGAAGAATATTGAATTTTTTACAAAACAATTAAATTTAGTTTTTCTGTCACTTTAACTCCCTAACGGATCGGTTTATGCTCAGTATACACAGTGTATACGTGTCGAATTCACCCAAAGTATACGCCGCGTATACACCGAAAATTTTTTTAAAGTCCAGAATTTGAAATTTTTTTAAGTGTTGAATCGTAAAAAAAATTTTAATTTTTAAATAACAATGGGCTACAAATAGCCAGAAACTGATAAATTCAATTACATTAAAACACCATATTCTAGTGTATGACTTATGCCAGGTTTACACCGTCAAAAAATTTCAAAGTCCCAAAGATTAAAATTGTTTTAAGTGTCAAATAGAATAATTTTTCGATTCATAAATATATGTGTAGATCAACAATAAGCTGCCTAAAACTGATACATAACTTGACATCAAGACACCATTTTCCGGTGTATCTTTAATGCCGGGTTTACACCAGCCAAAAAATTTTGAAGTCTGACTCCGGAGAAAATTTTTCATGATAAAAAAAAGTAGGTATGTTTTGGCTGAAAATGGATAAATAACATAAAGACAGCCGAATTTTTGTAGCTTCGCTGAACATAAACTCATACAAAAAACATTGCGACAAATTCAAACATAAAAATTCAAGCCGTTTTAGTATGTTATGTTAACTTTTTTTATTTTTGAGATTAGTGCACTTAATAATTAAACCTAATTTGCAACGAATCGATGATGTAAGAAAGTAAAAATATTAGAAATAAGGATGATCCTTTGTTTATTTAGTAAAATAAGTATTTTTACTTTTATTCACTCCATGAATAATTACATTAATGAATATATCATTCACAACAGTCTTAATGACTAAATTTATATTATTTGTAGGTTAACGCACAGTACAGAATGTATTGAAACTACGCAAGGCGCCTGCGTAAGTCAACAAATATTGAGATTTTTGGACAATATAAACAGTGAAGTTTTCAAACTAAAAAAAAAATACATGTTAAAATTATTTTACTTATCCAATTCAAGTTATTTCCAGTCCATACAGATATAATTTTTTTTTATTCGAAAAAAATTACTCTTAGACAGGACTGGAAAATTTTTAAGTTTTTAGGTATTACAAATTTTTTTGTCCTTTAAAATTTTTCATTCAACATGTTACACCAAAAAAATTAAACGTCTTAATGTCCTCTTATTTATTCATTTTAGGTTATTTCAAGTAAATATTTATTTTTTTTTGTTGAACAAAATTTCTCTTAGAATGGGATTTGGAAAATTTTTTACAGTGTACGCGTTGAAAGTGATACACTAAGAAACGTTCATCTGATTTTATGTTATTTGTTCGTTTCAGGTCATTTCCAGGCGATCCATACCTACTTTCCTTATTCGAAAAAAATTTTCTCACTGACAACTCTGACAACTTTGTCACTGTCTGGAGATAAAAAATTTTTTTGTTATATACTCGGTGTGAACTTGTGTTATATGATTCGAATTCACACCGAGTATATTGAGTGTATTTTTCATCTATACTTAGTGTTTATCCGAAAAATACCAAATATACCTACTGTATCCCCCCAGTATACACCACACCAAGTTTACACCGAATTTACACTTAGTATACACAGTGTATACGGATCCGCTAGGGCTTTTCTACCGCAAGATGCAAAAGACAAGATTATTTGGTAGAAATTTAACTTTGGTGACTTATGTTTATACCTAAGTATATGAGTGGACGTTAATCTGCTGTAAGTATTTTATAAAATCTCTTGTTGTACACAAATTGTGCTTAAATCTGTTGCAGTAGCATTAAATGTTTTTAAGTTATAGGAAATTAAAAAAATTCTAATTTTTTTAACTTCCCGCTAAGAAAATCGAAGATTTTCAAAAATCGGGAAGTTATTGTTTTCACCCCGTTTTGCATAAATCGAGTTTTCATCAGATCTTGACGTTTTAAGGTCATAGGAAGCTTCCCTGACTACTCCTGCGATGTTATCACTATGTCTGTATTATGTGTGTGTGTGTGTGTGTGTGTGTGTGTGTGTGTGTATGTGGGTGTTTATACGTATGTGAATTGCTTATAACTTTTGAACGGCTAAACCGATCGGAACCTACCAAACCACGTTCTAAAGAGTTTCCTCAAACCTAAATTTCCTGTGAATTTGAACAGATTCGGACCGATAGATTTTGAGAAATTTTGAAAAATCTCAAAAAAACTAAGAAAAAATTTTTTTTTAAGTGGTTTTTTTGGAATAACTTTTAAACGGCTTCATCGATCAACTCCAAAAACTAATCTGCCCTTAAACTTGAAAAACTACGTCGATCGCCACTAATCCGGTCAAAATCGGTTGATTCGTTCGAGAGATATCGTGAACGAAAGAAAACCGAAAAAAGTGTTTTTTTCGCATAACTTCGACATTCCTTTTCGGATCGTTTTCGATGAAATAAAATAATTTTTAAAGCTCAAATAACCGCGTCGATCACCGCCAAAAACGTAAAAATCGGTTGATTGGTTCGAGAGATATCTTCGATGAAATATTTGGAAACAAGGATTTTTTTAACATAACTCCGACATTTTTTGGAATAACTTTCAAACGGCTCTACCGATCGATTCCAAAAACTAATCAGCTCTTAACATAAAAAAAACCACGTCGATCGCTGCTGGTCTGGTCAAAATCGGTTCATTCGTTCGTAAGTTATCGTTAACGAAAGAAAACCGAAAAAAGTGTTTATTCGGAATTACTCTGAAATTCTTGGTTCGATCAAATTAAACTTACAGATTCTTCATAAGGCTTAAAAAATTGCATCGAATGCTGCCAACCGCGTAAAAATCGGTTCATTCATTCAAAAGTTATTGCAGTTTGAAAATTTTAAGAATTGTGTTTTATCAAAACTTCTATCAGACTTTTGAGCTCAAAAGCATACCAAAGCTATCCTTTTAAGCTCAGAGAGCTCAAAATAACATTTAAATTGTATTTTTGAGCTCGGAGAGCTCAAAACATCATTAGTGCAATTTTAAGCACCTAGGTATGAAATTAGCGAGAAGTTGCACGGATGGCCTTCAGGGTCTATCGTTTTTCTAATTTTTTTTTGTATTTTAAATGGAAAAACTTCAAATTAAAAAAAAATAGATATAATTAAAATTAAATACTTCAAATTCCAGAGATTACTTACGGTGGATTGAATAATATTTTACGGAAGGAGCAAAAAAAAAATAGTCGTTCAAAACGAACCATCTTGATGAACATATGTGATCAATTAATCATATCGGAAAACTTTTCACGAAATGCGCAAATTGATTTGCTCCACATTTAATCTGCGAGGCTGTGATAATGTTAAATATTATATATTATATTAACATTTATATTAAATATTGAAAGTAGTTAAATATGAATGTCAGCAAATTTCCGTGTGCTGTATCACGAATCCAGATATCTCACGTTCCCTGGTAGATAATGTGACAGCATTTATGGTCGGTACACGCATGCACTCATGAGATCTCCCACGTCCCGGTTGTAATTCTCCTGGAACCGACATTTATATCCACTGAAAGGTGAGCAAAGCAACCTATATATTTTGTGGTGTCCAAAAATAAATAATTATACTTATACAGGGCTGCCATAAATAGTATCTGCAGGAGATACTTTAAAATATACCTTTTTTGCTGGTGATTCACGTTTTATCTCCGGGAAAGGTTGTTTGATTAAATGCTTTTTTTCTATTTTAATGAAAAAATTATAACTACAACAAAGTTCAAGCTGGACATTTCAGTGAAAGTTTATAATTGAAAATTAAACTTCCAACAAATCTAGTTTATAAGCAGTAAAGTTTTTTTACGACAAACGGTAATAATAAATTATCTTTAATTGCTGACGTCACGGAATATTTCAATCGATGACACATTTAAAGACAGTTACGTCAATAGATTTTTTTTATTTTTTGTTTCGAGTGAATTTGAGCGCATAAATTTACATCAGCGGAATAAATTGTTTTTTAGGCGAGCCAAATAAAAACTCTTAATTAAAACATTAACAATAAATACCTATCATAACTTTGAATATTTATTAATTTATTAAAAACTTTCATAAAAAATAGTTTCGCAATAAAAATAATTCATATTTATGTAAATGAATAAATAAATAAATAGAACACTGGCATAGTGGGTTAATTTGGTTACAAATAACAATTAGATAGCATACTCAAGCGAGATCTCTAGCGTAAATTAGAGATGCAAATGCGAAGCGTAGTCTCGGTATGGCATGAACTTTTAAATGAACTTGTCTATGTTCATCTACTGCCGAATTTTTTGTTTATTCTAAATGTTGCTCTGCAAGTTTATGTTTTTGGTTTGTGCTATTATTTTATTCCATAACAAAAAAAAAAATTATTTCGCAGCGTTGCCACTTCAGAGCAGAGACTTACTAAAGTTGACGTATACTCATGTACTTGCAGATTTAATAATTAAATTGTATATTTGTTTGTTTATGTGAGTTGATTGAAACTGTATTTGGATGCACATCAATCGATATTTATTATATTCGTTGTGTGTTTTATTGACGGATTGAATCAGTGAAATGGAATTAATTCACGCTTGGCAATGTTCAATGTTCAATTATACACTCTATGCAGTCAGAATAACTGAAGGTTGATAACATCGTACATACACGGATATTCTATGTGATTCTGCGGATATTAACTTCTCAGTTAACTCACGATTATCATCATTATGATGATGCTGATCGGCTATCCTGTCATTATATTGAAATCGAAGACCATTGAATAAGATACAATTTTAGTGTAATATCGAGAACCAGTTTGAAATTCAATTGTGACCAACTGTCATTTTATTTTTTTATTTTTATCTTTAATAAAAATTCCTATTAACTTTTCTCTCATTCGTGTCGGAACTGCCATTTAATTTCGCTGAAAAAATTTTTTTTTGTATTGGAACAATTTATGATGTACATAAAAAATTCCGTGGAAACAACAATAAAATTGCTTAATTAATTCATGTTAGTTATTTAAAATTTATGTTTCTTTCGCTCTCTGAGTACCATGAAGTTGAATGTTTAATTTCCAAAAATAAACCCGTTAAATTTAACCACGAACTATTCTTCAAAGATTTTTATTTTAAAAACCGATAATGCGCTTCGACTTTTATTTTTCAAACTCCAATTTCAGCTATACAAATTTAAAAAACTAGAAATTTTTTCTTACAGAATTATTTATCATCTTATAACAAACATCAGAATTTAAATAGTTTATTTTATAGCTTAATTAAATTTAGAGATATTCGCTGTTGAAACTTAAAACATAAAATTATAACTGCGCATGCGTGAACTCAGTTTAGCGAGGCGAGGAAGCAAGAGCACGCTATACTAACTTTCGGCGGGCTAGTACAATTGTCTCCGCGCCTGCGCGTTAGTAATTTCTACTTCAATTGACAATGAATTAATTATCTTTTGATCTAATTGAGATATCAACAAACTTTTTAAATAATATATGTTCGCCTTAGAATAATAAACAATCCCGTGAAAAAAAAATTTTTACTAACCGGTGACGTTAGCCGAGTGGTCAAAGGCGCACACAAAAAAAAATTAACTTGAATCAAGAGAAAAATTCTTAAACCAAGAAAATAATTTTGAAGAATTTCGTTGTCTTGGATCAAGAAAAAAAATTCTTAAATCAAGTAAAATTTACTTAAACCAAGAAAAATTTCTTTGCTTAAGAATTTTTCTACTCAAATCAAGAAGATAAAATTCTTCTAAATTATTTACTTGATTCAAGTAAATTTTTTTTTTCTGTGCACGGCTTATAGAGCACTCGACCTAACTCACTGGCCATCTGGTCTTAGAAACCAGCTCGGTTGAGATTCGATCCTTGCGGCGTAGGTTAAGATTCTCACAACCCAAAAAGATCCCAACGTACCACTCCCAACAGTTAAAATCAGCGATATGACCACAGTAGTCAAAACCGACTCTAAATAAAAATTAATTAAAAAGAAAAAAAAAAAGTTAGGTAAAACCAAATGTGCCTGCCTTAAGCGCTCATGTCATACGTATGTTATTAATAGTATATTACGACCCAAGGCCAGAAATTTGGATTTCCTGGCGTCATATCATATCATATCACATACGTCAGGGCATCCAACATTCTGGTCGTGGGTTGTATACTATTTTTCTTGCTCTCCAGCCGAAAGTACGTAACCCCGTGGAAGGGGTTTTTGCTGGGCGTGAGGGGGGCGCCGCCCGACTTTTGCAAAGCCGAAGCGAAGCCAAGGTTTTGCTGGTCGGGGCGGACAAAATAAAAAAGTAAAAATTAATAAATAAAAAAAAATAAGTTATTTTAAAGTTTACTAATAAATGCTCTGATTAAGAGAGATAAAATGCACAGAACTTGTCATAAATATTTAAACTCGATTTAATAACAGAATTAATTTTTTTGAGTAGATTAAAGATTAGTTTTTAATTAGACGGCTAAGAAAGATTAAACTTAAATTATTAGAAGTTTGTAAAGTACATGGATTGTTTTATAAATATTGCTTTACTATCTGTCAAAATATAAAAGAAAGCAAATAAAATCGACAAAACTTTTATATTTTACTTTCTAAAATTTTTATATCAATTATTTGTGCAACATTATTATTAAATAGTTCGTTAACAATAATCTAGTTAGAAATTATTTTTATTTATTTGACATTTCTTGGTTAGTTTATGTGCTGACATGTTACATACAGACGATGTTGTGACTGTTATATACAGTTGAAACTCGCTGTATAGACCGGTCGCGCCACGAAAATACGAAAGAAAGCGAGGATCTGTGCTGCCGGCCAGAAAATATGCGTAGCGCGCATGCCTTAGAGCAGGCCATAAAAGTTGCTCTTCCTGGAGTAAAGTGCATCCCGGAAGAGCGTACTTTTGGCTTGGAGAGCAAGAAAACTTGATTTTTAGGCCTCAGTAGAGCTATGTCTTAGCGCGCTCGCGCTTAAGGTAGTTAGTTCACTCGGAACACATAATTTGTGCTATTTCTTTCTTTTTCACTCGCTAGTGCTGCCTTTCTCACGAGTTATCTCTCATTCGCTTTTACTAATGGCTATTTCTGTTTGACTAACCAGTTTATTAACAATTTATAAAAAAAATACATGGTCAACATTTCCAAAAATTCTTTGGATTATTTTAAGTATATTCTAGCAGAATTATTTTAAGTATTATTCTAACAGGTATCAGTTTTTTGAAACGATCTTAAAATCCTTTCAATGTAATAACCATTAATATTTGTGATTTTCTCACTCTCCACCCATATTGTCTGTGCTAAAATGTCATTTTTAATTACAACTATCTCATTTTTGGTATAGTCAATTGATTTCAAATATCAACAGCACATGTAACGCGTATTCTATTACCCATATTTCAAATATTTTTGCAACCAAATAGTAATTTTACTAATAAAATTTGACAAGTAAAAATTGAATCTTTGTAAAAAATTCTTTGCAATTCATTTATGGTAATTTTTATCAGAAAAATCTTTTATTGTATTGAAAATTTTTCTTTATTTCAAATTTAATTCAACACCCCATAAAGAAATCACAAAACTTTTCTTCGATACTAAAAATAAGATTTCAAAACTTATACGCCTAGTTACTCGTAAATTTGAATATTTATACCTTTTTTATCATCAAAGTTATATAAAAAAACAAAGACCTTATGCATAACACAAATATGTATACATGTATATATGTACATAAAGAACGTGACTGGGATTCATATAGCGATTTTCGTATAATACGAAACATCAAATTCCGGTGGGATTAACTGAAAAGAGCGAAATTTCGTTAGACACGTCCCAAAAATAAAAGAAGCTAATAAAATAACTGCTGGTATAACTTATATCAGATTAATGGATTTTCGTAAGTTTCACCGATAACCGTTGAATTGTTAACATATTAACGTGACTTTTACACCAGGAAAAATTTTAGAGTGAACGTAGATTAACTAAGAATTCGATAATTCTTTATTTCTTTCTCTTATTTTACCGTGTAAATTTCAGCTTCTTAAAATCTAAAGTCTAAAACTAGGTTGAATAAATCGGGTTTGTCACCAAATAAATCCTTCTATCAGTACTCAATTATTGCACTGGATTTAAATAAAATTCACATTTGCAAGTAAACTTTACGAAGGTATAATAAGTAGCTTAAAAGCTTCAGAACTATACACTGAACGGTAAAAGTTTAATGTCAACGATTGTAGTTCTAAAGTACATATAATACATTAAATTGCGCAATACACGAGTTAATTAAAAACTTTAGCGATGATCACTGTACAATTCAATTTTCTGCGTATTTTGCTTAGAGACAAAAATTTTTTTTTTTTCTTAATAAATCCATGAAGATTGACTTTACTGAAATTTTATTCCGCGAAACTGTATTATGCAAACTCTTTTCAATTTCGTCGATAGCGAGTGAAGGCAATATTACAATCTTAAAAATGAATATCAAATCGCCGCATCAATGTATATTCTTTTGAGGAATGGGGGTAGAATATATTTTTATATCTATATATATGCATGTACACGGAAAAAAATTTATTGTTGCTGCAACAGGAAGCAGTCATGTTGCAGCAACAGGATTTTCCTGTAGCTGCAACAGGAGGCAGCCATGTTGCAACAACAGGAAAAAATCCTGTTGTAGCAACAGGATTACTACTGTTGTTGCGACTTGATAGTAAAATATAGTTGGGTCAATCCATGTCAAATCGACCAATAGTTGGAATCGACCTCTTTCGATTTGGATAAATTTTGGTCAGAAGTTTTCTTTTATCATACAACGAACTTCTGCCTAAGGAAAAAAAATAAAAAATTTTTTTCTAAAGATATGCAAATTCAAAATTTCGCGATTTTTTCCAGTTTTTCAATTTTGTTTTTGTTATATCTCGAACGCTATTATAGATACAGGGATGGCCTTTCGTTTGTTTGAAAGGGGACACTTGGGGCTATTGAAAAAAAAAATATTTTGAAAAATTCCAAATTTGTTAAATTTTTAATTTTTGAAAATCGTCAAAAACGACGATCTATATTAAAATTTTAGCTCAATTTTTTTTGTATAATACCTTGTACTGATCTTAAAAGATCCAAAAATTTTTAAAACTGTTATTTTTTTTTCACTTTACTTCATTTAAAGTAGTCGACGCCACTTATCGTCTTATTAACATGAATATGATTTGAAATTTGAGATATAGCAACATTAATATGCAGAAATTTGTAAGTAAACAGGTACTCAAAAGAACGAAAAAAAAATTGATATTCTCACTACATTATTTCTGATTGTTATTGAAAATTAACATCTGTTTGAGTTATTTGACGTTAAAAACTGTTATTAAAGTGAAAAAACGGACAAAATATATCATGCGTTAAAAAAATAAGAAATTATATCATGTGTTAAGCCTGACTTTAAGATGACGTTCAAAAAATAGAAAAAAAAGTTGAAATTAATTTATTATTCAATATTTCCATGTCATACATTTAACTTTTTAATGCTCAAAATTACAATACTATGTATCTGCATAACTTTACATTATTTAGAAGTTGCGAAAAAGAAAAGAAAATTTTTTTTTGAAATTGAAAAATTTATATTTAAAAAAAAACACAGTTCTGAAAATTTAAGGATCTTTTAAGATCAGTACAAGGTATTATACAAAAAAAAAATTGAGCCAAAATTTTACTATAGATCGTCATTTTTGATGATTTTCAAAAATTCAAAATTTAACAAATTTGGCATTTTTCAAAATATTTTTTTTTCAATAGCCCCGCGTCCCCTTTCAAACAAACGAAAGGCCATTCCTGTATCTATAATAGCGTTTGAGATATAACAAAAACAAAATTGAAAAGCTCGAAAAATCGCGAAATTTTGAATTTGCATATCTTTTGGAAAAAATTTTTTTATTTTTTTTCCTTTGGCAGAAGTTCGTTGTATGATAAAAGGAAACTTCTGACCAAAATTTATCCAAATCAAAAGGGGTCGATTCCAACTATTGGTCGATTTGACATGGATTGACCCAACTATATTTTACTATCAAGTCGCAACAACAGTAGTAATCCTGTTGCTACAACAGTATTTTTTCCTGTTGTTGCAACATGGCTGCCTCCTGTTGCAGCAACAATAAATTTTTTTCCGTGTAGATTGCGATAACAATCGATTGACAACTTATTATTAGATATCTAATATGAAACTGATCCGATTGTTGGCTATGACTTTGAAGAAAATTGCTTTGCTTGTACTTACATGATCCACTTCTATAGTCTATTCTATATTCTATATCCGAGTTTCTTTATATTAGAATATCAATGAGACTATATCGATATATTTGATGCTCAAGTATTGAAGAAAATATTCGCGCAAATAGTTTTGATTTTTCAGTAAAAGTACAATTTTTCGACGGAAGCTTCATGAAAATTGTTCACTCTTGTGAATACTTAGAAAATCGATATAACATTTTAACCATCAACTGTTACGGCGACAAGTAAATTTCCGATAGGAAAATGCCACTTTTCATAATGTTACGATTTATTGAATAAAAAATAATCATAGTAGCAATAACAGAGTTATGATTCAAAGAATTTTCAATTATTACTAAATTATATACTTTAGAAAAAAAAAGTTCTTTTTTATTATTTATCAAATTATTCAATTTTAAATGTTTAACAAACTTTTTAACTTCCCGCTAAGAAAATTGAAAATTTTCAAAAATCGGGAAGTTATTGCTTTTACCCCGTTTTGCGAAAATCGAGTTTTCATCAGATCTCGACGTTTTAAAGTCACAGGAAGCTTCCCTGACGATTCCCGCGATGGTGTCCGTGCGGCTGTATGTATGTATGTATGTATGTGTGTGTGTGTGTGTGTTTTTTTTTTCTCCCTTAGGGGGGGAATCCTTTTTACGGATTCTAGGCATAGTTGTTTGGCCTGGATATGTGGCGACTCGACGCAGCGTCATACTAAAACTCGACACTAACGCCCCTACCCACTAAACCCTAAACCCCTTTTCCTTCTTTCCTCTAATCCCTCATGGAAACCGCCGTCAGGCATTACTTCGTGAAGGGAGGATCTAGCTACTGCTTTTCCTTCTGGTGGCTAAGGTGTTAACTATCTTCCTTCTATCTTCTGCTATTTGCTCTTCTTCTTTCGGTGGAACGCAAGTCTTTAAGGACTTCTGTTGCAAACGTGTTGGTAGCGTTCCAGGCAGCTTCTGATGACAACATTGCTTCCACTAGTGAATCTGGTTGCATTCTCTGGTTCAGGATCCTCTCCAGTTCTTCACGCTGTGGATCGAAACGAGGACATACAAAGAAGACGTGCTCCGCGTCTTCAGCAGCTCCTGGGCAGGACGGGCACTCCGAAGAGTCATCGTTTGTGTTTGTGTGTGTGTGTGTGTGTGTGTGTGTGTGTGTGTGTGTGTGTGTGTGTGTGTGTATGTAAACCTCTTATAACTTTTGAACGGCTCGGCCGATCGGATCGAAATAGGTGGTGATCCAAAGAGTATCCTTGCCATTAAATTTCGTAAAAATTTGAATCGATTCAGTTCGCTAGATTTTGAGAAATCTCAAAAATAAAATTTTCAAAAAATCGTTTTTTTTAATAACTTCTAAACGGCTTCACCGATCAATTCCAAAACCTAATCCTCTCTTAAATTTGAAAAATCACGTCGATTGCCACCAGCCCCGTCAAAATCGGTTGATTCGTTCGAGAGTTATCGAAAACGAAAAATTTCGAAAAAAGTGTTTTTTTCACATAACTTTGAGACTTCTTTTCGGATCGTTTTTGACAAAATAAAATAATTATTAGAGCTCAAATAATCACGTCGATCGCCACCAAGAACGTGGAAATTGGTTGATTGGTTCGTGAGTTATCGTTGTCGAGAAAATTCGAATAAAATAAATTTTTCAAATTTCTCTATGATTTTCAGTTCAATCAGTTTGTGTTTAAAAGTATATCATAGATTCTAAAAAACTGCGTGGAATTCTGCCAACCGCATGAAAATCGATTCATTCATTTAGAAATTATTGCAGTTTGAAAATTCAAAAAATACTGTTTTATTAAACTTCTATCAGATATTTGAGCTCGGAGAGCTGAAAATCATACAAAAGCTATTTCTTTGAGCTCGGAGAACTCAAAATAACACACAAGTAGTATTTTTGAGCTCGAAGAGCTCGGAAACGTTATAAGTGCAATTTCAAGCGTTTAGGTATGGAATTGGCGGGAAGTTGCAGGGATGGCCTTTAGGGTCAACCGTTTTCCAGATTTTTTTTTGCAAAAATTATATTATTTTACTCTAAATCGAAAATGTTGATGAAAAAACAGGCGATTTTTTCTTTTATTTTAGTTGTAAAAAAATGTGTATGTGGGATGAAAGTTATTTAACAGTCGTACAATTTAAGTTAAAATGCATTCCGCTCGAGGAATTACAAATTTTTTCGATTATAATTTCTTCAACTGCTCATATCTTCAAAACTATACGCTTAAGCGACATAAACGTCAAGACCATTCCTGTTGAAAATCATATTATTGACAATTTTTTTGTTTGCATTTTTTCTTTAAAACAAACCATTCTTTTAATATCTTCAAAAATATGCGAAGAAAGTCGTAAAATTGACTTTCAAAGCTGATACAATTAATAAGATTCGAGTTAAAGTAATATTGTTACAAGGTATTTTGAAGCGGGTCACGCTCACTACAAACAATTATTTTATTTCAATTGAACAAATTTCTCACCCATGACTGATCATAGCTACAACTAAAAGCTTTTAAGTGTTGTATCACGGTTAAGTTTAAATATACAATGAAGCTTACACCCTTAATCTACGGATAATTATTTTTTAATTCGACTTTTATCTTACACGGAGAAAAAAATTTTGCTATAGGAACTCTATAGTAGTTAGTTAGTTGTAAAAAGTTCCAGTAGGTTAACGTATTCTTATGGTAACAATACCGTTTGGCTTCGGTAACTAGTGATTCGAGTGGACAAATATCCGGTTACTAACCGGTAAGTTATTTGGCTATTTAACCGGTAAAATATTAATTTAAATGATAAATATCTACTTGTGTCGAATGTGTATATAGTTTAGTATACTAAGTTTTAAAAGCAATATGGCGTACTGTTCTCTACGTATAATAACTTTTTTTTTGTTAAACAACCATAACTTTTTTGAAAATTGACTTATTGGGATGTTTTTTTGTTTTAATTTTTATTTTAAAATGTACTTTTTAGAAAAAAAAAAATCAGAATAATAATTCGGATTCATATTCAACGGTTTTTTTTAAACTTTTGGAAGAAAACGAAAATTTGGGGATGATGCTCATTTTTTATTTTAGATTTTTTGGTTTTTAATAAAAAACGAGTATTTTCTGCGAATTCCCTAAAATTTTCAGTGACATTTTTTTTCTTTCTATATTCTTTTTTAAAAATAAAAAAAAATTTTTTTTTCAATGTTTGTTTTTCGTTATACCACTCTTAAAATTTTTCAGCAGATTTGAAAAACTTCAAAATCCGAGAAAAAAAAATCTGGAAAACGGTTGACCCTAAAGGCCATCCCTGCAACTTCCCGCTAATTCCATATCGAAGAGCTTAAAATTGCACTTATGACGTTTTTTAGCTCTTCGACCTCAAAAATAGAATTTATGTGTTATTTTGAGCTCTCCGAGCTCAATGAGTTAGCTGTTTTAAGCTTTTGAACTGAAAATCTTAGAGAAATTTGAAAAATTTACTTTTTCCGAATTTTTTCGACAACGATAACTCACGAACCAATCAACCGATTTTTACGTTCTTGGTGGCGATCGACGTGGTTTTTTGGGCTCTAATAATTATTTTAGTTCATCAAATACGATCCAAAATGAAATGTCGAAGTTTTGTGAAAAAAACACTTTTTTCGAAATTTTTCGTTTTCGATAACTCTCGAACGAATCAACTGATTTTGACGGGGCTGGTGGCAATCGACATGATTTTTCAAATTTAAGAGAGGATTAGTTTTTTAAATTGATCGGTCGAGCCGTTTAGAAGTTATTCCGAAAAAACGATTTTTTTTTAATTTTAATTTTGAGATTTCTCAAAATCTAGTGAACCGAATCGATTCAAATTTTCACTAAATTTAATGGCAATGATACTCTTTGGATCGCCACCTATTTCGATCCGATCGGCTGAGCTGTTCAAAAGTTATAAGAGGTTTACCCACACACACACACACACCCCCAAACATACATAAAGCTGCAGTACGGACACCATCGCGGAAATAGTCAGGGAAGCTTCCTGTGACCTTAAAACGTCGAGATTTGATGAAAACTCGATTTTCACAAAACGGGTTGAAACCAATAACTTCCCGATTTTTGAAAATTTTCAATTTTCTTAGCGGGAAGTTAAAAATCGAAAATCAAAAATAGCAATCATCAAAATTTTTCGAAAGTTTCAAAAAAAAAAAAACGTTGAATATGAATCAAAATTATTATTTTCTTTTTTTTCTGAAAGTACATTTAAAAACAAAAATTTTCAAAAATAAAAAACATCCCAATAAGTTAATTTTTAATAAAGTTATGGTTATTTACCAAAAAAAAAAGATATTTTTATTGAATAACTCGTATTTTTTTTTAGTTGGGTAAGAAAATTTGAAAAAATTTTGAAAATTATTTTCAATAGGGTAGAGAAAGATACGAAAATTTCAGAAAAATCGTCATCATATAAATTTAGCTTACGAGAATGATGAGATGTGAGTCAACTCATCGGTCGTATGGTGTAGGGGTTAGTTACCCATCTGTCAAGCGCGCGGTTCGGGTTCGAATCTCGGTTAGAACGGATACGATTTTCACTTTATTTCTATAATTAGCGAATGTTAGGTCTAAATTAAGAATTAAACGGTCAGAATTTGCGATAGCTCTTCATCAAAAATAAAATTAAAATATGACACTGATGAAATCCTTTTTTTATCATTTTTTATCAAATGGCATGAGCCGGTCATAGCCGCTAACGGCAGCCATTTGTATCTGGATCCATTCCCCTTTTCTTTTTTTCCCCTCGCCTACATCATATTAATCAATAAGGATCTTTTTTACGGTAGAGATGTAGTTTCAGTAGGCTCAATTTATGGTTCTAAAACTGTAATTTCGGCCTAACTTTGGTAAAAGCGGACAAAAATACCACTTGTAGGCTGAAATTATGGTTCTGATATACGCGTCATCGTAGTCGAAAAAATCTAAAACCATAATTTCAACCTATAACTCCTCCAGTAGGTTGTGGAGGTTCAAAATATGTTTTTAATTTTGACTCGGGAATTCATATATAAATTACTAATAAGATAAAAGAGTATAATATTTGTTAATAAGACAAAAGAGTATACTCATTGAAAATTGTATGATTATAGTCTTATATAATGGCTTTCTATTATGTTGAATTAATATAAGTCCAATGAGTCTTAACGGTTGATTACAAAAAAAATTTTGTTCCCGCGCGATTACAATGGTGTATACGGTTTTCACTGAATTAAAAATTTGATTTTGATACGAATAGCATTTGCTAAGTTTTTTAAACTTAGTTTAAGTAATAAAAGTATATATTATATTTGGCTATTTTTAAATACACATTTAATTTCCCAAACAATTTTCCATATGTGCATTTTTATGTTCTTTTACAACCGTCATTCCTTGGTAAAATTAAATAAAAAAATTATTATGATTTTTAGATGTATTAATTTTGCTTATGTATGAAAAAAAATGAAAATTAAGTTAGCCGTCATCTAAAAATTTTTAGAATTTCTTTTTATTGAAAAAATTATTACAAAAAAATAAAAAAAATTTCATTCGTAAAAAATTTGAAAAGCTGTGTTTAAAAAAATATTTTTTGTTCTAATTTAATTATTGAAAACAAATAAAAAAATTAAAAACGTCAGCTAACATTAGTAATATAAAAAAAAAAAAAAAAAACAATAAAATGCCTGCTACGGATTCGAACCTGGGTTAAAGAATTTCAAATTCTTACGTTCAACCAACTTTGCTATAACAGACCTTTAGAAAAAGGGTCGTATTTCAATACTAAAGCTGCACTTGACGAGATCCGCGAATAACCTTAATCAATGTTTATTGGCATAATAACTAACTTTTTATCATTTATCATTTTTAACTATTTATTAACTTAATATTATTGAAAGATAATAGATAATTGCTAATAATTTTAGTCTACATTGTACACATCCTCAATCGCACACCCACGGAACAAAATTAACTACTTTGGTTATTTATCCGGTAAATAACCTGCTGAAAATTGGTAAAATAAGTAAAATATTTATTTTACCGGTAAATTCTCTTCCCTACATACATGAGACACACATACACACACATATACATATGTGCTCAATTTCTATTTTTACTGACACGATGACACTAACGACAAAGTAACTTTCGTCGGGCCGACAAAAAAAAAACTGCCGTTTTTCTCCTGCCCCCGCCTGACCAAACTCTCTTATCTTCCAACTTTACACTGATCATAACAAGCAGCTGTTCAACCCCAATTTCAATCGATTTTTTTTATTCATCTCAAGTTTATCTAGGTATAAACTGGACTATTAATCTTATTCTTCTTTCTATCTAAAGCTTTAAAAAGAAATAGTTTTTTGTTATACTAGCTCCATAAGTTCAACTTTTGAGCGCTGGGTGGCGTCCGAAAAAATACTCATTTCTAGAGAGTCTACCATACCGTCGTTTTTCCGCGGCCTAGGCCGCAAAGTTTACTTCCCCCTTTTTTTCCGTACTGTCCTTGTGCAATCGGATGAAATTTAAAACGAAATAAATTAAATTCTAGTGTACTGACCGATGATTTTGAGTACATTTAAACTTAGTTACTATTCAGTGGCGCTTATTATTACTCTGCTGGCAGTTTATTACGAAGCGGACCTAATGTTAAAAAATAACAACCACGCCATAAATAAATATTAATAAAAAGATAATTAATATAAAATTAAGTTTTTTTGCCCTTGTGAAACTTCATAAAATTCGAATATGTCATTATTTGCCTCTTATCCCTCAAAAGTTAAACTTATGGAGCGATAATAACAAAAAATATTGTATGTCATTTGGTCAATAAATAGTGATTTTGACAATGACGATTTTACGATATTCGCTTTAAAGTTTGTGACGCGAATATTAAGCACAAAACTTGTGACACAAACCTTAAGCTCATATCGCAACATCGTCGTTGTCAGAAAATCACCACTTTGCGGCCATATGACATAAATTACTATATCACCGGGGTATTTATAAATAAAACCTCACGTTTTTGTTTTCAGTGAGGATCTGGTACACTGTAAAAAGAGCGGTGTTAAAAATGGACTATTCTTAACACCGCGCGGTGTTAAAATAAAATAACACCGGCGTAACTTTTCCGGTGTTAAAATACCGGTGTAAAACGGAGTAATACCAGTGTAAAAGAGGAGTTACCATTCTCTTTAAAATATCAAGATTATAAAATCTATAAAACATAATAAAACTTAGTTTTTAAATTAAAAAAATAAATAGAAAATATATTAAAGTAGTATTCATTACACTGGCCCCCCCAAAAAAAAAGTGGTCTTTACTTTTAACCAGACTTATCATTATGTATTTTGACGCGCTAAATCCGAATCTGAAGTCAGTTTTGCCCGTACACCCTCAAAATTATGAGTAAAATGCAAAAAAAAAGCAAAAAATTGCGAAAAACTGCAGTCACAGCGATGAATAAATTTTTGTGAACCCAGATCAAGTATGATTTTCATGTACGTCAATTCACTGAATCTAAATCTAAACGTTAAGTAGCTCCTTGATCCGTCAAAATTTTAAAAAGTTGCAAAAAACCGAAAAAAAAGGCAAGAAATCATGAAAAATCGAAATTATCAAGATGAAAAAAATTTTTTGGATTCAGATTGAGTATGATTTTCATGTACTTTGCTCCACTGAATTTGAATCTAAAGTTTTCTTGTCCTATTGACGTTTTAAAATTAAAAAAAAAATCTCAAAAAATAAAAAAAATCGAGAAAATTGCAGTTTTCAATATGAGAAAAAATCTATTAATCACGATTGTTAATGACTCAGGTGCATTTTAATGGATGAAATATGATCTTAGAATTGAAATATTCACAAAATTTTAAAATCTATAAAAAATGAAGTATAAGTAGAATGAAGAGAACGATGACTGCAGTTTTTCGCAATTTTTTGCCTTTTTTTGGAGTTTTTTGCATTTTACTCATAATTTTGAGGGTGTGCGGGCAAAACTGACTTCAGATTCGAATACAGCACGTCTAAATACATAAAGATAGGTAGGTCCAGTCAAAAGTACAGACCACTTTTTTTTTGTGGGCCGGTGTAATTTTTATGATTTTTATTGAAATAAACAAAATTGTGCCTATAAAAGTTAAGAAAAAAATGTATGACATAAAAAAATATAAAAAGTCTATAAGTATCATCCAGAACAAATTTTAATTTCGGTTTGTAGTTATTTAAATTGTTACCTATGTAATACAGACTTTGTTTAAAAATTATACAATTTTACACCTACCATTTCAATAATTAATAGTTTTATGAATTAATGAATACACTGCCCAATAGTAGTAATTTAGTGAATAAAAGTATTCACAGAGTAAAATATCTTCAACATCAAAAAATATTTTAACACTGCTTTAACACCGGAAAAAAATATTTACACCGGCAGCGGTGTTATTGTAACACCGCTTTCGGTGTTGGAATTTAACACCGCAAATTTTAACACCTACACTGCTTTGGACTTACCCCGGTTTTTTTTACAGTGTATGATTGTGGTAGTTATATTTAATAGTTATAAATATATTCAATCAGAGGAAAATGGGGTTGGGGTACAAGTCTCGGAGGACACATTTTAAGTAATGAGTGCGGATTATTATTGGAATCGACAGATTACTACAAATAGTGATGATGAGAAATGGTTTTTTACAGTAATAAAAGATTAAATCTTTTAACTGATGTGAGAAGAATTACACGATCTAATACAATTTTTCATGACTCGTAGCATTTTACGGTACTTTATGAATAAAGAATTCATACTTAGGAAGACAATTTTTTATCATTACACTGTAAAAAAAGCGGTGTTAAAATGGACTCATTTTAACACCGCTATGTAACACCTGTGTATTAACACCGGTGTAGCGGTGCTCTTTTGCGGTGTTAAAAATCAGGTGTTAAACCGGTGTAATATCGGTGTAACCGGTGTAATACCGGTGTAACAGTAGAATAAATTAACACCGTATCGGAGCATGAATATTACATGATCCATAAAACACAATTAATATTCAATATTTATCAAAATGAGACAAGTAAAATTTATTTAAGAATTTTCGATTTATAAAATTACGCAGAAATCGATTTAATAAATGTTATACAACAAGTTAAATAATATTTATAATATTAAATGTTTGGGAACAATATAATAATTATTTTTATCGTAACCATGATGTTTCTCACAATATAATGAATGTTTTAAACATGATAAATTAATAATTTGATAACTTTGCTTTTTTTTTTTTCAGATATTTCATTTGCACATAAACTCATATTGTAACACATAATCTCCCGTAGCTTACACAACAGCATTATATTATCATTATAAAAGAAAATTCTTTGAATTTCACCGTAAATGGGTAATTCGTAAATTCTTAAATTGTCCTAAAAACGTTCTGAAATTGTACACAAAATTTTTCATCCATTAATTTCGGGACAAATATACAACTGTGCAAAAATAAATTATCTCTATGAAAATCATTTAAAAAACGTTCAAAATTGTCGTAAAATTGTTCTAAAAATGTTTCAAATTTATTGTAAAAACACTCTATAACTGTCCAAGAAATGTTCCAAAATTATCTCAAAAATGTCTCAAAAGTATTCAAAATTTGATTTCAAATAGTTAAGAAAATGTTTCAAGATTATTCAAAAAAGGTTCCACATAAGATTTATGGACAAAATTTCAACTAAATTGCTTCAAATAAATTGCATTGATTCTAAAATTATCTTAGAAGTATTCCGAAAATCTTAAAAAAAATATTTAAAAGTTATGAAATAATTACTAAAATGTACTATTTTGGAGTTTACACTGTAAAAAATTTGCGGAGTGAACGCGGAGTGAATGATTTTTAATTGATTCACTTCCAGCGGGAGTGATATTTACTCCGAGAAGGAGTTAATTTTTATTAATAATAAAATTCACTCCGCATTCACTCCCAAAATAAATGAATTTGGAAATAAATAAATTTTTGTAAAGAAAATATTTTTATAAACCCTTTTTATATTTAATTATTAAAAATTTAATTTATTATTTTTAATAATATTTCATTTTAATTATTATTATAATGTTTTTATTTATTTTTTTTTTATAAATTAATTATAATTAAAAATTGTCAAAAAAAAAATGTAGATATATATGTATATATATATATATAATATATAAAATTCTCGTGTCACAATGTTCGTTCCCATACTCCTCCGAAACGGCTTGACCGATTCTCATGAAATTTTTTATGCATATTCAGTAAGCCTGAGAATCGGCTACTATCTATTTTTCTAACCTCTAAGTGATAAGGGGTGTTCAACCCAAAAATTTTTTTTTTTATTTTTTTGATAAAATTTTTTTTTTTTATTTTTTTATTATGTGGCATCAAAAAATACATACAACTCTAAATTTGCACTTTTTTATCACCAACCCTTGCTTTTTAATAGTCATTTTCATAATTTTATCATTTTCTATCCCGCTCGATAACATCAATTATTATCACTTGGTAAGTTATCCCCTCCATATGTCTACCGGTGTCACTTCTCACCCTGTAAACAGCACGGAGTAGGGATGTTACCTCTACAGTTTTCGGCTATTATTAGTGTTTATGCTTCAAGCGTAGTAGTTAAACATTTTTACTATCTCAGTGTAACTCTCATATCAAATATATTATCGAGTAACTTTATTATTTATTTATTAATAACTAATATTATTGAATATAATTAATTATTAATAACTAATAAAATTATTAATTTTAAGTGTAAATCGCACGATCAGTTAATTAAGTGACTTACATAACCTCTAAAATACTCAACACGTGTCACGAGTTCCCGCAAACAACGGCTATTGAGTTGTAAGTATAAATTATTTTTTACGTTTATTATAAAATCAAAAATTATTCTTTCTTATTTATAACGAAAATATTGTTGGGAATGGTGAAAAACGAATTCGGTGAAAGTTAGATTTTTATTACAATTGGGAAATTTTTTTTTGTGTTTACTTATAAGAGCTCTAACTTCGACAGAATTTTTTTTTTCACTATTTCTAACAATATGTATTTTCGATATAATTAAGAAACATAAAATTTTTTGCTTTCGTGAAACTATCTAATTTTTACAAGTTCAGGAAGAAAATACTGGAGCGCGTGTGAGAATGGCGCAATTGCGTCAAGAACATCAGACGATACACGAGCTGAACGCAATGAAGTCATGAGATTAGAACAACGACAATCAAACCGTTTTACTGTCAATAGACGCAGAGCGAATGACCAACAACGCCAACAGACACATCGAGCATTTGTAGCTACATCATTTCTGCGTCTAGCATTCCAGTATGAGCCCGATATTGAATATTATGCTCATTCAAAAGTAGTAATTGGTGCTATGGACAAAGAATGCCCGTATTGTCATGCTTTGAAATTCAAAAATGAACCAGCCGGGATGTGTTGCGCGTCAGGGAAGGTACAACTACCTGTAATTGAAACACCACCGGAACCATTGAACGGTTTGCTTATCGGCACAGATCCAGATTCTAACGTGTTCCTGAAGTCCATTCGAACATTCAACTCATGCTTTCAAATGACATCGTTCGGAGCAACAGAAATAGTTCAAAATACTATTGCAAATGGTCAAAAATACAATTCTACATTTAAAATCAGAGGCCAAGTTTATCATAAAATAGGCTCATTGCTGCCAATGCCAAACGAACCACATAAATTTTTACAAATCTACTTTATGGGCGGCGAGGACTCCGGAAGTGCACTAGCCAATCGGGTGGATGCACGTTATGGCTACAAAAACCTTGATTCATTCTTTGCTAGACGCATCGTCAGCGAGCTGGATGCTCTATTGAATGAGCATAATGAATTGTTGAAAATATTCAAATCCCACATGCACAAATTAGAAAGCGATAATCACGCTATTGTTATTAATCCTGATAAAACACCAGCTGGAGAACACATTCGTAGATTCAATGCACCTGTTGCTGACGACGTTGCTGGAATCATGGTTGGCGATCGTACAGGTGCATGAGAAATAAGCTAGAAGTAAGCGAAGCGTTGAGGTTGTGCTCTACTCTCGACATTTCAAAAAAAGCAGTTTTCTCGAAACTGAAATTGATTTTTTGTTATTTATATTGCACTTACAGGTTAATTTGAGTACACTAATATCAAGTCAAATAATTTGTCAGGCACATAAAATATATTTCAATAACAATTGTTTTGTTTAACATAGTAAATAATAACATTAAACATAATCTTTTCTGGACGTCCGTGTATGGATGAGTGTATGTGGCATCAAAATTGGTCGAAAAAATGATCATACCGGAATAATTTTATTTAATTCTTATAACAAATCAATAACACTAAAAAAAAATCTTTTAACAATTTCCACTAATTATTTTTTGAATTTTCACATGTAGAATTTTTTATCGTAATTTTTTTGTTAATTCTTCGAGCTCAAAAATGTAATTTATGTGTGATTTTGAGCTTTTCGAGCTCAAAGAAATAGCTTTTTTATGCTTTTGAGCTCTTCTGGCTCAAAGGTCTGATATAAGTTTCATAGAACAATATTTTTTGAATTTTCAAACCGCAATAACTTTTGAAACTTTTAAAAATTTCCACTATAATTTTTTTAATTTTCACATATGGAATTTTTTTATAATAATAATAATTTCATTGCCGTAAAATTTTAGAAAAATTTGTGATGTCTGACAACTTCAGTGTAATAAACAATTTACAGTGTATATGATTATTTTTAAGTGTAAGGTTAAAAAGTGATAATATTAATATGATTCTAGATCCGAAAAACTTGGGAAATATATTTAAAAAATATGAAACTTACGTATGGGCTGCATGTCGTCCGCCATTGTTGTTGCAATAATGTAATCTGAAAAAGATATTAATAATAATAATAATAATAATAATAATGACGGTGACTTGCTTTTTTCCTCGGTAAAATTATTTTTTTATTTTATATAAATATAAACTCTTGCACAAGACAATAAATATCTTGTTAATTATTATTATTTTAATAAAAAAATTGTTCACTAACGTACTTACGTGATAATTATATTAGTGACCACAAAACAGAATATTTGACTGAAACGCAATAATATAAGTAGATATAGATGTAGAGTAACTGTATGCACTATTATGTTAAAGGGATTTCCTCAAAATTTCTTAAGATGCCTGCTAATTATTATTTTTTTTAGCGCCACCTCATGCAACACGTGCATCGTACACAAAAGTGTCATTAAGAGTCGATAATTTAACGAATTATGAATATTAATAAAAAAATGACAAATCTGTTAAAAATTGAAGAAAATGACAATTTTTGTGATTTTCATAATAAATCAATTATTATCACAAAAAAAAAGTGCGTGCGTACAAAGTACACATGTCAGAAGTGAAACATCTTTGGCAAACTAATTTTCAAATCTCGTTTATATTTATACTAATCTAAAGCTTTAGATTTCCGAGACTTAGAGGGAGGGAAAAAGGAAGATATGTTAGGAATTTGATGAATTTAATTGTAATTAAAATAATAAAAGTGTCGAAAATTAATTCAAATTATAAATTTAATTTTTTTAATTTATTTCTTCGATATTTTCATCAGTTGATGCGATTTCTATTGGTATTGTTGTGACCAAAGCATTATGATAACTAAAATATGCAATATAAGTTCATGTTTCAACATTATCTAAATATCCTGTAAAAATAGCATCTATTGTCGTCCCTGAATTAGTACTTGGCGTGTTTAGATTATTATACATCAATTATTGATGTATTGCCATCTAAAGTTCTAATATTTAATTACTAAACGAATTCATCAACCGATAACGTGTATTTTTTCTCAATCTCCATTTCTCTCACTCGCTTGCTCCCTACTCTCGCTCCATGGCTATGTGCTTCATGCTACGTTCACCCTTTTTTACTCTCTCTCAATCGGTCTCAATCCCTCTCTCCCTCTTCTTCGACGAAAACGCTGCACATTTTCGTGACGCTAATATTATTATTATTGCGTTTCATCCGTAAAAATTTTACCCTCATGCGCCTAAAGAAGTTTCACCTCAAAAAATATTTCTGAAAGTTTAAACTAAATAATTTTTTAATGAAAATTGTCAGATGTAGGTAAAATTCAGTATTATAATGATCAGTATCATAATAATTCTTATCGTAACAGTGAAACAGAAACATTTATTATTGTGATGGAAGAAAATTAGGAAAACGGTTGACCCTGAAGACCATCCCTTCAACTTTTCGCTAATTCCATATCTAGGCGCTTAAAATTGTACTTATGACGTTTTTGAGCTCTTCGAGCTTAAAAATACAATTTATGTGTTATTATTTTGAGCTCTTCAAGCTCAAAGAGTTGGCTGTTCTATGCTTTTGAGCTCTTTGAGCTCTTTGAATTATTCAAAAGCAATCTACAAAGAAAGGTCGGAGTTATGTAAGAAAAACACTTTTTCCAAAATTTTTCGTTCACGACATTTCACGAGCGAATCAACCGATTATGATCGCGTTGACGACGATCGATGCGGTTTTTTGAGCTCAAGAGCTAATTACTTTGTGGCATTGATTGATTCAGCAGATTAAAAGTTATTTCAAAAAAACGATTTTTTGAAAATTTTATTTTCGAGATTACTCAAAATGTACCTGCCCGAATTACCTCAAATAGTGAAAAATATCTAAAAGCCAAGAAACTCTTTCGATTACCGCGAATCTCGTTCAAATTGGTCAAGCCAATGTTTAAAAGTTATGAGAGGTTTACAAACATACACACACACACACACACACACACACACACACACACACACACACACACACACACACACACATAAAAACTCGATTTTCACAACAAGGGGTTAAACCAATAACTTCCCGGATTTGAAAAAATTTTGAATTTTTCTTAGCGGGAAGTTAAAAATTAAAGTTTTGTTTTTCTCATAGTAGCTAGTAACATTAAAAAACTTAGTAGGACTAAGCCGCAAATGCTCTTCAGTTTAAATCGATAAGCTAAATTATCAATTGGAAATTTTTTATTTTATATAAATATAAAGAAAATTTTAACATTTTTTATAATTAAAAAAATTGTTAATTTAAATTTAATACTTCAATGCACAATAACTTAATAATAACAATAATTATTATAGTAATAATAATGATATCAATAATTATTATAGTAATAATAATGATAACAATAATTATTATTATAGTAATAATCATGTTAATGAAAACATTATTATTACTAATATGTTTATCATCAATTTATTATTACCGATATAATAATTATCAGTATTATAATTATTATTTTTTTTTTAGTTTTATCGTTGTTATTATTATCATTTTTAATATTATTGTTACTATTATTACCATTATCAATGATTGTTATTATTTATTGTTACTTAATATTTATTTATTTATTTATTTAGAAAACGCCAATCGGCAATATACATCAGTGATATTATAACAATAAAGAAAATATTAAATTTGTGGATTCGAGAGAATCAGTAGAAATAGTATCACATTATTAAAGACTTACAAATTTATTGTAGTATAAACAGCGAAATTTATCAGGGTTTTAAGAAAAAAAAAAAAAAGAGATTAGTACATTAATTAATTTAGTTAATCTGATTAATTAGACTCAAAAAAGAGCTTCTTGGCCATGTTTATGAAGGATCCATAGGTACCACCGTAAAAACATAAGTCATGATGCAAGTTGTTCACCAGGCAGGCTATTCTGTTCTTTGGGCCGTTGATTACATAGTTCTTGTTTGACCTTGTTGTGTTCAGAAGTCTATTTCGCCTCAGGGTTCGATCAGCTGGTGCAAATTCGAAGCAATTTTGAATGTCAGGTGCGTCAATTAGACCATTTACTATCTTGTAATAAAAGTTAAGATCTGTTATTTGACGGCGTGCTCGGAGATTAGATAATTTATCGATCAGGTTATTGACATTTTCTTGCGCATGGTGCGTTGTTCTGCTATAAGATAGGTATTTTCTCATTTTGTCCTGCACTTTTTCAAGCTGCTTTACTTGCTTATTGTTGTTAGCAAATAACACAATGCATCAAACGCATAATTATATTACGTATCATCTAAAGATTGTCGTTGTTTGAAACCCGCTCAATTGAATAACAATGCCACCTACAGGCAACGACCAAGAGATCGTAGAATGTGTACAACGTTTGATGAGAATTGCCAAGATCTTGAACAGCTGGTCTTTCCGGAAAAAAGTTAAACTCAAACAATGTTAGCCTGTTGTGTATTTAGTCTGGTTAATAAATAAAATTTAATCAGAAAAATATGTTCAAAAACATACACATGTAAGGTTGTTTGATTGATACTTTATTCTAGAAATTTTGTATTCATAAAGAAATTTTTACGTTCTTAATTTAAAGTTTGTACTTTTCCCGCACAAAATTGAAAAGTCATAAATAAATAAATTATTGCAGGCAAAGCTATTATCATATGAAAGGTCGTTTGTTCGTTAATTTTAAAGCTCAAATCCTAATAAAGAAATTAAAGTTTTGTTTTTCTCATAGTACCTAGTAACATTTAAAAACTTAATATGACTAAACCGCGTAAACTCTTCGGTTTAAATCGATAAACTAAATTATCAGTAGGGATTTTACATTTTTTATATATATAAAGAAAATTTTACTATTTTTTTAAATAAAAAAAATTGTTCCCTAGCGGATCGCTATACACTAAGTATACACCAAATATACACGGTATATACGCGGCGTATATACACTGAGTATACACCAAGTTTACACCAAAAATTTTTTTTAAGTCCCATTTTCATAAAAATTTCTAAGTGCTGTAAGCAAAGTCAAAAATTTTTTAAGTGTGACTGGGAAAAATTTTTTTACAATCTAAAAGTGTGTCTGTATCGACTGGAAATAGCCTGAAACGAATCAATAAAATGAATCTAAAATGTGTTTTTGTGGTGCAACACCTTCTGAGTGTACACTATTGGAAAATTTTCACATGACTCTCATCTGAAAAAAATTTTCTAAATTTGCATAGTCCCTGAGTACAGTCTACTTGTTAAGTGCTATCCGTATTAGATAAAGTACCCAGTACTTGAACAGATTTGACAGTGTATTGTGTTTGACCACGATTTTTGCACGTAAATTTCATTATAACTGACTAAATCAAAGTGACTTAATAAAATATATTCAATTCTAAATATATTAAAAAAAAAAAAAATCGGAATTACATAAAGAAAAATTTTTTTTTAATTATTTAAAAAAATCCTTCAAGAGCCCCAGTAGTTGAACATTAAACTGTGACAGGCTGCAGTACTT
The DNA here is from genome assembly GCF_020080835.1 of Cotesia glomerata. Taxonomy (NCBI): domain Eukaryota; kingdom Metazoa; phylum Arthropoda; class Insecta; order Hymenoptera; family Braconidae; genus Cotesia; species Cotesia glomerata. The sequence goes on along the minus strand of NC_058166.1, from coordinate 10,298,562 downwards.
GAACACCTCTGTACCAGAACTTGAACAATCATTTAGTATGACTTTAGACACTGTGTTAAAATAAAAATAAAAGATTTTAGGCCCAAAAATAAGTATTTATTATAGATGACATTAAAGTTAGCAGTCACTTGACTATTTTTTAATTTTTTTTTAACAAATAAATAAATTTGTTCCAAAAAATTATTTTTAAAAAATTGCATTTTTAATTTTTTTAAATTTCTAAATGTCAATTTTTTTTACCATAATTTACTTGTTAAAAAAATTCTTAAAATTATCAAATATCTGCTAAATTATGTTATAAAATTAACATTAAACATACATTTAAGTCCTTTACTTTAAGAAACATTCAAATGTATTTTTACCTTTTGTTTACAATGTGAGTTTAGAACGTGTAATTCTTTTTTTTATTTCTCAAACACTAATATTCGCCCTAAAAATAATAAATTTTGTTTATAGTTTTTTTTTATTTACTTTATTTGTATAATTTTTTTGTTACTATACGATTAAATGTATTTTTTAAAACACTTTAAAATATTTATTTAACATTGAGTTAGACAGTTCAAGTACTACAGTCACGTAAAAATGAGAGACGGTATACTTGAACACACGGCGCTATGTCGTTCAACTTTTGGGTCCTACATTTGAAATTGGGAGATATACTTGAACAGCTAAATTAAATATAAAAAAATAATTAAAACACCTTATTAACAACAGAATATTTTGCAAAATGATCTATATTTTTGATTGGTTAAGTTTTTTTGTTGAATTCTTAAATATTTTGGGTTATTTCGCCATTTTTCTATTGTGGTGGTATCATTTTCATTCAAAAATGGATACTAATCGACACTTTCAATGATCCCGTCATTAGATATTAAATAAAATATAATATTTAGCTTTGACATTAAAAAATATTTCTTGTATCATTAACTAAGACATCAAGTTATCTTAATATACATTAAATATTAATGTTTATGGCCGGAGCTTTTTAATAACATAAGAATTTCCAAACTGTTCAAGTACTAGGGCCATTTTTAAAATCGTTCAAGTACTGGGTACTTTACCTCATTAACATAAATTAATAGAGGTGCCGCGTCGTTAACTAATGTTCTATTTTAGCATGCGAAAAAATTTCTTAATTTTTTTAAATTAAGAATAGAACTTCAGAAACACTTCAATATATATTATTTGGAGAAAAACTTAAAAATTTGCGGAGTGAATGCGAGGTGAATGATTTTCAGTTGATTTAGTCCCCACTGAGTGAATTTTTTTTTATTGAATAAAAAAAAAATTATTACTCGAGTTTATTTGCAAAATTTTATTTTTCATGAACTTTTCGCTGAGAAAATTGAAAATATTCGAAAATCGGGAAATTATTGGTTTTAATCCGTTTTTCGAAAATCGAGTTTTAATCAGATCTCGACGTTTTGAGGCCCTAGGAAACTTCCCCGACGGTTTTTATGATGGTGTCAGTATGTATGTATGTATATGTGTGTTTTTTTTTTCAATTTTCCTGAAAAATTTAATTTTTTTGAAAATATTAATTTTTTTTCAAAATTTGATTTTTTTTAATTTCAATTTTTTTCAAAAAAAATTTTCTTCACAACTTTTGTTCTGAGGACTCAGAAAAATTTTTTAGTGTATACTCGGTGTAAACTCAGTGTATATCGTGCGCATATACACCGTGTAAATTCAGTGTAAACTTAGAGTGTATTTGGTGTATACTCAATATGCACTGAGTATACACCAAATAAACCCCTAATTTACACTGACACTAAGTATACATCGAGTTTACACTAAGTTTACTCGGTGTATATGGATCCGCTAGGGTTTATTTAGATTTAATACTCTAATGCTGAATAATTTAATAACAACAATATAGTTATTAGAGTAATAATAGTGATAATGCTAAATTTTATTATTACTATTATTTTTATCATCAACTTATTATTACCGATATAATTATTTTCAGTTTTATATGTAAGTAATTTATATATATTATAATAATATAATCGTTTTTTTTTTTTTTTTAGTTTTGTCATTATTATTATTATCATCATCAGTTTTATTATTATTGTTATTGTTATTATGATTACCATTATCAGTAATTTTTATTATTTATTGTGATCATGATATTGTTGTTAGCAAATGATACTATGCATCAAACGCATAATTATACTGCGTAATCATCTAAAGATTATCGTTGTTTGAAATCCGCCCAATTGAATAACAATGCCACCTGCAGGCAACGACTAAAAGATCGTAAAAACTTAAACAATGTTAGCTCGTTGCGTATTTAGTCCAAATAAAAAATAAAATTTAATTAGAAAAATATGTTTAAAAACATACACATGTATGGTTGTTTGATAGTTTATAACAGAAATCTTGTATTCATAAAGAAATTTTAACATTCTTAATTTAAAGTTTGTATTTTTCCCGCGCGAAACTAAAAAGTCATAAATAAATAAATTATTGCAGGCAAAGTGATAATTATATAATAGGTTGTTTGTTTCTTAATTTTAGAGTTAAAATGAAAATAAAAAAATTTAAGTTTTGTTTTTCTCATAGTAGATAGTAGCAATAAAAAACTTAATATAACTAAGCCGCGTATACTTTTGAGGTTGTATTGAAAATCTAATAATCAACTAAAAGATTCTATTTGTATAAAAAGATCATAAGATTTCTACATTCTTTGTAATTAAAGCAATATAGTAAGATAATTTAAATTTAATACTTTCCCGCTGAAAGTTCAATGTAAATAAATAAGATAAGAGGATAATTCCAAGCAAATCATCTTAGTTCATTAACATGTGTGTGAGTCCTTTCAATTGGAGTTTACTTTTCTACGGTACCAACTTAAATCTCGCGTTGGCTGCACTTTTCATAGCAAACTATCCCCTTGGATCTAAGCTCACTAAAGTTAGCCCTGCAGAATTTTTTATTTTTAATTTTTGAACTTTATTTTTATTACATCGTTAGTTCGTCGTTTGTTCTTTATTATTCACTATAAACATTTGTTTGTTCTCGATTTATTTATTTAAAAAAAAATTTATTAAAAATGTGCCTTTATCTAGCCCCCCTATCGTATTTTTTAATATTTTGTTTGCAATGCGGGTCAATAAACCTCTGTTTAAGATTGTTCATGTATAAAAAACGTTTGTTACTACTTCAAAATGTTTATTTTTTGTTTAATTAACATTTTTAGTTAGCTGAATATTTGTATTTTAAATATTGGCACTGCGCACGCGTCAACTTTACGTTTAAGAGATATCACCATTAAATAATTTATTAAGAATGATAATCCTCACAGCACATTCTATAACTAATCTAAATAATAATTAAAGAATAAATAAGTATTTTTTTTTTAAATCGAAATAATTGATGAAATATTTATAAGCATTAATGCGAGAAAAAATGTTTCTATATAATTATATATAATTGTATATAATCATATATGATTACATATGGAATCACATATATAATTATATACAATTATATATGATCATACATAATTATATATAATCATACATGATTATATATAGAATTGTATATGAGGTTATATATAATCATATATAATTATATATGACTATGTATGGAGCAATATACAACCATGCAGGATTATATATAGTTCCATATACAATTATATATAAGTATATAGAATTTTATATAATCATACATGATTATATATGGAATTTTATATGAGGTTATATATAATCATATACAATTATATATGACTATATATGGAGCAATATACAGCCATGTAAGATTGTATATAGTCCCATGTATAATTATATATAAGTATATATAATTATATATGCTTATATATAATTAACAGACATAAAAATTTTTTCTTTGAAAAAATTTTTTTTTTTTTGATAATCACAAAAAGTGTAAAATGATGTTTATAATTACGTTTAAATAATTCTAAAATACAAAATTTGTCACATTTTCTATGAGATGTTTTGGTCTGCTCTGCTATTACCTAATAGTAAAATCATTATTTATTTTATTATTTAAATAAGTGTTATATTATAATGAAATTCGGTAAAATAAATAAATTATGAATAATGACTATCCAAATATATATTAAAATCAATTTTTATATTCCATTTATGATAAACTCATATGATACACATTATGTAGATCATAGAATCATTATTATCTAAGACAGCAGCACAGCAGACAGACACTTCAAGACGCACGGAGATCACCAAAGTTAAGCAGCATTGAGCAGGGTTAATAGTTGGATGGGTGACCGCTGGTGTTATAGCTATAAAATTATATCTAGATATTTTTTTTTGCATTTTAATTGGTTACACAGAATTGCGTAGGACCATATTAAATATTCTATCCATAAAATTAACCCAATAATTCATTAGATGTAATAAATATATAATTAAATATTGTTATATATAATTATATCTAGTTATATATAATTAGATATGATTATACTTGGCCATTTTTCATATATAATCATATATAACCAATTCATATATAAATATTTTTTCTCGGGTTGTTTACATTTCGTTAATCCTTAATAACCTATCTTCATTCTTATCTTCATAAAACCACGTGGAAAAGAAGAATAGGACCGCAACGTGTAGTTTTTATGATTTTATAATAAGTTTTATTTTAATACAGCATTATAAAATTTTTTACGAAATTGTTATTTCTTTTTTATTTTAATAATAGTTCGTATTATTCATGAAAATAGAATTGATGAGTATTAAAAAAAAATATTCATGCATTAATTAAAAATAGTTTCTATATTTTTTAAGAAATTTAAAATGAAATGGATATTTATTATTTATTTATTTAATGATATTGAAATTGGCTGACGTCTAACAATTTTTTTCATTATTTAAATTAATTAAAGTGATTCTTAAAAAATTACACTTGTAGATGTTTAAATTTTTTACATATGAAATATTTTTTTTTTTTTTTTGTAATAATATTTTCCTTAAAAAAAGAATTTGACAGCTGTCAGCTAACTTCAGTTTCATTTTATTAAATATATTTCTTTTTACTAATAGTAAATATTACTTATGTTAACTGCATATCTTGATTTCTTGTATAAATAAAATATATATTGTAGTGTCTTATTTATTGACGTCTATATGCACTTCTCTGATTACCATCGACTTAGAAGCAGTTAACAAAATTCATAGGTGGCGTCACTGGAACCTGACTATAGTATTTTGTTTACATCAGTCAGCTGTCCAAACAAATCGAAACATAAACTTCTACGCTAGCTATCCGGCATCACCTAGTGTCTCATGTTATGCTCTGTGTTATATGTAAGAGGGTAGCAAAAGTTAACAAAACTTGTCTGACTTGTAAATCTTATCACCCTAGTTGTCTTAAGGAAGCGTTGAAATTCAAGCCACCAACAAATTGTTGTGTGATATCATTTAAAGCTCCATTATCTCCACTTAAAGTGACAGCAAATTCATCTAGACGCACTAGTTTTGTTAGATCTACAAGTCAACGGTCATCACTTTCCAGCTTTAAATCAATTGATTCATCGCCTAAAACTCCACCTATTTCAACTGTGTTAGAAGATTCTGTCTTCACATCATCAGCCATGGATCAACAGTCATTGACCACTAGAAGTAAAACTACCTCTTCAAGTGATTCTGGTAAAATGAATGAAACTATCGGCACTTCCCAAGAGTCAAGTTCTTTAAATGATAAACCTGATTGGACAAACTTTACCCTCGATCAGAAAATGAACTTATTACTTGATATGTCATTCAAAAACAGCTTCGAGATTCGTAAAGTTTCTCAAGATCTTAGTCAACACACTGAAGACATAAAAACTATAATGACAACTTTAAATAAAAATAGTGCTGATATAAAAAGTCTTTCAACAAATCTTAACACTATAAATAATTCATTAGCAAAAGTAAGAGAGAAACAAAAGTCCACCGATGAAAAAGTAAACAAAATAACTCAAGCTTGTAATGAAAATTTCACCGCTATTGATTTAATAAATTCGACTCTTGATTCCATTGGATCAGTGAATAATATTTCGTCTGTGTCATCGAACGCGTCATCGTCTCAGCTGTTATTGTCTGGGGTACCAGAACAAATTACGTCAAATTTATCAGCAGCGGAAATTGTACACCATGTATTCAATAAACTGAGCATATCTAACCTAGAAAATGATATTCTCAGTGTAAAGGAATTAAGAAATAGAAATCCCCCTACATCACATGGATTGAGACACTCATTCGTTCTGAATTTAAAATCCTGTCAAGTTCGTGATCATATTGTCAATGTGAAACGTCGTGTGAAAAAATTATCAATTAAAGAAATATTTCATACAATAGAAAATGTTACTGATGGACAAATTTATCTAAATGAATTTTTGCATCCGGAGACATACAAACTTTTAAAAATTGCAAAATCAAAAGCAAAGGAACTTAAATATAAATATGCTTGGGTATATTAAAGCGTAGTGTATCTGAAAAAAAATGATGACTCAGCTAAAATTGAAATACATTCTGTGAGTGATCTAAACAAATTAAGTTAACAATCACCGTGCAAACATACTTCAAATTGTCAAGCCTTAAATATACTAACTCTCAATATCAATAGCTACCTCGCTCATACGGCCTAGTTTGATATCTTAGTTGCTGAAATAAAGCCACATATCATCACTATTGTGGAAATTTGGCTAAATCCAGATGTCTCTATTGCGCTAGAAAACTATGCTATTATTCGTAGAGACAGAGGACTTATTGATGAATCTGGACGCTACATAAGAGGTGGTGGCCTGGCTTGCTTTATTCATAAGTCATTAAAATCAAGAGTTCTGCACACTACGGTTGCAAATCACCTAAATCAACCGGAATTCATATTAATTGATGTGTCAATGGACACAGGGTCTCATATTCTATTAGCAGGTATCTACAGAAGGCCTCAAGGTTATCTCTTGGATAGTTTTTTTACTGAGTTTGGGAAGCTATATCCACACTATAATAACATAATCATCACTGGAGACTTAAATTGTAATTTTCTTAAAACTGATCGTCTAGCTTGTCATCTACAGTCTTTCATAACTGAGTTTGCTTTATATTGTGTACTGCATGGTCCAACTTATCATACGAATGGAGTTGATTCGTGGCTGGACGTTATTATTGTTGACAATGAAGACAAAATCAGAAATTACTCTAAATCCTCAGCGCCTTACATTGGAGGTCATGATTATATTTTTGTAGAGTACAAGCTTGAACACCCAAAAAAGTGTAATAAAGTAAATAAATACCGTGATTTTAGAAACTGCGATCACTTGGCTTTTTCACAGTCTCTAAATATTGAGTTAAATGTAAATAATATTGATGTTGATAGCTTGGATCCAAATGAACTTACTTCTTACTTTTTAACTGTAGTATCAAATTATCTAGATATTTATGCACCTTTCTCGGAGAGAAAGATTAGTCGTCCAAGTAGCCCTCGGTTAACCAAGGAATTAAAGAATGAACTAAAACATCGAGATGCTATCTACAAACGAGCGCGTAGAAGTGGTGACCAGAGTCTTCTTAATTACTACAAAAAACTAAGGAGTGAGTTAAAAGTTAAATTAAACGCTGAGCGTAACAAGTATTTTACCAATATTCTAGCCAAAGAATCATATGGTTCCTCAATATGGAAAAAACTTAAACAACTAGGTCTCATAAAACCAAAGCAGTCATCACCATTGGATCACTTTAGTGCCGATGAACTAAACAACTTCTATGCTACTACTCTGACTAAGCATCCATCTTGCAGCAGAGAGTTCGTGCAGGATTTACCCTTACATTATATTAAAAAGGTAGACTGCGAGTTTCACTGGTCTAAAATTGACATTGTTGATGTCACAAAAAGTCTGCATCTTACTATTTCTAAATCTGCTGGGAAAAGCCCAGATGGATTGGACTTGAAATGGCTGAGAGATCATCTTGCACAGATCTCATTGTTCATGACTGCTATTTTCAATCGCTCACTGGAGACTAGCATTTTTCCAGAAGCATAGAAGTCTGTTTTCATCATTCCACTAAATAAAGTTACACCACCAAAATCTTTATCTGACACGCGGCCGATAGCGAATCTTTCACATGCAGCAAAGGTATTTGAGCGTATTATTGCAAATCAAATAGTTATGTACCTGGAAATAAATAACCTGCTGGATGATTATTAATCTGGGTTTCGGAAAAATCAAAGTACACAAGCTGCTCTACTGAGATTAACTGATGAGATTCGGCATGCTATCGACAATGATGACTACATTTCTGATTTTATTTGACTTCACCAAGGCATTTGATTATCTAAATCCAAAAATGCTTTTAATCACGATGTTTGAACTTGGTTTTTCTATTGAAACTATCCTTTGGTTCCAGTCTTACCTCTCAGGTAGATCTCAGAAGGTCATTGACCCGTCAAATGTTCCATCACAAGCATTATTTACTTCTTCTGGTGTTCCACAAGGATCCATTTTAGGTCCGATACTCTTTTTGATCGCAATAAATGGAATTGTAAAGCGCTTAAGATATTGCAAACATGGTCTTTTTGCTGATGACATGTGGGCCTATCTCCATTTTAAACTTTTCAACTTAAACGAGGCTACTGCGCGTCTTAATGCTGATGCTCAAGCTATTGCAGATTGGGCGAAGGAAAATGGCCTTGAGATAAATTTAAAGAAGACTAAGGTGATGATTCTAGGTAGTAACCGGAAGCTTAAGTTACTTGAAGCCTGCCAGGTTCCAGATATTAAAATTGATGGAAATATCATCCCTTATGTAAACGCAGCTAAACATCTCGGGTTGCATATCTCAAACGACCTCTCGTGGGATGCCCACATTTCACAACTATCACGCAAAGCCTATGCTACAATAAATAGCTTAAAATATAGAAAAAACATACTTTCCATGCCTTGCCGTAAATTACTAGTCACAACCACGCTTCTACCAATTATCGATTATTGTTCTATAGTTTACTTAGACCTATCAAAACGACTTAATAAGAAGCTACAACGGATAGTAAATAACTCTAGAAGATTTATTTTTAATATAAAAAAAGATGAACATATTACGCCTTATAGACACGCTCTAAAATGGCTTAGTGTTAAATCGAAAAGGGAATACTTTCTGGCTTGTCTGACGTATAAAATCTTGGAAATTGGTGAACCTAAATTCTTGCGACTCTTATTCACAGATGAAGATCTTGATATCAGGAGATCAAACAGACTTGCGGCAAAAAACAATAATATGTTCAAAATGCCAAATTTTTCTACCATCGTTTATGAGCATTCGTTTTTAGTATCAGCTATTCGTCTGTGGCAGGAATTACCAACAGAAATTACAAATTCATCGTCACTGAAAATTTTCAAAAATAAAGCATATAAATTTTTTATGAATAAAGAAGCAAGCTCTTGACAATTTATTATTATGTTTGCAACTTCTTAGTATTTGAATATTACATTTACTATTATTTATCTATATAAATATTGTATAAATTTATATTAACCCTGCATAATATTGTTTAGATTATGTACCTTTATGTATTACGATATTTCTCTTTCTGTTCACTTAACATAGAATTATTTTCCTTATGTTTTAAATATACATTATAATACTTACATGATTGAATAAAACTGTTACATTTTTGTATTTGCCATTAGGCTTATTGCCTTGGCATATAAATTAAATAAATAAAAAAAATATATATATATATATATATATGGAGCATTCCACGCCGAATCGGACGGTTTGAAAAATTTTAATTTTTGATTTCCTCAATTTTTTTTTATTTTTTGTACCCATCAAAAAACTCTTTTTTCAAGATATTGAGTTTTTTTTTATAAAAATTTTGCAGTTACTATGTTTTAAAATTGGGAAGCCGATTTACTTTTCTCATAAACTTCAGGGATAATAATTATTTATAATATTGTTATAAAAATCATGGATTACATGAAATCTACCTTCCATCTTGGTGGATGTCGAATAGCCTTATTATAGTTCGTAAACATTCATCACCCCTCCCAAAACAGTTATTATGAAATGTTAAAAATGTTAATATTATAATATAAGAAATGTTATTATTGTGATATAATATAATTCAACGTTGTAGCCTAATGCTCATTTTTATTTATTTCTATAATTTTAATCACAAATATATTATTAAATTTTTAATAAAAACTAGCTGACCCGGTGAACTTCGTATCACCTACAATATATTTTGTTACACCTTTAGTTCAGCGATTATCAATCTTTAAACTCTAATCTACTCCGATAAAAAATAAATACTGGCTGTATGTACAGTTAGAATTTTGTCAAGTTATTAAATAAAACTCGCTTCTAATTTTTGCCTGAAAATCAAGATCCCAAAAAATCAACACTGAATTAATTAAATTTTTTTTGTGCATATATCCAGAAGATAGATGATTAACAATTTTAGATCTGTTGATTTCCTTTGCTGAACTTACGGGTTTTCAAAAAATTTTATTCTTTTGAAAACATCCCTGAACTATAGCGAACATAACAAAAAGAAAATTTTTTAATTCGGTCCAATCGTTTTTGAGTTTTAGCAAGGCTAACGCACAGCTATTCATTTTTATATACATATAGATAAATATAAACAATATGAAAATAAACACGAACAAAACAAAAGTAATGACGAACATTCATCTTCTTGAGTTTCTTCTTGAGATTTGTGGTTATGTCCTACAAACTGAATATAGGTAAGTAGTATAACTCTGCAGTATACTTGTACGTATTTTCCTACATATTGAACAATTTTGGTACACTCTTGCAACCTTATGGTTGAGGCTCAAGCGTAACAATAGCGATTCCGACACAAAATTAACAATTTTTTATTTTTTTAGCTGAACTTTCGGGTTTTCCAAAAAAATTTTTTTTAAATCATCCCTGAACTATAGCGAACAAAACAAAAAAAAATTTTTTTAATCGATCCACCCGTTTTTGAGTTTTAGCGAGACTAACGTACAGCAATTTATTTTTATATTTTTTTATTATTTGATGATGATTAATGATAATGATTTTTTTAGCTGAACTGTCGAGTTTTCCAAAAAAAATTTTTTACTGAATCATCTCTGAACTATAACGAACAAAACAAAAAAACAATTTTGAAAATCGGTCCAGCCGTTTTTGAGTTTTAGTGAGACTAACGCACAGCAATTTATTTTTATATATATAGATTTGTCCTGTGACTTCTATACTTAAAATTGTGTGAATAATACACTCACTCTAATCACTGTGCTTGTCATTATAATTTTCAAAAAGACCGCGCTAAAGTCTAAACGTGGAGTTGACGCATGCGCAGTGCGAATATTTAAAATACAAATATTCAGCTAATTAAAAATGTTAATTAAAAAACAAATAAACAATGAGAAGTAGGAAAAAATGTCTTATATACATAAACAATCATAAACAGAGGTTTAATGACCCGTATTGCTAGCGACATATTAACAAATGCGATAGGGTGGCTAACTTAAGGGCACATTTTTAATCAATTTTTTTTTTAAATAAATAAATGGAGAATAAACAAATACTTATAGTGAATAATAAAGAACAACCCGAGAAAAAATGTTTCTATATAATCATATATAATTGTATATAATCATACATGACTATATATGGAATTGTATATAAGATTATATATAATTATATATGACTATATATGGAGCAATATACAGCCAAGCAAGATTATATATAGTTCCATATATAATTATATATAGTTATATATAATCATACATGATTATATATGGAATTGTATATGAGGTTATATATAATCATATATAATTATATATAACTATATATGGAGCAATATACAGCCATCCAAGATTATATATAATCCCATATATAATTATATATAAGTATATATAATTATATATGCTTATATATAAGTATATATAATTATATATGTTTATATATAATTAACATATATAAAAATTTTTTCTTTGAAAAAAAATTTTTTTTTGGTAATCACAAAAAGTATAAAATGATGTTTATAATTACGTTTAAATAATTCTGAAATACAAAATTTGTTACATTTCCTATGAGATGTTTTGGTCTGCTCTGCTATTACCTAATAGTAAAATCATTATTTATTTTATTATTTAAATAAGTGTTATATTATAATGAAATTCGGTAAAATAAATAAATTATGAATAATGACTATCCAAATATATATTAAAATCAATTTTTATATTCCATTTATGATAAACTCATATGATACACATTATGTAGATCATAGAATCATTATTATCTAAGACAGCAGCACAGCAGACAGACACTTCAAGACGCACGGAGATCACCAAAGTTAAGCAGCATTGAGCAGGGTTAATAGTTGGATGGGTGACCGCTGGTGTTATAGCTATAAAATTATATCTAGATATTTTTTTTTGCATTTTAATTGGTTACACAGAATTGCGTAGGACCATATTAAATATTCTATCCATAAAATTAACCCAATAATTAATTAGATGTAATAAATATATAATTAAACTAGCTGTTACCCGCCC